>NC_052052.2:82625330-83825330 GCF_903992535.2 Arvicola amphibius
ATAGATAGATGATAGATAGATAGATAGATAGATAGATAGATAGATAGATAGATAGATAGATAAATAGATAGATAGATAGATAGATAGATAGATAGATAGATAGATAGATAGATGATAGATAGATAGAGGATAGGTAGATAGATGGATGATAGATAGATAGATAGATAGACAGATAGATAGATTGATAGATAGAGGATAGGTAGATAGATGGATGATAGATAGATAGATAGATGATAGATAGATAGATAGATAGATAGATAGATAGATAGATAGATAGATAGATAGAGGATAGGTAGATAGATGGATGATAGATAGATAGATAGATAGATAGATAGATAGATGATAGATAGATAGATAGATAGATAGATAGATAGATAGATTGATTGATTGATAGATAGATAGAGGATAGGTAGATAGATGGATGATAGATAGATAGATGATAGATAGATAGATAGATAGATAGATAGATAGATAGATAGATAGATAGATAGATAGAGGATAGATAGATAGATAGATAGATAGATAGATGATAGATAGATAGATAGATAGATAGATAGATAGATAGATAGATAGATTGATTGATAGATAGAGGATAGGTAGATAGATGGATGATAGATAGATAGATGATAGATAGATAGATAGATAGATAGATAGATAGATAGATAGATAGATAGATAGATACAGGCTTTCTTTTGTGCCATCAATCAACTTCCAAATCATCACATGCAGGCATAGCCCATGCCATTCCCAGTTAGCTCTCTCTGACTCATGCTTGTGGGAATGTAAGATCTCAGCTATGACTCCAATGTCATGCTTGCCTGCCTGCTGCCATGTTCCCTGCCATGATGGTTATGACCTCACGCTCTGAACTGTGAACTCGCATTAAATACTTTCTTCTATATGGTGTCTTCAGACAGTTCCTGAGGGATAGCATCTGAGAGTACCCATTAGCCTTCACACACAATACAGACATGCATGCACATGCACTTACACACACACAAACACACGTACACACAAATACACATAAAAGCACACATAGGTATGGGCATGTACGCACACACACACACACAAAGAAGAAGAAGAAAGAAACGATGGTTCAGAGAATGAGTCCTACAGCAAACACAGACTCCAGGAGAAGAAAAGAACTTCCTCTGGACTCAGAGCCTGAGCTAGGGATCCCTGTTCTCTCCACAGGCTTGCAATGAAGATTCGTCACACACTGAAAACACCTGCAAATCATTAGGCACAGAAAAGGTAAGACTGGATCAGTAAAATTAATAGGCCATTCTCCCTCTTAGATAAGTAAATAGTAGAAATTATACTTAGAAGACTGTGTTTAGACATCACAAAGCTAAGATGGAAAAATAAAAAACAGACAAAACCTGCATAATGACCATACAAGTCAACATGCCAACATGGATGAGGAAAATCTTACAAGCCCTCCACCCCCATACCTGCACCCCACGTCCCCTCCCAGATGAAGAGCTACAGGTAATCAGTGGCTGCCGAGGCAAGAAGAATCAGTCTTCCCCAGGGATTAGCTTCCTGATCTGTTATCTAATCCTAAGTGGTTAATCCTAAATACATGTACATGTTAGCACCACTACATGGACTCAGTAGGCAGGGCGTGTTTGTACATGTGTGCGTGTGCATGCAAGTGTACATGTGTGTATGCATGGCTGCATTGTGCATGTGTGTGCATGCCTGTGTGTGCATGCCTACATGTGTACGTGTGTGTACATGCCTGCATATGTGTGTGCATGTGCATGCATGTTCAAGTGTGAATGTGTGTGCCTGTGTGCTTGTGTATGTGCATGTGTGTGCGTGCATGTGTACATGTGCATATATGTGTGTGTATGTGTGTAAAACAATAATAATTAAGCAACAAGAGGTCAACAATTTGAGATAGGGTGGTTAGGACAAAGGGGAGCTGAGGGGCAGAGAGATGGAAGTGATGTAAATACAATACTCATGTATAAAACTCCCAAGTTTTTTTAAATAAAAGAAAATACAATTTTGCATGTTAAATTACTATATTAAAAAGTAAAATTAATAAGAAGAATAATAAGTAAAGAGAAATGCCCTCCAAAATCAGCTGAACTGATGAAATATTATATATAAAAAGAATTGTAAAGCCCTGTGTGGTTTCATAATGCATTTTCCACCAAGAGAGCCAGGTTCCTTGGACAGGTGGCTGGTACAGATAGCCTACAAGATGAACCTGGAGCACACGGTGGTAAAGAAAAATGGGGGAGGAAAACAATGGAGTATGTCCATGGGACACAGTAACCAACTAAGAGAGAAGCCAGTGACCAAATCTAGAGCAATATGGGCACCAAAATAGATGAATTAGTATTGTATGGTGTTGAACCACAACCCAAAGTTAAAAAAAAACGAAAAGAAAAACAAGTACTTCTGAGACCATCTTAATAACTGAGTGGATAAAATCAAAAAATGGGGCAAAAAGATAAATCTCAAAGAATTTTGCAAGTAATTTATATAGACATTCTGCTATCAGGCAACCAGAGTGTAACTCTAATCCTTTGAAAGAGCCTGAGCCATGACCTCCTGCTACAGAGTATGGAAAGCTGGGAAAAGTCAGGGTGGCTCACACAAGTAGAATGTTGTCACTCCGGAGGCAGAGGTGTGAGGATGGAGTTCCAGGCCAGCAAACTGGTGTCAGCATAGGGCTGACGATGACATTAGAGACTGAGTGAAAGCCCTCTAGTCCATGGCTCTCACAAGACGGAAATGTGCACTGTCAACTTTAAGTCTCCACATCAGCATCTATTGCTTGGCTTGTTTGCATGCACTTTGTAAGAGGGGTCTAGGAATCAACAAATGCTGCTTTAAAACTAACATCCCATTGAATTAGCTACGGAATCAAGTTTCTCTATTAGAAATCTCTGAAAATGAAATCAGAAGTCTAATGGGCTGTGGTGTCTGCTCTTTCTAGCATTAGCAACCTCATGGATACTTGTTTCAGATCTCTCATCCTTCTTCCTGGGAGGTCTAGTTCATGTTCCACATTTGTCAAATGTACAGTGTGTTCATTCTGTTCTGATCATTATGGTGTCAATAATTATAATTAAAAGAAAGAGCAATGCTCTTTAGTCTGCAACCACATGGAGTTAAATTTTCTATTTCTGCACATACTGATGTGGCTGAGAGGTGTGGCAAGATGATCGGTGAGTTTTCAAGTACAAAACACACATTAGAAAAATCTTTATGGGGACCAGAACATTAGAAAAGGAACAAAAGAAAATTTCCAACTGTTCAAAGGTTTGTGAGACGGAAAAGGTTAGCTATTGTATTTTGACGGTAGTCCCGTTCAGATGAAGTTTTTCAAGGTGACATAATGACTTTATTTCTATGTCAACATTTACAGTGGGCCAGAAATTATATCCTTCACATTGCTATATATTTGTAATTAATGTCTTTTCAGGGATAATTTCCAAAGGATAATTTCAGGGATAACGTGCAAAGGGCAAAAGGTTCTCTGAGCTTCTTTTAGGGAGAATACAAACAAAGCTGGCTGAAACATAGGCCTCGCTAATATACTTTCTTCTTCCATTCCTTACGGCAGGACGGCAGGGAATATGTCCAACTGAAAAGCATCCTCGTGAAGGTTTCGGGTGCATGTGCCAAGTTCCACAAGAAATGCTGTCCCCCTGTCACACGGAAGGTGACTGCGATGGCTGGAGCTCTAGCGGACACCTTGACCACGCACTAAGAGGGCAGTACCAAGGACAGAGGTACCAGGGCTTCTCCACATCAGCTCAATGGCCTACCCCAGATTTCTTTTATGCAGATGAAAGTGAATCCATATTTACTGACTTTCTTGTCTGTTAGAGTTTTCTGTCATGCATGGCTGTCATTAAATTTGTGTATTTATGGAAAGCCTCACAGGGATTCTTAATATGTATAATCTATACACAGATAGTTCTCTAACAGTCTCAGAAGTAGATATTAGGCAGAAAGGTTTTGGGACCTTTGTCAAGCATGTAGGAGACTGAAGAACTTCACATAGCTTCCCCAGCACCAGGTAGATCTTTTTCTTAAATGCTACAGCTATAGAAAAGAGGACTGGCTTGTACTATTTGATAACAAAGCTAAACTTTTTGCTGTGTATCTACCATAGTGGTTTTTTTTAATCTAATTAAGAAAAATACCTTATACCTCTCTATTAGTCAAGGATACCCCAGTGGCCTCTAAAACAACACAGGCTATTTGCCATTCTGCCGTAACTACCTGGTAAGACCCATATTGTGGGAGATATCACACACTTTGGCTGCAGATTATAGAGAAATGAATCTCACACTGACCAGTAAGCTACCTCCCTACTGACCAGCTCTCATAGATCTAGGAAGTGTTGAGAGAAGTTGCCGGGAGAGAAAAGACATCAATGGTCTCACCCAGCCTGGATTCTGCCTAGGATAGTACTAGTCTTTCAGGCAAAATGTGCCCTCTGATGCAAGAGTGGCATGATTTTTATGGAGTAACCACCATTTTCTGAACAGATTTGATGCCTTATCTACAGAAAGAAATTTTATGCTGGGTGATGTAAACATGGTCAAAATCCCATTGCTGTGGCTTAGGACCTAGGATGGAAACAGCTACTGTTATTTTGCCAAATCATCATGTTGGAAAAAATTCCTTCTAAATAGTCTTGCATACGCATAGACCTGAATCAGAGAACCTTCTTTTTATAGGGAACAGTAGTCAATGCAGACTTAAAGTTGGCCAAAGTACTAATAATGTCATTGTGAGCTCTTATCCTTAAATGGGGCATCTTTATCACCCCTCCCCCAACTCTCACACATATGCCAGTACCCAAAGAACAACATGAAGAGGAGGCGGGAAGAACACAGATGTAGAGGAAGGGGAAGACTGCTGTGCAACGCTGTGCAACGCTGTGCAATGCTGTCTGCTGGGCTACTGTACTTGTGAACTCATGACAGCTGAAGTTGTGTGCACAAGACACACACAAAGTCAACCCAGCCAAAATTCTGGCACAGACTGGGGAGGAGCTTATGAGAGTTCCGAGGCTCCACCCAGTCCCCAGAAGGCTTTGGACTGAAGGAGAGAGAAGCATTCTTCTTTGAGGGTACGGGCACTATCAGGTTGCTCATGCCCTGTGGATGCCGTGCATCCATACACGTATGAAAAGTACTATCTGGACTTAGTGGGTTATTTAAAAATGAAAGAAAGGAAGACATGCAATTGGAAGGGATGTGTTGTGGGGATTCCAGAGGAAGTTGGAAAGAAGAAATGGGATGTGGATATGATCTATTTCATAGTATACAAGTATGCAATTCTCAAAAAAATCATAAATTAATTTTTGAAAAAAAGGAAATTATTCTAAAGTATTTTTGTTCCAAATGACTTTAAGGCTGGCAAATTTCAGTCATGTTCCTCTTGTTTACTCAAAGCTCCATGGCAACTAGGAACTTGTCTGCCTTTCATCCAATGCCAAGTATATAGTCATAGACTCAGTAACCATTTGCTAAATGCATGAAAGCTGCTACTTTACTATATGAGTTTGGACAGAATAAATTTCTGCCTTGGAACTACTTCCTGATTTATGAATTAATAAGACTGGGTGAGCCCACGATATGGTATCTTCCAAGTCCAGGAAGGCTTTATTTAGACAGAGACTGAAGAAGCAAAGGGCACAGAGCAACAAGTGGGAAAAGCTCCCCTTCAGGGTTTCTCAGAAGAAGCAGAAGATAATAAAATTAAGCATGAAATAAGAATATACCTGGCTCTAGTGGTCTAGGCCTGCATGTCCTGCTACTTGGAATATTGAAGCAGGAAGATGGTAGGTTTAAGGCTGCAGCTGCCTGAGCAACTTAGCAAAACTCTGTCTCAAAGACAAAACTGAAGGAGCTTGTAGTGTGAAGCGGCGGGGCCGTGTCCCGCCACCCGGCTAGCTTTACCCAAAATAATTACACGGAAACTGTATTCTTTTAAAACACTGCCTGGCCCATTATCTGTAGCCTCTTATTGGTTAATTCTCACATCTTCCTTTAACCCATATTTAGTAATCTGGGTAGCACCACGAGGTGTGGCTTACCAGGAGAGATCTTAACCTGCGTCCATCTCGGAGAGGAGCAGCATGGAGACTCACTATGGCGAATGCCTGAAGTGTCTCCCCAACTCTACTTCCTTGTTCCCACAATTCTGTTCTGTCTACTCCACCTACCTAATTTTCTGTTCTCTTAAAGGGCCAAGGCAGTTTTCTTTATTAATTAACCAATGAAAGAAACATAGACAGATAACTCTCCTCCATCAGGAGCTGGGAACTGCTCAGCTGCAGGCACTTGCCTGACAGGCGTGATGCCCTAGCTTCCACCCCAGCACCAACACATTGCGTTGGGTCTATTCCTTGCAAGTGACTGTAATCAGATTTACAGAGAGAAGCCAGGAATACCCTCCTCTCTTAAAACTGCCCTCTGGTGATTCAAGGTGACTCCTAGCTTCAGCCTGAAGTCCTGGACACTAAATCTGGAAGTCAGAGAGATTTATCTGAGCAAATCATAAACTCGCACAACCTGCAGTTCTTAGCTATAAAATTGAGGAAGTAACAGTGACCCACAGGGAGATATGTGCCCAGCTGGAGCCTCCTCATGGGAAGCCTCAACCATCTTCCTTCCATGGGGTGGGGCAGTCCCCAAATCCTAAATAATGAGAAGCTGTGCAGTATTGTATTTCCCAGAAAAGCCCCCACAGTGTGGCTCGGCGCTATTTGTTGCTACATCATTTCAGATTCTCTCCTCTGGCTTGTCTGGAGACTCCAAGAGTTTCCTGATGTCCTCTAAAATTTCCCGTTGTTACTTAAACAAGCTAGAGGGAATTCTACTGTCGGAAACTTAGGACCATTGCAGCCCTCATGGGGATTGCATTTCGCAGACCTTTTATCCCAAACCCCAAAAGGAAAGTTTCATGGGAAAGGAGATTGTATGTAACTACACAGTGAGGCTACTACCTGAACTCTAAAAGGATTTCATGTTTCATCTCCTCAGTGTGTGTGTAAAGTATCTCCTATGATCAGCAGAGGCTCTTACAAACAACGACTGCCTATTGAGGTTCAAGGGAAAGGGCCAGCAGGATGAGCTACAGATGAGGAGGATAAAATCTGACCATTGGAAGCCAGAAAAGACTGCTCAAACATCGGTTTAAGCCAATAGAAAGTCTTTATGAGTCAGCAGCAATTACATTGGGTGTTTGGGATCACAATGTAAAGAGTCTGTCTCTAGTTGAGCTTTGAAGCACACACACACACACACACACACACACACACACACGCGCGCGCGTCCTGGGTTGACACACTTCAGTTAACAAGAACAGTTAGCAAGAAATAGAACTCTAGAAACTAAGAAGCAATGAGACTTTCCCAGAACTATATAGAATTTGATGGGCTAGGCCTTTATTTTGGTTTTGGCAGGTGGTATTGTCTATGTGGTGAGTTTTATGGTCTGAATGGTAACTCCATCATGGAGTCGGTTATGCAAAGGTCTGGGGACCTCTTACAAAACCCACACAGCCCTATGCAAGTCCTCTCAGTTCCCCTTGCTTGGTTCCTGAGTGAAATGAGGATATAGCCACTCCAAGGTATAGTTGAGGAGAAGGTCTTTATTGTAGGTATGAGGAAGAATACAGGCAGAGGCATCTAGAAGAGCCTAGAACAGGTAGAAAAAACAGTAGTCTAAACAGCAGATTGGACCAGGTCATGAGAAGAAAAAGGTGGGGAGAACAGGAGGGGAAGACCAAGAGACAGAGAAGACCGAGGGAACCTGTGTCTGAAATGGCAGGGCTATACAGGAAAGAAAAGTCTATGGGCTAAAGAGGTTTAGGGTAGGGGACCTAGGAAGAAGAGTTGAGAGGAGCCACAGGCACTGAGCCTGGGGGCCAGCATCTGCTTTGGTAAGCTAATAGACAGTACAATTGTTCATTTGTCCTGAATTTCTTTGGAACTTAGCAGTTCCTTGGCCTGGGAAGTGGGAGAGGCTACAGATCTAAGAGCAAGCCACAGGGGGCCTAGCTCTACCAGAAGATGAGGACCAGATAATGGCTTCCTCTTCCAGGGCACAAAGTGATTAGGATTCTCAGATGAGGGCCCAGGCAAAACATGAAGAATACCACCCTCTGCTGGATGCAAATGGAAAGGAGCTTTGAGACCAAGCAGTCTAACATCTTCATTACAGGAGACACAGAAATAGTTTCAAAGGAAGATGTCCAAGGTCACAGAACAAGTGATAGGGCCAGGGTCAGAGCAGGGTCTCATGAACCCCTCTGCATGGAACACAAACTTTACCCTCAGCGTGGTTCCTGACTCCTTGACATAGCTCAAGGGCTTGAGCCAAGCGCTTGAGCTCAGTTCCAGCCGAGAACCAGTAATTCCCCACCCAGCTGTAACTGACAAAGACTTGCCCTACTTCTCAACAAAATCTACCAAGCTAGTGTTTTGGTTTTCATACTCACAAGTTGCAGTGTAACTACGGCAACTTCTTGGAAACAGGGACACATTCCCAAGCATAACTGGATAGTTCTCAGAGAAGAGGATGACAGAATACCCAACTTCCCCAGGAACTAGAGAAAGATCCTTGAAACCATGGATCAATCTCTGCCCTTGAAGGTGAGTCCAAAGTGCTTCCGAGTAAGTCCTCTTTGCACGCAAGCATCAGCCAGTTTATGTAAGACATTCATCTGGCAATACTATTCCGCCATATTCATTAAAGCATAAAGACTTGAATTGTGCCAGGTCTTTGCAATAGAGAGAAAGGGTCCCTTTTGATGAATTGAAGTCCTGGTCTCTTTAGAACTCATAGGGAAAATTTCATTCTACATATGACTGACTGTGAGCTCCATGCCTAGAAAAAGCAGAATGCTAAGTGTGTAAAGAGATAGGCGTGTTTGATGAACCTGATCTAAACACTGCAGTGTTTGCCAACATCAGCTCCATAAATATGTACAAATCAGTAGCAGCAAAGAGAGGGAGGAAAGGAAGGAGAAAGAAAGGATCTGGAGTTAGTCACCCAGCCCATGGCCCACCAGATCTAGCTTTCAGGGAATAGGGTATCTGGTAGACACTACCAGCTTTGCAGTATTCTTGTAAGAATTTAATGGACTCCAAGACAGTGACGTCCATTGGACAATAATGTAGACATGCACCACCCACCCACCTTCCCACCGCAATGGATCAACAAAGTCCTTCATCCATTTCCTAAGGGAAGCCTGGAGGTCGCCGGCCTGCCCCCATGCTCCATTACGTTATCACGTACTCGGCAACATCAGAGCTGGAACTGGGTGTTCACGGTAGCGCTGTTTGGAGAGATCTGCATGGATTCAATCAATCACAAGAACTCTATGAGGAAGAAGTACTAATTAGCCCCAGTTTGCAGATGGGAGACCTTAAGGCTTGGGGAATTTAGATAGTTCACTCAAGGTCACCACAACTCAAGCCCCACTCAACTGCATATAGCAGATTCTTCTTTCTATTTGTGAGATTATATTATAATTCATTTCTCTCTTCCCTTTCTTCCCTCCAAACCCTCCCATAAATTCCTCCTTGCTCTTTTGCAAATGCCATGTGAGTGCACTTCTTAACTGAATCCTAGTAGAGATGAGAACTTCAACCGGAAATTGAAGGCCAAGAATCACAGAGGGCTGTATATGAGTGTGAGTCCAGGGCTGTGTCCTCTCAAAAGCACATCAGAGTCACAAGTGTACAGTATTACAGCCACTGCTGTCAGCTCTCTGCTTCTAACAGTGACATGTGTGTGCTTCATCAAAGCCCGGTGAGGCAGCACCTATCAGCAGCAGGCCCGCTGTCTCCTCACTCTGGAGGCAACAGGATGTTACTGTGGGGAATAAGGAAGTTAAAATAAGATCTGACTGGGCTACCTATGTAGACTTGGATCATTTGTTCTTGGACTCATTCTCCTTAACTTGGAAAATATAGACAATATCAATATCACAGGGATGGATGTCAAAAGATTAACTCCGACTCATTTGTGTTGGCTAGCACTGTGTGTGTAGTGGGCTTGTGATCCCAGTCAGAAATGCAGAGACAGGGCTCACCAGCCTAATCTACTTGAAAAGGTCCAGGACAGTGAGAAAGCTTTCTTCACAAATCAAGGTAGGTGGCCTCTGAATGAAATCCCAGACCTACAGCCTTCTTGTCTCCATGAACACTCACAGAAGTACACATACAAGTACGTACACACATACAAAGAAATAGTGGCAATTCAATTAAAATCAACCTCCTAAGTGCAGAGACTTTCCTTCCTCCTGTGCCATTCACAGCAGCAAGGAGTGGGGAGAGACCACGGGCCCGGAGGAAGCCAACAACAGCTGTGCTCACCACACCAGATAGGCAGACATGAGTCGGCTTTGGATCCATGCCCGGTTTTGTTGTTCCAATTTCTTGATGTTACTGAGTGTCCATTTTCTCTCCCATAAATAGAAGGGACACAGCCTTATGTTTTCTACATTCTCGCATAGCTTCTTCTCATAGAGTTAAGAAGCTAGGATACAAAAGTTCTGAAAGATTATAACATCTAAATAAGAGTTTTCAGAGATGATTCAATGACAGTCACCGAGTTAAAGATTTTGGGACACCTTTATTTTCAGAAATTAGTGCAGAACGGCTACTTTGTACAATATAATATCAGCTTCATGGAATGCCCTAAGATTAAATCATTTGTTTGATTTGAAGCAAACAGAACGTTTTCCACCATACCTTACACTTGTGCACGTTCTTTGCACTTTTAAAAGTGTTAAAAAAAAATTAGCAGCTCCTTCCCAGAGGAGCACTGTGGGACTAGCCCCATTAATATTGTTAATAACACAGAAGACAGTAAACACGTGGTGCAATTACACAACAAACTACTGCTTGGCAGAGGAAACAGAATCCAGCATCATGACCAAGTCCTGAGAGCGCTCCATGCAGGAAAAGAGCCATGCATGAGAAGAGCCACGTGATGGAGCGCCCCATGTGAGCACATCACTGCGGCAAAGGTCAAAGGCAAGCACCATAAGTCAGAACATGTTTACAGGTACATAGATAAAGAAGAATGCCTATTTTTAAAAAGCAAACATTTTGTGTTTACTTGCTTACTTGGTTTGGGTTGGTCTTGAGACAGGGTCCTGCTGGGTAACCCTGACTAGTCTAGAACTTGCTATGTAGACCTGGTCTTGAAGTTGAAGTAATCCTCTTGCTTCTACATATGAGTGCTGTGATCCTAGGTGTATGCCTCTACATCTGGGTTGTAGTTATTGTTTTAAATCTTGGAATAATTGTTTGTAGTGAAATGGAAGCACAGAAGCAGAAGAAGCACACAGACTGATTCAAATCATTGTAATCAATTCCCCAGGGTGGTATGTTCAGCCATTTAATTGGATTCTCTATAATTTACAAATACACATGGACATGTTGCATACGATGGTGTTACAACATTGAACTTGATGTTCAGTGTCCTTACTCTTGATCCTGGATTATTGTCTTAGGAAGTTTTTCTTTCCTGTATGAACAGTGAATAGATTTCGTAACCCAGCTACTGATTAAAGTCAGTAAAATGGCACAGTAAGGACCCAAGGCCAAAAGCTGTAAACTTAATTACAGGAAGAAAGTCATCTATAAAGGTTACTCTATATCAGGGCTCCAGGTCAGGTGACAGAGGGTGTAGACCGTAACAGCCCAGGACACAGGATGGTGTGACATCAGGCCTGGTCATAAGAGGGTGTCCATACTAGAGCTATTGAAACGTGTTTTTTTTCCACCTGCTGAGGCTGCACAAGCTGTCTAGTTTGTGGCATGTGATGTGCTCTCCAGGGTCAAAGGTAAACCAGATGACAGTCTCTGAAGAAGTTTGCTCTGGCCGGCACACAAACTATCACACACCTGGATGTCTGTCTCAGCTGAAACTTAGTCTAGAGGCTAAAGTTCAAGAGCATGGTGCCAGCAGGGTTTTTTCCTCTGAAAGCTCCTCTCATTGCCTTGTAAGCGCTCTGCTTTTCCCTGTACATCCACAAGGTACTCCCACCATACCGGACCTAATCGGAACCACTTCTTTAAAGCCCCTATCTCCATTGACTGCCACATTCTGAGGGGCTGAAGGTTAAATTCTCAGTATGGAGGGACCCCAGTAAAACACCCCCAAACACTCCTTATAGCCCTAGTATGAAGCCCAGAATGTACCCTATCCCTTGTGCTCCATACTAGGTCCCACAGCAAGGGCAGCTCTAATGAAGGCCAGGATAGTCCTAGGGATACAAGGTAAGACATTGCCTACCGCCCACTAAACAACAACCCAGATTGCATCAACTCCCCTGGTATCCATAACCCAGTTAACAACTTTGGAAGCTCAGGCTGAATCTAGGGGACCCAGGCCCCCAAAAAACACAGCAGACACACTCTATTGGACCTGAAGATTTGCTGGTCACCAGAACCCTTGACCACTTAGGCCAGAAGACCAGAGAGGAAAAAGAAAACAAGAAACAAAACACCCATCCAACAAAGGCAAACATAGGAATCAATACCTAGACCTATAATCATTACAAATCAAGATGCCTAAATGCCAGTATAAGGACACAATCGATAACAGAGAGGGCATTGTGGCACCACCAGAAACTAGCTATCTGAGTTCATGAAAGTGATAGAAATCCTTAAAAAGGAATTTTTTTAAAAAAATCCTTAAATTGAGGAAAAAACAAAAAAATATTGACAACAATAAATTCCTAAGAGATTGCCAAAAAAAACAAGAAAAAAGAGAAAGAAAGAAGAAAGATACCAAAGAGGTGAAGAAAACGGTTCAAGGCATGGAAATGGAAGTAAAAGCAATAAAGAAAACACAAATGGAGAGAATCTTGGAAATGGAACATCTGTATAAGTGAATGGGAACTACAGATGCAAGCATCACCAACATAATGCAAAAGATGAAAGAAAGAATCTCAGGCATTGAAGACACAGTAGAAAAAATAAATTCATCAGTCAAGGAAAATGTTAAATCTAGAAAATTCCTAACAAAATATCCAGAAACTCTGGAACACTATGAAAAGACAAAACTAAAAATAATAGGAATAGAATAAGAAGAATTCCAGCTCAAAAAACCAGAGAATTATTTAACAAAATCATTGAAGAAAATTTTCCCAACCTAAAGAAGTACATGCCTATAAAGATACAAGAAGCTTACAGGACAAAAAATAGACAGGGTCAAAAAGAAAATCCACCGGACTCTCTGAATGTGGCTGACGGTGGAGGAGGACTGAGAAACCAAGGACAACGGCAATGAACTTGAACTCTACAGCATGGACGGGCTCACTGTGAGCCTTGTCAGTTTGGTTGCTCACCTTCCTGGACTTAGGGGGAGTTGGGAGGACCTTGGACTTAACATAGTGAAGGGAACCCTGATGGCTCTTTGGCTTGGAGAGGGAGGGAGTGGGGGTATGGGTGGAAGGGAGGGGAGGGAGGGGGGGAGGAGGGGAGGAGTTGGAAATTTTTAATAAAAAAAAATGAGAAAAAAAAGAAAATCCACGTTTCACATAATAAAAAACACTAGACATATAGAACAAAGAAAGAATATTAAAAACAGCAAAGTTAAAAGGCCAAGTAACATATAAAGGCAGACGGATTAGAATCACACCTGACTTCTCAATAGAGACCCTAAAATCCAGAAGGGCCTGGACTGATATCTTGCAGATTCTAAGAGACCACAGATGCTATCCCAGACTACTATACCCAGATAAACTGTCAGTCACCATAGATGAAGAAAACAAGATATTTCATTAAAAAGTCAAATATAAACTTTATCTATCCACAAATCCAACCCTACAGAAGGTACTAGATGGAAACCTCCAATCCTAAGAAGTTATTTACACACACACACACACACACACACACACACAAACACAGGCAATAGATAATTTCACACCAGCAAAATCCAAAGAAGGCAAACACATACATATATACACTGCTACTACTACTACAATAACCACCACCACCAAAATAACAGAAATTAAGAATCATTGGTCATTAATATCTTTCAGTATCAGTGGGCTCAATTCACCAATAAAAAGACACATGCTAACAGAATGGATATATAATCAGGATCCATGATTTTGCTGCATAAATGAAACATACCTCAACATCAAAGATAAACATTGCTTCAGATTAAAGAGTTGGAAAAAGAATTTCCAGTCAAACAGACCTAAGAGGAAGGCTGGTGTAGCTATCCTAATATCTAACAAAATAGGTGTCAAACCAAAATTAATTGAAATATATGGAGAAGGGCATTTCATATTCATCAAAGGAAAACCCCACCAAGATGATATCTCAATTCTGAACATCTATGCCGCCAATGTAAAGGCACCCACATTTCTAAAAGAAACATTACTAAAGCTTAAATCACACATCAAACCCAGCATGATAATAGTGAGATACTTCCATATTCCACTCTCCACAATGGACTGGTCATCCAGACAGAAACTAAACACAGAGCTAATGAAATTAACAGACATGAATAATGGACCTAACAGATATTACCCAGCACAAATAAAACATACCTTCTTCTCAGCACCTCATCGAACCTTCTCCAAAACTGACCATATATACTGAACCACAAAGCAAGTATCAAAAGATATTTTTAAAAAATGAAGTAACCCCCTGTATCTTATCAGACCATGGATTAAAGCTAGATTTCAACAACAAAAACAACAGAAAGCCTATAAACTCTTGGAAACTGAACTACTGAGTTACCACTAAATCAAGGAAGAAAGAAAGGAAGAAACAAAAAAAGGAAGGAAGGAAGGAAGGAAGGAATTAAAGACTTCCTAAAATTCAATTAAAATGAATATACAACATAGCCAAAATTAGGAGACACAATGAAAACAGTGATAAGAGGAAAGTTCTAAATGCTTTCATGAAGAAATGGGAGAAATCTAATACTAGAAATTTAACAATACATCTGAAAGCTCTAGAACAAAAAGAAGCAAACACACCAAGAAAATTATATGGCAGGAACTGATGGCTGAAATCAATAAAATTGAAAGGGGACAATAGAAAGAATCAGTGAAACAAAGTGTTGGTTTTCTGAAAATATCAAGAAGATAGACAAACTTTTGTCCAAACTAATTAAAAGGCAGATAGAGAATATCCAAATCAACAAAATCAGAAATGAAAAGGGGTACATAAGAACAGACTCAAAGGAAACCAGAGAATCATGAGGTCATACTTAAAAAAAAAAAAAAACCTGTACTTCACAAAATTGGAAATTTTAACAGTAATGGACAAAGTCCTTAATAGATACCACTTATCAAAGTTAAATCAAAGTCAGATAAACAATTTAAATAGGCCTATAACCCTTAAGGAAATAGAAGCAATCATTAAAAGTTTTCCAACCAAAATTATGCCGAGGGCCTGACAGTTTTAATGCAGAATTCTAGTAGATTTTCAAAGTTCTAATACCAATACACCTGAAATTATTCCACAAAATAGAAAAAGAAGAAGCAATTCCAAATTCTTCCTATGAGGCTACAGTCATTCTGATACCCAAACCACACAAAGACTCAACAAAAAAAGAGAATTATAGACCAATTCCCTCTTGAACACTGATGCAAAAATACTCAATAAAATGTTAAAATGTTAGCAAAACAAATCCAAGAACACATCAAAAGAAATTATCCACCATCATCAAGTAGGCTTCATTCCAGAGATGCAGAGATGATTCAACATATGAAAATCTGTCAATGTAATCCACCATGTAAACAAACTGAAAGAAAAAACACATAATCATCTCAATAGATGCTGAAAAAGCCTTTGACAAAATCCAATACCCCTCATAATAAAATCTTGGAGAGATCAGGGATACAAAGAACATACCTAAACACAATAAAAGTAATATACAGCAAGCCAATTGTCAACATTAAAATAAATGGGAACTCAAAGCAATTTCACTAAAATCAAAACAAAAAAAAAACAAAAAAATACAAGACACGGTTTCCACTCTTTCTATGCTTCTTTAATATAGTATTTGAAGTTTTAGCTAGAACAATAAGCAACTGAAGGAAATCAAGGGGATACAAATAGGAAAGGAAGAAGTCAAAATGCTATTATTTGCAGATGATATGATAGTAATATAAGTGACCCCAAAAAGTTTGCCAGGAAACTCCTACAGTATAGAAACTACTTTAGTCAAGTGGCTGGATACAAGATTAACTAAAAAAAATAGCCATCATATATAGATGATACATAGACTAACAAAGAAATCAGGAAATCAATGTTCCTGATTTATAACAGCCTCAAATAATATAAAATATATTCGGATAACTCTAACCAAGTATCTTGGGGTAACTAATCAAGTGAAAGACCTGTATTACAAGAACTTCACATCTTTGAAGAAAGAAATTGTAGAATATATCAGAGGATAGAAAGATCTTTAATGCTCATGCATCAGTAGGTTAACATAGTAAAAATGGCCATATTATCAAAAGCAACCTACAAATTCAATGCAATTCCATTAATTCAATTTAATTTCATTAAAATCCCAACACAATTCTTTACAGACCTTGAAAGAACAATACTCAACTTCATATGGAAAAACAAAACAAAACAAAAAACCCTAGGATAGCAAAAACAATCAATGAAATCAAAACAAAGACACAGATGTAAATCCAAACACATATGGACATGTGGTTTTCAACAAAAAAGCAAAAATTATACAATGGGGAAAAAAACTTCTTTAACAAATGGTGTTGGTATAACTGGAAGTCAACATGTAAAAGAATACAAATAGATCCATATCTATCACCCTGCATAAAACTCAAGTACAAATGCATGAAAGACTTCAACATAAATCCAGATACACTGAACCTGATAAAAGAGGAAGTAGGGGGACTGAGCAATCTAGGCCAGAGCAGGCCTGAGGCAGCGAATTCCACAACAGCAGAACTGAGCCAGCTACCTGGGCTGGAGCAGGCCTGGGACAGTGAACTCCACTTGAGCAGGAGCAGATCAAGACATTTGCAGACGCAGGACTGAGCTAGTGACCTGGGCCAGAGCAGACCTGATACAGCAAATTCCACAGCAGCAGGTACCAACCGCTGAGCAAGTGGGCTAGAGCCAGAGACCTCTGCAGGTTCAAGCATGAATCTGTGACCTTTGAGGGAGTAACAGGAACCAGAGACCTCTGTGGGTCCAGACGTAAGTCTGGGACCTCTGAGGGAGTAGGCCTGAGCCAAGTCCTCTGTGGGTCCAGGACACCAGAGTCTGGTACCTCCAAGGGAGTAGATCAGAGCCAGAGACCTCTGCAGGTCCAACCCCAAGCCAGGGACCTCTGCAGGAGCAGATCCAGATAAGGGACATTTATAGAAACAAGTGTAAGCCAGCAACTGAGGCAGAGCTGATCTGAGACAGCAGACTCCACAGGAGCAGAGCAAACCCCAGGAGTGCTGAGCAACCTAGGAACACTGAGGTAACTGGAAATGTGTCACTGACTGTACCACAAGGAGCAACCATCTGAGCCTTGGATCCACTGACACCTGGGAAATTAATCACCAGAGTCACAGACAGCCCCAACTATACAAATTAGAGGAAAACATGAGTAGACAAGGTAAGAACACATGCAACACCACAAAGAGCAACATGACACTAGTAGAATTTAGTGACCCTACAACAGCAAGACTTGAACAAACAAATATAGATTAAGCAGAAGAAAATGACCTAAAAAAATAACTTCAGGAGAATGTTTGAGACTCTTAAAGAGGAAATGAGAAATTCCCTCAAAGAAATGGAGGAAGAGACAAAAAAATGGGAAGACATCAACAAATCACTTTTTAAAAAAAAAAAAGCCAAGAAAAAACAATCAAACATATGAAAGAAACTATTCAAGACTTGAAAACTGAAATAAAGACAATAAAGAAAATATAAGCCTAGGGAATTATGGAAACAGAAATCATGAGAAAACAATCAGGAACCATAAATGCAAGCCTAAACAGCAGAATACAAGAGATATAAGAGAGAATCTTAAGTGTGAAAAATACAATAGAGGAAATAGACTCACCAGTCAAAGAAAACATTAACTCTAACAAAAGTTTAACCCAAAATATCCAGGAAAAATGGGACACCATAAAAAGACCAAACCTAAGACTAATAGGTATAGAAGGAGAAGAAATTCAACTGAAGAGCACAGAGAATATATTTGAAATCATAGAAGAAAATTTTTCCAACCTAAAGAAAGATATGCCTATGATGATACAAGAAGCTTATGGAACACCAAATAGACTGGACCAAAAAGAAAAAGTCCCCTCACCACATAATAATCAAAACATTAATATACAGAATAAAGAAAAAATATTAAGAGCTGCAAAGGAAAAGGCCAAGGAACATATAAAGGCAGACTTAATACAATTACACCTGACTTCTCAATGGAAACAAAGAAAGCCAGAAGGTCCTAGTCAAGCATTATGCAGATGTTAAGAGACCACGAATGCCAGCCCAGACCACTAAATCCAGCAAAAATTTCAATCACCAGAGAAGGACGAAACAAAATATTCTATGACATAACCAGATTTAACCAATACCTGACCACAAACCCAGCACTACACAAAGTACTAGAAGGAAACCTTCAACCCAAGGAAGTTAGCTACATCAACAAAAACACAGACAATTGATGATCTCACAGCAGCAAATCCCAAAGAATGGGAAAAGCACACACAAAAACATCATCAACAATGAAAACTAAAGTAAGAGGATGATGTGGGAGTCCCCTCTGTGTGATGCTTGTACTGGTTAATGAATAAAGAAAATGCATTGGCCTGAGAGGGCAGAACTTAGGTAGGCGGAGAAGACAGAACTGAATTCTGGCAGGAAGAAAGCAGAGTCAGAGAGACACCATGGATCCGCTGGGAATTTTACCCAGTAAGCCACTGCCACGTGGAGATATACAGATCAATAGAAATGGGTTAAATTAAGATATAAGAATAAGCCAATAAGAAACTAGAACTAATGAGCCAAGCAATGATTTAATTAATACAGTTTCTGTGTGGTTATTTCGGGTCTAAGCTAGCCGGGAGACCAGGACAAACAAGCACGCATCCTTGTAACAACAGGAATGAGCATTCACTGGTCATTAATATCCGTTAAAGTAAATGGACTCAACTCACCTATAAAAAGACACAGGCTTGCAGATTGGATATGAAAACAAAATTCAGCCGGGCGGTGGTGGCGCACGCCTTTAATCCTAGCACTTGGGAGGCAGAGGCAGGCGGATCTCTGTGAGTTCGAGGCCAGCCTGGTCTACAAGAGCTAGTTCCAGGACAGGCACCAAAAGCCACAGAGAAACCCTGTCTCGAAAAAACCAAAAAAAAAAAAAAAGAAAGAAAGAAAACAAAATTCATCCTTCTGCTGCATACAAGAAATACGTCTCAACTTTGAGGACATACATCACTTCAGAGTTGGGAAAAAATTCCTATCAAATGGACCTAAAAAGCAAATTGGTGTAGCTATCCTAATATCTAACAAAATAGACTCCAAATTAAAATCAATCAAAAGAGAACATTTCATATTAGTCACAGGAAAAAATCATCAGTAAGAAATCTCAATACTGAACATCTATGCCCCAAATACAAGGGCATCCTCATATGTAAAAGAACCACTTCTAAAGTTTAAATCATATATTAAACCCCACACACTAATAGTGGGAGACTTCAACACTCCCCTCTCACCACTGAAGAGATCTGTCAGACAAAACAATAACAGAGGAAAGGGGCACTAACAGATATTTTGAATCAGAAGGACTTAACAGACATCTACAGAATATTCCATCCAAACATAAAAAATATACCTTCTTCTCAGCACCTCATGAAACCTTCTCAAAAATTGACTACTTACTTCATAACAAAACAAACCTCAACAGATACAAAAAGTTTGGAATAAGCCCATGTATCTTATCACATCACCATGACTTAAAACTAGAATTCAACAGCAATACTAATTCTAGGAAGCACACAAACATATAGAAATTAAACAATGCTCACCTGAATCATCAATGGGTCAAGGAAGAAATAAAGGGAGAAATTAAAGACTTCCTAAAATTCAATGAAAATGAGCACACAACATACACAAATTTATGGGACACAATGAAAGCTGTGTTAAGAGGAAAGTTCATAGCACTAAATACATACATAAAGAAGTTGGAAAAAATCCCACACTAGTGAATTAATAGAACATTTGAAAACTTTAGAACAAAAAGAAGCAAATTCACCCAAAAGAACTAGATGGCAGGAAATAATCAATGTGAGAGCTGAAATGAACAAAATAGAAACAAAGAAAACAATACAAAGAATCAATGAGACAAAGAGTTGGTTCTTTGAGAAAATCAACAAAATAGACAAACCTTCATCCAAACTAACCAAAAGCAAAAAGAATATCCAAATTAGCAAAATCAGAAATGAAAAGGGGGACATAACAACAGACACAGAGGAAATCCAAAGAATCATCAGGTCATATTTCAAAATCATCTACTCCACAAAATTGGAAAACTTAAAGAAAATGAACAACTTTCTGGATAAATACCACTTACCAAAATTAAATCAAGACCAGATAAGCCAATTAAACAGACCTATAACTGCTAAAGAAATAGAAACAGTCATCAAAAGTCTCCCAACCAAAATAATCCCAGGACCAGATATTTTCAGCTTTCAACAAAATACAACATCCCATCATGATAAAGGTCTTGGGAAGAGCAAGGATACAAGTACCATACCTAAATATACTAAAGGCAATATACCAGCCAACATCAAACTAAATAGAGAGAAACTCACAGCGATTCCACTGAAATCAGGAACAAGACAAGGTTGTCCACTCTCTCCATATCTATTCAATATAGTTCTTGAGGTCCTAGCTAGAGCAATAAGACACCAGAAGGAGATCAAGGGGATAGAAATTAAAAAAGAAGAAGTCAAACTCTTACTATTTGCTGGTGATACGATAGTTTACATAAGCGACCCCAAAAATTCTACCAAGGAACTTCTACAACTCATAAACACTTTCAGTAATGTAGCAGGATACAAAATTAACTAAAAAAAATCAGTATCCCTCCTTTACACAGATGATAAATGGGCTAAGAAAGAAATCAGAGAAACAGCATCCTTCACAATAGCCACAAACAACATAAAATATCTCAGAGTAACTCTAACCAAACAAGTGGAAGACTTGTATGACAAGAACTTTAAACCTTTGAAGAAAGAAATTGAAGAAGACACCAGAAAGCAGAAAAATTTCCTATTCTCTTGGGTAGGTAGAATTAACATAGTAAAAATGGCAATCTTACCAAAAAGCAATTTACAGATTCAATGCAATGCCCATCAAAATCCTAGAAAAATTCTTCACAGACCTCAAAAGAATGGTACTCAACTTCATAGGAAAAAGCAAAAAAAAAAAAAAAAAAAACAGGATAACCAAAACATTCCTGTATATAAAAAAATTTCTGGAGGTATCATAATCCCTGAATTCAAACTGTACTACAGAGCTACAGTACTGACAACAGCCTGATATTGGCATAAAAACAGACAGGAAGACCAATGGAAGCAAATCAAAGACACAGATATTAATCCACACACCTTTGAACATCTGATTTTTAACAAAGAAGCAAAAAACATAAAATGGAAAAAACAAACCATATTTAAAAAATGGTGCTAGCATAACTGGATATCAACATGTAGAAGAATGAAAATAGACCCATATCTATCACCATGCACAAAATTCAAGTCTAAACGGATCAAAGACCTCAACATAAAGCCAGCCACACTGAACCTCATAGAATAGAAAGTGGGAAGTACACTTGAATGCCTTGGCACAGGAGTCCACTTCCTAAATAGAACCCCAGCAGCACAGACATAGACAGAAACAATTAATAAATGGGACCTCCTGAAACTGAAAAGCTTCTGTAAAGCAAAGGACATGGTCAACAAAACAACAGCCTACAGAATGGGAAGATGTCTTCACCAGCCCCACATCAGACACAGGACTGATCTCTAAAATATACAAAGAACTCAAGAAATTGGTCATCAAAAGAACAAGTAATCCAATAAAAAAAAATGGAGTACAGACCTAAACGGAGAACTTTCAACAGAGGAATCTAAAATGGTTGAAAGAAATTTAAGGAAATGCTCAACATCCTTAGTCATCAGAGAAATGAAAATCAAAACAACTGAGATTCATCTTACACCTGAAAGAATGACCAAGATCAAAAATACTGATGACAACTTATGCTGGAGAGCTTGTGGGGTAAAGGGGTCACTCCTTCATTGATGGTGGGAGTACAAGCTGGTATAGCCCCTTTGGATATCAGTTTGGTGAATTCTCAGAAAAGTAGGAAACATCCTTCCACAAGACCCAGCAATACCACTTGGGGTATATATGCAAAGGATGCTCTATCGTGCCACAAGACATGTGTTCAACTATGTTTATAGCAGCATTGTTTGTCATAGCCAAAATCTGGGAATAATCTAGATGTTTCTCGACCAAAGAATGGACAAGGAAAGTGTGGTCCATTTACACAATGGAGTACTACAAAACAGAAAAAAATAATGACATCTTGAAATTTGCAGGCAAGTGGAGGAGCTAGAAAACATCATATTGAGTGAGACAACCCAGACCCAGAAAGACAATTATCATATGTACTCATTTATAAGTGGTTTTTAAACATAAAGCAAAGGAAACTATTCTACAAATCACAATCCCAGAGAACCTAGACAACAATTAGGACCCTAAGAGTGACATACATGGATCTTATCTACATGGGTAGTAGAAAAAGACAAGATTTCCTGAGTAAATTGGGAGCATGGGGATCATGGGAAAGAGTTGAAGGAGATGGGGGGGCCAGGAAAGGGAGCAAAGAAAAATGTAGAGCTCAATAAAGATAATAGGAAGTGTAAAATAGCCTTGAATATATTGGCACAGGAGACAACTTCCTGAACAGGGCACCAATAGTGCAGACACTAAGAACAACACTTATGGGCCCTCATAAAACTAGAAGTGTCTGTAAGGCAAAGGACACTGTCAATAGGAAGAAAAAGCAACCTACAGAATGAGAAAAAATTTTCTTCAACTTCACATATGATAGAGGGTTGATTTCCAAAATATATAAAGAACTCAAGAAACTAGACATCAAATGCACAAAAATTCAATTAAAAATGGGCTACAGACCTAAACAGAGAGTTCTCAATAGAAGAATCTTAAAAGACTGAGAAACAAAGAAATGTTCAACATCCTTAACCATAATGGAAGTTCAAATCAAAATGATTCTGAGATTCCCTTTTCCACCTGTCAGAACAGTTAAGATGAAAAACACAGTGACAGGAGAAGATGTGGAGCAAGGGAATGAAAACTTAAGCAGTCACTTTGGAAATCAATATTGTGGTTTCTAAGAAAACTGAGAATCAGTCTATCACAAGACCCAGCTATATCAGTCCTGGGCACATACCCAAAGGATGCTCAATCATACCACAAAGACACTTGCTTTACTGTGCTCACAGCAACTTTCTTAGTAATAGTCAGAACCTGGACACAAACTAGATGTCCCTCATCTGAGGAATGGGTAAAGAAAGTGTGGTGCGTTTACAAAACAGAGTACTACTTAGCTATTAAAAACAATGACATCATGAAATCTGAAGGCAAATGGATGGAACTAGAAAAGGTCATCCTGCATGAGGTAGCCCAGACCCAGAAAGACAAACATGGTATGTACTCACCCATAAGTGAATATTAGCTATAAAATAAAAGATAACTATGCTGCAATCCAGAGTCCCAGAGAGACTAGGAAACAAGGAAGGTTCAAGGTTGGGGGGACTCCCACATCTCCCCAGGAATGATTTTGTGAGTGAACTGCACTCAGGCGGGGATGGGAACACGAGTGGTCAGGTTGGGGGACATAGAGGGAGAGCACTGAAAGAGACTACGGGAAAGGGGGGCATTTCAGGGTCAGATAAAAACCTAGCATGAGAATCTCCCAGGAGTCTATAAAGATGGCCCCAGCCAAGATTCCTAGCAATAGCAGAGCCATAGCCTGACCTGGCCATCTCCTATGACAAGGCTTCACTTGAAGTCAAGTGAAGGGAGTGGGAAAACCACATAACCTTTGACCTGCAGTCTGCCCTGCCTGTGGGATGAGATGGGCTTAGGATGGCCTAGAGATTGAGGGAGTGGCCAACCAATGACTGGTCTAACCTAAAACCCAGGTCAGGAGAGTAAGCCCATCGCTGACACTGCCCAGAGCACCAGGAACCACAGGCAGGAACCACAGGCAGGAACCCAAAGACACAGGATAGAAACATGGAAATATAACTATGGAGGTCAGCTCTTCTCGGGGTCCCTGGGGGCTCACAGTCATCTCACAACAGAAAATGCATTCAATCATTCTATACATCGTTTTTTGTTTGGTTGGTTTTGGATTTTGTTTTTTTGTTTTTTGGAGTCAGTGCTTTCTGTGTAACAGCTCTGACTGTCCTGGAACTGACTTTGTAGACCAGGTTGGCCCTGAACTCAAAGATCTGCCTGCCTCTACCCCCTGAATCCTGGGATTAAAGGAATACATCACCACCACTGGTCTTCAATGCAACTTTTTCAGACTCCATAATCAGATTAGTTCTAGAGCTGTTGTTGCAAAGGCCAAAGTCTCTTCTGAGAGGCAAAGCAAACTCTCAGCTGGCAGTGCCTGTAAACTTAAAGTTAGCTTTACTCACTTAACACACAATGGCGTGGTAGTTAGGATGAGAAATGCCCCCAGGGGCTCAAGTATTTGAACACTTGGCTCCTGGCTGGTGCCACTGTTTTGTTGTGGAAGTGCATCAACAGAGGCCAGCATTGAGAGTGTATAGCTTCACCCTACCTCCAGTTCTCTCTGCTTCCTGAGTATAGCTGGGGATGTGATCTCAGGCTCCTGGCCCAGTGTTTGCTGCCATACCCCCTCCCCATTATCAGATCTCCCTCTGGAACCACAAGCCAAAATCAACTCTTCCTTGATTTCCTTTTGGTCATGTTTATCAGAGCAACAGAACATAACAAATACAAGAAGTATAAAGTAAACATCCCTACCCAGAAGGGAGGAACAGTAAGAAAAGACCAGACCCACAAGATCAAAGGGGAAACTCTGATGGATGATACCAATTCCCATTGATAGCTCAAGATGTAGCTGTTGCCACTGGAACACTGCTATACCAGCCTGAGTGTCTGCACTGCTGAATGTGGAAATGGCTCCCTTCTGTGGACCTTTGCCAGCAGGGAGAGCTATTTTTAAATGAGTATCTTATTCATGTTTGCTATTTTTATGCCCTGAGATCTACAGATATGGGGGGTGGCCTTTCCTATTTTCCCAGTGCAAAGTCCCCAGGATTTCTTTTTATTGGCACTGATCTCTTTAACAGCCACTGCTGTTCTGCCTGCAGCCACCTTGTTCACAGCCTTAAATGCACTCAAACTCCTCCTGGCTGTATATTTCTTACTTCTTTCTGCTCTACTTTTTTTCTCAGAGTCCTCAATATGAGCCTGGCTAAAAGTGGTACCTTGGTTTCTTTTGTAATAAACTATTCCGGCAAAAGCAATTCAAGAGAGAAAGTTTTTATTTGACTCCTAACTCTAGACTCTAGTGTGTCTTAGTGGGCAAGTCACAGCTGCAGTGACCTGAGAGAACTGGTCAGAGTCATCCACAGTCAAGAGCACAGAGCTACGCACGTTCTCTGCTTACACGGATGCATGTTCTCTGCTTACACAGGTGCATGTTCTCTGCTTACACAGATGAATGTTCTCTGCTTACACACACGCATGTTCTCTGCTTACACACACGCATGTTCTCTGCTTACACAGACATGTTCTCTGCTTACACTGATGCATGTTTTCTGCTTACACAGATGCATGTTCTCTGCTTACACAGATGCATGTTCTCTGGTTACACAGATGCATGTTCTCAGCTTACACGGATGCATGTTCTCGGCTTACACGGATGCATGTTCTCTGGTTACACTGCTCAGGCCCAACCCACAACAAAGATGGATCTTGCCTTGTCAATTGCTGTGATTGAGACAAGCCCCACAAGCCTGTCATCTCCCAGTGACTTTGGGTTTTGTAGAGCTGACAATTAGCATGAATTATTACAAGGAGTATGTGGGAACCAGGACACACTCTAGGTACTGGGCTGTCATAGAATTTCTTCTGCCAAATAAATTAGTCAATTATTTTTTAATTCAACTTCACTCGTGCTTACAGGACATGGACAAAACATAGCCAGATTAGCTGCATAACTAGTCAATCTTCCCACGCAGCCTTTGTTCCCCACAGACAGATCATGAGGCCAGTCTTTACAGTATTCACTTTTATCAGCATTCTGGCCTTCCAGACTTATACCTCAATGTCCCATTCAACTGTTCTTGCAACATTCTAGGGCTTATCTAAGCTTCTCTTCCGGGCTTTCCCATATGCCTCCTTAAAATCAGTTCCATGGGCCTATGTATCACATGGTCAGGGTTAGTAACAGCCACAACCCCACTTCTGATGCAAATTGTCAGGTAGCTACATTTTCTCATCATAATGAGAACACACTGACAGAAGAAACTGAAAAAGAAACAATTTATTTTGGCTCATGGTTTCAGGGAATTTTAGTCCATCAATGAGGGGAATGGCAAAGCTAGTTCAGTCCTTGCTAGTGAAGGAAGGAGTGGCTGTTCATATTTTGATTACTGACTGGGCAGCAAACATTAGACTGGAAATAGAAGCAAATATGATTTTTGCAGGCCTGTACCTGGTGTCTTAGTGTCCTCAATTAGGCCCATATACTAAAATCCCACAGTCTCCCAATATAATACCAACAACTATGGACCAAGGTCCAAACAGAAGTGCTGCTGCTGCAAACACATAAACCAGACAACACTGAGCCTTGTGTATTTGTTGTTCCTTCCATGGTCTCTACCCTCACTCAACTGTGGGCTCCTTGAAAGTAAAGATCTTGACTGTCTTTCTTATTACACCACCCCTAGCTCCCAAGTGAGGTCTAGATCCTCAATAAATACATCATGAAAGACTGGATGGATGGATGGATGGATGGATGGATGGATGGATGGATGGATGGATACAATGGGAAATGTTGAGTAGATGTATTGCCAGCTTCACAGCTTCATGTGAACAGGACAGCATCTTCAAGCCTACCTCCCAGGTGTGGGTAACTCCTACCCAGCAGTGCAGGGGTTCTACCTGATACCAAGCACAAGATCTAAACTGATCCTGCTTTCTGGTAACCCGACTCCAGTCTGAGAAGTGTGGCAAAGGAAATAATCCCAAAGGAGGACACTTCCTATCATGTGTGGTGCTCTGATTATTCCAGACACAAAGGGACAAGAGAGCAGCCAAGCAGCCTGCATGGTGTGTTATGTAAGCACACTCTCCCTTATCCAAAATCCTTTGGGCCCAATGGGGTTTTATTTTTTTTTTTTTTTTTTTTTTTTTTTTTTTTTTTTTGGTTTTTCGAGACAGGGTTTCTCTGTGGCTTTAGAACCTGTCCTGGAACTAGCTCTTGTAGACCAGGCTGGTCTCGAACTCACAGAGATCCGCCTGCCTCTGCCTCCCGAGTGCTGGGATTAAAGGCGTGCGCCACCACCGCCCGGCCCAATGGGGTTTTAAAGCATGATGTTTTCAGTATCCAAAAAGACTATAAATTGCTTATGTTCTGTTGTGTGATGTGCCTAATAGAGTTACGAATAGTATATCATAGACACTAACATCTGCATTAAACAGATACCTGACCATGCCACATCAGAGAGATGAGAAGAATGAACAGCTCCCATCAGCTCAGGGAAGAATAGGAAAAAAGACTTGCTTAGAGAAGAAAATCTGCTTCACAGAGCTTCAAAGACTTCAGAATTGCACACAATGGGTGGAAAAAACCCATAACTGCCAGGAATCCAATGTAAGCTCGAAAGGACTGGCCTTTGTCATGCAGGAACACTGAAGAGCTTACTAATAAGAGTAAACAGGACATGACTAGGATGAGACCCAGTAGGCTCTAAAGTGCTTGTTAAGAAGATCTGGGGCTGGAATGGCTCACAGGTTCTTGGTCCACAAGGCCAGGAGGGTACGGGGAGAAGGAGAAGAGAGCAAGGGAAGTAAGATGAGGGAAGAGAGAATGGATGGTCATCAGAAACTGTCCTTTCCTTGACGCTCTCCCTACCCCACCACCCTCTCCCTACCCCACACCCCACCCGCTCCCTATCCCACACTCCTCCCTCTCCCTACCCCACACTCCACCCTCTCCCTACCCCACACTCCACCCTCTCCCTACCCCACACCCTACCCTCTCTCTACCCCACACCCCACCCTCTCCCTACCCCACACCCCACCCGCTCCCTATCCCACACTCCTCCCTCTCTCTACCCCACATTCCACCCTCTCCCTAACCCACATCCCACCTTCTCCCTAACCCACATCCTACCCTCTCCGTACCCCACATCCCACCCGCTCCCTATCCCACATCCCACCTTCTTCCTATTCCTGTATAACATAAGAAGCCAGAAGGAGCAAAAAGACCCTGCTCATCAATTACAAAGTCAGAGCAGGAAACCACCATCAAACAGGTATTACAAACCATACCTAAAGATGCTGTATTAGAATACCAATTGCTAGGGTTCCCAAAGAAGTGTTATCACTATGTCACTAGGGATCAAATCCATTCTCTAAGATTCCATTCATCTCTATGGAAGGGAAAACCCCTGTGAACTCTGTCCACAAGGAACAAGGTCAGGAATCCTTGGAGACAAGAACCTGATGTTTCTCTAAGTGAAGACAGTTGAGGAGGGAATATAGCCAAGAATACAACTGTTTGGTGTGTGGAAGGCAAGAGCATCCACCCCATATCTCATTGAAAATGTGCTTAGAAAATGCATGGTCTTCTTTGTCATCTCCATATCCCAAAAAAATAAAACTCCAAAAGCTCTGTTTTCTATGGGAAGAGCACCCACTTCCTCCACTGTTGAGTGTATAACATTAACTATAGGCAAGATGTTGTTTATCAGGCTGCATGACTCTGGCTTTCAGCCAGTTGATTAGCCTATCTGTGCCTTTGTTTCCCTAACAATGGAGAGAGGACCTATATTACAGTTATGTAAGAATTAGAAAATCTTCTAATTTCTGCTGTTCTTGATGATAAACTGACTGGCACAGATGGACCCTGCACCACTATCTGAACTCCTGCAAGGTCCTTCTCTGACTCCAAGTTCCTCACACGTAGAGGTACCTGCCAACTTCTCAGAGCTCTAGAATTTGTGGGGCACAGACACACTCACAAAGGAGGAAAGTGACAGTCACACGAGAGGGGCAACTGGCCTCAGATCACAAGGAGTCTCCAGGAAGCAGGGTTTGTCTGCGACAAGCAAAGCTCTTCGTGCCACACGATTGTCCCATAGAAGTAACCTGTTGGTGGAAGGAACATTCCAAAGAAAGAGGCTCTGTGGCTTTGGCATTGTTCTCTTTTGTCTTTTTAAATCTTTATGCAGCTGTGGAGGTCAGAGAACAGCTTTGAATGTCAGTCTTCACCCTCCACTTACTTGAAACAATGACTCTTGTTAGATTTTGCCTGACCTGCAAGCTTCTGGGATTCTCTGGGTCAGTCTTCCATCTTCCCCTACTCTATGTTGTCACGTGCTGCCACTTCAGGCCTTTCATGGGTTCTGGGGACCCAAATCCAGGTCCTCGTATACTTACATGACAAAGGCTTCATCGACCGAATCATTTCCCCAGTCCTGTTGTTTTCTTTTTGGAAAATGACAAAAGACGCTTGAAGCTAAGACTGACAAGTGAGGTAGATTGTAAGTGAGCCATTAACACAAGCGACCTTGAAATGACACCAGGGTCTCTGGCCAGTCCTGTTGCTGACCATAGCTTTAACTTCATCCATAAGATGCATTCTTGGACAACATGGCTTTGAAGGGACCTTCAGGAAAACTTTGGACAATGGGGACCCACAGCAGCATTACACTCAATCCTGGATAGACATGTTTAGCTAGATTTTGTTTGGCTCGTTCTTAACTTGACTGCATAGCTAATTCTGGAGCATTGGTGTTGATCATTTTGTTATACAGAGGAAAAAAGCAAGACCTATGGAGAAATTAAGTCTTGTTAAAGAAAAAATAGCCACCGCTCATCTCCTGCCTCATCCCCAGAGATGCTGGGAATCTATCTCTTTGGGGACTTAACTGACAATATCTAAAATTAGACTGGGAGCATCATCACCCCTCCCTACTGTCATTTCTAAGAGGTATTATAGATCAAAGAATTGTCAGTAATGATGATGGAACAACTCATTTGTAAAATTATGAACTGAGAAAGTAGGTTTACTGCCTTATCTTTGAATATTATGGACCTGAAATGAAAACCCTGTCCTCTACCAAACAAAAGGGAGGAAGTAATTATCTGAGATGAAAAGACTCCCAGCCTATCACCAGGCCTACAGAAGATGGAATACATTGATCAGAACCCAAGTACCAGGTCTGAGCAGAAAAGAATAGAGAGCCTGCATCATTAACTTCAATAGACTCTAAAATAATAGGATGCAGCCAGGCGAAAACATGACAAAATCTCATGTTCTCCCGTCCCTAAATTAAACACTCCCAGAACGCAATGGGATAAGGAAATGCACTCTGCTGCCAGGAAGCGGGGCTTTCAGAGGCTCTGACTCTCTTCTTTCTGCTGTGAGATTTCAAATCCACAGAAAATGAAAAGGATCCAATAGCAACCTTAACACGCTAATCCAGTTTTACTCAATGCTAACATTCATTGGCCTGCACACACTAAAGACTGTTTAAAGTAATAAGATGTTGCCAACAGAGATTCCCTCACTACCAAGTGAGCTGCCCAGCCCTCTTCCCCTTTCCCTAACCACCTGATTCTTTGTACATAGTTTCCATCTACCCATACATATATATATATATATATATATATATATATATATATATATATACATATATATATGATAGAATATAGTGTGTATATGTGTCTACATATATCTCATACATATTCATATATGCATATTTCCCTACTGTGGTGTATATACATTATCATAAACTTTAACATTGTGACCCTTCAGGAATGTTTTTCACATACTGGGCATTGAACCTAGGATGCCACGCATCCTAGCTACATCCCCCAGTGGTGTGGTTTGTTTCTTGGTTTGTGTGTGTGTGTGTGTGTGTGTGTGCGTGTGCGTGTGCGTGTGTGTGTATGTGTGTACACTCATGTTATGGTGAGCATGCAGTGGTCAGAAGACAACTTTTGGGAGAGAGACAGTTCTCTCCCTCTGCCATGAGATCCTGGGTTCAAATGCAGGGCATCAGGCTTGTACAGCAAGGCACTTTAACGCGCTGAGCCATTTTGCTAGCCCAGTCCTTTTGAAGCACACAGCTCAGAGGTACTGGGCATGTTCACAAGGGTGGACGTCATTACCACATCTAGCGATGTAAATGTCACAGGACCACCAGGAGAAAAGCTCATACCCTTTAAGCACACAACTCAGAGGTACCAGGCATGTTCACAAGGGTGAACATCATTACCACATCTAGTGGTGTAAATGTCACAGGACCACCAGGAGGAAAGCTCATACCCGTTAAGCTATAGTTCCACAGTCCTTCCTCTCCTCGCCCACGGGAGCCACAAATCAGCTCTATCCCAGCAGATTAGCTTATGCTGGATATTTCATACAAGAAAGTCATCCAACATGTGACTTTTTATGTCTGGCTTAGTTCGCTCAGCAAAACATTTACTAGGTTCATCCATGTATGTAGAAATCTTTTCATTTGTCTATACCACATCTGTTTGCCTATTCACCTGTTGATGGACTGAAGATGCTCCTGTTTCCAGCTGTTACGAAGGACGCAGCTGTAAATGTTCACAGGAAATCTTACTGTGCGTGTGTATGTTCGGTTCTTTGGGACAGATACCCAGCAGAGGCAAAGGGGCATGATCTCGTATCTCTGGGTTTCGCACAGACTGCTTACAACACTCTGTTTTGTATTTGTGTCACGTCTCTGAAGTTTCCCCTTCACCATGAAGTCCTCCCTGTGGTCCTTCCACCAGTGGTCCAGGGTGCCATGTGTGAGCAAACCACTCTTCTCCAGCCAGTCCCCGCTACTGAACACCCTGCACCACTTCTGCTTTCCAATACTGTGACCGACAGCTCTGTGTCAGCTCCTCGCCACCGCCGCTGTGGCCTCTGCCGAAGACTATGGCTGAGACAGAGGCCACAAGGCACTCGGGAGGTAAGTAGGGATGTAGTCACACCATGGGAAGGAACAGTGCCAGACCCAGGTCACAGTAGTAATGGACAAGAAGCAGAGAGCAGACCATGCTTTACAAACTGGTCACACTGATCCACACTAAAATTCACACACTCAGTTACTCACACTAGCATTTGTACACTCACTTCCTGTTGTATACTCAGGCGCATTAACACCCACTATCAGTCACACTGACACACACTTGCATAGTCTCAGCACGCTCACATGCTCACATACATATTTACTCACTAACTCACACTTTCTTACATATACTCACATGATTGTGTACACAGATTCACACTATCCTCATTTACACACACTTTTTATGCAGATATTTACATACCTCTACTTTATTATACTTTCATGCCCACACACTCACAGTGCACACTCACATTCATATATGCACACTCATAGTCAGATCCAGAAACACACATTCACACACTTAGCAACATAAATCATACCGCACAGGCTTACACACTCACACACATTGATGCACTGATATCCACCCACACTCAACACAGTCACCATTTCACACTCATACACTCCAACACATGCTCACACATTCATACACGCTAACACAACAATACACATACTGACAAATGAGTTCACACACGTTCACATTAACACAATAGCACATTCGCACCCCCTCACTCATTTCAAGTAACCCAGGCACTCATACTCACTCACCACTTGCTAACAGTCATGCTTTGATGCTCACACACTTGCACACAGAAGCACACTTTCACTCTTGCTTATACATGCACAATGACACACTCGTAATCACATCTGTATGCACACACTCAAACACACAAACTCACAAAATGCGCACATTTGCACTCACAAATAGTCACATTCTCATGTTCATAGGTTCACACTTGCACGCAGATACACTCTCACACACATGCATACTATCACAGTCTCTTACATGGTCACATACTTAGAAACATACACACATTCACTAACACACAGTCACACTCACATGTACACTCACACTCTCACATGGTCACACACTTATAAACACTTAGTCACACACAACCATGTACATAAACATACACATTCACACACCCACTCAAACATGCATTCACACACTCACAGTAATACACTAACGCACATATTTTCTCACATACATGAACATTCACATAGTATCATATTCCCAGTCTAGGATTACAAGTCACACATTTGGTTGCTGTGTGTTTTTATCTCAAAAGCTATAGTTTCCATGAAAATACAGTGGCAAGGCTGCCACCTTTTTGAAGCGTGTAGTCTGGTGAGCTCAGGATGACAAACAAGCAGACAGTGGAATGATAGATGTGCAGAAAGATCCCAGCCGCAGCTGTGCAACCACTGAGGTTCTGAGACTGACTTCCTGGGAGAGAAAGCTGGGCAGAAAGTGCCAACCTTCAAGGCAGGGAGAAGGCGGCTCCAGGATGAGGGATTAGCAGCATGATTGGAAGAGCAGAGCATGGGGAATCCTCTGGAGTGGGCACTGTACAAGAGGAAACCCAAGAAAGTGGCTGTACCTATGTTCCTCCCATTTGGAAACAGAGTGTCCCACCCTGGTCTCACTTGCCTTGTTTGTGAAGTGATGGAGTTGAGAACAAAGCTGAGACACTCTTCCTGGGCTTCTGGGATCTGAATCAGGATCCCAAGATATTTTTGTCCCTGCATCAGGACCACCACATGCAGTCCAACCACAATGACTGATGTGGCAGAGATTTGAAATAACCAAAAATAGTCCTTTTAGAATAAATCAGTTTTAATAAAGGGAGAAAAATGGGATAAACTTACGCGAACCAAGAGGAAAAGGGAAAAGAGGGAGGGCCTACCCCAAACCCTGTTCTTTTAAAGGTATCCTCCGCCCCTGGGGCGGCCACGCCCCTCAAACAAGGGAATGGTTGGCCGCCCCAACAAATGACTAATTGACACCTCTCCAGGCACCAGTTTCCTGGTCCACAAATAAGGAGGAGGAAACTGATAGTTTTGCATTGGCTGAATTCTGTCACTTTGCTTCATGTTGGCAAAGTCCCATGCTGTGGTCCCTGACCCAGGCAGGAAAGCAGAGAAGAAAATAGAATCAACCCCTTCTCAGATACCTCTTCCAACAAGCTCTTTCCTTTAACCTAAGGTCTGGAAGCCAGCACTCTCCAGACGCAGACTTAAGACTTCATTCCACTTAAGCACCTCTTTAAAAGATTTCAGAACCAAACCATCGTACTCTGAGTCGTACCCTCAAGGTTAGCACTCCAGCACATGAACTGGAGATGCGGGACATCTTTCAGACCAGAGCCTCCAGCACATGGCATATCTGGCACAGTGCTTAGCATATAGTAAGCACTCAGAGAGTGATACCAAGCATGAATGGTGATGGAGATGTTGGCTCTCCATCTTTGACAGGATGACAAAGGCCCACATTAGTGCCTATCAGGAAGTTCCTCTGAGACAATAGGAAGAACTAGGGTTCAAAGGCCGATCATTCCCCCAGACAAATTCACGGAGCCATTGGCTTTGGAGTGAGAGCTACCAGGTTCAGACCCTCCAGTCAGTACAGCAGTAGGTACTGTTCACTTGAGCATCAACCCTGATGAAGAGGGACCAGCAGTAACACTGAAGAACGAAAATTCTTCCACTCCACGTGTGATGCTAAACCAGAATTAAGCCTCAAGGGACCGCTCACTGGCAATCTGCTTGCCTTGCAAGCATGAACACCTGAGTTTAGTCTCCAAAATCCACATTAAAAAGATGGATGTGGTGGTGTATGTTCATATTCCCAGTAATGGAAGGTAGAGACACATGGGTCCCAGGGACACACTAACAGCAAGCCTGAGCCATTTGGGGGATTCTAAAATAGTGAAAAATGCTTCAAAAATGGAAGAAAATGAACTGTGACTGAAAAGACACAAGCCACGATTGTCCTCTGGCCTCCACATGCACAGATCCACATGCGTGTACACCCACACGCATACGCAAGCACACACATACACAATGACATGCAGATGACAAAGCCAGAGGTGAGGCCTCAGCTTGACAACCGGCGAATCGCTCTGGGTCTCTACAGCTCTCAGCCATGCAGGTTCTTGGTCCTGGTCTTCTGTCCTCAGAGCAGAGCTGTGTCGAAGGTAAATGGCTGCTGTTTAGCCCCCAGCCAAAAACATCACCCTCTCCTGTGTGCTCTTTGCTTAACTGGGATGCCTCCTCCCTCGGGCTCTCTGCCTCCTTTCTCCCTAGCATTCTGAGCAGCAGTGAAAGTGAAAACCAAACCAGCACAGAGTTCCAGTAGTGGCGCCCTCTGAGGCCTTGCCTCCTGCCTGCTGTCCTTCTTTCCCCTTTCTCCTCTTTATTCTCTGCCCTCTGATCCTTAAATGCCTCCAATTCTCACCTCACATCCACTCATTAATTTTCTCCTGTCCTTCTTTGGTTTTCTCCATTCAGAAGTGGGTGTCTTTCTCTCTCCCAGACCAGAGCATCCCATCCCTCCCAAGCTCCCCATTTATGTCCTAGACATTCCACTGCCCAGCAGTGGAACCATCCTGAGCACCATCTTCATGTCCTCTCTTCTGGACCAGAGAGAGTCTCATGCACCTCACAGCTTGAGGCTGCAGGCAGCAGCGAAATAGTCAGAGAACATGGCTAGGCTCCTCTAGCCACAGGATTTGAATACTTGGCAAGAGTGGCCAATGTGACTCAGGAAACCACATCAGCCCCACTGCTTTTTCTTGGAACCGGTGTGTGGGTGTGAGCCCTCTGCAAGACCTCTGAGGCTCAGCAGTGCATTCCACGAGAAGAGAACCAGCTGACCTGCACAGGGCACTGTAGTTTCTACAGAACTTTCCTTACCTGATACACACCCTGCGATGGGGATTGGCCGATGGTAGTATGTCTTTCTGAACTCTAACATTCCACTGGGCAAGGGCTCCTGCCCTTAATTACTTCTATAAAGACCCTATCTCCATCAGAGTCACGGAGGGCTCTTGGGGGCTAGGGCTGCAATACATAAACGGGAAGAGATCCAGCTCGTGGCAAGAGGGTAGAGGTGAGATGGAGGAGGAGATAATGCAGGGAAATGGAGACCAACATGACAAGTAGTCTTGCAACAAACACTAGCAGAAGAGTCTCCGCCTGGAGGCAAGATCCCTGTGCCCTCCTCTGCCTCCTCTGGAAATAAGTCCTGACCTACCTCCTCTCTGAGTCTCAGTTTTCCTGTCTCTAATATCTATAGGATAAAATCAGGCTCTCTTAGACGTAAGTGTTCCTGGATCTCGAGACCAAGCTAAGAAGATTTCAAAAGGCCTTCAGGGGTGAAGGAAAGTGGACAAATGGCAGTGAGGGTAGAGGCTTTAAATCCTTTCTGATGGACACCTGAGAGTCTCAGTGAACTTATGAACAAGGGAAGGGGCCATCTCCTCTAGGTCTCAGGAGCAGCATGACCATCTGCCTCCACTTCACTCTCAAACAAGTTGAACTAGAGACATTACCTTGAGAGTCACTCAAGACAAAGGCCGGTGTGTTTTAGAGAAGGCTGTTTCCATGAAGTGGACCTTGGATCTCACCCACAAGTCACATTTCCTTTGGTTCTATATACCACATCCACAGAAGGGTAGAAGAGACGTAGACGTAGGAGACAGCAAGGGAAGTGGCTTCATTGAGCCCGTAGGAAGAGGGAAAGTCTGAGAGGCCTTAAGAAGATCTCCTGTCTGACTGTACTAGGGTTGAGAGAGCAATTGGCCAGGGAATGAGGTAAGTGCCAGTGTGCTTGAACTCTGGCCCAGGGTTGGAGAGGAAGGCATGGGAAGCTGAGGGGCATCAGCATGGGAACACCAGGTAAAAGTGAGCTGTTTCTGGAGGGCAGTGTGGAGCTCAGGAGGACTTTGAGCAGGGCAGGAACTCGACTCAGCCTGTTTTGTTTACTCCTTTGTGTTTTGAGAGGCTGGAAACTGGACCCTGGTATAGAGAATATACCCATGGTCTTGTTCCTCATCATCCACCCTTATGAGCTCTCCTCTCGCTCTGTCTCCCATCTTTGATGGAGTTTTAGTGCTAAGTCCCACAAAGCCTCCGAGACACGTGTAAAATGAGCTTCTGGCCATTGTTTTGCAGAATCAAACAAGGAGCAAAATTACCTATCTCATTTTGGAGACCTGTTATAACCATAATACTTAAACATGCTGGAGGTGGCAGCAGGAAATAAAACAGAAAACAAAGTTAAATGTGGACATGAATTTTTTAAAATCTTAACTAAAATCCTGGCAATCTAAATTCAGCAATGTAGAAAATACCTGAGGATCAAAGAGTCTCACAAGATTCCCTTCAGATAATCCCTTAAGGGTGTGCATCTGTCCTAGCCAAACTGTGTCAGCCAAAATTCATATACTGAAGCTAGAACTCATAGCACCCCTGAATGAGAACATGTTTAAGCTGAAATAAAGTTGTAGGCCTGGATCATAAACCAGTAGGATTGCTGTTTCTGTGAGCTGGAGGGGGAACATCTGTAGAGACATCAAAAGAAGACCACTGTCTCTAAAACACTCGTAGAGGCTTCTGGAGAACCAACCCTCCCACATCTGGATCTCAGACTTCCAGTCTCCAAAGCACCAAGAAAATGAATTTCTGTTGTAAGCTACTCAGTCTTTGGGGTTCATGATGAAAGCTTGACCAAGTTAGCAAAATATGGCAGCAAAAATAAATTAATGAAAAGGAAATGGCTCAGTGAAGTGTTTGTCTCACAAGCAGGAGAACCTGAACTTCAATTCTCCCCACAACCCGCCTAAAAGTCTAGACACAGAGGCATGTACCTGTAATTTCAGAAATGGAAGGACAGAAGATGTCACATCCACATTCAGAAATGGAAGGACAGAAGATGTGTGACATCCAACGCAGGATCCACCCTGCCTGTGATCTGCTGGATCACAGGGCTGCAGGATCTCCATGACACCGGGTAAAAAAGGATGTTCAGGAAGACACACTGGGCCCAGAGTCAACGGTGTACCAGAGACCAGGGGCCTAAAACGAGACCAGTGGTTCTTTGGGATGAACCCTGCATGGAAGAATGCGTGGATAAAGGGGTTTACTGCGTGACTCACTGTGTCATGGTACAATTTCCATGATGAGAGTTTCCCTTTCTCCTCCTTTTATGCTTTTTTCTCTTAAATTTGATTTTGTTTTATTCTGGGGGTGGAGGTGGGTGGGATCGGGAGATATGATGGTGAAAGACAAAGAATAAATAAAAAGAAAGATGAAAAGACAACCTGCTAACTTTCTTATCTAAGGATTCAAGAATGTTGTGCTAGGCAGTTTCATTGTCGCCTTGACATAACTAAGTGTCATTCTGGAGGAGGGAATCTAACTTGAAGAATTCCTCAATCAGATTCTGGCCATGTCTATGAGAGATGTCTTGGCTGGTGTTTGACATGACAGGGCCCTGGTCACTGTGAGCAGCACTGTCTCTGGGTAGATGGGCCTGGGCTGTATAAGAAAGATGATTAAGGCTGAGCCAGAGAATGAGACAGGAGCAATGCTCCTCTAAGGTTTCTGCTTCAGGCCTTGCTTGAGCCTTTGCCCTAACTACCCTCGACGTAGGACGTAACACTACACCGTAAGCCTTTCTCCAAGGTGGTGTCTATTATTGCAACAGAAAGTGCCAAATGGAATTCCTAAGTGCGGCAGTTCAGGAGAGCGCCATAAGTAATGCCTCCAGGAACTCTGCTAGTTGCATCTTTAGGACCTGTCTTCTGAAACAGGGACTGAAATCTCCAGCGTCTCAGTATGAGCAGTGCTCAGGACCTTGGTTCCCTGTAGGACCTCAGTCAGTATTTCCTACCAGGAACTGTGTTCCTCCTGTCATGTTTTTCTCACCAGCCCTAACCGCAGCTGGTTGGTCCCACCTCCTGCCCTCCCTTGATCTGGTAACACTAGCAATGTGTAAGACCTACCCAGTGCCCCAAATACATAAAAAAAATTATCAGTTCATTTCTCTAGCACAGCCGACTTAACTCCTGGAACTTCACCCCCACCCCACCCTACGTCTAATAGACATTTCCATCCCATCCTGAGCCAAGCGAAACCCTCCCTGTGGTTTCCCACAACTGGGAAGGCGTTCTTCTTTACAACATGTCCTGAACACCTAATTCCATCCCTACGATAGTTTCAATAAGAATACAGCATTTTCACATTTTCAAATTTCCTATAGATCTCTATTTCAAGAGAAAATGCTTTTAGAACAAGATGGGGGAGAGGGGTGTCTAAACGAACCTTCTGTCTGAATGCATCTGCCTCTTCTTTGCCTTAAAGTCTTGGAAGGAGACCTCTGTTGTAGAATACAACCCCATAAATGTGTCTAGTTTTCAGAATTCATGCTTAAAAACATTTTCTTCTCAATAGCCTGTCTCAGATGTAAGTTCTGGATTGCCCTGGTAACTTACCTTCTCTGTAAGTTCTACATCTATCAACCGCCCTTCTCAGCAAAAAAGCACCCCTTTTATTCTCACCTCCAAAAGAGATGAATCGTTCTCTTTAAAAAAAAAAAAAAAAAAAAAACCTGACATACCAGCATGCATGCTTAATCCCAGCACTTGGTGGATAGAGGCAAGAAGGTCTCCACTATACAGACGAGCCTGCTCTACACAGTGAGTTCCACAGCAGCCAGAGCTGTGTGAGACCCTGCCTCAAGTGAAAGGTCCAGATATTTATGAATCTTATTTATATAAATATATTTATTTACCTCAGAGCAAGTCTATCAAGCTTTTCAACCTATCCATCTGGAATTAACATTCATTTTCATCAAATTTATAAATTAATATGTAAAGATTTGACATCTTTACAATGTTATGATAGTCCATCATAAACATGGAGTATATTACCCATTTATTCAAATCTTCCCTTTATGCTGCTTAATTGGATTTAACTTTTTCTTCCCCGGAGGGCTCCTTGACAAACTGACTCCTGTGAACAGGGCCTTACGTTCTATTATGTTTTGTGATTGGTATCTGCGGGGAGACATGAGATGGGTCCCATAATTGCTTTGTGTCTGACCATTGTGCAGAAACATCTTATTAGTGCTCACAGGAGGTTTAGCTTGGCTCTCTCTGGGGTTAGCCCTGGCACTGGTGTGTATGGACAGCTTTATCTGTGCCTTCCAGCCCTCACACCTCTGCATGTGTCTGCTAAAGCTGCCTTACCAAACCCCCACAGACTTTTCAAGATAAAATTATTCTCTGATAGTTTTGAAGGCTGAGAGTTTGAGATCGATGTGTGAGAGTCTGCATCCCTTTTGACTTACGCCCATCTCCATGTGTCTCTCTTGGTGCCACGTCCATCTGTAACTCCGTTTCTTCTTACACGGGTGCTGTTAAGAAACAACATGAAATTAAACTGTTTTTTTAAGGAGCCTGTCTTCAAATACAGTCACATTTTGAGGTTCTGGTGATTGAGGCTTCCATAAATAGATCAAGGACACAATCTGTCTATTACTGCTCCTTGCTGCTTGTTCACAGGTAAAAAGGGTTGGATTGGTGGCTGATAACTATCTGGAGTAGGGTTTTCAAGGATATTGGGATGCAGAGAGACTCTGTCTTGTGTTTTATTGCTGCAACATTATCAGTGAAGATGCCCTGGCATGGGATCAACAGTGCAGACTGGGGATCACCACTCCTCAGTTCATGGGCACAGACTCAGCGCCTATTCTGAAGATGCCATTGTGTCAAGAAATGAGGACACAAGGGACCAAGTGAAATGAGCTTTGAACAGCATTACTGTCACCCCTCGGATTAAACATAGCCCTGGACGAGTAAGACAGAATTGGTTGAGTAGAGCCAATCAATCCCTTAGGCCTAAAAAAGGATTTAAGGTTCCTGGATGCATTTGGAGTAAGGTGGGGTCTGAATGGCCTACCTGTTGGAGTGGGGAGAATTCTTGCAATGAATTTCAAAGACATCATGAGCAACCCAAGTATCCGACAACATGAGACTGAATAATTAATGATGCTGCCCCACAATGAATGACTAGATACCCTGATAGTTGGTAGGACCAGGGCACGCATGTTCAAGGGCAATATCAAGGAGGAAAATCAGATCATGCTTATGACATTAGATAGTTTCAAATACTGCGAAACAATATTTGTAGGCATATACATGCTGGTGCAGTGATAGGTTGGGTGATGAGCAGGAATGATAAAGACCTCCTCCAAGAGCTCTCCCCCGGTCTGGTGGGCCGGCTCTGTGGAGGAGAATGGAATAGAACAGAAAATCACAAGCAGATTTCTGAAGTGCTAGCACTGCTGAGTTGTCAGGACAGAATGGTCATCCACCTGGCACATTCCTCATGTCTTGTATCTTTTGAAAGTTATTTCCTCACAACTTTTTGCAATCCGGTTTAGAGAGTGCACTCATAGCTCCCGCATTTATTGATGATGTTGTCTTCCCCCAATAAGCTGTGAGGATGCTCCTCCTTGAAGCTTCAGATATCAGTTTTGGAGATGTTTTTACACAGGAGGGAATGCTAACAAGGAATGGTTTGAGTGCTGCTGAGAGAGGCAGGGACTGTGGAAGTGGTATTTATCTGACTCTTGTGGCCTCCTCAGGACAAAAGAGCCACCTTTAGTTTTGAACTGCAAAGCCCTAGATGGCTAGCCCAAACCAGGAAGGACCAGGTTCTGACTCTGTAGGCAGGAATGAGTGTTTGCTTCCCCTGTAGCCTAGACCGGTGGGTTCTGATCAACTCTTCATCTCCTTCAACCGAATCAACTTGCCTCAAGGAGACACCCCTAGGGGACCAAGAAAATAGACTCTTAATTTCTCTGCAAACTTCCAGAAGTCAGTCGATAACAGAGAAAGAGTTTGACATCTCATTTTTTTTAAAAAAAAAAAAAAGGAAGGAAGGTAGGAAGGAAGGAAGGAAGGAAGGAAGGAAGGAAGGAAGGAAGAAAGAAAGAAAGAAAGAAAACCTTTTCCTGTATAGCTGAGAAGCACAGAGAAGAGTGAAGTTGAAGTCCCCAAACTTCAGAGCATTTCTTATAGCTAGTAAGACTTGGCTTCTAACTTCCACGACTCATAAACACTTTCAGTAATATAACAGGATAGAAGATTAACTCAAAAAAATCAGTAGCCTTCCTTTACACATATGATAAATGGGCTGATAAAGAAATCAAAGAAACATCACCCTTCACAATAACCACAAATAGGATAAAATATCTCAGAGTAACTCTAACCAAACAAGTGGAAAACATGTATGACAAGAACTTCAAATCTTTGAAGAAAGAAACTGAAGAAGACACCAGAAAGTGGAAAAATCTCCCATGCTCTTAGGTAGAAAGAATTAACATAGTAAAAATGGCAATCTTACCAAAAGCAATCTACAGATTCAATGTAATGCTCACCAAAATCCCAAAATTCTTTACAGACCTCGATAGAACGGTACTCAACATCATATGGAAAAACAAAAAACCCAGGATAATCAAAATAATCCTGTAAAAATCCTGCATCATAATCCCTGACTTCAAGCTCTACTACAGAGCTACTGTACTGAAAACAGCCTGGTATTGGCATAAAAACAGACAGGAGGAACAATGGAACTGAATCAAAGACCCAGATATTAATCCACACACCTTTGAACAAAGAAGCAAAAAAATATCAAATGGAAAAAAGAAAGTATATTTAACAAATGGTGCTGGCATAACTAGATACCAACATGTGGAAGAATGAAAGGACTCATGTATTACTATGCACAAAACCCAAGTCCAAACGGATCAGAGACCTCAACATAAATCCAGCCACGCTAAACCTCATAGAAGAGAAAGTGGGAAGTATACTTGAACATATTGGTACAGGAGATCACTTCCTAATATAACCCCAATATCATAGACACTAAGAGAAACAATTAATAAATGGGATCTCCTGAAACTGAAAGGCTTCTGTAAAATAAAGGGTACAGTCAACGAGACAAAACAACAGCCTACAGAATGGGAAAAGATCTTCACTAACCCCACATCAGACAGAGGTCTGATATCCAAAATATACAAAGAACTCAAGAAATTGGACACCAAACGAACACATAATCCAATAAAAAAATGGAGTACAAACCTAAACAGAGAACTCTCAACAGAAGAATCTAAAATGACTAAAAGACACTTATGGAAATGCTCAACATCCTTAGTCATCAGAGAAATACAAATCAAAGCAACTCTGAGATTCCATCTTACACCTGAAAGAATGACCAAGATCAAAAACACTGATGTCAACTTATGCTGGAGAGGATGTGAGGTAAAGGGAACATTCCTGCATTGCTGGTGGGAATGCAAGCTGGTACAGCCCCTATGGATGTCAATATGGCGATTTCTCAGAAAATTAGGAAATGACCTACCTCAAGACCCAGTAATACCACTTTTGGGTATATATCCAAAGGATGCTCAATTGTACCAGAAGGACTATGTTCATAGCAGCATTGTTTGTCACAGTCAGAACCTGGAAACAATCTAAATGCGCCTTGACCAAAGAATGGATAAGGAAAATGTGGTTCATTTACATAACAGAGTACTACATAGCAGAAAATAATAACGGCATCTTGAAATTATCAGGCAAATGGATGGAGCTAGAAAACATCATATTGAGTGAGGTAACCCAGACTCAGAAAGACAATTATCATATGTACTCACTCATAAGTGGCTGTTAGACATAAAGCAAGGAAAACCAGTCTACAATTAACAATCCCAGAGAACCTAGACAACAGTGAGGACACTAAGAGAGACATACATGGCTCTAATCTGCTTAGGAAGTAGAAAAAGATTATGAGTAAATTGGGAGAATGAGGACCATGGGAGAGAGTTAAAGAGGAGGGGAGAAGAAGGGAGGGAAGCATAGAAAAAGGTAGAGCTCAATAAAATCAATAAAAATAAACTTGGCTCCTAGTTGATGTCCCACATAAGAGATTACAGAGGGGTCCAGATGGGAAGAGAAGACATTAGATAAAAGCAGTAGATTCAGATAAGACAAAGAGCACCCTGTCCCTGGTGCCACTGTCCAGAGCTCTGCTGGTGGTGAAGAACAATGGACAGCTCTGTGAGGAAGAAGAAGGGGACTGGTCATAGAAACAGACAACGCCTTAAGTGAGAATTGTGTCTCTTCCTTCTGACTTGTTGTTAGGAACTCAGCTCATGATGGGGTAGGGAGACACAGGGCCAGACTAGAAGGCGTTTCTCCACAGCTCCATTTATCTTCCCCACTCTGGCAATGTGAAGAAAAGGAAGGAAAATGCGGGCCATGCTGTAGTAAGAAAGCATTTCTCCCTGTCCCCACTCCAAAAGGCTACAGATAGTAATATTTTGTTTAGGAGTATTTTTGTATCTTAAAGTTTTTTAATAGATTACAATTTAAGAGCAAAGACAGGGTTTTATTCTCTTGGGAGGTCCCCAGAGACCTGGTCTCCCAGGACTGGTGGAAAATGATGGAGCCAAAGCCATAGCAATATCAACATCAGGAGTGAAGAGAAGCCAGGGACTCACAAGGTATAACATCTTAAATTGCTGAGTCTGAGCTGGCCCAGCTGAGCTGTGGGACAAGTATGGATAAGAAGAGCGATACCCTAAGCAGCATCCTGTTCAGCACCTGAGGAAAGTACCTGGGCACATGCGGTACTGAGAAGGAATGAAATCTAGGAAACATTAGTCAGTGAACCCAGAGGTCAGCCAAGATGAGCATTTTAGTCTCCGAAAGTGAGTTTGCTCAAGCCTGGACCAGCATGGACTTCCCCAGACTCTGAAGCTGAGGTAGGGCAGCTAATACTGCTTGCAAGCGAGAATGCCCCAGGAGGGATGCAGGACAAGGGGACTGACTAGAGGCTGGTAGCCTAAGAGCAAGGCAATTGTGGGATCCTGGGCAGCTTGATGTGCTTCTCTACCCTCCACTTAGTCTGTTTAAAGTGAAGAAACATGCATCTTTCAATGAACTCAAAGTGTAAATAATTTTAACCCTTGAATACTGAGAAAATTAGAACCATCCAGACATAAACCTGACCACACACATAAGCCTGCCCCCACACAGACCATTCCTTCATCCTCTTTACTGTTTTAGCAGCCCTAATACATACCCCTTCCTGATGACTGAAGTTCTAGACATACCCTTCACTTTGACCATCAAACCAACATGAAACATCCTACCAGACTGCCCCTTGGTTCACCACAAGACAAGTCTCAATGGATTTGAGGACCAAAGTGCCCTACCCCACTGTCTTAATGAAAAAGCACCATGGCCAGCAACCGTTAGAAAGGAGAGCATTTAATTGGGGCTGGCTTACGGTTTCAGAGGTTTATTCTATTGTCCTCGTGATAGGAAGCATGGCAGCAGGCAGGCAGGTGTGGAGCTGGAGAACTAGCTTGAGAGATCTTCTGCATTTGGATCTGCAGGCAGCAGGAAGGAAGAGAAACCGGGCTTGGATTGAGCTTTTGAAACCCAATGCCCACTTCCAAAAGGACATTTCCTCCAAAAAGGACACACCTCCCATTCCCTCTCAGTAACCCTGCCACTTCCTAATGACCATGCATTGAAATACATAAGCCTATGACTACCATTCCTATTCAAACCACCACACTCACCCTCATTTACACTTTCCCTACCAACTTAAATTGAAACACAAAAACAGTGTGTAGGGGAATGCATTACAGTGTAGTGTTGTAGAGATATCTCGACTTACAAGGAAGCCAGGCTACCCAGAGCCGCAATAGGACAGCTCAGCCCTGGAGGAAAGGTGTCCTGACTATTGGGAAGCCCGGCTACCTGAAGCTGGGGTGCAGTGGGGGATGGTCTCTGCAGGATGTAGTGATCCTGCTCTTCTGGAGAGTTGCTATAGCAGAGCTCTGCTCTGTTACCTGAAGGGAACGTCCCAGCAGAGCTGTCTGCTTCTTCTCCGGCCTAAGATGTTTCTTCTTTTGCTAACACTCTGCTAAAGCCGAAGCCCCTGCAGAAATGTAGCAATATCCTCCATCTCTGAAAAGTTGTTACTTTTTCTGCCGGCCTTGCTTTCCTCGTTTCGTTTTGTTTTGTTTTGTTCTAGACATCACACAGAAAGCTGCTGTGGACACCAGAAGGGGTCAGGGGATGCTCATGGGATGGCTAGTTGCCGGATGACCCCCAGAGAGCTCAGGATCAGGGCAGTCAGGCACACAGCATGCTGTTCCCACTGCAGTCACCTTCCCAAGGCCGCCCCATTCTTGCCGTCCAAACTTCTACTCTGCTTGGAGCCCCAAACTGTCCAGCCTTGTTCAAGACTCTGTATCCCAGTTTCCCTTGCAGCTAGGATGCATCATGTGACAAGACCCTGGTCTGCAATAAAGCAATTCTAGAAGAAAGGTTCTTATTTGATAAAAATGAACCAATGTGGCTTGTGCTATCCCCTTCTGTCTTTGAATATATATGTCTTCAGCTGCTGTTTTATTATTTCTGTCATGACACACACAGAGACACACACACAGAGACACACACAGACACACACACGCAGGGACACAGACACACACAGAGAGACACACACACAGAGAGACACACATGTCTCTGTGTCTCTGTGTGTGTGTGTCTCTGTGTGTGTCTCTGTGTGTGTGTCTCTGTGTGTGTGTCTGTGTCTCTGTCTCTGTGTGTGTGTCTGTGTGTGTGTGTGTGTCTGTGTGTGTATCTCTGTGTGTGTGTCTCTGTGTGTGTGTCTGTGTGTGTCATGACAGAAATAATAAAACAGCAGCTGAAGACATATATATTCCCATATATATGTCCCCATCTTTACTGACTCATGTAACCGCAAGTACCTTGAAAAGCAGCCAGTATGCCTGAACACTAGATTATTTTTCTTTCATTCCAATTCATCTAAACTTAAATGGTTGCAATGGTTACCTTATTAGGCAGCTAGGACTAAAGGATAACAAAATCTCTGACTCTGAGGTTGTTCCATCAATCTTGACTCATTGTTTCATGAGTAAAATAAAACCTCGACTCTCAAATCACCATCGATCAAGTTTTCTGGTTCCACATTTCATGTATTGTTACTGATAGTACTGGGGGGGGGTGACTGGAACACCCAGGGAAAGGAAGGGTAGAACAGAGGCCCCATATCCTCACACCCACATCCTCTCTGACTCAAGGCACATATTTCTCAAACAACCACAGTAAGGAAGCTGTAGCCTAGTGCTAAAGAGGTTCTAAGCACCAACATATCCTGGCTAGATGCCTCTCCTCCCATCCCTCTCTAGTGTCTCTCTCTCTCTCTCTCTCTCTCCTCTCTCTCTCTCTCTCTCTCTCTCTCTCTCTCTCTCTGTGTGTGTGTGTGTGTGTGTGTGTCTGTGTGTGTGTCTGTGTCTCTCTCTGTATATGTGTGTCTGTGTGTGTCTCTGTGTGTGTGTCTCTGTGTGTGTGTGTCTCTGTGTGTGTGTCTGTGTCTCTGCGTGTGTGTCTGCGTGTGTGTCTGTGTGTGTCTCTGTGTGTGTGTCTCTGTGTGTGTGTGTCTGTGTCTCTGTGTGTCTGTGTGTGTGTCTCTGTGTGTGTGTCTATGTGTCTCTGTGTGTCTCTGTGTGTGTGTGTGTGTGTGATGAAGAGTCTGCTCTGTGGCTGAAGGAGTGATGAAAATACAGGAGCAGGACTGGGAAACATCCTACTCTGACTGGGTCTCTAAGCTTGGATTTCTTCTCTCAGCTATAGAAGGTTCTACCAGCTTCGGACCACACTGAGAGATAGAGATGAGGGAGGTGAACTCCAGTGAGTGAGCAGGAAGCAAGCACAGCAGCCATTGCTATGTGTGGCCTTCTCTGGTGGTACCGGAAATGCCTGCAGATTGATATCCTCAGATACGGCCACTGACACACCCTCCTCAGTACTCTGCAACAGGAAGACTCACCACCACCTCCATCCTGATGGGGTGAATCTGAACACAAAGGGCAATGATCAGAATGTCTCGGATTCCTCAGAAGCAGGGCACTGGAGAAATATTTCCTTTGGGGAAAACAGAGAGTCCAGAGCTATGACAACAGAAGCCACAAATTAAATAGCTGGGAACACAACACAGCCCATAGGCTGGAAGGTTGGAGGAAGGTTGCTATGACAACCTGCTACCCTTCATCCACAGACAGTGCCTGCAGATTTGTACTATAGAGAGATACAGATTACTAAAGGATAAATTCTAAATATAATACCACCCACTCATCAAAATCAGTGTATGTCAAAGATAGTTTTATCTCTCTATATTTGTGTTTACGTTGTATGCATGTGTGCATGTGTGTTCATATGTGTGGAAACAGGGTCTCTCAGTGAATCTGAACCTCACCATCTTGCCTAGACCAGCAAGCTCCAGAAGAATGATGGGGAAGAAGTGATGCCCTATTCCCTTTGTGTATCAGAGTTTCAGTGGGCCAATTCCCAGAAATGGCCCATCCCACAGCAGGGGTCTCCTAGAAGTCTTTCCCTTCAGCCTTCCCAGGGAAAGATGAGACATCTGCTTTCATTCCCCCATGGGATTTGCAGAATATATACTTACAAGTGTGCATACATGAAGATAGCTATGAATATGTATGTATGTATGTATGTATGTATGTATGTACGTATATAACACACATATACATACCGCTATGTGAATGTGTATGCATATACATGTATATGTGAATATACATACATATATGTGTTTATAATACATACAGGCATTTATGTGTGTATGTACATACAAATTTATATATGTGATTGTGTGTACATGTAGATATATGTGCATATGTGCATACAGATGTATATATACACATGGGTATTCTTTTATATACCCATACACATATATAACTAAACAAATAGATATTTGCTTCTTACCTGCAATAGGTTACAGACTTCCTTCGGACTCAGACCCACTTTATCTGGAAAGAGTGCTGATCTAGGGTCCTGGTTTTAGAGATCTCAAGTTTCAGCCCACAGTTCTCTCCCTTCTGTCAAGAGAGGCCCAAGGAATCTTAAGGAAAACAGCAGAAACAAAATGAATGAAAAGCTAATATAAGAGTCAACTCCTCAGGAGAGACTTCATAGCTTGGCAGAGGTGGCAGGCAGAGTGGGCCAGACAGCAATGGAGAGCACCTCACAAACTGTAACCTTCTCACAGGGAACCCACAAAAGAAGATGCTAAGCTAGTGTCCCAGTATCTCAAGTCAGGGTGACCTTCATGCAGCCCCGGGGCTGGGCTCTGTGCATCTCTGACTCCTGATATGACTGAGTCTCTGCTGCAAACCCATGTGGGGAGGAGCTCAGCCCATGCTCTGCCACTTTCTCAGTGTGGGGGCCCCAGTCTGTCTCAGCAGAAAGTTCAGAAGAGGCCCTGGGGTGGTAAAAACTGCGGGCTTTGTTGTGTTTTCTTTTTCTTTTCCCATCTCTCCCCCTCATACCTCCACATGAAATGAGTCCTTTCCCTTTTCTGGAAGCAAACTACAAAACATACGGAGTCTGGCAAGTGAGGAAGCCCAGAGCTCCTGGGGCACAGGCACAAGCAAGTAGACTTGTTGTTTAGTTCACAGATTGCAAATTGACACTATCACATGTAGTTTGTACATCCGTTTCTTACAAATTTGTTTCTTACAAAGGGGCTTGCTGCCAAGGTAAACCACCACCATGCATGCTAGGAAACTCGGGATGTTTGGACTACAGGCAGTGAAATCAGTGTCAACAAGCAGCAACAAGAATAAAAGGACATGCATTGCACAAGCACACAGGTTGCAGAGCTGTTGTGCACAGGGCAGAGCCCGAGTTATAGGCCCTGGGAGTCTAAAGAGCAGCAGTTCTCCATCAGGACCATGTCCTTCTTTAATGCTTATCATCATCATCATCATCATCGTCATCATCATCATCATCATTTTACATCTGGTCAGTTTCCTCCCCTCCTCCCAGTTCCTCTCCGACCTCCCCTCTGATGCCCCATTCACTCCTCCTCCTTTCTCTATTCAGACAGACATGGCATACCAACTTTTACTAAGTATAGGCACCTCTCCTCATAGTAAGCTGGACAAGACAACCCAGTATCAGAAATAGGGCCCCAAAAGCAAACGAGAGAGTCAGAGATAGCCCCTGCTTCCACTGGTAGGAGTTCCAAAGCCAACATCAACCTAGATGGAGAGAAATTCAAGACATGGCCACTAAAATCAGGAACAAGGCAAGGAGGTCCTTTCTACACCTATTCAATATAGTACTATGTCTTAGTTCACTAGAACAATAAGACAACTGAAGGAAAGAAAGGAGATACAGATAGTGAGGGAAGAAGTCAGAGTTTCTTTACGTGCAGATGACATGATTGTATACATAAATGGCCCTCAGTGTCCTTCCTTAAACAAATGACAAACACATTGAGAAATCAAGGAAACTACCTTTCACAATGCTCTCAAAAACAGCTTGGATAACTCTAACCAAGCAAGTGAAAGCTTGTATAATAAAAACTTTAAGACACTGAAGAAAGAAATTAAAGGTATCAGAAGATGGGAAGATCCTCCATGCTTGTAGCTCAGTAGGAGTAATACAGTAAAGATGGTTGTCTTGCCAGAAACAAGCTCCAAATTCAATGCAACACCATCAAAATTCCAGCATGCTGCTTCACAGAAATCAAAAAGATAATTTGGGGTTTCATATGGAACACACACAAAAAAACCAATGATAGCTAAAACAATTATGAAAAATAAAAAAATTGCTAGTGGTATAACTATTCCTGATCTCAAACTGTAATACAGAATTACAGTAATAAAACAGACCAGGCTATTGACATAAAAAACAGTCACATTGGCAAATGGAATCAAATCGAAGGCCCAGACATAAGTCCATACACCTATCACACTTGATTTTGACAATGAATCCAGAAATACACACTGAAAAAAGGATAGAATCTTCAACAAATAATGACTGTTAAACTGGATGCCTACATATAAAAGAACTGTACACAGGCCCATAGATATCACCCTGCACAAAACTCAACTTCATATGGATCAAAGACCTCAACATAAGGCCAAATACTGAATCTGATAGGAGAGAAAGTGAGGAATAGTCTTAAACTCATTATCACAGGAAAAGACTTTCTGAACAGGACACTTAGAGAACAGGAACTAAGACTAACAAATAATAAATGGGATCTCATTAAATTGAAAAGCTTCTTATGGAAAAGGACACTGTCTTCTGGACTAAGTGGTAGGCTACAGAATGGGAAAAGAGCTTTACCAAATACACATCTGAGAGTTAATATCTAAAATAAAGAACTAAAGTAAACTAGACATCAAACATAGCAAATATTTAAAAATGAGATGCAGAACTAAACAGAGGTTCTCAAAAGATGAAAAACAAATGGCTGAGAAACACTTGTTCACCATCCTTAGTCATCAGAGAAATCAGAACTATGTGGAGATTTTGTCTTACACCAGTCAAAATGGTCAAGATCAATCAAACAAATGACACCTGCCTCATGCTGCTGAAGATATGGGTTAGGGGAACAGTCATCCATTGCTGGTGGGGATGCAAACTTGTACAGCCACTATGGAAATCAGTGTGACAATTCCTCATGAATCAGGGAGTAGATCTACCTCAAGACCCATCGGTACCATTGTCTTAATTAGGGTTACTGTGGCTGTGATCAAACACTATGATCAAAAACAAGCTGGAGAGCAGAGAGTTTGTCCAGCTTACACTTTCCCAGTCACTGCTCATCATCAAATAATGCCAAGACAGGAACTCAAGCATGGTGGAGGAGGTTATCTGTCATGTGTTACTTTCATTGGTTAATAAAGAAACTGCCTTGGCCCTTTAATAGGACAGAAAATTAGGTAGGCAGAGTAGACAGAACAGAATTGTGGGAGAAAGAAAGCAGAGTCAGGCAGACGCCTCAGGCAGATGCCATAGCTCTCCTCTCCGAGAAGGACGCAGGTTAAGAATCTTCCCGGTAAGCCACCACCTCGTGGTGCTACACAGATTATTAGAAATGGGTTAATCAAGATGCAAGAGTTAGCCAATAAGATGCTAGAACTAATGGGCCAAGCAGTATTTAAAAGAATACAGTTTCCGTGTAATTATTTTGGGTGTAAAGCTTCCTGGGTGGCCCTCCGCTCATACTACACAAGCAGGGCAGGAGCCTGTAAGTAGGTGCTACTAGCCTATGGGTGGCCCCACCTACAATGGGTTGGGTCCGCTTTTATCAATCACTAGGTAAGAAAATTCTGCACAGGCTTGACTACAGCCCAATCTTATGAACATATTTTTTTTTCAAACGGGCTCTCTCCTCTCCAGGAGCTCTAGCTTGTGACAAGTTGACATTAAACTAACCAGCACAACTGCTCCTGGGCATACATCCAAAGAACTCTACATCTTACTACAGAGATACTTGCTCAACCATGTTCTTTGCTGCTCTATTCATAATAGTCAGAAATTGGCAATAGCCTAATTGTCCATGCATAAATAAACAAAAATGTGGTACATTTACACAATGTAATATTATTGTGCTGTTAAAAGAAATCATGAAATTTACAGGTAAATGGATAGAATTAGAAAAAAAACACCTCAATGAGGTAGCCCAGTTGAACACAAAGAAGTCAAGCCTAACTAGAGCCTTCACTCCTACTGAATAGTGCCCATAGTACAGAAAGATACTCTACACACTACCCGAGGAGAAAGGTAAACACCAGCCCTGCTACAAACCCTCTACTCTATAACGGTGACCTGCCTTTATGAGACACTACTGCAGAAGTGGCACAGATGTTGGGTGAGTAACAACCACTATCTGGTCACAATGGAACACATTCCTGACACTGCTCAGGCACCCTGAATATAAGACTAGATAGGCCATGAATGTAAACCAAATGGGGCAAACCAAATGCTATTTTACTAATACTTTAATACTAAAGGAACATAGCAATAAAATGTAAGCAAAGGGAGTTAACAATGCTTTTATTTTTGTGTTTAAGGTTCTGGGAAATTTGCCAGAATCACTCCTATTTTTGCTATAGAAGGAAAGACATCCAATGGACTGTGAGTCTTAACATCACCAAAACAAAGACAGGTCATTCGCACATCTTGGGAAAAATCAGCACTCACTCTTGCATCAAATACACAACAACGCAGTTAATAATCATCAGTTTTCATATAGAAAATGTTTTCCTTTCACTTCCACACCAGCTGTCATCCCACGGCTTGAAATTTCACAGTGCTGTCATGTGACATCTGTGGATGTTAGAGCATTGTTTTGAGGGCACCTGAAACAACACTGCAGGAGCTTCAATATATGTAGCAAAACACTGAGTTCTTATATGTATTATCACCAGGAAAAATCTTTATCCTTTTTAACATATATATTATAAGGAGCTGAAATTGGAGATTGACGGCATAAATCACTAACAATCCCATACCAGTTTGGAACTATGATTAATAGAATGGTTATTTATTTAAAGGGGAAAAAACTTACAGATCACCGTCCCAGACAACAGCCCTGTGTGCAATCAGGAAGGGAGCCTAGTCATCAGAAGTGGAGCCTGAAGCCAGAGAGTGAGCGGAGGGAAGTGGCCGCATTTTTAAAAAGAGAGATCACGCCCCAATGGGCTGGTATCTCAGCGGCTATTGGCTGAAGGAGCAGAAGAAGCTCCCGTAACACCTCCCCCTTTTATTCAAGTAAGAGAGTTCTAAACCTACTATGAAATTATATATAATAAGTACAAATATCCTATTCCAACTAGCTTAAGTCTTGTATAATAAATAACTTGGCCAAGTCATGAGAGGAAAGTAACTACATTTATATAGTCTTCAACCCCATCGAAGATCTGAGAAGGAAAGTAATGTTACCTGAGTAATTAGGAAGTACATTCAAACAACTTCTAAAACATGCAACAAATCACAGAGACAACTAGCTACCTGGACAATCACCCAAAGTCACGTTTGCAGTGTTGAAGCAACCAACTTTGGCTAAGGCCTAACATAACTGACATACCATTTTCAAAGGCAAGAAACTTTTCAAAACTATCTTACCCTGTCTTGGCAGGATATGGCAGTCCTGTTTTATCCATTTACGGATACTCTGTATCTGTCAGTGGTTGAGGTATGGGCATTTCTTTGCCCAAAGGCCAGTTCTGCCAAGAAGAAAGGCTCCATGTGTAATGTCTTTGGTGCTCAACATTCTCTCGGGAATAGATCGGAGTTGCCAGGATTAATTATGTCTCACTACCATGGAACTCTGAGTTAAATTAAAGGCCATTTTCTACAGCTCTTTGAAGAGGTTGAAGATTATCTATCTATACTGAGTATAATCTCTATCTAATGAAACTGATTAGTCTAATTATAAATGACAAACATAGATGACTATTGATCTATATAATTCTCAATACCTATCTAACTTAAAGACTAAGACAATAAACTGTGTAATAAATGAGGACAATATGACCTCCAAATATAAACAATGTACAAATATACAATGCAATATGGTAAATACATATCAATACATAAACAATATATAAGTATCTTAGTCAGAGGTAGAAATGTATACTGCAATATGATAAATATATACAATATATAGATATATATATCAATACAATTATATATATATCAATACATAAAAAAATGTTTTAAACAGAGATAGAAACATGCATGCATACAATAGTCAATATAATTTAACATTGTATCAATATACAAGAATCGATACCAATATATTTGTCTAAAAACTGTAACTAACAATTACAAATCTATTATCCCATCATCCAATTATCCCTCTTTTTTTTAATCCCTGAGTTTATAAAATTTCTCCCCCAACTCCCCCAACCCTCAATCGTATACTAATTATAATCAACCCTTAAATGATGTCCCTAAACCAAAGGACAAACTTTACAGGGAGAGGGGACGTAGTCCTCTAGAATTACTTCCAGCTGTCATGGGGGCAACGTTCTTTCTGGGGGATCCTGTGAAAGTAAAATGATGATTAAATTTCAAGATCAGTGTCTTTTAAAATTGCAAATAGTCTCTGAGTATTTTGTGCAGGTCTGGCCAGAATGTTGTACAAGATGTGTACCATTTCAGCTAACCAAGTTGGAACCGTCTTGTGCAGCTGGTACCCAAAACAGGTCTTTTAGTCTTGTAGTCTTGTAGTAGTGCTGTCAGTATCATGATGTCATATCAACCAGGTGGAATTGTTGTTATGGGGCCCCATCTTCTTCCTGGAAACTTCAAATGTCACTGCAGGAAAAACTCATTGTTCATTGTGAAAAGCTTAAACATTAATCATATAGACATATACAGACATACAAATATTCAATGAAAGGCATGATAGATATATTCAATGAAAAGTATGAGAGATATGAAAAAAAGCAAAGATGTTTTCTAAACTCATATTTCTTTCTGTCCCATATCATGGCTCTTGACATGAGACAGAAACTCCAGAAACTCTGGGTTTTCCTCTTAACAACAGGCTTGGAATTAGAGAGGGACTGAGCCAGAGTCCAACACCAAAACCAGCTCTATAAATTTAGAAATATGATTTAGTATATTCTACTTACGGAATCTATTCAGTTTTCTTGATAATCCCTATTGGGCAGTTATTTTTCCATCTATCAGTATTCAAACATCCAGGGTCCCTTGAATTTTTCAAAGATGAATGTTTACCTGTGGAGATAAGAACAGAACCTTGACCCCATTCTATATGTTTTTCTTACCACCTGTACGAATATCATCATTGTGGATGAGCTGTCATTTCACCTTTCCAAAAGAGGTTTCTCCTCTTCAAATTGAGCCTTTTTATTAATTTTGATGGTATCCACAATTTTTCTTCTCCTGTGGAAACAAGAGCAAAACCCCTTCCCCAACATAGCACATTTCCTGGCTTCCATTGAGAGGTCAGCACATCTTTGAAATAAATTGGTTGATTTAGTTCAGCAGACTTTTCCATTATCCAATGTCTTTCTGCTGCTGTTGTTCCTTTCTCATTAGCGTTAAGAAAATTCAAGGTTAATAAAGCATTATGCAATCTATTTCTGGGAGTATTTTCTGTCCCTTTCTGTTTGTTCACCATATCCTTTATAGTACGATTTGATCTTTCTATAACTGCCTGACCTGTAGGATTATTTGGTATACCTGTAATGTGTTTTATATTATAATAATCAAAAAAGCATTTCATTTTCTTAGATATATATTCTGGACCATTGTCTGTCTTTATTTGTGCAGGTATACCCATGATGGCCATAACTTCTAATAAATGTGTGATTACTGAATTGGCCTTTTCTGAGCTCAGGGCAGTAGCCCATTGAAAACCTGAATACGTGTCTATGGTGTGGTGTACATATTTTAATTTACCAAATTCCATAAAGTGAAACTCATCCATCTGCCAGATTTCATTCCTTTGAGTACCCTTTAGGTTACTCCCTGCAGGCAACAGTGTTTGATTATAGAAAGAACAAGTAGGACATCTCTTTATAATGTCCTTAGCTTGTTGCCATGTAATAGAAAACTCTTTCTTTAGGCCTTTACTATTGACATGATGCTTTTTATGAAATTCTGAGGCCTTCAACACACTTCCAATCAATAATTGATCAATCTCAGCATTACCTTGTGCTAGAGGACCAGGCAGACCCGTATGGGACTGGATGTGTGTTATGTACATTGGACAAAGCCTAATTACATCTTGTACCTGGATAAACAATGAAGTCAACTCTGTGTCATCTGGAATAAATTCAGCAGTTTCAATATGCAAGATAACTCTTTCTGCATATTGTGAATCTGTAACTATATTAAGAGGTTCTTTAAAGTCCCTTAGCACCATAAGAATGGCATATAATTCTGCCTTCTGGACAGAAGTATAAGGGCTTTGTTCCACCTTACTCAATTCATCTGACTTGTAACCAGCTTTCCCTGATTTATTTGCATCAGGATAAAACGTATGGGCTCCAGTTATTGGAGCATCACGTACAATTCTAGGAAGAATCCAAGAAGTTCTCTTTATGAGGTTAAGTCTATCACTTTTGGGATAGTTGCTATTAATTTCTTCCAAAAAAAATAGCACGAGCTCTTTGCCATGGTTCATTGTCTTCCCATAACTTTTTTATTTCCTCAGCAGTAAAAGGCACTATAATTTCTGCTGGGTCTATACCTGCTAGTTGACGAAGTCTCAGTTTACCTTTTATAATTAATTCAGAGACTTTTTCCACATAAGTTTTTAATTTTTTACTTGGTTTATTAGGCATAAATATCCACTCTAAAATAGTATCTTCCCTCTGCATTAAAATCCCTGTAGGAGAAATTCTGGAAGGCAATATGACTAGAATACAGCTAAGATTTGGGTTCACCCTATCCACATGTGCCTCCTGTAATTTTTCCTCAATCATTGTCAGTTCCTTTTCTGCTTCAGCTGTCAGTTTTCTGGGACTATTCAAATCTTTATCACCATCTAAGGTTTTGTTTAAATGAACTGTTAGATCAGGTATTATCCCAACAGCTGGTCGTAGACTGGAAATGTCTCCTAACAATCTTTGGAAGTCATTAAGAGTCTGTAACCGGTCTCTCCTAATTTGTGCCTTTTGCGTTTTGATTTTCTCTATCCCTATTCTATAACCTAGGTAATTAATAGAATTTCCTCTTTGAATTTTTTCAGGGGCAATTTGTAATCCCCATTTAGGCAAGACTTTCTTTACTTCTTCAAACATCCTTTCTAAAGTACTTTTATTTGAATCAGATAGCAAAATGTCATCATGTAATGATAAATTATTGACTTGGGAAATTGTTTACAAATTATTTCCAATGGCTTACTTACAAAATATTGGCACAATGTGGGACTATTGAGCATTCCCTGTGGGAGGACAGTCAATTGATATCTCCTAGTAGGCTGAGAATTATTATAAGTAGGCACTGTGAAGGAAAATTTTTCTCTATCCTTTTCTTGTAAAGGTATAGTGAAAAAACAATCTTTCAAATCAATAACTATAAGAGGCCATCCTTTTGGTAATAGAGAAGGCAAAGGAATTCCAGATTGTAGTGGGCCCATAGGTTGAATTACCTTGTTGACAGCTCTTAGATCTGTCACCATTCTCCATTTACCAGATTTCTTTTTTACAACAAACACAGGAGAATCCCAAGGGCTGGTTGATTCCTCAATATGGTGAGCATCTAGTTGCTCTTGTACCAGCTGTTCCAATGCCTGTAATTTATCTTCAGCTAAAGGCCATTGTTTAACCCATATTGGCTTCTCAGTTAGCCATTTTAAAGGTAGGGCTGTTGGTACCTCTAAAGGTTTGTTAGTTGCTTTATGTTCTTGTACAGCCTGAATGGCTGGTGACCTTTGTGCATAGTACTTTATTACATCCTTCCTAGAATTATGAGTTCCTGAGACTGCAGGAATGTTAATCTGGGTATTCCATTGTTGTAGCAGGTCACAGCCCCATAAATTTATTGCAATATTGGCTATATATGGCCTTAATCTTCCTATTTGCCCTTCAGGCCTTATGCATTCGACCCATCTTGTGCTTTGTTTTATACGAGATAGGGTTCCAATTCCCAGGAACTGAACATCTACCTCTTGAAGCGGCCAATTCAGATGCCAAGATTCTGGAGTAATGATACTTCCGCACCTGTGTCTAATAAGCCTTCAATAAAAATGCCATTTATACAGACTCTTAGCTTTAGTCTTTGATCATTAATAGAAGTCTGCCAAAATATACATTTACTCTGTCCTACTGGATTTTTTGACTCATCCTCCACATGTAATTCATCATTTAGACCAGTATTACTTTTTACAGCAGAAATTGGAGCTTTTAGTTTTCTTGGTGAGGCACGCTCTCTACTGTGACTGGGAATGACTGGGCCACTGTTGGCTTGGGGGCCTGCAAGAGGCCCCTCAAGGAATTTCCTGATGGTATCAGGTTGCCTTGTCTGTCTGTTGTTGACCTGCATTCGTTGGACCAATGTCGGCCTTTACCACATCTCCTACATATACCTGAAGGCTGTGGTCTCCTATTTTTGTCATTCCCAGAGGAGATATTATTCCTAGAAGTTCTTTGTCTGCAATCCCTTTGCAGATGCCATAATTTACCATAAGTAAAACACCTGGCAGTTTGATGTCTCCTCATTGCTTTGGAAATTGCTTCTCCTACCCAAGATTCATCATTATAGCTAAACGTCTCAACATTAATCATATGCTGAATCCATTCATCCATAGGTGCTGATCTAGACTTTAAAGGCCCAATTATCTTTTTGCAATCTATATTTGCATTTTCAAAAGCTAGAGATTCAAGAAGTATTCGTCTAGCTTCTGGGTCTGTTACCCCTATGTCCAGAGCCTTAATTAATCTTTGCAAAAAGTCAATAAAGGGTTCTCTCTTTCCCTACCTAATCCTGGTATATGATTCTACCCCTTTTGCTGGATCTTGTATCATATTCCAAGCATTTAAGGCTGCTTGGTGACATAGACATAATACTTCTTCGTCGTAAAGAGCTTGGACCTGTGGATCAGCATATGCTCCTACACCAAGAATTTGATCTTGGGAAACCTCCACACTTTTTGCTCTTCCTTGCTGTTCCATATGTTTGGATTCTTCTCTGAAATAAATTCCAAACATCAAGGAGGGTCCATCATCTAAAACTGCAGACACTAACTGAGAGAAACCATGGGGGTAGCTCTGACATTAGAAGCCCAAGTCTTTATCATTTCCTTAACAAATGCAGAGTGCAAGCCATAATTAACAACAGCTTGCTTAATTCCTTTTAGATCATTCAGTTGTATTGGCTTCCATCTAGCTTCCTTGACTCCCTTTGAGCCTTTAGAAGTTGATGCTTTGTCAGAATAAATTACAGGGTATGTTGCTAAATCCCTGAGTAAGACAGTTCTGATAGCTGGTGGTGGCATTGTATCCTGTCCTTGTGCCTCCTTACTCTGTTCACCAGCTCCAATAAGTTCTTCAATCTTTTCAAATCTTTTTATCATCATCTCTCTTAAATCCTGAATCTCCTGACCTGTATGTTTTTCTAGTGATTTCACTAAGGTATCAATTTTTTGGTCCCTATTTTGTACCTGTGTTTCCAAAGTTTTAATTTTTTCCTTCAACGATAACATGTCCTCCTTAAACTTGTCTTGTATATCATGTAGATTCCCATCTTGGAGGTACATTCTGTCTGTTACCTTATCAAAACTTTGTGATAACATCTGAACATCAAATTTAACAGCCTGAACCCTTTCAGGTAACTTCCTAGTACCCTTGGATATGGAGTCAATTTTGTCTATCATAGTATCCACTTGTTCAGATAACCTCTGATTTTCAATAATTTTAATCCTCTCAACTAGTTGTTCATTATTAGTCCGTAGAGATTGTATCGTTCTTATGAGTGCCTTATTCTTCCTTAATGATAGAATATGGAAAATAAAACTGAAACCTAGTAACAAGCGAATTAAGGTATCCCCATAATCATATAAACCTTGCATGATATAATCTATTGTATTAATAAACAAAACAGTAAAATTTGCATTGGAAACGAAAACTGCCATATTACCTATTATCCAGCCAGTGGCGCTGTTGCAGAGTCGTGACTAGAACCGCTGCAAAGGTGACTAAAACGGGGTCCTGTTTCAGTGTCCACCTTAGTATTTGTTAAAAATTGGGAAATGTGAATTTCTCAACAAAGAAAATATAATTAAATCAATTCCATACACAGAACTAGAAACCCAGAATCCAGGGGTAGAGAAGAGCAACCTGGAAGCCGCCATGTATGGCCTCCATGTGACAGAGTCACCCTGAGGGGTTGCAGTTTTTAGGCAACCACCTGCACTCTGGTTTGCGCCACTCAAGCGCTGCGCTTGCAAGGGAGATTTAAAAACGTCTCAGAAAAGAGTAGGCCAGGCAGGCAGAGACTGTGCAGGCCTGTGGAGTTTAAATCCATGTGGGGAGGCAAACGATAGGGTGCATGGGGACTTGGAGTCAATCTGAGGCGTGTAAAGGGAAAATATAAAGAATTTCAGCAAGAAAAGCCACTGTGTGATAATTTATATTAAATGCTGTCTCCACGCACAAGGCACAGGTCGCAGCTGAGGGATGGAGGGCTCGTGCCAAGCCGTGCTGGCGGCAGGCAGCCGAGCAGGGAAAGGAGGGGTCCTAAAACCAAACGTTGGGTGCCAGATGATGGCGTAAATCACAAACAATCCCACACCACTTTGGAACTATGATTAATAGAACGGTTATTAATTTAAAGGGGAAAAAACTTACAGATCACCGTCCCAGACAACAGCCCTGTGTGCAGTCAGGAAGGGAGCCTAGTTGTCAGAAGCAGAGCCTGAAGCCAGAGAGCGAGCGGATGGAAGTGGCCGCATTTTTAAAAAGAGAGACCACACCCCAATGGGCTGGTATCTCAGCGGCTATTGGCTGAAGGAGCAGAAGAAGCTCCCGCAACAGGAGATGAGTGGAGCCCTAGGTTCAATCCTTATCACTACAAAAACTATTGTGTGTGCATGTGTGTGTATGGTGTGTAAACAGAAACTCAAAAATCCATGAAGTCTAAAATCATCATTTAAAATCATTTTTCAACTTTTCCTTTTGCTATCAAGTTCAGGGGACCTATGAACTGCCTAAAATGGTCCCATATCTCTGGTGCTGTATTTGCTTATATGACATCGCAGAGGCATGACTGTCATACATGTCTTTAGCGTCTTAGTTCAGTTCCCAGGACACAGTATGACTGCTTGTGTGTTACGAGCACAGAGACTCTAAAAGGTTCTCATTTCTAAAATGCATTCTTTCCAGTCACTGGGTGAAGTTTGTGAACGTTTTCACAATGACTCAGCAGTGAAGGCCTTCTTCAGGGAAGGAGCAGGTCATAACCCACACAGCCTACAGCACAACTCTAAGCTCCCCCTTGGGTGTCAAAGACAACCTACAAACCAAGATATCAACAGATAGCCCAGACACACCAGAGATCAGAAACTGACTCCCTGCCACTTCTATTGGACACAATGAGCAGGCTTTCTTATTTCTCATCTCTCTTTCTGTCTATCCCCCCATTCAGTTGTCCACCTGTAATAGATTGGATCCACTCGGGCCTCCATTCCCATCACACCCTTTACCCAAGCTTTTGCTATGTAACAGGGAAGTATCCTCTGTCCTAGTTTTTCTTGGGTTCTGGCCATATGACTTCAGCCAATAAGATATTAACTAACATGACAAAGGGGAGGCAAGGAAAGTTACTTGTATGTTTCCACTTAGCATGTGTGGCCTCTTGCATTAGCCTGGGCAATCCTGCAGAGAAACAGGGACAGAAGAGGCACAGGAAGCCACCTTCACTGACCTAGCCACATTGAATTTGCATCACCCAATAAAGAGTCAACTTGTTACAAATGCAGTCAGGCCCATCTAAGCCCCTCAAACAGAGATGCAGGCAGAAGCAAGCACACTCATAAGTCACTGAACTTTCACAGTTGACAGTTGTGTGTCAATATTGGAGCAATGAATCACTTCCACATCCCAGCTAGAAGGAGACCAAAAGATTATCTGTACAAGCTATTCAGGACACTATTGCTTATCTGTGATCAGCTAGAAGTCAGTCTCATGGACACTTCTACAGCAACAAAGACTGGAATTCAAATCTGTGGACAAGACCATGAGCCAGAGGTTCTTTTTTTGTGGAAGAGCAGACAGGGTGAAGGTGAATGTGAATAAAGCCATCCCACACTAGCTCAGAATTGAGTGTAATAAAGGGGTTATTTATTTGGGGGGAACTCACAGATCACAGGCCTTTGTACAATCTAGGAACAGGAACCAAATCCAGCATCCAGGTGAAAGAGAGAAGAGAGGGGCCGTGCCTTTTCGGTACCCAAGGCTAAGTCCAACCTGGTCCAGCCTCTCAGAGGTCATTGGCTGAAGGAGATTTCCCATCACCTCCCCCTTTTGTCTAAATAAGAGAGTTCCAAACCCAATACAAAACTATATACAATAAAACATATATCAAGTATAAGAATTAGAATTACAACCAACATAAACAATATTAAGCAAGAAACATATGCTAGCATTTGAATAATTATACTATCCTAAGGAATCTAAGTCTTGTAATAGAGATGGATTGGCTAAGTCATAGGAGGAAAGTAACTACAACTATCTAGTCCTCAACCCTATCGAAGACCTGAGAAGGGAGCTAATATTACTTGAGTAAGCAGGAAGTGCTATCAAGCAACTTCCAAAATGTGCAGTAGATGACAGAGACAACTGACTACCTAGGCTATCTCCCAGAGTCTCATTTGCAATGTTGGAGCAATCAACTTTGGCTAAGGCTTAGAGTAACTGACAGAGCATTTTCAGAGGCAGGAAAATTTTTAAAACCATCTTACCCTGTCTTGGCAAGATTTGGCAATCTTTTTTCTTGTACCCTGCTTGTTCACTCCGGACATTGTGCATTTTGTCAGTGGTCAAGGCATGGGCAGTTCCTTGCCTAAAGGCAAGCTTTACCAAGAAGAAAACAAGCTTCAAATGGAGTGTCCTCAGTGCTCAACATTCCCCCTGGAATGGATTGGTGCTTCCAGAAGCAATTGTGTCTCACATCAACAGAACCCTAAGTTATTTAAATGCCATATTCTACAGTTCTTTGAAGTGGTTGAAGAATACAATCTCTATGTATCTAAAGAACCTGAGTAGTCTAACTATCATGACAAACATGGATGACTATTGACCTATAATACCTGTATAACTTAAAGATTAAGGCTTCATATTAGAATATTAAACAATTTTACACAACTGTGCAGCAAATGAGGACAATGATCTCAAAATATTAATAATGCATAATTATCTTGATCAGCAATAGAAATGTATAATGAAATATGATAACTATATCTTAAAACTGTATCAATATACAAAATGTATTAAACAGAGGTAGAAACATGCATGCATACAATATGACAAAATGACTTTGCATAGGTATACAAATAATGTAAACAGAAATAGGAGCATATTCAATATAACAAATATAATTTGAATTTGTATCAATATACAAGAATTTATGCCATTGTAAATTGCCTATAAATAATAGCTTACAAGTATTCACTCTATTATACACTATTATTATTATTCGTGAGTAAGCTCACATTAATCTACCTATTATCTAATACAATTTCCTTTTTTCTGAGATTCCTGGGCCTACAAAATTTCAACCCCAACCCCCAACCCTATACCAGTCATAATCAACCCCTAATTGATGTTCCTAACCCTGAGGACAAACTTTGTTGGGAGAGGGGCCATTGTCTTCTAGAATTACTTCCAGTTGTCAGGTGGGTGATGTTCTTTCTATGGGATCCTGTTCAACTAAAATAATGGTTAAATTTCAAGATTACTGTCTGGTATAATTGCAAATAGTCTCTGAGTAGTTGATAGGGTTTTGCTGAAGTTCTTATTTGGTATTCTGGCCAGAACATTGTAAGAAGGTGCACCATTTCACCTAACCAAGTTGGATCCATCTTGAGCAGCTGGTACCCAAAACTGGCCTCATAGTAGCATTATCAGCATCATGATGTCAAATCAACCAGGTAGAGACATTGTTGTGGGGCCCCTTCTTCCTGAAAAATACAACGATTACTGCAGGAAAATCTATTGTTCATTGTGGAAAACTTAAACATTATTCATATAGAGATATACTCAACAAAAAGTACAACATAGACAAAAATAAGTATGGAGAAAAGTAAAATTTTTCCTAAGAAAAATCTTTCTTCTTTCTGTCCCATACCAGCTGGCTCCTGAAATGAGACAGAAACTCTGAATTTTTCTTTTAACAAGATGCTTAGATTTAGAGGATAGCCATTGTCCAACTCCAAAGCTAGCTTTGATACTTAAGTGAGTCTAAAATTCTACTGGTTAGTAGATATAAATATATATGTACAGAGAAAGAAATTTTACCCTGCAGATGATCTGTCTACATAAGTAATATTTTTCTTTCCTTCGTGATTCTTTTTGGATAGTTGCATGTACTAGGAGACTTTGAGCAAATCCTTTACTTCCTACAGGTACAAGAAGGACAAGAAAGAGATTGCTCTGCAAAACCTGGTAAGCCCCTTCCAGCACCTTCTCAAGTCAGACAGTGAAGAGTTTGAAGGCATTCAGCATCATTCAAACACATCCAGATGACAGCCTCCTCCATTAAAGGCCAGTGTGGAGGCTTCTCCAGCATCCTCCAGAGCCCACAACCTTTCTCACAGTCAAAGATTTGGCTGGCTGCTCAGCTTCTGTCTTGGATCCAGTCTAAGGAAGCTTAAAGCTCAAAATATTTGGGAAAGGAGTGGTTGAGTCTTCAAACAATTCATCTCAATTTCCCTGTTAAATTATATAGTCTGTACACGTGGTTTAGGAAGAGGGAATAACTCTTTATTCGGAATCTAATTGCAGCCTTCAGAAGGTTTTAAAACCTCTCTGCTCGGTAATAAAAGGTGTGACCTTCTCCCTTGTGTGCTGGAGCAACACTGCTGGGCTTCCCAATAGAAGAGCGCAGGTGTCTTTCATCTAACACAGGTCAGAACCAGGCAGAACCTGCCAGAGAAACCAAGGTCTAAGGTTTTCTCTTCATTTAAAAATCACAACTATTGAATCTAGGGATGAAATTATACTTTAATTTACCACCATGAAATTATATAGCTCATAGGTAAATCACACATGGAGGGGATACCTTTGCACAGAGTCTAATTAGGGCCTTTTAAAAGTCTTAGAAAACCCTACAATTCTAAAAGAAAGAGAACACCCACTGTATACATTACACTCACAACTCAGAAATTCTTCCTTTTCATATCAAGTATTTATATCTCCCTTTGAATAAAAGGGCCCATTCAGGCTCACAGAATGATCTTCTGACCACAGACATCATGGCTGCCCTGGATTTTACATGAGATGTATGAGCCTTAATATCAAAACGGCAACACTAGGGATGGTGTGTTCCTAAAATGTTGAGTTCTGTAAGTCCTGTAAAAATCAGTAGCATTTGGATTTCATTGACAGACATGAACACTAGAGCTCAGAAAAGTGACTTCTCCAGTCAGGACTGCATCCCAGGTAGATGGCTCCAGAACATCCAGAACATCCAGGTAGATGGCATCGTACAGTCAACCTGCTGCTGCCATGCATGTCCCCTGTCAGGGATTCTTGCCGCACCCAAGCAAGGGCAGGGCACTGGGATGCACAGTGCAAGTCTCCTTGCTCTGAGGCCACTTAAGCTCACCTGCAGGCTTCCACACTCCCTTTACCCAGACAAAAGGCACGTCACACTTTATTGCTTTCTGAAAATATTGATCTTGCTTATTAGCATCAGAGAGGCATGTGGCTGCCTGAGAGAAACTCAGAGTGATGTAGGAAAGCACAGAATCCTGCGTGGACACAAGGTGTGGCTCAACAGTGTCTCATCTGCAGTGCTTCTTTCCTCTGCAGTAGACAAGGTGGGAAGTGTAGGGATCAGTTTAGAGATGACAAAAGGAAGTGATTTGACTGGCAGGAGTCTGAACATAGCCAAGGATGGGCTTTTTGTCCATGAACCAAAAATGACTAAGATGGTAAGAAAATGTCCCAAAGAAAAACGAGGAAACTCCATGTGGGCCTTCACCCACATACCCTGTTCTGTTGCTGGTTCTTCCCTCACAGCCATGGCTTCAAAGATGGAGAGAAGAGCAGGAAAGCCAGGACCAGTGGGAGCCACTCACCAGGTGTTCCTGAAGGTGACTGGCCACCATAGCATAGCGCCATGGCTTTCCCAGTGGCGGCAAACTCCCTTGAAAGGGACCTGCATTACCAGTGGAACCTAAGACCTTTCAACGCTACCCTAGAGGGTGAAGACTGCTGCTGTCTGGCCATGTTCCATGACAAACACCACCACTGTGAGGTTTCATTACAGAAATGAGCCATAGTGCCTCACCAATGACCTCCGTGACCACAGCATAGATATGGGTATATGAACTCTGCCTATCTAGTGCAGCCTTTATATTTGGTGTCAGACAGCTTAAAGGTGCATACTGACCATGACAGTACTCACCCTCCCCCCTCATCCCTACCACACTCAAAAGTCAGCCCATGTGGAAGTCATAATACCCTTCCACACACAGTGAAACTCCTCTCTATTTTCCACAAGTCTCAAATCGATACTGCAAATGCTCTTTTCTGCCTTCAGAGAACATATAGTTTATTGAGCAAAAATCTGAAAATAAAGTCTATTCTTAGAATGTGAGATTACAGAGGGGGTATTTTTTTCACCAAAAGGTTTTTGGGTAGTTTTTTAACTTTCTTTTTACTTATTCTTTGTGTCTTTGGCATCTTGTCTCCACATCATGTCTCCTGATCTCATCCATCTCTCTCTGCACCTTTCTCCCTAAAAAGAAAAAACAAAATAAAATTAATAGAAGAAAGAGGAAAAGGAAGAAAGGGAGAATCTCATCATAGAAATTGCAGTGTGAAACTGCAGTGTCACACAGTGAACCCCTTAATCCATACATTACCACAATGTGATACAGTGAGTCATGCAGTGAACGCCTTAATCCATACATTATCACAATGTGATACAGTGGGTCACGCAGTGAACCTCTTAATCCATACATTATCACAATGTGATACAGTGGGTCACACAGTGAACCCCTTAATCCATACATTACCACAGTGTGATACAGTGGGTCATGCAGTGAACCCCTTAATCCATACATTATCACGATGTGATACAGTGGGTCACACAGGGAACCCCTTAATCCATACAATAACATGGTGTGATACAGTGGGTCATGCAGTGAACCCCTTAATCCATACATTATTACTTGCAGGTATTCATCCCAAAGGATCTTTGTTCTGGTTCAAAGTCCCTGGTCTCTGCACACCATCAATGCTGGGCCTTCACTGGGATTCTTCCTGAACATTGCCGTGTTGCCCTGAATCATGGAGATCCTAAGGCCCTGGGTCCACAGGACTGACCACCTCCACACATACACCCGTGCAGCAAAAGACCACAGGCGGGGTGGATGTAAAGGTGGGCCAACACATAACCCTCGTTCTGGGTCCACAGGACTGAGCACCTCTACACATACACCCATTCTCCAGAAGGCCACAGGCGGGATGGATGTTAGGGAGATCCTACAGCCCTGGGTCCACAGGACTGACCACCTACGCACACACACACACACACACACACACACACACACACACACGCACGCACGCACATGCACGCACGCACACACACACACACACACACACACTCACACACACACTGCAGAAGACCAAAGACGGGGCGGATGTCAGGGTGGGCCAACACTTGTTCTGGGCCTGGGTTGTTGCAAGGTTGTTCAGCCTGCCAGTTCTTCCATGTCTTCTCCTCCCGGGTGAGCCCTCCAGCACTGCTCTGACTAGTATGGGGCCAGACTCCTTGTCCTTAGAGTCAGCTCTCCACACCTCACCTTCAGGGCCAGCTCTACTGTGCTGTCCAGGCAAGGTGCTGCAACTGATGAGGGGCGGGAACAGCGCTTCTGCTATTGTGCTCTTAAAACCTCAGGGCCAGCTCTCCCTCCTGCCTCAAGCTGTAAGAGTCTCAACAATGTTTTTATTTGTGACAGTCACCTAGGGGCTTTGAAGGTATTCAAGATCCTTTAAATGAAAAAAGCAAAGTCCTCCCATAAAGTGTGACTGGGGTGACTTTATACCACAGTGATTCATGGCTTTTTAGGAGGAAAACAACTATTCAAACCATAACATTTAAGAGAAAGGTCATTGCTATTATGGTGTGTAGTTAATTTTATGGGTCAGCTTGATTAAATCATGATATCCAGCTATCTAGATGAACATTATTTCCAGTTATGTCTAGAGGAGGGTAGTTTTGGAGTAAATGTGGCAGGTCTCATCCAATCTGTTGGTGGCCAGAAGAGACCAAATAAATAAGGGAAGGGAGGATTCAACCAACGCAAGCCTGACTGTTTCAGAAAGGACACCAGTGCTGCTCTTTTTCTCCTGGTTCTTAGGCCTTCAAACTCACCCTTCATCCTAGGCCATCATTTGCTCACCCTCAGACCTCAGAACTACACCATCAGCTTTCCTGCAGCTCCAGTTCATAAATAATAAGACACATGCTGAATGAGTGGACAGTCAAACAAACAAACAGATATAGAGACAGATGATAGGTTAGATATTAAATAGATAGTAAATAGGTAACGTGATGAATAGATAGATAGATAGATAGATAGATAGATAGATAGATAGATAGATAGATAGATAGATAGATAGATAGATAGATAGATAGATAGATAGATAGATAGATAGATAGATGACAGATGATAGTAGATAGATAGATGGTGATAGATAGATAGATAGATAGATAGATAGATAGATAGATAGATAGACAGACAGATGATAGGTAAAAGATGATAGATGGGGCTGGAGAGACGACTCGGTGGTTTAAGAGCACAGGCTCCTCTTCTAGAATACCAGGGTTCCATTGCTAGCACACACAAGAGGACACACAACTGTCTATAACTCTGGTCCCAGGAGATCCAATGTCCTCTTCTGTCCTGCGTGGGTACTGCACACACATGGTGCACAAATAAAAATGCAAGCAAAACACTCAAACACATAAAAATAAATAATAATAGAAGATAGGTAACAGATTATAAATAATATATATAGATAAATAAGTAAAAGGTAAACATTAAATAGCACATATGTAAAAACAGATGATTAAATGATAGATAATTGATAAATACTAGTAAAAAACAGATAATACATAGATAGGTAATGATAGACGATTTGTTAGTAGGTATGTAGACAGATAGACACAGACAAAAGGTCGGTAGGAGAAAGGGAGACCAAGAGACAGAAAAAGGAAAGTTAATTTCCAATTAATTGTAGAACTCTTGAGAACTCTGACCAAAACAATGACACACATCAAATCAGTGTTTCCTGTGTGCTACACACCTCTTTGCAACTCTGCCTAGGATAATCTTAAGTGTTTCAGCTCAGATGGAAATGTATCCTGGTAGCTGTGGGCCAAGGAATACCACAAAGTCACACTGCACAACAAACCTCACACTAGCAATTGGGAGAGGGGGAAAAGGAGGGTGACTGCTCTGCTCAGGCAATAAACAGCAGAAGACTGAGCAGAAAACAGGGTTTATATAGCTTTACGGGAAGACAGAAATTTCCAGGGTGATGCTTTCCAGGGTGGGGAACTAGTGGGATTTTAAATCCAGAGTTTAGGCTTTTTATTCTGTAGGATAGGTGCTGAGTCCAGTTGTTAGGGCAATCACGGTGTTCTGCAGTAGAACCTGACAGTTGAAAGTCCTCAGGGAAGGGGCTTACAGTGATATTATTTTGTTAATATTTTTCTTTAAAGCATCTAACTCTCTTATATTAAAATGCATATACATGGCATTGCCATAATAGAAAATATCAGCACAAAAAATAACTACAGGAAAAATAAAATAATGTAATTCAATTTTATCCTGACGTAGTTACCTGCCAAAGGCCCTGAACCCACAGACTGATCTCTTTGTGGAAACGAAGGACTCAAAACAGAGTTACCCCCATGATATTATACAATAGTATAAAACATCAACTCCATGTTTGGCCTTAAACCACCCACTTCCCAGGAGTCAACTGGGTCCAGGGTGTGAAGAATAGTTCACAGTTGTTCCTGGTAATAATGGAAATTGATTCTAGGACTCTGCCTGGATACCAAACTCTACAGATGCTCAAACCCCTTACATCAAATGATACAATGCTAACTTAGTCAGTATTCTATTGCTAGTTGATCAGACACCATGACCACAGCAACTCTTTTAAAGGAAAACACTTCACTGGGACTGACTTACAGTTTCAGAGGTTTAGAACATCGGTGGAACTCAGAAACAGTTTCAGAGATTTAGTCCATTATCATCAGAGGCAAGAAGCATGGTGACAGTGTAGGTGGTCACCATGCTGAAGAGGTAGCTAAGCGTTCTGTATCTGAATCCAACAGGCAACAGGAAGAGAAAGACACTGGACCTGCTGAGCATTTGAAACCTCAAGGCCTACCCTCAGAAACACATTTCCTTGAACAAGGTCACACCTACTCCAAAAGGCCACAACTCCTAATCCCTGTCAAATAATGCCACCCCCTAATGACGAAGCATTCAAATACATGAGCCTATGGGAATCATTTCAATTCACACCACCACAGAACCAGTGCTTGCAGATAGCCTATTCACAACCTCCTGTATATGTCAAATTGTCTCTAGGTGACATATAATATTTAATACAAAGTAATTGCCATGAAGGTAGCTTTTCTATTTCACAATTTAGACAAGACACAGTTTCAGGGTGGGTTAACCATAGCTAAGTAGTTTGAAGAAGCCAAGTAGAAATCCACTAGTTTGTAATTAAATAAGATAATGTATTTTTCAAAGGATTTTGAACAGAAGTATGCTCCATGGATGGACAAAAATGGTCCCAGATGATATGGATTACTGAATGTAACTCTTGGTGTCAGGTATGGGATATCTCCTTACAAGTTATTGGTCAAGGACGTACCAGAGATATCTAAAACAACACAAGCTATTGCCTTTTCTCTTGGCTGCTTACCATAACTAGATGGTAAGACCCTATTGTTAAAGCTATCACTCACTTTAGTTGCAGGGAATAGAGAAATCAATATTGACTGACCAAGAAACTCCCTACCTGCTGCCTGGCTTACATAGATGCCATTCAGCTACAAGTAGAGAAAAGACATAAATGGTCTCATCTAGCACTGGATTTACTTGATCCATAGGATTGAATTTTGAAAATTCCTAGAATAAGTGTATCTATAAAGAAAAACAATCCATCGCTATTTGCCTGAACTTGAAAGGAAGGGACAGCTAATGAATGTGGAGTTTCCTATTACGATGCAAAAATATTAAGAATTAGATGATAGTTGTAAAATTGAATATTCTAGGAACTAATTATATGTGCTTATTTTGTTTTGTTTTTAAGATGGGTTATCACCATGTAGCCCAGGCTAGCCCCTGAGTTAGTAATTGCAAGGGTGTGCCAACATGCACATCTTAAAATTCTAAGCCTTAAAAGTGAGACTGTAATACTGTATTAATTAGATCTCAGTAAAATTGTCACTTTAAAAACTGCAGTACATGAAAAATATAGGTGCCAGCCATGATAAGGTAAATTTGAACAGATCACCCAAAGGAAGTTTTTTACTTCCAACCATTATCACCTGCCGGAATAGGACTCAGCCATCCATAAGTTTAATGGAGGCCTGAGTCTCAGTAGTTTATGCTGAAGCAATACCTGGTTGCAGGAAGAACCATAAACTAATATTACCTGAGCACCACCCAAAAACAAACTATCCAAAGGAAATGCCCAAAATTCCAACCACTGTAGAGAGCACACACTTACCAGGACACCCCTAGACAAATGTCAGCCAATCAAGTGCCCTGAACCTTGGAAACCCCTCACCCCACGTCTACTACTATAAAAACCCAACTCTTTACTGAGCTTGGCACTCTCCATTTATTCCAATACAATGTACATGTGAAGAGACTGAGTCTGCAAACGTGCATAAAATAAAGGCTCTTTGCTTTTACATATGGGACTCAGTCTCCTTGTTGACTTTTGGGGGATTTCGCGGATTTGGGCATAACAAAAAAGACATTCAACAGCATCATTCATTAGAGAAATACACATTCTTTAGACCATGGGGGGGATTCCAGAATGCTTATACAAAAAGGAAATGACAAAGTTACGTGAATGGACACCGAGAACCCCAGCCACTCAGCTTGCGTCTAGGGAGATGTAGGGGCACTGTTAGCCTCCAGGATAATTTAGCAGTTTTTTTTCTAAATCTAAAGTAATATTGCTGTACAGTCTAAGAATGAGATGGTAAATTTGTCCACTTTCTCTCATAGAATAAAAGCTAATTTTGATGTCGAAACCAGTGTGCAGATGTTTAGGCTACAGTAGCTTTGTGACCAGTCAAAAACTGAATTCTATCCAAATAGCTTTCAGTCAGAATGTGCCCCAAAGACCTGTGGTGTATCCACTCTGCAGATTAATACTCAACAAGGGAAATGAATTACGTGTTAGCCATTATTAATAAAATAGTAGCTGAAGTGGATCACAGGGAAAGTGCTCAGTAAGACAGGCCAACCTCAAGCACACAGCATGCTCCAATTCTTGTCACAATTATGAAGTGAGGAGCAGAAGGAGAGAGAACATGAGAAAGAAAGTCAGGACTGTGAGGGAACCTCCAGCTGGCGACAGATGGGGAAGGTGACTGAGCCCCACATTGGAGCACTGGACTGAGCTCCCAAGGTCCTGATGAGGAGCAGAAGGAGCGAGAACATGAGGGAGAAAGTCAGGAACGTGAGGGGTGCGTTCACTCATGGAGACGGTGGGACAGAACTAAAGGGAGATCACCATCTCCAGTTGGAATGGGACTGATGGATCATGCGACCAAACCCGTCTCTCTGAATGTGGCCAACAGCGGGGGCTGACTGAGAAGCAAAGGACATTGGCGCTGGGCTCTGATTCTTCTGCATGGACGGGCTCTGTGGGAGCCTTCTCAGCTTGGTCGATCACCTTCCTGGACCTGGGGGGAGTTGGGAGGACCTTGGACTTAGCATAGAGTGGGGAACCCTGATGGCTCCTTGGCCTTGAGAGGGAGGGAGGGGAGGTATGGGTGGAGGGAAGGGGAGGGAAGGGGGAGAAGGAGGGGAGGTAAGGGGGAGGAGGAGCGGAGGGAGGGGGAAGGAGGAGGGAAGGAGATGGAAATTTTTAAATATAAAAAAAAATAAACCATGAGAAAAAAAAGTGACATAATTATGAGAATAGAGAACAGGTCCCTAGGAAGAGAGTAGGTATGGCAAGCATAAGAGAAACTAATAAGATAGTATCTTTTCTGCGGGGTAAACACGTGAAATGCGGAAGTGACTGTGCCCACCACACACACACAAATGAGAATCTGTGTAACTATGAACTTTGGCTGAAGCTCTGTGGGGCATACATACCATGTTATTTTCCTGCTTTTGATCTTGAAGGTGTAATACAGGGAGATGCTGGGATGTTTCACGCCCTTCTCTGTACACTTCCTCACAACTTCCTATTAATTCCATCATTCTCAGGAAATAGGGGCTTCTGGTTTGGGGGTTTGCTTTGTTCTGTTTTTGTTTATTTTTGTTTTGGTTTTTTTAATGCATAACATTTATTTCTCAAAGAAGTACAAACCACAGGGACAGTGTAGCATGTGGTCAGGCTCGTTGGGGTTTCTGTTCCGCCTGGTACCCCACAGCCAGTAGGTCCCAAGGTCACACAGAGAGTTTACATTAGGTTATAACTGATTGACCCATTGGCTCAGGCTACTGATTACCTCTTGTAGCTTACATTAACCCATTGTTCTTATCTATGTTAGCCACATTGCTCGGTACCTTTCTCAGAGGGGTACCTCACATCCTGTTTCTTTGGTGGTCTGGGCAGGAGTGCGGGAAGAGTTTCTTTTTTCCCAGAATACTCCTGTTCTCATTGCTTCGCCTCTACTTCCTGTCTGGTTGACTTGCCTATACTTCCTACCTGGCCAATCAGCATTTATTTAAAACATGATTGACAGAATACAGACAATTATCCCGCACCAGGACAGTGCAGAGTTCCAAAGATAACTTGTGGGACTGGGGAATGGGATCTCTCCTCCCACTATACAGGTCCTGGGGATCAAGCTCTGTTGACAGAGTTTTCTGTCTTACCTGGTTTCTGTCCTCCCACCAGGTCCCAAAGCCATTTAGCCCCAAAGAAATCATACAGAGATCTATATTAATGATAAACTGATTGGCCCATTAGCTCAGGCTTCTTATTAACTCATAACTTATATTAACCCATTATTCTAGTATATGTTAGCCACATGGCTCAGCACCTTTTTCAGTGGGGCAGGTCACATCTTCCTTCTTCCGTGTCTGGGCAGGACTGCAGAAAGAGCTTTCCTCTTCCCAGAATTCTCCTGTTCTAAATACATATCAATATATTTAGCTGGTTTTGGAGTTGGACAATGTTTCTGTACTTCTCTAAATCCAAGAGTGTTGTTAAAAGGAACATTCCTAGTTTCTGTCTCATATCAGGAGCCATCTGGTATGGGACAGAAGAAAGACCTTAGGAAAAATTTTTACTTTCTCCATGCCTTTCTTGTCTATATCATATTCTTCATTAAATGTATATTTATATGAATGATGTTTAGGTTTTTCATGATGAACAATAGATTTTCCTACAGATCTTTTCCTGCAATAATCTTTGAAGTTTCCAGGAAGAAGATGGGGCCCTACAACAACTCTACCTGGTTGAGACGACATCATGATGCAGACAGCGCGACGATAAGACTGCTTCTTTTTTGGGGGGTACCAGCTGCTGAAATGGTGCACCTTCTCATGACATTCTGGCCAGAACTCCAAATAAGAACTTTGAAAAAATAAAAAAAAACTATCTATAAACTGCTCAGAAATTGTTTATAACTATACTAGACAGTAATTTTGAAACTTAACCATCACTTTAATTTTGCAGGATCCCATTAAGAGAACATCACCCCATGACAGTGGGAAGCAATTCTAGAAGACAATGCCCCATCCCAAAAAAAAGTTTGTCCATAGGGTTGGGAACACTGTTTAGGGGTTGTTGATTATTACTTGTATTAGACAGAGGGTTGGGGTGAAAACTATTGTTAAGAAAAGGAGGGATAGTAATAGTGGGTAACAGAGTGAATACTTTTGAGCTATTATTCATGAATATTTACAATGGTATAGTTTTTGTATATTAATAGAAGTTCAAAATATATTTGTTACTTTTGTTTACATTATTTGTATATCTACATACAGTTATTTTGTCAGATTTTATATATATATATGTATGTATGTTATCTCTGTTTAGGACATTTTGTGTATTGATACGTATTGATACAATTTTTAGGATATATTTCCTACCTCTGATCAAGATACATATTATTTACATTTTGAGGTCACTGTCATTTGTTGCACATTTGTTTACAGGTTTTTAATATTCTGACATGAATTTTTAGTCTTTAAGTTAAACAGGTAATAATTATTATAGATTAATAGTTGTCCATGCTTGCTGTACATACAGTTAGAGCAATTATCTTTTGATACATAGAGACTGTATTCTGTCTAGATAGGTAATCTTCAACCACTTCAAGGATCTGTGAAACATGGCATTTAAATAACTTAGGGTTCTGTTGACATGAGACATGACTGCTTCTGACAGCACCAATCTATTCCCAAGAGAATGTTGAGCACCAAAGACACTTGACTTGGAGCTTGTTTTCTTCTTGGCAAAATTGGCCTTTGGGCAAGGACTGACAATGCCTCAACCACTGACAAGTTACATGATATCTGGAAATGGATAAGCAGGACTGTCAAATCTTGCCAAGACAGGATAATATGGTTTTGAAAAGTTTCCTGCCTCTGAAAATGGTCTGTCAATTTCACTAGGCCTTAGCCAAAGTTGGTTGCTTCAACATTGCAAAATGAGACTTTGGGTGATTGCTCAGGTAGCTAATTGTCTCTGTCATATGGAGCTAGCTTTGGAAGCCACTTGATTGTACTTCGTGCCTGTTCAAGTAATATTATCTCCCTTCTCAGGCCTTCAATGGGGTTGACTTAGACTCCTTAGGATAGAATGTTTATTAAAACATTTAGCATATGTTCCTTGCTTAATATTGTTTATGCTGATTATAATTCTAATCTTATGTTCCTAGGGTATATTGTTTTGTATCAGGTTTGAAACTCTCTTACTTAAACAAAAGGGGGAGGTGCTGTGGGAGCTTCTTCCACTCCTTCAGCCAATAGCCTTTAAGATACCAGCCCACTTGGGTGTGGTCTCTTTTGCTTTAAAAAGCAGTGGTAGCCCTGCTCTCTCCTCCCTCCCTCCCTCTCTCTCTCTCTCTCTCTCTCTCTCTCTCTCTCTCTCTCTCTCTCTCTCTCTCCCTCTCGCTTCTGGCTCTGCTTCTGGTTACTAGACTCTATTCCTGGTTGCACAGAGGGCTATTGTCTAGGACAGTGGTCTGTAAGTTTTTCCCTTAAATAAATAACCCTTTTATAGCCGGGCATTGGTGGCACACGCCTTTAATCCCAGCACTCGGGAGGCAGAGGCAGGCGAATCTCTGAGTTCAAGGCCAGCCTGGTCTACAAGAGCTAGTTCCAGGACAGACTCTAGAAACTACAGGGAAACCCTGTCTCGAAAAAACCAAAAAAAATAACCCTTTTATTAATCATAATTCCAAACTGGTGTGGGATTGTTTTGTGACTTATGTCCACACTGCTCAGGTCATCTGGCTCAGAGCTTTTACCCACTGAGCCATCTCACCAGAATAAAGGGTTTGTTGTTGTTTTGTTTTGTTTTGAATTTATCCTCCTCCAAAATTTGTTCCTCTTTCCCAATTCCCTGATTTCACAGCTGTGGATGTGAAAGACACAGAGACATTAGCTCAGACCTTCATGATGGCTAATATTATCTAGAGACAACCCTCTAGGGATGTCTGTGAGGACATTTCTAAAGTGAGTTAACTGGGGTGAGAGGATCCACTGTAAATGCAATTGACACCAACCCAGGGCTTGAATCCTGAGCTGCATAAAAAGGAAAAACAGAGTTCTGCACAGATACTCATCACTCTTTGCTTCCTGATGGTGGATACAATGTGACCAGCTGCCTTACTCTGCTTCCTGATGTTGGATACAATGTGACCATCTCTCAAACCATGCCTTCCTCACCATGATGGATTCTAGCCTCACATCATGATCCAAAATAAGCCTTTCTTTCATTAAATTTGTCACATTCTTTGTCACAGTAATGAAGAAGGTAACTAACATAGTTCTTGGCACCAAATAATACTAATACATCATGATAACACAGTGTATTCAGTGGGTCTCCTCTCCCAGGGTGTACATCTACAGCTTTTCATGACTGTTCTAACTCACAGCAGTTCTATTAGTTATTTCCATTCTAAACATCAGGAAACTGATGATCAGATGGCCTAATGGTTATGAACAAAGTCGAACAGTAAGTTAATAGATAACAGGCTTCCTAGTCATGTGATCTGTCCCCAGACCTGGCTCAAAGCCACCACTCACCCTAACTCAGTGACTTAGCTCAAGATTTCACTACTCACTGCCTGAACCAGACCAATCCAGGAGACTTGTAGCCAACCCCCCATCCCCAGACCCAAGAAGAAACAAAGAGTCTTATACATCTTTGAATGGTATCACCCCAAACAGAAGACAATTTCCCAATTCCCAGATTTTGATATTTTTTTCAGTATTTCCACCAACTTGTAAAGATTTATCTAAATGGTCCTATTATTAATAAAAAACTTGGGAGTCAGGTATCAGAGTAAAAACCTGATAGATCAAGAAAGGAGGAAGGACCAGCTGACCCTCTCTTTCCACACTTCCCAGTTGAAAAGGGCCCCATGAATCCTTCTAAGCCCCTCCCTACTTTTTCTTGTGCCTCTCTATATAGTATCATATCCTGGCCCTTCAAAATCTCTATGGCTAAATTCCAGTCAGATAGTTATTTACTCATTTCCTGATTCAAGGTTAACCTTATTAACATTCTCAGAGTCACAGTACAAGCAAATATCCTGCGAGAAACTTGAATATACAAACAGCGCTGTGAGTGAAACATGAAATACCAGCCTACAGGATTCAAAGACATTTACAACACACACAGTGAACAGTGCAGAAACGTGACTCTCTGTACTCTCAGGTCCCAAAGCATTCTCACTCAAATGCTTTACATACTTCTTTAACATCAGTGCTCACAGTTCCAGCAAGCATGGATTTCCAAGGGTGGACTCTTCTTGTCTGTAAGGTTGGGAATGATGGGTTTATCCAAGGGTGAACACTCTTCATGTCTGTAAGGTTGGGAAATCATGGTTTTAAGCTCATGTATAATGCTATCCATGCAAGGCTCATCTGAAAGGGCACATTCATATGACACAAGGAAAATGTAGGCTCTTCTAAAAACTGTTTGGACAAATGATATGAAAATAGAGAGGCAGGAATATTGGTGTTAGGAAGGGTTAAGCAGGGATGGCAGTACAGAGGTAGAGGGGAGAGGATGTGAGAGACTAACCAAAACTTCAGAGATAAGAAAAAGCCTTGTGGAAACCACTATGAGAACCAATTTCTTTGGGATTGGATTTGAGGGAATTCATACCAAAAGTCCATGCCTTGGGGGGTCAAGAGGCCTAGGGAAGAACCTAATAATGCTGTTTTACTAAGCAGATGTGTTATCAAACTGCCTTCTAAATATTTATATTTATAGCCACTGACTATTGTTGCTCTCAATCTTAGCCAGAGAATTTTTTGTTGTTGGAGTAATAATAATGCACAACTTGTCAAAATTCTCAGAATAAGTGAGTATTGAGTGCTGAGCACTGTGTAAGACATCTGTATCACTTATCCTGAGGTGAGAGGAGCAGCATGGGAGAAGGAGACAGAGAGGATGTGAAAAACTCACCAATAGTGGAAACAGCTATAAAAAGCTGTCTCCTGGATATGACACACTCATCGCATGCATAACTCATGCAGTTGTGGCTCTCTTTATAAAGCCTTCAACATTCCCTCATGAAAGAGGGAGAGGCTCCAGAAGCCCCACCCTTCCCTGAGAAGCCATTGGCAGTTAATGGCTACCAAGGATGAGGGCGTCATTTTCTTCAGCGGTGTTGCCACATGTTAATAAATAGCCCCCAACTCATTCTTATGTAAAAAGCATTAATCAAACTCAGTAAGTCACAAGGACTAAAAGAAAAAAGGAAAGGCATGAAAGTAGGCTGGGAAGTGTGGAGGGAGATGGGGCTCCTCCTGAGTAGGCTGGGGAGAGTGGATGGAGAAGAGGGTGCCTCCTGAGGAGGAGGAGGATGATAATGGGGATGTATGTGATCAAATGTGTATGAAATTGACAAAAACAAAAATTTGAAATTATTCTGTAAGCCAAGCTTTCAATGTAGTCTGAAAAATTTTTAAGCCTACTAGTGCCTGGATTCCACTCCACCAATACACGCGTGTGTGAGTGCATGCACACACACACACACACACACACACACACACCAACAGTGACTTTACTGAGCTGGGTTCAAGAATTAGCATTTTCTAAAGCTTCTCTGTGGGTTTAAGAAATGATCTGAAGTTGAAAGCCACCACGTAGGTATGTCCCATGATTCCCATGTTGTAATTTACTGCTTCTTTTCTTTTTCTTTTTTTTTTAAGTGTATGTGCAGATATAGAGTCCAGAGGATACTAGGAGTCCCGCCCAGAAACAGCATCTGCCTTGGCTTTTGGGGTTGCTGTTGTTGTTGTTGTTGTTGTTGTTGTTGTTGTGCATTTGTTTGCTTATTTACCTTTTAAGACAAGTTCTGCCTATGTATATAGGCTGACCTTGAACACGGAATTAAAATCATGTGCCATCATATTCATCTTATTATCATCCACCTTTGAGGCGAGGTCTCTATTGGCCTGGAGCCCACCAGCTGGGCTGGAATAGACATCCAGCAAGCCCTTTCTCCACCTCCCCAATACTAGGATTAAAAATGTGCACCACCGCACCCAGAATATTTTTTTTGAGTAAAACAGTTTATTTTGAGTTAATAAGTTCCAATACTAAGTTGTGCTTTTTTGAGGCACTAATGACTGGTGAGGGAGAATTAACTTCCCCCGGGGATGAATCCCTAATTGCTATCCAATACCACGAGGTCAGCCCTAAAACCGTATGTACAAAAACAGGAGAAAACAGGCACAGCGTTGTTTATAGGTCCTGGGAATTGAACCCAGGTCCTCCTGGCTCAGTTCTGGTTGCATAGCATGTACTTTATCAACTGAGCCATCTCCCCAGACTCAATTTAGCTCTTGTTACATACAGATCACCAGGAAAGCTTTGAAGCCATGCTAAGGCCTGCTCTCTAGAACCCCAGGAGTCTGGCTTATCTGGGAAAGAACCCCAGTGGTACAAGTGAACCTGACTGGCAGCAAGACTTGAGGCTGCTTTAGTGCTGCTGCTGAGCGGTGTTGTTTGCTGCTACTGTTTTTAAAGGCTGTTGATCCCCACCCCCACTAGCTCACAGCCCTAACACTGCCTTGTTTTCTTCTCCTTCTGTTGTACTATGACCTCGACATGCAACCAAAGACTACACTGATAGAGGGTTTGAACTTAATGTGACTTCCCTAAATAGCACCAAGATGTCCCAAGTGAGGGAACTGAAAGCCTACCCCACAGGGTGAGAAATTTTGCAGGAATCCACTAGGAATCAATTCCCCTTTTTCTGGAAGATGGAAATGTCATTTACTTTTACACATGTTGTCGCACCCCCTTGCATGGAGTAGTTGCTACAGGACCTAGGCAGCTTCCCAATGTTCATCACGCTGAAGTCATTGCATCTTGAAAACACAGAGAGAACACATAACTATTATTCCTATTTTGCAGAAGTTCATCTGCCTGAGGTTACTAGCCGGAGGCATCAGGTGACAGACCTCGTCCCAGGCCTTCTGCAGTTAGTGCTGTAGTGCCCCCTTCTGGCAGGACACCCTCAAAGTATTCCACAGAGACAATTTGCATTCCGGTGCCCTGAGGAACAGCAATGGTGGAAAGCTTGGCATCACGGACAGAGGGATGGACCACTATAGGGAGGGTCAACAGAAAGCAATCGTCTCTCTCTTCCTCGCCTTATGGTCTAGTCCAGAACCCTGTCACCAACATTCCTTGGTTCCCAGTTCTATGACATCACAGCCTCCTGTCCTCTCTGCCAGCAGCAAGTGAGTGAGGCTCACAGGTAAGACCTAGAAACGCTAGGGGTGACCTTTCTGCACTAAAGGGCTGGCAGTGCCCGCACGCTTGTGGAATCCCCTCATTTGCTCCCAGCAGCAGACACCATCCCTCCTGGAGGCCCTCCGTCTGTTTCTCTCTCTGGTGCCACTTGCCTACCAGAGCTTGTTGACCCTAAACGACGCCTCCAGAATCTTGCCTGCTTCACTTCAATGACCTGGGCTCATCCGGTCAGCATGTTCTGGTGTCCCCAGAGACCTGAAGCTCACAGTTTCCTGGGGACAAGCCAGGAAACTATTTGACTCCTGACGCCATCTAGAGGCAGGTCGTAGTACTGCACGAAAGCCTGCACTGTCTTCGTCCCCATCTAGAGGCAGGTCCAAGTACTGCATGAAAGCCTGCACTGTCCTTGTCCCCTCAACACTGGTGTCATTTTACATTTCCAAGCTTCACAGTGTGCCAGAAAGCTGGGCACTTTCCATCACCCTTCATCCTCACAGCCCTTTGTTGCAGACAGTATTTCCCATTCTACAGACAAAAAGCTGAAGCTATGAGAAGCTACACATTCGGGTTGGGGATGAGCGCAGTTGGTAGAGTGCTTGCTTGGCCTGCATGAAGCCCTGGGCTCCATCCCAAGTACTACATAATCTAGGACTGGTGGTGCTCACCTGCAATCCCAGCACCTGGGTGGTAGAAGCAAGAGGATCAGAAATTCAAGGGCATTTCTGGGCATAGAGAGAGTTCAAGGCCAGACTGGGCTACATAAGACCCTGCTACAGAAAACAAATTATTTTCCAAATAACATTCTGGTAACTGCATCGCCTGTCTCCCTGAAATTCTGAAGAGGAATAGGCAGATACAACTCCGTCATCAAGACTGCCCAGTAAAGATATGGAGAGCGCAGCAGCCTACAGCTGGAGTAACCTCCACTCAAAGTTCCCACTGCACAGGCAACAGTTGTGATCGCCAAGGATGATTTCCAACTAAAAAGGATGAGGTGCCCAATGTAGTGTGCAGTAAGCCACTGTCTAAGAGAGCGGGAGTTGGAGTACTTGTATTCTCTTATATGTACAAAAACTATTTTGTAGGAGAAATTCCTGTTCAATGTGTGAAACAGAAATGGAGTTTGTTCCCAGTTAAGTAGAGAGCTGTGTTTGCACCCCAGGGCAGAGCTTAAGTGCCAGTGCTAAGGGCCTGGGGAGGCACTAAGGCTACAGATTCCAGAGGCAAGGGGTGCTTGGACATCTGGGACCGTCTATGTGAGGTGACACCAGCATGCAGATGGGCCATGATAAGCTGTCACCATGTTCACAGGGAAACGGGCCTTCACTAGGATTTGTGGGTGCCTTCTTCCGCTCTCTGTCTCCCCTATAGCTGTAAGAAGACCCTCCACGCACATCCAGTCTTCAGCACTGTCTCCAGTTGTCCTAGAAACAGTTTCATCTTTCCATCGCAAAGATGGGGTTTCCAGCTGAGACCCAGGCACCCTTGTTCCCTCTTGGCTTTGTTTTTTAATCTCTTGCTGCGCCCTGTGTTGGACCAGAGGTGCTTAAGGTGCATTGCCTCTAAACAAGCACACACTCAATCTCAGGAAACAAACCATGATTCAATCTCAGGAAACAAACCATGATTTAAATATCTTAAGAAGAATCAGAAACCCTACAAACAGCAATAAAGAAGCTGGGGTAAGAGATTGGGGAGTTCTAGGCCAGCCTGGACTATAAAAGGAGATTCTCTACAGAAGAAAAGGGGCTTTGCAGAATCACATGTGATTGTCTAGACATCTAAACACAACCATCTACTTCCCATCCAGGCTGCCTACTTCTCTAGCTGAGATCTAGGTCAACTTCACCTGTGAAGATAAAACATGAAGCATTGTCAATGGTATAGGCATTAGCCAAAATAAAATCCAAAGACATTCTATAATACAACCCATAACTGCCAGGCCTTTAGGCTGATACATCAGGGTTTAGGCTGCAAGGCTATGTCAGTTACAGTGAAGAAAAAAGCTACATGGTCAAAGGCTTGGCCCTTCAAACTGTGAAAGAAGACACAGCCCACTAGACAAGACGTATTGGGGAGTCAGCCATTTATAATCGCCTAAGTATTTGTTGCACAGAACAATTAACCCATGACAGAATTGAAAAGGCTGGTGCCCAACCTAAGAGCATTTGTGCCTCGTCCACAAGTAAGCACTTCTACCTCCTGTGCATTGCACAAGACTATTAGCTTGCGGACAGGTAGGAGAGCTCTCCACTGCTGGGCGGACGTGGAAAGCCACCACCTCTCTGGCAGCGCACTGGCTCTTCCGGTAGACTTGTGTTACTAGTAAGTCCCTTTACCAACAGCTCCAGATTCTCATCGAGCATGTGTTGTGATTTCAGGAGTCGTTCACTTTAAGGCTCTTAGAAAACAAGCAGGTGTCTTGCTGATGCTTCACATTCTGACTTATTTCTCCCTGCACTCCCTCTTAGCGCTGAAAAGACCATGACCACAACACCTTTTATCAAGGAGAGCATTTAATTGGGGCTGACTTGTGTTTCAGAGTTTTAGTCTATTATCTTCACGGTGGGGAGCATGGCAGCACACGGACAGACATGGTTCTGCAGAGGTAGTTGAGAGTTCTATATATGGATCCACAGTCAGCAGGAAGAAAGTGACGCTGAGCCGGACTTGTACATCTAAGACTTAAAAGCCCACCCCTAGTGATGCATTTCCTCTAACAAGGGCACAGCTACTCCAACAAGGCCACACCTACTTCAACAAGGCCATGCCTTCTAATAGTGCCACTCCCTAGCGACCAAGCATTCAGATCTATAAGCCTCTGGAGGCCATTCCTATTCAAACCACCACATCCTATCTTAGATCTTAGCCTTTTATATGTTTGTATGTATGTATGTATAGATAGATAGATAAATATGAATATATTTGTAAAATACTTGGTTACCCCAGAATAGTCCTCAAAAGTGCTTTCACATTGACTCATTTTCATATCATTAGTGACTGAGTCTTCATCCTCAAGAGAAACTTTCAAAGAGGTTTCTCAAGTCTTTTTTGCTTTTAATTATACAAAATTGGTTATTTAGAAATCTTAGGTGTGAAGGGAAAGCTGGGTGGAGAAAGGGGCAGAGAAAGGAGGCTCCCCAGGCCTGAGCAGGAGTGTGAGCTTCCACTCTCTTTTGTTCGTTCTTCTTCCTTTGTTTCCTTGCTAGAGAAGCACTGTGTGGAGGAATTGCTACTTTGAGTTTTCTTCTCTCATGCTTACTGTCCCTCTTGAAATCCCTTGTTTTTAATATTCAAAGTTATCAAAGACCAGAAGCTGGCACGTGGCTTTGGTTCCAGCACTTGGAAGGCAAAGGCAGGAGAGATCAAATCTCTATGAGTTTAAGGTCAAGCCTGGTCTACATAGTAAGCTCCAAGCCAGTCAGGGCTACATAGTGAGATCCTGTCTCAAAAGAAAGAAACAAAGCCAAGTTCATCATAATAGCCATGGTAACTCCACATCATTTAGTGAAATTTTTGACATCTATTAAGTAAACTTGAGAATACACAGTGAGAATATGAGTATGAAGGAGCTGTGTTTCCAGGAAGAGGTGATAAGTCTAACGCAGAGAGACTGTGATAAACAGAAAAGATTGCACCACAACCAGTTCAAGAATAATGTACCTCTTCAGAGTCTTAAATCACTTAACCATTAGTATCCAAAAGAGACCACCTGGAAGCCAACCCAGGGCACAGGCTAAGTGAAGTGACTTTGTTTTTGCAATTTAACAAGACTTATGACGGGCTCAGAAAGCCCAAGACAAACTGTCAACAATCTCCTTTAAGCAAAAGGCCACCAGAGTAGCAAAAGTTCAGTCAGGGGTTCTCCAGACTGACTGGGGGTGTGTGGGGGGCAGCGAGCATCTGGTCAGACCCGTTCCACTGTCTTTCTCTTTTTCCACAGGTCGCATGTGCAAAGCAACATGTGTTCTCACCTACCTAGACTCCCAAAATTACCACACAGAAACTATATTATTTGCAATACTGTTCAATGGCTTAAGTGTATTTCTGGCTATTTCTTATATCCTAAACTAACCCATCTCTATTAATCTGTGTATTGCACATGGTGTAGCTTACCGGCAAAGTTTCGGCATGTCTGCCTCTGGTGGTGGCTCCACGGCTTCTCCCCGACTCTGCCTTTTTTCTCCCAGCATTCAGTTTAGTTTCCCCCCCCCCCAGCTCTGTTCTGCCCTGCTCTGTTATAGGCTCAAAGCAGTTTCTTTATCTGGTATTCACAGCATACAGAGAGGAATCCCACATCACACACAGAACAAAGCATTTGTATACATGAGGCACGTGTCTGGATAAGTGAAGAAAATTGAAAGTAAAACAATTAGGAGAATGAGGCAGGTTAAAGGCAAGGGTATTTGCTAAATGATGCATCTCCTAGACACAAGATCTAACCATCTTATATCCATGTTTATTGCTATGAGTCCTGGAAAACAAAACCATGAAAGAGAGTTCAGTGAACTATACCAGAGCTCAGATCTTGCCAAAAATAATTCAAAAGGCACAAACCCAAAAAGATTATTAGAAATGGGGTAAAGTTCATCACGAGGTGTCCCCTATAGTCCAAAGATCCCACACCATAAGACACTTGTCTCTCCTGCTGCATGTGTTTCACCATGAGGAAGCTCTTATGCAAAAAGTTAAAGACCAGATGGGAGAAGGGAAGAAGGTCCATGTTTGTTCAAGCATTTGCAAACTACCAGGCTGTATACTGAGGACAGATGAAATGAAGACGAGGCACGAGGAACCCATCATCCCTGGTTTCATGTGAGTGTGATACTGTCCATCTTTATTGTGTTGACTGCTGATATCTAGCACTAAACAGTACCTGGCACATAGTAGGATCTCAAAAATATATTCTAAGATGTTACTCCATTGTCTTCTAGTTTGAATTGTTTCTGATGAAAAATAGGTTGTCATTATTTTTTTAATATGCAATTGAACCCTTGGATTATTATTATTTTGATGGCTTTTAAAGTTTAAAGGTTTTTTAATTTCTTCTTTGACTATTGGACTTTTATGTGCTAAAGAGTAACTTTACACTTTTATGTTTGATGAACTCTGAGTCAGCATTCTTATCCGACTTGGGGAAACAGAGTTTGTCATTCATGTTTCAAATGTCCCACTGAGCCTCCTGCCCTGGCCCTAAACACATTAGTTGTGCAGCAGCTTTCATCTTGTTGCCACTCTTCTCAATCTTTTTATTAGATTTATTTATTTTTTATTGATATCTATTGAGCTCTACATTTTTCTCTGCTGCCCTGCCTGTCTCTCTCCTATCCTTGCTTCAACCCTCCCCCAAGGTCCCCATGCTCCCAATTTACTCAGGAAATCTTGTCTTTTTCTACTTTCTACTTCCACTGTAGATTAGATCTATGTAAGTCTCTCTTAGTGTCCTCATTTTTGTCTAAGTTCTCTGGGATTGTGGTTTGTGGGATGGCTTTCTTTGCTTTATGTTTAAAAACTACCTATGAGTGAGTGCATGTGATAATTGTTTTTCTGTGTCTGGATTATCTCACTCAAAATGATGTTTTCTAGCTCCATCCATTTGCCTGCAAAGTTCAAAATGTCATTATTTTTTTCTGCTGTGTAGTACTCCATTGTGTAAATGTACTACATTTTCCTGATCCATTCTTCGATCAAGGGGCATTTAGGTCATTTCCATGTTCTGGATATGACAAACAAAGCTGCTATGAACATAGTTGAGCACATGTCCTTGTGGCACGATTGAGCATCCTTTGGATATATACCCAAAAGTGGTATTACTGGGTCTTGAGGAAGGTTGTTTCCTAATTTTCTGAGAAATAGCCACACTGACATCCAAAGGGGTTGTAGCAGCTTGCACTCCCATCAGCAATGCAGAAATGTTCCTTTTTCCCCACAACCTCTCCAGCATAAGTTGTCTTCAGTGTTTTTGATCTTGGCCATTCTTTCAGGTGTAAGATGAAATCTCAGAGTTGTTTTGATTTGCATTTCTCTGATGACTAAGGATGGTGACCATTTCCTTAAGTGTCTTTTAGCCATTTTAGATTCCTTTGTTGAGAATTCTGTTTAGATCTGTACTCCATTTTTTTATTGGATTATGTGTTCTTTTGGTGTCCAATTTCTTGAGTTCTTTGTATATTTTGGAGATCAGACCTCTGTCTGATGTGGGGTTAGTGAGATCTTTTCCCATTCTGTAGGCTGTCGTTTTGTCTTGTTGACAATGTCCTTTGTTTTAAAGAAGCTTTTCAGTTTCAAGAGGTCCCATTTATTAATTATTTCTCTCAGTGACTGTGCTGCTGGGGTTATATTTAGGAAATTGTTCCCTGTGCCAATACATTCGAGTGTACTTCCCACTTTCTCTTCTATAATTTCAGTGTGGCTGGCTTTATGTTGAGGGCTTTGATCCATTTGGACTTGAGTTTTGTGCATGGTGATAGATATGGGTTTATTTTCATTCTTCTACATGTTGATATCCAGTTATGCCAGCACCACTTGTTAAATATTTTTTCCATTTGATTTTTTTTCTTCCTTATCAAAAAAATCAGCTGTTCAAAGATGTGTGAATTGATATCCAGGTCTTCTATTCAGTTCCATTGGTCCTCCTGTCTGTTCTTATGCCAATACCAGGCTGTTTTCAGTACTGTAGCTCTGTAGTAGAGTTTAAAGTTAGGGATTGTGATGCCTCCAGAAGTTCTTTTATTGTTCAGGATTGTTTTGGCTATCCTGGGATTTTTGCTTTTCCATATGAAGTTAAGTACTGTTCTTTTGGGGTCTTTAAAGAATTTTGCTGGGATTTTGATGAGCATTGCACTGAATCTGTAGATTGCTTTTGGTAAGATTGCCATTTTTCTATGTTAATTCTACCTACCCAAGAACATGGGAGATCTTTCCACTTTCTGGTGTCTTCTTCAATTTCTTTCTTCAAAGATTTAAAGTTCTTGTCATACATGTCTTTCACTTGTTTGGTTAGAGTTACTCTGAGATATTTTATGTTGTTTGTGGCTATTGTGAAGGGTGTTGATTCTCTGATTTCTTCCCCAGCCCTTTTATCATCTGTGTACAGGAGGGCTACTGACTTTTTTGAGTTAATCTTGTATCCTGCTACATTACTAAAAGTGTTTATGAGTTATAGAAGTTCCTTGGTAGAATTTTTGGGATCACTTATGTAAACTATAATATCATCAGCAAACAGTGAGAGTTTGACTTCTTCTTTTCCAAATTGTATCCCCTTGATCTCCTTTTTGTGTTTTATTGCTCTAGCTAGGACCTCAAGAACTATATTGAATATATATGGAGAAAGTGGACAACCTTGTCTTGTTCCTGGTTTCAGTGGAATCACTGGGAGTTTCTCTCCATTTAGTTTAATGTTGGCTGTTGGCTTGATGTATATTGCCTTAATTATGTTTAGGTATGTTCCTTGTATCCCTGCTCTCTCCAAGACCTTTATTAGGAAGGGACATTATATTTTGTCAAAAGCTTTTTCATCTAATGAACTGATCATGTGATTTTTATTTTTCAGCTTGTTTATAGGGTGGATTATGTTGACAGATTTTCGTATGTTGAACCATCCCTGCATCTGTGGGATGGAGCCGACTTGATGATGATAGTTCTGATGTGTTCTTGGATTCGATTTGCCAGTATTTTATTTAGTATTTTTACATCAATGTGCATGAGTGAGACTGGTCTGTAATTCTCTTTCTTAGTAATGTCTTCCTGTGGTTTGGGTATCAGAGTAATTGTAGCCTCATAAAAAGAGTTTGGCAATGTTCCTTCTGTTTCCACTATGTAGAATAATTTGAGGAGTATTGATATTAGTTCTTCTTTGAAAGTCTTGTAGAATTCTGAGCTGAAACCATCTGGTCCTGGGCCTTTTTTGGTTGGGAGATTTTTTGATGACTGTTTCTATTTCTTCAGCCGTTATAGGTCTGTTTAATTTGCTTATCTGGCCTTAATTTAATTTTGGTAAGTGATATTTATCCAGAAAGTTTTCCATTTCCTTTAAGTTTTCCAATTTTGTGGAGTACAGGTTTTTGCAATATGACCTGATGATTCTCTGTATTTCCTCCATGTCTGTTGTTATGCCCCCCTTTTCATTTCTGATTTTGTTAATTTGGATATTCTCTCTCTGCTTTTGGCTAGTTTGGTAAGGGTTTGTCTATTTTGTTGATTTTCTTGAATAACCAGCTCTTTGTCTCATTGAGTCTTTGTATCGTTTTCTTTCTTTCTTTTTGTTGATTTCTGTAACCCGCTAGTGGGTCAGCTATTCAGGGTTCCTGAAGAGGCGCTACCTGCAAGAAACCATGGGCGGGAGAGAGAAACGAGACCAAACAAGATTCTATTGTCAAGGTCTCCTTTATTAGAGTGATGGTTACAGCTTATATAGCCCTTGAATGAGGAACTTGGCATGGGGTGGGGGTAGGGGTAGGAAGGAACTTTTGCTGGGGTAGCAAAGCACCCCTGGTATAAGCGGAAACATTCTTTTTGTGATTCCGTTAACAAACAGTTTTCAAGATAGTTGGAATGTGAGACAGGTTCCGTTAACAAACAGTTCTTAAGATAGTTGGAATGTGGGGTTCTCTGCAAACATCCTTAAGACAATGGTCCCTGATAGATTTCAGCTCTCACTTTATTTCCTGCCTTCTAGTTCTCTTAGGTGAGTTTGCTTTTTTTTGTTCTAAAGTTTTCAAATGTTCTGTTAATTCACTAGTGTGGGATCTTTCCAGCTTCTTTATGTAAGTATTTAGTGCTATAAACTTTCCTCTTAATCCTACTTTCATCGTGTCCCATAAATGTGGGTATGTTATGTGATCGTTTTCACTGAATTTTAGAAAGTCTTTAATTTCTCCCTTTATTTCTTCCTTGACCCACTTATGATTCAGGTGAGCATTGTTTAATTTCCATGTATTTGTGGGGTTTCTGGAATTAGTATTGCTGTTGACTTCTAGTTTTATACCATGGTGATAAGGTACATTGGGTTATTTCAGGTTTTTTGTATTTGTTGAGGTTTGTTTTGTTACGGAGTATATGGTAAACTTTTGAAAAAGTTCCATGAGGTGCTGAGAAGAAGGTATATTCTTTTCTGTTTGGATGGAATATTCTATAGATGTCTATTAAGTCCATTTGGGTCATAACATCTGTTGTTCTCTTATTTCTCTGTTCATTTTTTGTCTGATTGACCTGTCCAGTGTTGAGTGGGGAGTGTTGAAGTTTCCCACTCTTAGTGTGTGGTTTAATATATGATTTAAGCTTTAGAAGTGTTTCTTTCACATATGAGGGTACCCTTGTATTTTGGGTATAGATGTTCAGTATTGGGATTTTCTAGTGATGGATTTTTCCTGTAACTAATATGAAATGACTTTCTTTGTCTTTTTTTTGACTGATTTTACCTTGAAGTCTATTTTGTTAGATATTAGGATAGCTACACCCACTTGTTTCTTAGGTCCATTTGATTGGTATATTTTTCCCAACCCTTTATTCTGAGACGATATCTGTTTTTGAAATTAAGATGTGTTTCTTGTATGCAGCTGGAGGGGGCTAGAGATGGCTCAGTAATTAAGTGCATTGACTCTTGTTTCAGAGGACTTGGGTTCCATTCCAGCACCTATATAGCAGCTCATAATTGTCTATAATCCCAATTCCAGGAGACCTGACCTCCTCTTCTTGCCTCCAAGGTCACTGGATATTGACATGGTTGCACAGACATACAGACAAAACATTTATATGTATAAGGTAATATATATTAATATAAGAGTTATGAATAAAGGAGCTGATGAAATGCTAAGTTGGTAAAGCACTTTTAAAGCATGAGGACCTGAGTTCTATCCCTAGTCCCTGTCAGGTCCAAAGGAAACTCCATTTTCCCAAATTCTAGAAGTTAGACAAAAGTCACCATACCTCAGGGACTGGTGAAGTGATTCCCTTCTACCAAAAATTTCATTTCCCTTACCACTGGCAGAAGGGACAAATGGCTTCTATGGTGCCTGTTAGCATACCAAAGTGCATGCTGGTCTCCAGGTCCCTCAGCATCACAGGAACCTGTTACACACTACAGAGTTATCAGCTTTTCTCAGCTCCTCTCCTCTCCCTCCCCTCTTAAACTTCTCAAGCTCATGGGCTTCCCTCCCCCAGCTACTAATCCTTACACCACTACTTTTTCCTCTGATTTTGGCATCTCTCTTTAGGCCACTCTTTTTGTCTTCCTCTCTTGCTCTCTTCCCACTCTCCCTCCCCATCTCTCTACTCTGCTCCTGCCTGCCTGGTCAGGTCCAGCCTTCTGACTGTGTTCACTCTACTGCCGTCTGTCTATGTTCTGGACAGACGCCTCACCCTGTTCCCTCCCTTATTTCTACAGTAGAAACCTTTCCCATAACCATGCCATGGTGTGTTTATGTCAAAACTTTATACAGTACCCATGTATAAAATATCAGGCATGATGGTGCATTTCTGTGACCCTAGCCCTGGAGAAGTGGAGACAAGTGGATCCCTAGGGCTTACTGACCAGGGTGTTCTAGATCCATTGGTGAGTTCTTAGCCAAGTAAGAGACCATGTTTCAAACACAAGATGGATACCTTTTCAAGACCACACCCAAGGTTGATCTTCACCTTGGCCATGGATACATGCACACATGTACTCCCTACAATGTGTGTATGATTCTATTTTAACAACAACAGCAGCAGCTGCTGCTGCTGCAACACACATACAGACACACACACACACACACACACACACACACACTGTTAGGAGGGTTCTCTCTTAGCTCTGCTTCTTCCTGACTTTATGACCCTTCTCCTTACAGACTACCCATATCTTTACTTATGTAATTAAGAGTTGTTAGCAGTATTGCAATGTAGGCATAATAGTATATGAATAACAGTGGGTTTTGAAATTATTTCTTTTATTTTTGAGTTTATAATGTAACTACATTATTTTCCCCTTCCCTGTCCTCCCTTCAAACCCTCCTCCATATACCCTTCTTCACTCTCTTTCAGATCCAGGGCCTCTCTTTTACTAATTGTTGTACACACACAAACACACAGACACACACACATGTACGAGCACACACACACATTCCTAAATGTGTAGATACAACCTGCAATCTGTATAATGTTACTTGTGTGTATGTTTCAGGGCTGAGCATTTGGCTGGATAACCAATCGGTGTGCTCTTCCCTGGGGAAGATTGTTTCTCTTGCTCTCAGCAATCCTCAACAGCCCATGGTTCTTTGTGTAGAGTTGAGGCCTCAGATGCTTTCTCCCTTCTACTTTAGAATATTTATTATTGTACTTGTCAGCTTATATTATGTAGGATACTAAAGGTAATGCCTTCTTCTTCCCCAAGCCAAACTTGTTTTCCATCTGGGGCTTTCTAGCCGCAGGAGTGGTTCTACCATGCAATTGATTACTTAAGCCAAAACCTACACCATGCTTCCACTTCTTTTCTTTGTAGCCTCTACAGCCTATCATTTGCCAATATTCACTTTAAATATTTCTAATCATCCTCCATGGTTTAGCCCAGGCCATTGTTACCTTGTCATTGCCCCATGTTAGAAGCAGCTCAGCTCGCAGATCTCTCCACCTCTAGTCTTACTACTGAGCATAGCCAGAGCAATCTTTCTAAATTAGGAATTACACGCAGCTCTTCCCTTTTGAGCATGTTTTTGTTCCTTTTGCTTTCCCGAGCAAGCCCAGATTCCTTCAGAAGGTCTAATGGTCCATCTCGTGTGTGCAGCCACCCACCCCTTCAGTTTCATCTGCCTTGTGCCATTTGCATTTCTTCTCATCTCCAGATCACTGCTGCAGCTGCAGAGACACGCTGGCCACTCCTGAACCTCCAGGCAGCTGCCAGGGTAACTCCTACTCATCTTGGAGGCTCAGTGTCCTTTCTACAAGGAAACTTTTTTTAGAGTACTTCCCTCCATTTTGGAGAGGATCAGCATGATTGACCTCAGGTAGGGTCCATCCCCATATCAAAGGACTTGCCTCTGCAGGACAGCTCAAGGGCATAGCATGGGTCCACACCTGTCATTAAGTCCTTGTTTGCCATGACTCTTATCAGGAAAATCATAATTCTGCCAGGTGGGCAAGAAGTACTTGGGTAGCAACTGTTTCAAAAGAACAGCACTGGTGCACTGGGAAATAGGCAGTAGAAAATTTAGTAGAGATTCCTGCACGTGGCTGGCTCCTCTTTGGGCCAGAACTAGCCAGAACTGGATGCATACTATAATTAAGGAGCTTTTTCTTTATTTTTCCCTGAGTGGTGGAGAGAATTCTTGCTGGGGACACTTTCTCTAACTCAGCACTAATTCGCATTTGTGCCTTACTGAGAAAGGGGAAGAGGACAGGAAGTTGGGAGGGGTTTGTTAGGAGGGACCCAGGACGCGTTAGAGGGGGATTTAGGAGCAGTTGTGAGGAAATGAGGGTGGGGTGGGGTAGATATGATCATATTTCACTATATGCATTTGTAAAATTCTCAAAGGTTAAGAGTAAATAAACTGAAGTGAGTTTAACAATGTATATTGCTCCTGTTTGCGTGAGGCCCTAGTTCATACAAAGACGGAAACCATTACTGTTGGACTCAAAATGAGGTTGACGGTGTCACACCTTGGTGAAACACGACCTGGGAAGGCCAGACAGGGAGGACACCCATGCACCATTGCCTGACAAACAGGAATCATCACAGAAGTGCTGGAAGTCCTGCCTTGCACAAAGACACTGCTCTAAGGATCCCTGCCCGGGCACTCGGGTACTCATCTGGCCTCAGGCCACCTCTGCCATGGATCCCGGCAGTCAGGGATGATTGTGTCACAGCACTTCACGTAATCCTTCTCGGGTTTTCTTTAAAAACCTTGCTTTTCCATTACTTCCTTGAGTGCACCTATGGTTCACTCTGGCACCCGTGTTCCACGCTGCCAGTAATAGACTAGAAGTCAGATCCCTGCCGGGAGACAGGCAGGCAAAAGAGCCATGAAGATAACAAACTTCCAGCTTCTGGGCTCTCCTGACCTGATGCAAAGGCCTGGTGATTTTTAACTGCCCAGCACTCCCCTCTGCCCTAGGAATGGTCCCAGCTGCTCAGCTCAGTTCAAGCTGGACTGAAACATCCCCCAATGCTTCCCTTTCTGTGTTTAAACTGATCAACATAAATTAAGGGAGAAAGACACCCTTCCTGTCCATCAAAGACACTTAAAACCTCAGTCCTGCAGGGGACACTGGGCATCCCCTTTGAAGTCGCCCCCTGCTTTGTAGAGGGTCTTTTTCCCAGCGAGGTTGTACTTCGTCTTTAATAAAAATCGTTTTCATCTGTTGGTTGTACCTGCTGTGTTGGAGACTTTCCCTGCTGTTAAATGTTGTGCCTGATATTTTCTCCCCGCATACAAAACAAACCCTATCTATACCCCTACATGGTAACACAATCCTTGCTCTTCTGGACCAGGCTCTTCACCTTGAAGAGTCACACTCTCTGCTGTTATTTTGTCTGACACTACTTAACATCCCACAAGGCACTCAGACCAAGCTAAGGACTTATTACCTCTCTGTGAACGAAACAGATAAGTTCAAATCAGAGTATTTCTCTGACACCGAAAGTGGTTAGGGGTGCTGGGATTGTAGTGGAGAGAATACCATGCTATGTTAATAGATCCTGCCAAAACTGCAGGATGCTGGGTTCTAGGCCAAAGACCTCCCAGGTGGCGGTTTACCTGGGAGGAGAGTGGAAGCTGAGAGAAATCTTGAGAGAGGAAGACCATCAATTTTCCTTGTTCCCCTCCTCAGGGAGGAGTGTTTTCTAACCCTCTCCAAAATGCTGGAGGAGGCTGGTTATCCCCTTGTGAAGTTTTGAATACCCCAAATTGTAGAGCTCCCAAGCCCCTGGGACTTGTGGTGTTGGTTGTGAGAGGGAGTGAACGAGAGCTGGTAAGACTGAGGGGAAGGTGTGAGCAAGCTGGGTCCCCAGGGAAATGTTAGGAGTGTGCTTTTTTATAGGTGAGTTGAGTCCATTTACATTAAGGGATATTAATGACCAGTGATTGCTATCTCCTGTTAATTTAGTTGGTGATGTTAATTTGTGTGTTTTTTTCTTCTTTGGGATTTGCTGTTATGAGATCATCAATTGTCTGTGTTTTTGTTGTAGCCATCTTCCTTGGGTTGGAGTTTTCCTTCTAGCATTTTGTATAGGGCTGGGATTGTGGCTAGGTATTGGTTAAATCTAGATTTGTCATGGAATATCTTGTTTTGTCCTTCTATGGTGATTGAAAGTTTTACTGGGTATAATAGTCTGGGCTGGCATCTGTGGTCTCTCAACGTCTGCATAACGCTTGACCACGACCTTCTGACTCTCATTGTCTCCAATGAGAAGTTAGGTGTAATTCTGATAGATCTGCCTTTATATGTTACTTGGTCTTTTTTCTTTGCAGCTCTTAATATTCTTTCTTTATTCTGTATGTTTAGTGTTTGTAGTGATAAGATGAGCAGACCTGCTTTTCGTCCCACCCGGCTCCCACACGGCTAGCTTTACACTCGAAATAACAACACACAAACTATTCATTTAAACACTGCCTGGCCCTTTAGTTCCAGCGTCTTATTGGCTAACTCTCACATCTTGCTTACCTCATTTCTAATAATCTGTGTAGCACCACAAAGTGGTTGTTTACTGGGAAAGATTCAGCATGGCTGACCTGGTGGCTGGCTTCATGACGACTGACCCAGAGAGGAGAGGCATGGCGATTGACTAACTTCCCTTCTTCCCAGCCTTCTGTTCTGTCTACTCCACCTATCTAAATCCTGCCCTATCAAACAGCCAAGGCGGTTTCTTTATTAACCAATGAGAGTCCTCCATCAAGTGTTTTGATTATTATATGGTGAGAGGACTTTTTTTTTTGATCCAGTCTTTTTGGTGTTCTATAAGCTTCTTGTATCTTCATAGGCTTATCTTTATTTAGGTAGGGAAAGTTTTCTTCTATGATTTTGTAAATAAATTTTCTGTGCCTTTGAGTTGAACTTCTCCTTCTTCAATACCTATTATTCTAAGATTTGGTTTTTTGCTGGTGTCCCATATTTCCTGGATTTTTTGGTTTAAACTTTTGTTTGATTTAATATTTTCTTTAACTGATGAGTCTATTTCCTCTATTGTATCTTCAGCGCTTGAGAGTCTCTCTTCCATCTCTTGTATTCTGCTGTTCATGCTTGCGTTTGTGGTTCCTGATCTTTTTCTCATGATTTCTGTTTCTATAATCCCTTCGGCTTGTGTTTTCTTTATTGCTTCGATTTCAGTTTTCAAGTCCTGAATAGTTTTTTTTATATGTTTGATTTCTTTTTCTTGGTTTGCTTTAAGTCATTTGCTGACATCTTCCAATTTTTTGTTTGTCTTTTCCTCAGTTTCTTTAAGAGAATTTCTCATTTCATCTTTAAAAATTTCAAACATTCTATTGAAGTTATATTTTAGTTCATTTTCTTCTGTTTATCCATTTTTGGTTGTTCAGGTCTTACTGTTGTAGGGTCTTTAGGTTTTACTGGTGTTGTGTTGTTCTTTGTGGTATAGCATGTGTTCTTACCTTTTCTATTCATCTTTTCCTCTAATAGGTGTGGCTGGTGCTGTCTGAGATTCTGTTGAATAATCCTAGGTGCCAGTGTATCCAATGCTCAGATGGTGGTTCCTCATGGTACAGTCAGTGTCACAGTTCTAGTTATCCCCTTAGTTACTCGGTGTTCCTGGAGATAGCTCAGCGCTCCTGTGCCTTGCTCTGCTCACTTGCAGTTTCCTGTCTCAAGTCTACTTTGGCTCAGGTTGCCGGCTTTGCCCTGTTTCTGTAAATCCTGGTCTGGATCCTCTCCTGCAGAAATCCCTGGCTTAGAGTTGAACCTGTTCTGGTGGATATTGCTGACTCTGGATCTGGTTGCTGGCTCAATCCTGATCCACCAGTGTCCCGGGACTGGGTTGGCTCCCAGGACTAAATTTGCTCCTGACCTCTGCTCCCAGTGGAGCTTGTTTCCTCAGGCCCTCTCTGTCCTAGATGGCTCATTCAGAGCCACTCCTGTGGAATTTGTTGAAGGTGGAGTTATTTGCCTTGGGGCAAATGTGGCCAAGGTTACTGGCTTTGACCTGTATCTATAAATCCTGGTCTGGATTCCCTCCTGCAGAAGTCCCTGGGTTGAAATTTTACCTGGAAAGATTTCTGGCTCCAGTCTACTGCCTCAGAGGTCCCAGACTCAGGTTCGGACCCGCAGAGGTTCCAGGTTCCTGCCTGTTCCCTTTGATGTCACAGACCAATGCCTCTTCTCAATCTTCTAAACATCTTTTCATTCTCTGCTTCTATGTGTGCAACTTCTATTTCCTTTCTGTTCCCTCAGATTCACTATATCATCTAATGTTAAGTTTGTTGTTGATCATTCTCTACATTTTTCTTTCAAGATGCTGGTGTGTGTGTGTGTGTGTGTGTGTGTGTGTGTGTGTGTGTACATACACACAGGTACACACAGATGTGTACATAAAGATCAGAGGATACCTTATGGGCATTGGTTTTCTGGGGACTGAACTCAGACTGTCGGTCTTGGAAGCAATGCTTTTACCCACTGATTCATTTTTTGGGCTCCGATTGCTGTTTTTTATAACTAGAATCTCTACTATTCCAGGATTACCTTTTCTTTCTTCAACACTATATTTCTTCATCTACTATAGCCATTTCTTTCTACCACCAGAGATACTGAGCAAAAGTGTGACATAATACATATTAACATGGGAATCCTAGCTTTTGCATTAATCATTACTGGTAAAAGAAACAGGGAAACCAGTTAGGAGACTATTGAAATAACCCATGCAGGAGATGTTAGCAGCTAGGACCAATACAGCAGTTAATAAAAGAAACAAGTGAATTGGTTGTGATGACAGACACCTAATCAATACTATGGTAACAGTTCCTTAAAAGGAACTTTTGACACAGAACACAAATGGAACATATCTAAAGGTTTAAAAGTTGACATAAAAAGGAGCTGGGACTAAAACAAAATGTTGTACTCTTGTGCCATCAACACATGAAATGTTTTTGGAGGAATTGCCCAGATTCACTTCCTCTCACCATTGAGGGACTTATCCAAAGCCTTAATGGCAAAAGTTCACACCAGGAATTAAACCTACAGGATTATACACTTCCTTACCACGTTCTTGTGGGGCCAGGGAGCTGGAATACCATAGAGGCAATGAAGAGGAAATCAGAGGAATGAAATGACCATGGGCTCAGCAGGTCCTGTATACCTACTACCACGGAGTCACCTTGCATAGAGTTAACACTTTGCTTCTGTAAAATGGGTACCACCTGGGCTCCTGCAGGATTCTGCTCCCCAGTGGCCTGCTCCTGCAGGCGCTCCTGCAGGATTCTGCTGCAGCAGGTCCTGACTGGAGCGCAGACACAGATGAAGGAGGAGCACTTTTCAGCTATCGTCTTGTTCATCTAGGAAACAGCCCTGCTCGGTGAACTGGGCACAAATTCAACACCAGTGATTCCACTGCAAACAAAGCTGGCAGAGTAAAGTCTTCAATTCCTCTCTATGGGTAAGGAAATTCTGTATAAAACAAGAACAAAATGTCCTTAAAAGAGGGCTTCTGGGTTGGGGGGACGGCTCGGGCAGTAAAGCACTTGCCATGGAAGCTTAAGGACCTGAGTCTGAACCCCAGAACCCTCATAAAAAGCGGAGCATGGCAAGGTGTGTCTCTAACCCCAACACTGGGGATGCAAAGACAGATTCCTGGAGCAGCTAGCCAAGTGTCCAAGTGGCAAGTTCCAGGTCCACTGGGAGACTCTATCTCAAAAAGCTGAGGTGGGGAATGGTTGACACAGATACATGATGTTGCCCTCTGGCCTCCACATACACACATGAACAGGTGTACACACACACACACACACACACACACACATACTCTAGCAGCAGCAGCAGCTTAGAAAGAACCAACATGAACTTCCTGACCACAGGGAGTCACAGACAATTTCTAACATGAATTCAGATTCAAGAATACACCGTCCCCATTCGTTTACCTCCTACAGCAACCTACCAAAACCTGGCCTCGAAGATATTCTGTTTATGCTGCCAGGACTGTGAGGAAGCCGTCATCGAGAGCTCCAAGGCTCCCAGTCAAACCCAAGGGAACAGGCCACCATCCTACAGTAGGTATCCAACAAAAACACCCTGACTGACCTCCCTAAGCCTCAGCTTGTCTACTGTCTTCCTCCTGAGATGACCCCAAATTTCCTTCGTTATTACTTTTATCTTTTGAGATTATAATTACATCATTTTCACCTTCCCCTTTGTCACCCCAAACCCTCATGGCTCTCTCTCATATTCATTAACTGTTACGTGCATATAAGTATATACATATGTATTCCTAAAATACGTAAGTACAACCTGCTCAGTCTGATGTTAACATATGTTACCATATGTTAACATAACAGTATGATGTTACCTGTATGTTTTAAGGGCTGACTATTTGGTATTGAATAACCAATTGTGTGTGCTCTTTCCTGAGGAAGACTTTCTCCACCTCCTGGCAATCCTGCTTTGTGTAGGACAAGTCTGTGGGCTCTCCTCACCCACTTGCACGTGCCAGTTTCTTCCTTGTTCAGCTCATGGTTGGGCAGTCATATTGGAGAGATTTTATGGGTGTGGCTTCTGGCTGACTTTATTGGAGACATGATCACATAGTCAACTCCCTGGTCCTCTGACTCTTACAGTCTGTCCCTCTCTTCCACAGTGTTCCCTGAGCCTTAGGTTAGGGAGTGGTTCTGTGGATATATATTTCATCTTTTGATTGAAAAAAAAATCCAAGCTAAATTGAGATGGAAGATAGATGGCTATGCACAAACAGCAAGTGAGCTCAAGCTTGCTAAAGTGTGAGCTGAGGTCTTGCAGCACGGACATCACCAGAGAGCTTCTTGGAACACATTTTTAGGGCTGAGGATGTTAACTTAGTTAACTTAGCACTCCTTAAGGCTTAGGTCCAATCCTAGCCCCACACACAGAACAAAAAGAGTATGGTGGCACACATCTGTTCCCCCAGAACTTGGGAAGGTAGATTCAGGGAGATGAGAGTTTCGAGGCCACCCTCTACTACTTAGTGAGCTGGAGGTGGGCTCAGGAGATATGAGACTGTTTGGAAATTTAAAAAGTGCATCTTCAGACCCCATTACAAACCTACTGAGTTAGAACTGTGTTTTAGTGTGGTCTCCATGTAAATCTGGATGTACTTTGCAACTTAAGGAACAAGGCTAAAGACTCTAAGACAATAGTTAAGGCCCCTGCCTTCGGAGCTGACACACCCTTTTGAGTTTCAGTTCTGCTGCAGAGGCTGAGCAAGTCACTCAATCGGCTTGTGCCTCTATTAGGCTCAGCTAGCCTGTTCTGTAACATAGGAATATTAATAATACACTTGGGGAATCATGGGTGTGTGGAACAAAGCAAGGCCCATAGGTGCCTAGCACAAAACAGGAGAGGTAAGTTCAGGAAGACTCTGGTAAGAAGCCTTGGCGCTCCAATTGTTAAAGTCCAGGCCACATCACCACGCCTTCTTGTGTTCCCCCTCAGCAATATGAGACCCCTTGGAACATTGAAGGCATTCCAGCCTCCAGCTGGTGTCACAGCCTTCTTGATGGACCAGCACAGAAAAGAAAGGAGTCAAAATCAGCAATTTCAGAGAGAAAGAGCATGATTATCAAGATCAGGCAAAGCTAAGACTCATGGGGACGTAGCAGGAGAGAGTGCTGGTGGAAATCTGTCACCGTCCCACTAACAGATGAAACTAGACAAAGAGCAGGGAAAAATCCTGGAACCAAAACTTGTAGACCAGGCTAGCCTCGAACTCAGAGATCTGCCTGTCTCTGCCTCTATCTCCCGAGTGCTGTGATTAAAGGCGTGCGCCACCACTGCCTGGCTGAAGAGCAAAATCTTAAAAATACAAATTCCCTTTCCCCTGATGACACCAGTGAAGTGCGATCTACAATTCGCCAGTACACCTGCACCTCTGTACAGCTGTTCAGTACACCTGCACCTCTGTGCAGCTGTTCAGCCTAGGTGCATCCCCACCTGCATTTCCCCATCTACACTGCAGCTCTAGTGGATTCCCCACCTGCATTTCCCCGTCTACACTGCAGCTCTGGGTGGCCACTGCTATCCAAAGCAAACCATTGCAGGTATGAGTAGAGGCCATTTGTTGAGTTACACATCCAGTGTCAAAGCTGTTACCCCTGCTCCAGAGACCTTCGTCTGTCTCTGAAGTTTTTTGTCATTATTCTAGACGAACATAAAGGCTTAAATACAATCCATGCATGTTTCTGCAGTAGTAAAATTAGAAAAAAGTGTAAACACACAATAGTCCATTGGATAAATAAATCTTGAATTATCCATAAAAGAAAATACCATCCAATTACTACTTTTTAATGTAGTGATGTGGGGAAAAATGTTTATGTGAAGAAAATGAGTCACAGACATAGAACATGCAATCTGATGAACTATGTTAAAATATGCTTATAAAGATAATCTCTGGGAGGAGAGGAGTTGGATCATTTTTCCTTTTGTAATGGATATGCATTACATTTAAAAATAGAAAAACATTGATTCTTTAAAAGTATGTATTTCTAAATTCAGCACGCTTAAAGAAGGAAGTTTCAAACTCTCCCCATCCCATAGTATCCCTCATTAGCCTATGTGCTGCTTCTATCGGCTTAGTGCCCTCACTTCTGTGATTGGCCAAGCCTTCCCACATGACACCCATTCTCGTTGTCAGGTTTGCAGTCTCAGAAGAATGAGTTAAACAAACCAAATCTCAAGTACACTAATGCACAGTTCCCCACTGGTCAAGAAAAGAGATTCTCTTCCAGCAGCAGCGAGTTTGAAGGTGAGTCCCAGACACTGGCCTCTGGGAAGGGGGGCTCTGTCCTGGTGGCCAGACCCTACGGGTGTGTGAGTTAGCTGTTCACACTCCAGAGGGCTCTGTGCATCCTACAGCACCTGGCCTAGCTGTACTTGAAGGAGCAGCTCTGGGAGGAAAGGACGCTACACACACACACACACACACACACACACGCTTCTGGACACCACAGTGTGGTCTGGAATGTGCATTTTGTGTGACACTGTTTAATCTTTACTTTGGGGGCTACACACTGAGCTCCAGACTGGTAGGTCCACCTTGGGTTTGTTTTCTGATATCCCCTCAAACCCAGCCAGGTACAGGTCAAATGAGCAATATTTGAAAATGCTAATGAGCTGAGCATAGCTCAGTTGGGATGATATGTCTTTGGGTCAAAGAAGAACTAATGTCCCACCTAGTTCAGAAGCACAAACCATGAAGAAGAAAGGCAGTCGTGTTGAAGGAAATTTATCCTGTACCCAGATGGCCTCCCAAAGCTCGTTGTCCACCAGGGACCACAGATAGATAAGGATCACTCACATCTCCCCACTGTGGAACCCGCCTGGCACTCAAGCCCTTGTTGCAAACAGGAGCCCATTGAAGGATAAATTTTCCTACAATAGCCCACCTGTTCTATTAGAATCAAGAGTGAGGAGCCAAGGGTCTCACTGGCTCACCAGTCCCTCCATTTCTGATATCCCATGCCCGAGTAGGCTGAGATCCACACTGAGAAAGGGACTTTGTACCAGGAAATACCATCCATGTCAAGATCCCTGTTTCCTACGACTTGTGCTTTGCAAGACTTTTTATTGTGGCTCCCCGTCTTCCAGCAGCAGAACAATACCATGCCCGACTAACTAAGCTGGGGTGCGCCTGGGCTCCCAGAGAGATACAGTCACAGCAGTCCGTCTCAGAGGGATACAGTCAACCCATCCCAGAGGGATACAGCCAACCCATCCCAGAGGGATACAGTCAACCCGTCCCAGAGGGATACAGCCAACCCGTCCCAGAGGGATACAGCCAACCCATCCTAGAGGGATACCACCAACCCATCCCAGGGGGATACAGCCAACCCGTCCCAGAGGGATACAGCCAACCCGTCCCAGAGGGATACAATCCCAGCAGTCCGTCCCAGAGGGATACAGTCCCAGCAGTCCGCCCCAGAGGGATACAGTCCCAGCAGTCCATCCCAGAGGGATACAGTCCCGGTAGTCCATCTGAGTCCAGTTCAAGGCGCTTCACCCACCAGCATGCTTTCTTTCTTTCAGAGCTGACTGCATACAACATACAAACAGGATACCCTAAAAAAAATCTAAACCGCTACTGCCAGGAACACTGGGCCTTCCAGCCGTGCCTCATCGGGAGACCCTGAGGGTTCTAGTGGCAGTGTCACACAGGCTCTGAGCTGTGCGGCCGCTGGAGGGTCTGCATGAGGATGAAGAAGGCAGTGGACAGGATTCATGAAGACTGATTCAGAAACTCCACCACAGGAGGGAAGAGGTTTGAGCCGTCCCTGTGCCAACAAGAGTCACCGCAGCTCCTGACACAGCCAGGGAAGGGAGGGGCTGCTTGCATTAAAGTCCTTGATTGCATCAGAGGACGTGTCCCTCCTCTTTGTCTCTCCCCCACACCTTATAAATATCTGCTCTTATATTGTCACTTCTAAATAGCCTATAAAAAACTTGACTTTGCGAATAGCTTTTGAAAATATTTCAAATTTATAGAAAAGTTGTCTTAATAGAAAAAATAGATAAAAAAGAAAAAAATCTTTCAGATTCATCAGTGTTTTACACATCTCCCTGTTCATTTTATAATTTTTATCTTTTTTTTCCTGAATTATCTGAGAGTGAGAATCCTGCCCCAATCCTAAACCTTCATGAGCAATTCTTAGAGTCAAAGGGTATTCTCCTTTAACTCTAGCAGGGCCCAGAACAAAAGCTGCTCACACTAAGAGCACCCTATTCAAATGCCATCGATTACCCAAAATGCCTCAGAGCTCTCTCACCCAAGACCATGGATTCCACGCAGTCATCACGAATTTCACGTATTTCAAGTGATCTGTTTATATTTTTCTGTTATTTCCACTGGATCAGAGTCAAGGTTTCCATTTGGGGCAGGAATGGCCCAAGATGAGTATGGTGTCCTCCCTAATGGGTGGTATCAGGAGGTACAGGGCACACAGGGCACCACATGAGTGAAAATATAGATTGCTTGCTGAAGGTATTTAGTGTGAGCTCACTGACAGGCCACTTGCCCAGCATGCAGAAGGCCTGAACTTGATTCTAATACTACAGAAATAAAAACAAAGTCACTTGTTAGATTCAGTTCTTGCTAAACAAATTTTTCCACTTTATTGGTTTGTAAATTTTTTCCCAAAAGATGTATTAGTTTGGTTTTGTTACTTTGGTTCTCTTGTGTGATTTCTGGGTTCAGTCACGGGCAATCTTTATTACTTTGTTGTATTTATCTTGATTTTTCATTACATTCCATTATGTGTTTATTGAGAGGGGGCAGGACAGGTTGTACAAGTGGCTATCAGAGTACAGCTTGCAAGAACTGGTTATATCTTTTTATTATGTGAGTTCCAGGGATTGAACTCAGGTCGTCAGGCTTGGCAGCATTTTTTACCTACTGAATCATCTCAATAGTCAAGTGCTTTTTCTTGACTCTTGAACTAGGAATTTATTTTATTCTTTTCATTTCCTGATATAAGTGTTTAAAGTGTGTGGTGGCCAAAATGGCCTCCAACCAAGGCCGCCTTTCCTCCATTTCCTGGAACCTGGGAGCACTTTACACTGTAGATTAAACAGACACAGGTGCTGGAAGTGTGACCTTCAGGTGAAGATAAACCCAGGTGTGCAAAGGGCCTAGTCCTGTCAGTGTAGACAGTCTTCCATCCAGTTCCGAGCTTGTTCCTGACAGTACAGAGGCCAGGACAGAATTGAAGTGGTGGCAGCAGGCAATACAGACCTTCCCTTCAGGGTGGAAGAAGACCTTAACTAGAACACGAGACGGCGCAGTGCCTGACCCGCTGAAATGCTCAGCGCTGACGCTGCCCCCGAGTCTCCTAATTTCTGGCGTGACTACGCAATAGTGAGTGCGTGGAATACAGCAATGCTGGACCTGAACTCATCCCCCTCCCTGACGCTGTGCCGCAGTCTCCTAATCTCTGGCGTGACTACATAATACTGAGTGCGTGGAACACGGCAAAGCTGGACCTGAACTCCACCACCCCCTTCCCTGCCATATCTTCTTGAGTGCCCCGTGCTCTGACTGGCTCGGCTGGGGCAATATGTCTTTGAGTTATAGAAAGAAAGATGTCTGACCTAGGACAATGGCAGAAGCCATGAAGACGAAAGGTGTCCAGGGGACCTCACACAGGAAACTGAGGAGGTGGGACAGTAGCTGGGACCTACACCTGTGTCTATACAGTAGTAGGTCCAGCTGTCTCAGAATAACACATCCTAGCTGGTCCACTAATCCAAGGACAAGAGACATCTCTTCTAACAACCTAACACATAGTGGGCAGTGGGACAAACCACTGTATAGGTCAGCAGCAGCCCCCTCCTCCCAGAACTGTGGTCCTGTCCAGAACCCCTGTCAACGCCATGCCCCAGTTCTCAGTTCTGTGACATCACAGCCTCCTATCCACTTGGCCAACCTAAAGGTAAGACCTAAGAGTAGGAGAGGGCAATCTCTCTGCTCTAAAGATGACAGTGTCCCCACTGGACACCAACAGCAGACACTACGCTGCTGGGCCACCTCCATCAACTGCTTCTCCTTCTGGCTTCTGGCTCCTCTCCTATACTGGATGGCCCCAAAGGGTTCCTCCAAATCTAGAAACCTGCTGGTTTAATGTCAGTGACCTTGTCTCATCTGACCAAGGTGGTGTGGGGTCTCTAGAGACCTCAGACTTATAGTCTATTGAAGATAAAACAGAAGTTCTCCTCTTTGGCTCCTATATTCATCTAAGGGAGGGCACAGGTGGCACAAAAGAAGCCTATATGTCCTTTATGTCATTATATTTTGGTGACATAAGCACTTAGGTATGCAAGATGCCATGCTAAGCCTTTAGACCTTCATGCCCCATGATCTTCACAACCTCAGACAGGTCTTATCACCCCACTGTACAGAGATACGCTGAACTTCAAGAAGGAAAAATTGTTCTAGATTACACAGAAAGGTGTTACAGAAATTAAGACACACCCCATATCCATTTAAGTAAAAAATGTGCATGCTTAACAAAGATGTCACTCTGTCCATCTCCAGGTGAAGTCTTGCTATTTAAGTCCCCCACCATCAGCATCCACCAGACGTTCCTGACCATGTCATCCTGGGACAGACTTCAGGGGGCGGTAGACAACAGCAGCGCTGGCTTCCCAGCACACCACACTAACGGAACTCAGGCAGATCAGCTCTGTGGTAGAGGATCTGCCTACCCCAGGCAAGTATAGCCTCCGTCCCCAGTAATGGAAAATAAAACAGAATCACTGAAGTCCAAGCTGTTCCTTTGCCTATGACACCTTGAACAAGTCACATTTCTGCGGCTCAGCTCTCTAAGAGGTAAGAGTTTTCTAGTGGATTGGCTGCTTTGCTCAATATCTGTCTCTCAGTTTTTATTAATCATGCTACAAATGGCCGCCAAGAGCCAGTGGCTGGCTGTTTTGCTTTTCTGACCTCCAATATCTGTCAATCATGCTTCACAGTTCCCTCTGACAAAGTGGGTCACCATCCTGCATCATAGATACAGATGAGACAAAAGAAAAAGGATCCTCAAATGCCAAAGGACCTGCCCTAGCTAATCAATGACCACGAGCACGCCTCTCTCTGAGGCTGGCTCTCTCCCCGTTAACTTGAATAGCGAAGTCGCAAATGAAGCTGTTTTTAAACTAGAGTAAAACCCATTGGCAGAAAGGAACCTGCGGAGGGTTGAGTGTCACTCAACAGAGAAGCTCCAGGCATGAATTCTACCAACAGAGAGTGGACGCCCACTCTGCCCTGAGTTAGGGTGTGGCCAGAGACCCAAAGGCGCTCCTGGTGACCCATCCTGTCTCTGAGAGCAAAAATAGTGCTCTTGTTCAGGATCCTCAGGATTCCACACGGGACTTGACACCAGGAAAGCTCCAGAAACACTTGTCCCCAGGTACCCAAAGGGGACTAGTCCCAAAGCAGCCTTGGACACCAAAGCACATGGGAATCCAAGGCCCATAAATAGGTCATAGTAGTTGTATCTAACCTACACACACACACACACACACACACACAAACACACGCACGTGCATGCGCACACATATGCACACACGTACACACATATGCACACATGCACACACACATATGCATACACATGTATACACACACACACCACTACCTTTTAAACCATCTCAGGCTACTTATGCCTAGTGCTACAGAAATGCTTGTTATGTCCTAAGGCTTAGGCAATGATAGGATTCTGTATATGCTCAGCAGAGATGTACATTTGCTCAGAACTTTCTCATCCATGGCCGACTGAAAGCATGGATTCAGAGTCCACAAAGTGTTACATACATATATATATATATATATATATATATATATATATATATATATATGCTGAACGATTTTTTAGAACCATCTGTTTTAGCTGTCATACATCTGAAATCACAGCCGTGGGGGGAACGGAGCAGCAGGATAAAACGTTTGAAACCAGCTTAGACTGCATAGCCATAACCCCTCTCTAATTGGCCAATTACAGAAATCACAGATTTCTTTCATGGGCAAATAACAATTTAGCAAATATTACTGGGCATTTGCTAGAGATTAGGCAGACACTGTTCAGTGGCAGGTTAAGGCCACAATCCACAGGGGCCAAAAGCAGAGGGACCCCACAAAGGAAAACCTGATCCACCCCAGTACAAGGATAGCTTCCTGAGGAGGAATGTGGGGCAGAGGGAAGGGAGGACCAGGAGGTGAATCCTGGAAAGAACAGGTTAGATCCCCTGCATAGGGAGTTCCTGTGAGCGTAGCAGAGGGAGGGGAGGACCAGGAGGTGAATCCTGGAAAGAGCAGGTTAGACCCCCTGCATAGGGAGTTCCTACGAGCATAGAGAGAGTGAGCCAAGAGCAAGCACAGGACAGGTGATGTCCGCAGGACCAGAGCCTGAAGCAAATACAGCTGGACAGGAAGCCCTTGTGAGCTCACAAAACAGAGTGGTGGAATTTGCTGTGTAGCAGATCTTCTAGCTGCAATTGAGCCAAAGTGATGGGGGAGGGGCGTCTGTGATCATGAACCAGAGGCAGATAGGGTAATGGGGAGGGCAATAGGCATGGGGAGGCAGAGTAAAACTGTGTACAAATTGGAATCAAAAGGCTTTGAAGAATAATTAACTGTGAGGAGGGCAATGGAGCCAGGGAGGTTCTCCATTCCAGTCCCTAGATATAAAATAAATAGGGCTTATTCCCAAAGAGGGACCAATGGAAGAAGAGAAGCAGATGGGTTACCATGGAGCCCACCAATGTACCCCCCATGAGTCATCTAAACACCATCATTCAGCTTGGCAGATGGATAAAAAGTGTCCTATTAGTTGTGGCATTCTTAAGACTATACTTTCAGGGATCATTTCTATAGCTTATTACTAGTTGTAGCATTCTTGAATTAAGAATGATTCCTGCTGCTTCCTGGTGACATCACCTCTTATGCACAGGACCAGAGCAGGATAAATCCAGGTTTGTTCATCCATTCCCCAATGTCCATGAACCATCTCTACACTCAGATAACCACAGGAGGCAAAGACCCCTTCCCAGAGAGCCTGAGCACATACAAATGACTCAACTCTAGAGGAGGTGGAACATGGCGAGGTGTGGGGGTGGGTGAAGTAGGAGTGAGGAGCAGTGGGAGGAAGGCAGTGGGCCAGACAAGGCTGGACCAGGCAGCCTGAGAGCACAGGCTTGGAGTGTGAAGAAGAGGCAGGGAGCACCGCCCTGAAGACATCTGGGAAAGCACTGCTGGCCGCAGATGAGCTTGGCTGCTGGAACCTAGAAAAGGGAGAAGAGGAGACAGCACTCAGGTGGACAGAGGCAAGCTAAAGGCGCTTCCACACTTCTCCCGAAGAGGCTCAGGCCAGGGCCGGCTCTTACCCTGCATGGTAAGGGAGACTGTTAGACTTGGCTTTTCTATTGCTATGACAAACAATCATAACCAAAGGCAACTTGGGGGAAAGAGTTTTAGTTTGCAGATTTATAGTTCATCCTCATGGGAAGCCAAAGCGGGGATTCTTCAGGGACAAATGAAGCATACGACAGGGAGAAATGCTGTTTACTGGGTTGCTTCCTCCTGCCTGTGTTGGGCCAGCTTTCTTACACAACACAGGAAGGACCATGGTCTGGGGTAACACCACACACACTGGGCCGGGCTCTCCTACATCAAACAGCTATCAAGAAAATGCCCTCAACAGACATGCCCACAGGCCAATCTGATGGAGGCAATGTCTTAATCAGGGTTCTGTCTTCCCAAGTATGACAAGTTGACAGTCAAAATTAGTCATCATGGTGGCTACTAGCAGGCTGTGGGCAGAAGAGATATGGTTTGACTAACTCAAGGAAGACCATATGGAAGGACCAAGTGCATGTGCAGCCAAGGAAATAACCCGGGAAGGAAACTGGTAAGGCAGATATGAAGCTGGAGCCCAGTAATGACACCACAGAGTAGACTTGGGTGCTGTGATTGACACTCAACAACTATGATGTAAATTTCCAGAGTGGGGCTGTGAGATCACAGACCTGAGCCTTAAGATTCTGGTCACTCTGAGAGGCCACATCCCACAGCTTGAAATCAGGTCCGTCCACCCCCACCCCCACCACTGTTTCTCTCGAATAGAGAGTCAATAAGTCATGCTGTGTCAAACATCACCTAATTTTCTAATCTTGCCCAGTACTTGGCATCTCCAGTGCTTTGTCACATAGACTATGTTGACCTAAATCACACCAGTGCAGACCCTCCTGATACTCCCTAAAAGTATATAAAAGCCACTTATTTCCCTTAGTTGAGGGCTTTTTCTCTGAAGGTTTCTTTTCTGGGCCTCCGTGACTTATGTTGTCTATGGCAGTTAATGAAGCTCCTTTCCAGGTCTGAAAGGGAAGCCTCTCTCTCTCCTTTAAGTCCTTATTGTGCAGTATATGATGTAATATGCTGCCCCCCTTTCTAATGCTCTCCCACCTCAAGGCTCAATCATGATCTCACAGTCTCGACCATTTCTCCTAATAAAGTCCAATGAAGGGTGTTTTCATGCACGTTCCTTTCCCATACCAACCAACCCATCTGTCATCCTTTTTCTCTACCAAGGTCTTTGTGATAGAAAAGAGGGATCTAGAGCAGGACATGGAAGAGAGAAAGGAGACTGGATTGTGGTAGACTTAATGCCTTGGATCATCAGACCCAGTGAACCATCTGTCTTGCCGATGTGGGCAGAGACAGGCATGGGCTAGCCCACAGTAACACAGCAATTAGCAGTGAGCAGGGGACTTGAATGAACTTCATGATCCTGCTCCCTCAGACCTAGGCCCAACTGAAATAAACTGGAGCCAATGAGGCCCATGGGAAAAGAGGACAGTGAGCAGAGGGACTTCTCGTGAGCACCCACGCCACCATCACTGCAGCAGGCGACAGGTAGACACATGTTCCTCTGGGTTAAACTGTTCTTCCTGCTCTCCTGATGAGAAACAGAACCTCAGGTCCTGCAGGCCCACTCAGCATCCTTGCAAGAAGATAACTCACCTAAAATCTGTGCTAAAGATCTGCTGGCAGCGAGGCTGGCAAAGAACGGATGGGCATGTGTGAGCTCTATGAGTCTTGGGCTCATTCGAGAGAGAACTCAGCCAGTGAGCCATAAGGAAGGACCCCACCACCACCTGCTGGCTGAAGGAGGAGCTCCAGAGTACAGGCTTGTCACCCTTCTACTGACAGGTCAACTCTGGCCTTCAAAGTGGTGGAACTGGATAGGTAAGTGACTTGACAGTGGGAGGGGAGCAGACCAGTGTGACCCACTGCTTAGCCAACAATGGGCTTCTGGGATTGGGGCTGCACATCCAGCTGCCCAATGCCTTTTCCTCTTCCCAACACATGGCTTCCAAGATCTTCTGTTGCTGTTGCAAGGCCAGTGAGTCAAGTCTCAACACTGCTGGCTGCCACTCTCCAAGAAATTCCCAACAGGATCATCCTCGGACCTTCAGTAAGTCCATACTTGGGACAATGGGCACAAGCCTGAGTTACTTCTTGGGAATTCAGTCTCCCCAGCCACTTCTTGCCAGGACACTTTCTTTAAGACTTTGTGGGTACAGAAAACCTATAATCCAACTGTCTACAGACTACTATATTAGGTATTTGATATTACTTACTGGGTCTTAGTGATGATTCCCAGCTACCATCCTACTGGGAAGCCTAAAGTCCGCCACTTAGGAACTTGGGTATGCTGCTGATAGCCCTCCTTCTCTGCAAAATGAAAGTGACATCTACTGTGCAGGTGGTTGGAAGGTGAACTGAGACATATAAGCACTTAGATTATGACCCAAACAAAGACAACACGCAATAAGTTACATGTATGTATATAAGTCAAAATAAGTTAGGTTATGCTGTGGTAACAAACCATCAAATCTCAAGTACTTAGCATAATTTGGGGTCAATCTTAGCTCAAACCAGCAGAATCTACTGTTTTTATTTGGGGAATTATTTTATTAGAGACGGGTCTCATGTAGCCTAGCCTGGTCTCAGACTCATTATTTAGCTGAGGATTGACTGTATTAGTTTGCTTCCTGTTGCTGTGATTAAGACCATGTCAAAAGCAAATTAGAGAGGAAAGAGTTTGCCCTCAGCTTACAGCTTACAGTCTATCACTGACAGAAGTCAGGGCAGGAACTCAAGACAGGAACCTGGAAACAAGAACTGAAGCTGAGGCCATGGAGGCATGCTGTCCACTGACTTGCTTTCCTTGGCTTGCCCATTCTACTTTCTTAAACAACCTGAACCACCTGCCCAGTGATGGCACTGCCTGCAGTTGGTTGGGTCACTAACCATGAAAATGTCTTATAGATTTGTTGACAGGCCAGTCTGATGGAGGCATTTTCTCTATTAAAGTACCTTCTTTCCAAATAACTGTAGCTTGTGTCAAGTGGACAGAAACTAACCAGCAAGATCACCTTGAACTTCTGATTGCCCTGCCCCCATCTCCATGGTGAGATTACAGACTGGCACCTTCAAACCTATTTAACGTAGAGCTGGCGATTGAACCAGGTCTTTCTCTATGCTAGGCAAGCACTCTACCAACTAAGCTATGTCTCCAGGCCTGTTTTCAGAATCATGAACAATCATAGGAATCCTAGGTAGAGTATGATTAGACTTTTTATTCATAATAAAAAAAAGTTTGTTCAAGCTGTCTTCTCCTCTGTTCTTTCAGATATGAACACAAGCGCTCATCAAAGGAGTTTTCAAAGGAAACAGTTATTCAGCTTCTCCGATAACTGGCCAATATTTAAGGCATGTAACCTTGGGAGACCCTGAAGGTTCTAGAAGGAGCATCCTGTAGGCCTGAGCTGTGCAGCTGCTGGAGGGTCTCCAGAGGATGAAGAAGGCAGTGGCCAGGAGTCATGAAGACCGATTCAGAAACTCCACCATGGGAGTAGAAGAGGTCTGAGCCATCCCTGTGCCATCAGCATGAGACACTCCAGCTCCTGACACAGCCAGGGACAGGGGCTGCTGCAATTAAAGTCCTTAGTCGCATCAGATGGCGTGTCCCTCCCCTGCTCACTTCTCAGACTCCTTCTGAGTCCATGAATGTGGAATAAGATGTGCCTGCCATCTCTTGTAGGAGAGGTAGTTTTACTATTCTACAACATTTAAGCTGCTCTCAACCAACCCTCACGTACCTAGGAAAGCCGTGTAGTGGAGAGGCTTGTGTAGATGGGCACTACTGTAAACATCTAGAACCAGGGGACACGATTCTGCTCACCAAGCCACAGTGAATCGTGATGCTGACCATGGGGCACCCTGGCATCAGCAACCCCGGGGCTGCACAGTGCCGGATGCAGGAGCCCCATAGGGGCTCCCATCTCAGCACTAACCCCACAGCTGCACAGTGCCAGATGCAGGAGCCCCCCCAGGGGCTCCCATCTCAGGCTGTAACCCCAGGGCTGCACAGTGCCAGATGTAGGAGCCTCCCCTGCCCAAGGGGCTCCCATTTCAGGCGGTAACGCCATGGCTGCACAGTGCCGGATGCAGGAGCCACCCAGGGGCTCCCATCTTAGCACTAACCCCACAGCTGCACAGTACCGGATGCAAGAGTCCCTCAGGGGCTCCCATCTCAGGCAGTAACCTCAGGGCTGCACAGTGTGGAATGCAGGAACCCACCCCCCAGGGGCTCCCATCTCAGGCAGAAGCCTGCCACTCTGGTAGAGCAGGGTAGCTTTGGAAGCAAAAGAAGAAAGAACATTTTGCACCTGACTTTGGGGTTCAGGGAAGGCTTCCTGGAGGAGTTAGTACTTGAAAGCTCTGAAGGTTGAAAGGGAACTGACAAAGAAGAAGAAGAAGAAGAAGAAGAAGAAGAAGAAGAAGAAGAGGAGGAGGAGGAGGAGGAGGCGATGAGTTGAGTGATGATGGCGTCTTCGATTCTTTTTTGTCCCTTCTCCTTCCTTCTCCTCTCCTCCTCCTCCCGTCCTCCTCCTCCTCCTCCTCCTCCCTCCCTCCGCCTCCTCCCTCCTCCTCCTCCTCCCCTCCCTCCTCCCCTCCTCTTCTTCCTCTTCTTCTTCTTCTTCTCCCTTCCTCCCTCGCCTCCTCCTCCTCCCTCCTCCTCCTCCTCCGTCCGCCTCCTCCTCCCCCCTCCTCCCTCCGACCCTGCCTTCAGGAGGAAGAAAATCTGGGAAACAGTCCTGGGGAGGTGCAAGGGTCACAAGCTTCAAACTCTGTACTAATTCAAGTAAAATTTTGCACTGGGGTGTGATGTAGGGAGAAATGGGCAACAAAAACTTTGTATTTCAGGGTGCCCTGAAGATAATGAGGGGATACAGAAGCAGGATGACATAGGCCAGATTTGTAGGTTTTGAAATACTGTGTCTTTGAGCCGGGCAGTGGTGGCGCACGCCTTGAATCCCAGCATTTGGGAGGCAGAGACAGGTGGATCTCTGTGGGTTTGAGGACAGCCTGGTCTACAGAGCTAGTTCCAGGACAGGCATAGAAAAAACCCGTCTCAAAAAGAAAGAGAAAGAAGGAGGGAGGGAGGGAGGGAGGGAGGGAAGGAAGGAGGGGGGGAGGGAAGGAAGGAAGGAAGGAAGGAAGGAAGGAAGGAAGGAAGGAAGGAAGGAAGGAAGAAGTTTGGGTCTTTGCCCCTGGAGTTGGCTGTGGCAGTATCTAACAGTACACACCAGGAAGGGATGGTGCATAAACAACAGGAACAAGTGAACTGCTCCTGCCCTGGAGGCTGGAAGTGAGGCTGAGGCACCAACAGGCACAGCATCTGTCAAGGAAGCACGCGCTTCTCTCTGTGTCCTCGCAGAAGGAATAGAGAGTCTCTGCTGAGCTTTTATAAGGGCACTCACTAGTCTTAATGCCATCCCAAGGGGCCCCCCACTCCTATGTCATCACCTCCAGAGTTAGGACTTCAACATGAAGCCTGGGGGACAGTCACAAGGTGAGTAGGAAGTCAATACCCTGTACTCGCACACCCTGTGTCTGTCCTGCCTAGAGAGAGAGAAACCCGACACTCTGTCACCGACTGTGTTCACATCTACGCTTAAAATCACATCTCTTTCTCAATGCCATGACAAACCACCTGGCAAAGGCAACTTAAAGGGTTATCTCGGTGTACAGTCCATCGGGGGCTCCAGCATGGACCATGTGCACACTGCATCCATCCACAGGAAGAGTGGGATGAAGGCTGGCATTTCGCTCACTTCCTTCTTTCCTTTTTATTAGTCTAGGATCCCAAGCCCTGGGATGGTGATGCCACATTGAGTTTGCCCTCCCTCCTTATTTAAACAGGCTCAGGTGTGTTTCTTTGGTGGTTCTAAATCCACCCGTGCAGATTAACCATTAGTGTGAATGGTGAGTTTGAGTGTATTCATACAAACATCATGGGAAGTTTGGCTACAGCTTCCCTTTCTAAGACTCCGTGAAAAGCAGTTCAACCAAAACAATAAGACAAAAAGGTTAGCAAACCACATGGGTTTTGCAACCTAGGAAGCTGGCACAGGGTGAGGAAATTAGGTTTGCTAATAGTAAGTGGCAGGCTGAGACTCAGACTCAGGAAATCTATCCACACTCTTCACACTTCTGGTCGTGTTGCCCCTCATCAACGGCAGAATGACATCCAGGTATTGTTCTTTTCCTCAGATTGGCTGTTCATTGCCTGCTTTTAAAAATGGAGCTGAAAATGGTTAGTTTTTTGTTGGCAGCTGCTGAACAACTTTGGCAATGGCTGGAGCTAAAGATATGAGGAGGAAACAGCATCCTTTTCTGGTCCCACAATGGGTCTCATTTTGTAGGGCGTTGCAGCTTCGCAACTTCAGCTTAGGCGACTTTTTAGCTCAGAGCTCAGCTGCACTGAGCACTGGAGACACTTAGCATCTGTGTCTCCTTGTGTCCCTTACGAATGGAGTAGCCCCAATGAGACATCTGCCTGTAACAGCACCTTAGAAGGCAAGCTTCTAGAGCACTCTGCAGATAAATTTCTCTGTGATTGTGAGCCATAGCCATAGCCTCAACATTTGACTCTCAGTCCCAGGTAGGGCTGCCCCTCTCTCTGCTGCTCACGTGCCCACAGATCTTTCTGCCACCACTGCCTCCTTACGCCATCTCTTACTGACGCTAACAGTTAGTAGCACTAGAAGTTCCTACATTCAAACTAATGTGTGGTTTTGGACCTGACTAATACAGAAATAAAACCAGAGCCTGCCCTAGCAGACAGGAAAAACTCATGGGCATGATCAGGGCAGCAGCAGCGTAGGAGACTGGAGAAGAAGCCCAAGTCACAGTGTTTCTTGGGGACAGCTGACCTCTAGCCCAGACCATGTGGGAAAAAAAAGAGAATGAGGGACAATCTGACAACACTCATTGTTCCGTTCTGGGCTGTGTCTAGGTGAAGGAGCCTATGGGGGAAAGGAAGAAAATGGAAGGGAGGAGGAGGAGGATTGTTGAAGAGGATGGAGTGAAGAGGAGGAGGAGGATAGGGGGAGGAAGGGAAGGAGAAAGAGCCAGGAATGCTGATGTGGGCTTGTAATTCCAGACACAGGAATATGGCAATTTAAAGACCAGCTTGGGGTATATAGCAAGACCCCATGCAAAACAAGCAAGGATGTGGGGAATATTTAGAAGACATATCAGAACAATGGCCGTAGGAAAGCAGATGGGCTTATGGCCTGGGAGCGGTGTAGGGGTGGCTAGCAGTTTAGAACCTGACTATGGTATAGCCCAATGCTCTGAGCCTCACTGAGGGCCAGCTTCCTCTTCCTCTCCAGTTCCTATAATCAGGCAGTGGTGGGAAGCACTCTGTACCATCTCCCAGGCCAGTCTTCTTCCTTTCCCAGCACACCCCAGGCTCTGCCTTTGACTTTGCTTCCTGCAACAGACAGTGAGCACTCTGAACACCAAAGAAACTTTTGATAATTTAGAAGAGCCTCCACACAAAGCTTGCGAAGATGTTGCCAGCCTGTGATAAATGGGCTGAGAAAGAAATCAGAGAAACATCATCCTTCACAATGGCCACAAGTAACATAAAATATCTTGGGGTAACTCTAACCAAACAAATGCAAGGCCTGTACGATAAGAACTTTAAGTCTTTAAAGAAAAAAAATTGAAGAACATATCAGAAAATGGAAAGATCTCCCATACTTTGCATAGTTAGGATCAACATAATAAAAATGGCAATCTTACCAAAAGATCTACAGATTCAATGTAATCTGCATCAAAATCCAAGACCTCAAATGAACAATATTCCACTTCATACAGAAAATTTAAAAATCCAGGATAGTCAAAAAGTCCTGTACAAAAAAGGAACTTCTGGAGGCATCACCATTCCTGACTTCAAGATCTACCATAGTGCTATCATAATGAAAACAGCTTGGTATTGGCACAAAAACAGACAGGTGGACCAATGGAATCAAATTAAAGACCCTGATATTAGTCCATACACCTATGAACACCTAATTTTTGACAAAGGAGCTGAAATTATACAATGAAAAAAACATATTCAACAAATGGTGTTGGCATAACTGGATATTGACATGTAGAAGAATGCAAATAGATCCATATCTATCACCATGCACAAACTCAAGTCCAAATGGATTAAAGACCTCAACATAAAGCCAGCCACACTGAACCGTATAGAAGAGAAAGTGGGAAGTACACTTGAACGCACTGGCACAGGAGACCACTTCCTAAATATAACCCCAGTAGCACAGACACTGAGAGAAACAATAAATGGGACTTCCTGAAACTGAAAAGCTTCTGTAAAGCAAAGGACACAGTCAACAAGACAAAACAACAACCTACAGAATGGGAAAAGATCTTCACTAACCCACTTTGGACAGACAGCAGTATGGGGGTAAGTGGTAGGAGAGGGTGGAGGAGAACATGAGGGATCGGGAAGATCAAGTTAGGTAAAGGACAGAGAGATGGGGGGAAGGAAAGAGATACCTTGAAAGAGAGAGCCATTGTGGGGTTAGCAAGAAAACAAGTACTAGAGAAACTCTCAAGAAACCACAAGGATGACCCTAGGTAAGAATCCAAGCAATAGTGGAAAGAATACCTAAAGTGTCCTTCCCGTGTAATCAGATTGATGACTACCTCAATTGTCATCACAAAACCTTCATCCAACAACTGATGGAAGCAGATCCAAAGATCCACAGCTAAAGCACTGGGACGAACTCCTAGAGTCCAGTCATAGAGCGGGAGGAATGATGAGCAAAGAGGCCAAGACCATGATGGTGATACCCACAGAAACAGCTGACTTGAGCTAGCGGGAGCACACTGACCCTGGACTGACAGCTGGGGAACCAACAGAAAACCTAACTAAACCACCCATGTGGGTGGGTGACAGCTGTGTGGCATGGGCAGCTCGTGGGGCCACTAGCAGTGGACAGTATTTATTTATCCCTAGTGCATGAACAGAGTCTCTGGAGCCCATTCCCTATGGAGGGATACCTGCTCAGCCTAGAAACAGAGGAGAGGGCCTTGGTCCTCCCTCAAGTGATGTAACAGACAGATATGAATGAGGGAGTGGGGGGACAGGAGGGAGAAAGAACTGGGATCGGAATGTAAAATAAGATTGTTTTAAAATTAAAAATCCTTAAAAAATGAGAAGAAAACTATTACAGGGAATTCTCAATATCCTACCTACACTGTACTAAGATAATGTCTAAAATTAGTGCCAGGAGGAGAAAGAGACATAAGACATAAGCTGGAAATATAAAAACAATAACGTTTAAAGGTGATAAAAAGCAATAAAAAGAAACATGGTTAAACATAAATGAATACTGACTATAGCATTTGTAATAGTATCTGAGAGCTGAACCCAGAAAAGAACAGCCCCAGGGGCAGAGCGAAGGACAGTGTGGGCTTTGTCTACCCAGCAACCAGTGCGCGTACTCACATGGCAGACCTCAGGCAGCCAGGGACACTGCTCTGAAATGTCTGGAAACTGAAGAGGAAAGTGATCATCTTGGGGAAGGCAAACAAACATAAAAACTACGATGGTCCATTTTAACCAGGTACTGTGGGGTAAGACTGTAATCCCAGCAAGCAGGAAGATCGCAAGTGTGAGGTCAGTCTGGGCAATGCCATGAGATCCTATGTGATGGTTAATCTTCATTGTTAACTTGACCAGTTCTAGAATCACCTCGAAGGCATACCTCTGGGTGCATCCATGAGGCCTTTCCTAGGAAAAGTTAACCAGGGAGGAAAGCCTCACCCTAAACATGGGTGCCACCAACACAGGGTCCAGAATAAGCAGAGGAAAGAGAGAGGCTGGATGGGTGTCAGAATCCCCCTCTCTTTGCTCCCCGGGATGCTAAGACGTGCAGAGTCCTAGCGACACACTCCAGCCACTGAGAGCTCTGCTGGGCATGCCCCACCAGGAAGGACTGGCCCTTCAAACTAACTAGGAGCCGAAACAAGTCCTTCTCCCCTAGAGCTGTTCCTACCGAGGGTCCTCTCACTAATGCACTGTCTCAAAGATACGCAGAAAAGTAGTAAGACCAAAGGTGCACTTCTGTCAAATGCTTTAGACATAGCGTAGTAAATCATATTTTTAAGTGACCTAGTATTTCTTTAACAGTTTAAATATTGCATGTCCACTGTGCTGACACCTGAGACAGAAGAATGCAGATAGATTGAAGCTGAAGGTTTACTGAGCAATAACTAGTCAGAAGAGAATTTGTTTAGGTAAACTAGTCAGAAGAGAATTTGTTTAGGTAAACTAGAAGTAGGAAACTTAAGCAGCTTGAGAAAGTATAATAACAACAACAAAAACAAAACAAAACAAAAAAAGCACATCTTTTACTCAATATTTAGAAACCAGAAACTTTCCAAACAGGGAAACAAGACAAGGATGTTCCTTCCCGCTTATCTTCAACTTCATACTGGGAATTCTCCTAGCTATATCAATAGGAAAAATAAAGGAGAGGTATATGGATTAGGAATATACTACTTTGTTTAGAGGTGGCCTGAGTGTTGATGTAGAAAACCCCAAATAACCAACAAGGAAACTCCTAGAGTGAAGAAATCCCTATGGCAAGGTTGTACCAGAAGGCCATACACAAACCTGGAGAAAATGTTTGCACGCAGTACACTGAGTACAAGACTGTGGTCCAGAATATGTGAAGAACTAGGACGACAATAGGAAAACAAGCCAGCGTGCTTCACAGGCAGGTGGAGAGTAAGCCAGGGGAAACAGAAGTTAAAACAGGAAGTCACCACACACCTGTCAGCATGGCCGAGACTGGGAAACAGACGACGCCAAATGCCACCCACAAAGCAGAACAGGAATGCTCATCCACAGCTAACGGCAATGCGAAGCAGCTTGTGAAACCCACAAGTTGACTTGACAGCTTCTGACAAAACTAATTATACTTTTATTATAAATGAAAGAATCACGCTCCTGTATGGGCAGGAGCAAACATTGTATGGATGTTTAAAATAGCTTTCATTCATAATTCTCAAAACCCAGGAGCACTTTGGGTGCCTTTAGTAGGCAAGTAGGTGGATAAGGTGTCTTTCACATGTCCAGACACCTATCAGCTGGGTGTGGTCTCAGGAGGCAGACAGAGATGAGTCGATCTCTGTGAGTTTGAGGCCAGCCAGGTCTACATAGTGAGTTCCAGTCCGGCCAGAATAGACAAGCCATCTCCGCAGTCCTCTGACACTGTTTATATAACTGAGCTATAACACACACACCGTAAGACGCACCGTTTGAAATGACCCACTAGATGGCTCCTGCATCAGTCACTCCACATTCTCCCTCTAAGCCTCCGACAGCCATGAACGCAGTTTCTGTCTTGGGTTTTCATGCTGGACCTTTCATGTATGGAATAATGCAGTGGACAGTATGTTTGTTGTGTAGCATTTTTGCAGGGTTTATCCATGTTGCCATATGTATCACAATTTTGTTCTTCTTGATGGCTGGGTATTATTCCATTGTCTATGTGTACCACACTTTGTTAACCTGCTGGGCTGCATGGATTCCGTAGCTGTTAAGACCAATGCTGCTTCTAATAGTCTTGTACACTGTTTTATATATGGACATTTTCTAAGAGCCTAATTTGATATTCATTTCTAGCAAGTTTTTTTTCTTTAGACCTAATTTTTATTTACCTATATGTATGTTTGTATATACGCCACATGTATGCAGTACCAGAAGTGGGCAGCAGAGGGCTCTGGTTTCCTTGCAGCTGGAGTAAGGAGCAGGTAAGCCTTGTGAGCTGCCTGATGTGGATGCCAGGAACCAAACCAGAGACTCTGAAGCCAAGGCAAGCTCTCAAGCTTCCCTTTCCACAAGTTGCCCCTTTGCTCCTGAGAAACATCACCCACCCTTTATTTTCCAAGTTTGATCACTGTCTTGCTAGATGACATTTCGATCGCCACTTCAGGTTCACCAAATTGAGAGGACAACAGAAAGATTTGCTGAGCATCCTGTGTGCCTGTGCTGTGCAGCACCCTGGTGAGCAGCACAAGCCTGAGGACCTAAGTTTGAATCCCTGGCATCTGTTTTCATATGCATATATGTGTGCTATCTGTGTAATGATCTGTCCTGTCCCTTTAAGAGACAAGCCACGCCCACTCCCTCCCCTTCCTTTTCCATCTTCCTCTTGAAGAGGAAGCTTCTGTTTCTTCCCACTTTCTGTCTCTCTGTCTCTCTGTCTCTGTCTCTCTCTGCCTCTCCTCTCCTCTCTCTTCCCCTCCATAACCCACTAAGTAAATATCCAACCTCACTCTGCACAGCGTGCCTATCCATGTCTCTGTCTCTCACCCACAGCATGGCTCCCTGCGGGGACCAGCTGCCTTTGGAGGCCTGAGGGGTGATCTCATGGCGTGCCTGCCTGTCTGTCTCTCCTCGTGAGACTGGCTGCCCCATCGAGGTCTCTCATTCACCATGCAGCTCCATGACTGGAACTCATGGCCCGCTGCAGCCACTCAGGAAACTGCATCATCCCTGCCTGGGACTGGCTGCTCTCAGGACCTGCTGCCTGCTGCCTACACTGCTGCTTGGGAACCTGCAGCGGTTCTGCTACTGCAGTCACTTGGAGATCTGCAGCATCCATTACAGTCTGTATGTATGTCTTAGCACCACATGCATGCCTGGGGCCCACAGAGGCGAGAAGAGGGTGTCAGATCCTCTGGAACTGGAGTTACAGACAGTTGTGAGGAACCATCTAGGCCTAGCACCTGTGTTTAAAATGCCAGGACAGCATGGTAAAGGGGGAAGTGGGGAATTGCTGGGGCTTGCTGGCTGCCACAGGCCAAACTCTAGGCTCTGTGAGAGACTGTGTCACGGGAGCATGACAGAGAATGACAGGACACCTGACACCCTGTTTGCCACACATGTGCACAGGCACATGTACCACTCCCCCCCCCACACACACACACAATGTGCCGGAAGTCAAGAGAGGTGGCAGAGCCTGTGCTGCGTGTAGCGGACCCTCGTTCCACCCAGCACTGGACACACAGGTCACCTCAGCATTTAGGTGTTGGCAGGATTAGGAATTCAAGGTCATCCTCAGCCACAAAGAGTGTGAGGCCAGCTCTCATTTACATGAGACCCGAACTTAAAAAAAGAAAAAGTAGAAATTAAAGAAAGGCAAAATATATATTCATGACTAGAGTTTTCCCTCACTGGTACCAAATAAAATTATTAATGACAGATTTCAACAGCCTGTTAAAAACTTGTGCTTATGTTCAAGTAGAAAACCATCTGGCAGCTACTGAAAGGGAAAAACAAGCCATCCGAGGGCTGAGGTGGGGCTCAGCAACAGCCCCCTCCACAGCCTTTCAGCCAGAGGCCTGACTTGCACCTCCAGCACCACAAAGAAATGAAGCCTGGGGGCTGAAACCTCAGACATACACACCAGGAAACAGGTCTTGAGTCATGTGACAGCACCTCTGTCACCACCATTACACAACCCAGTCCTGACAGATGAGGAAGTGAGAAGCACAGAGCAGGCTAGAATCTGCTGCAAAGTCACAGCTTGCCCCCACCCTTCCCTCACCATGCCATCCCTACCTGAACGGGAGATCTGACCAAGCTTTATTCCTATACGCAGCCCTGTGGTGATGGAACAACAGGTGAGAGACAAGAGGCAACTTAAACACAAGCAGGTGCCTACTACAAACCCAGACAGCAAGAATTTAACAAAGAAACCGTGACAGGCTATTGAGTTCCTGCTGCAGCTTGTGACTCGGTGTTGCAAACACCAAGTTGTTCCCATTCATTTTTGCAACCATCTGCCAGGCTGATGGGGCGGAGACCAGAAGGCTGGAAGGATGAGTGGACTTGATTTTGAATGCTCCTACCTGCATGACGGTGTGTCCAGGGCCCTGCCTTAGATAGAAATAGATCCTTAAGACCTTGGTGCACTGGGCTGTAGAGGCGGCTCAGCAGTTAAGAGCATGGACCGCTCTTGCAGAGGACCTGGGTTTAATTCCCCGCACTTACATATGATTAAAAATAAAATATTTTTAAAAAAATCTTCACCCAGGAGGCAGAGGCAGGCGATCTCTGTGAGATCGAGACCAGCCTGGTCTACAAGAGCAAGTCCACCATGACTCTCCCCAAAGTCCCCAAAGAGCAGGAAGGCAGAAGTTCTAGAAAGAAAGTGGAAGGACCACACCAAGCCTCCACGAGCCGAACCGAGCTGCTCAGTAATTCACCAAACTGTTTTATTCTCCGTCATCACACTGAAGGGTTCTGTGCCCAGATGACAAGCACAGGCTTTCCTGATCAAATTCAGGGACATTTCCCACAGTGGGTCAAAAGGCCGTGAATAATTCCACTAAGCAAAGCTACCCCAGGATATGGCTGGGGACTCCTCCGTCTTGGACACAGGAAAAGCAGAGGTAGGAAGTGTCTTAACCAGCAGGTCCCCGCATTGTGCCACTTCAGTCCACCACAGGGCTCTAAAAGGAGTCAGTGGACACACCGAGAAGGCAGAACACTCAGCCATGGCCACACAGCCCTAGAGACGGCAGATGTGCAAGAATCCAGGTTACTAGCTACATCAGAGCTCCCTGAGATGGCATATCACCAAGGACACCTTAGTTTGGGGTCAGGGGTTATGGGAGCACTGTGGGCACTGAGGTAAGAATACCAGCACAATACGCCGGGAATGACCAGGACCATCCGGTAAGTGGAGGGTGGACAAACACAGCCACGCAGCTCAGGACCAGAATCTGCTCCATCACGACCCGGATCTTATCATTCAACCACGTTTGCAGAACCATCTGCCACAACTGGGAAGAGGATAAGGCAACCGATCCATGGGACTTTTCAGAAGTATTTTTGTTTTAAGTAAGTCCAGGTCATTCACAAAAGGAAGGTAGGTGCAGTGTTGGACCCTGAGGAGTTTACAGTCTCGATAGAAAAAGAAGTATGTACAGGAAAAACTGGAATAACATAAACATCAATAATAGGGGCAGTTCCATGAGGAATTTCAATGACGGAAAGCAGCAGAAGGGACACAAAAGCTGCCCCTGCCAGTCTGGGGAAGAGTTCCAATTTAGGGTGGTGATTCTTGGAAGAGACCACAAAGCTGGAACTCGGAGCTGGACCTTCACACCAAATGAGGGCTTTAGACATGGGGCTGTGGGCAGTCTTCAAACTCTTGGGGAGCCTCTGAGCTTTCTACTCAAACCCAGCATGTCTGACCACACTTCACTCCAGAACAGTGGAGTGTGAGGAAGCACTGCTGCTACGCAGGACAGAAGCATGACACAAGCCAGCATGTCGCCCACAAGATCAGTCTGAGTCGCACCAACAGGGTCTTCTTTTCCAAGTGCCCCTGCTGATGACCACCAGCCCTGGTCTCCTTGCCCCTATCCAGCTCAGCCACCAGATTCAGCGAGGCCAGGACAGTATATGATGTTGACAAGACATCTGGTGTGCACTTGGGGACCCCATGACCAACATGACAGACACTTCCAAAGTGTCCCTAAATGCTGATCTCATCCGAGCTCAGGGTCAGCCACGCCAGGCTCCTGACTCCTCCCCGACTTCTCAATCTTAGAGGAAGATGAACGTCTTTGTCCACAGGTCACCTGGCCAGGAATGGGCAGCATCCTGTTCCCAGAATGTGTGCTTCTATGAGCTGACAGGGGCATGGGACCTGTGCAGAGTCTGTATGTCGGGTTCCCATTGGCTGGGGCAGCTGAGAGGTCACCAGGAGCCGAGTGTAGTAGCCACCAAACACTGCCAGTAGCTGCCGGGCCATCTCCTGCAAGAGTTGTGGAAGCAACATGAGCACAGCAGACAGTCCTGGGGGTGACAGGGCTTGGCCCCAGGAGAAGCCCAAATCCTGCCCTACCCGGGAGGCATGCTCCAGGGGAAGAACAGGTGAGACCACTGCCTAGGGCTCTTGGAAGATGCAGTCTGGCCAAGAACCCCCATTCTGCAACTCACTGGATCTTCTATGGCCCTGGCTGCGGCATCCCCAAGGAGAGCTTACTAACAAGATACACAGGGTTCTCAAAAGCAAATCATGCACCTAGCATGCCTGACACCCTGGGTTCCATCCCAAGCACACGGATGTTAGTATGCCCCAGAAGACCTCTACCCTCAGAGCACTGAAGAAGTATCACCCCGGCCCTACCTACGCCCTCTTTACACTTTCTAAAGCCCATGAATTCTGACTGACTCACTTGGAGAAAATCACTAATGGGGCTGGATGGGGAGAAGCATCCCATGACAGGAGATCTTCGGTTCACATATGGTGCCTGGTCAGCATCCTGCTACCAGATGTCATAGGGTTTGCTGATGGAAACTGAGTACCTCAGAGGAACAATACTGAGCACGAAGGACACAGTGGCCCCAGGTTCTGGGGGAAGCAGAAGGGAGGTTAGCATTGCTGGGTGTGGGATCCAGAGAGGTTGCGCTGTGCAGCTAGTAATTAAAAACAGGTGCTGAGATCAAGGACAGGAGAACTCCAGCTCCTCCATGCCGTGCTCACTGGGCAAGTGTCGGCCTGGCTGAGGCACTATCTTCACTGGCAGGCAATATGTGCTGTCGTGAGGGGGTGAGGCCAGCTCAGTAAATATCACTAGATCCATCACCACTACTGAGAGCAGAAGCCAGGCTCACCCTGGAACCTCAGCATTTGCTCAGCTTGGCCTCGCCAATCAGCCCAAGATCAATACTGTAAGAACCAATGCCCTCTCCTGCCTGCTCCCTCATTCTGAGAGCCAAGCAGCCTCACTCCACCCATCAAAGAAGGGAAGGTCATCGAGACCTCAGGGGTGTGCTGACATGTCCTTTGCAGGATAAAAATCCTTAAAAATGTGAGAGGCTGTTCTGATTCTTTCCATACGTCACAGACTCTGGGCTCCTCCAGACACAGGGAGTCTAGCTGCCCATTGAGACCTGAGTAGGGGTTATATTTTCCCTAGCTAACTGATAAGCTACTTTCAAAATGTGCATACAGAAACATACACACATGATAATCAGGACAGGAAATTGTGTTTCTAAGGGTTTGAGGAAATTGGAAAGAACGTGAAAGGGCCATATTTAATGAGCTTCTGCATGCCAACCCAGACACACAAGCCCCTTGAATATAGCAGGTGACCTTTTCAGTTCTGCTCTGAAAAAAAAGTGAAAGACTAATCATTTTCTCTCTTAAATAAACCTCTGGGAAGCCCCAGAATCCCACCAATGCAAAAGGGGGAGGCTGGGTTGGGCTAGACCTTGATTCTCTGAATCCCAGGAAGGAAAGGAAAATGCAAGTAATCGTCAAAGCTCCAAATGCCACCTAAGGTCATCCCTCCACTTGGGTCTGTCCTCACAGCTCACCTATCTACCAGGAAAGAACCAGACCCACACAGAACCCAAGGACAGAACCTGACAAGCGTCTGGGGCTGATGGAGCCAGAAATAAAAGGATTCCCACAACAGCTCCAAGCAGTTTAAGAGTTAAGTAGATAGGTGGGTGGATGATTGATGGTTGAAGACAGATAATGGAGATGGACAGATGGACGGACGGATGGATGGACGGACGGACGGACGGATGGATGGATGGATGGATGGATGGATGGATGGATGGGTGGGTGGGTGGATGGATGGATGGGTGGGTGGGTGGATGGGTGGACGGATGGACAGATGGACGGATGGACGGATGGATGGGTGGGTGGGAGGGTTGGTGGATGGGTGGACGGATGGATGGATGGATGGGTGGGTGGGTGGGTGGACGGATAGATGGATGGATGGGTGGGTGGGTGGGTGGACGGATAGATGGATGGATGGATGGGTGGGTGGGTGGGTGGGTGGACGGATAGATGGATGGATACATGAACATGTGATTGATCAACAGAATCTTTCCCTTTGAGACAAGGTCTCCCTGTATAGTTCAGACTGGGCTTAGACCTGCAATTCTTCTACTTCCGCTTCTTGAGTGTTGACATTACAGGTATGTGTTACCATATCATGTCTAGCAACAGATTTTTAAAAGACCAATATTCATCTAAATGTTGACAGGCTATGACTCATCAACATGCAATGGTCCTTGCAGTCAGTGTAGCTATCAAAAAGGATGGCCAAGATATTTAAACATGCCAACAAAAGTACAGGAAGTACAAAGTTAATTCCCATAAGTGCTCTAAAGTACAGTTGTAAAGATGAAGCCTGCCATCGCAGCCGCTGGGAGGTTTATGGGTATGCCAATCTAGGCTACAAAGCAAAACTCTGTCTCAAAAAAGAAAGGTGTCAGAATAAACAAAATATGTGTTGGAGTGAACAACAGCAAAAGAATGTGAAGACATCTCTGACCTACAAGGTATAAATGGTCGGTAGCAACTCAGAGAAACTATAACCCCAATACCTAAACCTTGAGCCATCACTCAGATCACAACCACACACGGGCCGACCTCACCAACTGCTGTGGTACCATTACCTCCGGCTCAGCCTCCGGAACAAGCTGATAGAGTTCAGTCTGCATGAGTGGTCTCTCCGGAGGACCAGGAGTGCTGGGTAGCAGGGGGGCATCCTCCAAGTCCTCAGGCCCTTCCACCACAGGGCTCACTCCTGTCTCCATGACAACACATAGCTGGCTTAATTTGTTTCTCAGCACAGACTACAAAGGAAACACAGGGGGCACAGGTGTGGTCTGAGTTTGGCAGGCTATGAAAGGGTGGAACCAGCTAGAGAGCCAGACAGCTGATCTCAGAGAGCCACGCCAGTGAGATCACACTATTCCCCACAAAAGCAGGGTCCTGGGAAGCTGCTGAAGGTCCGTGAGGGCAAACCCTGCCTGAAGTCACAGGTTCTAGACAGCCAGGAGCAGGGTGCCATGGCAATGCTGACCTCAGGATGCAGAGACCCCAGGAAACGGCTGATCCAGAGAAAGGTGCTGGTCATCTTACCTCTTGGCTCCTCTTCATTTCCTGAATATGATCAGACAAAAACTGCACACAGCTCTCCAGGTCGAAATAGACAAACCAGAGCTGTGGAGAGAAGCAGCAGTGGCCTGACCTTAAATTTCTAACCCAAGTTTATCCCGAGCTCCCGCTCTCCATCCTTTTGACAACCACCCGGCAGTGTGACTGCACTCATCTGTATGGCTACAGAGGGTAAAATGGTGGTACCGGAAACTGATCCCAAGATAGAACGCTAGGGGGACACACTATCACTAAGCTACATGGTCACACACATCTGCCCCACCCCCGAAATGGCTTTGCAACCAAATTCAGAATATGTCCAACCACAAACAAAATGGCGAGGTCCCATCCCCCACAGAGAATCCCAGGCGGATCCCAACTTCTTTGGCCTTCACATGTCCACTGGGGAAAAGGACTAGCATCCTTAACCTCAGCAGCATGGGTATCATTCTGTCTGAGACCCAAATACACAAAGGAGAAAAGCCCTCACAAATGACATCTTCACCAACCAGAACTAAGCTCAAAGATGTTAACGCAGTGCTCTCCTCAGAAGGACACAGGTAAGAAAGATGTCCTGGGGATACTCCCAGCCTTCCTCCCACCTCAGCTTCAGAAGCCCCCTGGCCAGGACATCCTTATAAGGCTCAGCCTTCCATATCCATCAAGATGCCTTAATGGTGCCACATTCACAATAATCAGGTTCTGCAGAACAGTAAAATCCTGAGTCTAACATCTGCAAGGTAGTGACCTTGCTCCCTGCTCAGGGCAACTGACACGTGAGACCAAAAGTCACAGCTCCTGCCACATAGTCTCTCTCTCTGGCTCACCCCAAGGAGGATCTGTCCACATACCTTTTTAAAGTCTTTTCACTGTGAAAAAAATCTCAGCTATACACAGGAGACGGGAGTCTCTATCATCCTCCTTTAACAATTTAACTCGTGCCCACCCTGTTGAGTGCCACCTCTCTCCTTGCCCATCACATCAGCCAGAAGCCCCAAGCCCTAAAAGACCTGCAGACACGGCATTATCTCATCCCAAGAGGACACTGTGGCGATGAGAGGAACCACTCTGAAAAGATGAGTCCCTTCATTAGTCACCTGGAAACCAGCAGATTCAGCGACATTCCAGGGTCCCTCCTACACGTCAGCTGATAGGGGAGACTGGGAAATGAATGAGGCGAGGAAGGAGTTGTACACTTGAGAGACGCAAAAGTCCCATTTGAACGGCCAGGAATCTTGTGCCAATATCCCAGGCAAGATAACTTTATATTGCATGCTATCCCAGGTGTGATCTGCTCCACAAAACTGACCCGTGTGTCCTCAGCCCAGCTCTGCCCAGAGAGCAGTGTCTAGCATGCAGAAGCTCTCAGCAAACATCTGTCAGACTCACAGAAGGCACACCTCCTTGGTCCCCAGAGCACACACACCCTAGGCACCAGCTCGGCTTCCTGGCTATGGAGGCTGTGTCCCTCCCTAAGTCCTGCTATCTTCAGCTGTGGACTAAGAATAAAGGACACCACTGCTCCACAGAGGGCGGAGAGATCTTACCAGGACTACACTGGACGCCCGACTGCACTCAGCGCTGAGCAGAGGCAGACAGGATCAGATCCTGCCTCAGCCATGTCCCACGCACGACCTCCTACTGTCAGATCTCTCTACTCCCTTAGGGACAAAGAAAGCTACTGAGCGTCACACAGCTTCTCCAGCCTCGTCTCTCCTGCCGTGTCACTTGGCTGCAGCCCTAGGCCACCATGAGAATTCACGGTCCCTTTAAAGCCACCGCGACCGTGTGCTGTTATCTTCAAGGGTATGCAGGTTTTATACAGGACAGGAACACTGATTCCTACAGTGCCCAACCGCAGGGTTCAGCACAGAGGAGTCCTGAGGAGAGGGGAGGGACACTCACAGCAGCACAGCAGACACTGGACCTCACAGGGCAGGCCAGGACAATGCGAGGCCACCTGCAGTGGGCCACCAGGAGGGGTCACTCTGAGACACAGTACCTGGATCACACTCTGGCATCCTTCCACTGTGTCTGTCACCCCGAGCAGCACCCGGTGTCTCAGAAGGGCTTCATTGGCGGCCATCAGCCTCAGGTCTGTGTTAGTGTTAGCCTAAAAGACAAGTGCCCGGCCCAAGGCTGACCTCCAAGGAGGTTCCAAAGAGCTTCTCAGCCATGGACATCACATGGACTTTGGGAGGGTCTGTCCCTCTCCCAAAGGCCACACATCAATCTTCATGCTCAAGACAACTCTATTCTCCTCTTAAGGTGAACTTGGTGTTAAAAAGCTTGAGCCAAAGCCTGGCTCTGGTTTCCTGACTGGACTGCCCATGTCCCTCCATTGCATCTCCCTGTCTTAAGTGGTAGATTAATAAAAAAGCACACCCCTCCTCCTAGGAGTGAGGTGAGAGCTCACTAAGCTGTGAAGGAAGTCTTGTCTTAGCCCAGGCTAGATGACATCCTAATGTAGTGGTCTCGGGGGGAATACGAGGGACAGACAGATGGTCTGTTTTACATGGACAGAAAACCAACTCTATTAACAACACACCTACTTTTTTCCGTTTATATTTTTTGAAACAGGAACTCCAATTTAAGATCCCCTGGCCTTAGCCTCCAGCAAGCCACGGGTGAGGCGTGTTCTCCCAGGCCACGTGCTAAGAGGTCCGCAGCCCTCAGAGAAGCTTTCTCCTCCAACTCCCACCCATACGAAGCAATGTCAAATCTGCAGCTGGCAGACACCAAGGAGACCAGAGAGGGGGAGAGAGAGGTGTAACAGACCCAGAGCAGTGGCCTGGGGAAGAGACCCCGGGGTCTTTAGTAGTAGCTCCTAGAGCAGTGGAAGGGAAGCACTGAGAAAGAGCAGGCCCCACGGGGAAACTGGACATGTGCAGGGCTCTCCCGCAGGGCCACACAGAGGGCCAGGGTGGCCAGCACATGCCTCCCACTGCAGGACTGGCCCATGAAAGTTCTACATGCCCAGGGCCTGTCCTCTGACATACCTGGGCATGGAAAAAGATCACTGGGCATGGAGGAGGTAGGAAATCTCTCTAGAATTCTCAGTATGTCATCTTAACTCCCCTGCACACATGGGTTTACCCGGGGTCACAGTGCACTGGAATGCCCCCACTGTCTCTGATCAGGACTCTGGGCGGTCTTGCTCGCCTGTTGAGAAACTCACTCACTGAGAGTTCAGTCCCTGCCCCCACTGCCTGTGTCACCCTGTACAGGTCATTCACCTCCTCATCCTCATCCTAGAGCAGAGGTGGAAACTGTCCTGACTGAACAATGACAAAAGGAGCCACCGCATGTGGACCACTCGAGGGTGGACGTTCCGGACATGTGACAGGGAACCTGTGTTTTCCACTGTGTCACCCTGGCCACACACGGGCATCTCCGGGGTGGACATGAGGTAGAGTCTTGGCTATTGTACCCACCACCCTTCTGTTCTTGAGAAGGCTAATCACTCACCACATGAGGGGAAAAAGCAATGGAAGGGGCATGAAAGCTTGAGACCCTCACAGACACTAAGTGACGCAGGGAGGGCACTAATCCTCAGGGGCACAATCAGGAAGAAGAGGTCTGCCAGGTCCTGATAAGAAATCCCTGGGGACAGCTGTACACCTTTAATCTTTTCTTCACGGGCAAACAAAGTCAACAACAATAACAATTGCTACTTATGGAGCAGTTATTGTATACAAGTGCTATTGTAAGTGCTGTGCTTTCCACATAAAATAAGACCTTCAGTCCCACAGTTGCCCTATGGCAGGGCCAGAGGAAACAGGGCCAAGCAGTGTAACTTAGCCCGCCCCAGCTTGTGGAGCTAACAAATCACAGAGAGTCTGTGTCCCTACAACACTGATGGGCATAGACATCAAGCTGGCAGCACAGAGCACACATGGCTTCCCAGAGAATGGACATCAGTACTAGGAAGACAGGAGCCTGGCAGGGTTTCTCAAGTAACCAGAGAGCCTAGAGAATCGTTTCTGGACTCTTCACCTAGGGTCCTGGGGGTGCACCTGTGAGCAGAGAGCAGGTCTTTCTCTGTGACCTGTGTCAGGCACCTCACCTGGCTTTCCCTGACATCACAGAAGGGGCGGGGAGGAGGCCGAGCATCCAGCAGGCACCCTAGACTACATGAGTCACTCATGGGTGTCAGTGAGAGGAGTGGACTGCCAGCTTTCCTCTTCACCTCTCCCTCCCGAGGCTGATGGCTGGCTTTCTCCTCCTCCCAAAAGAAGCGTCTCCTGACAGAAGGCACAATTTACTTTTATAGACCACGGACAGGGATTATAAAGGCCCAACAGAGTCCAGGGGCAGCGTTATCTTGTTGGACAAGAAGCAAAGCCTAACAAAGATCCTTTCAGAATGGTTTGTCCCTGTGTCACAGGCATGAAGCCAAGCCGTGCCGAAGTGGAGCCCTCACTAAGGTCCACAGATTCAGGACATGGGGCAGGAGCTTCTCCAGGTACCCAAAGATAGCATCCTGAGCTAGCAGAATAATAACCTAAATCCAAGCGTCTGCCCAGAACTTGAGAATGCACTGTTACACAGCTGCTCAGCTGACCTTACACAGGGAGGGGAGAGGGTCTTGGCTGCTCAGCTGACCTTGCAGCGGGGAGGGGAGAGGGTCTTGGCATGTCCAGGTAGAGCCACATAACCATGGAGTCCTGAAAGAGGATACACCCCAGGAGCTCTGCCAATCTCTGGCCCAGGGACACTCCCAACTGCAAGAGTCTAAGAAAAGAAGTTTATATTTGTGACAGCAGCACTGGAGACCACACACTCAGTACTCTCAGAGTCTTTCTGGACCTTGGCTCCCTGTTCAGAGTCACAAGGTGTTACCATGGAAAGCCTGTGACAACCTACCATCCATACACAGCAGGTATACAGACACTAACCCAGTAAGTTCCACAGGGAGCTGGGAAGCAAGGATCTCCTCTCTAAAGGTGATGGGGATAATACACTTGGCTTTGAACCCTGCTCTCCATTACGATGAGATCTAGGACAAGTTCCCTAACTCTCTGAGCCCACTTCCTGCCTCTCAGGTTGCTGCAGAAGTTAAGTGAGGCCAGGTTGTTAGTGAAGCACCAACCCACCCAAGGAGGGAAAATGGCCCCACATCCCCAGCCCTCATCCTCCTGCCCCAGCACTACAGTGAGGTGGGCTGTGACCTTCCCTCCCTGACAATCACAAGTTACTATGCAGGTCCAGGGAGAGGTGTGTGAGCAAGCTCAGCTACCTAGAGTGCTGCAGGAACACGGGCTACTGGAAACTGCTCTTGAAAAACAACAAAATGCACCAGCTGGGTAAGAAAACAAAGACGAGAGAACAAAGAGCATTTGCTCCTTGGCCAAGAGGCAAGTGGCTTTGCGCACCACATGCAATTGCCCCAGTGAGCAGCCAAAGTCCCAGGCCATCAGAAAGTGGACTGTGAGCATTAAAGCGCAACAGGGCAACCTTTAGGGGGAGCAGCAGAGCAACGGAGAAAGGAGAGTAGGGAAGGAAGAACACGGTGGCACGAGCCTTTTTGGGGCCAACCTAGGCTACATAACAAGACCCCACCTCAAAAGAACAAGCAAAACAAGAGCAACATGTGGTAGCATGTGCCTAGAATCCCGGCACTCAGAAGGCAGAGGCAGGCCAACCTATACAGAGCAAGTTCTAAATTATGGGCCTACGTGGTAAGAACCTGTGAAAAGAAGAAAGGGAGGGAGGGAGGGAGGAAGGGAGGGAGGGAGGGAGGGAGGGAGGGAGGGAGGGAGGGAGGGAGGGAGGGGCGGGCAATGGAGAGGACCCAATTTCTGTTAGTCATGGGTGTGCAGCCATGGGGGAGCTAAAGCAGCTGTCTGCAGCAGAATTACAGCATCAGACTGCCCAGCCCTCTGGAGGGACAGACAGGCCCCACATCTCACCTTCCTCTGCTGTCTCTCAAACACCAGCACAAGGGTCAGGGTCAGGCTGACAGCGGTCAGGGTGGCAAGCAGCACGCCTGCCCACTGGCTGCCCAGGACAAACATCTGGCTGGTGGAGTAGATGTTGGCCCACACCACCACATAGAACACCTGTAAAAGACACAGGAAGGCACGGAGCCGTCAGGGACAGGAGCTCCACTCATGGGCACCCCTTTGGAGACCCCCAGCCCTAACTGGTCAAACAGCCTCCCAGGAACAGGGAGGATTCACGCCAACCCCGGGACTGGGCTCCTGCTCCCTGCTTATTAAGTGAACCTTGACAACAGGCTGTAACCAGCCTGGCAGAAATGAAGATATTCTAGAGACACTATGTTTCTCAATCTGATTAGCAGGCTGTTGAAACTGTGGACGCCAAAGAAATGGGAATTCTGCTAGGAATCTCATGCTGGGAAATGGCACCAGAGGGGGACTTGTCTCCCAGAAAGAAATTTTACACAACTCACCACAGTTTCTTAGACCACCTCACAGGATGAGACTGAGACCCTGATAAAGATGAGCCAGCGGTGGAGGGGCCTTATCTTGAGGACTGCTCAGAGGTACATGGCCTTGGCTATCCACTTCAACCCTGCTCTCCCGTCAGGACCTCTGGGGTGTCTGCTGGAGCTCCCTGTCACTTCCCACTTTCCACTGTGGCCACATTGGCTGAGCCTCCTTTTCTGCACCCCACTTTCTGTATAGCTCCTTTAGCTGGCCTACTGAAGACAGGTGGTTGCACCTGACTTGGGGTAAAGTGTGTGAGCACTCAAGTTTGAGCCCCTCACTCCTAAACCCTCTTGACGGAAAGAATTCTGTATCTAACCCCTTGTGGTATACCTTTATCCTTGCTTTGCGGTATAGCATGGCCTGGGACGAGCTATGACCTCTCTAAGCCTGGGTTTCTCCACCTGTGAACTGGGAATAATCACGCTTTCTTCACAGGACAGTCCCAGGACTAGCAGGGTAACATTTCAAAGTCCAGTATTTGTTAGGGGGTTGTTAAATGCTAGTCCCCTCTTTTCTTTCACCTCTGAAGTGGGAGGCAGGGTCAGCTGGGCCGTGAACACAGGGTTCAACTAGATAGCCTGGGTTCACACACTGCTTGGCCACATATGTACATGTTTCTGTGTGTGGATATGTAGTCACAGGTATATGTTTGCAAGCATATTCACATACAGGTAGGTAGGTACATGCATGCATCTGTGTGTGTGCATGCTATGAACACAGGAAGCACACCTACCTGTGAACAAAAGGAAACCAAGTCCCAAGGAGAAAAGCCTTTGCCAAGGTTAAACACGGACTCAGAAGCCTGGCTCCCAGTCCCTATTCCCATCCCTACTGACCCCTTCTACAGCAAATCCACATCTTTGCCATTGGGCTTTCAAAGGCAGCTGGGTTCCCCAGGACATACTGCTGCATCCGGTGTGCCTGAGGCCAAGGTGGAAGGCAGTGTGGACCTAAGCTACTACTCACCACAGCAAAGGCCAGCCGCACGGGCCTCGAGTTGTAGATGATGTACCTCCTCACCTGAGGCTCCAAGAGAGCACTCTCAGCCAGGTTCCTGTATTGCTCAGCAGGGACCTATGTTACCGAAGATAAAGAGGTCATGAGTTACAGGACAGCCACTTCCCATCTCCTTCCTGCCAGCAAGTATGGTTCCCAGTTCACAGGACTGCCCATGGGAGGAAGGGAAGGCAAATTCAAGGCACCATGGAAGGCAGGAAGGGAGGCTCAGTTCATCTAACCGCAGCCTGAGAACGAGGCCATCCTGCAGAGGAGCCACACAGCCTGAGTCATGGTACCTTCCAACAAGCATAGGCAGTCTTGGGCAAGACACAGGCCCTGGGCCAAACTCCGGTCATGTCACTCAAGTGCTGGGTTACATGGGTCAAGTGAACCCTTCTCTGAGCCTTGGGTTCCTCCTCTCTAAGATGAGGGAGAGATGGGTGCACTGTGGTGCTGGGTGCATGTTCAGTGGGGCAGTGCACAGGGGAACTGGGCAGAGTGAGAGTCACACGATGAGCACTGGGCACCCAGAGGGCTGCCGTTTTATACTTTGCACATGATCCCAAACACGGAGGGCACAGGTCTCCGTGTCCAAAGCAGAGTGTTTGCAGAGCACACCAGCCCTACAGGTGCTAGCCACTTAAAGAATTACACCTTGACATGTTACATCTCAAGGACTCAGGAGTAAAGGAGCAGTGCCGATGAGCCCAGCTCATCCCCCAGAATCCAGAGAAAAGCAGAAGGAAAGAACAGGCGTCACCAAGTTGTCCTGACTTCCACACACGCACCCTGGCACACGCAAACACATGCACCGTCCTACATACACATATTAACATCATTATAAATACATTCTTTTCCAAGTGGAAAATATGTCATCCAAGAACACAGTGCAAGAATATACACACAAACTCTCTTCACTAATCTCAAGATAATAATTTTAGAAAGATTTGGGGTTTAAGGAGAGGGCTCAGTAGGTAAATCTGCTGCACAAGTTTGGATTCCTAGCACCCGTGATAAATAGCTGGGTACTTTGGGAAAATCCCTGGCACCCAGTCTAGGTGCATCAGTCGGCTCCACATTCAGCAACAGACCCTGTGTCAATAAACAAGGTAGAGAACAAACCAGGAAGACACATCGACCTCTGACCTGCACATGCGTGTACATATGAACACATACACATGCATACACCACACAAGGAAGCAAAGGAGGGAGGGAGGGAGGGAGGGAGGGAGGGAGGGAGGGAGGGAGGGAGGGAGGGAGGGAGGGAGGAAAGCAGGTAGAGGGAGAAGAAAACAAGGAGGGGGAAGTTCTGCACAAAGATGGGATGAAAACATGGAAGGCAAAGGCAGCCCGTCCAGAGCAGGAAAGGCTCAGCGCTGTCTGCAAAGTCTTCCTTCGGGGTACTGAGCTGCCTGTATCCCTCCTGGCTAGTCCAGGAAGACCTCACCTTGAGGGCTCTGGGGAGGAGACCACACCGTTGTCCTTCACAGCAACAGCAAGTGCTAAGGTTCACAGAGAGCCTGCTATGTTCCAGAACATCTACGAATGCTCTTGGCATCACACACGTAATCCTAATGGAAGCCCTACACACCAGGCCTTAACATCACCCTCTCTTACAGACAAAAGTGAGGACCCGAGAGGCTAAGTCTCCTGCTGGAAGTCACACAGGCAGCGGGGAGCAAGCCTGGATCCATATCCACACAGTGGGTCTGTGAAGTGCAGGCCTGGATTCACTGTTTGAAGGTATCAGAGCCATTATGTGGTAAGCTCCAGGAACTGCCACCACAGTTCCCTCCCCTACAATGTCTTTCTCCTGCCCAGTATTCTTAATATAACCCTCAACAACCCTGTCAGGGTCTAGCCTTCCATGAAGCTTTCGTGACCACCCACCACAGGGAAGTTCAAAACTTCCTCCTATGCCATCAGTACCTGGTATGGTCCTCTACTGTGGCATCCATGCCTGCCTGACCTTGCTTACTGGTCCATGCCGAGCTCCTGCTGGGCAGTGTGATCACTAGCACTGGGTCCTGGTCACCTGTGCACAGCTTAGCCAGCTCAAGGCCTGGACAGAACCCCAACACACACATTCTAAGTGAACACGCTGGCAAGGAAGGATACTTCTAATATACTTTCCTATGCGCCTGCCCACAGCCAGCGCAGGTAAACGTTAAGGAAATGTGTGTGAAGAGACTGATGGGTGGGCACATAGCCAGGTGCATAGAAAGAACAGACTCAGCCAGCCAGCACTCACCTGAATGCCCCAGGCCTGTAGTTGCTCTTCTACAGCTCCCAGGTCAAAGGAGACGGGTGCACAGGTATTGTCGATCCGGAGGACTGTGAGGACCTGGCCATTGTGCAGCTCTGCAAGCACATCAGAGGATCAGTGGACAAAGCAAGAGCACCTCTGGAGGAGTTCATTCAGAACTGAAGGCATCACACCTCAGGCTGGGAGTACCTTCTCGTAACGAGGAACATGGTAGCTGTCCCACAAGCCTAAGGAGGTAGCTTGACTGGGAAGTCCCCAGGAGGCAAAAGTAAGACCCACACTGGTTAACTATATAATTTATAACTTCCCAAAGCAGAAAGACATCAAGCAAAGAATGGGTGGTATTGAGTGCCCTGTCACAAGGCTGGAAACAAAGGCTGAAAAACATTAGGGGCCTGATGTTTGGGCAAACCCTGAACAGGAAGTTCAGTTGAAGAATTTAAATCCCAGCAATGAGCCAAATATCAGATCTAAATAGTTACCATGAAACATCAGCCCCAGATGGCCACACCTGCATCCCCAGACTGCTGCCAGGGCAAAGAGGAATGAACACTGCAGGTGGAATGCAGGGCACGGATCATCAGCTGGCCCTAAGCAGGAACCGCAGCTTGCAGTACCCAGCGGGGCTGATGGAATCACAATGGTCCTTAAAAGGAGGCAGGTCACAGAGAGCTACACCATTGCTAGCTTAGGCCACAGGAGGAGGAGTCACAAGCTAAGCAGTGTGGGTCGTCTATACCAGTGGGAAGAGGAAGGGAAAGGACACACACAGAGCCTTGCCCCGCCTCGTCTGCACACATAAAGAATGGGTATACACGTGTGTAATTGTTCAGACTAAGCCCTTCCTTTACGCCACGCTTCTGTGCTGGTCTGTTCATCATAAGATTGTCTGAGCTGGTTTAGTGCCCTGCATACATATATGACACATAGTTAGTATGATAGGACTCTGATCCTCAGCCTTGATAGGCTTCTCATAGTCTGGGTCAGGAAGGAAGAGCACTCCCACTCTCAAAGGTTCCATCGCAGAATTCTAAACTCTAGGGCCTCGCCACAAGAACTTTCCATTTTGCCCTCCCTTTACTTTTTGAAAGGAGTGCGGTACATGGATAAAATACAGGCCAGACCTTGAGGGATCACACTGTGACCCCGTCTATTACTCACAAGGTGAATGTGTAGGAGAAACTATTTCCTTACCTACCAATGGTCACAGCCACCATGGAAGACTGTCAGCCATTCAGAGGACAGTCTGGATGTCACCTCAAGTGTGTGAATTACTAGCCCCGTGAGATCATAACTTGGAAACAAGCTGTTCAGAACTCAGAAGTCCTGATAAGACAACACTAATATATCTTTTATGCCCCACCCCCACCTTGATGAAAGTATAACATTAAACTGAAGACTACTCAAATGGAAGGGACAGACAGAAAAGAAACAAGAGCCGCTAACTAGACCCCTACTGGAAAACTGGAGCCCACACTACACGCTTGCTCCAAGAGTTCCAAGAAGTGGATGCTGTTCACAAGGAAAAAGAAGCCAAGCCCTGGAAAGCAGAGTCTACCCAGCTGACCTGGGGGACGGAGATGGAACAAACAAAAGGAAGAGGTAGTGCCCAAACACAGCCACCATCCCGTGACGTCTCCCAAAGGAAGAGGTAGTGCCCAAACACAGCCACCATCCCATGACGTCTTCCATTGGTGCCCTCGCTGCCACACAGGATGAGCCTCCCCCAGGAAAGTCTGGAACCTTCAGACAGCTACACCCTGGGCTACAAGCATTTGCCCAAACCCTACAAAGACCTTTCACCGAGTCTCTATTTACCTTTCTACTAGGAGTTCCTGGATTCTTGGCAACATGATTCCTGCACTTAGAAATGCTTGCTTCTAGACCTAAGCTAAGTAAAGCAGAGAGAGAGAGAGAGAGAGAGAGAGAGAGAGAGAGAGAGGGAGAGAGAGAGAGAGAATATGCACAAAGCAGCAAGAGGGAGCTTTCTAATTCAGCAGAGGGATCCCTTTCAAGTCTTGAAGAAAAAAAATACTTCATCCTGTTCCTTTCTACTACAGCATGGATAGATGTTTAAATTGCTTTATAACAATAACACAGTCATACAGCTTTTTTGAACACTGAGTTTCAGGCCCACTATCAGGCCCTACATTTCTATAGAACACCCACAGTTTACAGTGCTGTTTTTCCTTGCTATACCCAGCTACCATCCATCCCTTCATTCAGCACAATACTGACTCCATGTCTCCCATGGACCAGGCCTCCTGCTGGTTCTACAGACACGGGAAGGGTGAGACAGTACCCAGTCCTACCCTCCCTGAACTTCCATTATGGTAGGGAGGCTGGACACTCAATATTTATCACATAGATAACTGATATACTAAATAAGTTGCGCAGGAAGAATACATCAGAAAATCCCAACTAAGGCTAAGCCATCAAATGATTTGCCATGGGAAGGAAGGATGAATTGAGGGCCAAAGGATGAATGGTAACCAAGTGCCAAAAAAGCATGGGTAGAAAGAACATTATGTACAGAGGTCCTGAGACAGAATACCCTGGCAAAGAACAGCGAACAGGGCAGCAGGCAGAGCTATGGCTGGCCTGGGGAATGATGGGTCTTCACAGCATGTCCGGTGGAAAGCCTGGGACAGAATGTGCCAGCAGGCTGCACATCTAAAAAGGTCATCTAGTGGGAAGGAAAGGTGGTGGCAAGAGGCAGTGGCAGTGGCCTGGAGCTGAATCCCAAAGGCACCCAGTTATCCAGAGACCCCAGTTATAGGTTCACACCTATAGGTTCAGCACAGAATGGGACACAGTGAGAAGGGGAGATGGAGTAGGGGTCATGGCCTTACCTTGACCCCAGCCAGGAGGGCTCCTTTGAGGCAGGGTGCTGCAGCCCAGGATAGAGGTGGGCAGGGGACCAGCTGCCCCACCAGGGTCTGTGGGAGGCTCACAGGCCATGGCCAAGAGGCAGCTGCTCCCGCTTCTACTTCCTGTTTCTGGGCGTACAGTTCATGCTGGGCAGTGTCCCACCTCCACTGGCCTATGAAAAACAGCACAAGAAAGAAGGTGAGCTGGGCTCCCTGGCCTTCCCTGGGGCCAGAGTGGCCAAAGGCCAGGGACGGCCATCAGGAGTCTAAATGCTGACTTTTCTATCCTACTGAGGAAATTCTTTCTCAGAATGAGAAGAGGGAACTAAAACCTCCCCAGGCCTCAGCTGAGAATTCCCCTTCCAGCTGTGGGTCTTCTCCATCTCAGCCACACCAGGCCCCAATCATTTCTTCCTGAGATGCCCAGGTAAGCAAGACTGAGGCAGGCATCACATTCGTTATGGGGAGGCTGTTTCTACACAGCTTCCTACAAAACACTGCAAGTTGCATAAGATGAAACTAGAGGACACAGGAATAACAAACAGGAAACACAGATTACAGACAGAGTCCTGACAAGCATGAAGAGGAGAACTAGCCAGACAGTTAGGCTACACTCCAGTTCCTTAAAGGGGTGAGGTCCATGTTCAGGGTTCACTGCGGTCCCGCCTCCTCCTATTTCTATTTGTATAAACTTGGATGTGTGGCTTAACCTTAGAGCTTCAAATAGGCTTCTCCAGATCTAGCGGCCCTCCCCCCACAGGCCCACTACAAGGAATCAGTGGACATTACACAGGAAGGCCATGGGGGACAGAGAGCATACTCCATGAATATGAATTATTTTAACCCTTCAATACCAGCACTCTTGAGGCAGAAGCAGACAGATTTATGTGAAGTCACCAGCCTGATCTACATAATCCCAACACTGAAGGGTGCATGGGGAGAAAGGCAATAGGATAGAAAAGTTTAGGCCAAGCCCGGGCTACACAGTCAGCTTCAGACAGGGGTGGGCTACCGCAAAGCCCTGCCTCATCTGAAAGAGCAATCCTGGTGTGATTGTTTACACACAGCTGCGGTGACTGAGGCAAGGCTGGGTCGCTGGGGCTTCCAGGTGGCCAAGCCAACACACACACACATTGGTGGTTAAACTTAGAAAAGCCGGTAAGGAGAGTAAGCTCTGGCTTTGCAGCTAGCTCCCTCAGAAGGATAATGAAGATACGGCCAATGCCTGCAGCATCAGCTGGCCCAGAGGTACAGCAGGCATCAGTCAAAGCAGGGATGCTCCATGCACGGGCTCCCTTGATGACTTCCTGGGTCACCAATCTGCTGCAACCTGTGCCATGTATCCCCAGGAAAATCATGTTCCACTCAAATACCCAAGACTGGCACATGATCCTATGAGTGTCTGGTGGACGGTCCTTTGCAACATTCATTTGCTACCAAGGAAGGTGACACTGGGGGCCACATAAAGCCTCCAGATGACACAAACTGGCCCCAAGGCCACGTCCTGACCTCTACTGGGAAAAACTGATCCTCTGTCCCCTGCACTGCTCATCTTCATCTTCAACAGGAGCAGCTGCATGGGAGGGAGCCCTGTGAAATGACAATGTGGGCCGGAGGGCCCGGGGTCAGGGAGGCCACTCAGTAGCTGGTAGCACTTGACTCACAAACCCGACGACCTGAGTTCAACCCGGGTGCCCACATAAAAGCCAGATGATGTGGCAGGCATGTCTACAACTGCAGTGTTCCTATGGTGATGGGAGGCAGAGAGAGGAGATGAAGGCAGGAGGCTCATGGACCAGGCCACAAGAAGAGAGAGCCTGGGGCTGGACAAATGGCCCAGAGTGAAGAGTACTTGATGTCCTTACAGAGGACCAGGGTTCAGTTCCCAGAATCCACACAGTGGCTCACAACCATCCATGACTCCAGCTCCAGGGAACCCACAAGGGTAATAAACACACACAGTATAGACATACATACAGGCAAAACACATAAGGTAATAAATCTATAATTTATTATAAATATTAAATATGTTTTATTCATTTGGAAATATAAATATAAATAAATCTATTATAATAATAAATAAAACTAAAAGGAGAAATACAGACAGACCCTGCCTCAGAAAGGGAGAAGGCAACAACCTACTTTCAAAAGCTGTGCCCTGACCTCTGCATTCATGTTATAGCATGTGTGCACCCACACTCACACAAACGCACAAAACTGAAGAAATGAACATGGTGGCAGCGGGCTGGAGAGATGGCTCAGCAGTTAAGAGCACTAACTCCTCTTCCAGAGGACCCAGGTTCAATTCCCAGCACCCACATGACAGCTGACAACTGTAACTCCAGTTCCAGGGGATCTGACACCTTCACACCAATGCAAATAAAATAAAGTTAAATAAATTATATATATAAAAAGATGGTGGCAGCATAATAAAACCAAACTGTAGGGAAAGACAGCTCCATACGAGGAGGCCCATATACCTGAAGCCAGCCCAACGTTAAGCTCTAGAATAGTGGTTCTCAACCTGTGGGTCGTGACCCCCAAAATACCATTGGAAAACAGAGATATTTACATTACAATTCATAATAGTAGCAAAATTACAATTATGAATTAACAACAAAAATAGTCTTATGGTTGGGTGGTCACCACAACACAAGGAACTGTACTAAAGGGTGAGTCTGGATGGCTCCTTGGGAGCCTTTCTCCCAATGAAAAACAGATAAAAGATGAATGTTACCAAGCTGGGAGCCTAAGGCCAAACAGTAACAACACGTTAGGAAAATACATGAATGCTTTGGAGCCAAAGTCTGGTCGGATCGATGCAGTCACCTTCAACACCCGCCCATCCCCGGGTCTGAACTCTGCTGTGAGCATCTGTGCAATGGGCAGGGAGGCCTGCCTCATTTGGCTGCTTCAGGAAGAGCCTGGTGTTCAGTGCTCTGCCCACAGGGTCCTTCCTTTCCTGTTTCACGGCCAAGACCTCTCCACAACTGAGTGGCAGAGAAGGCCCCCCATGTGTCTCCAAGGTCAGGCCACAGTACCATGCCCTCCCACCCTGCAATGCTCTTCATGGGAAGACGGAGTCTCGTCTTTGCTCACCGTTGACCTGGCCCACAGCAGCAGTCTCACACACTAGGTACTTACCAGCCAACCTCACCGTGCCCGTTTTCTTTTGTATACCCCCAAGAGGTACAAAAGCCACAAAAACAGCCATAAGGTTGCGCCCAGAGTCGACACCCCTCTGCTTCCTCTGCTCAACTACTGGACCACAAGGCAGACACAACCTTGTCATCTGTCGTCCAGGGTCCAGGCAGAGGACTCGGGGCCACACTTCAGCCTCACACCACTGAAGTGCTGCAAAGGCCAGGAGGAGCTGACACCGGCTGGTGTTGAAGCCTGGGACTGTACAGAAGGATCCACTGGTTGCAAAATCCCACAATGAAGCATTGTTTTGGGGGCAGAAATCACAGCACCACAGCACCCCTAGGCTGCCCACATAGACCCAATCAGCAGACTCCAGTCATAGGCCTGTCACACTCCCACGGCTGCCTGGGCTGGCTGGAAGCAACCTGGCCAGCCCAACCACTTCCCACCTTGGTGGCCATGAGAAACGCACTGGACTTCTCTTTGCCTCCGTTTCTGGAGCAGGGACCAGGAGAGTAATTTAGGGTTACCCTGCGGTTCCCTGTTCACAAGATCTACCCTTGGAGAAGAGCGTTTACTGAGCGAAGGCAGCTGACATCGACCACAAGCGTTCCTTGAGAAACTTCTAGAGACAGACCCCGACTGTAAAACCAGGAATGCAACATGAAGAATCTGCTCAGTTCTCCCTGCAGGGATCACTAGGAAAGGCACGCGCCAAGAGAACTGCCAGAAAGATGAAGAGGCAATCAGGCAGCAAAGGGGCTGCCTAGATGTTCCTAGGCTTCACCAAAGTGGAAACTGAAAGAAGCCGTGCCAAATTTGAATGTGTTCAGACCCAGAGGTCAGGATGGCTCCCTCTGTAGATCCTCATCCAGCCCAGAGCCTACAGGGCCATGAGGATGAAGGCAAAACCCCAAGGGCAGATGCTGACCATTTACCATCCCCTCAGCCGTGCTCCAGGCTTCAGTACACAAGTCAGGGAGCCCGATGCAAGGGTAAGCTGAGCACAGAACGAGCAAGCTCCGAGACTCCTACCAGTCCCTTAGGGGATCCACATTTCAACCAGATTTTCCAGGCTGTGCATACTCAAGCTCCCAGGGGTCCCATCACTGCACAGTGCCTGCCAGCCTCACCGACAACTAAGCGCCTGCCCAGGCTGCCCTGAAAGGAAAGAGAAAGCGGCTTTCCTTCTTCAAACTCAGCTTCATTACACTGCGAGTCCAACAGATCAGAGGGGCGACCCAGTCCCAAAAGTTTAGGACAGAAAAGGCCTAGCTAGACAAGGAATCCAAACTACCCATTTCAATGATGTGGACATTAAGCCCCGGAAGAGAAAGCTGACTGACTATCCAAGGTCAGGGAGCAAAAACCCAGAGGGAGCCAGAACACAAAGCCGGCTTAGCCCGGCCCGGCGCCTCCCGTCGTACCTGGCCTTGGCCTTGGGCAGCTGGCTCCCTGGTCTGCCCTCTGGCCTTGGGGCTCCCTCACCCCAGAAATCACTCGCCCTACCCCGCAGCTCCCACGCCTGACGCGTGGGGCGGGAACAAGTCACCCGAGCCTTAGCGGCGGGACGCGCACGCAAGCTCCGCGGCCCCAACCCCCGGAGCGCGGGCGTTTTACGGGCGCGCGCACGGTCCGCGCACACTCACCGCAGCCCGGGGACGCGCAGGGTCGGAGGCTCCTTCTGCGCCAAGGCGCCTCTGTGCCGGCGTCCCAGCGCCCGCCTCCCGCGCCTCCCGCGCCCCGCCCGAGCGGGTCTCCTCGGCGGAGCCGCCCTGCGGCCTCGTCTCCGGGCCCCGCCGGGAGCGTTTCATCAGCCGCGCTCCCCTAGGGCACCGGAAGGGGCCCCGCGCCCGCCACGTGCTTGGGATCTGGGCTCGTCCCCGCTGGGAAGGAGCGGCGGGGCGGGCGAGGAGGCCGATCCCGAGTGACCGGGAGTCACAGGATCCGGTGCATGAGGCACACTCGGGACCAGAAGTTTCTTTTGGGCTTGTTGTTATTGAAAAACGGTGTGCAGTACTGAGAGCGTCGGTGTGAGGAGACGGCCTAACGGCTGGTCCAAAGTCTCCATTTACCCATCCGATAAAAACTTTGCGTTTTCTTTTAAAAATGTTTAGTTAGGACTGTGCCATGAAATTGTGTTATTTTTAACGAAATAATGTGTGAGATGTTCAAACTCATATTTGCTCACCCTACTCTTTGAGATTTATGAGGCTCTATGATGACCTTCTTTTTAAGTGAATCCCTGGTCTTGGATTTACCTTGGTTTGTTGTTCTGACAATAGGGGTGACACCAGGCTAACTTCACGTACTTTTTCTTTGCAGTACGTGCTTATATAAAAGGAACAGATTCTATTCTATTGACCACCCTACGTAGTCTTTCAACAAAGAGCCTGAATACTAGCTCCTGCTACAATCGCCTCATTTCTTAAGGGGATCATAAGCTTCTGTACTTTGTAAAAATGGACCTCTTCTTGCCTTGTTCCTCCCCTATGATGGATGCATATGTGGTTCCTACCCTTGCTTGCAAGAAGGGCTAGGACACAAACGCCACTGCCCTTTTTCTACATACAAGTGGTCTTGCACTGGCACACAATCACATTTTTTTTTCAATTTCTTGAGGACTTTCAGACCGCAGGACTTACATGGCTGCATACCCAAAGGAAGGAAGTTTGGAGCAGCAAGAACGAATTGAAAATCCAAGTAACATCCCATGTGGGTGCCCAGGGAGACAGGTGAGTCAGATCAGAGTGTCAGGCTATTAAAAATAAATTTCATTGTAAGCAAATCAATACTGAGTACGTGCTCAGTGCCAGCATTGTAGAGAATAGTTTGTAGAAGGGTCGTATGTAATATGATCAATTTGCTAGTAGTAATTTAGAGGCCTGGGAAAAAAAGAGACCCAAGGGGTACTGAGACCTCTAAACAAAATGCTGACAGGCTATTGAAAGGGAACATCCAGCAAGCTGTGGTCTAGCCCAGGTCTCTAGCCCTGCCTCTGGAGCAAGGCCTACTACCTCCATGACAACAGAGACGCCCGTCTGCCGTTTCCACCACCCTTTCTTGTCCACGCTCCAGCAGTTTTCTGTTGGCACATCAGCCTCCCACAGGTACAGAGGGCAAGTAGCAGCCTGAGCTTTGGCTGCTCTGTTCTCTCATTCCGTGACACCTGCTGATGAGGAAGATGTCAAGAACCAAACAGTGGATGCTTACAGGGTTCTGACAGCATACCTGAACCCTGGGCATGGAGGCTCCTTATACAGGAGGAAAGGACCAGAAACTCCAGGAAGCCTCAGGGACCTTAGTGGTGACTTCAGTCTCACCACCTGCAGCCTACCCTGGATGAGCTCCATAAATAGAGCTGTTCTCAGTTCCTCCTGTGCCCAGTTCTTTCACTTCCCGGTCTCAGTGGTTGCCTCAGGTCTGGAGTGGTTCTCTCTTATCTGGAAGATCACTGCCAAACCCATGCTTCTCACCGGACTGGCCCGTTCTCAAGTCTTCCCTCTTCAACAGGAAAATTAGTGCCAAACCCATCTTTACCTGGCGGGCTCATTCTTGGTCTTGATTGGCAGGGTCCTTGTTCTGAAAGCCCTATCCTATCCTAGGCCAAGGACTATCCCCTTCTTGATGGCTCTTGTTTAACCAACAATTATACCTATCACCCAGTATGGCCACTGCCTCATTCTTTCCACCAGAGCACAAACCTTCAAGTCTTATTCCTGCTGGTGCTCATAGCTGCCCAGGGCCCAGCCCATAGCCTTTTGTTAAGTACATCTGAAGTAGTGATTGGACAGGTTAAGTCAACCAACCACAAACCCCAAAGACACCCTTACTCAGCAGCTACTCCATACTGTTGTTTGCAAGGGTCCAGCAGCCAATGAATTTTACATGAAGTAAAACAATGAACTTCTCCCAGAATGGCAGAAGCTAGAATGTAGCAGCAGATGGGATTGGAGGGAGCCACAGAACCACTCGAAAAGCAAAAGGTAAAACACTACATCTTGGTTTTTGGACTTGGCCTGCTGAAGACATTCACTGAGTTTCTAGCTGATGTTGAAAATGCTGCTTTAGACATTGTCATGGGGCAATCACACAAACTGGGGAGGTCACACAGCAGCTCAGGCTAGAAGTCCAAGAGTCACAGATTCAAATGCAGCATTGCCATTAAGTTTCTAATAAATCTCTCTGAGCCTGTCTCATCTACACAATAGAAAATTACTCTGCAAGATCATGTCTATCAGTACCCTGAATTACTGTTAATCCTGATATACACGTACTATTCAAACATTTACAAAAGTGTTTCCTATAGAAGATGCCACTGCTAGAGGCTCCATGATACCCCTTCCAACTCCTGGAAGTGGAGAAACTCCACTGTGAGATGACATGGGGTGGCGGCAGGCAGAGCACAAAACGGCACAGCTGCTGTCCTTGTCAAGTGTGCTGAGAAACTGGGTCAAAACCTTAAGAAAAACTGCTGAGTTCCTGTCAGGAAAGACAACAATCCCCCCTGGGTACAAGAGCTGCAGAATGCCAAGAGCCAGCGGTAGGTACTGGGGACAAATGGAATGGAGCCACAGAATTCCTACATGGCTGAGCAGAGGGTTCAACTAGTACATGTGACTCTTCTCATCTTTAAAAACCACAGAAGATGACAAGAAGCCCCTTTGTGGGCTCTGTGAACTCAGCCCAGCTTCTCTTCTGAAGTGATCTGCAGGTGTTGCCGAGTGGTCAGAAGGCTGCACTCTTCTCTTCTTCCAAGTAGAAAGAGGCAGAGGTGGTTGGGTGGCCCCCAGCAGTAAGTGTGTCATCAAGTTCACACTTGATGCAGGAGCTAGTCAGCACCACTTGACATTATGAGCCAGAGAAACCTTATCTTCTCCCAAAGTCACCAGCCAAATCTTCCCATAGACTGCCCAGCTGCCTATCTGCACAGGGAGAAGACATAGAGCAAAGCTAGAACTGATTGGTGGTACACAAGTAACTCCAGAGCCACTAAAGTGATGGGAGATAAACTCGTGGAAAAAAGTATCTTGGCATCTGCCACATTGCTCCTAAGGGGGGGGGCAGGCACGATGTGAAAAATGAGAGGCATGCAAAACTCATCAGAGCGCCAACCTTTGGAAGGACAGCTTCGGTTGACTTCTGGTACCATTAATCATCTTGAGTGGAGACAGGCTGAATGTGCCCAGAAATGCAGACTGTGTATTGCAGGCTTTGCTTCCCTGGCCTAGGGGCAGGTGAGTGCAGACAACAGAACACAAAATAAGCGTGCTGTGGAGCTGCTCTGACCTGGCTCTGTCCCTTGTTCTGTGACCTCTGACATTCTGCAAGCCTGTGGGCCTGGCTTTTCTCATACATGGAGGTAGGATCATACCTCTAACCTGCAAGATCTAAAGGCCTCAGAACAGAAAGAGCCTTCCCACTAGTTGCTTGCAGTGATTAGGATATGAGTGTAAATTACTTCTTCTCTCTTGAGTTCCCACCAATCCAAGTGAGTGACCATTCAGGAAACTGTCAAGATTACCCACAAGGTTACACAATGTGACTGTAAACTACTTTATGCCTTCCATAAGAGACTGTGAGGAAGGCTAAGCTATGGCATTAAACAGAATGTTCTCATGTTTGTAACAAGTAATTGGGACATCCTTTCTAGGAAACTGTGTAACTACCCAGAGGAACTGATGAACATGGGTGGGGTGGGGTGGAGTGGGGTGGGGGGTGGAGAGGATGCACACAGAAAAGATACCAGAACAAGATACACAGAAAGCTCAGCAGAGACTAACAAGAGTTAAAGGCAAAGATGTTTAAAGGCACTGAAGATCTTGGCTCTACCACATAAACCCTTGCCTGGTTCCTTAATGCCCATACCTAAAATCTGGTAAAAGTTGCCAAGCAGTCAATTGGTTAAGGACTGGAGAGACAACCCAGCAGTTCAGAGCGCTGGGGCTGGAGACAGCTGAGCAATTCAGAGCACTGGGGCTGGAGACAGCTGAGCAATTCAGAGCACTGGGGCTGGAGACAGCTCAGTGGTTCAGAGCGCTGGGGCTGGAGACAGCTGAGCAGTTCAGAGCACTGGGGCTGGAGACAGCTAAGCAGTTCAGAGCGCTGGGGCTGGAGACAGCCCAGCGGTTCAGAGCACTGGCTGTTGCTCTTTCAGAGCACCAAGGCTCCATTCCAGGCGCCTAAATGGCAGCTTACAACTGCCTACAGCTCCAGTCCAGAGACTGACTCCCTCTTCTAGGCTTTGTGGGTACCTGGCACCAAATGTGGTGAACATGTTTTTTAAATACTTTTAAAAAAAAAAAACTTTAAAGTATTGGTTTTTAAAGTATTGGTTATTATATAAGCAAACATTCTTAATGCATAGGCTAACATGGAGAAACCTGTCATCAACTGATGTGGGATTCCTTCCCCTCAGTATGCTGTGAATACCACTGGTAAATAAAGAAGCTGCTTTGGGCCTATGGCAGAGAGAGAAAGAGGGAGAGGGAGAGGAGAGGGAGAGGGAGAGGGGGAGGGGGAGGGGGAGAGAGAGAGAGAGAGAGGAGATGTCATGTAGCTGTCAAAGGAGACAAATGCCAGCTGCAAGCCAGAACCTTACCAGTAAACCACGAGCCTCATGGTTAAATATAATAGAAATGTGTTCATTCAAGATATAAGAGCTAGCTAGAAATAAGCTCGAGTCATTGGGAAAACAGTATTGTAGTTAATAGTTTCTGTGTGATATTTCAGGTCTGGGCAGCTGGACAACACACAAGCAGTCCCTGTCTACAATCTCTGTACAGACACATCTCACTGTCCACAGCTCCCTCAATCCTCAGTCCCTTGAAGATGTGCTGGGTCACTGAGAAACAGGTGCAGGTGTTATCTAAGGACTGGAGCTAAGAACTGGCTCTCGTGTCCCTCTCTCTTCTACCTCTGCAATGGTGCAGGCTGTGCTGAGGTGAAGGCACACAGTAGAACAGCCTCAACACCCACTCACCACATGTCCAACAGCTGCCCCCAAGAAACTCGGCTTGTATCAAACTTTTAAGAAGTAGGTCTTTGTTGTATTTCAGAAACAGGAAACATTTGCTGAGCACCTAGAATGGTCCAGGCACCATATGTAGTGCTTTGATGTATTTTTAATAATTCTTTTCTTGTTACTGTAGAACAGTTCTGATCTGCGGATAATTCTGGCACTCAGGAGTTTATAGCAATGTCCAGACACATTTTTGCTTATCACTATTGAGGGAGTATTAGATCATCTAGTGGGTGGAGACCAGGACATTGCTAAACACCCCTTTAATAAAAAATAAAATGTTACACCAACCCAAGGAAAACTCCTCCCGCTGAAGCCAAACCAGGTGTCTCTTCAAAAGTCAGTGTTTCTTTTTTCAGATTTACATACACGTTCTGTGTCTATACATACACACTTGTATTTCATTATTTTTATGCTCAAATGGGGACAAATCCCACACAATGCTGTATGAATCTCAGGTTCACTCTGCACCAGAGCCCACACACCAACAGGTCTGTAGGATCTGAGAGCCTTTCAGGTGTTCATTCCTACAGTGCACTGCAGCAGAAGCCTTTCCCCTTTTATTTTCCTAAAGCTGGGGCTTTCAAGCAAGCTCACTTCTGGCCCCACCCTTGATTCAACTTGCCTGGGAGAAAACCAAGCACCTCCAAATGCCTGGGAACATCAATCCGGATTGAGGACTAGAGAGGAAATCCCACTCCCTTGACATCAAAACCTCTAGACCCCTCAGGAATACCACTACTCCCAAAATACCACCTGTCACCTTGCTCTACTCCTTTCCTCACGAACACGGAAACATCCCAAACCATGCTCCATCAACCATATCATCTCTCCACAGCCATTATTCAAAGCACTTGGGTGGCTCCCCCTGACATCACCAAGCCCTCGCCTGCTCATGTTCCCCTGACCACTGACTCCACTCCTCTTCTGAAATGTTACATTCTGCTGGATTCTGTGCCGTCAACCCCGAGCTGCTTGGCTGGGAGTGCAATTCTAGTAACACAGGATAAACACGCTGGGCAGCAAGGTTAAGAGTGGAAAGGCTGAGTTTAGAGTAATCAGCACTGGGAAGTGATCCCAGCACTGGGAAGGCAGAGGCATGAGTCTACATAAGTTCTAGGCCATCCAAGGGTGTATAGTGAGATGCTATCTGAGAAAAAAAAATACCAAGACTGAGAATGGAGCTCAGTGTTATGAGTACTTATCCAGTGCTCCCCAGTACCACAGCACACAGGTCTAAACCAGCGAGGACCATTGTTGTTGCGTGTCCCTCCAGTATCAGAGAAGCAAAGGTGGCAACAGGTAGACATTAGAAACCTTTATACTTAGCAGATGGAGACTGAAGTCTTAAAATGGTGCATTAGAACAAATTAAAAAGGAGAGAAATCGTGACTGTACAGATAGAGTAAGAGTCCAAACAAGTAATCTGATGACTGTCTGGAAGAGATGGGATGGAGAATACAATGTGGGTCTTCAATGCGGGCGGTAAAGCTGGGAAACGGTAGAGGTCTCACTGAAGAAATGGAAAGACCAAGAACCAACCCTTGGGCAAAGACGAAGAAGCAAATCATGCCCTGTGAAGCTGCAAGATAAGAAGGTAGTGCAAGCAGGAGAGGCTGACACCTCAATCAAGTAGCAGCCCACTCTCTCCATCTGCACAGCTGAGCCAGACAACAGGACAAGCAGCAAGCAGCTCCAGGGCAGTGGCAAGCCTCAAGTGTTTTAGCAGGACAGCAGGAAAACTGAGACAGTAAACCCGGGCCTTCAACTAGTTCACACACACACACACACACACCAGAATAGTGACCAGAGACCAGAAGTGGTCTAAGAGCAAACCCAGAGGCACAGAAAACTATGTACTTACTAGCTCAGACTGCTGCATGAAAAGGAAGCCCCTGACGTCTTTTGACTGCTTTACCCACCACAAATTACTCTGCAACCAAGGAAAGACTGTTAGCCTCAAGAGGGCCACCAGGCCAGTCAAGTTAGACATGCTCATTTGCCCAAGGCTGGCTGACACAAGGCCCTCTAGAGCAGTGGCTCTCACCCTTCCTGATGCTGCAGCCCTTTAATACAGTTCCTCAACCATGAAATTATTTTCAATGCTACTTCGTAACTGTAATTATGCTGTTACAAATCTTAATGTAGGTATCTGATATGCAGGATATCTGATATGCAACACTGTGAAAGGGTCATTTGACACCCAAAAGTTCTCAACCACTGCTCCAGACAAAAGGCAAACTACAAGCTCTTTAGTTGCTTGCTGCTTTTTAAAACAGAGGATGAAACCACAAGCAATTTCTTTCTGAATAAAATAAACACGAGTATTTACTAGTAAGGTATACAAATCCAACATGTGTTGATTCCTAAATGAAATTCTATTCAACATCCAGTCAAGATGCACTTTGCATTATCAAAAAGAGGCGCCAGAGGGATGAAAGGCAAGACAAAGTTTTACTTTTAAATGATTACAAGCAAATCAAATAACACGTAAGACATTCTTGAGTCCTAGCATCTAGCAATTTGGGTTAAGCTACACTAACAGCAACCTGAACAAGCTATGCACTGTCCTAAATCAGCCAGAATGGACTGCTGCAAGGCTGGCTGCTGCTTCACGGGAGTTACAAATGCTATTCACTACTTTTTCATAGAGAATGCCCCTGACCTTTAAGAAAGTAGAAGGGAACAATTTACTCTCTTTCTTCAAAGAATTAATTTTTTTCTACTAGACTAATAAAAGATAAATCAACAGTGATACTGCTTGCACTAACACACAGGAAACATTTACTCCTTAAAGACACACATAAAAAGATGAAATTTAAGGTATTTACTAAGTTGTACAAAAAGCTAGATTTGATACTCTCAAAAAGTGAAGGGAGCTACAACAGCATAGAGAAATAATTTAATGCCTTCCAAAACAGAACTCAGCTCTGGGGAGATTTTCCTGTTCTGTGAGGGCATCTCCCATGCCAACCACAGAGCAAGAGACTCCACCGCCTATCCGTTTATGCGGTAATTTTCATGGATTTCTGGCCGGATGTCACACACGAAGGCCAAGAGATTATCAAGGACTTCATCCCGGTTCTGCTGGAAGTAGTTCTGGAGGACGGTCATCTTCTCCTGGGTCTCCTTCTCCACCTCACTGCTACAACTGCCGTGGGACCCCAGTGCCTGCAGTGGAGGAGATGGGATACAAGGGACATCAGAAGATTCTGTGCTTGAGCCACTTAACAAGCAACCTCTGGCTTATGGGAAAGCCCCAGTTCCTTAACAAGAAGGCAATATTTCGATGGCAGGCAAAAAAAAAAAAAAAAAAAAAAAAAAAAAAAAAAACCCTGTGAGCAAAGCTATATGACAAACCAGACTCCAGCAGAGCTCACTGCTATCCACGGCAGTGTTCCAAGGTCTAGTACACAGCCTTAGTAAAGACTGGAACCAACCTAAAGAGTCGACAACTACAGCACACTTGTGATCCCAGCTACTTGTGAGGAGAGAGCACAAGAAGAAAAGCAGAGTACATACAGAGGCAGGGATTCACACAGTTCAGTGCCCAGCAGTAGCAACAGTAGTGCTGCAACCAGCCGAGTGCACACACGAACCTCAACAACTGAAACTGATTACACTAGCAAAGCACAGTGTTTTATAACCTCACTGACAGTATCCCACAAGCAACTGTGGTGCATGTGAACACAAGATGGCTGCTCTGACAGAGAATTTACTGTGCGGTGTAACAATTTATAGTACCAATCTGCCAAGAGGAACAGTGCATACTTAATGCTCTTTGTGACTGCCAAGTGCAAAGAAAATGGAAGCCTGTGTTACTTAATGCTAAGAAGCAGGCACAGGTACCCATGATAACTGGACCTTGGCCTGGATAAGTACAGGCCTAAAACCATTGGAGAGCACCACATAGGGCTTGAGAATGAAGCACAGAAATGAAGACAGGAATGAGAAGAGCTCAGAGCAGTCACCCCAACACCTGGATGAGGGCAAACTCAATCTTTCACCTGGGTTTTTAACTAAGTCAGTGAACTGCGAACCACTGTTAACTGCATGGAACACCACCAGCTCCATTCCCCTCCCCCTTCTACAAAATCATCTGCATCCTCTGTTCCCCTCAAGATCTCTCTGTGCATCATCTTATGCATCACCGCCTACCACAGTGACAAACTCTGCTCTTTACTGAGATGCAGGTTCCATTTTGTTCACATTTAGATGTCACAGCAGTCTTCAGAGCTGTAGGTTTGTAGGCCTTAATGTGAGCTAAACTCTATGAAAGCAGGGTCAGAACCACCAGTTTCTGTCTTTCCCTAAAAGATTGCTAAACAACAAAATACATGAAGACTAGACTCTGATACAGTAAATAAAAGTAACCATCTCAAGAGACAAACTGGGTATCAAACAAACCACACAATAAACAGGGTGTGGATAGGGGGTAGGGGTCCTGGTGGCTGAGAACAAAGGCAGCAGGCAAAGGCTAAGGATGCAATCCCCGGTACCATCAAAAACAAACAAACCCAACCCCCTCAAAACTGCATTAGTCTCCAGGCTATGCTGAGTATTTTCAGATCTACACAAGAAAGTAAGTCAATAATGAAAAGAAATAGAGGCCCACCGCAGCTTCCTTGGCCTTGAACTCCTTCTCCCTCTGCAGGCGATACTGTTCAATCTCAGCCTGGGCTTCTTCTTTGGCCTGCTTCAGCCTCCGGTTCTTTCCTGTTTTTAAAGAGAAAGACATCAGGAAGTATTTCAAAACAGAACAGCAAGTAGATGCTGCTGATGAATCTTAACATGATGAAAATAATTGTTAGGCAGTGGTGATGTGCTCTGTTAATCCCAGCACTCACACTCAGAAGGCAGGGGCAGGTGGATCTCTGTGAGTTCAAGGCCAGCCTGGTCTACAAAGCAAGTTCCAGGACAGCCAGGGCTGTTACGTAGAGAAACCCTGTCTCAAAGAAATAGATAGATAGATGATAATAGATAGATGATAGATAGATAGATAGATAGATAGATAGATAGATAGATAGATCATACATAGATAAGCAAGCAAGCAATAATAATAAAAACACCCGAGAGACAGACAGGAAAGAGGGAATACAGATCTAAATTACAACATAGGTTCTGCCTCCAGCCTGTAAGTGGAGTCAGGACAGGAACGCCCTTTAGAGTTGTGAGCAGTGCATGAAGACCTCAGTTCAATACCCAGAACTGCACACACACTCCAAAGGGAACCTGTGAAAACGAAGACATGCTGTGGAATGTCACAGCACAGTCTCTCAGTCTCAACTCTTAACAACCTGGTAACATAAGATGGGTGACAGCCATCTGGGGAGCTCTTCTCATCCCAATAGTCAACAGCTAGCTGTGTCACTTCTACAACTGCAGGTCTTAGGAGTCTGCTGGAAACTAACGCACTTGGAATATCACTTAAATGTAGCTAAGGAAAGAGATGATGTAATACTGGAAACAGGCACCAGGGCTGTGGCAGAGGCAAAGCCGGGACTGGGGAGAATGCTAAATGCTATGTCAGAGCGCGCACACCACACACACACACACAGCTGGGAGGGAAGAGAAGCAGAGGTTCGGGTCTCTGGAAGACAGCAGCTTAACATGGATTTGCAAAGTCTCCAAGTTGTCAGAATATAAATTCAATCAAGAGTCAACAGTCTCTGCTTTGAAATCTGAGAGAGAGAGAGAGAGAGAGAGAGAGAGAGAGAGAGAGAGAGAGAGAGAGAGAGATCTGTGTAGCCTTGGATGTCCTGAAATTCACTAGTCACAGACCAGGTGGGCCTGGAACTCAGAGATCTGCCTGCCTCTGTCTCCCATGCGCTAGGACTACAGGTGTATGCCACTGTGCCAAGTTTCACCAACAGAGAATTCTAGATTAGCTTAAATAGGTTAAGTAATTTACAGCGAAAGACAGCATGCATCTTTATAAAAATCAAGCGTTGTCAGACATCATTATATTATCAATTGTCTAAGGCTCACTCTACCCAAGTGGACAGAAGAAAGTGAACTGAACTCACCCAGATTAGAATTCTGGACCTGTAATGATGACTCTGTGACACCAGTACTAGCTGACAAGTCTGAAACAGGCTTTCCCTACACTCCCCAAGGATGATTTCTGCAGCTCTCCACTTGAACACAGTACTTATTTCAGCTCTCTTCTCTTATTCTCCCCCATCAGCTACATGGACTACATTTAAAGCTGAAGACCTTTCCCAAACCAAGACTCTATCAAAGACATCCATGACCCAACCATTATGCAGAAACTGCAAGATAATTTCGTAACTCATCATTTTCAACTTCCACAGCTCCCTGAACCGGTCACTAAGACAAGACAACCACTGCCTTTTGGCAAATATCTTCAAAGTTGTATTGACAGACTTCTGAAAAATCAATGCCAGTTGATCACACAAATACGCATTCCACTGGACCAGTAGATCACACAAATACACACTCCACTGGACCAGGAGATCACACAAATACACATTCCACTGGACCAGGAGATCACACAAATACACACTCCACTGGACCAGTAGATCACACAAATACACACTCCACTGGACTAGGAGATCACACAAATACACATTCCACTGGACCAGGAGATCACACAAATACACATTGGACCAGGAAGTCTACACACTAAGCAAGTTCACCACACTTCAATTCCCAGAGGTCCCCCCTCCGCTTTTGGGTTTTCATATCCTGTGTTGGCCCCCAAGTTGGGGGTCCTCCTGTTTGGGATCAGCCTCCCTTACAGTTATGATCATCGATCCCCAAGATTTCTTTCAAATCATGTCTTTCTCAGACCTTCTAAATGGGAACCAGGGTTTTTGTTTCACACCAATGAAATAAATCATGGAACACTTTTATTCTCAAAGTCCCAAAATAATGATCTCATGAGAAACGTAGGCTTGATTATTTTACACCATACACCATTCCTTCCCAGCTCTGAGTCAAATGTGCTCACAAATCAAGAAGGGATAGTTTTCAAACTTTAGCTCTTTTCAAAATCTCTCTTCCCAGCTATTGAAAGTCTTATAATGTGAGTTAACTGTAAGCTAACCCCTTTAAAACAAACTCCTCCAGCAAATAACAGCTAGCTGACCCACACAAGCTCCTGCATCCGAGAAAGGTTGAAAACCTAGAAAGTCAGTCCTTCCCACAAGTCCAAGTATCTGTTCTTGCGCCTCCTTCAAAATGTCTCACATGCTTCCCCACACACACCTGCTGTGGCCGCTGAGTCATCTCTGGACAAACTGACAAGTCACTCTGGAAATGCTGGATCAAGAATATGGCAACAGACTTGCCAGTCACCCGAAAAGAAAAGGCTGCACCCCATCCCCTGCACTCTCACAGAAAACTTCTCCCAGGAAATGAAGAGCACAACTCCTACCAGAGCCACACTTGAGGTCTGCTTGGGGGTGGGCGTGGTGACACATGCCTTTCATGCCAGCACTGGGGGCAGAGGCAGGCAGAGCGGAGAGCCCTCCTCAAAATAAACACACACACACACACACACACACACACACACTCTCTCTCTCTCACATAAATGTGTACAAGCTTTATACTAAGAAAACTTCCTTGTATGAGAAAGGAAAAACCCATACTGTTTTCTAGGGTCTGTTCAAATGAGTCACGCTTTTTCCACCTGTAAATAGAAGTATAATGCCTGCTTACCTTGGAAAACTGATAAAGTTACAGAGACACAGTCTCCAATTTCCAAAAGCTTAGTCTAGAGACAGGGCCAGGTAAACCAAAAATTTACTGTAATACTATGACAAAAATAAGAACCAGGGGAGGGACTTCCAAACTTGTCTGAGGGCAGGAGAGACTGCCCGGGAACAGCTGCCTACATTCTGAGATACAAAAGACTGGCCCTTTGGGGGGGGGGGGGGAACACACCGAGAAAGGTACTTCCAATCAGAGGAAACAATATGCAAAGGCTTGCAGGAACCCAAATGAAGCTGCCATGAAGGCTCACAGTGATTCAGGACGGCTGGAAGAGAATACCTCACAGGAACACCCTCACAGAAGAACAAATGCCTGATTGAATGAAGCGCTTCCTTTAATTCGTTATGAAATACCAGCTCCAATCTGCGGGCGCTATGGCACCGACTGGAAGGAAGGGTATTGGGGAAGTTATATGCACATTCTAAGCAGGTGTGAAAATACTGGTAGCAGAATACAGCTGGCCTCTTCCACTCCTCACACCGGTTAGACCTGTGTGGTAAAATGACTTTTCTGACCGCCTTGCCCCTTTCACTACGTACACACATATGTTTAGTTGGCATGTGCTCCTCCACTGTAACATGAGATAGCGTGTGATGAAGATGAACTGGGCACTCCTCTAGCCTATTTCAGGGGGACAAAAAAAAAAAAAAGAAAGAAAGAAAAGAAAGGGAAATGAACGCGTTAGGCAGCTACATGAACTCGGGTGGTTGAACTAAGATGCTGAAGAAAGAGATGGAACGGGTCTGGACAGAGAGGCTTGGCAAATGGCTTAAAGTGACAGGGGAGTTCAGGATGATTTAGGTTCTCAGACTCGACCACTGTTGGCGCTGGCTCCCGCGACTGGGCCGAATCCTGAGCAGAGATTAGGTGGGTGCAAGAGTTTCGGTGGGTGGCCCGCTACACGCCCTCCACCCGGAGAAGGGGACAAACCCACTACCGTCTCCACGGGCATCGTGAGGTCCCGCCTCGCAGCTCCCAGGCGCCGCCCGGCCACCTTCTGGCCCGGACACACTGTCCCCGGCCTCCGCCCGCGGCCTAACCTCCGTCTCCCGCCCGGGATCCCGCCCCGCCCCGGAGCTCACGCTTGCGGGCCTCGGACACCTTCTCGGCCGCCCGCTTCTCGGCCTGCAGCAGCTGCTGGATGCCTTGCGACTGACTCGCCATCGCTGCAGAGACCCTTAGCCGAAAGAACGGCCTAAACCAACGGCTTCAACACTCTAAGGACGCCCCTGGGTCAGCTGACCTGCCGCCCACGATCTGCGCCTGCGCAACGCGCCGAAGCCACGCCCCGCGGCTGACCGTCCAGTGTCTGCCGGGAGGTGGGGCAGGGCTGAGCAAGGCGGAACCAGGAAATGGCTGAGCAGTTCACTGAGCCTGCGCTTTGAAAGGGGGTGGGGAGGGCAGCTGCTGCTTTTTCCTTCTACGTCTGTTAATGGCTGTTTTTGTTGTTGTTGTTTGCCTGGTACTGCCCCTATATGGCAGCCCTGCCACGTGGTTCTTTCCTTTCTCTTCAGCTAGACTCCTCACCTTTCTGGAACTTCTTCAGAATTGATAGAACCGATTAACAAGCAGTGCTGACAATAGGGGTACAACCTGCAAACCCAGCGCATCCATACTAAGGATGCTGAGGCAACAGGATTCAATCTATGACTAGATTGCATAGTGAGGCCATGTTTTGAATAAAAAAGAAAGAAAGAGAGGTGGGGGAGGAGAGAGAGGAAGAGGGAGGGAAAAAGGGAGGGAGGGAGGGAGGGAGGGAGGGAGGGAGGGAGGGAGGGAGGGAGGGAGGGAGGGAGGGGAAGAAAGTAGTGGGTGGGGGTGGTGCGTGCCTTTAATCCCACACTTCAAAGGCAGAAGGGGGGGGAGGGGGGAATCTGTTTCAAGGCCAGCCTGGACTGCTTAGCAAGTTCACCAGCAAAGGTTAATTGTAAATAGTTACATCACGTGGGCTACCATTTTGTTTGAGTTTAACAAAGGGAGGAGCCAGAGACTCTTGAGGTTCCGCCCCTAGCCAAAGAGTGCCCATTTGGTGTATTTGCATGATGGTTCACCTTGGCAGAGTCCGCCAAGGTGCCCATTACACACAGAGACCCCCCTACAGTGCATCTCCTCCCCTGCAATGACTCTGCTTTCCCGATTAAAAAAAAAAAAAAAAAAAAAAAAAAAAAAAAAAAGCCAGCTTCCTTTCTCTCTTCATTTAACTTTATATGGAACTTAAAGTAATGTGGAACGGTAAGTAAATGTATGTATACTTACTGTTAAATGTTATAATTGTCTGTTCATTGTATCCATTCTAGACTATGAAAACAAGTCTCACGTTTTAAATTGGTATGTATTCTTAACTCTCTTACAAAAATACTGTATATGTAATCTAACCCTGCTTTAAAATATATTAAGCTGACACACAGTCATAAATTAAAAAGAGTAAAGAATAATAAAAAAAATTAAGCTGTTCTCCATTATTGTCAGTTCTACCGCTAAGCTTCCACTGCAAACAGTTTTTCCTTCTTTGTCTTTCACAAGTATAAATCTCACCTGTTAAGTTGAGAGCCAGTACAGTCAAGCTTGGACCCAGCTCTCCAGGCAGATTCTATGTTTTAAGTATAACTTATCTATACCCAATGAACAGCCCTCAACTGCTCAGAGATCTGGGGAATATAGCATTTAAATGTTTAATTATTTAAAGTCTTTTCATAATAGACAGGTTGGCTCCTAGCAGCAGCACTCTGTTTCCTCCAAAGAAGACAGAAGACAAATGGGCAAAGAATAACATCCATCCGCAATTCACTTCATCAAGTGAAAGCGCTAACCACTGGGGTGAACTGCCTTTCATCTAAACTGAGGATCTCCAGACATGGACAAAGAACCAAATGGAATCGACAGCCTAGCTGCTCAGGCCAAGATAGGCTTGTCTTCCTGCAGATTTTCTAACCCACAGGATCTTCCGGAGCCTGGCAGGCCCTGCCTCTAACAGCAGAAGACAAATACAGTCCTGATGCCCTTGCCCTCGACCATAGACGATGCTGAGGCATGGCTGCAGGTGGCCAATAGAGAAAGTCCTCTGTCATTTTTTAAATCAATAACTCAAGTAAAACTTTAGCCTCAAATATGTCTGATGCAGTTTGACAGCTGAGAGGTTTTAATCAGTTTAGAAAGACAGCCTCACCAAACAAATTTCATAGTCTTAAGATATACAAATGCAAATTATTAAAATGTGTACCTGCAAGTTATAAAGGTGTGAGGACAAGTACAGTTATCAAATTTCTCTCTCATGCTGCCTATCAGGCTTAAAGATACTTTTCATTGTACAAAAATGTCATAAATATGCTGCTGTTTATATAATGTATATGTCTAAAACTTATGTGTTCACAAACTCAAAGAATTCTTATGAGTTCCAGGGAGCTGAATTGTAGGATCCACAGTAAACAGGTGAGATACACCCCTCTCAATTCCCTGGTCCTAATTTTTTTTCTTCCTAAATTTAACTTTGTCCTCTGCTCTGCCAACATCTCACCAGGTCTGAGAGACACTGGACAGTTCCACACCACAAATCATGGATAGGAGTAAAGCAACCACCTTTCCCAGGATGTAACCAGAGCCCAGCTATCTTAGGCTCCTCCAAGAAAGGCTTCGACACCCACAAATAAGCAGGAAGCAGCACTGAGAATCCACTATCCCAATTCCTTCAATCTGCTATGCCTAACTCCTGCCTTTTTATTATAAGAAAAAGATGGGAATGTAATCCCTGGTTTGTCACCTGGATGAATACCTGTCCCTTTAAGAGACAAGCCATGCCCACTCCCAACCTCCCCCTTCTGCTGAGACAAGTGGCTCTCCCTCCAGTGCTCACTTGTGCACACTAGTGAGCTCTCTCTCTCTCTTTCTCTCTCTCTCTCTCTCTCTCTCTCTCTCTCTCTCTCTCTCTCTCTCTGCCTGCCCTTCTGGAAAGGCAGCATCTGCCTCTCTCTCCCCCCCTTCTTCCCTTCCCCTTCTTCTCCATAACCCACTAAATAAATTCTATATCCAAACTCTCTCTACATGGCTATCTATCTGTCTCCTGCAGAGGCCTCAGGCCACCTGCCGAGGGGTAACCCACTGCTGCCCCTCCTGGGACCAGGTCCCCCACCATATCTTTATAAATGATAACACTAGGACGAAGTCAGAGGAGTCACCAGCAGACACAGAGAGAAACCATGCCGCACTGAGAAAAGGTACCGAGCCATGTGGCAAAGCATAGATAAAAAATTTGGGTTAATTTCAATGTAAGAGTTAGTTGGGCCATGGTGGCGCATGCCTTTAATCCCAGCACTCAAGAGGCAGAGGCAGGTGGATCTCCATAAGTTCAAGGCCAGCCTGGTCTTCAAAGAGTTCCAGGGAAGCCAAAGATACACAGAGAAATCCTGTCTCAAAAAACAAGAAAAAAAGAAGAAAGAAAGGCATAAGAGCTAGCTAGTCACAAGCCTGACCCATTTTCTGAGCATGAGTGGTTATTTGGGAACTGGCAGCTGTGGGAAAGAGAGGTCTGCCTACAAACAGCAACACAATAAATGAAACTTTCATTAATTTTTGTTGATTTCAAGTAGATCTAGTGCTATTCTACATGCATAGACTAAACAAAGAACTAAACCAAACCATTGGCTTTCAGCCTTCTGAGTACCTGTCACCCTTTACAATTCCGCAAACTGTGCTGACCCCACAAACATAAGATTATTTTCGTTGCTACTTCTTAACTGTAATTTTACTACTGTAATGAATCACAATGTAAATATCTGTACTTTCCAATCGACTTAGGTGACCCCCAAAGGGATTGTGGCCCATATGTTAAGAACCACTGATCTAAACTGAACATGGTAGCACAAACATAATCCCAGCACTCAAGAGTCAGAGGCTAGTGGATCTCTGATGTGGGATTCCCCTCTGTACGCTGTGATTTCCATTAAAGAATAAAGAAACTGCTTTGGATCTATAAAGGGCAGAACTTAGCTAGGCGGGGAAAACTAAACTGAATGCTGGGAGGAAGAAGTCAGAGTCGGAGAAGCCATGGAGCCTCCGCTGGAGACAGACACACTGAAACTTTGCTTGTAGGCCACAACCTCATGGTGATTCACAGATTAATGGTCATGGGTTAAATTAAGATGTAAGAGTTAGCCAGAAATATGCTTAAGCTATTGGCGGAACAATATTGCAAATAATATAGTTTCTGGAGTCTGGGTGGCCAGGAAACAAACAAAAGGCTTCCTACAACAGATCTCTGTGAGTTCAATGCTATGCTGACCAGGTCTCTACATAGTGAGTTCCTGAACAGCCAGGACTACATAGAGAGACCCTATCTCAAGAAAACAAACAAATGACTTAATAGGGGCTGTAAAGATGTCTTGTTGGTTAAGAACACTTAGTGCTCTTGCAAAGGACCTGGGTTCAGTTCCCAGCACACGTATGGTAGCCAATAACATCTGCAATTCCAGTTCCAGAGGCTCTAAAATCCTCTTCTGATCACTGGGGATTGCATGCAGGTGCTGCACAGACACATGAAGATAAGATATCCACAACAAAACTAAACTAAACTAAACTAAAATAGCACACAAAAGGACAAAAATTAGCTTTACTATTTCATGCTTGTTGGGTGAGAAACTATCAAAAAAGGAAAAAAGTGAGGACAAGGGTATGAGGAAAATAGAACCTTTGAGCATTCCTGGTTGACATATAAGTGCTATAATTATTACATTAAGGCAAAAAAATTAAAAATACCTCATGGTCCAGCAGTTTTACTTCTGAGTATGCACTAAAGGACCTTAGAGGAGTGTCTTAATTGTTTATATACTTCATAGCTGTGATAGTGGCTGCTTCTTTTGCTTTATCCTTGGCATCCTCTCCCTTGACTCACCTCAAGGTTACCTCTTCCTATACCTCCCCTTTTGTTAATCTTGCAGGGTCGTTTAATGATTAGTAATACTTTTATCATGTACTACAACCTCAGGCTGTCACTGGTAGAAATCAAAACAGATCCTTAACAAGCAACTCTGAAATAGACAACAATAAATATCAAAAGATGTTGCTGCCAAAAGCAAATACAAATGTGAAAAACACTGAAACTCTCCAATCAGCAGGATGGTGGAAGGATAAATGGAAGGGAATTGGTTTTAAATACGAGACACCGGAGTTTCTCTAACATTCAGTTACTGTGTGGGCTGTTTCAATCTGTCAGTCATTGCGACAAATGGATATTTAAACTACAGCTGGGCACAAACCAGACAAGTAAGCATTGAAGGACCTCACAGTTCTCTGTGTCCGTGAGGTCACTGACTAGTGACATTGAAGTAGAGTCCTCTGTGAGCTTTAACAGAAAACTTCCACAGGAAAAAACACACTCATGAATAGCAACTACACTCCTAGATGGCAAAGTCACAGAAATGGTCCTGTGTGACTCTGATGGTTGGGGGACATGCACGACAGTGTCAGCTCACAGAGAACAGTCAATCTACCTGCAGCAGGTTGTGAGGACTGTGTGTGTATCTGCCTGACTCTGCTCCAAACTGTCTGGGTCCATGAAACTTGTTGAATATCACAGGAACAAACACCCTCTGCTCCCAATTAGGTTTTGAAATGACTGAAGCCTGATTGTCTTTGGTCTATGATGCTATGTCCATCTAGTTTCCTTCTCCATTCACAGGCTGACAGTTGTCTTCCTGCTACCACACCAGTGGACCCTAATGCCCCTAAACCTGCCCTGCTTTCCCCAGGGGACAGAGTACTCCTTAAACAGTTAACTCCTAGGTCTCTTCAGGCTCAATAGACAGGACCTCACACGGTAATCCTCACCAACCCCTCGGCTGCCAAGCTCTTGGGACACCCATGCTGGTACCATCTCTCCAGGCTCAAGCAGGCACCTACTCAAGACACTTGGTCTGTCCAGCAGACAGACCCTCCGGTTTTCCAGGATGCCACAATGAAGGGCCTACCTGCTCCTCATTCTGGCACACTCATATTTAGCAATAACAATTTTCTTCCTAGACACCTGCCTTCTCATCTCCCCCAAGGAACGGATGCCTGCCTTCTCCGGGATGACAGTTCATAGGATGCCTTTCCAGCCACACCTCGCTGAATGTGGACACCTGGCTCTCCCCTTCCCCATGCTGCCGCATGCCCGCAGGAAGTAGCCGGATTTGAGTCTACGCCCTTTGTTCCCAAAGAGAGCCTAAGTGTTTCTCATAATTACCATTCCAATTTTCTGTCACCCCTATAGCCAAAGAGTCTGGAATGTTAGGTGAGGAGGAGTCCCTCGCATCTATCCCAGCCCCCCAGGCCTGGTCTGGACTTCAAATCCCAGCAGGCCAGGTCCTGACCCCTCCCTGGGTCGCGTTTCCATGGCTTCCCAGTTTCCCCCCTCGGGGCCACCTGAGAGCGCAGATCTTCCATTAAACCTGGATACTTCTTAATTTGGCTTGTTTTGATTTGGCTTGATTGGGAATTTTTGCATCGTCAGAGAGCTCACTTAGGAAATATTCCTAACATACATAATAATAGAGATTAGGTAAATATACATCCTCTGTTCCTTCCAAAACATATTCTTATACTACTATCTTTCTTAGTTAGGATTATTATCACTGTGAGAAAAAAAAACCAAGACCAAAGCAACTTGGGGAAGAAAGGGTTTATTTGTTCTTTGGCTGACACTTCCACATAATAATCCGTCATTGAAGGAAGCCAAAATAGGAACTCAAACAAGGCAGGACCCTAAAGGTAGGTGCAGATGCAGAGGCCATGGAGAGGTGCTACTTACTACTGTCTTGCTCCCCATCTCTCACTAAGCCTGCTTTTTATAGAACCCCAGACCACCAGCCCAGGGATGGTACCACCCACAAGGGGCTGGACCCTCCACCATCAATCACTAATAAAGAAGGTGCTTTACAGCCAGCTTTTACAGCATTGTTTTCTCAGTTGAGGCTCCCTCCTCTCTGATGACTCTAGCTTGTGTCATGCTGACATAAGCCAGCCCACACACTGTTCTTGCTGTTCTGAGATGGTGTGAGATGACACAATGCACCATGTGTTAAGATAATGTCAGTTGCATGGTCGTAGGCACTGTGACCTGGGGCCAACTACTCTCTATTGCATTTTGAAGTGAGACAGTAAAGGAATTCATCAAACTGCTGGGCATGGTGATGCATGCCTTTTGGAAGCAGAGGCAGGTGGATCTCTATGAGTTTAAGGCCAGACTGGTCTATAGAGCAAGTTCCAGGACAGGCTCCAAAGGAAAAAAAATCAAACTATTCAGATTACTCTGCTACTTACAATGTATAAATCCTTTATCCTTTATTTCTGGATTTTTCCATGTAATATTTCCAGACCTCAGTTGACCATGAATAACTAGGAAGGAGAGTAATTATGATTTTGTGGGAATAGCCATAATGCATCTTTCCTTCCTTCTGATATGGGTTCTCTCCTACCTCTCTGCCTGTACCTTCCAGATTGAATACTTGTGTTCAAATCCTTGCTTTTGATTCTGTTTCAGATATAACCACCAGGCTCAACTGACAAGGCAAGGAAGGACCTCTGACCCAGGTCTCTTGACCAAGACTCCTCTCTGCCCGGTGATGGCTTGGGTCTAGGTGAGCTGGAATGGTGGGACCATAATAAGGTTGTAATTCTGCATCTCTCCTCTCTGTGCTTCTCCGGGGGTGGGGCATGTTGTGTAGGTTTCTAAGATATTTGTGACATCTTCGGCTTCTTTATATCAAAAACTCCAACTCATAGAGGCTTCAGAGTCTCACAGGTGCAAATCCCCATGAGTTTTTCAAGTCTGTCAACACTGGCTTAGTGCCTTTGAGCCTCGGTTTCCTTACTGCTAAACCGAATGGTAGCATACCAGCCACTCACAAGTCTTTGTAGTAAGCCAAGTTAACTTATGCTGAGCTGTCTATACCTACATAGCTTATTGTCAACAAACCTCTCCCAGTCCCTTACCTGAAATCTTCCACAAGTCCAGCACCTACAAATAGCTCCTGTCTGCTGGTCACCATGGCAACCTTAAGCAAGCTATAAATTTCTCCTAATGAGGCAGAGATATTTTCACTTTTCCCTGCTGTGCCTGTCTGGGTCTTGGATAGATTAAAAACTCCCTGAGGAGTATCGCTTTAGAGTGTGTTAGTCTGCCCATCTATAATCCACATCACTGACTATGACAGAGGCAAAAATAACCAGATGGTAAAGGCAGAATCAGCCTTCCCTGGGCACGAAGCTGCCTCTGTGTTTTAGATGGGACAACAGTAGCTGGTTGGCATTATGGCTTTGTGTGTGTGTGTGTGTGTGTGTGTGTGTTGATTTGTTTCTTTGGATACGGGAATAGAACCCAGGGCCTTGTGAAGCCTAGGGCTGCCCCAGAGGCCACCAAGCATGCCCTTCTGCTGCTCTGTCCTTGGCTCCACCTCCCTTTGGGTTTGTGATTCACTTGGAGTCCACAGCATCAAACTGAGAACAGCATGTCCTGAGGCTCCCCACTTTGTCTCTGGCCCAGAGTCTGCCCAGATGACTCGGGTCAGCAACATGCCTTTTGTTCTTTTGTAACACGACAATACTGGATCAAGTTGTTTTTAAAAATCCTTTCGCATTCTGAGTTTCTGTTGCTTTTATGGATGCGGAATCAATCTCTAGCACAAGCTGTGTGGAAAATGGCTTTTATTGAAGATACAGAGAAGGACGGGAAAGGATCAAAATATCACGTGCTTTTGAGAAGATTATCAAACACTCCCTTCCTTCTTCCTTTGTAAATGTGAGAGACCTAGCACATCTGTAATGCTAGCTTTTAGGATTCTGAGGCAAGAGGATTCCTAGTTTGAGGCCAGGCTGAACTACACTGTAAACCCAGGACAGCCTAGGTTACATAGAAAGACTCTGACCAGTAAGAACAAGAAACACAACAACAACAACCTACCACAATAATCAGGCCCAGAAAGTAAAGGACTTGAGTTCATCTGTGAAGTCTGGAATATCTGAATTAAACATCTAAACTTGGTTCTTGTTTGAATATGCGAATTTATTCTAATGCAGTTAGTGTAGTGGAGAACGATTTGAACACATTGCAAATGCTGCTTTTGCCCCTGTGTGATCTCACTCACAGGACACACTAGAGAAAAGCAGAAAGCGGCATGCAGCCAAACTGAGGTGTCAGGTGAAAAGTCCAGATAGTGGTAAGCAAACCTTATGCCAAGCAAACAGGAAGGGGGAGAAGGCAGAGGACGGGTGGATGCTTCAAGCAGGAGGCAATCAGCATCTGAAGCCTTAGCAAACCCAGCCTTCCCTTTATGGGCGGAAGCAAGCACAACTAGGAAGAAAGAAGAGTGAGACGTGAGGGAAATGGTTGGTGTGTTGGCTGCTGAGTGGACCAGAGGAGTCAGCTAACTCTGGAAAGAACCCCTCAGGAGGCTGGCTGCTGGCTCAGCTTGGGAAGAGTGGCCAATGTTTGATTTGAAGTGTTTTGATTCAGATTGATAAGGGCAGACAAAGCAAGCTCATCATTTATGTGGCAACAAAAGAGAATTTGGAGCCTCCAGGGTTTATCCCACCAAGGATTGAGAGTGTGGGGCGTGCACGAGGCTTATCTAACTCACACAGAAGGTGTGGCTGTCTGCAGGGAACCGGTCTAGAACAGAGAAAGGGAAAGGATTTCTCCAGTCATTTCTGTCTTTGGGGTCATAGGTCTCCAGTGAAACCTGACATCTCCAGTGAGAACACCGGACACACTGCAAAGCCCTGTCCCGACTTCCCATTGTGCCATGAGCCACATCTGTCTACTGTTGGGTGACAGCTACTATTCTGACTTCAGACGACCCTCGACACTGCGGTTCTTTCAGGGACAGGCTGTCTTCAGGTCCACAAAATGAAGTGCCATGCTTGCTGTGGTGTTTATGTATTCCTTTTGATTTTTCGAGACAAGGTTTCTTTGTATAACAGTCCTAGCTGTCCTGGAACTTGCTTTGTAGACCAGGCTGTCATTGAACTCAGAGAGATCTGCCTGCCTCTGCCTCCCAAGTGCTGGGATTAAAGGCGTGCGCCACCACCGCTCAGCTGTTTCTGTCTTTCTTAACAATATAAAATGGATACCACTTTTTAAATTCCCCCTCCAATGTGTATGTCTGGTGGGGGATTGCCTTTCATACTAAACATGTACTCTACCACTGAACTACCACTCAACTCTCTTGCGTTTTCTTTTTAATGTATCACTATAAAGCACCCCAAATCCCATTTCCCCCAAAGTCTTGTTATTTTTAATTGCGTGGTTTTAGCAGCACAGTAGCTTTAATACATACATGACTGCAGAAGCAACGGCATTGAAGGAGCTTTTTAGAGAGAAGGCTGCCCAGGGCTTGCAGTCTCTGGGACTCAACCAACACCCAATGTCTTCTGCAGTGTGTGCCCCCAGGGCTGCTGGTTCTGCAGTCTCTGAGACTCAACCAACATCCAATGTCCTCTGCAGAGTGTGCAAGCTTGTAGCCCTTTCTGTTTAATACACCCAGGTGGAGAATCTGCTTCAAACTTACTTCAGAGAGAAGGGCAAGAGTTTTCCTTGGGCTGAGGTCATTGAATAAACAGAACTATATGGTGAGATTTGACCAGTAACCAATCAGCACTTCTGTACCTCACTGGAAAAGACTCACCTTGGTGAAACACCGATGGCCCAAGGCAAGGGACCCAGAGCTCTGGACGCTCCAAGCCTTTCCTGGTTATTCTAAGGGCCAAAGAGATCTCTTCCTTCACATGTCCTTGAACTTTTATTGACAAGTCTTTGACAGCTTTGATTTAAGGAGAAGATAAATTAAGGAATCTCATCGCGAAGACACTATGGGGTCGTGGTGGGGGCAGGAGGGTGGTGGAGGGTGCTGTGTATATATACCCATGTACGGAACAAAACTGCTTCCACAGGAGACCACGTTCTCAGTTTACTCAGACATCTGGTTTATGAGGCAGGCCCTTTTCAATCTCAAATGAATTCTGGCAAGCCTATTTATATTCCAAAAAGCTAAGACTCCTCAATAAATATTCAGAGACATGAGCCTGGCATAATAGGAAATATGTATGTGGTCTTTGTCTGGTCTCTGATTCCAGGCATGGGGCTCCTAAATCCCTGGAAAGTTCCTAAGGGTCTGAAGTGGCTTTGTTATGCAGAACTGTCCCTTCATGGGGCTGGAGGGACAGCTCAATCAGCAGAGTACTTCCTTTGTAAGCAGGACCTGAATCTATGACCAGAACCCTAGGAAGCATCAGATGTGGTGACAGAGGTGGAGACAGGTGGATCTCCAGCTTCCAAGCCTTATCTGTGAACTTGAGGCCAGTGGGAGGCATTGCTTAAAAAAGTCAAGAGGACGGCACTTGAGGAATGATATTCTGGGTTGCCCTCTGGCATCCACACCTCACTTGCACCCACGTGAACACAAACCCACACATTTGCATACACACATCAGAGATGGTGGGAGTGGATAGAGAAAGCTGGGTGGGTATGGGCATGCAGGTGTCTGCAACCCCAGGGCTGTGGCAGCAGAGACAGGAGGATTCCTGGGATTTGTTGGTTGTCAACCTAATTCTAGAATCACTGAGACCCTGTCTTATTCATGGCACAAAATGTTTTCTGAGTGAGGCCCTGGCAGGTGAGCCCACAATGGGTGAGCGACAAACAAGGCCGGGCAGGCAGAACTGAAGTGGAAAGTTTTATCAGGGAAATGGAAGGGAGAGAAGGGAAGAGAAAGAAAGGAAGGAAGAGACAGAGAGACGGAGAGAGAAAAGAGAAGAAGAGGCAGGAAAAGTCGTGCTTTCCCCTTCAGAGGAACAGCTTGGAAAGGAGAGAAGAGGAGTGGGTGGAGTTTGTCTCTTAAAGGGACCTTTGCACCAGCATGCAGACTAGGACCCTGGGCTGGCCAGGGTACTTACTGCCTGGGTGCATCCTGCCAGATGACAACAGCAGGCCAGCATAATGCCTGAATCCTAACATTCTGTATCCAGGGACTAGGTAGAGAATGACAGAACAAGACACCTGATGTCCCCCTATGGCTTCTGTAAATGTGCACTGATGTGGGATTTCCCTCTGTATGCTGTGAATATGTTTTATTACTATTGGTTAGAAAAGAAACTCCTGTGGCCTATGGCAGGGCAGAATATAAATAGCCAGGCAGGAAAGTCAAATAGGTGGAGTCAGAGAGACTCAATGTAGCTGCGGAAGGAGAAAGACATGGAAACTTACCCGTAGGCCACAGCTTCATGGTGATACATAGATTAATAGAAATGGGTTAATTTAAAATGTAAGAGTTAGTTAATAAGAAACCTGAGCTAATTAGGCCAAGCAGTGTTGTAATTAATATAGTTTCTGTGTGATTAGTTGGGTCTTGGCAGTTGGAAGATTAAATATAGTGTACACAGACTCATGCACTCCACACATAGGTGTGGGACACACACACTATGACACAACACAGAGACACACTCACACATGGAAACCCTAAACAGTGGGGTCCAGATTTGGGCAGGTGAATACACCCTTGTGTTGTGGTGCCTCAGTGCCATGGAGATTGAGGTTCTTGTACCAAGACCATTCCTGACCTCATGTTATCTACTGTTGGGGACTGCAACTAGGCCCTGAATTTCCTATAAATGACTTGTTATGCCTGAAGATGCTCTGAGAAGCCTGCAGCTGCTCTGAGCAAGAGACCCTGAGGCAGGGGAATGGTTTCTGATGGCTGCAGCTGAAAGATTCCCGAGAGCTGAGGCGTGGCCAGAGCACTATATAAGCTGCCCCCAACACAATAAAGTGGGCATTCTTGGCATTCTTGTATCAAGGATGACCCACGTCCCCTTGTCTCTGGGTGTCTGTGTGTGTGTGTTTTTAAATCTCCAGCCTAGTTCCCAGTCCGCCTACCATCCCATAGTGCAGGCGCTACAATCTACCTCAGCCTGTTCATTTATATCTTTTATACTAAGCTATAGTAGTAAAATACATGAAATTTACCTTAGTTCTGTGAATCATCCCAGGGTATAATTGAGCCCTAAGGGGAAGGGTTCATGGAGAACTCATAGATGACTGGGTGTCTGTAGGAGCTGTCACTATGACCATGGTGACTCTTATGAAGGAAACATTTAACTGTGGTGGCTGCTTACAGTTCAGGGGTTCAGTTCATCACTGTGGGGAGTATGGTGGCAGGCAGCCGTGAAGGTGGAGCGGAAACGGCTGCATCTTGCAGGCAACAGGAAATCAACTGACTGTCACACTGAGTGAAGCTGGAGAAAAAGCCCTCAAAGTCTGCCTGCCTCCATAGAGACACACGACCACTAGAAGGTGTGGCCCAGATTAAAGGTCTGCCCGCCTGCCTCGAGGTCTGGATTAAAGGCACGCGTCATCCAGTCTCCAACAAGGCCACTTTCCCTAATAGTGCCGCTCCCTGAGTTTATGGGGCCAAATACATTCAAACTACCCCAGTGACCTGCAGACCCAGGACCTGTGTCTGACACCCACAGTGAAGACTGTTGTAGCGGTGTGGTGTGCCTTTAGTCTGTGGAGCCTCGTGGGAATGCGGGTAGGTGCAGGTGTCAGAGTAGGATACTACCCAGTTTGTGTCAGATGAACCATGGAGAACCCTTTGAGGTTTAACTATAACCCCCTCCAGGAGACCTGTGGCAGCCAATGGTTGGAGACAGATCTTGTAGTTGATGTCACATCACAGGCACCATCTCTTAGTACTTCTCTTTGGGTACTAAGTAGAAAGCTCATCCATTGCCTGACTAAACTAATGCTCAAGTGTAGAACTTTCTAGAAATACCCAATTGGATCTCTAGATGCGCTTGATCTTCAGAAGGAAACAAGGGGCCTCCCTGCCTGCACTGTCCCCAGGCTCAAGCCCCCGCCCCCCAGTCCTTTTCTAGGATCTCTTGGAGAAGGTGTAGACCAATTCCAAATTCTCTTGATAAGATGGTGGGGATAGACATGTTTTGGAGGGACAGAAGCAGAGCAGGAACCCACGGAGCAGTCTTGCTGCTTAGAAGGAAGGGGAAAAGGGCAATCTACTACTGGTTTATGTGAAACTTCCCCCACAGGCCTTCTAGAAACTTTGGGTGGGTGTTCTAGGTTCTTTTCTTTTTTCCTTTCTCTTTTTCCTGTTTGTTCGAGACAGGATTTTTCCACATAGCCGTGGCCCACCTGGAACACCTGCCTCTCTTTCTCAGCTGATGGGATTAATGGTGTGTAACACACACCTGCCTCTCTCTCTCTCTCAGCTGATGAAGATTAACGGTGTGTAACACACCTGCCTCTCTCAGCTGATGGGATTAACGGTGTGTAACACACACCTGCCTCTCTCTTAGCTGATGGGATTAACGGTGTTTAACACCTGCCTCTCCCTCTCAGTTGATGGGATTGATGGTGTGTAATACACACCTGCCTCTCTCTTAGCTGATGGGATTAACGTTGTATAACACCTGCCTCTCCCTCTCAGATGATGGGATTACGGTGTGTAACACCTGCCTCTCCCTCTCAGATGATGGGATTAACATTGTGTAACACCTTGCCTGCCTTCCAGCTTTGTAGCTGTGAGAAAACAAACCTACAGAAATCATCTTAGAGGAGAAAGGGTTTACTGTAACTCTTAATTTCAGGTTGCAACCCATTGTTGAGAGGAAGCAGGAACTTGACGCGGCTAGTCATGTCACATCTATAGCAGGAGCAGACAAGAGCAGAAAGAAATGAATACATGCATGCTGCATGCTCACTTGGTATTCTGCATAGTTGTGTTCAGTTCAGGAACCCCTGCATAGGGAATGGTGATGCCTATAATGGATTACGTCTTCCCACATCAATTGACTCAATCCCTAACAGACATGGCCATGGGCCAAGAAACACTGACAATCCCTCATTGAAACCCTCTTCTCAAGTGACTCCAGCTGTGCCAAATTGACAAAGCTACACACCACAGTGAGACTTCACTAGGTTCTAGGGACTGACATTAAAGACGCATGTACATGTGTATCATTTTACAAATATTACTGAGCTGCTGTTTCATGTTAAATACTGATCGTTTCTGCCTAATAGAGTCAAAGAGAATTTTTTTTTTGACCAGTCTCAAGGCCACCACCTCTTCAAGTATTCCTCAATGCCTCCGTCCTTCGAGGGCAATGGGTGTGTCTTTTCTGAGATCTAGTGATGCCCCGACTGTAGACCTCTTCTGAAATCCCTTCCTTCCTCTCTCTCCTGCTGCAGGGCTAGCCTTTCATTGTTGCACCTGTTATCTCAAAGTGACAGTGATTAGAGTTGTTAGGTATTAACTATGGAGACCAAAGAACAAAATCAAAATTCTCACACTTTAACAACCAGCCCTGGACTACCTGGAGTCTGACATTCAGTGATGTGTGATGTCGTATGCAGACATCTGAAGCCACACTGTGGTGCCTTACCAGAATGCAGTTTTGAAAAGAAGTCATAGGCTGTGAAGTGTATCACTTCACGAGCTAGTGGGACAATTACTTGCCTTGAATAATCCACACAGATAGCTCGGGAGCAAAGCACATTTCCCTCAACTGTGGTAAGACCGTCGACTCCTCTCCGTGGACTTGCAGTGTGTCTGAGTAGACCTCTGTGTGTCTGCATCCACCACCTGCATCACTGCGCAAGACACTCACAGTCAGAACAACCTCCCAAATTAGAAAGTCATGGCAGTAATATGTCCTTCTTGATAGGCTCCTTCTTGTTTTGGAACTAAAGGCTGATTTCTTTTCCATCTCTTTGGCTGGGGACTAGAAACACTCATCAAAGGGGCATGGGGCTGCAAGGCCTCGTTTAGGCACCTGATGACTCACTCATGCCAAGGGAGGGATGTGGCCTTCACAGCAAGCTCGGGCAAGGGTAGAAGGGTGCTTAATAGCTATTGTGCCTCTGGAGTTGGCTGATCTTTACCACACATCTCCTTTGGCTGTGGGCTTTGTACGATGTATGCACCGTTTGATACCCAACCCCTTCCTGCAGACACCTTACGTAAGAGAACCTTTGTGCTTTCTTTCTACTAGGAGTACATTCTACGAGGACTGAGAGCAACCATTGAAGCTTTGGGTTTTGGAGAACAAAGTGCAGACTTTAGAAAAAAATGTAATATATATGTAACAAATGGAGTCCCTAGATCAGAAATTCTTTGATAGAAGTCAATGATTTTTGAACCTCTAAGATAAACTGGAAAATTTTTGCATTGGTGTGTATATGAATTTGGAGTAGACTGTGTCCTTTCTGTAAATCATAGTAGGAAAGATTTCAAACTTCTAAAGACTGGAGCTCTCCACCCCAAAACACACAATTTACCTAGGACAACACTCAGCACTGACAGCTGTCAAAGCAGGAGCCAGTGCCCTGTATTGAACCGCATGTAGCTGGCCTGAGCACCTGACTTCAGGCCTTCTCCTCCCCCAGCCACAGACGCCACTGACTCTATTTTTAAGAGACGAGTCCAAAGGGTGTTATTATTCTCTGTCTTGAAGCAGAGCCTGGAGGAGAGTGGCCAGCCTGGAAAAAGAGCCTCTCAGAGTGACTCACCATCACCCTCTCCTGAGTAATGGTCTGCGGGCTCAATGGCTCACCCTTATCCACACATTGCTGGATATAATTGGGCCCGAGCCAGCAGTTGAGTGAGATATGAAACCCTGGGATGAATACAGGAGACCAAAGGTTTAGGCAAGAAGAATAGGTTTCCATTACCCGAATATACCCCTCTCACCCAAGAGGAAGGAAAGATAGCTTATTTATAAATGCTGGGGTCAGTGAACTGCCAAATTAGTATTAAAATTCCCAGCAGCAAACCCAGCCTGGTATGTATCCATAACCCCACCATTGGGTGTTCAGGCATAGGGGGACTCCTGACCCCTGGAGACTTGTTGGTCAGCTAATCTAGCCAGTAGGTGTAATCCAGGTTCAGTGAAAGACTCTGTCTCAAAACTAAGGTGGGGAGCCATAGAGGAAGACACCCAACCTCTAGCCGCCATATGAATGCACACGAGACACACACACACACGCACACACACACATATTCATAAAATCACTACCACACATATAGGTCCTCCACAACCCCTGCACAGCTGAAGCTATGTAAGTAAGGTGGGGAAAGGGAAAGAAAGGGAGGAAGCCTATTTCCTCCATGGGCAGCAAATTCCTACCTATCCTGTAGGTAACAAAAGCACTGACAGTGGCAGGAGGCTGAGGAGTTAGCCACAGAACAGCACCCAAGCCTATAATCCAGAAGATATGAAACCAACCCCAGGAGATATTCTAGCATTCAGCACCCCAGGGTTGCCTCCCAATTGCTATACCTTAGGGCTTATGATGCGCTCTCAGACACTCATTTGGCCTTTCCTGATCCTGGGATGGTTTTCCCAATGGAAAGTGTTAAGAGTTACATTTGATTGGTAGTTTTGCACATAGGCCATAGTGGAGACAGGTCTAGGGAAGGGATCTTAGAGGCTGACAAACAAGAATCATGAACAACCAATGGGGAAGACCCTGACAATGAGGAAGGACTCTGACTTCTGGACACTTCTTGTCCATAATTTTGCAGCATGGCTATCCTTCAGAGTTAGAGGCTCCTGTAAGCAAAACCGCCTTTCCAAGATCTACTGACTCAGAGACTAGAGTCTGGACTTTCGGAAAACTCCACAGCAAATTCCAAAGAAGCAGTTCTTAGAGATCCAAGGTGGAGCCAAACCAGAAAGCCCTTAATTGCCCCTTCCCCAGCATCCCCTGCCACAGTAAGATGCCAATTCTAGAGGCAGATTCAAATGGGTGTGAAAAACTGCTTTCCAAAATGAGAAGCATCCAAAACATGAGGTATAGAGCAGCAGGCCCTCCCAGCATCTCCCCTACTCCCAGATGTTTTTCCGTACATTCGGCTCACAACATATGGTAGCCTCCTCTGCAGGGCATCATTTCCACAGCCATGAGCCCGTCAAGATCCCAAGTGGAAACATCACATCGTTAAGCTGGAGACAAACAATACCAAGAGTAGCGTGCTTATTGTCGCTGTGGAAAGCCCTGAATGGGGGTTTGAATAAGCGTAGATTGGTTCACACTTTCAGATTGATTCATTGCCAGACTTGGCCAACTCTACTCTGACATGCTGTTAGCACTACAGTTTCCTAAATTTATATTCCTGATGGAGAAGGCCTGTGTCACCAACAGGCAGAGAGAATGTGGGGGAGGCAGTTGCCTGGAAAAACAAGCATATTAGCAAGAGTTATCTACTAACAATGAGAATCCCAATGCTAGAAGGCTCAAAGCAAAAAAGGAAATTGACTGGAACAGTGGAAGAACCCAGATTCATATATGACATAATCATAAGAATCTTTCAGGTTCTTGACCCGTTTGTTTCTATGGGGTTTCTATCCAGGTCACACATCATAATCATAAGAATCTTCCAGGTTCTTGACCCGTTTGTTTCTATGGGGTTTCTATCCAGGTCACACATCATAATCATAAGAATCTTCCAGGTTCTTGACCCGTTTGTTTCTATGGGGTTTCTATCCTGGTCACACCTCCCAATGACAACCCCCAATTACGCATAGTTTGGGTTGTGACTCTGGCCTTTGACAGTTGAGTTGCATTTCCAACCCACCAATCACTGATAAAATAGGTGGTGACCTGAATGTGGCCATCTAGCCGTCGCCTGCCTCTCCTGGAGATTGGTTCTCTAACCAGTGTTGATGACTGATGACCCGCCAGCTTAGCCAATATAGGGACAGAATTCCAGCACACAAGATATCACCTGGGTATCCTGGACAGAGATGCTGGCCGGCCGTGCCTAGAGCTGAACTCTGGGGTTAGTCTGACTTCAAGCGTAAAGTTGCTCTGACGGGGGTGGCTGCCTGTGGGAGAATCCAGGTACTGGAGAGGAGTGCTGGCAGATGATAAGAAGGTGTATGGAACCTTTGCTGCCCTTGCGGGGGAGTACCTGCTCTCTCTCAGGCTCACTCCTACCATAGATTTTTTTTCTAGATGGTTATTTCTTTACCCAATGTCTTTGATGTAGCTTATGGGCCCTCGGGGGAGCATCTGTAAGCCCTTTTATCTTTAAACTTGTTGCTGCAGGCTTATGTTACAGTTGGTACTTAGTCAATCTTAGTAAAATGACACAGGAAACATAGGTCTAAGTTAAAGAATCCTGAAGTTTGGTTTGGAATCTGTTCCAAAGTTTTGTGCAGTTTTGACTTAGTATTCTTTCTGGCTCTGGTCACTGTCAAACAGGCTGGAAAAATGGCTTAATTGATGTAATGTTACTGCACAAGCATAACAACTTAAGTTTGATTCCCAGGACCCACATAAAATCTTGGTACAGCAACACACCTGTCTATAGTCCTAGACAAAGCTGGAGGGACAGAGACGGGAGCATCCCTGGGGCTTGCTGACCAGTCTGGATGAAGGGGTGAGCTCCAAGGTAAGTGAGAGATCCTGCCTCAAAAAAATAAGGTGGTTGGACTGGGGAGATGGCTCAGTGGGCTCAGAACATTTGCTGTGTAGCTGTGAGGACCTGAGTTAAGTCTCTAGCAGTCATGTTAAAAAAAAAAAAGCCAGTCATGGCTGTGTGTGCCTGTGACCTCAGACCATGGAAGCTCATTGTGTAGCCAGCCTAGATAAAAGAAGGACCTTTCCATTTCAGTGGCTCTCTCAAGGGAATAAGGTGGATAGTGATAGAGGAGGACACCTAATGACTGCCTTTGCTTTTGTGCACACATGCATGGGTGCCTGCCCCCAACTCACACATATGCATTATATATAAACACTACACACTGAAGCAGATTGTCAATGTTGACCTCTGGTTCCACAAACACACATGCACACACATAAAGACTAGCCAACATTTCAGGGCCTGTGGGCTTTGGCCACAGACACGCCTCTCTGTCATGCAGCACAAAAGCAGCAGGGACTGCATGGGTGGCCAGGCATTGCTGTGTTTCATTAAGACGTTATTTATAAAACAGGTGAAGATCCAGATTTGAGCATGTAGCCATAGCAGCTGGCTAGCGGTCTCCTAGATACTGTCCTTCAGGGTTGCACCTCAGGGGAGAGGGAACTCCAGGTGTCAGAGCGTTTCCACTGAGCAAGTGAGGGATACTCAGCCTGCGTGGCTCTCTGTGAACAGAACCGCTGTTCTAGAGAAGAGATCCCATCACTAGCCTGGGATCTCTGAGAGTACAGACATGCGGGCTTTGTTCTCTTCTGATATCAGTGCCTGGCATATGTTTTCAACAAGCCATCTGTAAATGTTTATCAGACAAATAGGCTGTTGCTAACTTTTAAGATACTTTTGAAAAACAGAATAATAAACCTTGACCTCAAATACCACACTAAACAATAACCCTAAACTGTCATTATATGTATGATCAAGCGTTAATATACATCTATACCGAGATGGTTTATACATCCATAAACAAAAATTTCACCTTTAAAAAAGAAGCCAACACTTAAGAGAAGAAGGAGAAGGAGAAGTTAAATGTGTTGATGAATATATGGAAAAATATTCAAAAAATGTGAAAAATTAGACATTATGCAATATCAGGCTTCATTTTAGCAATAATAAAAATGGTAATGCTGGGTTTCAGTGAGATTGTGCGGGCAGGAACACTGGCTATCGAGGGGATATTGTTATGATGCCAGCGGCATGGCCTGCTCCTGGCACAGTGTGTTCTGAAGCCTTTACAATGTGCCAGCTCTGAGCCGGGCGGTGGTGGCGCACGCCTTTAATCCCAGCACTCGGGAGGCAGAGGCAGGCGGATCTCTGTGAGTTCGAGGCCAGCCTGGTCTACAAGAGCTAGTTCCAGGACAGGCTCTAAAAAAAAGCTGCAGAGAAACCCTGTCTCGAAAAACCAAAAAAAAAAAAAAAAAACAAAAAACAACAAAAAAAACAAAAACAAAAACAAAAAAAACAAAAACAAAAAAACAATGTGCCAGCTCTGCTAGGCAGTTACACTGTTCCTAGATTCAGTCAGCAGCACACACGTCTTCACACACAGCGCTCATTAATTCCTAGTTGTTTCGATTGATCTCTCTGCCTCTGAGAACAGACTAATCCCCCAGCCACAGTCGCTGATAGCATCTCACCACCATCAGGGAACCAGGACACATAAAAGGCTAGTCTGATGGTGGCTTGACTGTCAGCCACGAGCCTATGGAAGCCTCTCTCACAAATACAGTGTCACCAAGCTCATCGCCTGCGGTACCATTTGGAAAAGACCCAGCAATTACTTGAAAGCTCAGCCTGGGAGGTGCATTTCGGGCTGTCATCTAGGAAGAGGGAGCTAAACTAAACATTTTCTATATGCCAAGAAGTTAAAATATCTTGTTTTCCTTTTTACCCGACCGACACAGTAGCCATGTTGTACTGATGAAACACTAATGTTTACTGGGAGAAGCCAACATGGAACACAAGTAAGTCTGCCTTGGGCAACGACCCGCGAAAAATTTGACTGCAGCACATCTAAGACTCTGAATTGCTCAGCATGCCACCATGACATTGGCTGTTTAATCAAAGGAGAGTAAATGTAGATTTTCTGCTTGCTCTTCATTAAACCACTTTGAGTGAAGGTTATCTGACACGCACGTTCACGCCCTCAGATCTTTCTCCAGGTACATAATAATAACATCATCAAATGGGAAGGAAAGTCTCAGCTTCCATCCAAGGCAGCCACGGGTTGCTTCGACTATTCTTGCTCAGGCCAATGTCCTTTAAGCAAGTTCTTAATCGGGAAACTTGGCTACGTGATGACTGACTGAGGTCAGACTGCCCTGTCCTGGAAACTTAGAAGATCACCTTAAATGATTCCCCTTTGCCCATCGTGTAAAATAAACACACAAGTCTCATTGTCTGTGTATCGTTTGTTTTGTTTTTTATAGCATCCATGGTAGTGCGGGGCTTTTGACAGCAAGAGATGGGGAGTGAGTGTACATATGTCTCTTGTGCTTTTCCTTCTCTTTATGTTTCCTCTTGCTTCTGCTTGTCTATTGGTGTTTAAATATTTATATTATTTTTATAGAGAGAGTATGGGATAAATGGGGGAGGAAGAGGGATGTCTGTGTCACACGGCTTCCTCTATCGTTCTCCATCTTATTTTTTTTTTTTTTTTGGTTTTTCGAGACAGGGTTTCTCTGTAGCTTTGGAGCCTGTCCTGGAACTAGCTCTTGTAGACCAGGCTGGTCTCGAACTCACAGAGATCCGCCTGCCTCTGCCTCCCGAGTGCTGGGATTAAAGGCGTGCGCCATCACCGCCCGGCTTTCCATCTTATTTTTTGAGACAGCTTCTTGTTCATCTTGACTCCCAGTGTTGAAGTTGCCACTCTCGATGCCACATCCAGGTCTTGTGTAGGTGCAGGGGATCTGAATAAAGGTCTCATGCTTGGTCATCAGTGATTCACTTACTGAACCACCTACCTAGCCCTATTCATTTGTCTCTCCAAAGCCTAGGCTGGCCTTGAACCTTCTGTGTAGTCCAACCTTGTCTTACATGAAACATCGTGCCCAACATTCTCCTTTTAATTCTGCAGCCACCAGGCTTCAGACATGGGGGCTCCACTCTGATGGCTTTATCTAAGCATAATCACACCATAGCCAGATGAACTTTCCACCCCCTTAATATATTCCAATGGGAATTAAACCTTTTAACATAGGAAACACAGAACTCCAGATCCTTGTCCAAGAAAACAGGCACTTCATTTTTCCAGATGAAGAGGCAGGCCAGAAGTCAGCAGCACAAACCAAGAACACAGTTTACCCCACCTCTTTCAAAATTACAATTACTTCACAATGCAGCATTGGTTTAGGACAGTGGTTCTCAACCTGTGGGTCTCGACCCCTTTGGGTCACATATCAGATATTTACATCACGATTCATAACAGTAGTAAAAGTACAATCATAAAGTAGCAACAAAGTGATTTCATGGTTGAAAGTGACCACCACACGAGGAACTGTATTATAGGGTTGCAGCATTAGAAAGGTTGAGGACCACTGATTTAAGAGAATTTAAAGTAATTTGAGTGTTTTTCTATACAATGAAAGTTCATTGACTAGCTTTATATGAAGGACTAGAGAGATAGCTCAGTGGTTAAATGAAGTTGAACCTTTTCATCAGGATCATCGGCTTCCTGATAATACATGGAAACTTATTATTAATTATGAAACTTAGTGGATAGCTTAGGCTTGTTTCTAATTAGCTCTTTATTCTTTTTTCTCATGGTTTATTTTTTTTTATATTTAAAAATTTCCATCTCCTTCCCTCCTCCTCCCCCCTCCCTCCGCTCCTCCTCCCCCTTCCCTCCACTCCTTCTCCCCCTTCCCTCCCCTCCCCTCCACCCATACCTCCCCTCCCTCCCTCTCAAGGCCAAGGAGCCATCAGGGTTCCCCACTCATGCTAAGACCAATGTCCTCCCAACTCCCCCCAGGTCCAGGAAGGTGATGGACCAATCTGAGAAGGCTCCCACAGAGCCCGTCCATGCAGAAGAATCAGAGCCCAGCGCCATTGTCCTTTGCTTCTCAGTCAGCCCCCGCTGTTGGCCACATTCAGAGAGACGGGTTTGGTCTCATGATCCGTCAGTCCCATTCCAACTGGAGTTGGTGATCTCCCTTTAGTTCTGTCCCACCGTCTCCATGAGTGAATGCACCCCTCACGTTCCTGACTTTCTCCCTCATGTTCTCACTCCTTCTGCTCCTCATCAGGACCTTGGGAGCTCAGTCCAGTGCTCCAATGTGGGGCTCAGTCACCTTCCCCATCTGTCGCCAGCTGGAGGTTCCCTCACGGTCCTGACTTTCTTTCTCATGTTCTCTCTCCTTCTGCTCCTCATCAGGACCTTGGGAGCTCAGTCCGGTGCTCCAATGTGGGGCTCTGTCATTTTCTCCATCTATCGTCAGATGGAGGTTCTATGGTGATATGCAAGAAATTCATCAGTATGGCTATAGGAACTGGCCTTTTCAGGCTCCCTCTCCTCAGCTGCCCAAGGAACTAACTGGGGGCGTCTCCCTGGAAACCTGGGAACCCCTCTAGGGTCAAGTCTCTTGACAACCCTCAGGTAGCTCCTTAAATTAAGATATATGCTTCCCTGCTCCCATATCCACCCTTCCTGTATCCCAAGCATCCCATTCCTCCGAGCTCCCCCCATTCTCCCCTTCACGCTTTTCTCTCCCCATCTTCCCTTGGCCCAGTCTCGCCCAACCCTCAAGTTCCCAATTTTGCCTGGCGATCGTGTCTACTTCCAATATCCAGGAGGATTACTATATCTTTTTTTGGGAGTTCACCTTCTTATCTTCTCAAGGATCCCAAATTTATAGGCTCGATGTCCTTTAATTATGGCTAGAAACCGATTATGAGTGAGTACATCCCATGTTCATCTTTTTGGGTCTGGGTTACCTCACTCAGAATAGTGTTTTCTATTTCCATCCATTTGCCTACAAAATTCAAGATGTCATTGTTTTTTACCGCTGAGTAGTATTCTAGCATGTATATATTCCACAGTTTCTTCATCCATTCTTCCACTGAAGGGCATCTAGGTTGTTTCCAGGATCTGGCTATTACAAATAATGCTGCTATGAACATAGATGAGCATATGCTTTTGTTGTATGATTGGGCATCTCTTGGGTAGATTCCCAATAGTGGAATTGCTGGGTCCTGGGGTAGGTTGATCCCGAATTTCCTGAGAAACCGCCACACTGCTTTCCAAAGTGGTTGCACAAGTGTGCATTCCCACCAGCAATGGATGAGTGTACCCCTTACCCCACAACCTCTCCAACAAAGGTTATTATTGGTGTTTTGGATTTTAGCCAATCTGACAGGTGTAAGATGATATCTCAAAGTTGTTTTGATTTGCATTTCCCTGATAGCTAGGGAGGTTGAGCATGACCTTAAGTGTCTTTTGGCCATTCGAACTTCTTCTGTTGAGAATTCTCTGTTCAGTTCAGTGCCCCATTTTTTAATTGGGTTAATTGGCATTTTACCGTCTAGTCTCTTGAGTTCCTTATATATTTTAGAGATCAGACCTTTGTCAGTTGCAGGGTTGGTGAAGATCTTTTCCTAGTCAGTAGGCTGCCTTTGTGTCTTAGTGACAATGTCCTTTGCTTTACAGAAGCTGCTCAACTTCAGGAGGTCCCATTTATTCAATGTTGCCCTTAATGTCTGTGCAGCTGGGGTTATGCGCAGGTAACGGTTCCCTGTGCCCATTTGTTGTAGAGTACTTCCCACTTTCTCCTCTATCAAGCTCAATGTGTTCAGATTAATATTGAGGTCTTTAATCCATTTGGACTTGAGTTTTGTGCATGGTGATAGATATGGATCTACTTTCATTCTTCTACAGGTTGACATCCAGTTATGCCAGCACCATTTGTTAAAGATGCCCTCTTTCTTCCATTGTGTACTTTTGGCTCCTTTATCAAAAATCAGGTGTTCATAGGTTTGTGGTTTAAGATCCGGGTCTTCTATACGATTCCATTGGTCGACTTCTCTGTTTTTATGCCAATACCAAGCCGTTTTCAATACTGTAGCTCTGTAATAGAGTTTGAAGTCAGGGATGGTAATGCCTCCAGAAGTACCTTTATTATATAAGATTTTTTTGGCTCTCCTGAGTTTCTTGTTTTTCCATATAAAGTTGGTTATTGTCCTCTCAATCTCTGTGAAGAATTTTAATGGGACCTTGATTGGGATTGCATTGAATCTATAGATTGCTTTTGGTAGAATTGCCATTTTTACTATGTTGATCCTCCCAATCCACGAGCAGGGGAGATCCTTCCATTTTCTGGTATCTTCTTCAATTTCTTTCTTCAAAGACTTAAAGTTCTTGTCAAATAAATCCTTCACTTCCTTGGTTAGAGATACTCCCAGATATCTTATGCTATTTGTGGCTATTGTGAAAGATGATACTTCTCTGATTTCCCTCTCTGCATCCTTATCCTTTGTGTATAGGAGGGCGACTGATTTTTTGGAGTTGATCTTGTAACCTGCCACGTTACTGAAGGAGTTTATCAGCTGTAGGAGTTCTTTAGTGGAGTTTTTGGGGTCGCTTATGTATACTATCATATCATCTGCAAATAATGAAAGTTTAACTTCTTCCTTTCCAAATTGAATCCCCTTGATTCCCTTATGTTGTCTTATTGCTATTGCTAGAACTTCAAGCACTATATTGAAGAGATAAGGAGAGAGTGGACAGCCTTGTCGTGTTCCTGAATTTAGTGGGATAGCCTTGAGTTTCTCTCCGTTTAATTTGATGTTAGCTGTCGGCTTGCTGTAAATAGCTTTTATTATATTTAGGAATGACCCTTGTATCCCTAATCTCTCCAAAACTTTTATCATAAAAGGGTGCTGAATTTTGTCAAATGGTTTTTCAGCATCTAATGAGATGACCATATGGTTTTTTCCTTCAGTTTATTTATATGATGGATTACATTGATAGATTTTCGTATGTTGAACCAGCCCTGCATCTCTGGGATGAAGCCTACTTGATCGTAATGGATAATTTTTCTAATGTGTTCTTGGATTCGGTTTGCCAGTATTTTATTGAGAATTTTTGCGTCAATCTTCATGAGTGAGATTGGCCTGTAATTCTCTTTTTTGGTTGAGTCTTTGTGTGGTTTAGGTATCAGGGTAACTGTAGCTTCATAGAAGGAATTTGGCAGTGACTCTTGTGTTTCTATATTATGAAATACCTTAAGGAGTATAGGTATTAGGTCTTCTTGGAAGTTCTGGTAGAATTCCGCATTGAAACCATCTGGTCCTGGGCTCTTTTTGGTAGGGAGGTTTCTGATAACAGTTTCTAATTCTTCGCGACTAACAGGATGATTTAGAGCATTTACCTGGTCCTGGTTTAACTTTGGTATATGGTCTTTAAAAAACTGTCCATTTCTTTTACATTTTCCAATTTTGTGGCATACAGGCTTTTGTAGTAAGATCTAATGATTCTCTGAATTTCCTCTGTGTCTGTGGTTATGTCCCCCTTTTCATTAATTTAAATATTAATTTGTGTGTTCTCCCTCTGCTGTTTGATTAGTTTGGCTAAGGGTTTGTCATTCTTGTTGATTTTCTCCAAGAACCAGCTTCTTGTTTCATTGATTCTTTGGATTGTTTTCTGTGTTTCTATTTTGTTGATTTCTGCCCTCAGTTTGATTATTTCCAGTCTTCTACTTCTCCTAGGTGAGTCTGCTTCTTTTTTTTCCAGAGCTTTCAGGTGTGCTGTTAAGTCACCAATGAGTGCTTTCTCCGTTTTCTTTAAGTGGGCACTTAGTGCTATGAACTTTCCTCTTAGCACTGCTTTCATTGTGTCCTATAGGTTTGAGTATGTTGTGTCTTTGTTTTCATTAAATTCAAGAAAGACTTTAATTTCTTTCTTTATTTCTTCCTTGACCCAGGTGTGGTTCAGTAGTTGACTGTTCAGTTTCCATGAGTTTGTAGGCTTTCTGGGGGTAGCATTGTTGTTGAATTCTAATTTTAATCCATGGTGATCCGATAAGACACAGGTGGTTACTAATATTTTTTTGTAACTGTGGAAGTTTGCTTTGTTACCAAGTATATGGTCAATTTTCGAAAAGGTTCCATGAGCCGCAGAGAAGAAGGTATATTCTTTTCTATTTGGGTGGAATGTTCTATAGATGTCTGTTAAGTCCATTTGGTTCATTACCTCCATTAAGTCTTTCAATTCTCTGTTAGGTTTCTGTCTGATTGACCTGTCCATTGGTGAGAGAGGAGTGTTGAAGTCTCCAACTATTAGTGTGTGTGGTTTGATGGCTGCCTTGAGTTCTAGAAGTGTTTCTTTTACATAAGTGGGAGCTTTTATATTAGGGGCTTAGATATTCAGGATTGAGACTTCATTCTGATGGATTTTTCCTGTTATGAGTATAAAGTGTCCCTTTCCATCTCTTCTGATTGATTTTAGTTTGAAGTCAACTTTGTTGGAAATTAGTATGGCCACACCCGCTTGTTTCTTAGGGCCATTTGCTTGATAAACCTTTTCCCAACCCTTTACTCTGAGTAGGTGTCTGTCTTTGTGGTTGAGGTGTGTTTCTTGTAAACAGCAAAATGTTGGATCTTGTTTTCGTATCCAGTCTCTTAGCCTGTGCCTTTTTATAGGTGAATTGAGTCCATTGATATTAAGTGATATTAATGACCAGTGGTTGTTAACTTCAGTCATTTTTTGTAGTAGAGTTTGTGTGTTTCCCTTCTTCTAGTTGTGCTGGTGGAGGGTCGCTAGATGCCTGAGTTATTGTGGGCGTTGTTGGACTCCTTGGTTTGTGATTTTCCTTCTATTACTTTCTGCAAGGCTGGATTTGTGGCTGCGTATTGTTTAAATCTGTTTTTGTCCTGGAATATCTTGTTTTCTCCATCAATGGTGAATGCAAGCTTTGCTGGGTATAGTAGTCTAGGCTTGCATCCATGTTCCCTTAGTGTCTGTAGCACATCTATCCAAGCTCTTCTGGCTTTCATGGTTTCCATTGAGAAATCAGGTGTAATTCTGATAGGTTTCCCTTTATATGTTATTTGACCTTTTTCCTTTGCAGCTCTTAATATCTGTTCTTTATTCTGTATGTTTTGTGTTTTGATTATTATATGGCGTGGGGATGCTTTCTTTTGATCCAGTCTATTTGGTGTTCTGTAGGCTTCTTGTACCTTCATAGGAACATCCTTCTTTAGGTTGGGGAAGTTTTCTTCTATAATTTTGTTGAATATGTTTTCTGGGCCTTTGAGTTGTAATTCTTCTCCTTCTTCTACCCCAATTATTCTTAGGTTTGGTCTTTTCATGGTGTCCCAGATTTCCTGAATGTTTTGTGTTAAGAATTTGTTAGATTTGTTTAGTTCTTTAATCTGTGAGTTTATTTCCTCTATAGTATCTTCAGAGTCCGAGATTCTTTCTTCCATCTCTTGTATTCGGTTGGAAATACTTGTCTCTGAAGTTTCTGTTCGTTTACTCAGAGTTTCCATTTCCAGTCGTCCCTCAGATTGTGTTTTCTTCAATACCTCCATTTCATTTATCAGGTCTTGTACTGTTTCCCTTACCTGTTTGATTGCTTTTTCTTGTTTTTCTTGTTTTTCTTGGGTATCTTTGAGAGATTTATTTATTTCGTCTACCTTTTTGTTTGTCAACTCCATTTCTTTATGGCAGTTTTTTACCTCCTGTTTAAGGTCCTCTATTATTTTCATAAAGTACTGTTTAAGGTCGGATTCTTCTATATCTTCTGGGGTAGGGTGTTCAATTCTTGTTGTTTCGGGATGTCTGGATTGTGGTGATGTCATGTTGCCTTTCATGTTGTTGGAGGAGCTCCTGCATTGGCGCCTGCCCATCTCTTCCTTCAAGAGGAGCCGGGGAGGCGCTTGGTGTCCTAGACCAATCTTTGCTGTGACTGAAACTGGTTGGATCTCCCCAGTGTCAGAGGAGGACCTATTCCTTGCATCACAATCTGAAGAAGCCTGCACTCCCTTGCAGGAATCCCCAGACCTGCCTGGAGGCCAGAGTCTGATTCCTCTGGGTGGATGGCCTTAGAACAGGAGCAGGACACCAGTTCAGGTGGAACTGAACTGGTGGAATACCACACAGCGAACCTGGCAGCACAATCTGAAGGAGCCCGCACCCCTCCGCAGGAATCCTCAGACCTGCCTGGAGGCCAGAGTCTGACCCCTATGGGTGGATGGCCTTAGAACTGGAGCAGGATGCCTGAGAACACTAGGGAAAGCTTGGGAGACACAGGGACGGGAGAAACAGACACAAGCCTGCAGAGGGAAGTAGGGGTAGGGGGTCTGTGCTCTCTTCCAGGGCAGGTTGCCCCAGGGTCTGCATTCACTCACCAGTTCAGATGGAATGTTAGTGCACAGGATCAGGGATTCCAGGCAGCCCAGGGTCGCAGCCCAGACAAAAGGGCCAAGGTGGGGGCAGGGCGGGATGGAATACCACACAGCGAACCTGGCAGCACAATCTGAAGGAGCCCGCACCCCTCCGCAGGAATCCTCAGACCTGCCTGGAGGCCAGAGTCTGACCCCTATGGGTGGATGGCCTTAGAACTGGAGCAGGACACCTGAGAACAACTAAGAAAATATCACTGGTGCTACTGTGTTGAGAGGTCAGCGAGGTATGAAAGTGCATCTCCAGAAGTCGTCATCAGGACTGCAGTGTCCCAAAGAATGATGGATCCTCTGGCAGACTGTCAGGTCCCCTTGCAGGCCAAGCAGCTCTCAGACAAAGGCCTACCTTGCCCCAGGCAGGCCAATGTAGGAGGGGACCTCCCACAGGCCTGGGTGCACTCAATTCCAGGTCCCCAGAGCCCAAACAGGCTGAGCTGTGGGATTTTGTGGCCCCAAAGACGGTAGGATGAGGCAGGGGGAGGGGGGGAGGATTCTGGGTGCAAGCTGGGAAGGGACAGGGAGAGAGAGGCAGTATCCGGGGAGAATAACCCCTGCAGGAAGAGCAGGAAGTGTGCTGGAGGCAGGGGGAGTTGTGGAATGTCGGTGGTCCCTCTCCGGGCACCTGCCACGGTTCGGGCACTCACTCCTCACTCACCTCAAAGAATGACGGATCCTCTGGCAGACTGTCAGGTCCCCTTGCAGGCCAAGCAGCTCTCAGACCCTAATTAGCTCTTATAACTTAAATTAACCCTTTAATTTATTAATTTACTTTCTGCCTTGTGGCCTTATTACCTCATCTTTATTTTGCCCATCCAACTTGCTCTGCATTCCTGGCATCTCCATCTTCTTCTTCCCAGAATCCTCTTTGCCTGGAAATCCTGCCTAGCTATTGGCCATTCAGCTTTTTATTAAACCAATCAGAGTGACACATCTTCTCGGTGTACAAAAAGATCATTTGCCAACAGTTAAGAGCATTGACTGCTCTTCCAGAGAACCAGGGTTTGATTCCCAGCACCCACATGACAGCTCATCATCACTTCCTGTAACTCTAGTCCCAGAGGATCTATACCCTTTTCTGGCCATCCACTCATGATGCATGTACGTATTTGCAGACAAGAATAAAATAAAAATAAATCTTTTGAAAAACAGCTCTATATGACAACATTTATAGTTCATACAGTTCAGATTCATGACCCTGCCTTGCCCTGCATTTGCTAATGTCCCCATTTGGTGTCTATCTGATGAGGAATATAGAGCAATAGTTCTTTTCAGCTATAACAAGTGTTGTCCACACTCATCCAAGATTTGCATGACATGGATCAAGAGTTCAGTGCTGAGGTGCTGGATTGTCCAGGACAAGAAGAAAGAAGAGATCAGATTTAACCGCCAACATAGCAATAACAGCTCGAAGTTCTGATCTCAGTGGCCTGCTATCAGAAGCTGCTGGGTGGGGGAAGTTGTCAGCTCTAGTCTGCATCCGATGTGGAGATCTTGTGTGTATCTTCTCTGCATAAACTGAACCCACAGTTCTCAGGCCTCTGTATTGTGAGTGCTGGGATAAACGCCATGCCTGGCTTTCTTTGCAGATTTTCCCTTCCTGACAGTATCCTGGACTTACACTCTAACCTCTACCTACTTGGGTGCCAGGACAGCAGACATAGGCCTCCACCCTGGCTTCCTTGGCATAATTCCCTCTTCTTTTTCCCCTTTTGTAGACATAGCCCAGTCTGAACTGGAGCTTGTTTTACGAAGCAAGGCTGCCCTCAGACTTCCAGTGATGCTCCTGCCCCTGCCTCTTAAGTGCTAGGACCACAGGCACCTGCCACCTGGCCTAGACAGTTCCTTACTGTAGCCCTCTGCCCCTGCTTCACCCTCCTATGGGGAGAGAGCTCCAGTGGACCTTCAGTTCTCGGGTCTTTCAAGCCTCATCATCAGCTCTGGATGCATTATCTGAGAAGATACAAGGATCAGGGTGGAAATGCTGAGCTCTATTGAGTCGGAAAGTGATGAGAGACAAGAAGTCAGGAAGATCTGTGCACATGTTGGTCTACTTGCCTCCGTTTGGAGTGCCTACTTCTTTAAAGCAGGCAGAGGCTGCCTTCCAAGAGCCCAGCAAGCTCTTTCTTTCACAAAGACGCCTTGGCAATCACTCAGAGTCCTGTTCTTTTGGAGGCATTTACAAATTGATTTGTTCCCTGTTTGCAGGTACAAAAGGAAGGCAGCTGTGTGGTGATGCATGGGTGGCGGTTAGGAGTTCAGAGGAGGCTTCTGAACGGAGGGAGAAGGGTGTCACAGGAAGAAGGGGTTCAGCAAGCAGGAGAGCTACAGATTCTCCCGAGAGCAGAGGCGGTAGGTGCACTGCCCTCAGGCAGGCAAAAGCGGGGTGTGTTACAGCCCGTGTGTGCTCTGGCAAAGCCACACCTTCAAGGTCCACCCTCACCAGCCTGCAGCCCCAAGGAAGTCCCACCAGCTCTTTCATTTTTGCTTTTTCATCTACGGAATGGGAAGAGCATCTGCTTTGTTTAACGCAGCTCAAACGTTTAGCACGCGGAGCCACACTGGGTTTATTAGATGTGTGCCCCGGGAAGTCTGTTTTTGTTTGCTTGCTTTGGGGCTCTCATTAAATGGTAACACATTGAACCACATACTTCAAAGTGCACCTTCACAATTCTTGATAGGTGTAGAGCATAAATGAATAATTCCATTTCTTCTAGAGGTTTCTATGAACTACTCCCAACCCCTTCAGGTCACCTTCACTCCCAGAAAGCCTCAGATCTGCCTTTGGATGCAGTGGATCACAACCTTGACTCTCCTTAGCCATGACTCAGCTTTAGACCTCTTACCAAGTCCATTCCTAAACAGCACCCAGAAATAAAGTTCCCTTTGGTCTGCCTTTCAATACATCCCTGTGGGTCGGGAGAGACAGCTGAGAGGTTAAGAGTGTTTCCTGCTCTTGCAGAGGACTGGAGTTTGGTACCCAGCTCCCACATTAGACTCCAGGTCCAGGGGAATCCAACACTTTCTCCTGAACTTCATGGGCAGCTGAACACACCACCCCACACCCATATACACATAATTAAAAATACATCTTAAAATAAATTTTCATGAATGATATCATACAGCCGTCCTTTAGACGGCCTGCTTTTGGGCAGCAGAGCACATGACTCTGAGGTTTGTCTGGGTCATTATGCAATTCAGCAGTTCATCCCTTCTTGCTGTTTGTTGTTTATGGCACAGGGGGTTTCTACATAGCCCAGGATGGCTTTGAACTCACAACCCTCTCACCTTTACCTCCTGAATCCTAGGGTTACAGGCATATGACACCACGTCTGGCCAGTTCATTAATTTTCATTGCAAAGTAACATTTCTCTGTGTGGAAATTATGGTATGCTTCAACTATTCATTCATCTTATTACTCACTGACCCAAACCTACAAGAATAAGAGTCCTGAGGTTAGGTGTCAAGTGGGAAGACTGGGGATGAGATATAAAGAAGCCAATAAAGCAATAACTGGTACCAGGAGGTCTTGCATAAGCTGATGACTTATACCAAACAAGTTTGTTAAAGACTACAGCATCATATATACTATTTGTAAGAGAGGATAGGGCCAAGGTCAGCAGAGAGCTGAATCAGACAATGTTGGCAAAAGGAATCTAGGATACCTCAGGTACAGCAGCTTACGGGCTGATAATCACATCCCAGGAGGGTTGGGTCTCCAGAAACCACAACCTTACTCCTCTGATGCATGACTCCTGCTTTAGAGCTCTTAGCAAGTCCATTCTTGAACGAGGACACAGAATTAAAGTTCCTTTTGTACTTTCATCAGGGCCTCTGGGAAAGGCTTGGGTTGGTCTGGCTCCCCACAACTCAGCACTTGGACTATGTCTAACTTGAGGCTACTACAAGTTGTTTTGTGTGTGTACACAGAGGCACACTTTCATTTCTCTATTATAAATGTCTAGAATAAGAATGATTGGTTCATATAATCTGTGTTTAATGTGTTTTCTAAGACCTACAAGAGCTAGCAGTTCAGAGACAGAGTGCTTAACAACATGCACAAGGCCCTGGGGTCAATCCAGCACCGAAAAGGTGTCTATCAAAGTATTTTCCCAACCATGAGTGCTTTCCTCCCCACTACCACCAGAATGTGGAGAGGTCAGAGTAACCCTCTCATCACAACTACTGGATTTGTGCTTTAGACTGGGCTGTTGTAATAGAACAATACTATGTGGCTTAGAAACAGCAGACATTTGTGCAATAGTGACAGGAACACAGGAGGAACCAATCACTTTCTAATTGGATTCAGTTCCCATTTCATAAGATGGAATTATACACTATTGTTGGACCAAGAACCTGTATCTATATGGGTAGAGAACACTAGGGGAGACACCTAGTGCTATTATTCTATTAAATGGACACAGTATTAAACTGTCAATGATCAACGCAGAGATCAACACACCTCTCAATCCTCCCTTACCAGAGTAGCTTCTATCTGCACTATATGGTGATTAAGGCAGAGACCTACAACCAGTTAGGGTGCAGAGAATAAGAGACTGAATGACCAGACATAAGTGGGACATCTTTGTCACACCCCTCCTCCCAAGGCTCGGGAATTATTCTGAAAGACTGTCAGAAAGAGTGTACGAGCCTGAGGTTGGGGGTGACTACAAGGAATGGTGAATTCCAGACAAAGCAGGGGAGCAGAGCATATGAATTCACAGTGGTTGTAACATCATGCACAATACCTGTGCACACTCAAGCCTGACCAAAGCCTAACATGGAAAGAGGAGGTGTACACAAAACCAACTCCTAGCTGAGGAGTTACTGGCAACTGATAGCTGTTGGGAGGTGGAGAGTCAGTTTTCTTTAAAAGTGTAACTTCTGATAGGTCAGCCACACTCCAGAGAAAGGTCACACATCCAAGAATATATGGGCAGCTCAAATTGATTTGATGGGTATTTATAAAAAACAGCCACAAAGTTGAGTAGATAAGGAATTTGAGGTGGTAGATTTTGGGGATATTGAGGGAAGGGCGAATATGACAAAAAATAATGTAATTTTCAAAGAACCAACAAAATTTTAAAAAGAAAAAATGCTTACACATAAACACAATTATTTTTTCCTTTTTTTTTTTTTTTTTTTTTGGTTTTTCGAGACAGGGTTTCTCTGCAGCTTTTTTTTTTTAGAGCCTGTCCTGGAACTAGCTCTTGTAGACCAGGCTGGCCTCGAACTCACAGAGATCCGTCTGCCTCTGCCTCCCGAGTGCTGGGATTAAAGGCGTGCGCCACCACCGCCCGGCATAAACACAATTTTTTTAAAGAGGTGAAAAATTAACAAAACAACAGACCTTCACTTCTCTCAGTCTGAGGGTTGGAAAAGCCTACAGTGATCAAGGCATCAGCAGACCTAGCATCTCATGGCACCTCACTCTGCCTCAAAGCCCACACTTCTTTGCTGTGTCCTCACATGGTGGAGGGAGCATGCGAACTCTCTGGGGGTGTCCTTCCTAAGAGCAAGAACCTTATTCCTGAGGGCACTGATTTCATGACCTAGTAATCTTTCAAAAGCTTCAACTCCTAAGACTAACACCTTGGTGATTAGGTTTTTAACATGTAGATTTTAGGGAGCTGCAGACACTCAGACCACAGCAATGTGATCATCATTTTATACTTAGACACTGTGATAGATAATGTGATGGTGTCTTATTGGAGTTGAATGTGCACATTCACCACTTGGGGTTTGTTAGTGGGTTTGTTGTTTGTTTTAAGACAGGGTTTCCCCAATATTATTCAGGCTATACTAGTTCAAAAGCATGCTGCTGGAAATAAAAACTATCATAGAGCCAATGGGAAAAAAACCCAGGGTTCAACTACTTTTCTATTGCTATGTAGATACACCAATGAGCAAGGCAGCTTAGAAAAGAGTTTGTTGGAGCTCAGTTTCAGAAAGGTAGAGTCTATGATCATCACTGTGGGGAGTATGGCATCAGGACACTGAGAGCATACAGCTGAGCCACAGGCAGGTGGAAGAGCTACCTAGCATTGGTGTGTGCTTTTGAAATCTCAGAGCTCACCCCCAATGATACACCTCTTACAGCAAGGCCATGTTTCCTAATCCTTCCCAAACAGTTCTACCAACTAAGGACCAAATATTCCAATATGTGAGCCCTTGGGGAGCATTCTCATTCAGACCTCCAATCCAGGAGCCACCCTTTTCTGTTTAACATGTGAGAACCCAGCAGGTAGGTATCATCCACAAGACGAGAAATGGGAGCCTCCTCAGATCTTGACAGGGCTGATGCTCTGATCTTGTCAGCCCCCACACCTGAGAAAGATGCCTTCATGGTATTTTTAGATCACAGTAGCCTGATGATAGTATGCTCAGACCCAGAAATGAGAAAATGCGGAGCTTTCTTTGTATACAATTATCTCATCCAAATGAGCATTTTGTCCACCTGGCCATGGTATATTTCTAATATGTTTTAAGCTGTTTAGGGGTCAGGGGAGTATGGTTACGTCACCTGGATCAGTTGATTCTTTATGATCTGCCTTTGTGTTTTATTAGGCATGATTGGAGCAGTAATTTTTTCCCCTTTGAGACAGAGTTTTACTACATAGCTTAGGCTAGCTTTGAACTTATGATCCTCCTGACTCAGTCTCTAGAGTGGTTGGATCATAAGTGTGTGTCACTATGTCAGTTTTAAAGCAACATTTAATCTAGTATTGATTTTTCACTCAATCAAATAATGCCTTCTTAATCCCCAGTCAATCTGCCATAAATTAGGAGGGTTTCCCACTCTGGCTGCTAGGAACAGGTATTTTTTCCCAGTCTCATATGACCCCTCTGCCACATGCTCTCTGATTACTTCATGGGGTTCTTTCCTTGGCCTCCTCCTACTTCAGCAAGCACTTACAGGTGACCTTATGCAGGGTCCGGAGTTAGCACTCTGCTCAGCTCTCTCTGTGCTCTTCCCAATGAACCCCAGCATCTGTGATTTCAGTTCTGTATCCTCGCGCACATTGCCTGGCCTCTCCTGCCCTTAGCTGGATCAGAAACTCTCCCTGGAAAGGAAGCCAGGTGGTCTTCAAGCTCACTTTGTCTGTCTGTATCTCCCAGAGCTCACTGTCTACTCTCTGTGTGCCTGAGTCTTGAGAGCTGTGGCTCCAGGTGCAAGGGTTAAGCAATCACTGCTTCTTCAGGTGAGCCAGAAATAGAAAGCAGGGAGGTTATCTAAATCCTCTGTGGGAGATCCAGCTTCCTCACCTACAAATTAGAACAATAATAGTTTCTATTACCTCATAGAGTTGTTATGGGGATTAAGTGAGTTAATACTAGCTAAACTCTTAGATAACCTGGTACCTTAACTGCTCCATAAGCAGAAGCTACTGCTGGCATTGTCTGTGATAACGGGAGACCTGTGGGTAGATTTCTGAGTCCCCTGAGTATTGCCTGTATTACATTGCTGCTGAAGATCAATTGCTCACCTATTCTACCTCTCACCTGCCGTGTGATAGTCCCTATCTTCTTTAGAGCAGGCAAAGAATGACCTTTGAGATCCTTAACAGCTATGATTTCCGTGCCCCAGAGACCTAATTGATATTTGCATCCAGCTAATTAGCATTTCCAGCAAACATATTTCACTCCAGATTTATTACACTCCTTAAATTATTGTAACAAGGGTATCCCGAAGAGCAAGGCAGAACTGAATTCATGAGTCCAGAGACTGCTGTTTAGATTAGCTGGAAGAATCCAGAGCAGGAAAGAAAGAGCTTATCCCAGCCCTACTGCAGCCAACTACATGGCCAAATGGTTCAGAGAACCCTGCTCTTAGAAGAAAAGAAGTGTGTAAAGATCCACAGTTGAAAGCATATGCGCTGAAAAGAAGAAAATAGCAACTGTAAGTTCTTAGATTTCTTCATTTGTGCCTCCTGCTTTCAGACATCCTCCCTTGGGTCCATGTGATCTGTTTTAGTTCAATGTTGACAATCTTTTGTCATGTGGGCATCTGAAAGGATCCTTCTGGAGGTCTGGGGAAGCCTTAAGTTCAAGACAGGTGTCTTAGTTTCTTTTCCTGATGCTAATAAAACAGTCTGACAAGAGCAGCTAAAGGGAAGAGTTTACCTTGCTCACAGTTCAAGGGTGGAGTCTGTCTTAGGGTTTCTCTTGCTGTGAAGAGACACCATGACAACGGCTACTCTTACAAAGAAAACATTCAATTTGGGCTGGCTTACAGTTTCAGAGATTTAGTCAGTTATTATCATGGTGGGGAGCATGGCGTTGCACAGGCAGACATGCTGTTGGAGAAGGAGCTGAGAATTCTATATCTGGATCCAGCTGGAAGAGAGTAAGACGGGCCTGGGTTGAGCATCTGGCCTCAAAGCCCACCCCCCAATGACACACTTCCTCCAACAAAGCCACACCTACTCCAACAAGGCCAGACCTTCTAATAGTGTCGCATCCTATGGGCCTAGGGGACTGCAGAGAAGTCTCAGTCTCAACAGAGAAGGCAGTGCAGCAGGAGTTTGAAGCAACTGGTTCCATTGCATCCCCAAGGTGGGGATGGATGGGTAAAATACCCTAGAGCTCAGCGTACTTTCTTCATTGGATAGAGTCTAGGATCCCCCAGTCATAGTTAAGATGGGTCTCCCTGACCCCTTCTTGTGATAGCCCACTAATTTCCACTAGTGTTGCCCATCCACTCACAGATGTAAAGCCATCCTCTGGAGCATAGAAATCTGCTATGGGCTATGTTCTCAGAGAAGAAAGGCTATTCCCGTCTCCAGCATCCATGTACTGCCTATAGATCCTCAATAAGGGGTGGGGCCTGGAGGTCATTCCCCTCATCTCTGTGGGATTTGGGTTGGGTTGATCTTGTGTAGGTCTGGTGTAAGTTCATGAGTGAAATAGTCATGATATGTTCAGAAGACAGAATTTTACAGCCTTCCTCCCCAACCTCCATCCCTTATACGTTTTTCTTAGCCCTCCTCTTCCCAAATGTTCCCTGAAGGGAGGGAGGGTGCTGAGAGGATGACGGAAGAGAGCACTCAGAGCGGAAGTGGAGCATCTATATTGTCATATTTTGCTGTATATATGTATGAATTTTAGAAAGTTTTTTCCACATCAATTAAGTTGATCAAGATTTCCTCCCACAGATATGAGCAGAGGCCCATGTCCTGAATGATTCTAAGTTCTGTCAAGTTGACAACACCAACCATCACAGTAGGTCACCAAGTGCGACCTGAACATCAGCATGTGCTTTTCCAAATTATCAGACAAAGCATGCAGCTCAGCTTTAAGACCTCTTGCTGCCTGTAACTTCCATCCCAGGACCATTTCCCTGCGGCCTGTCTCTACTCAGGTAAAGACTTGTGTCTCGGAACCCTGTTAATCCCCTAATACTCCCATTATGTAAATGCTTTCTCTTGATTAAGAAAAGCAGTTTCATGGTCACGGAGAACTAAAATTCAGATCAGTAGCAAATACTCAGTACACTGGTTTCTCATAAAGGGACCTGCAGTTCATCATCATGTTGGAATTTGTTCTTTTTCAAATCTGAAATCAAGACAAGCACAAACAGGATTCTCAAAATAGGACAAAGTCTAGTCCTGAAGGGTATTCTAAGCATGGTGACATATGGAAAAAAAGTTGTTTAAAACCTGACTTAACTGGGAGTGTTCCGCAGTTGGTCCTGGAGTTATAATTTAGTCCTGCATAAATTCTTTAATTCAAGACTTAATAGGAAAAGGTCTAAGATAATCCATTCTGAGAGCTGTAGTTCAGCGGGGCTACAACACAATGAGGTTGGAACACACAGCAAAAATGCTTTCCTCTAGGAAGTAGCATCTCACAGTAGTTAACATTTAGAACTTCAAGGGCTGACGACCTGACTTTGCGTACTGGCTCTGACCTTGACTAGTTACATGTCCTTGAGAATCTGAGTGTTCATATTTCCTGAGCTTGGTTCTCCTCGTTAGTAAAGTGAGAAAGGAGAGCGGACACATGTGTTTGGGCAGAGGTCTGGAAGGCATGTGGGCATCTTCTCAGTTGGCACCTCAGTGTTAACTGTTTTCTCAGTCTGGGGAGGAGGTGATCGAAGATGATCTTCAGGAGAGGCAAGTGAGGCCAGAGAGAAGCTGGAGCTGGGAAGTGTGGAGTTTCTTGTTTTTATTTCTGCAGGTTAAATTTCAAGAAAACTCAGAAGTGTTCCTGTGTTCATCCCTCTGGAGACTTGAGCAGCCCCAGTTCCAGTAACACAGAGCTCAGGGCCTCCTTGGCCAGCCTTCCCTCCGGCATCTTGCACTGTCCCCCAAGTTCGCCTGCCCCCTAATCCTCATGCCACCGCTCTGTGCAGGCCACTGGAGTCTCCTTTGCCTTTTCTTGACCCCTCCCCCTTTCTTTTTGTTGTTTTGGGCCAGGGTCTCATGTAGCCCCACTGGCCTTGAACTCCATATGTAGGAAAGGACAACCTTGAACTTCTGATTCTACAGCTGACGCTTCACAAGTACTGGATTTCCAGTGTGCACCACCCAATCCGAGCTTCGCTGTCAGCTCTCATTTGATGATGGCAGTGGTCCCACTGAATCTTCTGCTTCTTCCTTGCCTGTGTGATTGAAAATGGCTGGCTTCTACCTGTGGATTCATTCTCCTGAAAGCCTACCATGGTTCCCTATTTAACTTGATATCCTCTCTCTCCTTTTCTGATAGAACCCAAACCTTGTAAAATCACATGTTTCTCTTTCCAGACTTCCTGACAGCTTTGAGACCAGTTTCCAGTCAGTGGGATGAGGCAGAGTCTGTGGGTGGGGCTTCTTGGGAAGCTGTGGCTTCCTGGCAGTGCTGGGTAGATTCCACTGGCACAGAGCACCTGTTGCAGTTCGCCTGTCTTTCTGTCTGTCTGAAGGAGGGGTATCATCCCGACATCGAGAAATGCAAGTCCTTTAGAGGGTAGTGAAACAGGAAGCTAGCGGCAGCCTGTTTGCTCGATGACTTCCTGGGACAGCCACTGCAGCCCAAGACCATCCAGCTCCACGTTTCTTGTTGAGTGAAGAAAAGAAAGGCTTGTCTGAGGCCGTAGCTGTCCCCTGGTTTCTGTCAGTCTCAACTGGTAGACTCTTCCACCCACCACAGAGCAGCTCACACACCTCAGCAGGCACTCAAATCTGACACAAACCCTTCCTTCTGCAAATACACCCCCTTCTAAGTGATTCTGACGGTGTTTAATGCACCCAAGGAAAACATGGATGCTCCACGGAGGACAAAGAGATAAACGCTGAGCCCTGGAAACCTCACTTAGACAATCATTACAATGAGTAGTCTTGATTTAGAGGGGCTTTTCTAAGTTGCTACTATATCTATGGCCTCCTAACTAAGCTCTCTCCCATCACCTGGATTTGCCTTGGCCTTCCTGCCTTTCTGAGTAACTGTTTCTGTGTTCGAAATTCCTTCCCCACTTTCTGGGCTTGGATCCTGTAAGACTCAGCTCAAACATTACCTCACCTGGGAAGTCTTCTTGGCTTGTCAATCACTGGGGAGCCCTTGCAAAGCTCTAGAAGATGGAGAGGGGGATGTGTGTGCATGGTCATATATGTAGTTCTAGAAGATGGGGAGGGAGATGTGTTGCATGGTCATATATGTAGTTCTAGAAGATGGGGAGGGGTGTGTGTGCATGCTCATATATGTAGTTCTAGAAGAGGGGGAGGGGTGTGTGTGCATGGTCATATATGTAGTTCTAGAAGAGGGGAAGGGGTGTGTGTGCATGGTCATATATGTAGTTCTAGAAGAGGGGAAGGGGTGTGTGTGCATGGTCATATATGTAGTTCTAGAAGATGTGGAGGGGTGTGTGTGCATGGTCATATATATGAGCCCCACACTCACTTTGATTTAAACCAGGTGGGAGAGGTGGGCAGTGCTCTTTAGGGGAACTTTAAGTTTTAATTGGTTTCATTTCAATCTTCTTTTAATTATAACTCCTGGAGTCTGCAATCTACGCCAGCTTTAAATGTCTGCCCCAGAAGTTTGTTATTTTTAGTGAGCTGTTTTCTGCTTTTCATTTCTCATTTACATTTCAGGAATAAGAAAGAGTCAACACTGGGCATAACAGAAGCCTCCAGATAGGCTCCAGGTGGTTCCAGAACCATCTCTGTATTCTTTCATGTGCTGCCCTAGCTCTCTAGGAAGAAGATTCGAGCTAGTTTGGCATTGATGGGACTCACCCATTCACTAAATCCTGCATTCACTCAGCTATTCACTCCCCCACTGTGCTATGACAAGAGAGAACTCAAGAGTGCAGGGGCAAGTCAAAGAGAGGAAAGAAAGCCAAAGGTTTGTGTAGATGGAAGCTGAAGAGTTCACCTGGCTTCCAGCACCCGGGACTTGAGTGCTATCCACGGCTTCTCTCTCCCTGCACACAGGACTTGAGTGCTATTCACTGCCTCTCTCTTCTTTCTCCTCTTCCTCCCCCTTTCGCACCTCCTTCCTCTTTCTCCTTTCTTTCTTTCCTCCCCTCATCTCCTCATTTTTGACCAGGTTCTCTCCCTGTGTCATATAAAAGAGCATCCAGTACCTACCCTTAAACAAACCTTTTAGAAGCTCAACAACCAGGAAAGAGGTGATGCCTACATCAGCCAGAAAGACCAAGGAAGAGCTTTCATCTGGTTTATGTTTCATGTCCTTTGGCCAACACCCGTTTTTGTGGCCAGAAGCTTGGAACAGTCTGATTGTCTGGACCTGGGACATATACCATGGGTGGAGAACATGAAGGGTCAATCAAGCTCAGACCAAGCTATGTAAGAAACATGTATCCCTTACAATAAAAGAACCCTGTTCTTAGAAGATGGGGAAAAGGTGCTGTCTTAGCTTCTTGTTGCTATGATAAAATGCCCTGACTAGCACAGCTTAAGGGAGAAGGGCTTTAATTTGTTAGAGCTGCAAGGGATACAGCCTGTCACGGCAGAAAAGACACAGCAGCTGCCAAGGAAGGCGGGGGGGGGGGGGGGGGGGGGGGGCAGGAGGCCGGGGCGGGAGAGTGAGCAGAATGGGAGGCTGGGCTTATTATAAAGCCTCAAGCCGGCCCGGTGATGCACTTCCTCCAGCAAGGCTTCACCTCCTAAAAGTTCTAGAATCTTGGCAAACAATGCCAGTAGCTGGGTACCAAGTGCTCAGGCATGTGAATATGGGAGGTGGGGGTCACATTCTAATCCTGACACATATGGAATAAACAGAAACAGCAGCTCCAGCCATCTCGTCTGTTCATCCGTCCACTCCCCCACTCACCTGCTCACTTATCCATTCATGGATATATTTCTTCACTGTCTGTCCAATGAGATTTCTTTGGAGATTTTTTTATTCCAGGTACTGAAAAACACACAAGTACACAGCAGACCATCTATCAAACAGTTAAAGCACAAAATAGGTCTTATCACAAAGCTAGACCCAATGTGAGTACATAGTATATGTTGGCTGAATTGATCAATGATGATACCCCCAACAGAAAACAAAACTGTGGGCAGGGGTGGAGTCTCTTCTTGGACAGAACGCCTGAGACAGGTGGTCTCACCTCATCTGTTGCCATCAAGTGAAGCAGACAAGGATGAGAATTTCATTCACTCTGCATTTCCAGTCTCAGATGTTGGGAGAAAGTAATTATTCTAAGCCACCAAGTGAACAAATATTCTGGAAGGTAATGAGAGTCATCAGGGAGAGGGAGCTTAAAAGGTCACACAGTGTACTGGCTGCTTTTAGAAGCTCTCAGGAGAGGGCAAGATGGAGGGATTAGGAGGGCAAGAGCTCATCAGCCAAGGCCCAAGGAAACCATGACGTCATCCCTCTATTCCTCCTGTCCAGGAGGGAGGCTACAGGAACAAAAAGGCATTCCACCCTGCCCTCTTTGTAGCTGTGTTTATTCACGTTTAGACCGCATCCTTGGCATTCTGTGTACCTGCCAGTCACGGGAAGTTTCCTGACCGGAAGAAAGGGACTCTGTCACAAGGGTATATCTAGGACCGCTGCCTGACAGTAAGTAGACATCAGCTCCATGAGAGCCAGCTGAGTGGATGGGAGCTTAAGTTGGCAGGGATTTTCATAAGCATTCTTGTGCTAGCTGTCTGTCACCATGACTAAAACCTTAGAGAAGTCAAATTAAAGGTGGAAAGGTTGATTTGGTTTACGAGTTCAGAGGTTTCCGACTCCATTGCTTTGGAGCCAAGGCGATGGGGTGTATGGCCAAAGAGGCTGCATACTACCTACCTCATGGCACTCAGAGGTCAGGGAAGAAGAAAGACACCTTACCAGGGAATCTGCCCAGTGAGCTACTTCCCCCAACGAGACTCCACCCTCAACAGTTTCTACCAGCTCCCCATAGATTATTCAGCCCTGCATCTGCCAATGGAAGTATCCTCATAATCCAGTGAGCTCTGATTGCTGTTGCATTGGGGACTAAGCACATGGATTTGGGGAGAGAGTAGTTCATACCCAGACCTTATTCCTCATCCTCACCCATTCCATTGTAAATTCGCTTACATACTTCTTTCTTCATTTCGCTCATGGGGACATTTGTGTCCACCCTGACCTCTCCCTACAGATTCCTAGCTGCATGCTTCCCTTCTTATGGATGCTTTCCTTTAACAGCCAGAAGCTAGGACTTTTTTTGCAAAGGCTGTGGACCAGGCTGGCCTCCGACTCAGGAGCCTCCTGCTTTGGCTTCCTAGGTGCCAGGATTCCAAGTGTGTGTCATCACATTGAGCACCTGGGAACTACCACCACAAGGGCTGGAGGACACAGAACACAGGAGTCAGAAAGTCCAACATCCCTGTTCTCCAAGTAGGACACACAGGTTTAATTTCCACTTCAGAGATTTTTGAGGGATTTTGTCTGAAATTTCATCCTTTCCCAGAGGAAAAAAAAGATTAGAATAAGAGAAGATAAAAGTTGGAGAGAGGCCCTGACATTCCATCTGAACTGGTGAGTGAATGCGGACCCTGGGGCAACCTGCCCTGGAAGAGAGCACAGACCCCCTTCCCCCAGTTCCCTCTGCAGGCTCATCTCTGTTTCTCAAGACCCTGTCTCTCCCAAGCCTTCCCTAGTGTTTTCAGGTGTCCTGCTCCTGTACTGAGGCCATCCACCCAAAGGGGTCAGACTCTGGCCTCCAGGCAGGCCTGAGGATTCCTGCGGAGGGGTGCGGGCTCCTTCAGATTGTGCTGCCAGGTTCGCTGTGTGATATTCCATCCCGCCCTGCCCCCACCTTGGCCCTTTTGTCCTGGCTGTGTCCCTGGGCTCCCTGGAATCCCTGATCCTGTGCACTGACATTCCATCTGAACTGGTGAGTGAATGCGGACCCTGGGGCAACCTGCCCTGAAAGAAAGCACAGATCCCCTCCCCCAGCCCACTCTGCAGGATTCCTGCAAGGGAGTGCAGGCTTCTTCAGATTGTGAAGCAAGGAATAGGTCCTCCTCTGGCACTGGGGAGATCCAACCAGTTTCAGTCACAGCAAAGATTGGTCTAGGACACCAAGCGCCTCCCCGGCTCCTCTTGAAGGAAGAGATGGGCAGGCGCCAATGCAGGAACTCCTCCAACAACATGAAAGGCAACATGACATCACCACAATCCAGACATTCCGAAACAACAAGTATTGAACACCCTACCCCAGAAGATATAGAAGAATCCGACCTTAAACAGTACTTTATGAAAATAATAGAGGACCTTAAACAGGAAGTAAAAAACTGCCATAAAGAAATGGAGAACCAAAAAAAAAAAAAAAAAAAAAAAGCCGGGCTGCGGTGGCGCACGCCTTTAATCCCAGCACTCGGGAGGCAGAGGCAGGCAGATCTCTGTGAGTTCGAGACCAACCTGGCCTACAAGAGCTAGTTCCAGGACAGGCTCCAAAGCTACAGAGAAACCCTGTCTCGAAAAACCAAAAAAAAAAAAAAAAAAGAAATGGAGATGACAAACAAAAAGGTAGATGAAATAAATAAATCTCTCAAAGATACCCAAGAAAAACAAGAAAAACAAGAAAAAGCAATCAAACAGGTAAGGGAAACAGTACAAGACCTGATAAATGAAATGGAGGTATTGAAGAAAACACAATCTGAGGGACGACTGGAAATGGAAACTCTGAGTAAACGAACAGAAACTTCAGAGACAAGTATTTCCAACCGAATACAAGAGATGGAAGAAAGAATCTCGGACTCTGAAGATACTATAGAGGAAATAAACTCACAGATTAAAGAACTAAACAAATCTAACAAATTCTTAACACAAAACATTCAGGAAATCTGGGACACCATGAAAAGACCAAACCTAAGAATAATTGGGGTAGAAGAAGGAGAAGAATTACAACTCAAAGGCCCAGAAAACATATTCAACAAAATTATAGAAGAAAACTTCCCCAACCTAAAGAAGGATGTTCCTATGAAGGTACAAGAAGCCTACAGAACACCAAATAGACTGGATCAAAAGAAAGCATCCCCACGCCATATAATAATCAAAACACAAAACATACAGAATAAAGAACAGATATTAAGAGCTGCAAAGGAAAAAGGTCAAATAACATATAAAGGGAAACCTATCAGAATTACACCTGATTTCTCAATGGAAACCATGAAAGCCAGAAGAGCTTGGATAGATGTGCTACAGACACTAAGGGAACATGGATGCAAGCCTAGACTACTATACCCAGCAAAGCTTGCATTCACCATTGATGGAGAAAACAAGATATTCCAGGACAAAAACAGATTTAAACAATACGCAGCCACAAATCCAGCCTTGCAGAAAGTAATAGAAGGAAAATCACAAACCAAGGAGTCCAACAACGCCCACAATAACTCAGGCATCTAGCGACCCTCCACCAGCACAACTAGAAGAAGGGAAACACACAAACTCTACTACAAAAAATGACTGAAGTTAACAACCACTGGTCATTAATATCACTTAATATCAATGGACTCAATTCACCTATAAAAAGGCACAGGCTAAGAGACTGGATACGAAAACAAGATCCAACATTTTGCTGTTTACAAGAAACACACCTCAACCACAAAGACAGACACTTACTCAGAGTAAAGGGTTGGGAAAAGGTTTATCAAGCAAATGGCCCTAAGAAACAAGCAGGTGTGGCCATACTAATTTCCAACAAAGTTGACTTCAAACTAAAATCAATCAGAAGAGATGGAAAGGGACACTTTATACTCATAACAGGAAAAATCCATCAGAATGAAGTCTCAATCCTGAATATCTAAGCCCCTAATATAAAAGCTCCCACTTATGTAAAAGAAACACTTCTAGAACTCAAGGCAGCCATCAAACCACACACACTAATAGTTGGAGACTTCAACACTCCTCTCTCACCAATGGACAGGTCAATCAGACAGAAACCTAACAGAGAATTGAAAGACTTAATGGAGGTAATGAACCAAATGGACTTAACAGACATCTATAGAACATTCCACCCAAATAGGAAAGAATATACCTTCTTCTCTGCGGCTCATGGAACCTTTTTGAAAATAGACCATATACTTGGTAACAAAGCAAACTTCCACAGTTACAAAAAAAATTAGTAACTACCTGTGTCTTATTGGATCACCATGGATTAAAATTAGAATTCAACAACAATGCTACCCCCAGAAAGCCCACAAACTCATGGAAACTGAACAGTCAACTACTGACCCACACCTGGGTCAAGGAAGAAATAAAGAAAGAAATTAAAGTCTTTCTTGAATTTAATGAAAACAAAGACACAACATACTCAAACCTATGGGACACAATGAAAGCAGTGCTAAGAGGAAAGTTCATAGCACTAAGTGCCCACTTAAAGAAAACGGAGAAAGCACTCATTGGTGACTTAACAGCACACCTGAAAGCTCTGGAAAAAAAAGAAGCAGACTCACCTAGGAGAAGTAGAAGACTGGAAATAATCAAACTGAGGGCAGAAATCAACAAAATAGAAACACAGAAAACAATCCAAAGAATCAATGAAACAAGAAGCTGGTTCTTGGAGAAAATCAACAAGATTGACAAACCCTTAGCCAAACTAATCAAACGGCAGAGGGAGAACACGCAAATTAATAAGATCAGAAATGAAAAGGGGGACATAACCACAGACACAGAGGAAATTCAGAGAATCATTAGATCTTACTACAAAAGCCTGTATGCCACAAAATTGGAAAATGTAAAAGAAATGGACAGTTTTTTAGATAAAGACCATATACCAAAGTTAAACCAGGACCAGGTAAATGCTCTAAATCATCCTGTTAGTCGCGAAGAATTAGAAACTGTTATCAGAAACCTCCCTACCAAAAAGAGCCCAGGACCAGATGGTTTCAATGCAGAATTCTACCAGAACTTCCAAGAAGACCTAATACCTATACTCCTTAAGGTATTTCATAATATAGAAACACAAGAGTCACTGCCAAATTCCTTCTATGAAGCTACAGTTACCCTGATACCTAAACCACACAAAGACTCAACCAAGAAAGAGAATTACAGGCCAATCTCACTCATGAAGATTGACGCAAAAATTCTCAATAAAATACTGGCAAACCGAATCCAAGAACACATTAGAAAAATTATCCATTACGATCAAGTAGGCTTCATCCCAGAGATGCAGGGCTGGTTCAACATACGAAAATCTATCAATGTAATCCATCATATAAACAAACTGAAGGAAAAAAACCATATGGTCATCTCATTAGATGCTGAAAAAGCATTTGACAAAATTCAGCACCCTTTCATGATAAAGGTCTTGGAGAGATTAGGGATACAAGGGTCATTCCTAAATATAATAAAAGCTATTTACAGCAAGCCGACAGCTAACATCAAATTAAACGGAGAGAAACTCAAGGCTATCCCACTAAATTCAGGAACACGACAAGGCTGTCCACTCTCTCCTATTTCTTCAATATAGTGCTTGAAGTTCTAGCAATAGCAATAAGACAACATAAGGGAATCAAGGGGATTCAATTTGGAAAGGAAGAAGTTAAACTTTCATTATTTGCAGATGATATGATAGTGTACATAAGCGACCCCAAAAACTCCACCAAAGAACTCCTACAGCTGATAAACTCCTTCAGTAACGTGGCAGGTTACAAGATCAACTCCAAAAAAATCAGTTGCCCTCCTATACACAAAGGATAAGGAAGCAGAGAGGGAAATCAGAGAAGTATCACCTTTCACAATAGCCACAAATAGCATAAGGTATCTGGGAGTATCTCTAACCAAGGAAGTGAAGGATTTATTTGACAAGAACTTTAAGTCTTTGAAGAAAGAAATTGAAGAAGATACCAGAAAATGGAAGGATCTCCCCTGCTCGTGGATTGGGAGGATCAACATAGTAAAAATGGCAATTCTACCAAAAGCAATCTATAGATTCAATGCAATCCTGATGGAGGAGAGTTATCTGTCTATGTTTCTTTCATTGGTTAATTAATAAAGAAAACTGCCTTGGCCCTTTAAGAGAACAGAAAATTAGGTAGGTGGAGTAGACAGAACAGAATTGTGGGAACAAGGAAGTAGAGTGGGGGAGATGCTTCAGGCAGTCGCCATAGTGAGTCTCCATGCTGCTCCTCTCCGAGATGGACACAGGTTAAGATCTCTCCTGGTAAGCCACACCTCGTGGTGCTACCCAGATTACTAAATATGGGTTAAAGAAAGATGTGAGAGTTAACCAATAAGAGGCTGAAACTATGGGCCAGGCAGTGTTTTAAAAGAATACAGTTTCCGTGTAATTATTTCGGGTGTAAAGCTAGCCAGCGGCCGGGTGGCGGGACACAGCCCCACCGCTTCACACTACAGATTGGCGCTCCAACGTGGTGCTAAATCTACTTAAAAACCTTGCCAGCTTGGGATCAAAAAGAAAGTACTCTGAGACCATGCCAATGGCTCACTGCTCCCTTCCTGCACCTGGGCAGATGGCGGAATCAGGCTTAGGCTAGCGGGACAGCATTTGCGGATTCCTGCCGCCATAGGGAGAGAGGTGTTTTCAGACTGCACGGTGCTCTGCGCGTCAGATTTGACTGTAACTTGGATAAAGAGTTTCTGTGCTGCACGCTCAGTATCAAAATTAAACTGCTGAGTGCAGCTCCAATGTGGACTGCTGTGTACCTGTAACTGTGTGCAGCTCAGGGACACCAAATGACTGAGGCAGTAGCAGCTCTGGCTCTGCTCCACCATGCTGAATTGTGCTGACCTCAGGCAGGAACTATCGTAATTACCATGATAACAGCGCAGTTAAGGTTTAGACTTGGCTGAAAACAGGCAGTACCATATTACCTGTACATGGCGCAACTTAAGTTTTTAAAAAGTGGTTAACCTTTTAAGAAGTGCTCCTGGATATTAAAAAATTACAGATTCACAATAGGACAGATTCAGACATATAAATGTACGTAGGCTTGAGAGAAGAAAAAAATATAAAAAATAAAGTTAATGCCTTAAAAAAAAAGGTTAAAGTCTTTAAAGAGACAGAGTACAGATAGTTATAGATTAAAAGAAGTAAAGTGATAGAGTAAAAATAAGCCACGTAAAAATGGAAAATTCACAGAGAGTCTGGATTATGTATTTTGTTGTGTTTTCTTTGATTTTTTTGACTGTAAAGGAGCTAAGTACAGAGAGACATTTCATTATATGGGCTGCCAGGCTAGACCAGAATGGACATCTTAACGGTATGACTTCAGGATTTGGATCTAAGAACATGATGCTTTGGAAAAGAGTTTCTTCTTTTGTTTTCACAGAGGACGAGACTCTGTGGATTGCTTCTATCCCAATATGGTATGATAGACCACGCCCTCCTGAAAGGTTGCTGTGAACATCTTCAAAAAATTACTTCACTCAACTGCCAACTGAGAGGAACCTAGCACACAGGTTATACCATGAAAGACCTAAATAACAGCGCCCCCACTCAGCAGGAAGCAGTTTGGAGAGAAATAACTGCGCCCACATTCCCAAATATTGTTTATAAATGTTCTTTTACATTTAAAGGGGGATATGATATAGATATGAATAATTTGCATTGGTATGGATTTTAAGGTCAATTTGTTATATGTATATGTATTTCTGATTTTGATTAAGCTATTGTGATTGTAGTTTATTTTAAAGAATGTAATGTATAATTAGGAAATATAGGTTGTTAATGGATAATCATCGATTAATAGTCAAGCTTGTAGTCATGTTAGTCATTTTCTAGATGTGCATAGATATATTTCAGATAGGCATTCTTCATATCTTTCAAAGACTGCAGAATATGGCATTTAATGTTTTAATAACTTAGGGTTTTTCATGACAATGAGACACGTCTGCTCCTGGCAGCACCAATCTACTTCAAGAGGAAGATGGGCATCGAAGAGGCTATTTATGGAGTTTGTTAGCCATTTGGGCAAGAAACTGGTCTTGCCTGGACTGTTGCATAAACTGGACACAAGGAACCCACACAAAGAGGACTGCTAAACTTGCCTAAAGGTGAGATGGTCTCTCAGGGTTCCTGATTCGTGAAAGAGTCTGCGAGACGTTCTGCAGGACACAGCAGAAAGTGACTGAACTGTCTTTGGAATTTTTCTGCTTCATGGAAATGTCTGCTGGATACTGTGGGCCTGAAGCCCGAAGATGGATGCCCCGACGGTACAGAGGAACTTTGGGTGACTGTCCAGGCAGCGAGTTGTCTCTGTCATTTCTAGAGTTTTATAAGTTACTTATTTCTTGTTTACTTAGGTAGCATTATATCCTTCTGGAGTCTTTGATGGAGCTGAAGAATAAATAGTTATAGATTTCCTTAGTTATGATAAAAGATAAAATAGATTTAAATATTGTAACTGTAATACTTACTTGATAACTGTTTTGTTATATGTAATTTTGCTATGTTAAAGTTGAAGCCTTTCTTTTTTGTTTAAACAGAAAAAGGGGAAATGATGGAGGAGAGTTATCTGTCTATGTTTCTTTCATTGGTTAATTAATAAAGAAAACTGCCTTGGCCCTTTAAGAGAACAGAAAATTAGGTAGGTGGAGTAGACAGAACAGAATTGTGGGAACAAGGAAGTAGAGTGGGGGAGATGCTTCAGGCAGTCGCCATAGTGAGTCTCCATGCTGCTCCTCTCCGAGATGGACACAGGTTAAGATCTCTCCTGGTAAGCCACACCTCGTGGTGCTACCCAGATTACTAAATATGGGTTAAAGAAAGATGTGAGAGTTAACCAATAAGAGGCTGAAACTATGGGCCAGGCAGTGTTTTAAAAGAATACAGTTTCCGTGTAATTATTTCGGGTGTAAAGCTAGCCGGCGGCCGGGTGGCGGGACACAGCCCCGCCGCTTCACACTACACAATCCCAATCAAGGTCCCATTAAAATTCTTCACAGAGATTGAGAGGACAATAACCAACTTTATATGGAAAAACAAGAAACTCAGGATAGCCAAAAAAATCTTATACAATAAAGGTACTTCTGGAGGCATTACCATCCCTGACTTCAAACTCTATTACAGAGCTACAGTATTTAAAACAGGTTGGTATTGGCATAAAAACAGAGAAGTCGACCAATGGAATCGTATAGAAGACCCGGATCTTAAACCACAAACCTATGAACACCTGATTTTTGATAAAGGAGCCAAAAGTACACAATGGAAGAAAGAGGGCATCTTTAACAAATGGTGCTGGCATAACTGGATGTCAACCTGTAGAAGAATGAAAGTAGATCCATATCTATCACCATGCACAAAACTCAAGTCCAAATGGATTAAAGACCTCAATATTAATCTGAACACATTGAGCTTGATAGAGGAGAAAGTGGGAAGTACTCTACAACAAATGGGCACAGGGAACCGTTTCCTACGCATAACCCCAGCTGCACAGACATTAAGGGCAACATTGAATAAATGGGACCTCCTGAAGCTGAGCAGCTTCTGTAAAGCAAAGGACATTGTCACTAAGACACAAAGGCAGCCTACTGACTGGGAAAAGATCTTTACCAACCCTGCAACTGACAAAGGTCTGATCTCTAAAATATATAAGGAACTCAAGAGACTAGACGGTAAAATGCCAATTAACCCAATTAAAAAATGGGGCACTGAACTGAACAGAGAATTCTCAACAGAAGAAGTTCAAATGGCCAAAAGACACTAAAGGTCATGCTCAACCTCCCTAGCTATCAGGGAAATGCAAATCAAAACAACTTTGAGATATCATCTTACACCTGTCAGATTGGCTAAAATCCAAAACACCAATAAAAACCTTTGCTGGAGAGGTTGTGGAGTAAGGGGTACACTCATCCATTGCTGGTGGGAATGCACACTTGTGCAACCACTTTGGAAAGCAGTGTGGCGGTTTCTCAGGAAATTCGGGATCAACCTACCCCAGGACCCAGCAATTCCACTATTGGGAATCTACCCAAGAGATGCCCAATCATACTACAAAACATTTTCTCATCTATGTTCATAGCAGCATTATTTGTAATAGCCAGATCCTGGAAACAACCTAGATGCCCTTCAGTGGAAGAATGGATGAAGAAACTGTGGAATATATACATGCTAGAATACTACTCAGCGGTAAAAAACAATGACATCTTGAATTTTGCATGCAAATGGATGGAAATAGAAAACACTATTCTGAGTGAGGTAACCCAGACCCAAAAAGATGAACATGGGATGTACTCACTCATAATCGGTTTCTAGCCATAATTAAAGGAAATCGAGCCTATAATTTGGGATCCTTGTGAAGATAATAAGAAGGTGAACTCCCAAAAGAAGATACAGTAATCCTCCTGGATATTGGAAGTAGACACGATCGCCAGGCAAAAATTGGGAACTTGAGGGTTGGGCGAGACTGGGCCAAGGGAAGATGGGGAGAGAAAAGTGTGAAGGGGAGAATGGGGGGAGCTCAGAGGAATGGGATGCTTGGGATACAGGAAGGGTGGATATGGGAGCAGGGAAGCATATATCTTAATTTAGGGAGCCACCTGAGGGTTGTCAAGAGACTTGACCCTAGAGGGGTTCCCAGGTTTCCAGGGAGACGCCCCCCAGTTAGTTCCTTGGGCAGCTGAGGAGAGGGAGCCTGAAAAGGCCAGTTCCTATAGCCATACTGATGAATTTCTTGCATATCACCATAGAACCTCCACCTGGCGATAGATGAAGAAAATGACAGAGCCCCACATTGGAGCACCGGACTGAGCTCCCAAGGTCCTGATGAGGAGCAGAAGGAGAGAGAACATGAGAAAGAAAGTCAGGACCGTGAGGGAACCTCCAGCTGGCGATAGATGAAGAAAATGACTGAGCCCCACATTGGAGCACCGGACTGAGCTCCCAAGGTTCTGATGAGGAGCAGAAGGAGAGAGAACATGAGAAAGAAAGTCAGGACCGTGAGGGAACCTCCAGCTGGCGATAGATGAAGAAAATGACTGAGCCCCACATTGGAGCACTGGACTGAGCTCCCAAGGTCCTGATGAGGAGCAGAAGGAGAGAGAACATGAGAAAGAACGTCAGGAACGTGAGGGGTGCGTTCACTCATGGAGACGGTGGGACAGAACTAATGGGAGATCACCAACTCCAGTTGGAATGGACTGATGGATCATGCGACCAAACCCGTCTCTTGGAATGTGACCATAAGTGGGGGCTGACTGAGAAGCAAAGGACAATGGCACTGGGCTCTGATTCTTCTGCATGGACGGGCTCTGTGGGAGCCTTCTCAGCTTGGTCGATCACCTTCCTGGACCTGGGGGGATTTGGGAGGACCTTGGTCTTAGCATAGATTAGGGAACCCTGATGTCTTCTTGGCCTTGAGAGGGAGGGAGGGGAGGTATGGGTGGAGGGGAGGGGAGGGAAGGGGGAGGAGGACGGGAGGGAAGGGGGAGGAGGAGGGGAGGAGATGGAAATTTTTTAATACAAAATATAAACCATGAAAAAAAAATTAAAAAAAAAAGTTGGAGAGATAGCTTACCATGTAAGAACACTTGCTGTTCTCACAGAGGACCAGGGGTGGGTTCCCAAAACCTACATGGTGGCTCCCAAACATCAGTACTGCCTGTTCCAGGGGATCTGGCTCCCTCTTCTGGCCATAAAGGGCACTACATACATATGGTGCCGTCAGACCACTCATGCTTAAACTTTTTTTCAGTAAATCTTTAAAAAAATAAATAAATAAAAGAGAATAACACTACTGGGACCCAAAGTTTAAGGAATAGTAGGTAAGCTTCAGAATGAGTACAATGGACACCAACTTAGTCACCTAGTTCTAGTCCTGCTTAGTGGCCTTCATTCGTTTGTCTGTTTGCTCTGTCTCTGTGGGTACAGCCTTCATTCTCTTGTCTGTTTGATCCATCTCTGTGGGGTTCTGCAGGAACATTTCTATAATAGTCATGTGCCCCAGAATCTTCAGTTCAGGTCCCATGTAGGGACATCTGACCAGAGATGACCGGGTGGCTTCTGCATTCTGAAACTTTCTGTGTATAAAGCGGTGGCTACGACGTGGTCCTTGCCCAACACCAGCTTCCTCCTATTGGAAACATGTCTTCTGAGTTCTCTGTAGGCAGATGACTGTAATCCTGTCATGTCTGAGATAAAGGCAAACCGTCCTAATGCTCGCGTAACTGGTCCCAGTTGTCCTGCTACCTAGGGAGGCCCAATGTTGCTGCTTGGAAGGGACAGTGTATGAAAAACTAAAAGCTCTTTTAAAACAAATCAGTTCTGTCCAGTCATCAGCGCGGAGAGCCGTGGGGTCTGGAAGCTGCAAACTCAGAGAGATTGGCTCCTACCTTGCCTTTTGTCACAGGGATTTGGAGCCTACTGCAAGCCCAGAGCAAGGAGCCACTTGCTTTTCTCACGAGTGCTTGACATAGACTTAGGACAAGAAGCCAGTGTATTCATGGGGTCCCATGGAAGGACCATGAACCAACAAAGCAATTTTGGAAGTAAGCAACAGGATGCTCCCATTTTAGTAAAGAGAACTACTATTTACTACAGTGGACTGAATAATGTCATCTTACGTCAATCACCTGAACTGCAGGAAGTGACCATCTTTAGAAACAAGGACATCCTCACAAACATTACTACTCAAAAACCATCAGATGAAATCAACCTAGATTTAAGGTGGCTTCTAAACCTGATCACTACTGTCTTATAGGAAGAGAAGACACAGGGATAGAGAAAAGGTTCACGTGGAGGTGAGGCAGTAATGGGAGGGAACCACTGCAAGCCAAGAAAGAGAAGCCTTTCCAGCAGCCACCAGAAAAGGGCGCGGTACAGAAGGGTTGTGGACTTCCAGCCTCGAAACTGTAAGAGAATACATTTGTGTTGTAAGTCACCGAGTTGGTAGGAATTTGTCTGGACAGCCTGGGTAAACCCCACTGATTTTGCTGCTTTCTGCAGAGCTTAGGATGAAACCAGGCCTTGTACACACCAGGCAGGGCTCGATCACCGAGCCATGTGTCCTGCCAAGTCCATACTTCTTAAGAGGGTTCTAGAAAGGCCTTCCAAGAATATATGAAGTCAGGGACCAAGCAGGTTAGGGACACCAACTGACAGGCAAGGAGTTGTTGGGTCTCCTTAGCCGGTTGTTCCCCTTGGTGCTCTTGAGTTCACACTCATGGGGGCTGCAAGACTGGGGGAAGGAGGGCTCTTGCTCAAATCTGTTTTCCCACTGAGCAGGTCAGTGTGGCTACAGCAGTAACCCCTCATCCTGGTCCTTGGTTCCAGCCTTCAGTTCTTTCTGTCCTCAGACTTAGTCACACTGTACCTCTCACGGAGTGCCTTCACCTGCTGAGCAGGGGCCACAGTTCCGCGTGACCTGAGCAGTGGCCAGAGTTTCTATGACCTGAGCAGTGGCCACATTTCCGCATGACCTGAGCAGTGGCCACAGTTCCGCGTGACCTGAGCAGTGGCCACAGTTCCACGTGACCTGAGCAGGGGTCACAGTTCCGCGTGACCTGAGCAGGGGTCACAGTTCCGCGTGACCTGAGCAGTGGCCACAGTTCCGTATGTCCGTTGGCCCCGAGCCACTAGGCTCTGAGAACCCAACTTTCTTCCCTTTGTTCTTTGAGGTCCCAGGGTGATTTTTGAAAAATTATTTTTATTATGTATTTGAGTGTTTTGCCTGCGTGTATGTCTATGCCTTATATACATGTAGCACCCATAGAGAGCAAAAGAGGGCGTCTGGACCCTGGCACTGACATTACAGAGGTTGTTGATCACCATATGGAATCTTGGAATCAAACTCAGGTCCTCTGGAAGAGCAGCAAGTACTCTTAACCACTAAGCTATCTCTCCAATCCCTCTCAGGGTGATCTTTGATCCATGCAACTGCCCTCTGCAACCTCACAGTTCTTTCTGGCCTTTCCACCCTCCCGTGCATGAAGCAAACCTCTTCAGCTGAATCTCTGCAGAGTGGCGCAGCACCGTGGTTTCTGTTTCCATTGTGCTGTCCTATATGGTTCTGAGTCATGACATGGGCAAGGCCTTAGCCAAAGTGTACTGGACACGTGGTCCTTGGAAGAAATAAACCGCTGTGGCACTGGGATTTCTGTGCCCTGCCCTCCAGTTTTGGTCTGCATCATTTACTCTATCTTAAACAATAAAGGAAGCATCAGAGTCATGCTGTTCCCATCCTGGGAAATGTCCTTTTCTCAGTCACTGAAACACTCACTCCAGGACCCCTTTGGGAGTAGGATCATCATAGATGAAAAGGCTAAGATGGCATCATAAGACAGTTGTGGGAGTTGTTGTTGGCTCTTTTTACTCTTTCTCTTGTGGGCCCACCACCCAGCTCCCAAACACACACACACACCACACACGCACATACACACAGACACACACCACACACCACACACACACACACACACACACACCACACACACACCACACACCACACACACACACACACACACACACACACACACACACACACACACACACACAGAGAGAGAGTCTTAGCTTGGCTTATTTATAGAAAGCTTTCCTTAACTTAAATTACCCATCTACCTTCTGTCTCTGGGTTTTTCCTTTTCTTACTTCTGTATATCTCCCTTTCATTCTTACTCCGTGCTGGTGTGTGGCCGAATGTGGCCCGTAGCATCCTCCTTCCTCCTCTCCTTGTTCTTTTGCTCCTTCTTCTTTTTGCTCTTGTTCGCCTCTATTTATTCTCTCTGCCTGCTAGCCCTGCCTATCATTTCTCCTGCCTCACTATTGGCCAGTCAGCTCTTTATTAGGCCAATCAGGTATTTTATTTTATTTTTTGTTTTTGTTTTTCCATATTTTACTTTTTTTTCTTTTTTTTCCTCTCTCATGGTTTATTTTTTTTTATATTTAAAAATTTCCATCTCCTTCCCTCCTCCTCCCCCCTCCCTCCCCTTCTCCTCCCCCTTCCCTCCCCTCCTTCTCCCCCTTCCCTCCCCTCCCCTCCACCCATACCTCCCCTCCCTCCCTCTCAAGGCCAAGGAGCCATCAGGGTTCCCCACTCTATGCTAAGACCAATTTCCTCCCAACTCCCCCCAGGTCCAGGAAGGTGATGGACCAAGCTGAGAAGGCTCCCACAGAGCCCGTCCATGCAGAAGAATCAGAGCCCAGAGCCATTGTCCATTGCTTCTCAGTCAGCCCCCGCTGTTGGCCACATTCAGAGAGACGGGTTTGGTCGCATGATCCATCAGTCCCATTCCAACTGGAGTTGGTGATCTCCCATTAGTTCTGTCCCACCGTCTCCATGAGTGAACACACCTCTCTCGTTCCTGACTTTCTCCCTCAAGTTCTCGCTCCTTCTGCTCCTCATCAGGACCTTGGGAGCTCAGTCCAGTGCTCCAATGTGGGGCTCAGTCACCTTCCCCATCTGTCGCCAGCTGGAGGTTCCCTCACGGTCCTGACTTTCTTTCTCATGTTCTCTCTCCTTCTGCTCCTCATCAGGACCTTGGGAGCTCAGTCCGGTGCTCCAATGTGGGGCTCTGTCATATTCTTCATCTATCGTCAGGTGGAGGTTCTATGGTGATATGCAAGAAATTCATCAGTATGGCTATAGGAACTGGCCTTTTCAGGCTCCCTCTCCTCAGCTGCCCAAGGAACTAACTGGGGGCGTCTCCCTGGAAACCTGGGAACCCCTCTAGGGTCAAGTCTCTTGACAACCCTCAGGTAGCTCCTTAAATTAAGATATATGCTTCCCTGCTCCCATATCCACCCTTCCTATATCCCAAGCACCCCATTCCTCCGAGCTCCCCCCGTTCTCCCCTTCACACTTTTCTCTCCCCATCTTCCCTTGGCCCAGTCTTGCCCAACCCTCAAGTTCCCAATTTTGCCTGGCGATCGTGTCTACTTCCAATATCCAGGAGGATTACTATATCTTTTTTTGGGAGTTCACCTTCTTATTATCTTCTCAAGGATCCCAAATTTATAGGCTCGATGTCCTTTAATTATGGCTAGAAACCGAATATGAGTGAATACATCCCATGTTCATCTTTATGGGTCTGGGTTACCTCACTCAGAATAGTGTTTTCTATTTCCATCCATTTGCCTACAAAATTCAAGATGTCATTGTTTTTTACCGCTGAGTAGTATTCTAGCATGTATATATTCCACAGTTTCTTCATCCATTCTTCCACTGAAGGGCATCTAGGTTGTTTCCAGGATCTGGCTATTACAAATAATGCTGCTATGAACATAGATGAGCATATGCTTTTGTTGTATGATTGGGCATCTCTTGGGTAGATTCCCAATAGTGGAATTGCTGGGTCCTGGGGTAGGTTGATCCCGAATTTCCTGAGAAACCGCCACACTGCTTTCCAAAGTGGTTGCACAAGTTTGCATTCCCACCAGCAATGGATGAGTGTACCCCTTACCCCACAACGTCTCCAGCAAAGGTTATTATTGGTGTTTTGGATTTTAGCCAATCTGACAGGTGTAAGATGATATCTCAAAGTTGTTTTGATTTGCATTTCCCTGATAGCTAGGGAGGTTGAGCATGACCTTAAGTGTCTTTTGGCCATTCGAACTTCTTCTGTTGAGAATTCTCTGTTCAGTTCAGTGCCCCATTTTTTAATTGGGTTAATTGGCATTTTACCGTCTAGTCTCTTGAGTTCCTTATATATTTTAGAGATCAGACCTTTGTCAGTTGCAGGGTTGGTGAAGATCTTTTCCCAGTCAGTAGGCTGCCTTTGTGTCTTAGTGACAATGTCCTTTGCTTTACAGAAGCTGCTCAGCTTCAGGAGGTCCCATTTATTCAATGTTGCCCTTAATGTCTGTGCAGCTGGGGTTATGCGTAGGAAACGGTTCCCTGTGCCCATTTGTTGTAGAGTACTTCCCACTTTCTCCTCTATCAAGCTCAATGTGTTCAGATTAATATTGAGGTCTTTAATCCATTTGGACTTGAGTTTTGTGCATGGTGATAGATATGGATCTACTTTGATTCTTCTACAGGTTGACATCCAGTTATGCCAGCACCATTTGTTGAAGATGCCCTCTTTCTTCCATTGTGTACTTTTGGCTCCTTTATCAAAAATCAGGTGTTCATAGGTTTGTGGTTTAAGATCCGGGTCTTCTATACGATTCCATTGGTCGACTTCTCTGTTTTTATGCCAATACCAAGCCGTTTTCAATACTGTAGCTTTGTAATAGAGTTTGAAGTCAGGGATGGTAATGCCTCCAGAAGAACCTTAATTGTATAAGATTTTTTTGGCTATCCTGGGTTTCTTGTCTTTCCATATAAAGTTGATTATTGTCCTCTCAATCTCTGTGAAGAATTTTAATGGGACCTTGATTGGGATTGCATTGAATCTATAGATTGCTTTTGGTAGAATTGCCATTTTTACTATGTTGATCCTCCCAATCCACGAGCAGGGGAGATCCTTCCATTTTCTGGTATCCTCTTCAATTTCTTTCTTCAAAGACTTAAAGTTCTTGTCAAATAAATCCTTCACTTCCTTGGTTAGAGATACTCCCAGATATCTTATGCTATTTGTGGCTATTGTGAAAGGTGATACTTCTCTGATTTCCCTCTCTGCTTCCTTATCCTTTGTGTATAGGAGGGCGACTGATTTTTTGGAGTTGATCTTGTAACCTGCCACGTTACTGAAGGAGTTTATCAGCTGTAGGAGTTCTTTGGTGGAGTTTTTGGGGTCGCTTATGTATACTATCATATCATCTGCAAATAATGAAAGTTTAACTTCTTCCTTTCCAAATTGAATCCCCTTGATTCCCTTATGTTGTCTTATTGCTATTGCTAGAACTTCAAGCACTATATTGAAGAGATAGGAGAGAGTGGACAGCCTTGTCGTGTTCCTGAATTTAGTGGGATAGCCTTGAGTTTCTCTCCGTTTAATTTGATGTTAGCTGTCGGCTTGCTGTAAATAGCTTTTATTATATTTAGGAATGACCCTTGTATCCCTAATCTCTCCAAGACCTTTATCATGAAAGGGTGCTGAATTTTGTCAAATGCTTTTTCAGCATCTAATGAGATGACCATATGGTTTTTTTCCTTCAGTTTGTTTATATGATGGATTACATTGATAGATTTTCGTATGTTGAACCAGCCCTGCATCTCTGGGATGAAGCCTACTTGATCGTAATGGATAATTTTTCTAATGTGTTCTTGGATTCGGTTTGCCAGTATTTTATTGAGAATTTTTGCGTCAATCTTCATGAGTGAGATTGGCCTGTAATTCTCTTTCTTGGTTGAGTCTTTGTGTGGTTTAGGTATCAGGGTAACTGTAGCTTCATAGAAGGAATTTGGCAGTGACTCTTGTGTTTCTATATTATGAAATACCTTAAGGAGTATAGGTATTAGGTCTTCTTGGAAGTTCTGGTAGAATTCTGCATTGAAACCATCTGGTCCTGGGCTCTTTTTGGTAGGGAGGTTTCTGATAACAGTTTCTAATTCTTCGCGACTAACAGGACGATTTAGAGCATTTACCTGGTCCTGGTTTAACTTTGGTATATGGTCTTTATCTAAAAAACTGTCCATTTCTTTTACATTTTCCAATTTTGTGGCATACAGGCTTTTGTAGTAAGATCTAATGATTTTCTGAATTTCCTCTGTGTCTGTGGTTATGTCCCCCTTTTCATTTCTGATCTTATTAATTTGCGTGTTCTCCCTCTGCCGTTTGATTAGTTTGGCTAAGGGTTTGTCAATCTTGTTGATTTTCTCCAAGAACCAGCTTCTTGTTTCATTGATTCTTTGGATTGTTTTCTGTGTTTCTATTTTGTTGATTTCTGCCCTCAATTTGATTATTTCCAGTCTTCTACTTCTCCTAGGTGAGTCTGCTTCTTTTTTTTCCAGAGCTTTCAGGTGTGCTGTTAAGTCACCAATGAGCACTTTCTCCGTTTTCTTTAAGTGGGCACTTAGTGCTATGAACTTTCCTCTTAGCACTGCTTTCATTGTGTCCCATAGGTTTGAGTATGTTGTGTCTTTGTTTTCATTAAATTCAAGAAAGACTTTAATTTCTTTCTTTATTTCTTCCTTGACCCAGGTGTGGGTCAGTAGTTGACTGTTCAGTTTCCATGAGTTTGTGGGCTTTCTGGGGGTAGCATTGTTGTTGAATTCTAATTTTAATCCATGGTGATCCGATAAGACACAGGTGGTTACTAATATTTTTTTGTAACTGTGGAAGTTTGCTTTGTTACCAAGTATATGGTCAATTTTCGAAAAGGTTCCATGAGCCGCAGAGAAGAAGGTATATTCTTTCCTATTTGGGTGGAATGTTCTATAGATGTCTGTTAAGTCCATTTGGTTCATTACCTCCATTAAGTCTTTCAATTCTCTGTTAGGTTTCTGTCTGATTGATCTGTCCATTGGTGAGAGAGGAGTGTTGAAGTCTCCAACTATTAGTGTGTGTGGTTTGATGGCTGCCTTGAGTTCTAGAAGTGTTTCTTTTACATAAGTGGGAGCTTTTATATTAGGGGCATAGATATTCAGGATTGAGACTTCATTCTGATGGATTTTTCCTGTTATGAGTATAAAGTGTCCCTTTCCATCTCTTCTGATTGATTTTAGTTTGAAGTCAACTTTGTTGGAAATTAGTATGGCCACACCCGCTTGTTTCTTAGGGCCATTTGCTTGATAAACCTTTTCCCAACCCTTTACTCTGAGTAGGTGTCTGTCTTTGTGGTTGAGGTGTGTTTCTTGTAAACAGCAAAATGTTGGATCTTGTTTTCGTATCCAGTCTCTTAGCCTGTGCCTTTTTATAGGTGAATTGAGTCCATTGATATTAAGTGATATTAATGACCAGTGGTTGTTAACTTCAGTCATTTTTAGTAGTAGAGTTTGTGTGTTTCCCTTCTTCAAGTTGTGCTGGTGGAGGGTCCCTAGATGCCTGCGTTATTGTGGGCGTTGTTGGACTCCTTGGTTTGTGATTTTCCTTCTATTACTTTCTGCAAGGCTGGATTTGTGGCTGCGTATTGTTTAAATCTGTTTTTGTCCTGGAATATCTTGTTTTCTCCATCAATGGTGAATGCAAGCTTTGCTGGGTATAATAGTCTTGGCTTGCATCCATGTTCCCTTAGTGTCTGTAGCACATCTATCCAAGCTCTTCTGGCTTTCATGGTTTCCATTGAGAAATCAGGTGTAATTCTGATAGGTTTCCCTTTATATGTTACTTGACCTTTTTCCTTTGCAGCTCTTAATATCTGTTCTTTATTCTTTATGTTTTGTGTTTTGATTATTATATGGCGTGGGGATGCTTTCTTTTGATCCAGTCTATTTGGTGTTCTGTAGGCTTCTTGTACCTTCATAGGAACATCCTTCTTTAGGTTGGGGAAGTTTTCTTCTATAATTTTGTTGAATATGTTTTCTGGGCCTTTGAGTTGTAATTCTTCTCCTTCTTCTACCCCAATTATTCTTAGGTTTGGTCTTTTCATGGTGTCCCAGATTTCCTGAATGTTTTGTGTTAAGAATTTGTTAGATTTGTTTAGTTCTTTAATCTGTGAGTTTATTTCCTCTATAGTATCTTCAGAGTCCGAGATTCTTTCTTCCATCTCTTGTATTCGGTTGGAAATACTTGTCTCTGAAGTTTCTGTTCGTTTACTCAGAGTTTCCATTTCCAGTCGTCCCTCAGATTGTGTTTTCTTCAATACCTCCATTTCATTTATCAGGTCTTGTACTGTTTCCCTTACCTGTTTGATTGCTTTTTCTTGTTTTTCTTGTTTGTCTTGGGTATCTTTGAGAGATTTATTTATTTCGTCTACCTTTTTGTTTGTCATCTCCATTTCTTTATGGCAGTTTTTTACTTCCTGTTTAAGGTCCTCTATTATTTTCATAAAGTACTGTTTAAGGTCGGTTTCTTCTATATCTTCTGGGGTAGGGTGTTCAATTCTTGTTGTTTCGGGATGTCTGGCTTGTGGTGATGTCATGTTGCCTTTCATGTTGTTGGAGGAGCTCCTGCTTTGGCGCCTGCCCATCTCTTCCTTCAAAGGGAGCCCGGAGGCGTTTGGTGTCCTAGACCAATCTTTGCTGTGACTGAAACTGGTTGGATCTCCCCAGTGTCAGAGGAGGACCTATTCCTTGCGACCCAATCTGAAGATGCCCGCACTCCCTTGCAGGAATCCTCAGACCTGCCTGGAGGCCAGAGTCTGACTCCTCTGGGTGGATGGCCTTAGAACAGGAGCAGGACACCTGAGAACACTAGGGAAAGCTTGGGAGACATAGGGAAACCGACACAAGCCTGCAGAGGGAAGTGGGGGTAGGGGGTCTGTGCTCTCTTCCAGGGCAGGTTGCCCCAGGGTCTGCATTCACTCACCAGTTCAGATGGAATGTCAGGGCACAGGATCAGGGATTCCAGGCAGCCCAGGGTCGCAGCCCCGAAAAAAGGGCCAAGGTGGGGGCAGGGCGGGATGGAATACCACACAGCGAACCTGGCAGCACAATCTGAAGGAGCCCGCACCCCTCCGCAGGTATCCTCAGACCTGCCTGGAGGCCAGAGTCTGACCCCTTTGGGTAGATGGCCTTAGAACTGGAGCATGACACCCCAAAGAATGATGGATCCTCTGGCAGACTGTCAGGTCCCCTTGCAGGCCAAGCAGCTCTCAGACAAAGGCCTACCTTGCCCAGGGCAGTCAAATGAAGGAGGGGACCTCCCACCGGCCTGGGTGCACTCAATTCCAGGTCCCCAGAGCCCAAACAGGCTGAGCTGTGGGATTTTGTGGCCCCAAAGACGGGAGGATGAGGCAGGGGGAGAGGGGGAGGATTCTGGGTGCAAGCTGGGAAGGGACAGGGAGAGAGAGGCAGTATCCGGGGAGAATAACCCCTGCAGGAAGAGCAGGAAGTGTGCTGGAGGCAGGGGGAGTTGTGGAATGTCGGTGGTCCCTCTCCGGGCAGCTGCCGCGGTTCGGGCACTCACTCCTCACTCACCCCAAAGAATGATAGATCCTCTGGCAGACTGTCAGGTCCCCTTGCAGGCCAAGCAGCTCTCAGACAAAGGCCTACCTTGCCCTGGCAGTCAAATGAAGGAGGGGACCTCCCACCGGTCTGGGTGCACTCGATTCCAGGTCCCCAGAGCCCAAACAGGCTGAGCTGTGGGATTTTGTGGCCCCAAAGACGGGAGGATGAGGCAGGGGGAGGCCCAATCAGGTATTTTAGACAGGCAAAGTAACACAGCTGCACAGAGTTAAACAAATGCAACATAAAAGAATGTAACACATTTTTGCATCATTAAAGAAATGTTCCATAGCATAGACAAATACATAACTTTATTTTGCTTTTTTGAGGCAGGGTTTCTTTGTGTAACAGCTCTAGCTGTCCTGGAACTGTCCTTGAACTCACAGAGATCCATCTGCCTCTGCCTCCCAAATGCTGGCACTAAAGGCAGGTGCCACCACTGCCCAGCTAAAATATTCCCTTTTTCTTTTTCTTTTTTTGTTTTTTTCGGGACAGGGTTTCTCTGTAGCTTTGAAGCTTGTCCTGTAACTTGCTCTGTAGACCAGACTGGCCTCAAACTCACAGAGATCCACCTGCCTCTGCCTCCCAAATGCTGGGATCAAAGGTGTGTGCCACCACTGCCTGGCAAGTGTAACACAATTTAAAATAGTATTGCACAACATAAGTACCTAATCTGACAGGAATCCTGATAAGGTGGTCTATTCTGAATCAGAAAGAACATCGCCAAACTCTTTTTATGAGACTATAATTACCCTGATACCCAAATCACACAAAGGCATTAGTAAGAAAGAGAATTACAGACAAAACTCACTCATGAACATTGATGCAAAAATACTCAATAAAATACTAGCAAACCGAATCCAAGAACACATCAGAAAAATCATCCACCATGATCAAGTTGGCTTTATCCCAGAGATGCAGGGATGGTTCAACATATGAAAATCTGTCAATGTAATCCACCATATAAACAAACTGAAAAAGAAAACCCACATGATCATCTCATTCAATGCTGAAAAAGTCTTTGACAAAATATAACATCCCTTTATGATAAAGGTCTTGGAGAGAGCAGGGATACAAGGAACATACCTAAACATAATAAAGGTGATGTACCTAGCTGATAGCCAACATCAAACTAAATGGAGAGAAACTCAAAGCGATCTCACTGAAATCAGGAACAAGAAAAAGTTGTCCACTCTCTCCATATCTATTTAATATAATTCTTGAGGTCCTAGCTAGAGCAATAAGACACCAAAGGGAGATCAAGGGGATGCAAATTGGAAAAGAAGTCAAACTCTTACTATTTGCTGATGATATAATAGTTTAAATAAGCAACACCAAAAATTCTACCAAGGAACTTCTACAACTCATAAACACTTTCAGTAATGTAGCAGGATATAAGATTAACTCAAAAAATTTAGTAGCCCTCCTTTATATCGATGATAAATGGGATGGGAAAGAAATCAGAGAAACATCACCTTTCACAATAGCCACAAATAGCATAAAATAGCTCATAGTAACTCTACCTAAACAAGTGGAAGACTTGTATGACAAGAACTTTAAATCTTCGAAGAAAGAAATTGAAGAAGACACCAGAAAATGAAAAGATTTCCCATGTTCTTGGATAAGTAGAATTAACATAGTAAATATGGCAATCTTATCAAAAGCAATCCACAGATTCAATGCAATGCCCATTAAAATCCCATCAAAAGTCTTCACAAACCTTGAAAGAATGGTACTCAACATCATATGGAAAACCAAAAAATCCAGGATAGCCAAAAGAATCCTGTATAATAAAGAAACTTCCGGAGGCATCACAATCCCTGACTTCAAACTCTACTATAGAGCTACAGTACTGAAAACAGCCTGGTATAGGCATAAAATCAGACTGGAGGACCAACGGAACTGAATAGAAGACCTGGATATCAATCCACACACCTACAAACACCTGATTTTTGACAAAGAATCGAAAAAAGACAAAATAGAAAAAAGAAAGCACATTCAACAAATGGTGCTGTTATAACTAGATATTAACATGTAGAAGAATGAAAACAGATCCAAACCTATTACCATGCACAAAATTCAAGTCCAAATGGATCAAAGACCTCAACATAAAGTCAACCACACTGAACCTCATAGAAGAGAAATTGGTGAGTACACTTGAATGCCTTGGCACAGGAGACCACTTCCTAAATAGAACCCCAGCAGCACAGACACTAAGAGAAACAATTAATAAATGACACCTCCTGAAACCGAAAAGCTTCTGTAAAGCAAAGGACGTGGTCAACAAGACAAAATAATAACCTACAGAATGGGGAAAGATCTTCACCAAGCCCACATCAGACAGAGGGCTGTTTTCCAAAATATACAAAGAACTCAAGAAATTGGTCATCAAAAGAAAAAATAATCCAATTAAAATTGGAGTACAGACTTAAACAGAAAATTCTCAACAGAGGAATCTAAAATGTTTGCAAGGCACTTAAGGAAATGTTCAAAATCCTTAGCCATCGGAGAAATGCAAATCAAAACAACTCTGAGATTCCACCTTACACCTATAAGAATGGCCAAGATAAAAACCACTGATGACAGTTTATGCTGGAGTGGATGTGGGGTAAAGGGAACACTTCTGCATTGCTGGTGGGAGTGCAAACTGGTATAACTCCTTTGGATGTCAGTGTGGCGATTTCTCAGAAAATTAGGAAACAACCTTCCTCAAGACTCAGTAATACCACTTTGGGGTAAATACCCAAAGGATGCTCAATCGTGCCACAAGGACATGTGCTCAACTATGTTCAAAGCAGCTTTGTTTGTCATAGCCAGAACCTGGAAACAACCTAAATGCCCCTCGACTGAAGAATGGATAAGGAAATTGTGTAATACACAATGGAGTATTACACAGCAGAAAAATAATGACATTTTGAAATTTGCAGACAAATGGATGGATCTAGAAAACATCATATTTAGTGAGGTAACCCAGACCCAGAATGATAAATACCATATGTATTCACTAAGTGGCTTTTAGACATAAAGCAAAGTAAAACCAGCCTGCAATCCCAGAGAACCTAGACAAAAAGTAGGACCTTAAGATATACATGGATCTACTCTATATAGGAAGTAGGAAAAGACAAGATCTCCTGAGTAAATTGGGAGCATGGGGACCATTGGAGTGAGTAGAAGGGGGGGAGAAGAAGGGATGGGAACCAAGAAAAATATATAGCTCAATAAAAACAATTTTTAGAAGATGGTCTATTCTATGCCCAGGCAAGGTTGTTAATCATGATAAAGAAATGGAGGCCAAGGGACAGGTGGCTCAGTTGTTCATCTAACTCCCATCAAGAACCAACAATCTGACACTTGGGACCCTCTTGGACCATTGAGCTGCCAATGGACTCTCTCACTCACTTTACATGCAGAGATGTGACAGATTGGGCGAGGTAGAACTGCCCAGCTGACCACAGAAGTGTGAGTTCAGCCGCTGGCGTCTGTCACACTGAACCACAGGATGGCTGCTACATGGTGGAAACTAACTGACATGCAAGATACCAAGGTGTTAGAGTGTCTTCCAGAATGACAGCAGGATCCAGGGCTGCTGGGTTGCAAGCTGGAGTGTTTGCAAGTCTCCTAGGCATTGCCAAGCAGCTTTGGTTGTGCCAATTTACTCTCATATCAGCCCTGTAAGTATGTTCTTTCTTGCATCACAGTGTTGCCAAAACCTGGTAATGTCAGCTATTTTGAGTTTGCCAATCTGCTGTGTGTGAAGTGGTGTCTTGTTGTTTTAACATGAAAGTCCCTGCTGACAGGTGAGGCTGCAGGTTCTGAATTCACTGATTTCAAAAGAGGCGATCTTGGTCAGATACGTGCTTCACCATCTTGAGCTGGCTGACTTCCATAGCTTTTCCAAGATATGCATGTTAGGGACTGGGAATATGGCTCTTAGGACACTCAGGAAGCCATCCGAGGTTGACTTTGGCCCTTCACATGCATGCTTTTATATGCACGCATACCCATAGAGAAGAACATGGACAGACACATGAGTGCACACATACACACACACACACACAGAAACAGGGGGACATGGAGGGGGGACTTTTCTCCAGGAAGACATTTCTGACTCTAGCCCCTCTATGCTGAGCCAGATGCTCTAGGCCCTGTCTCCTTCACTCTGCTGGAATATCCACTCATACACTGATCTTTTATCTCCCCACTAGAGAATGAAAATTCATACGTGTCAGTTGACTAGCCTCTTCAGATTTAGCTTTCCAGCCTCAGTTCCCCTGTCTGTGAAGTGAAGATGAGAGCTGATCTGAGTGTTAAGTGAAGAAAGGAATATAATGATAAAAGCTCCTGGTACATCCAAGCACTTAGAATAAGGGAACTTTGGTGTGGCAAGATATACCTGTGGGTGCACTGGTGGCATGAATGTCATGGGGTAATCAAGGGCTTTATGACTGGATTTGAGACCCTCACTCCACAGGAGGAAATGCATGCCTGCTGGCTTAAATCTGGCCAAGAATCCACGGCTGGGGGGCTCATAGGCCCCAAGGATGAGCTTCCTGTCATTAATTTGCTAAACAGACATAGTTTCCTCAGATTTGTATGTCTATAGCCATAGATGGTGTGAAGCTCTCAGACCTCATAAGAGAAGTTTCTTTGTTTAGTGGACGACAGTTACTGCAGAAACTCACAATGAGTCAATGTACGAATAATTGCTACCTGTGCAGAGCGCAGACACTACTGGGACATCTATATAACACCCTTCCTCCCAAGACTCAGAGACCACTGTGGAAGGGGGAGCAGAAAGATCACAAGATCCAGAAGCAGGGGAGGGCCAAGGCAACAGTATCTTCTAGACATGTCAGGACCACTGTACTCAAGAACTCCAGCAACTGGGGTTGCCTGCATGAGATCTATGTAAGATCAGGTGATTCAGCATAGATAGGAAAGGGCTCATGAGACCCCACCCTATATGAAGAGCCATTGATGGTTGGCTTTTGGGGTAGGGAGAGTACTTTTCTTCGTGGGTCTGGCTCTTGGTAGGTCAACCACGTTCTAGTGGATAGCCTTGAAACCATGAGCGTGTGGGCAGCACAAAATGGACTCAGAGGGGTAAAGGAGGCCAAATTGGGAAGGGGTGGGAACTTAGTGGGTAGTTAGGAGGAGGAATAGAGGATGAATGTAATCAAAGTACATTGTATCATGTATGAACTTCTCAATAGAAATATATTAGAAAAACTTAATCTTTTTGTGTCATGGACCATAATTTTTTTTTAATTTAAAATTAAAATTTATACATTCACAAAATATTGTGCAAATTTGTGAACTTTATAGGGTCTCCAAGGCCATAACTCCAAGTGAGAACTTACAATTTAAATATATTTTAAAATGTCAACTCTTGTTATCAATATACTGTCTCGGTTAGCTTTGATTGTGAACTTGACACAGCCTAGAGTTGTTTTAGAAGAGAGCCCCAGCTGGGGAATTGCCTGGACCAAACTGGCCTGTGAGGAAGTCTGTAGGGATGGCCGTTGTTGCTCATTGATGTTGGCGGGCTCAGCTCACTGTAGACATCACCATCCCTAGGTGGTCCTGCACTGCGGAAGTATAGCCAGACTGAGTATGAGCTGAGTGTAAGCCAGCATGGAGCCTCTGGATGCAGCATCCGCATCCCCCATGGTTGTTTCTGCTACACTTCCTAGTCTGTGGAGTGAGCTCCAGTTCCTTGGTCAAAGCATCTTATCATAGCAACAGAAAGGAAACTACAACATAGGTCCGCACTCTGCAGCTCCTGATAGATTTTTACTAAGAAGTTCTGCTGAAGGAGTTAGTTATGAAATCACTCAGATTCCCCTGTAGAACTCAGTGAAGGGCCATCTCAGGCCATGGGTCAAACCCTCCCAGCCCATCACCTTCAAAGAAATGGACTCTCAGCCAGCTATGTGACCTTGGCTTTTTCTGAGAAGCAAAATCAATGGCCCAAGGCCTTCTCTGAGAGGCCAGCAAGGGCTTCCACTGACTCCATGGGCCATGCTTTCCAGCACCCTCAACACAGTTCAGTAAAAAGGCCTTGTTTCCTTCAACTCTGAAACAAGAACAGTGTGATGCTAATATGTGCAACTGTGTTCTGCTTCCTGCTACAATGCTTTTTAATTAGGCATCCTGAAACCCCAGAGGACAGACTGCTCTCTCGTAATAGTGTGTGCCAGAAAAACCACTGCCACTGCATTACAGTGGAGAAAGGTCGCTCAGCTGCTAGGCCCCTTCAGACGCTGTTTACAGAGCCAGGGAAGAAGTGCGTCCTTCTCAAAGGGGATCAGTGACGTGACTAAAGGAAGAAAAGCTTGCATGGTTGAGACTGTCCCCAGTAGAGCTAGATTGAATTTGAATTTATATATGGAGCCCCAAATCTTCACTCAGTTCCTCAAAAATGTAAACATATTTGTAGTTGAATTACATTTTGTTTAGATTTTTTTGACACAAGGTCTTGCTATGCATCCCAGGCTGGTATTGAACTTACTGTGTAGCTCAGACTGACTTTGAGCTAACTCACAGATATTTTCCTGCCTCAGTTCCCCAAGTGCTAGAATCACATATGTGTGCCAACAGGCACAGCTAGAATTAGGCTTATAATTTTTTTAACTTTATTTAATATTATTATTAATATTAGTAGTAGTAGTAGAGAGGTATGTGTGTGCATGTGCATGCGTGCGTGTGCATGCATGAATGTGTGTGTGTGCGTGTGTGTGTGCATACGTGTGGCTCTGCATCTGTTGTTCACTGTGCCTTTTATCAACTTATTGAACACACAGGACACAGAATAGGAAGGATTAGCCACAGTCAAAGACTTACGAGGTCGCAATGTGTAAAACAAGATTTTGAATCCAGATCAGCCTAACATTGGTGCCTGCCATCCCTGACCAAACTGAACCTCGCCAAGTTTGCCCACTGGTGACGAGAGCAAAAGGCATCATTGGCCAGAAGGCGTTTTGCAAGTCACTTCCCAGGTGAACAGTCTATCCACACGGTGGTGTCCCCCTGGGGCTCAGCCGGGTTCCCAGCGAGCGCTGGCATCTCTCACCCTCTTCAAAGGATGCAGCTCTCCCTAGGGAGCTCTGTGGAGTAGGAGAGCATCCATGACTGTTGAGAGCTGCTAAGTAAGGTGCATGATGCTCCCTGTGGAAAATGAGGACCACACCTGCCCATCAGTGGCACTCTGACTTCCAGAACACTGTCAATGCCTGCAGCTCACTGACTCTTTGCAGCTTACAGCATGCTGCCAATGTTACATAACAGCAGCCCGGCCACAACTCAGCCCTAGCTCTGCCTCTTCAGCCATGCCTCTGACACAGGACATCTGCCTAGAGTGTCCTTTCTACACGACCCACTTGGTGACCCCTACTCATTCAACATCAATCCTCCAGGGTTTCCCCTTCAGCAAGTCTTGATCTTCCCTGGAAGATTCGCATCTATTTTGTGACAGACATGTCCTAAGGTGACCCCGGGGAGTGACACTCTTGTATATTCTCAGTTATCTTAGGTTAGACACAAACTGCAACTTGCTTTTAGCCAATTTGAAATGATAATGGGGAGAGGATGTCACTGCTTTGATGAGGTCCCTTTCATGTCAAGGATGCTGGGGGTGGCATTCTTATGATTGTATTATGTTCTGGAAAATATCATCTTAGACAAGTTAACCTGTGTCAAATTATGAACAGCTTCTTGGCATAGAGCAACTGTCAAAGAGTAGGGTTGACAATCCTACGGTCAACTCCATGAGCATGGAAGAAGCTCATCTTTCCCAGTGCAGGTGCCAGGGGAAAGCACAGCAATGCTTAAAGTATCCTGTGAGTAACAGCTCATTATATATATTAGTTAATGAATAGACTGTCACACATATGGCCCGACCTGTGTGTGTGAGTGAGTGCATACGTGTGTGAGTGTGTGTCGCTCTCTCTGGGTATGTGAGTATGTGTGTCTATGTTTGAGTATGTGTGACTGTGTTGTGTCTCTGTGTGTGACTGTGTGAGAGTGCGTGTGTGTGTTTGCATGCATCTGTGTATGTGTTCTATCACACATCAGAGGACAATCAATCTCTAGTGCTCGCCTCTCTGCTTTGTATGAGACAGGATTCTATGTCACTGTATTAGCCAGGCTAGCTACCCCGAAAGCTTCTTATAAGTTTCCTCTCTCTGCCTCCCATTCCCTTCCCTATGGGATGTGCTAAAACCAGAGATGATTGAACATCTTGCTTTTACAAGGGTTTTTTTTTTTTTTTACATTTTTTTACAAGGGTTTTGGGGATTTAAACTGAGGTCATCGGCCCTGTGGGGTAAGCATTTTACCCAGTGGGCCATCTGCATAGGCTCCACAATCATTCTTTATGTGTCATTCAATTAGGTGGCAGTCATAGGAGCAAGGACTCGAGCTCTGTTCTTCTAGCCTCACATAGTTTCTGACACATAGTAGGCACTAAGTAGTTAGTGGATGAGAAACGAATGTGATTTCTTTAAGGTTAAAAAATGATCGGCTTTAGAATACTGAAACTCCATTTCCTGTGACCTTCATGGAAAGCCAATGAAAATATCAAATTTCTAAAAGAAAGAAGTGTGAGAGCAAGCATTCTTCTGCAACAGCAGTCGAGTCTTTGACACAATTTGCCAAGTACTTGGGCACACTGGGCCCTGTAAATGTAATAACAATGTCTTCCGGGTGCCTTTGAAGATAGTCAAAGGCAAAGGCAGAAAGCACAGAGCCAGCTGAAAGGCCAGGAGGATCATTAGCAGCTATTTGAAACCCGGAGGCAAAGGGACATTGAGTGCCTGGAACCAGTCAGAGAAAGAGCCATCAGTCAGCCATGGAAGCAAGGACAGAATCCAAATTTCTGTGAACTGAGAGCCCCCTCCCTCATCCTTCTCCCTTTCCTACCCCTCCCTTCTCTTTCATCAAAACAAAATACAGTTCTTGCCTGTGGAGATGGCGCAATAAAGCAAAGATGACCTGAGTTTTGTCCTTAGTGCCCTCAGGGGAGGAGGAGAGAACTAATCCCTGCAGGTTGCCTCTGACCTCCAGACACACAGACACACATTTAATAAAAGAAATTAATTCTTGGAGCCAAGAAGGCCCACAGATCACCACCTCCAAATCCCTCACACTATAAATGAGGCACCAGTGAGTGGACGAATTAGTCAACAGTATAGGATGGTGCCAAGCACAGCATTGAAGACCAGAATCTCCCCAAGAAGCCACAAGTTTCCACAAGAAATAGTGAAGGAAAGAGATAATTAAATGAAAAGTCAGGTATCTTACTTTATTTTCCTTTTTAAAACTGAGGGTCTCAAGGCTGGCCTTGAACCCACAATGTAGCTAGGGATGACCTTGAACTTCTGTTCCTCATGTTTCCACTTCCCGAGGCCTGGGGTTATAGGCTTTCACTGCCATACCTGGTCCATGTGGTGCTGGGGAGTAAACCCAGGCCTTGTGCACGCCAGATTAGCACTAAGCAATGAAGCTACATCCTCAAACTAGTAGAGGTCTGCCACCAGCCTGTTCCAATGCTTTCACATGTGTTTGCTCTATTAGCTAACTACTCCCCTTTCAGGCCCCTGTTTTTAGCTCTCTCTTTCTCTCTCTCTTTTTTTAATAGGTAAAGAAACCTAAACTGGGAGAGACAATGTGGTTTCTCCAAGGTTATATAGTCAGGAATCACTTTACTAACTGGCTGTAGTGCTATTTGTGGTCCTATGGTCTGAAATGAGTGGGGAAACTGAGGCTCAGAGAAGGGGATACTGGCTGTGAAGCAGGTCTGGGACCCTTAGTTTACAATTCCCATTGCTTCTGTCCAGGTACGTCACAGTCACATCTGATGTCCACAATGCGCCACATCCCGCCGCGGTGTGACTCCTATGAACTCCCAGAACACGTCAGTAGAGCAGAGGTACGGAGAACCATGAACTGAAGGCAGCTGTGGGTGCCCACATTGGTCCGGCTGAGATCTTGAAAAAGGTCAGTGCATTTGTCCTCAGAGCTTCCCTAATCTGAGCCTTGCTGGGGTGGGAGGTGGCATCCTAGTGCCAGTTCATAATCCCCTGACGAAGGGAGCTCATACAGACCCGGTAGCAGTGGGGTTATAGACCAGCAAGCTCTGTCTCCTTTCAGCTCACAGATTGGCTCCCTGGGATTTATTTTTGCTATCATGAAAGTTTGCTATTCCCCCAAAGCCGTGAAGAGGAATCGGCATCAGTTCCATCAGCCATGCTACTACAACGCACAGGGAGGCAAGGGGAGTGCACAGACCCAGAGAGCCTGCTTCCAGCCCAGATGCCCAGTTTCCTCATCCATAGAGGCCAAGTAGTGATAATATTCATTTCACGAGATGGGGAAGAACAAAGAAGAAAAATGTCTGGGCAGCATAGTGCCTTCTGTACCCATTCAGGATATTGTCTGTCCACCCACTAGTAAAAGAGCTTGAATAGGCACCACTGGCGGTGGGGAATGGTGGGCAAAATAGAGCCTTCTCAGCCCAATTATGTCTGTAAGACAAGTCCTGAGGGATGGGGGGGGGGGACAGTAAGGAATCATTCAGCATAAAGAAGGAGCACCTCCCATGTGCTCCCCCTGGGCTAATAAAGTAGTTGCGCTCCCATGTGGAGCTTTAAATGAGATGGATTCCAAGCGTTTTGAAGCTGACTTTGCATACATCAATACAATCAATGCTTGCAATAACACTCATGACAGCATTATTGATCCAACATTACAGATAAGAAAATTCAAGTGAAAAGGTTCTTCCTAGTTTGCTCAAGGTCACAAAGGTAATAAACGGAAGAAATTTGACGTTGGAGATCAACTTGGTGCCCTGACACCTCTCTTACATGCAAGTCACACAAATCTCCTTGACTCTTGACAGATTATATCCGAGAGGCTGCCTATGGTGTTGGTTAGCCATTTGGGCAAGAAACTTCTTGCCAGGACTGCTTGATGAACTGGACATGTAGGACCCGCAGAGGAATGACTGCTAAACTTGCCTAAAGGTGAGACAATCTCTCAGGGTTCCTGCTTTATGAAAGAGTCTGACAGACATTCTGTAGGATACAGAAGAAAGTGACTGACAAACTGCCAATATAGGCGGAACTGTCTTTGAAATTTCCTGCTTCATGGAAAACTCTGCTGGATACTATGGGCCTGTAGGCTGAAGATAGGTGCTTGCAATATTCCAGAAGAACTTTGGGTGTCTGTCCAGGTAGCAAGATGTCTCTGTCATTTCTAGAGTTTTGGAAGTTGCTTACAGTGCACTTCCTGTTAACTTAGGTAATATTATATCCTTTTGGAGTCTTTGATGGAGTTGAAGAATAGATAGAAAGTAGATATAAATATTGTAACTTTAATTCTTGCTTGATACTTGTTTTGTTGCATGTAATTTTACTATGTTAAAGTTAAAGCCTTCCTTTTTGTTTAAACAGAAAGGGGGAAATGGTGTGGGAGGACCTTCTGTCTATGTGTTGCTTTTATTGGTTTTATTGGTTAATGAATAAAGAAATTGGCTTGGCCTGTGACAGAGCAAAAGAAAAGAGCTAGGTAGGGAAAACTAAAGTGAATGCTGGGAGAAAGGAGGCAGGGTCAGAGAGATGCCATGGAGCTGTGACCATAGACAGATGTGCTGAAACTTTGCTGATAGTCCATGACCTCATGGTGATGCACAGATTAATGGAGATGGATTAAGTTAAGATGTAAGAGTTAGCCAATAAGAAGCTAGAGCTAACGGGCCAAACAGTGATTTAAATAATATGGTTTCTGTGTGATTATTTTGGGAGTCTGAGCTGCTGGGCAGCCAGGAAACAAGCAGCCTCCATACTATAACAATACCTGTCTCTTTCCCATCTTCTGTTGTTTGGGATACTTTCTCTTTTTCTCTCTCCTCTCTCTTATCTCACTGCACTTCCATCAGTACTGTTGGTGTTCTCTCCCATTCATAGCAGAGACTGTTTTCCTTCCTCTGATGATGCCATCCATCCCTACTGACATTTGCAAAAGAAATAAGCTGTGGTCCTGCAGCCTCAGTGACAGCTCTGGTCATGAAGGTTCTTTCAGCCAGGCATCTTCACACCATAGAGAGCTCCCCATGACACCCAGCATCAGATAGCTTTGAGCCCTGTGTCCAAGCTGAGAACCTCAGAGGTCCCCCAAGTCCTCACCACGGGAATGCTCTTTCAATGTTTTCTTGACTAAACTCTACTTTGTCTTCTACTACAAACTGTCAGCTTACCACCCAGGAATTATTGGTGCATGCCTCATTATCAACCTCTGGGTTGTCCCCTCAAACCCTCTAAATAAAATGTTCCACTCATAGGAGAAATGCTGTCCTCAACTGGTCCCAGCAAGAATGCTGGAACAATTTGACATCTGGGAGACATTACACAACAGAGATGGAAAATCAGAGCTTGGGGAGGGGTTAAAAGACTCTCTGGGTTAAAAGTCTAATTCTCCCTGTAGGTACACCTCCCATCTTGAGGACAGTCACTCCCTGGTGTCTCAGTGTCCTCTATGCTCTACCAGGCAGATGACATCTCCTTTACTAGCTGATAGAAAGAGAGTGAACAAAACATATGTGTTTAAAACAGTGCCATTCAAAAAAACACCAGGTGTAGATTTCTCTATGTTCCACAGGAAGTGCATCTCAAACTAATCTTCTATCACCTTCTAAGGAGACATTTCAGTGAATTAGAGGGAAGGAGAGAGGCTCCAAATAACTTTGAAAAGAGCTTTTAAAGATTGAGAGAGAGAGAGAGAGAGAGAGAGAGAGAGAGAGAGAGAGAGAGAGAGAGAGAGAGAGGGAGAGGGGGGGGGAAGGAAGTTATGGTCTGCCCTTCTGTGTGTCATATGCTTCATTTGATGCATAGGACATGAAATATGTAGACTGTATTTGCTAAGACTGTTGTGCCCTAAATCTGAAAATAAACTCCACAGCTCAAAGTTTGAATAGCTTATTTCAAGCTGATGACACTACTCTGGGGAGGAGGCGGTTTAGAGAGTTGGGAGGTGGGGTCCAGTTGCTGGAGTTATGTTGCTGGAGGCTGCACATTTGTTCTCTGCTGCCCACACTTGAAATAACCACCCAGAAACTATATTATTTAAATCACCGCTGGCCAATTACTTAAGCACATTTCTAGCTAGCTCTTATATCTTAATTAACCTATTTCTATTAATCTGTGTATCACCACTTGGCTGTGGCTTACCTGGTAAATATTCTGTCCAGCATCTGTCTCTGGTGGGGCTACATTGCTTCTTCTTGACTCCACCTACTCTCTCTCTCTCTCTCTCTCTCTCTCTCTCTATATATATATATATATATATATATATATATATATATATATATCTTCCAGCCTGGCTATATTCTGTTAAGCCATAGGTCAAAAGCAGCTTTATTCATTAATCAATAAAAACAACACATACAGAAGGACTTAGCATACCATTTCCCCTTTTCTGTTTAAATAAAAAGGAAGGTTTTAAGTTTAACATAGTAAAATTACATATAACAATACAGGTATTAAGCAAGAATTAAAGTTACAATATTTAATATCTATTTTTATCATAATTAAGGAAAACTATAACTATTCTTCAAACTCCATCAAAGACTCCAGAAGGATATTACCTAAGTAAACAAGAAGTGCACTGTAAGCTACTTCCAAAACTCCTGAATTGACAGAGACATCTCACTGCCTGGACAGTTACCCAAAGTTCTTCTGTAACATTGCAGATACCCATCTTCAGCCTACTGGCCTGCATTATACAGCAGACTTTTCCATGAAGCAAGAAAATTCAAAGACAGTTCTGCCTATATTGTTAGTTTGTCAGTTAATTTCTTCTGTGTCCTGCAGAATGTCTGGCAGACTCTTTCATGAAGCAGGAACTGCAAAGGACTGTCTCACCTTCTTTAGGCAGCTTCAGCAGTCATTCTTCTGTGGGCCAGTCAAGCAGTTCAGCAAGAGGAGTTTCTTGCTCAAACGTCTACCAAACTCTTTGATGAGCATCATCTTCTTGAAGTAGATTGGTGCTGCCAGAAGCAGATGTGTCTCATTGTCATGAAAAGTCCTAAGTTTTTAAAACATTTTAAATGCCATATTCTGTTAGTCTTTGAGAGGTTTGAAGAATAACTATCCATCTGAAATATATTTCAGCATATCTAGAAAACCTAACTAACATGACTACAAACTTGACTATTATAAATGACTATTAATGTATATTTCTTAATTATACATTACACTTTTAAATGTGCTGCACAACACAATACCCTAACCAAGAGCAGAAATATATATATATATATATATATATATATATATATATAATAAACAAAAATGATCTTAATTTTGCATCAATAGACCAAGATCTATATCAATGCAAAGTATCCATCTCTAACAAACATTTATAAACAATATTTGGGAATTTGGGCATAGTTCTTTCCAAACTGCTTTCTGCTTTTTGTTGGGTGAAGTATTTTGGGAAGTTTTCATGGAGACCTTTTGGGTGGTCTTGGTCCATCAAACCATATTAGTCTGGAAGGAATCAATAGGTTCTCATTTTTCTGGAAACAAAAGAAGAACATCTTTTCCAAAGTAACAAATCCTTGGACCCAAATTTTGAAGTCAAGATACCTATAAAATATATGTCAGTTTAGCTTACCATACCATATAATGAAATGTCTCTCTGTACATTTCACAGTCAAAAAATTTAAAGAAAATACAGTAATATACATAATCCAGATTATCTGTGTATATTCCATTTTTATATGGCTTATTTTTCTTTATTCCTTTAATCTAGGATTGTCTGTACTCTGTCTCTTTAAAGACTTTGTTTTATTTTTTAAAAAACCATTTGCTTCTTTTTATAACTGTAACTGTCTATATTCTTTTTCTTTCCTCTCCCAAGGCTATGTGCATTTAACCAACACTGTGACCCATTTAGAGGCCTTTTTAAAATCTGAATCCGTCTTTATTGTGTATCTGTAATCCTTTTCTGACCAGGACCACTTTTTTTTAATGCTAAGTGGACATGGCTAGGACCAAGGCTGCTTCGCCGTTTGGCTCCACCCAGTCCAACATGGCAGAGGTCTGTTCACCACCTCTATGAGCCATGCACACAGCTCCAGTTCCAGATATGCAGTGGGTCTATGTCGCGCCATTAAGCAGTTTGTAACACGCTGCTCTGTAACTAGACCTCCCAAAAGAGTCCGAGTTGTTGATGCAACTACAAACCAGAACATTTTCTTAAAGAAACCATGCAGTTTTACTGCTACACTGAGTCAGGAAGCTTTCTCTTAAAAGAATCATGCCTCTTCTAGCAAACAGAGCCCACCTGAGAAAATGCTGCTTTCAAAAAGCCATGCTTAACTCTGTTCTTTAGTGTCTAGAATTCCATTTTATTCTCAGGTTTTACATTGGTGCCAAATTGTTTATGGAGCCTGCTTGTTTCATTCCCAGATGCCCAGACTTGAAATAATCACACAGAAACTTTATTATTTAAATCGCTGCTTGGCCAATCACTTAAGCATGTTGCTAGCTAGCTCATATCTTAAATTAGCCCATTCATATTAATCTGTGTATTGCCATGTGGCTGTGGCTTACCAGGTAAAGTTCCGTCCAGCATCTGTCTCTAGCAGGGATACATGGCTTCCTCCTGACTCTGCCTACTCTCTCTATATAGCTCTTCCAGCCTGGCTATATTTTCTTAAGCCATTGGTTGAAAGCAGATTTATTTATTAACCAATAAAAGCAACACATATACAGGAGGAGTCTCCATACCTGAGATGGGTCACTGGAAACAGCCTTTTGGGATCATATTGTCACTGGTTAGTTCTTTTCACACCTTACTTCCTGGCCAGTCATGATGTGAATTCCTGGGCCAATGTGTCACTACCATAATGGTCTGAACGTTTTGGAACCTTGAGCCAAAAACTAATGCTCACCCCACAACTTGTTTTTGTCAGATATTCTGAGCACAGCAGTGCAAAAGTAACTAAAGGAGAGAGAAACAACAGACAAAAATCCAGCTCAACAAAGAACACATCTAAGCACTTATAAGTTGTGCTAAGCACAACATACAACACAATTCCTCCTCCCATGCTGTCTTTTTAGCTGTCCAAGTGAGTCCAAGTTCCCAGAAACATCTTAACTAAAAGGTTGGCTCAGGTTGGTTGTAAACAATAAACAATTAAGACTGGTTTTGGTGCAGGGTATGGTGACACTTTGAAGGTTGAAGCAGGGTGGTCATGAGTTCAAGGTCAGTCTGAACTACATAGCAAGTTCCAGCATAGTCTGAGCTATGTGGTGAGATCTTGTCTCAGAGAACCCAGGCTTGGGGCATAGCTCAGTGGTCTGAGCTCCTAGTTAGCATGTGTATGTGTTTGCTAGGTTCAATTTCCAGCACTGGGGGAAAGTTGCTTTTGGAAAGAAAACAAAGGGCTTCAAATGCAGGAAAATACTGCTTTCGGTCTGAAGAGGGCAGTATGCAGCCAAGGCCAGACAGTGGTTTCCTTCAGGATCTGAAGGGAGGCCAGCCCTTAGGAGCCCAGGCAGCTTGGGTTTCCAAGAGCTTATTTCTTGAAAGACAAACACATCTTCACACATGAAATAGGATTCTTGAGGTTTGAGCTTAGTCACACACTGCCTCTCAGAGGGACACAGTGCAAACTGATACGAAGGTGGTTATGCAAGATGGATGGGAGAGTCCCCGTTTTCCTTTCCTGTGCTTGCGTCTGCTCGCTCAGATCAACCTTTATGAAGTTAAACAATAGCACAGCCTCCCAGATGGCATCCCATGTTTGCAGAAGAAAGTGTTTCCTTTTCTTCTAAGACTCTGAGAACAGAGGCTTCTGCTGCCTAAAGCAAAACTATTGTTGAAAACATCCTCTGCACAGAAGGGAAATATTGGGAATGGGGATTTTAGCTCCTGGGATGCTTTTATCAAACCAATAACAGTAATTATAATTAGAACACACACAAACTGAATGCTAAGCATGAAATAAATTTTCAGAAAACCTGAACTGTATGCAATTAAGCCCCGTGTGGTGGCATTTCCAGGTATTCCATTAATACATGGGGGGAGGGCTTGGAGCTTTCCTTAAATATCTTGGTCTGGGTGCATTAAAGACACAACTAGAGTTGAAGAGGGGAAATAAGGATGCATAGCTTGAGCTGCTACACACAATATGTAAGACAGATGTCAAAGGGTCACCCAGATGGCCACTTAATCCGTCATTCTATGACACCCTGTGAAATATGTTCATTGAGCGCCAGTTCTACCCAGGTCTGAATTAAAAGGAGGGGAGAACTTCATGGAAGGTAGAGCTTTAACTCTTTGCCTCCATTTTCGGGAATGCATTAAACTCAGTGTTAAAAATCTTCCATGGCTTCCCATTACTCATAGAACAAAGAATATTCTTCGAAAACATTTATTATATATTTTTGCTTATTTAGTCACTTATTTATTATGTGCCGCAGGGTTGCCACACATGCCACAGGAAAGGACACCTTGCAGAAGCCGCTTCTCCCCTTCCACTTTTAGCCCACCCACTGAGCCATCTTGGCAGCACAGAAAGTCAACCCTCACTTGTTGCCTCTCCTCACTGTGGGCCACCTTGACACTGCGACGTTAGTCTTTCACTTTACCTGGACTTACATCATCTCTCCTTTGCTAGGTCAGAGATTTCATTCCTTTATCCTGGGTCTCCAGCATCTGGCATATGACCCAGCAGCAGAACAGGTGCTGGGAAAATGTTAAATGAAGAGTGGCCAGTTCAATAGGTAAGTAGAGAAAACAGCAAACAAGCCCTTTCAGATAACCCTTCTCTGTTTCTGCTTCTCCCGTGTCAGAGTCAGCCATTTCATTCCCGTGATGGCAATCCAGGACTGACAGGGAAAGGCAGCTTTTCACAGAACAGCTTAGGAGGGCAGTTCAGGTAGGAAGAGATGCACAAGACATGTGGTAGGAGTGCAGAGCGCTATAGCGCTCCATAGAGTACAAGCCCTGAGTTTTTCTTGTGATCCTGTTTAAGACCTGAGTGTCCGATGACAGACTTCAGCCACATCTTCTGGCATCTTATTATATGAAAGTATAAAAAGACTGTCTATAGAGTTGCTGTGCTCCCCCAGTGTGGCAAAAATGACGAGCAGGACATTGGCGTTGATACAATTCACCTAGCTACTTCAAACTTCGTTTTAAATGCACCCGAGTGTGTTTGCAAACTTTACATTTCTGACAACAGTGCGTTCCTTTCTTGCATCCCGGAGACCACCAGAACAGGGGCCCAGACTGGTCTATCCCAGCCCAGGACTTGGCTCCTGCTGGCATTTGTGCTGCTTATATTCATCTCTTGAGTAGTGCAGGTGACTGACAATCGTCCACACACACACATAAACTTGTCAGCCCGTGTGCAAGCAGCAGGAACATTTTAAGGCAGAAAAACAAAGCATGAAGAATCTAATATTTTACAGGGTAAAAGTTGGCCATTTTTCCCAATTGAGAATTGGCAAACCGGCTAATTGCTCCAGAGCGACCCTAGAGTTAAGCTGTGATCGCCGGAAAGCAGTTTTTAGGATCCCATCCTTTCACCCTCGGGCTGGGGAAGTGGGAAGTCTTCGCAGGGCCCCCAGGGCTCCTCCTGCTGCTACCCCCACTTCTCCCCCCTTTCTTCCCTGGGGCCGAACTGTTTCACCCCGTCTCCAGGCAACAGTCAGGCGCGCCAGGCGGGACGTCATTTCCTGAAGAGCCCGCGGGGGGAGGGTGGGAACAGGGCGGGGAGGGGGAGGAGCGAGGGGGCGGGGCCAAGACCCGGCTGGCGGCGAAGGCGACGGCGTCGGAACTAGGTGGAAGACTCGACCCAGAGCTGCTCAACAGTTCGCAAAAGTCCGGGCTCTGCGGCGCGTGGCTCCGGGTGCGCCCAGGCGGCGCTGGGGCGCGGGGACCCCGGGCTGCTGCATGGTGGGCGGCCCGGGACATGCCCCGCACCCCACGCCGGACGCCCCCGTGGCTCCTCTGGCTGCGACTGCTCCGGACTCTGGGACTAGATCGACCGACGCCCTAACTAATGACTTTGGGGTCCCCCAGCCTTAGAGGAATGAGCAGCTCGGCTGGGGGAGCCCCGGGCATGGTGTGACGGGGCGGGCGGCGTGGCTGCGTCCCCACTGCGGCCACGCGTGGTCCCCGCGTCTTCCGTCATGTAGCTACTGTCCCCGCTCCTCTCGGCCTCCAACCGCAGTCTCCGAGACCTCCGGCCTCCAGCAACCAACTCTTTGTCCCCTAGGATCCCCGCGGTCTTCGCGTCCTTAGGATTGCAACAGCCGTCTCTTCGTCCTCCGGATTCCAGTTTCTCCACCACCCACCCCGCCCGCTGCCTTCGTGCCCCTGGGACACCAGCCGCGGTCCCTGCTGTCTCCCCAGGATCCAGCCACCTCTCCTGAGCACCCCCCCCAACCCACCCTGCAGCCGTCGTCTCCGCTCTCCGGCCGGTCTAGACTGCGGTCTCAGTCTCCGCGTCCTCCCCAAGCCGTGACCTCGGCGCCCCGGGGAATCCAGCTGTCGCGCCGCTGGCCGCAGGTGCAGCAGCCGCCCCGCGCCGCGCGCCCCGAGTGCGGCCGGGCTTCGGCGGGGAGATGAACGGGCAGCTGGACGGTCTGTCGGTGAGCTCGTCCTCCACCGGCTCGCTGGGGTCGGCGGCCGCGGCGGGAGGCGGCGGGGGCGCAGGGCTGCGGCTGCTGTCTGCCAACGTGCGCCAGTTGCACCAGGCGCTCACGGCGCTGCTGAGCGAGCCCGAGCGGGAGCAGTTCACTCATTGCCTCAACGCGTACCACGCGCGCCGCAACGTCTTCGACCTGGTGCGCACCCTGCGCGTCCTGCTGGACAGCCCGGTCAAGCGACGTCTGCTGCCCATGCTGCGACTGGTCATCCCGCGCTCCGACCAGCTGCTCTTCGACCAGTACACTGCCGAGGGTCTCTACCTGCCAGCCACCACCCCCTATAGGCAGCCTGCCTGGGCCGCTCCCGACGGCGCGGAGCCCGGGGAGGTGCGGCTCGTGAGCCTGCGGCGCGCCAAGGCCCACGAGGGCTTGGGCTTCAGCATACGTGGGGGCTCGGAACACGGTGTGGGCATCTACGTGTCACTAGTGGAGCCGGGCTCCCTGGCTGAGAAGGAAGGGTTGCGGGTCGGGGACCAGATTCTGCGCGTCAACGATAAATCTCTATCCCGCGTGACCCACGCGGAGGCTGTCAAGGTAGGGCTGTGGTTTGTGGGAGTGGTAAGAGAACGGTACCGGCAGTATAGTGTTGCCTTTTCGGTTGCCCTGTGCAGTTGTCTCTTATACCAAATCGCTTGACCCTTCTGGTCTCCCGTTGTGTTTTTGTTTTGTCCTCCGACTTTAAAAGAGGAGTATCTAATTTGTGACACAGATAGGTAGGTGTTCCAAGCAGAGAGGAAATGGTGATTTTTGCCTTGGGTGCCCTAAAGGCTAAGGTACAAACACAGTATCACGTAAGCAAATGCCTGGTCACAAAAGTGTGAAAAGGGCTGCGTAGTCTTAGGTTAGAAGAGAGCCCCTGCTTGGTATTGCATTACTGATGGTCCCTCCTGCTGCTGCTGCCTGTTCTTGGGATCCATAGGGTTTTGCCTCTGAAAGAAAGTTCTGCTTTATTGCTAGTGACACAGGAGGAGGCTGGGTTACCACAGAGCTGGGGTAACCCTACTGTTTGTAGGCTAGCCGGTATATCCTGGAACAAGCCAGACCAGAGACTTTGTTGCAAACTAGGCTGCTTGTCTGTACATCCGAAATGAACCCCACAGTTCCGTGAAAATATGCATGTGAGTGTATCTGTTAATTGAGAAAAATAACCTCACCACACCCAGCTAGTAGGAATCTAACCCTGCTGTGTGGAGGAGCATTCCTGTTTGCTAATCTTACCGCCCAGGGTGAGTGAACAGCAGCCAGTTAGGTCCCTGGGTGGACTCAAGGATTTTTCTCTCATAAGCATTAGCCCCGGGCCTACTGCTTCTTAACACACAGACTGAGGAGTTGGAAGGAAAGGAATGACAGTTCACTATCTGCTCTCTTCAGAGAACTGCTTCCCCCTGGTTAGGGCTAGCCTGTGGCGCCCTCCCACCCCACTCTCTAGCCCAACTTACACATTTGCAGGAAATTAGACACACTGGCTGCTGGGCACTCCTAGGTATCAACAGCCCAGGGCTGCTTCCTGTGCAGCGTGCAGTGGCTTTCGGTCAGCTGAGTCAAGCAGACTCAGTGTGAGTGCCTCGGACACCATCATCTGTCTCTGACCTTGGCTTTGATCATTTGCTTTTCTACTCAAGGACCCCCTTTCAGGAGGCCCCTGAGGTTTCTGAAGTGTTCTTTCCCATTTCTGGGGAAAGCTTAATGGCCTTTTATTATTCTGGGGGTAGCAGACAAAGCTCTGCCTGGGTTTCTCATTCTCTCAGGCTCCTTCCCTAACTTGATTCTCTCCTCTTTATTTTGCATCCCGTATATCTATAAAGAAATAGGCCATTAGTGTTGTCCTCAGAGGTCCAAAGTTCCCAAAACGATGAACTGATGCCCTAGGGAGACTTGATCCCAATGCCGCTTATAAGCATGGATTTAGCTTTCATGGCGGTTAACAGAAGCTGAAGTCGCTCAATCTGCACTAGATGAGAGACTGGAAAGGCAACCTGAACATGAGCAATGCAGGCTCTTCCTCCAGTTTGTACCTCACATCTGCCACCGAAAAGGTTGTGCACAGAACTGTATGTCTCAGCCTCTCCGAGTTGCTCCTGGGTGCTGCCGAGCTGTGGCTCAGGGCAGTACCTAGCATCAGTACCGGCATCAGCAGCTGCTTGCTGCTTGCAGAGGGACACCTCAGCTCTCCTGCAAAGGAAGACTTACCCCGGGGTTGAACGGAATAGAACAGGAACATGCTTGAAGTGTGACATCTGCAACACAGGGACCTGTGTGACCTGAGTGGACTTGGGCATCTGCTTCCTCCTAGTGGTTACACATGATCTCGGGACCCTTCAGAAGCACGGGAAAGGCCATGTTGTGCCCTCCTAACTTCAGGGATGAAGGGGACAGAATCTGCAGTGATTCTATAGACGAGGACGCCGCTGCAGGGTTGCAGCATGCGCAGGTGGACATCTGGAACAGCTGGAACAGCTGGAGAGTAAACTGCAGAGACTCAGAAGGGACCACAGTTCCTCCAGGAGACACAAGCTGTCATCACCTGGGAAGTCTGTATGTGGGGCGTCTTGGCCAGCCACGAGCTGTAGGACCCAGAGGGCTCTGTGTGCAGACGCTAGCTGGACTCCAGGCTTCATTCAGTGTCCCCGAGTTGTCTCCTTGTGTCTTCTTTCTGTCCCAGGATCCTCCATCCCATTTAGTAGAAGATATCTTTTTAATTAAAAAAATCTGTATTTTTCTTTTATAATGACAAAAGGAAGTGAAGCTCAGAACTTTCCCAGAGGAGAGATTGTTTGTATGCATATACAACATAAAGAGAATCCAATTAAAACAAGCTCTAAGAATCAATGTCAGAGTGCCTGTGCATCAAAGAAAAACACAGCTTTTAAAAGAAGGATCAAGTAAACAGGGCTGACTCCTCTTCTTGACTGATCTTACATCCACTGATACTCAAAGCAGTTTGCTGGGAATTTAGTCCTGTGCCCAACAGGATTCCCATTCCTCTCTGAAGTCTAGTTATCCCGTCAGCAGTAACAGGTCCAGATTAGGCAAACCACTCACTGTGTAGAATTGTGTTGAAATGTTTGATTTTCAAGAGGAAAAAAGAAAAGCTATTTGGAATGAACAAGAGTCAAACTAGTAAATTTTTTTAAAGTGCTCTTTCAAAGGTCTCCAGCCCAGACATGCGAGATTAGGCAGCCAAGGAGTCAGTCTATAGACTTCTTGCTACATTAAGTTCTGCTGCACACTTGGCGTGTGTGACCTTGGACAAGACTCTGATATGATCTGCTCCAGGCTAGATGAGTTTGGGGGTGTTCAAGGTCCTTCCCAGTTCTGGGAGTCTGATTTGCTTGGAATGTGCTACCCCTCTGGCACGTAGACCACCTGATTATCTGTGTTCTTCTTCTTTTGGAATTGCCTTCAATTAAGGCAAAAAGAATTGGCACGGATTGGGAGAAGGGAAACTTGGCACTCCTGGGTAACTTTGTGCTAAATCAGGAAATCCATGGGTTATACACTGTGCCAACGGGAGCCCGGCTGCCGTCTCTCATTTCTCAATCCGAGAACAGCAGCCCTGGTGTGAGTCCAGAGTGGGTGGGAATTGCCGGTAGGATTGGGGCACAAACAGCACCATATTGGGAGCTCTGGAGCAAAGCCACTTACACACTAGCTTTTCTAGTCCTTTTTGATATAGGTAGCAGCTCTTAGGATGCCCAGGTACTGTTTGGTGTTTGTGTGTGTGTGTGTGTGTGTGTGTGCGTGTGCGTGCTTTACTGTTTGGAATGTGTGTGTGTGTGTGTGTATTGCTTTACTGTTTGGGGTGTGTGTGTATGTGTGTGTGTGCTTAACTGTTTGGGGTGTGTCTGTGTATGTGTGTGTTTGCTTAACTGTTTGGGGTGTGTGTATGTGCTTTACTTTTTGGTGTGTGTGTGTGTGTGTGTGTGTATGTGTGTGTGCTTAACTGTTTGGGGTGTGTGTGTACTTTACTGTTTGGTATGTGTGTGTGTGTGTGCTTTACTGTTTGGTGTGTGTATGTGTGTGTGTGTGTGTGCGCTTCACTGTTTGTTGTGTGTGTATGTGTGTGCATGTGTGTGTGCGCTTCACTGTTTGTTGTGTGTGCATGTGTGTGTGTGTGTGTGTGTGTGTGTGTGCTTAATAAAAACTGAAGAGCTTCTTTGAAATCCCTGCGCTCCCACAGGTAAATCTGAGCAGCAAATTAGGATCTGAAATATTCCAGACATTAAGAAGTGTTCGTGGGCCCTTTTAATTAATTAGACTATCACTTTTCCCATTCCTTTGCATAATAACCCAGGAGGAATCTGTCAGCATTAATACAAGTCATTATATTTGTCCAAGAGGTTCAGAATGACACATTTGTCATTTCACATTGCCGTGGTTGGTGAGGTCACTATATATTATTATTGCTTCCAGATTTGTATCTAAAACCTAGTTTCTTGCACCTAGTCTTTTTCTGGGCCCCAGTTGTTAACTGTGGGTACAAACTGGCTTCTCTCTTGCCCAGTAACAATTCTTGGTTCTCATGAATCCAGTCAGCAGTGACCGGCAGAGTCCACTCTCCAGAAAGCTGTTGGTTACCTCATATCCAGACTTTATGCAGGTGCGGGAGAGGGTCTGTGTCTTCAGTGCAGTCTCAGGCTGACATCCTGGGCTGTAGAAAATGATGCCCACATCAGGCAAATCTTGCAGCCAGCTCTTTGCTGTTAAATCAAAGCCACATTTTTCAGCACTGCTTGTGCAGCCTGGGTGACATTGGTGGTCTGGTAGGTGATTTGCCTTCTGACTTAAGAGATAGAGAATCAGCCTAGCACTGGCTTTGGTACTTCAGTCATCCCGATCCGTTGGCCTCCCCAGGCAGCTTATGACTCGCCTCAGGAGCTCCTTTGGATGGAGCTGCCGAGAGAAGTGTGGGTCCCCACCACTGCTGCTGCACCCCAACTCTGCCTGCCTCCAGCCACATGCAGGAGCACAGCCCCACCTGCCGCTACAGCAGGCTGCCCGTCATCTGCGCTTGCCTATCTGCTCATGCATGTCTCCCCGGATTCTTAATCTTCCCTCCGACCTGCAAAGGGATTTGCAGAGAAGCACGCATTTGGAGAGGGCTGGGGCTCTAGCTGGCTTTCTAGCAAAGCTCTTTTATGGCTTTTAGTTCCCATTGTTTGGGGATATCACTCAAGTGCCCAGCCAGGACCAGAGAATTTGATTAGAAGAAATGACATTTAATGGCTGGAAGTTGCTTGAGGCTGAAATACCAATCTTCACATACCCATTCTTTTTTTCCTTCTTTTTAAACCCCCAAGCAAGAGTGCAAGCTGGAGTCTAAGCTCACAGATGTCTACTTGTGCCGTAGAGTGGGGGTGCTTTTATAAAGTTTCTTGTGCAAGCTGGAGTCTAAGCTCACAGATGTCTACTTGTGCCGTAGAGTGGGGGTGCAGCTTTTATAAAGTTTCTTGTGCAAACTGGAGTCTAAGCTCACAGATGTCTAATTGTGCTGTAGAGTGGGGGTGCTTTTATAAAGTTTCTTGTGCAAGCTGGAGTCTAAGCTCACAGATGTCTAATTGTGCTGTAGAGTGGGGGTGCTTTTATAAAGTTTCTTGTGCAAGCTGGAGTCTAAGCTCACAGATGTCTAATTGTGCTGTAGAGTGGGGGTGCTTTTATAAAGTTTCTTGTGCAAGCTGGAGTCTAAGCTCACAGATGTCTAATTGTGCTGTAGAGTGGGGGTGCTTTTATAAAGTTTCTTGTGCAAGCTGGAGTCTAAGCTCACAGATGTCTACTTGTGCCGTAGAGTGGGGTGCAGCTTTTATAAAGTTTCTTGTGCAAGCTGGAGTCTAAGCTCACAGATGTCTACTTGTGCCGTAGAGTGGGGTGCAGCTTTTATAAAGTTTCTTGTGCAAGCTGGAGTCTAAGCTCACAGATGTCTACTTGTGCCGTAGAGTGGGGTGCAGCTTTTATAAAGTTTCTTGTGCAAGCTGGAGTCTAAGCTCACAGATGTCTACTTGTGCCGTAGAGTGGGGTGCAGCTTTTATAAAGTTTCTTGTGCAAGCTGGAGTCTAAGCTCACAGATGTCTACTTGTGCCGTAGAGTGGGGTGCAGCTTTTATAAAGTTTCTTGGCAGCAGCATTTCCTTTCACTTCACAGCCAGGCAGGTGCCAAGGGGAAGTGTGTTTTTCATTCCTTTCCTGCATTCCAGGTGGCAGCTGCAGGCACAGGGCCAAGGGTCAGAGAACATGAGCCTTGTTTTTGATTTCCTTTCTTCTTTTTTTTCACTTTTGAGAGCAGAATTGTGTTTGTATAGGCATATATGTATGTTTATGTGGGTGTGTGCATTTATGCATGAAAATGTGTGTGTGTGCGTGGGCAGAGAGGGGGGAGTAGCCGGCCATGGTTGACATTGGCTGTCCTTCTCTATTGCTCTCTACCTTTTTTTCTGAGACGGTGTCGCTCAGTGAACATGTAGTTCAACGGTTTGGTTAGGCCGACTGGAATCTGCCTGCCCCGCTGCCCAGCACTACGGTACAGATATTCACTGCCACACTTGCCTCTTGAGCAGGTGCTGGGATCTGAGCCTGGATCCATGCTTGTGCAGCAGTTTTACTCACCCAGCCCTTGAGAGGAGCTCTGAGTTTATGGCCAAATAGGCAAGATGAAGATTCCCTACACATTCCCCTGCCTCTGCCGTTTCCAGCCCCCACACCCCAGGTTGCATCTCTATCAGAGAGAAGTTGTTCAGGACGCTGCATGTGTTCATGCAGCCCCACTGGTGTTTGCTGCATCCCACCTTTGCACAGAGTGTCTGCCTTGTGCTAGGTGTTTTGTCCCTCCTGTGCCATTTCATTGTCCCAAGGGGAGGCAGGGAGGCAAGGAGATTATGGTCTAGGAGGTTTCTGACCGGAACCCAGTCCAATGACTGTGTAGCCAGCGTCTTGGAAGGCAATGTCAGAACCCCTCTGAGAGACAGGCGATATCTTAATTTAAGCCTAACAGCGGGGGCCATTTGAGAGCGTCTCAGAGACCCTAACCTCAGAGCAAAGCAACATGTTTAGGGCATCACCTTGTCCATCAGAGCCGTTTGTCCATACATCCTCTAAACTGCAAACCTATGATGTAGGAAGTCAGAATGAGGACACAACCCCTGTCCCTAGCGTGTCAAGTAGCAGGGCACGGCTCTTACGGCATCTGCAAGTAACCAAGCATTTTAAGTACTGTGACATCCGTATGTCTTGCCACCCTCTTGAGCACGGTATCCTCACCTCCATCCCATCTTCCTAGCCCTTGATCGTCCTTTGGTTCCTGTCAGCACAGCTGTCCCCCGGGATGGGAAGTTCTTTATGTCTCTCAACCATCTACCTCCCCCCACAGAGAAGCTCTGTGACAGCCAACACCGCCTGTGCTCTTCTCGCTCCATAGCCCCAGCATGCCTCCTGTAGGTACCTCAACAAATGAGAGAGCGTTGACTGCACGGGTAGAATGTTGTCCCAGGCTAGTAAGCATCCCTCCATTCCTGAGTGTGAGATCTGAGCAAGTCCATGTGGAGACCCTGAACGGAAGCCCAGGGAAAGCCGTAAGCTGTTGTGTGTGCTTTGCATGAAGCTGGCTGAACCTCAGTCATGGGTTGGTGAATGGACATAGAGCTCCTATCTGCCCCCTTCCAGGATGGTTCTGGGTATCCATGACTAACCAGGTGAGAAAACCTCTGGATCTCTCTACTTCTAACTCTGTTTTATTTAAAGACTTCTAAAAGTCATAGCCTATGTCTGGGGAGGTGACAGATTTTCCCACCTTCTGTGGCCCGCATCCACTCTGTGAGACCCTGTCGACAAGTTAATTTATCACTTTGCTAGTAATTTTAAAGCCATATTCCCAGAAGCGATTTTTTCCACAGTCTGATTGTGTCTGTGGTTCCAAAATAGAATTGTTTATGCATTCTCATGCAATCAGTGATCCAATTTGGGGTGAGTTTCATCTGGCTTTGGGGTTTTATTAAAGCAATTGCAAGTTACAAGCCCCAACATGCACCAGGCTAGGCCTGCAGTAATCACACCTGTGCGTCAACGCGCATCCTTCAAGGATGCGGAAGTGAATCCATTTCTTCTCTTTTCCAGTCCCAGCACCTTGGGAATTTGTGTTCCTTCTGCTCCATTGGCTGTGGCTGTGCTTCAGCTGTCAGCCAGTGTCATGGTTACTCTCCCTTCGGTACCTGACTTTGGAAGATCCCAAATACATAAATAGGAAAGGGGGTATTTATAAATATCTAAGGTATAGTGCTCACTTGTTAACTCACAAAGGTTAGCTTTAAGCCTAAGAATTGATAACCACCGTAACACTGAAGTATGGGGAAGCCTGCTTGCTTCAGGATCCCCCACTCAAACATTTACCCCCTCACACACACAGCCTTGCCAAGACAAGAGGTTCTGGGGATATGTTCATTTGTTAGGGCGCTTGCCTCATGTACATGAAGTCCTGACATTAATCCCCAGGACCACAATAACGGTGTGTGGTGGTACACACTTCACCTATAGCACAGCACTGGGGAAATTGAAGCAGGAAAATCAGGTTAAGGTCATCCTTAGCTCCATATGGAGTTAGAGGTTCCTGGGCTACAGGAGACAAACAGCAAGTAGGGCCCATCCAACCACTCTCACATACTCCCCTCCCCCACCCAACGCCTTGAGCATCTTTCTAGACGTGTAGAGTCTCAGGAAGGGAGGTCTGAGATGGAGTTTGCGTTTGTCTGACAGTGTTTCTTAGCAGTGACCTTGCTCAGGCCTCCTTGTGTTTCTGACCCAGACATTTCCAATACTGAACATAACTTATGGTCCTCACAAACATGCCATTGTCCTTATCTCATTGCATATTGAGAGCTGGAAAAATTAAACTGTGGAGGTCCCACTGCAAGCCCTATAGTAGAAAATGTTATCGGTGGTTCTAACTTTGCTCTGAAAGCCTTTTAGTGTGCCTACTTAATTGTTTGGGTTTTTTGTTTGTTTGCTTTGCTTTGCTTTGTTTTTAAGTGTTATTGGAAGAAAATAGCAGGACTTGGGGGCCTGTGTGGTGGCTTGTGGCAGTCTGAATTGCAGAGTCATGTGCCCGGTGGAGTCAGCATCCCCACGTCTTTGAAAATGCAATGGCTTCTGTCTGGCCGTTGGTATCTGCAATTTTGCTTTATAGCCACAATAAAGCTTGTTAGATAAATGGAACTGGGTGTTCCCACCTGCCTTTTGATTATTTTTGTGTGAGGCCTTAACTAATGGGAGGCTTATGAAACAGCCCAGAGAAGACAGCCTTGTCCCTGGTCTCAGCATCCTGATGGGCTCCCCAGGAGTCTCCATGAGGAAAGCCAGGAGGCTGCTATTTCCAGAACCCATTAAAACAATTAATGCAGGTGAGAGTTTGATTTGGTAGCACAGACTTTTTATACTTAAGGAAAAACCTTGTAATTGATTTAAACCACATCCAAAATGGTGTGCTAGACCTCTTTAAGAGGTTTCTGATTAAGAAATCTGGTCCAGTTCTTCTCCCATGTAGCTATGCAAGATTGCACTCAAACATTAGGAGAGGGGCTTTCCTTCTGCCCTTTAATCTTCTGGCTCAGAGTGGGGTGGCCGGCTTTGTTGTATGGACCGGCTTGCCTTTTCCTCTCCTCCTCCTTGCAGATACCAGCGCTTTCCTCACCTCTCTTCCTGGAGCCCCAGCATCTCCCCAGTTCTCCCAAGACGTAATGTCAGTACACACGTCTGCATTTCTGCACATTTTCTAGCCTGTGTCCCTGATGTCCTCCGGCCCCAGTATATGTCCATGCCACCCATCTGGCCACTATCTGCCTTTCTTTGCCAGTCTACTGTGGGGATGGCTCCAGCCCGACACAGGAGTGTCCAAGCCCAGTCCCTCACGGGGTTTCAGAACACACATCTCCTCATCACGGCTGCTTTTCAGCTCTGTCTTCTGTTCTGTTCAGGCCTTGCTTTCTCTAGATCCCTGCTTTTGAGCTGGGTGTAGGTGCTTTTGAGCTGTCTAGACCAAGGATCAGCTCTGTCCTGCCAACTGCTCCCCAAATAATCACACAGAGACATAATATTAATTATAAGTGCTTAACTGATAGTTTAGACTTGTTTTTAGCTAGCTCTTTAAACGTAAAGTTACCCATTTCTGTTCATCTGTGTGCTGTCCAAGGCTTGTTTACTTCAGTACATACGTCCTATCGTGGCATCTCCTCTGACTCCACCCTTCTCCCCAGTATTCTCTGCCCCTAAAAATCCTGCCTAGCCATTGGCCGGTCAGCCTTTCACTAACAGTGAGAGCAGCACATCTCCACAGTGGCCATCCACAGCTCTGGAATACCACAAAGCAAGGGTCCGACTTTTAGCTTGTCCTCCACGGTACTTAACCTCATCAGCTTTTACATACAGACAGCTTTTGTTGTTGTTGTTGTTTCCAACTGGGTCTCTAAACGGAGGAACCCACGTGACCAACCAGGTAGCACACTCTTCGAAATAAGGTTTGTTTCTCTCTACCTTTGACACCCAGGGTTACCATCAGCCCAAACCTCAGTGCACCCCCCCCCCCCGCCCTCCAGACCTGCCTGGACCCTGCCATCACTTCCATTTGTGGGAAACATTCTGATCCTGCCCTCCCCTCCCTCAGTACATCCCTCTGCTTCACTGAACTACAACATACTGGGGGCTTACAGTGAGCCAGCACAACCTCACAGCGTCCTTGCAAAGAGCTTGTCACTTGCTGTTGTCATGGACCATTGCAGGTGAAGTCCCTGCCTCCATCCACGTGGCAGGATGGGTTACGGCAAAGCTTCCTTCCCCAGTGCTGCTGTGAAGCTCTCTGTTAGCTCCTGCACCACTGCTGGGGCAAGGTCAAGAGCAGAGCCAGGTTGTAGACCCAGGCTCTCTTGACCAGAGGAACAGAAGATAGGGCTGACTTCTCACACTGCTATTGCCAGGTCTGGCTTCAGAGTCTGGCTCTACAATGTTGTAGGGCTCCAGCATGCATCTTAGCTTTATCAAAGTTGATGAGGGCTACAAAGATGGTTTAGTTGTAAAGGTGCTTGCAGCAAACCTGCTGACTTGAGTCTGATCCCCAGAAACCACATGGTAGGAGAAAACCGATTTCTGAATGTTGTCTTCTGACCTTTACACATGAACCCAAACACACACACACACACACACACACACACACACACACATTAAATAAATAAGAGTAAAAAAGGCCTTTTTTTATGTGAGCCATGCAGTGCAAGCAAGTCATCTGATTTCTTCAGCTCTAAATGCAGGTGCAGGTGCAGGTGGCCAGGCAGAGACTGTATTAAAGTATTAAAGTATGTAGTGGGTGCATCTGTTAATCTGAACATCTGAGGACCTCCTGTGCTGTGCTGGGGTCTGTGCACCTACCAACTGATGATCCTTCTGGTACCAGAGAAGGTGTGAAGGGAATGACACACAGATATTTATAATCCATAACATCATAGCCAGTGTCACCAAGGTTAAGCCACCAGGAGCTCCGTGCACCCCACATGACTCTTCCACATCCCCAAGGAAGAGGAGGTGATTGGCTATGAGCTCTTAGCAGGGAGGAAGTGAGGTTGGTCTTGGAACCTGGGTCTGCCTGCCTGTCTCCAAAACACACACTCACTGCCAAGGCTCTGCACGAGAAGTCTTGCTAGCAAGAAGAAGGCTTCTGTGTGTTTCCTCCCTGAGTTCTGTCCTATGGAAATGGCTGTGTAGCCATTTGGTGAAGAAACCCACAAGGAGGCAGGAAACCCAGGTTCTGGTCACCCTGCCTTTCCCGGGAGTCTTGTATTTTATGATAGACTTTGGGGACAGGAGCCACTCTAGCGTCTTCCCATTGCCCCCTTGACCCTGCTGTTACTTTCGGCTTTCCCTTCCTGGCTATGCCCTGACCTTTGTCAGATGTTGATTTGTTTTTTGTTGTTTTGTTTCGTTTTGGCTTTGCTTTGTTTGAGACCAGATCTCTCTATGTAGCCGTAGCTGTCCTGGAACTCTGTATGTAGACCAGATTATGATGAATATCATAGTTACCAAAAATGACTCCTGCTCTATTCTTCATCTCCCTAGCTTTTTCTTTTTCATTCGCAGGAATACTTATATTTCGAACACATTTCAAATTCACAGAGATCCTCCTGCCTTTGCCTCATTAATGCTGTGATTAAAGGCATGAACCACGATACCTGGCTTTCTCGGGGTTTTATTTTGTGCATCGTCAATGAAAATTCTCTGCTAGATGACAGTCATCTCAACTCACTCCCCTATACCCCTCTCGCCCTTAGAGTAACTGAGTGCTGGCGATCATCCTGCATAGTGCATTCTCTGACTTCATCCACACTGTATGGAAAGAGAATTAGAGGACTTGGGGCTGGGTTCTGTGAAAGACTGGTGGCCATCCGCCATCCACCCGTTTGACTGGACAAGTCCAAGGTTCAATTTGCTAAGTTTATAGGAAAACATGGAAAAAGTGTGCCTGCGTCTTGGAAGTAAGATGTATGTATACTTGTCTGTCTGTCTGTCTGTCTGTCTGTCTCTCTCTCTCTCTCTCTGTGTGTGTGTGTGTGTATGTGTGTGTGTGTGTGTGTTTCTCCCTGTATTATTTGAGTGACCTGAAATATAAGGGCCTCAGCTAATAGAAGGGCTTACCATGGAAGCCCAACATCCTGGTTCAATTCCTGAGCCACATAAAGAAGGACAGAGAGAGACTCCGTGGTTTTGTTCTCTGACCTCCATGTGCATGCTCCCTCATACCATATGCACATGCAATGATAAAGGACCTGGGTTTAGTCCCAGCACCCACATGGCATATGCATATGTCCACAGCCATATGTAACTCCATTTCCAGGGGATTGATACCCCCTTCTGCCCTCTACACCTACAAAGCATGGATGTGGTACACACACGTACATTTGGGCAGAAGACAAGTTAATAACTCTTAAAAAGCAGAAGTCTTATAATTGAAGGTAGTCCCGTCCACCAGGAAGTCATTCCTGTTTATAAATAGACTTGTGTGTTTCCAGTCCCCCATGAGCACTGTTTTGGGAGTCATCGTGGCCCCCTTCCCAGGGGAACATTGCTATTTGGGAGTCTCCACACACCTGCCTGTCTGACTGCCTTTGTCTGTCTGCTGCTTTCGCCCAGCAATGTATTCAGACAGTTTCCCCCCTTGAAAAATGTTTCTAGTATGTGATTTTAATGACAGCATTATACATCGAAAGGAAGAGATGTGTGATTTAACTAGCTGATTTCTTCCTGCTTGACAGTGTGTGCTTTCGTTGCTGGCCATATTGCTGCATTCCACGTCATACTAATCTTTAAGCGTGTCGCTAATAATTCCCTGGGCTGTCTCTCTGGAGATGCTCAAAGGAAAGGCATCATTTTCAAACTTCTGATAACTGGCCAAACTACTCTTTGGAAGGAAATTGTTTTTTTGCTAGTCCCTCCTATCCATGTTAACTGCATGTGAGAGCCCTCATTTCTAACCATCTGTGCCCAGTGTATTACTTTTCCATTTTCCAAGCTGGTAGACAAAACACTATCCCATCTTCTACGTCTGTATTGTGCATGTAGATGTGTCTGTGCTTTCTGACCTATAACTTCTTATTGGTATTCTACCCATTTAATAACAAGTTTGTATTCAATGCCATCAACCCTATCAGTCTTTTTATTTCCGACATTTGCTGGGTTGGTTTTGTAAAAGATGGTTGATCATCCGTCTTGAATTCAGATTCCTCAGGCTGAAACTGAATTAAATTGGAAGCCCATCCCTTTTCAGCTGAGAAAGGTCAGCAAGCGGTGAGGGCTGAGGCGTTCCCAGGCTGAGGAAATCAACCCCCTCGGCGATCTACTCATGGTCTGAGAAATTGACATTGATAGAAACAGACATGCACTTTGGCAATTGATCTCAAGCTATAAAACACTCCATTGCAAACCCATCGAGACTCAGCTCGAGCAATTTTATTTGTGCTTTCTAAAGCATTGTTACTTCTTTCAAAAAGGAGAGAGAATAAAAAAGACAAAAATTAAAAGAACATTTGTAAAGCAATTTACTTAGGTTAGAAGGCACTAGAAGGCAGCCTTGTGAGCAATTGCAGATCTGCATTGAAAAAGAATCGATATCTTTCTGGAAACTTCTCTGCCCTCATCTTGGGAGTTTTGGTCACTGTCACCCATGCTCCCTGCAGATTTTTCAGACTCCTCCCAAGGTCAGGATGTCACCTCCCCCAACACACACCTTCTCTTGCTTGTTGATGTTTTCAATTCTTTTTGAACAGCAAGCTGCAACCCACAAAGTTATTAGGGGCAATGACAGTAAAGAACAGGGGCTTTTAGATGTCAGATCTCTATCCCAGCCTGGGATCCATGTTCCCAGGGCAAAAGTAAAGATTTCCTCTTTGACATGGAGGCTTTGGAGGAGGCAAAAGACTCAAAGGAAAGAAGGAGGGAGCTAGCTGTCAGTGAGGCCCTAGTAGAAGGCATTCTCTTCTGATTGGTTAGCATATATCACACACAGCCATGGGGTTCATTCTACAGGACTGTAGCGCATTTTGATCATCACCCCCTTCTCACTCCCTCTGACTTCCCTTTTCCAGTTAGTAGTCCTCCTGCTTTCATGGCCTTTGTGTGTGACTCTGAGTTCGGTAGGATTGGCGACAGGAGCATGGTTGAGGGTTGTTACAGAGCATGGGCATCTTACCGTGGCTACTGCTGGAAAGGTGTATACCCCGCCCCCAGCACACATCCCTACGGTTCCTGGGGGGGAACCTCTGAAGCCCCTTGAAAGACAAATTTCACCCATCACTTCCCACTTGTGTGCCGCCTCCTGACCTTTCTTCTGGCACTGCCACACTTCCTGTGCCTCTGTGCATGGAATCCCCTGCCTCCTTGAAGTTTTCCCTCCTGTGTACACCATATTCTTTCAGGGTGCTTGCAGAGCACTGTGATTCAGGAATGGGTCCTGGAGCATGCCCACAGATGCCCCCCAAGGCAGGGTGTTTCCTCCATGTTTGCAGCAGCTCAAGCATACAGATGTGGAGCAGATGGACCACATCGTGTTTCCAGTTTGGCATGCAGATGTTAGTGATGCTGTAGCTAAGCTGTGGTTGACTGATAGAATGTTCTTACCAGACCACGGAACTAGTATGCCATCATTCCATGACAATAACATTGTGCGACTTTTGTGTAAGGGCATGTGTATGACTCGTGTGTATTCTTAGACTAAGCTTGGGAGAGGAGGGAGGGGACATCAGAATTATTGTGGGAAGGATCTCTGCCTCTGACTGCAGAAAAATTTTTAGTCTAGACATGCCGAAATTTCAAGACTCAGTATTCACTCAGCATCTGTGTTAGTGAGTACCCACCACAGTGGCAAGATTTAACACCGTCCCCATACTCTACCTGTTTAATTCCTTTATTTTTCTATGTCTTAATTAATATTCCTACTTAGGTAAAAAGTGACAAGTGACTTAAACTTTTAAAGTGCATCATTAAAAAGGCAGAAGGAGCTGGGCATGTGCCTTTAATCTCAACACTGGTGCAGAGGCCTCTGTGAGTTCAAGGTCACCCTGGTTATATAGCCAGGCTATGCAGAGAGACCCCATCTTAAAAAAGAAAGAAGACAGAGGGCTGGGAGATTGTATTAGACTCTGATGATTAGAGTGTTGGGGAGAGAGAGTGTTGCTGGGTGAAGCTCTTGCCTCACAGCTGTGAGGACTCAAGCTTAGTCCCTAGAAGCCACATGAGAGGACAGTTGTAATCACAATAGTCCTGTGAGAATCCCCAGAACGTGGTGTATGAGGCTGCGAACGAGGGAAAGGGGAAGGACAGAGAGAAGAAAGAAGAAAGAAATTGATCTGTTTGTTTTGACAAGATTTATTTTTATGTGTATGAGGACTTTGAATACTTGTATATATGTGCACTGTGTGCTTGGAGGTCAGAAGAAGGCACTGTCTGTGTATCATATGCATGCAGTTACCAAACAGGCCAGTAAAGGGCTCCGGATCCCCTTGCTCCAGAACTATGGAATTGTAGGCAATTGTAAGCCACCATGTGGGTGTCGGGAATGGAACCTGGATCCTCTGCAACAGCAGCAAGTGCTCATAACCACTGAGACATCTCTTCCTCAGTCTCAAGAGAGACTCCATCTTAAACAGTGGAGATTGAGGACCAACATCCAAGGTTGTCTTTAATCTTCGCACACACAAGGGTCACGCGGGTTCCAGCACACTCACGAATACACACTTATCACAGACACTAGCCATACACATACACCAGACAAATACCTAAAACAGTGATCTTAGGGAGTATGAGTGTGTGCTTCACCTTTATAGTGGATTCTGAGGTTTCTAGAATCAAAACAAAACTAGAAATCAGCAGCTGAGTGCCTATAATCCTAGCACTCCAGGTCAAGCGATGGAGGCAGGAAGACTAGGATTTAGACTTCAGTCGGGCTGTTTAGCATGATTTAAAAACAGGTGAAATATGAAGTGAATTGTTTTCGTTTTCCTGGAGAAGTCATCCACCCTTCTGAGATGTAACATCCCTGCTGGTGGCCAATACTGAGGGAGGCTTTCCTGCCCATGTCACTGCCTGTCACTTTATGTGGAACCCCTGGCCCTAGCCTATGTTTTCTACCCCTGGAAACACCTGATATCGAGCCAAGAGAATTTTCCACCCTCTAGTCTGTTGGGGACACCAGAGATAAGATAGTCACCTGTAGTAAGAATGTAGAAGGTAAACTTGCTGGCACAGGGGCCCCACGTGCAGAGACCTGCGGTGGAAAGAAGCCCTGAGCACCTGATACTGCAGGAAAGCTCAGGTAGCCGCAGCGATGCAGCTTCCGGGGCGGGACTGACGCAGGCCTGAGGTGCACGGCCGGTAGAGGAAGCTCGGTTCCTCAGAAGGCACAGGGAAGGGATAGGGACCACTTTCATTCTAACGCGAACCTGGCCACTCTGCAGTGCTGTCTCGTGCTGAAAGAGGAGTCTGGGGGCCTCTACAGTTAGGTCCTTAACAATGAAGAAAATGGCGCCCATTAGAGTTTTTATTTCTTGTGACATTGAAATATGCTGCTGGTATGGAGTCCACACTGCCAGTTCTACTCTGTTTCAAAGCAGGCTGAATGGAGAGGCCTTTTCAGACCATCCCTACCTAGCACCTGCTCAGAGCTCAGGAGTCTGAGGACTACTGTCAGCTTGCAGCCTGTAAGTCCATGTCCCCACTTTAAACTGCCCTATTTGGGGCAAGGTGTAGAGTTTTGGTTTTGCTAGCCTTGTGGTCCTGGACCCCAAGGGAAGGGGTGGGGTGGGGTTGGAGAAGCCTAGATTCATATTCAAGCCTGGCCTCTCACTTTGTTTGTGACCTTGCAAAAGAGTCATGCCTTTCCTCTTTCATGCTGCTGGAAGAATATGGTTGTCATTGTGATTTTCTATTGCTGCCCCCTGCAGGTGTCCATTAGAATCACAACAGGCAGAGAGGCAGGTGCTGGTTGTACATAAATGAAGATGCCCAATCTAGAAAATTAGATGCATATGAACTCAACACTGTACCTAAGAGGATATTAATCACAAATGTCTCTACTGGCAATAAGTAAAAGCCCAAATTTCCAGTGTTTGAGGACTAAGAACACCATGCTCGTTCCTCTTGCAGTGTGGAAACATGAGATTTATTGAACTGGTTATGAAATAGCTCCAAAAATATTTTTCATCTAAAAAAGTGGAGGTGGGTATGATTGTGCATACCTATAATAGCAGTCCCTGGGAGGTAGAGGCAGAAGGATCATGAGTTTGAGGCCAGCCTGGGTTATTTGAGACCCTGTCTCAAAACCCCAAAAGCAATAAAGTGAATGAATTAATGAATGAATTGTTTAGTTTAATGTGCCTAAAATTTCTCTTATGAGTCTATTTATGACCAAAGAAGATAGTTTTGTTATTGCTTTCTTTTTGTTGTTGTTTGTTGTTGCGTTTTTGCAGTGCTGGGGGTTGAAGTGGAGGCCTTCATGCTGGACACGTTCTCTGCCACTGAGCCATCTCCCAAGCCCCATAGACAGCTTTGTAGATATCCATAATGGTTTCACAAGATGCAGGACTGAGTCAAAAAGGACAGATTGCAAAGCAGAACTCTGTTTAGTATAACGCCTGACCCTTTGAGCTGTTAACATATGTTTGGGGCACCGAACACTTTGTTTTACTTTATTTTATTAAAGTATATTGTGTGGTCTACATGTGTGTTGTAGGTATACTCACCCAGATGTGCACATGCAGAGGTCAGCATAGTTGGGTGTCTCCCTTAGTTTTTGAGACAGTGCCTTTCACTGAACTTGGAGTTTTTTGATTCAGCAAGCCCTTCTACCTGACTCTGCTCCCTGACTACCTACCCTCTACCCTGCCTAGTTCCGGGACTATAGACTTTTGGCTTTTATAGAGGTGTCAGCGAGCCAAACTCAGGTCCTCATGCTTGCATAGCAAGCACTTTACCTACTGAGCCATCCCTGCAATGAGTATTGGCTCATTGAACCATCTATGACATGGTATCACTGTTGCTCAAACTCATGCCGTGGAAGTTGGCTGTAGATTAGTGACTTGCCCCTGGCTGCAAGTGGCAGATCTGATGGATTCCTAAGGAGTCTCCGAAGGTGTGGCTCTTACTGCTTTTTCTGCTGGTGTGGCCATGCTTCAATGAGCCCAAGTGTTTTGTGCTTTCATTGATGTGGAGATCTACAGGCTGGTGATCTCAGTCTGTGACATTAAGTTTAATATATTGCTTTGTCCTAATTTGAACAGGTTCCTGGGAGCTCCTGACAATATAGAAAGCTCATTAAATATCATGATGAATGAGTGGATATATGGATTGTGGATGGGTGGGTGGGAGGGTGGGTGGGTGGGTGGATGGATGGATGGATGGATAGATAGATACATACATACATACATAGATACATAGATAGATACATAGATGGATAGATGGACAGAAGGTGGATGGAAAGATGGATAGATGGGTGGATAGAATGAATGGACAGGTGGAGGATGGATGGATGGATGGATGGATGGGTGGGTGGGTGGATGGGTGGATGGATGGGTGGATGGATGGGTGGGTGGATGAACATGTGTGTTATAGGTATATTCACCCAAGTGTATATATGAAGAGGTCAGAGGTCAGCATTTGTTGGGTGTCTCCCTCAATCTCTACCTTATGTTTTGAGACAGTGTCTCTTACTACACCTGGTGCTCTTGGATTCAGCAAGCCCTTCCTCTGTCTACCTGTCTCTGTCCCTAACTACCTACCCCCATCCTGCCTAGTGCTGGGACTACAGACACACTCTTGTCTCTTATGTGGATGCTGAAGATAAGCAAAGCAAGATAATATAGCAAATAGAACATGTAAATGTGCATTTTCCATAAAGGCCTGATGAACTTGACTTAGAACCCAGAGTGTAGCTGCAACACAAACCCAGAAGCATGGTAGCTACCCTTGGAAGAGAGTCATTCACAATCCAGGGACACTTCCACAGGTGATGGGACTTGGAATAGAGAAGTAGACCCTACTACATGCCAGTTACTTTTTAGACGGTGTACATCGTCTTACTAACCCCTACTGTTTAGATGGTGTACTTTGTCTTCTAACCCCTACTTTTTAGACGGTGTACATTGTTTTACTAACCCCTACTGTTTAGACAGTGTTTGTCATACTAACCCCTGCTGTTTATATGGTGTACATCGTCTTACTAACCCCTTCAATTCCTTCTTACAGAAACAGCACAGAGAGATTGGGGGGTTGCTTAGTATTACAAAGCAAGTTATCGGCAGAGCTAGGAAACTTTTCCAATGTGTCTGAACCCTGGCTGACATGGGGTCAGGAAGAGTGGGCTTGCTTCATTCTCCCCTTTCTTTCCAGACCAATAATCTGGGTCTTTATCAAAGTTAGAGTCCATTCCCACAGAGAGCCTGCCCCTTGAGGTCTGAACCCTGAAATGCCCTCTCCTACCTTGGATGAGGGAAGTTTCTTCGTGCATGAGTGGCCCTTGTGGCCTTCTTCATGTTTGCTTCCATGCGTTATTTGAGCACAGCCCGTCCTTGTAGTTAGCATGCCCTTGAGTCGTGTGCTGTGGCTGTTCCATTGTGTCATTCTGACCTCTGCTGTGGAGGGGCATCCGAGTCAGTGACAAAAAGCCAAGTGAGGTGATTGGCCTTCTGAGAGCACCATGTGTGGAGACATGCAGGCATAATCCATATTCCCAGTATCCTGACTCGGCCCTGGATGGCAGTCTGGCGATGGAGAGCACCTGCCCCGTCCTATCTGCCGGTCAGATTGGGACCACTCTGATTGCGCTGGAAGAGCACAGGGAAACCCCTGGGTCTGGTTTTTCCAGTGGTAGGCGATGATTGTGGTGAGAACCTAGCTAGCATTCTGATAACTGCCCGTGCAGTGGGCTCCTCCACCTACAGAGGGAACAGATCCATGATCTTCAGCTTGCACCACAGAAACAGATGGACAGGAACCATGGTGACATACATGTAGCAGATAGCAGATAGGCAGTTGGTTGAGGCAGATGGGCTGGTCTCAGGGGTACTGTTTCAGGGAGGAGTGTTGATGCCAGCAACACAAACACCGATTGCTTTCACGGAAGTGTTTGTGCATTTTACCTCTCCTTTGGGGCCGTCTCTGGCCTTCAGACATCTTTGATAAACCCAGTTTTGGGTCTGCCTCTTGGCATGCCTCTGATGCCTACTCTGTGTTCGGCGTTATGTTTTTCTGAACCCCTCTTGCCCCTGCCAGCCGGTAGGCTACCTCAGAGATCCAAGTTCACAGCGGGCTTAAGGGCATAGGTCAGTGGCATGGTAGGAAGAGCACCTCGCAGTTCTGAGTGTTCACCCCCAGAATGGCCTGCCCACAAGCCTGCCTGGCATCTCTCCCTACATGTCCCCAAGGCCCTCATCTCTCTGCTGTCATGGGTGACCACTCACTATATGACCCTGAATCAGATGGATTTAGAACTTCCCTTTGGATGGTATCACAAAGTCCAACCTGATTATTGCCAGCTGGCAAAATGAAGGCCAAGCAAGAGCAGGAAGAAACCTCAGATCCCCTAGTGAGACTGCATGGCATGGTGGAGTCGGGCCTGGCTCTCTCACCAGCCTGAGGTCTTTGCGCTTTCCCTGATACATGAGGCTGTGGGTTACCCGTTGTGCTCCTCTAAGAGAGGTGCAGTGACTGACCTGACCTTCTTTTGGATGGGACCTTGCTGTCCCCAGCTGTCCTTCAGAATGCTGTCCTCTATTTACTGACCCCCTCGGAGATGAGCCAGAGTGGAGATTAGAAGGTAGCAACTGAGTCTGTGAGCCTTCCTACCAGACATGCACTTTTGGTTATTAAAGAGGGTGAAGTGGCAGACATTCTCCTTCCCACCCCAGCGGCTCAAGGCTGGCTTTCAAGCATGCCTGGCCACTGAAAGTGCTGGCTCAGGATTCTTGTTTCTTTCTATTTTTCCAGAAAAATAGAGAATACCACAGATGTTCTTGCTCTCCACAACCCCGGAAGCCACATTTATCCTCAGAGAAGAGTCAGCAACAGGCTCCAGAATGGTCCGTGGGATGTGGCTGGCAGCCCTCCATCCTTGCACTGAGGAAGGTGGAGTTTATGGGGGCTGGGACTCCTTGTCCTGAGCAGTATCTCGTACCCTCACTCTCCATCCCTTCCCCTCTCAGGTTTTTAGGCATCCCTTCTGTAAAATGTAGGGGCAGGCAGCATGGGGACTCAGGGGTGGGCACTCATGGCTGCACCCTGGCAGCACCAACAGTGGCATTCTCATCAAAGGCATTAACCTCATCTTTCTCAAGGTTGCTGCTCGCCTATTTATAGAACTGACCAAGTGGAGCCGACAATGATTCTGATGCTCACTGCAGCGTTTCTCTTCCCTCACTTTCCCTTCTGACTTCCAAGACAATGCTTTTCTGTGGATTCCTCTCCATGCAGAGTCCCGCAGGGAGCTGGGAAGAGGCTCTGCTGTCTGTGGGACACCTGCTGTGCACACAGGCCCTGAATCATACCCACAGTTCCATTTGTCCCCATTTACACACACCTTTGAGAGGGCATGCCACCAACCCAGTGCCTCTCAGTGGATGACTGCAACTTAACCCTTTCTTCTAGCCTGGGCAGTCTGTAAGCTCCTGCCAGTATCATCCCCTGGCTGCATGATGGTGCCTATGGCGGCAGAGATTTCTTGTGGGGGTACTTTTTATGATAGCACCCTGACAGGCCTGTCAATCATTTGTCAAGACCTATTGTGTAACAGCCCAAGCTTTGCCTCTCATCAGTCTACAAGTGTTGTGGGGACATGTTTTATATCAGAAACAATGTCATAAAGTCCTACTGTGTACTGAGTGATGTCTTGCCTGCCAGCAGACTACAGCTGTCATTGATGCCTGTAATGCTACCTGATGATGCCTTGTCCCTCAGCAAGGACAAACATCACGAGGACCTGTTGTGTGAGTGATCGTACCTTGTCTTTATGAGGCGATCACCATCTTGAGGATCTGAAGTATACAGGAGCAGTTTTGTCTCCCCAGACACAGCTTGTCACTTAACTGACCCAAGTGTTATGAGACCCTACTGTGCAGTTGGCAATACTCCATCTTTCTAAGCATAAGTATCATAAAAGCCTACTGTGCACAAGGTGGTAATTTGTCCCTTGACAGGCCTGGTACACAGTAGGTTCTTGGTCGGGCTTAATTTCATCATGTGCCTAGGATGGGATGGAGGACTCCTGCTGCTTGGAACAGCATCGGGCAGGGAAGCGTTGTCCTTTTGGAACAGAGAGCAGCAGGCAGGGAAGAGGGCATAGGAGGGAGAGGACAGAAGGTGTAGGTGCCTCTGCTTCTGCTGATCTTGCCCGTACCCCAACAGTCACTCTCTGTTTTGCTGGAGCAGAAACACACCTGGTAGATCCGAGGCCTGTCTCCCCTGTATCTTCAGCTTCACAAAGGTTTGGTTTTCTTCACTGTTCTGTCAGGGGAGCCCAAGGGAATACTCAAAAACACTGTAAATCTTTCCCTGCTCTTTATCTCAAGAATCCTTTCTAAAAAGAGTTTTGGAGAGCTGCCCTGCTCATTGCTCCTCCACCCTGGCCTGGCTTTGCCTGTGAAAGCAGAGCGAGGCCCCACCCCCTGGGAAAGCCAGAGCCCCATGCTGTCTGAAAGAAACCTCACCCCTCGCCCAGAGAAGCAGATTAGGTAATAGTTTAGGTGTTGTATTCTTATTTTGTCATTTTGGAAGCAGTGTGCTTTCATTATAGCACGGCCACAGGCAATCCCATCCACAGGGAGGTGCTGGGCTTGGTAATCTCTAATCCTTTGTTTTCTTGCATGATTTTTCTCCTGACATCCTGAGATTGTGCTAGAAGCCATGATTTGTAGCCTGTCAACCCCACTTCACATTAGAATTTGTCATGTCCGTGGCATTGCGAAACCTCTGTGGGTGTGCTCTTCCAGCAGCCTACAGGCTTGGTACCTAGAGAAACCTTCCCTGTGCAGACCAGCCCCAACTATGGGTGCAGTGTCAGCGGGGGCTGCCTTAGGAGAGTATCATACAGTGGGCAGCCTACATCTTAGGAACTGATTTGCTGGCATTTCCATGAGGCTGGAGCCTGAGACAGCATGCAGGTGTGATCAGGTGACCTTCCTGGCTTGCAAAGGACCAGTTTTCTTTCTGTGTCCTATTTAGAGGAAAGGAAGCAAGCAAGCTCTGGTGCATATGCCCACCCTTCGTGTAGAGCCGCTAATCTCGTCATGAAAACCCTGTCCTCATGACCTCATTCCCCAAGGCTCCATCCTCTCACATTCACTAAAATAGGACCCCAGTGTCTAAATTTGGGGCAGCTACATACTGGGACCCCTAAGATGAGGTTTGTTTGCTGTTAATCCAATACCAAGTGACTGTTCCTTAGAATCCATGCCTCCGTCTCCATTACAGGTGCATTGTGGAAAAGCACTGTGACTGAACTCAGCTTCTACCCAAGGATATAACCTTCGGCTTACTCCTTGTGTTTCTCCATCCTTATACTGGAAAACTGTGCAGCAAAGATGGTGCTTATACTTGATATTAGTAACTTGGTGAATGGAACCCCTTGCTGTGTGTATAGGCCGAGAGTTCCTGCCCTCCGCTCCACCCGTCTTTGTAAGACTTTAGTGTGGGGGAGGAAATGAAGGACAAGCGTTTAGACACCTCCACAGCTAGAACCGCTTTGTTTTATGTAGGATGCGATGTCTCAAGATCTGCTTGCACCGTGATCAGGGTGCACAGCCCATCAGCAATGGCCAGAGTTCACCACAACTTCAAGCTGAGATTTTGTAGTTAAGGAATAGGGATGGGGTGGAGACGTTTTATTAGGGGAAGAAAGGGGAAGTCAGCCTTTTTCCTTAAACAAGCTGTTATTGAAACTGCAGAATCTGTTGACTCATTTACAACCACCTGGCGTCTGCAGTGGGGGTAGCTGCTTCACTTATGCAATCTCTAAATGACTGACTTCCTGCAACTCTGAGCTCAGTGTTTAGCTTTGACTTTTTTTGGGGGGGGGAGGAGCTTTACCCATGATAGGATTCCCAGAGATGGTACATGCAGGTACGGGTTGGAAGGCCTGCCACACACAGCCCTTTGTAAGGGTTAAGCTGCTGTTGTTGATGTTTCTGTTTTTGACTCTTGTATCTATTATTTTACTGGGGTTCCGAGACCACGGTCATGCAGGGTCAGTGTTTACCTAGAACGTTTCACAAGGTGTCACACGTGTTCAGCATATATTCCTGTCCCTTAGAATCTGTAGCAACTCGGCACAGAATGCATTTATGCCCGAGACCCAGTGAGATGGCTCGATGGATGCAGGAGCTTGCCTCCACACCTGCTGACCTGAATTTGATCCCTAGGACTCACACGGTGGATGCAGAAACCAGCTCCCACAAGTCGTTCTCTGACCTTTGTGCATGTGTCACGTACGTGCACATTGTAGAAAGAAGCGGCGGGGCTGCGTCCCGCCACCCGGCCGCCGGCTAGCTTTACACCCGAAATAATTACACGGAAACTGTATTCTTTTAAATCACTGCCTGGCCCATAGTTTCAGCCTCTTATTGGCTAATTCTCACATCTTTCTTTAACCCATATTTAGTAATCTGTGTAGCACCACGAGGTGTGGCTTACCAGGAGAGATCTTAACCTGCGTTCATCTCAGAGAGGAGAATCATGGTGACTCACTATGACGACTGCCTGAAGCATCTCCCCAACTCTCCCAGAATTCTGTTCTGTCTACTCCACCTACCTAATTTTCTGTCTCTTAAAGGGCCAAGGCAGTTTTTTTTATTAATTAACCAATGAAAGTAACATAGACAGATAACTCTCCTCCATCATTTCCCCTTTTTCTGTTTAAACAAAAAAGAAAGGCTTCAACTTTAACATAGCAAAATTACATATAACAAAACAGTTATCAAGCAAGTATTACAGTTACAATATTTAAATCTATTTTATCTTTTATCATAACTAAGGAAAGCTATAACTATCTATTTATTCTTCAACTCCATCAAAGACTCCAGAAGGATATAATATTACCTAAGTAAGCAAGTCATATGCAACTTTCAAACTCTAGAAATGACAGAGACAACTCGCTGCCTGGACAGTCACCCAAAGTTCCTCTGTACCGTTGGGGCATCCATCTTCAGCCTACAGGCCCATAAGTATCCAGCAGACATTTCCATGAAGCAGGAAATTCCAAAGACAGTTCAGTCACTTTCTGCTGTGTCCTGCAGAACGTCTCGCAGACTCTTTCATGAATCAGGAACCCCAAAAGACCATCTCACCTTTAGGCAAGTTCAGCAGTCTTCTTTCTGTGAGTTCCTTGTGTCCAGTTTATGCAACAGTCCAGGAAAGAGCAGTTTCTTGCCCAAATGGCTAACAAACTCCATAAGTAGCCTCTTCGATGCCCATCTTCCTCTCGAAGTAGATTGGTGCTGCCAGGAGCAGACATGTCTCATTGTCATGAAAAACCCTAAGTTATTAAAACATTAAATGCCATATTCTGCAGTCTTTGAAAGATATGAAGAATGTCTATCTAACTGAAATATATCTCTGCATATCTAGAAAATCTAATAACATGACAACAAGCTTAACTATTATCAATGATTATCCATTAACAACCTATATTTCCTAATTATACATTACATTTTTAAATGAACTACACAATTACAATACCTTAATCAAGATCAGAAATACATATACATATAACAAATTGACCTTAAAATCCATACCAATGCAAATTATTCATCTCTATATCATATCCCCCTTTAAATGTAAAAGAACATTTATAAACAATATTTGGGAAAATGGGCACAGTTTTTTCTCTCCAAACTGCTTCCTGCTGAATGGGGGCGCTGTTATTTAGGTCTTTCATGGTGTAACCTGTCTGCTAGGTTCATCTCAGTTGGCAGTTGAGTGGAGTAATTTTTTGAGGGTGTTCACAGCAACCTTTCAGGAGGGCGTGGTCTATCATACCATATTGGGATAGAAGCAATCCACAGGGTGTCATCCTCTGTGAAAACAAAAGAAGACCCTCTTTTCCAAAGCATCATGTTCTTAGATCCAAATTCTGAAATCATACCATTAAGATGTCCATTCTGGTCTAGCTTGGCAGCCCATATAATGAAATGTCTCTCTGTATTTAGCTCCTTTACAGTCAAAAATTTCAAAGAAAACACAATAAAATACATAATCCAGACTCTTTGTGAATTTTCCATTTTTATGTGGCTTATTTTCACTCTATCACTTTACTTCTTTCTCTTTAAAGACTTTACCCTTTTTTAAGGCATTAACTTTATTCTCTATATATTTATTTTTTCTCTCTCTCAAGCCTACGTTATATTCATCCAACATTGTGAGCCATTTAAAGGCCTTCTATGTCTGAATCTTTCCTATTGTGAATCTGTAATTTTTTACTATCCAGGAGCATGTCTTAAAAGGTTAAGCACTTCTTAAAAACTTAAGTTGAGCCATGTAGAGGTAATATGGTACCGCCTGTTTTCAGCCAAGTCTAAACCTTAACTGCGCTGTTATCATGGTAATTACAATAGTTCCTGCCTGAGGTCAGCACAATTCAGCATGGCGGAGCAGAGCCAGAGCCACTCCTGCCTCAGAGCATGGTCTCAGAGTACTTTCTTTCCGATCCCAAGTGGGAACACAAATATCCAGGCCCATAAAAGCCATTGAAATGCTTTAAAGCCAGAGTTCGCGCTGGCGGCACAGCACAAGGAAGCTGCGTTTTAAAATGACTCAGCTTTTTCTCTGCCGCTATTGCTGAAACAGGAAATCTCTGTACGGCATGTCCAGGCAAACAGCAAAAAGCTGTGTTAAACTCTCTCTCTCCTTTATTTAAAGCTTTTTCAGGTTTTTACGTGGATTTGGTCACCACGTTGGAGCGCCAATCTGTAGAAAGAAGCGGCGGGGCTGCGTCCCGCCACCCGGCCGCTGGCTAGCTTTACACCCGAAATAATTACACGGAAACTGTATTCTTTTAAATCACTGCCTGGCCCATAGTTTCAGCCTCTTATTGGCTAATTCTCACATCTTTCTTTAACCCATATTTAGTAATCTGTGTAGCACCACGAGGTGTGGCTTACCAGGAGAGATCTTAACCTGCGTCCATCTCAGAGAGGAGAATCATGGTGACTCACTATGGCGACTGCCTGAAGCATCTCCCCAACTCTCCCAGAATTCTGTTCTGTCTACTCCACCTACCTAATTTTCTGTCTCTTAAAGGGCCAAGGCAGTTTTTTTTATTAATTAACCAATGAAAGTAACATAGACAGATAACTCTCCTCCATCAGCACATATACACATAAACACAAACAAACAAGTGTAATAAAAGCTTTAAGTGGTATAACAAAAGACTAAGTCTTCTCCAGAGGATTATACCCAATGCAGTGCAAGTGCAATGCCAGCAGCTGCTGCCATGTGCTGTTCAGGGGATGCTAACAGGAAACAGTCTGTGGATGTTCAGAACAGATGCAGACTGAAAATACAATCCTCAGATGTGTGTGCATATGCATGCATATGGGAGCACAAATTGAGTGTTTGATGTCTTCTTGGGTGACCCTCCACTGACAGGGTCTCCCAGTTCTTTCCAGAGTTTGTGAGTTAACTAGTTTAGCTACCCAGCTTGCTCTGGGCATCCTGTCCCTACTTTCCAACTGCTGGGATTACAAGAGGCTGCCATGTCAGCCTGACTTTGGGGTCCTTGGGATCTAATGTCACATATGTATGGCAAATGCTTGTAACCACTGAGCAACCCGCCCCCACCCAGGTCCCTGGATGCATTAAAAACAAAACAAAACAAAAACATTTTTGTTCTGTGGCTGAATGAATCTGTGGTGTCAAACTATGGGTACAGAAGGCTTATGGGAGCTAACTGTCCTTGAACTGGGCTCAGATTTAGATACGAGTAACAGTAGTGAAGTCCAGAGGAGGCCCAAGCTTCTAGAAGCCCTCAACCATCGCCTAGGGCACACATCATCCTCCTAGGGTCAAACTGATGTGTTTCTAGGGTCATACTGATATGTATGTGATACTATCTGGCTTATTGGGGGCCAGTCACACAGGCATTCTATGGTACCCACGCTCCAGACTGCAGAAGACAGACAGGTGCTCAGCATAACCACGCTGTGGCACAAGCAGTGTCAAAGAGGGAGTCCCCTGTATGAGCTACACTCCAAAGCCAAGGCCTCCAGCACCAGCCCAGGGCCAGCTCTGCATTCAGGCCGCGTAAGGATAGGGCCTCAGGTCTGCTCAGTTCCATCTCCTCTGCAAAGGTATCTTGTGAGATGGCTTTGTGTTTGGACCACTTGAAATAGGACGGGACAGATGCTCCATTTTCACATGCGGTGGTGTGGGGAATGGGACCAAGACCTAGTTCCTCCTCCAGGTGTGGAATCTTGATAGGAGGTGAAGTGATGGAAGAGTGGGGGTGTCCCCTTCCCTCTAACTGTGTCCCTCTCTCTTCAGGCTCTCAAGGGCTCCAAGAAGCTAGTGCTGTCTGTGTACTCAGCTGGGCGTATCCCTGGGGGCTATGTCACCAACCACATCTACACCTGGGTGGACCCACAGGGTCGCAGCACCTCTCCTCCCTCCAGCCTGCCCCAGCCACATGGCAGCGCCCTGAGACAACATGAGAATGACCGAAGGAGTGCCCTACACCTCCTTCAGGAAGGAGATGAGAAAAAGGTGAGATCTGTCTGAATGGGTAAAGATGGTGGGACTTGGGGAGGCCTTGGGTTTCCAAGCTCTTTGTACACCCAGGGGCCCCCTCAAAGCGAGAAGGACCCAGGCTCTGTTACTTCTTTTGTATTCCTCAAGTTTGTTCCTGGCTTCTGCTTGTGACCTATAAGATGTATATTGCCTTATAGGATAAGCTGCTGCTACAAAGTGGTACAGATACTCTGGCTTATTGTGACTCTTTCTCCCAAGCAGAGTGGAAGGGACCTTCTGGTCTGGTATACAGCTCTGAACTAGGACTTATTCAGGGATGTAGATTCCCACTACCCACCAGCTCCTAGGGTGTGCTCCCTTCTGGTAGTTGAATCTGGGCCATAGTAAGGCCCTGCTTTCGCACCCATGACAGGGGCAGAGAAAAAGCTTGGGGCATGCCTTCACATGGGAACTTTACATGCATTGAACTCTTCGTGGGTCCAGATTCAAGCTTGGACTGTGCACAATCCACGTCATGGTCCTGGGAGTGCCTTGGGCTGTAAACAGCCGAAACCAACTTGACTGACTCTGGAATTTGAGAATGTACTAGAAAGGTGTGAGTAATCTCAGAACTGGACCTAAGGAACTCAGGGTGTATCTGCAAAAGGATCCCCACCACAGTGACCCATATCCTTCCCTTCCAGTCTTCTCTTTCAGGGAGGAAACGTCTTTTTGACTGGCAGGATGTCTTGAACCTTGATTGACAGGACCACTAGCCCTCTAGCTGGTGGAGAAAGGGATTCTGTAGTCCATAGGAGGTCAGGCACCAGTAAATGTTGCCTATAGAACCGTCTTCCTCCTCTTTCAGAGAGTGAGCTATTTTGTACAAAAAAGAATGGGGGAAATGGTTGAAATCCCCCCCAAAGCCTTAACCCATCTGGGCGTGTTCGCATGGTTCTGTTTGCATTGTGGGTGCTTCCGGGATCAAGAATACCTGTTACTGTTATCCTGCCAGAGTCTCTTCTGGTTTAGGACTTTGATCCTTACAGACCAGAGACCACATAACTTGGGGTCTGGGGCCAAGCTCCTTCCTCCACAGACTCTTCCTCAGCTCTCTTTTTCCTGTCAATAAGACCAATAACATTTACTTAATGTGGTTTGTATTCATTGTGCAAACATCAATATGAAGGACGCAGGAAGATTTCAGTGCCTTGTTGGGAGGTGAGGGTGTGTGGGAGCCTAGCTGGTGTGCACAGGACGGCAGCCAGAAAACAGGTCTTCATGCCTCCCTACCAGGGACACCCACCTTAGGCCACCGTGAAGGGGAGTTATCAGCCCTGGGCAATGGTCAAGCCAGCTTTGCAGATCAGAGCCCACTTTGTTGTTTTCTGACGCTGCTGTCCTGTGTAGACCCTGAGTCCAGAGCTAAAATTGCTATGATTTTGGCCGGTCCTGAACTCATGCGGCTTGAGAGTTGTACAGCATACCTTCCTGAGTCCTTGAAACCACCTGCAGGGCATGTAGCACCAGAATCTGAGCCAGAGGGTGAAGGTAGAGAGGTAAGATCCCAGGAAGCAAACTAAAGAACGCTGTGTCTTGGCCCCTTCCTGCTGTGGCAATAAAAGCACCTCTCTCTGACTGGGCAGTTTATAAGGTCACGAGATTGTTTTGGCTGGTGGCAAAAAGGCTGGGCACCTGCACCTAATGAGGGCCATGGTGCTGGACCACCACATGGTGGCACAAAGTCGGCCCAGGTTTTCTATACGCAGCAATGTAGAGGACATGTTTATTTACTCTATGGACAGGGTAAAAGCCCATGAAGGAAAATGAAGTTCCAAGAAGGGCTGAGAAGTAACGGGAAGGGCAGACCTGTCTCAGAAGTTGACAAAAGAGCCTCTAAGTACCATTTCGGAGCATGAAAGTCCCAGCAAGTCAGGACAGCATGTGCAAAGTTCCCAAAGTAGGACTGAGCCCAGTATCTTTGAGGTATTGAGTGGACAGGAGGGTTTAGGTGGGGACATTAGATAAAATCCCGCACCCCCCACCGTGGGCATTATGGGGCAGCTTGTAGAATATGGAAGCTGCATCTGAGAGGCAGGGAGAATGCAGACACCACAGGAGGCAGGATCTACCCCCATGGCAGTCAGGTGTCCTTCTCAGGTGGCCCAGTGCGTGTGTCCAGTGTAGCAAGAACAGTTCAAATGGTACTTCTGCTGCTTCTGAACTGTGGGACCCTGGGCATAACCTGTGTGGGCCTGGGATTCCTCCTCTGTGACATCCCTGGGGAAACTCCATGGTAGTGGGGTTCTGGTTTGAAACCTGATCTGTCCTCAGTCCTCAGTGCCTGAAACAGCATGGGTGTTTGTGGCAGGAATTATTTGAGTGCCAGCGACATGATTTTGCCTAGAAGCAGCATGGAAGCTCAGCCTTTGCTCCATAGCTAACTAATCTGAATCTGGTTGGAGCAGCCTTCAGAGAAGAGCTGTTGGCATCTTTGGTGGCCTTTAAGAAGCAGCCCTCATGGTAACCCCTACCCTCTAGAAATGGAAAATACTTCCTGAACCCTGCCAGTCCCATGCCACTCCTAAATAGGGACATGCAGCCATGTCTCTAGGCCTCTACCTTTGGGGTCTGTGACAGCTTTCATCTTGACAGGATCTACAGTCAAGCTTCCGAGCGTGTCTGTGAGAGACTGTCTGGATTACTCTAAATGGGTCTGGAACTCTCACCTTGAATGTGAGAGATATCATTCCATGGACTAGGGTCCCAGACTACACAAAAAAAACGAAAAGACGCTGGGTTCCGATTCCTCTCTCTCATGTGAGCAGCGATTCCGTCTCTCTCCTGCTGCCGTGTCTTCCCACCATGATGAGCCCCAAACAAACCCTGCCTTCCTGGGGTTGCTTTGCCAGAGATTTTTGTCCCAGCAGCAATCAAAGCAGCTAACCCTGGGGATGTGGATGGAGGCCATTATCACTCTTATTCTGCTGCTCTCCCTCGACTCACATCTGTCTTGAGAATCTGAGAAATCATAGAGGAACAAGTGTGCACTTCATGTTTGCTGAGCTCTTCCAACTGATCGCCACCATGGCTGGGTCCCAAGTGCACAGTAGATTCTCTGAGTGCATCTCCCTTGCTGTGCACCCACACACATTGCATGTTACACAGTGAAGTCATGTAACAGCACCCATCCCAACTCCCATGACCAGCATTCTGTTTTCTGTCTCTAAACTCTGAACCTTGGAGGACTGAAGTTCTGTTTGTCCTTCTGTGACTGCCAGGCGTCACGATGTGTGGTATCATCATGATGTGCTCATCTTTGTAGCATGCGCCAGAATTTCCTTTCTTCCCAAAGTGGATTACTGGCCCACTGTGACTGACCTTTGTCATTTAGGGCCATTATAACATGGCCTTCATGGCTCATAAGCCACAGGTATGTGCCCTCCCTATTCAAGAGGCCAGACGTCCCAGCCAAGACCTGTGTCTGTGAGGATCTGGCTCCTGGTTTGAATGTCACCTTGCTGTTTCCTAGGGCAGAGGAGTAGGCATGGTTTCAAAGCTTCTTTCATGGACTAATAATCCTAATGCTAAAGGCTGTCTCCATGGCACCCACTCTCAAAGCCTCCCCTCCAGATACTGTCGCATGGTGACTAGGTTTCAGCGAGGATTTGAGGACACAGACCTTCAGTGTGGGATCTAAGAGAAGCTGCCCCTTGCTTTTCTGTCAGTGGGCGTCTGGGGTGGGTCCCTCTACTGTGATCACGGCATACACACACATCTCTGGTCCTTCTACTGCGATCACGGCATACACCTAAATCTCTGGTCCTTGTACTATGAGCACTGCCACCGCGATCACGGCATACACACACACCTCTCGTTTTTCTACTGTGACCACTGCCACCGCGATCACGGCATACACATATATCTTTGAGTGTCCACTCTCAGATCTTTGGGCACTGCTGGATTGTGTGGTTATACTGGGTCTGAATTTTGTGTTTTCTTTTAGACAGTGTCTCTTGTAATTCGGACTGGTCTTCAAGTTACTGTGTAGTCAAGGATGGCCTTGAATGCTCACTCTCCTATCGTTACGTGTTTATTTATTTATATGAGTATTTGTGTATGTACCATACACATACACAGACCTGATGTCTGTGGAGGTCAGAAAAAAAGTACCAGATTCTCTAGAATTGGAGTTACGGATGATTGTGAGCTGCCATGTGCGGCACTGGAAGCCAAACCAGGTTCTCTGCAAGTGAGCAAGGGCTCTCAATTGCTGAGTCGCCTCCAGCCCCTCTGCCTTTACCCTTTAAATGCTTGCATTATAGGTGTGCACCACTTCATCTGGCATCTTGGGTTTTGATGTTTTTAGAATGTTTTATTGGCAAATATTAACTCTACATGATAATGGGTTTCTCTATGACATTTTCAAACATACATGTACATGATGCACTTTGATTATATTTACCTCCTCTGCCCTCTCCTACCCCTCCCACTTGCTAGCCCCAGCCTTGCGTGCCTGTGGAGGCCGGAGGTTTACATCAGGATGGCTACCTCTGTCAGTGCTGCTCACTGCATCTGGAGCTCGCCGTTTCAGCTTAGTGTTAGGCTCACTGGACAACGAGCTCTGGAGTTGCAGGCACATATCGCCATACCCAGACTTTTACATGGGTGCTGGGTATCGACACTTAGCACCTCATGCTTGTACAGCAAAGGCCTTGGCAACCAAGGCATCTCCCCAGCCCCTGGTTTTGGTTATAAGGATGGGGTCTCCTGTAGCCCAGGCTGGCTGTGACTTTTCTCCTTCTCCCACTGGGATTGCAGCTATGAGCCACATAGCTGGCTCCATTTCTAGTTCTTCTGAAAGGAACTGCTGTGCCATTTTCTGCAGCAGCTGTGCTGTTTTATTCTACCTGCAGCTCGCATGGTCCTGGTGTCTCTTCTCTGCCTGTGAGCAGTCAGTCACCCTAGCACGGGACAGCCTTTCCCTCGTCTGTCTTCACCATGGGCCTTTATGTGCCACCTAAGCGGCGTGATGACAGTGCTGGAGGTCACAGCAGGGGCACAGCGAGTTTACGCAAGGCCAGCCTGTCCCTTTCCAAGCTTTCCATTCTAGTCGTCCCCACTCCAGCACCCAGTGTGAGGAAGACCCTGTGTGCAGAGGACTTACCCTGTCACATTGCCTGACGTGGGTAAAAGGACAAGGTAGGGTGCTCTCCTCTCCTGCTAGAGGGGTTGAGGCAGGATTCGGAAGAGAGAGTATGGGGCTGGCCTAGAGAGGGAGCTTCGGGCAGAGGAAACAGGTGATGGAAGCATAGACGTCTGAAAGAAGAAGTCAGGTCCTGAGTAGTGTTTGGTTTTCAGCCACGTACTGAGATGCAGGCTGGGAGTGCTGGTGGGTGAGGGGCTTTCGTGCAGGACACAGACGTGGAGAGATGAGAAGAGTGGATTCCACATTTGCAGAGAACCTTGGCAAGGTCCTGGAAGTGAAAAGGATCACACTCTTGAAGGAAGGAAAGTAACCAGCTGAGGACAAGCGGAAGAGTCCTGCAGCTAGTGAGGAAGTGGCTGTAGCCAAGGCGAACTGGAAGCAACCTTGTAGGAAGGGCCCTGTCTGTGCAGAGTTAGCTCACCGTGCTCTCCCCGTGTCTATAACCAGGGTGAGAGGATGTAGCCCTGACCTGGGTGGGTGTTGACTGAACAGGAAGAAGGGAGAGCAGGGGTGCAGCTGGGTGGGAGGGAGGGTGAGTGTTGCTATGGCTCTTAGAAGGAGGCTTGCAGAGCCTCCCCCGGGGAGCAGACTGAGCTGAGGACTCTGTTCCTGTGTTCTGGCTCATTTATAGCAGTCCCAGAGACAGGTCCTGCAAGGACACGTGTCATAATGCTGTCTCCATCTTTATTTGAGAGCGGTCGTTGTGCTGATGAATACCAGCCTGCTGGGGTGCTTACCCAGCTACAGCTTCAGGATTTCACTGGGGTGCTGTGGCATCATTTGGCTCAAAGGCCAGAGCTACGCTGTTCTTGCAAACAGTGTCGTTAGTATTGCTGAGTGCCCTGAGGCGTGAGGGGCAGAGTGCATCGCCCAGGACACACTGCTGGTGACTGGCTGAGGCAGGCCTCACTTCTGCTTTCAGCTTGTCTCTACCATTCAGTGTCTCCTGACTCTGACCTCGGGGCTGGCCTCGGTCCCTCTGGGATGAGCAGTTACAGCCTGCTGCAGCTCTAGCTCCTCACAGACACAGAAGCAGGCCCAGCCAGCCTGGTCCCAAAGGAGCAGCAGCTTCAAGTTCAACAGCACCAGGTTGAAGCTTGCATCTAGAACTTTCCATCACTGATTTGGAACAAGCCATTTAAACCTGAGTGCACCCCCTAAGTGCCCTGTACATGGCTTGGGGACCTTCCCACCAGCCTTCATCAATAATAGCCATGCACATAAGCTCAGTGCCCAGCATCAGCAGTCAAAGTCCCAGGACAGACGTCCAGAATACTGATCAAATACCTCTGATGGGCCCCTGGGTACTGTGAAGAGCAAAGATGCTCACTGTCCAGGAGGGTGACCCGCCAGTGAGTGGGCCCGCAGCAGAGGTATTGGAGCAGATGGTTTGTGGCATATTATATGGGGCTTGTTTAGCCCAAGGAGGGCTTGGCACACAACAGGCTGGCTTTAGAGAGGGCAGAAGGCCCCTTACGAGGTAGTAGGTGTGTGTTGCCATCCTGTGGGTAGAAGTCTCCCACAGGAGTCTTTTGAAGTTAAAGAGGATGGAGGTGAAAACCATTCACCGTCTGCAGAGCCCAAAGATTGGTCTTTAAGGAGGCGAGCTCAGAGCAGCAGAGGGACCACGGTTATGAAGGGTGGAATGTGTTAGGGATGCTTTGGGCTGTAGATAACAGACACTCCGGGGCGTAGAGTGTGCTATTGCTCCACTGAGCATGCCCAGGTAGCCAGCTAGGCAGCTTAGCCTGGAGGTGAGCATTCCCTTCCTCTTGCTGTTGGTTTTTACCTCAGGCTTGTTGCATCATGACTGCCAATCTGTACCCATTGCTCCTACACAGCAGTGTCCTGAGAATGCTCCCTCTGTCTCTGTTTTTAGAGTGGATGATTTTTCTGAGACTCACCATCAGATAGCCATTATCCTGCCTCTTATCTAGAACCGACTCAGGACCACCTAGGTACCCTGACAGGGGAAGCAAGAACTTCAGAGCTGCCAGAGGGAAGGGTGCTGACTTTTGGGAAACTCCCCTTGTTCTCTGATAGACTTGGGACTCAACACAGGACGTGATGGGATGGCCTCTGGCTAAGCTGCCAGCACATGCCCCAGGCAGTTGGCATGACTCCCATCCGCCTGCGGAGAGAGAGCAGGAAGATAGAGTAGTGATAAGGCTTGCCCCTAGTGGACCTGCAGTGGAGGATGAGCCCTCTGACCGAACTCAGGACTGTGTGGATTGTGACCCCATTTTGCAACGCAGTGAGGACTGAGCCTCAGTTTCTTTCTCCAGAAACAGGAGTGGTGCTAATGGAGGGACCTGAGCAACCTGAGCATCACCTTCACAGCGACAAGGGACAAGTCTAGTGACTCCGGCAATGATTGGTTCCTGTTCTAGTAAATACGTCACTGCAATGACATTCATTTTGCTTGGCAAGAACGCTATTGCTTTTACCCCCTACATGAGTTCTGTTCATGTCAAACACTGGTTGGATTTCCAGTGCATGATGGCAGATGGCCCTGGGGTTGATAGAATTTTACTTTATTTCTATGATCAAAATTGAGTTCTATTCTGATGTAAAGGATTTGTTAGAGATGTCAAGGGGATGAAGGTGCCCTGTTTCATCTCGCAGGGGGGGGGGGAGGACACTGCTTCAGGTGTCTGTTGCTGTCCTTGCGCCCTGACCTTAGGTACGTCATCTCACCAGCACTTCCGATCTCTGCCTGTGGAATCCTCAGTCCTTGTGTTTTAGAGCCGGAAGGGCTTGCCTGGATGGACTAGGTCTGTATGCAGGTGCCCAGGGAGTACGGTAGGGCCTTTTCTGTGCCTATGCTGTGAGGGCACAGCTGGACTGGTTTTGTCCTGCCAGAACGTAGTCTTGAGGCTGAGTTACCTGCTGAGCACAGCCAGCCTTGCCCTTACCACTGTCTGAAGCTCTCACCTCTGTATCATCCTATCTCATGGGACTCTCCAGAAACTGACCTGGCTTTTCTCCATCCATTCTTTTTTTTTTTTTTTTTTTTTTTTTTGGTTTTTCGAGACAGGGTTTCCCTGTAGTTTCAAGAGCCTGTCCTGGAACTAGCTCTTGTAGACCAGGCTGGCCTCGAACTCAGAGATCCGCCTGCCTCTGCCTCCCGAGTGCTGGGATTAAAGGCGTGCGCCACCACTGCCCAGCTTTCTCCATCCATTCTAAACAGTAGCCTGAGCCTGTCATCTCCTCTGGCCTCCTGTTTGTCCCATGTTGTCACAGGCTAACCGAGCGTTTTGCTGTCCCCACCACACTCCAGCACAGAGAGTCCTTGTGTGACTCAGTGTCTAGGCTGTACCCTAGACACTTTCCTCCTTGCAGTTCACAAGGCTTTTGGGTGTGTTTCCCAGGACTTTGCTCCTAAGTTTCCTTACCAGAAAGGCCAGGGTCTGTGGAAAGAGGATTGCTCATAAGAGGGTCCCGGGATAGTAGGACACTACCTGAGTATAAGGACATGTAGGTTTTTTTCCTAGCCCCTCATAGGACCTACAAGCCTTGTGCAACAGATGGACTTTGCAGAGTGAAGGATCTTGAAAGGCTCAGAGGAGGGCTAGGAGGGTGTGGGCCAGAGGAAAGGCAATGTTGCGCTGGCAGTAGGGACCCCATAGGAAGGTTCTAATCTCTGAGTGAGAGACGTCGCTAGGTGTTGGCAGCGCTGGAGTCTCCTACCCAGCCCACACTACTCACGGTCAGGACTGTTTGCTCCACAGTGGTGCAGTGCCTGGACACCAGTGCTGATGAGAGGACACAGGCCTGGCCTGGCAAGGGAGGGGGTGCTGCATGGCTGTCACAGCAGAGGCTTCACTAGTCCCAAAGTGAGCACAGCTTGGGGCGGGGGGGGTTGGGGTAGAACAGTTCAAAGGAAGGGACTCGTGGTGAGGCCTCAATGATGGGCACCCCAGCCCTTGTCTCAGGGGATCTCCTGTACCTTCCCAGAAGGCTCATATAACCCACACTCCCTTTTCCGTTTTCTTATTACCCTATGCTGTCAGGAGCATCTCCAGGGACAGACCCTGCCACGCTCTTCTCTGGCTATGCCTGGCTTAGACCTTGTGCAGACACGATTCTCCCGGCACATGTCAGTTCCTATCCACCAGTCTGTCTAGGACATGAGGCATCCACCAGTCGTCACCTCCCAAGAGTTGCTCCTCCTAGAAGCTTAGCCAGTGGCTTGCCTTCTCCTGCAGATAGAAGCAGCCAGTGCTTTCCAAGTGCTTTCTGTTCACGTACAGCTCCCAGTGCGGCTCTACCCATCCCCCTTCAAGGCAAAGAAACAGGCACAGGGATGATGCTCATTCAGGGCCACACACCTACCCAACGTTATCAGCTTCAATAGTCTGGCTCTGGAGCCAGCACCTGTCACCTCCCACATACACAAGCCTGTGTATGACCAGGGACCAGAGTGGGCATCAGACCTAGGTTAACTCAAGTCCATACACGCCTCCGATAGCAGAGTGCTGGGGCAGTCCCTCAAGACTGGGAGTCTGTAGAGCCACGGGTTCAGGAGAGGATGTCTGTTTTCCTGATCCTCCCTGACTCACGGCCCCGTGCATCCCTTCCTACGTTGAGGAAGGCTGTTCTGAGTGACCACAACACTCACAGGGTCATAGCTGAGCCCTTCCCCAACCTGCTGTGCTGCTCAGGGGTAAAGGAACAGAGCAGGGAAGGGAACCAAGTCGAGTAGATAGACCTTCACCCAGCTTGGCCAGATACACTTGCCTGATGTTTGTGGGTTTTTCCTACGTGAGCTTTATCACATGCAGAATAGAACCAGCCAGCAGTGGACAACTTTTGTTGGACATATCCTGTGATATTTACTAAAGCTTCATGTGGCACTGTGCTTGGGTCTTTGTAAAGCAGGCAGACTCCAGCTTTATCCTCGTGTTCAGACAATGGGGCCGAGTCTCCATGACGTTAAGTGACTTCCCTGACCTGTCTTCTTTGGCACCTCTGCCTAAGTGGGTGCTGGATTAAATGAGGCACTGGAGTGAAGGAAAAGGCTCTTCCTGGTGGTTGAGGACAGAACACCCTGTAACTGTTAGCCGACTTACCTTGGAGGATAAGACAGCTCATCGTTGGGGCTGGAGAGATAGTTCAGTGGTTAAGAGCACTAGCCACTCTTTCAGAGAACCTGGTTCAATTCCCAGGACACATGGCTACACTCTATGTCTGTAACTCCAGTTCCAGGGGACCTGACACCCTCACACAGATACACATGTAGGCAAAACACCAATGCACATAAAATAAAAATTAATTATTTTAAAAAAAGACAGCTAGTAGTGACCTTTGCCCTCCATGCTGCCTGAAGGTCATGTCCTCTACTTTCTACCATAGGTGCTTAGTGCTGTCCTTTCTTGGGTCCCTTACATTTTCAGGAGTCTTCTTGATAGGGGCTATTTTATCTCTCTGGGCTAGGTTTGAACTATCCTAGCCCCTCCTCTTTTCCTCACAAATCCTTGCATGCCTGAGGTTCTCCTATCTCCTGCCCTAAGAGTCCCTGTGGCTCAACTCCGAAGCTGTGTTCCTACCTCTAGCACTGACAGCCCTACCCAAGTGTTCACCCTCCCAATTCCTCAGACACACCACACTCTCCAAAAGGCCCCCCACCTCTCTGGTTCCTAGTCTGGGCCTGTGTCTCTGTGGCCATGCGGCTCATGACTCCCTTCTGCTCTAGTCCTGCTCACCCATTCCACATCGCTGTGGTCCCCTCCTGAGTAGGGTAATGTCTAGGCATCTCCACAGCCCCACGTCGGCGTGGGGATGTCCTGGGTTGCTGTGCCCGAGTGTGCTGAATGGGGTGGAATGCAGCAATGTGGCCTAGCAGAACAGTGTTGGGAAGCTCCCTAGGGAGTCCCTCTGGGTTCAGATGGTAGTGGAGCCAAGCTGAAACCAAGCCCTAGTAAGGTTGTGGGCTGAGCCCTGGACCAAGAAGCCCCCTTTGGCTGGAGCCCCAAGATGTGCTGATTATGTACACCAGCCTCACCTGTGAATGCACGTGGGGATGCTAGTGCCAAGGTGCCTGTGGGGGTAGTGCCTTGCCTTGCACTGCTTTGCTGGATAGGAGCCTGTGTTTTTCAGGGCTTAGGAGGTTTCTGTGGTGTGCTTCCCTTCCTCACCTAGTGTTTGGCTTCCTCCAGGTTTATGTGCCTACCCCTCTCCTTGTAGGTGAACCTGGTGCTGGGGGACGGCCGGTCCCTGGGCCTCACAATCCGAGGTGGAGCTGAGTACGGCCTTGGCATTTACATCACTGGCGTGGACCCGGGCTCAGAAGCAGAAATCAGTGGGCTCAAGGTGAGGGGACAATGGGCCATGGGCTGCATGTGTGGGGACGTGGGTGCGAAAGGTCAAAGTAGGTGGTGGCCCAGCTGAGGACTGAATTAGCTGGCAGCCCCGGCTGGCTGCTGGGTCTGTAGTGTGCAGCTTTGTGTAGCAGAAGGGCAGCCATAGGTAACCGGCCAGTCCAGCTCTTTTTGTAAACATTGTTTTGTAAACAGTCCAGGCTGCTGTTTTGTAAACATTGTTGATGCCCCTGATGGCTCTGACCCCAGGGCTCCTTCTGACACAATGAGAGAGGAAGAAGAAGAGAGGAAGCTAGCAGTGAGCTGGCCTGTGGCTGTAGGAGGCAACAGGGCTACCATGCAATCCAGCCTAGCAGTTACTGAAATTGCTTAATTAATTATCTCATGTTCTAAACAGAGCTGTGTTCCTAGCACTTGAGACTCACACCACATGTATCATTACACACTACCTGGTGGGGTGAGGTGGTGTCCCCAGGTTCTCCCATATATAAAGAGTTCCCACCAACTGGTCTGAGGTGGGTCTTGAAACAAAGCTTGCACCCAGTGAGTCTTGACTAAATCCCAAAGGCCGGGGTGTAATCTTCAGAGCTGAGCACCCTAGAGGGATAACGAGTGCCTCGTCAGAGAGCCAGAGACTCTGCATGCCAGGACACCGGCCCAGATCACTGAGACACATGGCAGCCCATGTTTGAGCAGTCATAGGTGCTGGGCCCACGGTGATGTGGTATGCTGATAGTGGGACCAGGTGTGGCATTTGAATCAGGCTCTGGGGACCAGAGAGGCAGATGATGAGACAAACTGGGGAGGTATGGCACACAGTGCTGAACAGCGTCACAGTCAGAGTACAGGTGACTAGAGGAGTACCTAGCCCAAGTGCAAGCCTGGAGACATGGTCAGGAGAGGTGTCTGCCACGAAGGATCCGGCATGTGCATGTGAGTGTGTGCATGTATATGCATGCATGCATGGCTGCATCTCGGGATCCACAGGCCCCAAACCCCAGCATGGCAGACAGACTGTCACAGGGAGGTAAGGCAAAAATCGGCTTTTGGGAAACGTGGGATTTGGAATGTACTCTGGGCTCTACAGGGACAGGCAGTTCCATGTCCCAGCTCCCACTCCAGTCCTTCATGGCTGTGTGACCGTAGAGCCTCCTTCGCCTGCCTCAGCCTCCCTGTTCCTGCGAAGGAACAGACTTGTTCAAAAGATAAAAGGAAACAAATTGCTTCACTAGTTATTGTAGTAAACATGGGTGTAGACTGTGTGTCTCTCCAAAATTCACATATCACATCTTCATCGTTCAGTGTGGGGCCAAGCGTTAGAGCCTTTGGAAAGTGCCTGGGTCGTGAGGGTGGAACCCTCCTCTGTGGTGTCATTGACCAGGCAAGAGAGGCCTCACCAGGCACAAAATCCACTGACATTTTACTGTGGAGCTGTCCAACCTCCAGAACTGTCAGCATGACATATACGTGAGCCGTGCTGTCTGAGCGACTTGGGTGCAGCTCCTGGCCACATTATATTATAGAGAAGGGATTACAGAGTTCCACCCTCTGCAGGGTTAATAGGCAACTAATGTTTGCTGTGGGAGGGAAAGAGTTTCTTCAGTGATGCAGCTGCTGTCTAAATTGCACATGCAAATACATCCTTACTCCTGAAATGAAACTCACTGGGACACACACACACACACTCATGGGACGGGGGCAGCAGATAGCACTGTCTCTGACCTCCAGAAATTATGTCCTATTGGGAAGATGGGCAACAAAAATACTCCGGTCCTTTGGTTAGGAAGAAGGCAAAGGAGACACATTTTGCGAAACTTTCCTATTGCCTGAGTTTGTCATGTGGTTGCGGGTGCTGGGGGGGGGGGGTAATTTGCTTGCAAACTGCCCACCTTCAGTTAAGTCCTGTGCTGTCTTCGGCAGGGAGGCGCTTGGTGGTGGCTGCCACCTTCCTTTCCCCTCCCAGGCCCCTTTCCTGTGCTGACACCTGCCCACACTCATTGGGCATCCAGCACTGATTAATTCTGTTTATTGCAGTGCACTTTCCATGGAATTAGGCATATTGAAATGGAATAAAGGGCCTGCTTGTGTGGGTGGTAGAGCCAGAACAGGCTTTATTTGTAAATAGCGCTCCGTGCTGCAGTGCAGCGCCGCCTTCCACAGGGCTTCCAGCTGCTCAGCCCACTTAGTTTCCAGGGCCCAGTGTGAGCCCCGAGAGGGGGCAGGACACTCAGGCCCTGAGTGGAAAAGCAGTTGGGAGGCCAGTCATACCCCCAGCATTTAACCCGGGGTGGTCTGTGCAGCTTGGAGTGCGTCTACCTTCCCAGCAGGGACAGCTCCCATACCCAGCCAATCTCCATTCTTTCCAAAGAGCGAACTGCTAAGCGTCTTTTGTTCCCTTGGGGACAGCCTATACTGAATGGCATTTAGAAGCAATCGTAATAGCACTTACCATCCATTAACGGGTTATTATGAGTGAGACATGGTGCTAACATTTAGATACATCTGCTTGTATTAAATCCTTTCCATAGCCCTGTGGGGTGGGGGTGGGAACTTTCACAGCACAATTTAACAGATGAGCAACTGAGGCTCAAAGAAGTGCAGTAACTTGCCCAGGGTCACACAGGGATCCACCCTGGCCCTTCTGGCCCTTGTAGCTACATCCTTTGTTCTACCTTTGTTCTATTGATGCTCTCCCAGGTTGACCCACCTCCATGGCCTCTGCTGAGTCTGCCCAGGCTGAGAGCCCACTGCTCTCCTACCATGGGGACCAGGCTGCTGTCTTAGATAGGATCCTCGGAACAGGACCTTTGCTTTTGGGAATGTCCCACTTGTGGGGCAACTGCTCTGCCACCCGTGGCTTTGGAGCGGGCCTTCCATACATCTGGAGAAGAAACGGTATCTCAGTGACAGGGGACGGTCTGCACTTTGCAGGTCTATTAGGGGGCCTGGGCTGTGTGCTACCTTCATGGGCTGGTCCTGCCCACCTGGTCTCTCTGCTTCCTCAGAGCAACACCTTGTGCTGGGAACCTAGGAGGTGGCGGGAACCCTGCTTACGTCATCCACTCAGGTCTGCAAGGGCGGTGGAACTCCGGTCCTATGCATGTCAGGAGTGTGCATGTCTGACATGTCCCAACCTGAACACAGCAGTGCTGGCATGTTGATGGACGTGGTATTAGTGACTGTATTCATTCATTTTTCTCATTGCTATGACAAACTGCCCAAACAAAGCAATTCAGGAAAGGGCTTATTTTAGTTCACAGATTGAGGGTATGGCCAATCAGTCATGGTGGGCAGGAGTGTAAGACAGCCAGTCACAGTGCATCCACAGGCAGGATGCAGACAGGGACATTAGCCCATGGAGTGACACTATGCACATTCAGAGTGAACCCTCAATTAGACTTTCTGGAAATAACTTCTCGACACCCAGGGTATGTTTTCGTGGAATTTAAGTCTAGTCAAGTTAACAAGATTCATCAACCATCATAGTAAACTTACTGCCCACATAGGATGCAAACTGCACAGCCTGCCCTTGCTCCTCGGTGCTGATTGCTTTGTGCTAAAGCAGGCTGCCTGGCACTGCCGCCCACAGTACGGCTGCTCATTGCGGGTGCCCTGGGAATGTTCCAGGTAGAAGGCAAGTGGCCGAGGCCTGTCATGCTCACATCTCAGCCTCCAACTTCACGTATTCACACCTGAGCTGAGAGAGGCCGGAGGAGGGGAATCCTGGAGCAGAGGAGCCTGACAGCCCCGTGGCTGCTCTCTCTTCCTCTGGGTGGGAGAAGGGTGTAATTATTACCAGATGATGATGTTAAATGAAGGTCCTCCAGATGGGCTTTCTGCCACTTGCTCCTGGGGACCCAAACTTGGCCAGATATTAAGAGAGAAGTAGCAGAGGACATGAAGGTGCCTTAGAAACAGTCTCTAAATGATCATAATGAAAATAATACACATACCAGCTTCACGTTTATATAACTCCTGATGGCTTAAAAAACTCAGCTCAAAAGAACATACTGTGATGGATTCCTTGGCAGTGCTAAGGAATTTATCCGATTTTATGGCAGTCATAAGTAAGATGACAGAAATAATCATCTAATGTTTATATAATTCTTGGGAGTCTAAGAGCATTTTGCAAACAGTGTTCTCTCTTTCCACAACTTAAAATGAATGAACCAATTTCTTGAATGACACAAACTATTCACACCTAGGAAAAGAAAAATAGATCATCTATGTGCCTGAGCTATGTCAAAGAAAGGAAGTTTGTAGTTATCAAGCATCCCAAGAGAAAATGCAAGCCCAGACACTTTCACAGATAAAGCTGCCAAGAGGTTCAGGAAGTACTGTGTAGTCTCCTCCTGCAAACAGACGAGGCCGTACATCCCAGCTCATTTTGTGAAGCCAGCACGATATACTACTACGACCGAGCAAACTCCCTACCAGGAAAGAACATGACAGAGCATGGTCCTTCATGGATGTAGGTCCTAACACCCCCAGGAGAGCATCATCAAATCCAGCAAGAACAAAGGGACTGGAGGGATGCCTCAGACCGTGTAAGTGTGAGGACAGGAGCTGGGATACCCAGCACACACATAAATGTCAGAAATGCCACAGGTGTGGTGGCCACCTATAATCTCAGAACTCTGGAGGCAGAGACAGAGGGTCCCAGAGCAAACTGGCCATACTGGACTAGCTAAATCTGTATGCTGTAGGTTCAAGTGAAAGATCCCATGAGAATAGTTAAGATAGAGAGAAATCACATGACACAGTGTCCTCTGCTCTCCACATGCATGAGCATACATGTGCATCTACTCATATGTGCATGTGCCCGTGTGTGCGCACACGTGCACGCGTGCACACACATGCACACACATATATCCCTGAGCAAACTAGGGATTGAAGGAAACAAATAAATGAAGGATATAATTTTGAAAAACTATGCAGGGGCTAGAGAGATGCCTCAGTTGAAGAACACTTACTGCATGAGACCCATGTCAGACCCTATGTCACAACTTCCTGTAACTCCAGTTCCAGGAGACCTGATGCCTTCTTCTGGCCCTCACAGGTCACTACACTAATGCTTACATATCCCTCCATAATTAAAAATATCATCTTAAAATAATACATACAGCAAAGATGAATCCTGAAGCTTCGTTCACATGTTGGAAAACTAAGTGCCTTTGCCTAAAATTAAAGAGCAACAGAAGGTGAACAGAGGCTTCCGTGGACTCTCGTGCTGGTGAACAACCATCCTAATGGTGCAGCCCTTTAATACAGTTCCTTATGTTGTGGTGACTCCCAAACATAAAATTATTTCGTTGCTACTTCGTAATGGTAATTTTGCTAATGTTGTGAATCATAATGTAAATATTTGATATGGAGGTGGTCTCAGGTGACCCCCAAAGGGGTCCACCACCCACAGGTTGAACACCACTGAGCGGGAGGAGTGCTCCAGGCAAAGCATGAATGACCTTAGGCAGGGAAAGCGTGGGCCATAAAAGGAGGGGCTGGATAAAGACCTCCAGCCAGGCTGGCCCTCCTAATGTTCCCACAACCTCCCAAGGCATTGCCAACAGGAGAACAGCTGTGGAGCAGAAGCAGAAGCTGGAAGAGGGGAGGAAGGAGGGGCAGGGGCTTATTTCAGCTTCTCTCTGTAACTGCTGCTGCAAGTTTTCTCCTCCTCAAGAATGTGGATTGGGACTTCTGAAACCATGTCATTTCCAAGAAATTTTAAGCTAGTCTGAGATCACAGAGGCCAGGATTACAGATTTACAGGAGGAGATGGGGGAAACCCTGTGCTGCAGGATTAGTCAACTCAAAGAGAGGGGGCAGGAGGGGCGGTTCAGAACCACACAGAGGTCAAGAGGCTTGCATTATGCTCTGAAAACACAGTGCCTTGAGCCATGCTCAAGAGAGGCTGGAGGTGCTGGAGGCAGAGACGCCCTATACAACACACACATACACACGCACACACACACACACACACGTACACACACATGCACAATGCACAGGCACACATGCGTACATATGAATCCACACATGCATAGGCACACAAACACACATACATACAGACACACACCTATACACATGTACACACATGCACAGACACACAAACACACATACACACACGTACACACATGCACAGACACACAAACACACATACATATAGACATCCACAGACACACAAACACAGACACACAAACACAGACATGCACACTCCCACCCATGTCTGGGTTGTGAACACTGTTTTCCATGTAAAAGGAATATAAGGACCTGGGCTCTTGGTAAAAAGGACGAACGTCAGGTAGGAAGATCGCAGACAGCTGCGACTTCTTTCTTTTATGACTATCTCTGGAATGCTGGCCCAAGCCTGTAATCCCAACTCCTTTAGAGGTCGAATCAGGAAAAATGCTGATCTGAGGCCAGCCTTGTCTTGTGTGTGTGTGTGCACACATGTGGGTGTTCTCATGAAGCCCAGGTTGGACTCAAACCACTACATGTGGAGGATGACCTTGAACTTTTGGCCCTCTGGTAATCCTGAGTCCTGGGATCACAGGCCTGTAGCCACACCCACTGGTTCTGGGAAATTCAACACAGGGGTCTGTGTATGCCATGCAAGCAGATCCACCTGAGCTACATCTGAGCCCACGCTCATAATTTCAGATGCCCGAAGGCAAAGACGTGCTAACATGGAATCAAGCAGAAAGGTAAGTAGATGCAGTATATTCAGTGTGTGCACAGTGCTTCTGGGGGCTTCCACAGCCTAAGGAGAAGGCAGGGCACAGTCACAGCCTGGCTTTGTACTGAGGTGATGACAGAAAGGACTGAGTAAACAAATCAGTGCCCATTTGCGAGATGCACAGAGAAACTGTGGAACTAGATAGTCTGTGGGCAGAAAGAAAGATTTATTGGGAATCAGGCCTACAAGGCCATCTCTGGGGAGAGAAAGTGCAGAGAGATGAGCAGAATGGTGGAAAAGCAAGCAGATTTTGTATGACAGTCAGACAGGGTAGGGTCTGAACTGAAACATGCCCAAATTGCCCTTGTCAGGGGGAGTTGACCTTTGGCGAAGGTTAAGGGAGGTTCCTGGAGGAGTAAGGGTAGTCCCTAATGAAAAGAAAATGCCTTGAGAGAAATCTTTAGTCTTGCTTGCCTGATAATGATCCTCTCTTTACCCTGCCAGAGTCACCAGCACTGCCATGGGGGGAGGCGGCTAAGGACCTGACACCATTATAACATAGGGACATGCATCTGACACCATTATAACACAGGGACATGGGGCTGACACCATCATAACATAGGGACATGCAGCTGACACTATTGTAACACAGGGACATGGGACTGACATCATCATAACATAGGGACATGCAGCTGACACCATCATAACACAGGGACATGGGGCTGACACCATCATAACATAGGGACATGGGGCTGACACCATCGTAACATAGGGACATGGGGCTGACACCATCATAACATAGGGACATGGGGCTGACATCATCATAACATAGGGACATGGGGCTGACATCATCATAACATAGGGACATGGGGCTGACATCATTATAACATAGGGACATGGGGCTGACACCATTATAACATAGGGACATGGGGCTGACATCATCATAACATAGGGACATGGGGCTGACACCATCATAACATAGGGACATGGGGCTGACATCATCATAACATAGGGACATGGGGCTGACATCATTATAACATAGGGACATGGGGCTGACATCATTATAACATAGGGACATGGGGCTGACACCATTATAACATAGGGACATGGGGCTGACACCATCATAACAGGGTTCTATGAAAATCTCACTAGAGCATCATAGTTACGTCATCACTGCCTCGTGGGGCAGGGCTGAAAAGTGGGTAGAAGTTCAAACTCAAGATTGTATTTCCTCAGATCATCCCTTCTAGTGTGTTCCTAGGCCATTAAGGGAAAAGTAGAGGATGGAGAAAAAGCAATGCTAACCCTGAACACACCTCTGAGTTGAACATTAATAGGTTTTCTGCCCTCCAATAATGAGTTTCTCCTTCGATGCAGTAAGCCAGATCTGGTCAAATTGAAGAACTATAAACAGATATATTAAGCAAAGCAACTCCCTGAGCGGTTCACTGGTCTCAGAAAAGGCCAAAGAAGTGACGTGATGATTGTATCCAAGTGTGGTTTAAAGCTGAGACTTAGGTGGCAACCTGGCAGCTGGCAGCTCCAGGGGAGGAGGCTGCAGTAGGGGGCAAGAATGCAGTGCTGGGCTCTGACTTTTTCTTTGTTCTGAGACTCTGGGCAGACAGGGTTTGGGGAGGGGGGACGGGGAGGAATGAGGCTTCCTGTACCATGGCAGGACAAGCCAGAGGCTCCAACTGAACAGGAGTAATGCTGTTTTAGAACATGGCTGTGCTTCCCAATTGCAGAAATAATTTTGCTCATTGTATATTAGAGAAAACATCTCCATACAGCTCTGCAGAGAACTGCTTCCTCTTCTACCTGCCTAAATGCCTGACCTCCCCACCCGGACATGGCAAACCAATACAGCCCAAATCCCCTGAGAGGCACCCTGCTGAGTCCTGAACCCTATCAATGGTCAGTAGCCTAAGGCCCAGAGAGGTCATCATTTGCCCAGAGTCACACAGCAAGGAAGTGGTGGCCCTGCCCTGATATCTGGCCATCTAGCTGGGAACCCCACATATGTGTGACAGAAGAAATAAGCACCAGATGTGTCAAGCTCCCCAAAACTACTCTGTGCCCTCTGCCCTGCTCCTGCCTTCAGCACAACGAACACCGGCAGCTAGTCCTGGTTCCTGTGTGCCTTGCTTTAAGGCTTGGGACCTGGGGGGTTCTAGCAGTCTGACTGTAGCCTGTAAATGCCTGGTGGACTACAGATGAGATGGCTGAGCGAGAGCAAGCCAGTCTTTTTCAGATGCACAACAGTCACCAGCATTTAGAGAGGGCAGTTTGTACCAGGCACAGCCCTTTAGCCCTATGAAGGAGGCCCTGACCATAGCCCTGCTTTACGGATGGGGACCTGAAGCACAGGAAGGTTTAGCCACTTTTCCAAGGTCACACAGCTAGTAGGCAGAGGCGCTGGGATGGGAAGGGATAAGATACAGTCCTGAAAAAATCTTGTTCCCATCCCTTCGCTCTCACGCCCTTCTAGCTAGTTCTAGCAGCTCTCACCGTGGTGCCTTTCTGAAGCAGTCTTAGCATGCAGGGCTTTCTGATGCAGATGGCTGGGTTCTGACTCTTGGCTTGGACTCTGTGGTGTGTCTGCCTCACGCTTCCCTGTGGGCTGTGTCTGCTCCGTCTCTGGTCCCCCCAGGGACACTGCTGGCATCTTCAAGACTAAGATAGAAAAGTGACCTCCCATCCTCTTCCTGCAAACCACGCCCCTCCATGTGCCTTCCCTGAGTCCTCTCTGCTGCCCTCAGGCAGCCCTAGGAGGACCTGATGGCTCTGGCCTCATTTTGCCCCATCCAGCTGCTTGCCCTGAGCCTATTGCTAACCAATGAGTGGAGCTGGGGCAGGCTCCAGAGGCTCCGGCCACAAGAAACCCGCTCCAAAGAGGAAGGCTCCAGGTCACCTTTTTATTACTTGAGCAGGGCTTTGTCCTGTTTCTTTGAATTTAGACGCAGTCCCAATGACAGCAGGCTGCCCGCCGGCACACTGACATTTGGCACACTGATATTTGTCACCAATGCAACTGTCTTAGCCCTGTACCTTACATGGAAGAGTGCTGCATTACCACCTAACCTCTGTGCACTGCCAGCCCTCTGCAGAATGGGGGCCTGAGGCAGAGATGCTGGTCTACCTGCCATGTCTCCAGGATAGGGCCTGGCTCAGCTTCTTAGTTTTTGTTCTTGTTTTCAAAGACAGGGTCTTGTGCTGACCATGCAGGCCTGTATCTGGCTCACCATGCAGCTGTGAATGACTTTGAACCTCTGGCGTTCCTCACTCCACCGTAGCACTGGGATGGCGTACCCGCACTCCACTGCCCAGTTTATGTTGTGCTCAGAATGCACAAGCGCTTGTGGAAGTGCCTTGTCAACTGAGCTATATCCCCGCCCACAGGGCCCATCCACCCAATCCCAGTGCTCAGTGCTAGGAGGGGACACTGCAGACATGCAGGCTCTGCTTGGAAATTGCTTCTGGCTGAATGAGTAATAGAAAGAGGACTAAGTGGCCCGGGGTGTCTAGAGAGGTGTCACCATTAGTGTGATGCTGTGATCCCTGAAAAACCTGACTGAACACGAGGACGTGACTTCCTCCATGTGGCTGAGATTTTTCTTGTCAGCCAGAGGCATCTGGAAGGGTCTAGACTGAACAGAGCCATATGAGGAGGGAGAGGGGGAGAACGAGAGAAGAGAGGGCAAACAAACCAAGAGAGGAGCCAAGGACCAAGAGAGTGTGTATCCGAAGAGAAACTGGAGGAAGGGTATCAAAGCCCAGCCACTGGGCTGGAGAGGTCTAGCGTAGGGTGTGGGGTGAGGAGCTGGCAGGAGGTACAAGTACTAAGTAAGCCTTGTCCCAGGTTTCTTCAGGACCTGACAGAACCCACATATCTATCATGCCAAGACCCTGTCCTTTCCACTTTCACAACATTGACTCCATTAATCCCACAGCAAGCGTGAGGTAAGGGGTCCCATCCTTTGTCCACCAGTGTGAAGTTTAGAGAGGTCCAGTGACTCACCCAATGTCACATAACTAGGACGTGGCAAAGCCAGGCTTCTCACCCAATGTCACATAACTAAGACGTGGCAAAGCCAGGCTTGAACGCAGGCAGGGTGACTGAGAGTCATTCTCAGGAGAGCTCTTCAGTACCACATAAGGAAGCCCACTGTGGCCATACATAGTATCTTTGTGGCTGGGCCACAAGGTGGACCAATACTTGACAGCCATCTGCATGCCCAGTGCCTAGACAGCAGCTGCAGAACCAAGCTGGTGCCCGGTGTGGTGTGGAAAGTGGTCAGATGTGGAGTTGAGATTCACAAGCAGAGAGATGAAGGAAGAGATTAACATTAGGGGCAGGGTGCACAGGGCATAGAGCAGGTGGGCGGAAGGGGCAGGGAAGAGCACTGGGTAGGTGACACCAGCCCCAGGAGCTGTTTCGGGTCCTTGCAGCAGCAGGACACACCTGGGCTTGCATAATTCATAAACCCAGGAACTGTTAGCTGAGGCTGGTAGGTGGAAGGCAGTCAGGCTACCAGAGTTTGGGGTGTCATGAGAGACATGTAGACACACGTCTGGAAATGTATGTGCATGTGTGTGCACATGAGACCAGAGTTTGGTTGGTGCAGCTTGTACTGTACAGTCAGATTTCAGAATATTTCAACAACTTCCCCCTAAAACTCCCTTCCCCTGTAGAGCCATGGATCCCACCTCCCTCTGTCTCCATCTTTGTCCCCCAGGGCAGTGTATGTCTGTGAGTCACCCAGTATGTGGTAGCCTTTGGACTGTCTCCTTCCACTTAGCATCATGCAGCCTGTGTCAGTACAGTCGGTTTTATGACTAAATAATATACTGTCACATGGTGGTACCGCATCGTTGGTTCAGTAGCCGGCGGGCGATTGGGCTGTTGTCATCTGTTAGCATCTCTCTCTTTCTCTACATACATTCTAGTTGATTGATTAATTAGCTGTGCAGACTGTATGTGTCTCACATCTTCCACTGTGTCTTCCCATGTGCCATGATTAAGCCCCCTAAGCACAATCTGTAAGAGTCATGTAATAATATTCCATCCCATGGCTGCATTATTGACCTGACTGTTCCCTTGAAGTCAAGCATTTAGCTGTTTCTAATTGAAATAAGGTTTTTCCAAAAGAGCAACAAAGTGAGAGAAACCTCAGAGGAGCTTCACAGAGGAGCTTACGTCAGCTCCCAGCTCCTCCCTGCCTGCAGGCCTCAAAGCCTGGGGTGGGGGGGAGAGGGGCAGGAATGATTTAGCCCAAATTGCTAACAGGCTCTTTCTGGCATGGGTGAGGATATGATCCCTGCTCTCTGTTCCCCAGTGCTGGGGTTGCAGCCTCGCTGGCGACATTCAGGTTTTCTGTGGCTATAACCCGTGTCTCCCTGCTTGTGCAGAAACACTTTGCTTGCTGAGCCATCTTCTTCACCCCACACTATTTCAAGGCAAAACACTTGGGAAAGAAAAGGCCTTCCAAGTTCAGTGCTTCATGCAGCATCGCGACATCAGGCACAGACTGTTTCTGTGCTAGGTAGTTAGAAAGGGTGTGGTCCTGCCCTTCCAAGTGCACATCACCCAGCTGTCACGACTGTGGCCAACACTGGACGGTGCAGAGTAGGGAAGAGTGGAGCCAGGGCCTGAGCTAGAACAGGGCAGGATGTGTGGCATGCTCTGTATGAGTCACCTGCAGCTGCCGTAACAAGCCATTAGAAACTTAGTGCTTAAAACAACACTGCTTTGTCATCTTACACTTTCAGTTTAAAATGTCTAAATGTTTATTTCTTCTTGTTCACACACCCATGTACCAGAATGCACGTTTGGTGGGCAGAGCACAGCTTGCTGGAGTCAGTGCTCTCATCTCACCATGGGTTCTGGGGATTAAACTCAAGCCATAAGGCTTAGCTGCAAATGGATTTTCACCTGCTAAGCTATCTTGCTGGATCTTTTGGGGGAGGGGACATTGGGGGAGAGACATGAACTTGTGTAGCCCAGGCTGGCCTCAAAGTCTCTAGGTAACTGAGGATGACTGTGGTTTGGTGGAATTACAGGTGTGTGCCACTATGACCAATTTAAAGACGCTGGGCATCAAAGCCAGGACCTCCTGTATCCTAGGCAAGCCCTACTCTACTGTACTACATCCATGACCCCAGTTTTGTAGACCTAGAGGCCACGTTCCAAATGCAGAGTTGGGAGAGCCCAGCTTGCTCTTTCTAAGAGCAGGGAATCCCAGGACTCACTGTCTAGCCATCTACAGAATGGTGTGCTCCATGCTCAGTGAGACTGTCTCAAAGAGTAAGGTGAGCACTTGAGGAAGACACTGACATTGACCTCTGGTGTCCATGTGCACGTGTGCGCAGACACCCACAGCACTTAAAGAACTCTCTAGGATCCTACAATTCACACTGCTGCATTTCCAAATGTTTCTATGTGTTTTTGTCTCCATCTCCTAACAGTGTGGATGTTCACTTAATACAATATCGGGACAGAGAACTAACACAGGAAGTCTAGCCATGGGCCCTTCTATCTCATTACCCTTTAATTGTGTGTGTGTGTATTATATGTAGGCTTCACCTATGGCACCTTCTTGCAGACCACTTTTGTTATTTCTTATGTAAAAGGTAGTGAACTGTAGGTACCCTTAGCACTTGGCCTGTTAATGTGCTACTCAGGAAATCATGTGTGTGTGCACAGTGACCTTTGTTGATTTGTTTTATAGCTGTTCTGCACCATGATTTATTTGGCCATTCTTCTTTGTATGAATATTTAGTTTGTTTTCTTTATTTTTGCAAGTACAAATGCTGCCGCAATGAGTGGCCATGTGTTTATGTGTTTCCTTTTGGAAGTCTGTTTTCATGAGAAATTTCTGGAAAAGAGCTTCTAAGATACTTCATCCTGAATTCCCAGTAGGATATGTGAGAGTCTGCTTGTTTCTCCAGTCTGGCAAGTGCCTGTTCAGTCTTTCTCCAGTGGGATGGGCTATAAATTATATCTTGGTATAGTTTTACTGTTCAGTTTTCCTATTATCAGTGAAGCTGATGTGTTTTCATTGCTTAAGGGCCATATTGTCATTTTTGTGATTTATTTAAATCTTGCTGTTAGAGTTTTGGATCCCCTCCCCCTAACACACACACACACACACACACACACACAATTTAAGCATTATTTAGCCTTACCTGTGATATATATTACACACATTTCTGCCTCATGGCTGACTGACACACTGTAGACAGAGTGGCCTAAGCAATGGACATTTATTTCCCCCAGTTTTCAAGGTTGATGATTGCCAGGTTAGTGTGGTTGGCTGATTTGGTTCCTGGTGAATCTGATTTTGTGGCTGGCTTATCCTCAGGTCCCCATGTGGCCAAAAAGGGATTCTATTGTCTCTTCATCTTCCTAGAAGGGCACCTTTGGATTAGGGCCCCACCCTTCTGACCTCCCTAACTTTAGGCTCTGTATTCTTCATGGTTTGAATGTAAATGTCTAGTCCCACTCCCTGTCCGATTTCTACTGTCTGTTCTGCTGAGATGTTAGGAGGAGGCTGTCCTGGCTGTACACTTCTGCCACCGTGAAGCTGCCTGCTGCCATGCCTTCTCCTCTAAGGTGGACTGTATCCCTAGACTTTGTAGTGGTATGGCTTCCATAGACTCAGGCTGTGGTCTCTGTTCTTCCCTATTAGATTTCTGACCTCTAGGTTTGCAAAACTGACGTCATGGAAGTAGTTCAGTGGCATAGGGCTTGCCTAGGATGCAGGAGGCCCAGCACCGCTACATCTGTCGTGGTGATACACACCTCTAATTCCAGCAGTCCAGGATCATTCTCAGCTACCATAATTTTTATTTATTTATTTATTTATTTATTTATTTATTTAAATCTAAAGATAAAAACTGCCTGTCCTGGGAGGCAAGATTTCATGTTCAGCCTGGCCCACATAGCGAATTCCAGCCAGCCTGGGCAGCTCAGTGAAACTGTATTTCCAGAGGTAAGGCGCTTGCCTAGAATGCATGAGTATCTGGGTTCAATGCTCAGTACTTTTTTAAAAAGGTAATTAATTAATTGAAAATAATTTCTTTTTAAAATAATAAACATTATTATTTATACTTTTAAATATTTCTGACTAATGCAATTATTTTTGTTGTTTTTTTGTTTTTCGAGACAGGGTTTCTCTGTGTGATCCTGGCCATCTTGGAACTCTCTCTCTGTGTAGGCCAGGCTGACCTCTAACTCATAGAGAGCTTCGCCTGCCTCTGCCTCCTAAATGCTGGGATTGAAGGTGTGTACCACCACCACCTGTCTAATTAATTTATTTTGAAAAACTACTACATTTATTTTAAGGGCTAAGAGTTAGAGAAAACTGAGCCTGCAGTACCGAGTTATGCAGTGCTCCTTCCCCGCAGAGACACAGAGTTTCACCTCCAGTCCTTATTTCTTCCTGTGTGTTTCAGTTTCTGTGATGCTGGAAGTGCAGGCCAGGGTCTCCTGCATGGGCGCAGGTGCTGAGCTTCCGCCCAGCTCTATTAGCAAGAGCCTGCCATTTACATCCATGCTCACAGTTCTTTGGGGTTTACAGATGAATAATGCCACGTACCCTCCCTCTCCCAGCTGATCATCCTATTGTCTGTCTCCATCTTCCTGTCTGTCCACAGTGTCACACAGTTGGAAGCACGCCACACACCATACAGCCTTTTTAGATTTCAGATCAGCCTCTTCCTTTGCCACATTGTTTTCTAACATATCTGTTGAGACACAGCATCATGCATGGCTGTGAGGGTCAGCATAGCAGTTCTGCGAGGGCCTACCACCTGCCATGACCAGCCTGGGGGAATAACACTTCCATCTGCTCAGACATGCTGGGGACCTTGATGACTCTTCTCTGCTGTTCTTTAGTGGACTGGGGACTGCTCTAAGCAAGAATTACTGTGCCACAACTCTGCAGTAAATGTTGAAGGCCCTTCAATTATGATTTTATTTTTCCACATGAACTTCCATGTTAACTCCTGATGAACTTGGACTGCAGTTTTTACTAGGCTGCCTTTGTAAAGAGCTACAAACGGGCAATGCCCAACCCTCCAGCACAGAGGTTGCCTCTGCCTCTGCCCTTAGAATTCCTGTCTTTGAAGTAGAATGGCTCCAAGTCGCTTCATATGGTACTGCATAGTTCTTGTCTGTTCTTAAGGATTTGTCTCTGTTGCTATTACAAATGAGATTTCCTCCCCTTGTTTCTGCTACTTTGGTGTGTACTTTAGGCTACCTGGCCACGATCTTACCGGGAATTCTTGCCTCTCCTCCATCTTTGCACACCACCACATCCAGCTTTTTGTGTGGGCCCTAGAGCTTGAACTCAAGTTGACAGGCTTGGGTAGCGAGCACTTTTACCCACAGTCATCTCCCTAGCCCCCCAGTTTCCTTTCTTTAGAATAAGGTGATTCGCAATAAATTCCATTTCTCAGAGCCCTGTCTGTGCTTCCAGCAAAAACAAACTTATGATTTGTCTTTCTGCCTCTGCCATCTTTGTGACTGAGAATTCAGCTACTCTTCCCTGCTTCACTCAGTGGAGCTGGGCTTCAGGTCCCTGTCTCTCACAGGTCCAGGCCTTGTCAAACCCAGCATTTCCACAACAGGAAAATGTCCCATGCTTGTCTGCAGGAGCCCAAGGTCTGGGTCTGGCTCTCATTTCTCAGCTCACTTAACTGCCCATCCCAGGGCTCTGTTGAGCATTTTCTGGGTGGTACCATCCCAGAGGTGCAGAACTCTGGCTTTGAATTCTCCCATCCAGTATGACCAGACGGTGACAGGAACTAGGAGGATGTCGGTGACTCCTGTCTCTGAGGCAGTGCTATTTGAGCAGGCAGGCTCAGGTGGAGAGTAGAGGGCAGAGGGCCTGGAACAGAGGAACAGCGTGTAGTCTTGAGGAGCGAAAGTTCTGTGTGTTAACCAATAGAGAGCTAGCGAGTAGAGTGTGTTAACCAATAGAGAGCTAGCAAGTAGATCGCCACTGAAAGACCGTGGCGGGAACTGCAGAAGCCACTGCACGGGACAGGGTTAAGGAGGGAGTGTCACGATCACTGATCACTTAGGAACAGTGTTACAGGTGGCTGAGGCTGGAGCACCCGGGCCTGCCTTAGAGACAATGTAACTGCATTCAAAGTGAAGCTGGTGCCCTGTGGGGAAAACAGACCTCGATACAGCAGCTATACATACTATATATACGATACAGTGGGTTGGGAGGCCAGGGCTTGGGAGCTGGGGAACCTGGTGGAAAAGCAGGCTCACAGAAAGACCCTGGGGAAGGGCTTGGTTGGAAGAGCTCAGTTTATTAAAGTAGTCATTGTTAACAGGTGGTCAAAGAAATGGAGACTCTGCTGAGGACTGGCTTTCAATTTCCTTAATTTTAATTAATTTAAAGGTAAATGCTGGGATGAACTAGGAAGAGTAGAGGAAGGGGGAGCTATTAAAATTATATTGTATGAAAAAAGAATCTATGTTTAATAAAAGTGAGAAAAAATCAAACTGTACATGCAACATATACTACATGCTGTAGAGCATGTCGTGGTGTTCCTGTCCTGTGTGATGAGGCTGGATGCCCAAGTCATCAGAGCTGCAGTGTTACATGGTCTGATGGTCCACTGGGGTAGGACCGGAGTCATCCGTGTGGGGTCATCTACTCTGCCACCATCCTACTCTGGGTATTCTTGGACAAGTGCTTTTACCTTTCTGATCTTCACTGCTCTCATCTAGAAAAGAGGAACCCTTATCTGATATTTACTTGCCTTGGGTGGTGGGCTTAAGGTGAGCTGAACCAAGTGGGCGGCTGGCCCAAGTCCGGCACTCACCAGTTCCATGCGGGTTGTTCTCTGGAAAGTCCCTAGCAATGACCTCAAGGCCCTAGCTCTGACCTTGATCCAGTCTGACTGTGGGTGAGTCCATCCCCCCTCCCCCGTCTGATCTCAGGTTTCTCATGCTGCCCTGAAGCCTTAGATCAGGCCTCCACATGGAGACTGCAGATCTGCCAAGGTTTGCAAGAAGGGAGCAGGTGCCACAAACTGGAGTTGAGCCTGAATGGGCTTTGCCCTACTGCCCACTGCCTTTTCGGTAGGTTCTGCTTGGGCAGAATCCAGGTTTATAGAGGCTCAGCGTGTGACCAGCACCTTCCATCCTGGTCCTTACCCCTACCCCAGCTTCACACTGACCCCAGTCTTTCATTTAAGTATGAGCAAGGTTTGCCAACTTCCGAACTGTTGGGAAAAGCTGATGTTGTCTCATTAAAACTGCATTGTTCACTTGTAGTGAAAGGGGTGGGCGGGGTGGGGGCCATTAAACTTTTATACCTTACATGGAAAACTATTAAAGATTCATAACTGCAATAAAACTCCTTAATAGAATGGGAATGCTAACTGTGGTGGCACTGTAATCAGCTGGGCCTCATTTGGGGCCCCATAGTCTGCTGCAGTGAGTCCTTGGAGTTTGGTAGAGCCCCAGAGGGTTCCATGAGACCTTTCAGCCCTGTCTGTTCCAAGATGACGATCCTGTCTTTCTCTGCTCAGCACAGGGATGGAGTTCTTGGCAAACTTCTTTGCCGACAACCTTTGCTAAGGGATCTCAGAGCCACTGTCGCCCACCTCAGCTTCTCGCTTTTCTTTCTTCAAGCCCTGTCACCAGCGGGCATAGAGTCCCTACGGGTCATGAAGCCCAGGAGAGGCAGGCTGGTTTGTTTGTTTCCTTGTGATGATGCCTTGTCAGCCCAGCCCAGCCTGTAACTGGTGATGCTCCTGCCTCAGTGCCCAGGCACTGTTTGCATGTGTGCTTCACTGGGTCTAGCATGTCTCTATGTCTTTTCTCCTCCTCCTTCCGTTTTTGAAATTTTGAGTAAAAAGTTTTATGAGATCATTATCATTTAGAAGGCCTTTAAGAAGATTTTTACACTAATGAACATTTTTCACAGTCTGAAAAAAAATTTACGTTTCTGCTGATGACTGTTTTTCTATTGGAGCCCCTCTCTACACAGAAGCATAAGAAACCCCCATCATAGCTTCTGGTTAGTTTAAATATGGCAAATCCATAAAGGAGTGTGTGTGTGTGTGTGTGTGTGTGTGTGTGTATGTGTGTGTTTGTGCGTGGACGTGTGCATGCATGCATGGGTGCGTGTGTGTGTGTGTGTGTATGTGTGTGTTTGTGCGTGCACGTGTGCATGCATGCATGGGTGTGTGTGTGTGTGTGTGTTTGTGCGTGGACGTGTGCATGCATGGGTGCATGTATGTGTGTGTTTGTGCGTGCACGTGTGCATGCGTGTATGTGTGTGTGTGTGTGTGTGTGTGTGTGTGTGTGTGTAGATAGACGAGAAACATTCTTGTGGGAAGCCCCTCATAGTGAGTCTTCTCAGCACTCAGTGGAGAGACAGTGCAGGCTGGGGGCACAAGGCCACATCTCCAGTCTTGTCACATTCACTTCTGGATGGAAGCCAAGATGTCTGTAAATAGAGATGACAATGGGAACTTGAGGGTGGGCAGTGTCCTGAGATGGTCAGCTGATGCTGGAAGCGGAAGAGGTGGGGCCGTGGGAGGATTTCCAGAGACAGACGGGCCGGGTTTAGTCAATGAGTGAGTGGTGAGGGCGTCGGCGTAAGTAGGAGACTTCAGAAACACAACTCACACATACTGAGTGCTGACCGTACGTAGGCTCTCCTCTGTATGTCCATCCTGTGTTATTTGAAGTATGGGAGACACAGTGTGGGCATGCTAATTCACTCAGGAGTAACAAACCAATATTTTCTGAGTTTTCCAGAGGAGGTAACTGGGAAATGAGGCAACTCATATGCATAGCGGGTAAATGGCAGAATCTGGAGTTGGGTCCAGACCCCGAGGTCCCCTTCAAAAAAAACATGTTCCCCGTGGTCTGTTACATAGCAACAGTCCGGGTGGCCCAATCATGAGGGTGTTGTTCCCAATTTGAGGGTGGAGGCTAAGAACCATGGCAATAATTTTCTCAGGTCCCTTGAAGGCTACACGAGCCACCCTGCTGCCTCTGAGGGCCTCCCTCGTTCCTGTGTGGGCCCCACATTGTAGAGTGTGAATCCTGCCTCCTAGTGGCCAAGCTCAGAGGAAAGCAATGCCCTGCCCCTGCCTGTGTGTCTCATTTTCTCAGAGCACTAGAACGTGAGCCTGCCACTGGGTGGCCTAGAGGTTGATAGAGCAGGTTTCCCTGTGCCCTGAAATGAACAGCATTCCCATGGCCCAGCCCCTGTCCTCCATCAATGGTCTCAAAGATGGTAGCCATGGCGACCAATAAAATAAAACTGCCTTCCCTCACTTATCCTCCGCCATCCTCCTATCAGTACTCACCGGATCACATTGCCCCATGGACCAGGGTTGAGAGCACCTGCACTGGTCCCATTGTTACCCATGTCCTTGCTGAACCACAGTTTCTCCATGTGTAGGAGGCCCCAGGGAAGGCTCAGGTGAACATATTATTTTGCCCCTTTCTTTCCACCTTGTTTATATACACATCTCACTCTGGACTGGGAAGGAAGACCTACATCTCAATGGACAGAGCTCATGGCTTTTCTCTGAAAGGGTGAGAGTAATCTTCAACTTCTTACTACAAGGTGAAAGCAATGGAAGATGGAACTCCCCCTCTGCTCGCCTCTATCTAACACTCCTCCCCTGCCACTTGCACCGGGCTGATGAAGGTAGAGCCTGAGAGAGTGGCTTGGTGCTGCTCATTCGTTCATTTTTGGTGTGACTTTGGTGTCTCTGAACTGATCTATTCTGTTTCAAAGGAAACAGATGCAGAGCCACGAAGAGCTTTGTGTTTCTGTCTCTGGGGAATCTCATGCTCAGCTGGGGAACGGCTAGAATACCCTCTGAGAACACTGAGACTTGGGCATACTTGAGAGAGTGGTGCAGCCCACTTGGCTACTGTGCTATTGTTGCTGGACTCCTACAGGAAGACTCTAGTGTAGACAGCCCACCCTGTGGAGCACCCTGAGTGAGACGCACAAGCTTTTCTTAAGAGTGGTTTGTCAACTGAAGAGTCATACGAGCAGTCAGTTTCTGAACTGACAGAGCTTCTGGGCACATGACGCTCAGTCTCAGTTACTGTTCTCCTGCTGTGAGAGACACCAGCCTTTAGAAGAAAGCATTTAACTGGGGAATGGCTTACAGTTCCAGAGGGTGCGATCATCATGACTGGGAGTGTGGCAGCAGGCAGGCTTGGCATTGGAGCAGTAGCTGAGAGTTCATATCAGATGCTTAAGTTGCAGGCAGAGAGAGACTGGGTCTGATGTGAGCGTCTTAAACCTCAAAGGCCACCCCTAGTGATACACCTCCTTCAGCAAAGCCACACCTGCTCCAACAAGGCCACACCTCCTTTTCCTTCCCAAATAATTCCACTATCTGGAGACCAAGCATTCAAACATGAGCCTATGGAGGCCATTCTCATTCAAACCAGCACATCTTCCTACAGCGAGAGGGTTAGAGGTTGCCTTGGACCAGATCAGATGCTGGGGAAGGCATCATGGAAGGGCCAACTGTAACTCCCAAACACGGTAGTTTTCAGCCCAGCCCTGGAGAAAGAAACCAGAAGGGGTGAGGGAACCAGGCTCGCAGGCATCCATTTGGGTAACCTGTGCCCTACTCCAATACCCTGCTGTTCTCCGGCTGGATGACAGGGAAGCCCTGTCACCTCAGCCTCCTCCCATAGGGATAGGCTTATTCAGCAGTCCTGAAGGAGCGGGGCTCTGCCAGTCAATCTGAGATTCCAGCACATAGATACCAGGATGTAGTTGAGGCCTGCACTGTGCCGGACCACTCACGGCCTGTAGAAATGGTAGGGTCTGAGTCCAAGCTAGGGGGAGGACTGACGTTCAGAGCCACAGTAGCCCATCGGTAGCCTGGGCCCATAGGTGTAGCCTCTACACCTGCCAGGTCTATGCAGTAGGCACCAGGAGGCCGTCCCTGTGCCAGGTCTATGCAGTAGGCACCAGGAGGCCGTCCCTGTGCCAGGTCTATGCAGTAGGCACCAGGAGGCCGTCCCTGTGCCAGGTCTATGCAATAGGCACCAGGAGGCCGTCCCTGTGCCAGGTCTATGCAGTAGGCACCAGGAGGCCGTCCCTGTGCCAGGTCTAAGCAGTAGGCACCGGGAGGCCGTCCCTGTAGGTGTTTCACATAAGCAGAGTGTCACTGCGAGGACTTGTGTGGTGGCCCTGGGTCTCGGAGCCATGCATCATCATTCTAAGGATCTACCACTTATCTGAAGCTCCCTTTAACAAGGTGGTCCGTGTTTTATCTGGCTGGACACTGCTGCTCCCCCAGACAAGTATATTTAATTAAACTGAGGGCTGTAATAAAGTATGCGGAAAGGAAGATTAAAAGTTGAAGCTGCAGAGGGGCACTTAAGAAAACTAAACCCTGGAATATGAGAGGTACAGCCTTGGCCGTGGCTCCCATGGCAGGCTCCGGAACAGTGTATGACATGCACAGGAAGGCATGAGCAATTCTCCTGTGCTGGGCTCAACTGCCGTTGGGCCAAGGCAGAACTGACAAGATTCACACCATCACGAGAAAACTGCTGAGCACTTGCTGGCAACGCTCTAAGGCCTTCCGTGTTGGGTCTTGTTTCTCTCTCTTTATTGGGAGCCCTAGGGGCCTATCTACATTCTCAGTGCTCAGTCTTCTAACTAGGGAGGCCAGTGGCAAGGGAGTGAGACTCGTCATTGTGGGCGGTACCAAAGTTTGGTGGTATATATAGGCTGGGATAGCTAGACATTTGAAGGAGAGCAATCCTTGGCCAAGGCCCAGTTCACGTCCACTCAAGGGAAATGGGGCGATGTTATATGGCATAGAAATAGCAGGGTCAGGATTTGAACCCGGGTCTGATGGTCTGTGAAGCCTTTAACCACATGTTTACAGTCTCCTGCATGATGACTGTGGCCCACAAAGATGAAATGTTGACTCAGGAGACACCCAATGAGCAGGTGGAGACCCAAGGGAGAGGCCACCATGGGTGGAGGAAGGGAAGAAGCTAGCTGGTGTTTGGGTCAGAGTCAGGTCCGGCTGTTGCAGGCAGAGCTAAGGAAAGTGACTTTGGAATAGGCTGGGTCCTCTCGCAGCAATTGGTTTCAGGAAGAAAAACGAAGGGGCCTTGGGCCAGACTGACCCAGGTTTTCCATGTAGTTTCCCTCATTAGTGCTGTGACCACACACTAAGGGAAACATCCTATTGTCTACCTTTCCTGAGGAGAAATAACAAATATCTCTTCCCCTTAGATAAGGCATCAGTGACAAACCAAGGAAACAATTTTCCCCAGGTCCAGTTTGATGAACCAGTGAACTCACTGAAGTTACTTACAGTAGTACAAACAACTCTGGGGCAGCCTCATCCGAAAATGCACCTCCTCAAGCAGCTGATTCCCCCACTATTGATAATGAAGGCTCAAAAGGAGGGAAAGAAATCTAGCTGAGACCAGTCAGCGGGTGGGCTGGCTACCCTTCAGGTTACAGCAGGCCTGGTGTTTCCCCATCCATGGGCTTGAGGACCTACTAGGAGAGAAGAAGGCCCATTGAGTCCCCACCTTTGGGGTCCAGCGGATCCCATTGCACACTGCACCATCTTCCCCCTGCCTCTTCTGGTTTCGTTTTTGATCTGCTTTTATTGGAAAGCTAGTGGCTTTGTCTCTGTCCTTTTATCTTTTCATTTTAAACTTGCTTGCTTGTCTGTTGTTTTATATTACAGAATAAACTGGCTGCTTGTCATAAGACTCCAAGCAGCGTGTATTCCTTCAGGGGAGTGTTCCTTTTCTGTGCTTTTTTCTCCTTTAGTAAATTAAAGTGTTGCTGACATTGTAAAGTGGAAAAGCATGTGAGCTAGGGGATAGAGAGGTGGTGCGGTGTTTAGAGGCGTTGCTGCTCTGGCAGACAACCCAGGTTCAGTTCTCAGTTCTCAGGTGTTGGCTCACAAGCACCCGCAACTCCAGTTCTATTGGATCCAATCCCCTCTTCCGACCTCCGTGGGCACTAGGCATCACACATGCATATAGTGCACTTAGATGTGTGGTGTGTGTGTGTGTGTGTGTGTGTGTGTGTGTGTGTGTGTAATAATGAACGTGTGCTAGGTAAGAAATCTCACAGCATAGTCTCAGATATGGAAACAACAGGTGTCTACTTCACTCCGTCCCTGCACCCTGCAGTGGTTCCTCTCACCCTCATCTCTGAGCTGGCTTGCTTCTGATGGACTTTGGGGAAGATCATAGCTGACATACTCTCAGAGCTGTCACTAGATAGAAAGTGTCCTTTCTAGTGACAGGAGCAGGGCTCAGGGCTGGCACTGGATGCAGGTCGTCATTCCCTTCACATGTGACCCTCGGGCATCCATATAGCCTCTGTGAGCCTCAATAACCTCATCTCAGTCTGGCAAGTGGAGAGCTGGGACAGGGGCAGCCCATGTGATGGTGTTGGGTCTTGGCAGGTTGGGGACCAGATTCTGGAGGTGAATGGGCGGAGCTTTCTCAGCATCTTGCATGACGAGGCGGTGAAGCTGCTCAAGTCATCACGGCACCTCATCCTGACGGTGAAGGACGTTGGAAGGCTGCCCCACGCACGTACCACCGTGGACCAGACCAAGTGGATTGCCAGTTCCCGGATTGGGGAAAGCACCACCAGCTCAGCAGGGTCTGGCTCAGGCACAGGGTGCAGGGACCCTTGGGTGACTTCTGAGAATCAGTGTTCCTCTCTCTCTTCTGGTGTCCCAACCCTGAGATCCATTGCACTTGTGGGCATGAGCACAGGCTCTTCCTTTCCCTCTCCTAGCCTCAGTGTCCCCAGGGAAAGATGAAATGCAGGCCTTAGAGCCCCAGTCTCTGCCAGTAAGCAAATCACTTACCTCTCTCTGGGTGCCTAGTGTTGCATCTGGATGTAGGCTCTGCCCCCATCCCATACTGCCAGAGAGGACCCCAGGAGGTACTTAGGATGAAAAAGTCTCAGAAGCCAGGCATAGTGGCTGGGTGGCTGGGTGCCCACTAGCAATGTACCCATGTCACCCATGGTCCCCAGCATACATCTTCACCTTGTGGCTGGTGACTCCTTGTCTGGCACCCCCAACAGTGTCTTATTTCTTTCCTTCACTTCCTTCCTTTCTTCTGTATAGTGCTACATTTTTTTAAAAAAATATTGATTTCCAACATATTTTTAAAATCAGATTTCCTGTTTAAAAACTGGATTTCTGGTACAAACTCTTGCAGCATAAGCCTGTGTTTTCTCGGGGAAATATGAGCTAGAGCTGAGGGGTCCCTACAAGTTGCCCCCAAGGGCTCGCAGTCCTGTTCCCCACCCTCTCAGGGGGTGAGATGGTTGATCTGGATCACCTGCCGGAGATCTTCCATTCTCCCACACCTGTGATTACCATCTCCCCATTGCTCCCTTGCCAAGCAGAGAACTCTAGGCCCCATTAGGACAGAAGGTACACCTTGCACGGTGTGGCAATACAAAACGTATTACTAATGGAGAAGGCTAAAAGCCTCCTGTAAATATTGGGGGCCACCTGCCCTTCAGCAGCTCCTAAGCAGTGACCATGATGCATGGGTGTGTGGTTTCTCACACTTTTGCTATATTGGGAGTGGAACGAAGTTTTCTGAGACAGGTCACATGTCCTAGGCTGGCTTGGAACTTGCTCTGTAGCTCAGGCTGGCCTTGGTTTTCAGATCCTCCCATATGCTGAGGTCATAGGCATGTGCCCCCATGCCAGATACTAAGCCAGACTTTCCTGCTTCCGCTCAGCCTCTCCCTATGTGACCCATGCAATGTACTAGCATGTGCTGAAGGGGCTTGTTTCTCTCCGTAGGTTTCCAGGGGACCTCAGAGAGGAAGGAACAAACAAGGTAGGTATCTTCATATGTGGGACATCCTTGGTGTCTTCTTCCTGTCCCCTCAGTTCCAGACAAAGTATGCCCAGGGCCTTACACACTGCAGGGAGTTTCAATCAGGCTGCCCAACTGTCCAGATGCTTGCTGCCTTCCAGCCCCTGCTCATTCCTGGGATAAGGGCAGGGAACAGAAATCACCGGGTCCCTGCTCTGTAGTGTGAAGCAGCGGGGCTGCGTCCCGCCACCCGGCCGCCGGCTAACTTTACACCCGAAATAATTACACGGAAACTGTATTCTTTTAAAACACTGCCTGGCCCATTATCTGTAGCCTCTTATTGGTTAATTCTCACATCTTCCTTTAACCCATATTTAGTAATCTGTGTAGCACCACGAGGTGTGGCTTACCAGGAGAGATCTTAACCTGTGTCCATCTCGGAGAGGAGAAGCATGGAGACTCACTATGGCGACCGCCTGAAGCGTCTCCCCAACTCTACTTCCTTGTTCCCACAATTCTGTTCTGTCTACTCCACCTACCTAATTTTCTGTCTCTTAAAGGGCCAAGGCAGTTTTCTTTATTAATTAACCAATGAAAGAAACATAGACAGATAACTCTCCTCCATCACCTGCTCTACAGGCTGGGGTGAGGGGGAGGTCCTAACCAGTGGAAGACTCACAAATTGGGACAGACCAAGCATTCAAATAAATATCTAACTAGAAAACAGACTTGGAACCATAGAGGCAAGGTGGGCATTAGGAAAGAGTAAGAGATGAGTCACTAAACCTCAATGGGACGCCGAGCAGAGGGAGAGATGCGAGCCACGCCAAGGCAAGAGCATGTGCCAATGGGACGGAGTGGGCATGGGTTAGTGGAAGACTAGAAGAAGAGAATGGGTGTGGTTTAGAGCAGAGTGAAGTCAGGCTAACCTGTGCTCACAGGCTTTGGGGCTATGGAAAGAGCACTGTGTACAGAGTCCACTACAAGAAGTTTGTGTTTCCAATATCGTTTTAATGCTCTTGGCAGGGTGACAGTGTGGGCCAGGGAACCCAAGGAGAGACTGGTCCGAGACGAGGACTGTTGGTATAGTTTGGAGTGAGTTAGGGGTAGAGATCTGAACTGCAGTTTAGAAATGCGGGGACTCTTATCACTACAGCTTACTAAAAGAGATACCAAAGCCCACAGGGTCACATGGTGTGTGGAAGGATAGGCACAAGGATATGCAAGAGCCAAATATGAAAGTGCCCAGTGACTGATTTGTGACCAGAGACAGCCACACAGTGCCATTGCCCCGGGGTTGGGTGCAGAGGTTCCTGTGTATGTGGAGATAGATCATCAAATGTAGAAGCCATGACATGCCTCCGCATTGTTGCTACTGGCTCTACCAGGTCCTCTGGCTCCAGAGCAGCCTAGACTTCACTGCCCTGTGTCCTTCTGTCTTCCAGCCAGGATTTTACAAAGGCCCAGCTGGCTCCCAGGTGACCCTGAGCAGCCTGGGGAATCAGACACGTGCACTTCTGGATGACCAAGCTCGACATCTGCTGACGGAGCCGGAGCGTGCCACCATGATGTACTACCTGGACCAGTACCGTGGTGGTGCCATCTCTGTGGAGGCCCTGGTCATGGCACTGTTTGAATTGCTCAACACACATGCCAAGGTACTGCCTTATGCCCCATCCTGTCACCAAGGACTTCAGATCAACTGAGTAGATACAGGGGACCAAGACCTCAGATCCCCTGGGTAGATATGGGGACCAAGGCAGCCCATCCTCCACACTCACAGACTTCTGGGCAGAGGGTAGAGACAGAGTGCAGTGGCCATTATCACAGAACGTTCTTCACAAGCCGGGTCTTGAGGGATGGGGAGGGACTAACCAGTTTGAGAAGCCTGCTTAGGTAGAAGTCTGTGGGCCAGAAACTGCTGAAAGGAAAAAGTAACTTAATCTAGTGGGAAGGTATAAACTGAGGCAGGCAGAGGAGATACTGCTTGCAGACGCACAGGGTTGAGAGGGCATTCTGAGGGGGAAGGATGGCCAGAGTCTTTGTGGCATGAGTGTGATACTAAGTTCTGGGACTTTGTCACCTGTGTGTGCTGAGAAGGAAGAGATAATGGGCCTGGTGTTTGAGTGCTCCCCTGAGGACACTGGAGAGTCACGGGAGGTTAGGGAAGGGAGAGCACCTGGGAATCGAGACACCAGTCTCGCCTGCTGGCGGAGGGCCTGAATATCCTTCTGCCATATTCTCCCCTGCAGTTCTCTCTCCTGTCTGAGGTGAGGAGCATCATCTTGCCCCAAGACCTGGACCTCTTTGACCACCTGGTGCTGAGGCGAGAGATAGAGTCCATGAAGGCCCGGCAGCCCCCAGGCCCTGGTGCTGGAGACACCTACTCCATGGTATCCTACAGTGACACGGGTTCATCCACAGGCAGCCATGGCACCTCCACAACTGTCAGCTCAGCCAGGGTGAGCTGCCCCTGCCCTATCCCTGGTGAGAAAGTCAGGGGTGCAGTTAAGACATCAGCTTTCCCTTACAGAGCCTCGAGTCCCTCATCTGTAAGAGCCTCTCTGTTGTGGAGTATCTACTGTCTGCTTGACTTGGGGACAGTGGACATGTAAGAAAGATGTGCCTATTGGGGCTCTCAGTCTGGGGATCCCAAGGAAAAGGTTTTTGTAAGGGACAGTTAGGGGCCAACAAGATGCCTCCAAGGGTAACGGTGCTTGCCACCAAATCAGTTCAGTCCCCGGGACTCCTAAGGCAGAAAGAGAGAACTAGCCCCTGCAAGCTGTCCTCTGACTCCCACACATGTACCACCTGCAACTCTAGGTCCAGAGGATCTGATGCTCTCTTTTGACTTCTGGAGCTTCCTGTACATGTGTGCAGACACACGTATGTGCTTGCATGCACGCATGTACACACACACATGATAAAAGTGTAGTAAAAATTTAAAGGATAGTTGGACACAATAACAGTTATATAAGTGTAGTTCATAAGAAGATCAAATGGAGAAGGCGTGATGTTCGGCTCAGGATCAGCCCTTACACAGTAGTAGTCATGGTTCGGACTGTGGTTCTGGGTTTCACAAGAGATGACCTCTTGTCTGTGGAGCCCCAAGCCTGGCTTGGCTTTCCTGCCAACCAGCAGCTCCCAGTCCAGCATCTAATCTGTCCTGGAGTGCCATTCATGCCAGGATTGTCTTAGGCAAATGCCTTGGGTTTTGTTTGCTTGGTTTTTATTTGTTTGTTTGTTTGTTTCATTTGTTTTGAGACATATGCAGCCCTGGCTGGCCTGGAACTTGCTATGTAACCAGGCTGGCCTCAGACTCACAGAGATCTCCGTGCCTCTGCCTTCTGAGCGTTGAGAGTAAAGACGTGTGCCAACACGCCAACAACAAATGCCTTGTCTCGTATCAGGGGACAGCCAGGTTTCTTGTAGGAGGGTGAGTCAGGTGGGTGGGCTGGAGGCCCAGAGCTGCTCTTGTCACCCTTGGAAAGGGAGGGAGGTAATGGTGGCTCTGAAGCCAGAGCTCAGAGGGTTCAATGGCAGGCTGACCTGCAGGAGGGATGAGACCCACAGAGAGCAGCCTTTGCACCTAGGCATTCTGGTTTCTCACATGGCTTAACACCAGAGCGCTGGTGTCTGGAGGACCCTATCTCTTTCATCTGCAAGGGTCCTTGTTCTTTCCTGAGGTGACGCCAGAGATCGCCATGCCTCCCTCCAGGGCTCTGAATAGGTCAGCAGCTGTTTTTCAGCTCAGATCCAGGACTGGACAGAGGCCCTGCCCCCATATTGCTAGGTTTGCTCCAACCTCAGGCTGTGTAGCACCTCATGATGAGATGATTTCAGGCTAGGGGTCCTGGTCTGCATTTTATTATTCTCTGAGTCTGAGCTCTTATGACCTTGGCCTTAAAATGTTCATGTGTTGCAACCAAGCGTAGCTCTAAAACCCCGGGAGTCACACACAGGCTGAACCTGTACATAGCAGGCTGCACAATTAGGACCAGAGTGAGAGCATCTTCTGGTCCAGGAGGCAGCAAATCTGGGTTTGAGTCCTAGTCTCCTTGTGCCTCAGTTTCCCCATGTATATATAAACTGCTCTGGCTGCAGCAACCTGAGGTTCTGAGGACAGAGCAGACTGTGGGACAAGAGCAGAGCTCTGCAGAGAGCAGCAGTGACCTTCCCATCCCTGAGAAGTCTTGCCTCAGTTTAACCGAGAACAGCACCCATAATGCCCCAGTGCACAGGGCACACCTTGGGCACAGCAGATCATATATCAAGAGTGGTTCTACACAAGCAGCTTCTGGGCAAATGGGAGGGCACCCCAAAGTCCCTTTGCACCATTTCTAAAATGGGAACCAGTCAGAATCCATGACCATTTAGGGTGCCCTGGAATGTCAGAACAGGTCATACCCATGTCCCCAGGTAGAGAGGAACTCCTGGGATGGGGCCTAAGAGAGACTTACAGGTAGGAAAGTCCCCTTACCTTTCTGTACCTCCGTTTCCTCCCTTATAGGGGAATTGTTATGCTAAATTCCCAACTTGTAGGGAGAACAGAAAAAGAAAGCTGTCTTAGACTGTACTGGAATCTGTGGAATGTGGCCACAGCCCTCCGACAGCCTTGGCTTTCCCTGCTGCCTGCCCGCTTGGGCAACCCCTTAGAGATGTGCTCACTGGGCAGCCTCATTCTCAAAGGCTCTGGGAGGCACTGGGCTGGGGATGCTGCCCCTCCCTATTGCTCTTTCCCAGGGTACCCCACAGGGACTCTCTGAGGCTCAGTTCTAGGACCACAGCTGATACCTGAGGACCTAGCCTGCTGGACCAAAGTCTCCGATCTGTCCTCAGCAGGTGTGACCTGCGACAAACTGCTCCCTTCCAGCCTACTTTCCCATCCGTGAATGGAAATGCTGGGGCCACACCTGCCCCAAGTTTCCGACCTCTAGACACCCCTGGGAAGGATGGCATTGGCTCTCAAGAGCAACAAGGCCTTCCCTTCCAGCTTCCTCTGAGGACCCCACTATTCTCCTCAGTAGGCGTGCGTGTTGGGGGGGTCACTGTGCTGAAGCTTCTTGATCCCCTGACATTCATTTCATGTATTTTTCTTTTTGCCTTTTGCATATCCACCCTCCCTAGGAGCGGCTGCTGTGGCTTATAGACCTGATGGAGGTACCGTCCTTCTGCAGGGGTGGGGGGCAGAGGTGGGGTTAGCCCTTCTTGCCGCTTCTGACCTCTGCACTTGTCTCATTTGGGGACCTGGTGTTCTTGTTGTTCAGTCTGTCTTCTGGTCACCACTGCATCAGTGGTCCCAGGCTCCGGATAATGACCTCTGTTCAAATTCTGGCTTAGCCCTGTCACTTGCTGTGTGACCTCAAGCAGTAGCTCTGCCTCTCTGAGTTTGGTTTTAGGAAAGGAGGGTGTTCCTTCTGTGCTGTGGGTGAACAGCATGGCCAGCCTTTGTTGGCCGTGGCCTCTGCCTGACTGCAATGCTCTCCTTCCTGTTTCCTGTGGCCTGTCCCATAGGTTGGGTGACTGATCTTACAGGAAGTCTTCCCTGAAACCCTTGAGGGGATGACATCCAGCTCTTGCCTCACCGTGCTTTCGTGAACAGGAGAGGTGTGGTCAGTAGCCCCTATGTGGTCACCAGTTTTTGAAGGAAGTGACCATGTCTGGGGTCACTGCAGGGTCCCTGGAGTTTAGCTCACAACTCAGCCCCTGTGGATGCTGCAGCCTTTATAACAGCTGGGACTTGTGTGTTCTCTAAGGTCCAGCCCCAGCATTTCTCAAACGTGTCTCCTGAGGCCTTCCCAATGACCATGAGCACTAAGGCCCTCCTGTTACAGAGAAGCTCAGAGAGGAAGAGCAGCTTATCCCAGGACACACAGCTTAATGCACAGGGTCCCTGGCCTGCTTGCCTGTGTGTGGTGTTGTGAACACTGTCCTCTGACCCTGGTTCTTCCAGACATTGTTTGCTGGGCGTCACCTAGCAGTCAGCCTGTCTGTCTTTTCCCTCACTACTCTTCCTTCCTTTCTTTTAATCCTTATGGGGTGCATGCCATGTGCTGTGTCCAGCCCAGGAGCTATGGGGCAGCAGAGAATAATAGAGATCCTCTCTTGAGCTGGAGTTCAGAGGCCAGCAGGAATGGCGGAGGATGAGATGAGTGCACCTTATGTGATTAGAAAGAGAGGGCAGGGCACCAAGACCCGAAGCCGGTGAGAGAGAGCCATGCCCACATCTGGGGCTGGGGGCAGTTCAGAGAGCAGGAGCAGCATGTGCAAAGGCCCTAAGATTGGAACATGACAGAGAGCCATGCCCACATCTGGGCCTGGGGGCAGTTCAGAGAGCAGGAGCAGCACATGCAAAGGCCCTGAGATTGAGGCATGCCTCCCGCCTCATAAACTGTCTAGGACACCGATGGAGTGGATCAGGGTGAGTCCAGCAGGGCAAGCCATGTGCTGAAGCCTGTGAACAAGCCGAGGCCCTGATCTGGGAAGACAGGGCCTGACTTCATTTTAACCAGCCTCCGATTATTGAGACTAGACAAGGGATGCACAGACACATTCCCAGGGAATAGCGAGGGCTCTGAGGAGATGGTGCAGTCAGTTGCAAAGAGACACGGTAATGGGTTGATCAAGTGTCAGCTCTTCCTGCCTCAGACTCTGCACACACAGGTCACCTGGGGTGAGGGACAGGGGACACAACCTCCCTGCCTGGAAGCATGTCTTTATTCTAGCACCACTTGACCCTCCAGTGCCGTGTGCCTTTGGGGATGCCCTTTCCCTAATCTTGCTTTAGTCTCCTCATCTCTAAGACCATGGCTGACCTCCATGGCTCCTTGGATTCTAAGCATCCTTTCTGTTAAGTAGTGCTGTCTTAGGGTTTTATTATTGTGAAGAGACACCATGACCACTGTGACTCTTACTTAATTAGGGTTGGCTTACAGGTCGGAGGTTTAGTTCATTATCATCATGAAGGAAGCATGGTGGCACGCAGGCAGAAATGGTACTGGAGAGGTAGCTGAGAGTTCTACATCTGGATCAGCAGGCAGCAAGAAGAGAGATTGACACTGGGCCTGGCTTGAGCATCTGAAACCTCAAAGCCACCCCCATCTTCTTCCAACAAGGGCACACCTCCTAATAGTGCCTCTCTTATGAGTCCCTGGGGGCCATTTCATTCAAACCACCACAAGTGCTAGAGAGTGTTCAGGAGGGTATGTCAGGGGATGGTGACATTGTCCCCCAGCTCTGCAGGGCTATAGCAGAAGGAGAAAGATATGGCGGAGAAGTTTACCCCCAGTCAGGCACTCGGGACTGGGCTGCAGCTTCCACTGCAGTGAGGCAGAACAGCAAGCAGAACTGGTAGAAGACAGCCAAACCCATTCCCTCCTTTTTCCCCAGACCTTGAACACACTACATTCTCAGAAACACCAGTCTTGTTCTGACTCCTGAGTGATCTGACTTCACCAGTGGCAGGGAGAGTAGTTGGGGACAGGCAGGGACTGCATCACCAACAGGAGCCCAGAAGATGGCACCGGCAACCACCCACAGGACTGGCTTCCAACATTTGCCTGTGTCTCAGGGAAACACACCTTGTCTTGGCACCTGGCTGCCAGTGACCCAGAGGACCAGGCATCCCGGTTCAGTTTCCACAGAACCCAGATTCCCCCGGTCACATGGTAGAGTGATCCATCCCAGGTTACTCATGGTCCACTGTGCAGCTATATCTGCTCAGAGCAGAAGCCATCAATCAAGGAAACCCCCACCCACCGCCTCCTTCAGTTTGTCTGCCACTCAACCTTGAGCTTTTTCACCAGCCTCTAAACAGCATCATGTTCCCTAAAGAAATCACTGGCCTGCAGCGTGAGAAGACAAATGCCTGCCAGCGTCTGTGCATCTTCAGTGTGAGCAGGGCAGATGCGCCATTGCCCCAGCTGTAAATCCTACCAACTGGGCTTGGTACTCCAGACTCACAATGGGTTGTCTTGAGCAGGTAGCATAAGCTTTCCGGTCCTGTTTCCACATGTGCGCACTGGATTGGAAATACCTGTATCTTTGGGTTGTCCAGGGAAACTGGGTGGATGTATGTTGGGAGCATATAAGGGTAGACAGAAAAGGACTAGAAGTCAAGGCCGCTATTGTTCACTCATACCAACTGCATAGAATCTGATTATCACCCTGGATGTTTCTGCCGGGATTGAAATACTTCCGCTGTGTCTGGAGTGGGGCCCCGAGGCTTCCAAGGATGTTGGAATGGTACCCCACCCTTGAGGCCACACTTTCCTCTTCCTTAACACAGGGAGGCAAAAAGAGGCTCCCAGCATTGCTGCATCAGTTCCTGAGCCTTCCTCTTTACAGCACATTGAAGGAGGAAGACTCAAAACTCACTGGAGTGAGTGACATCTTCTTGTCATTCAGAGATGGGACAAGGAGCAGAGGGTGGGTCTGCTCCCTCCTTTGACTTGAGACTGATTGTTAGGCTTAAAGACTCCTCTGTTCAGTAGGAGACCTTTTCCTTCCCTCACCTGTCCAGCCTGCCCTTGCCGTGCAGTGTTTGAGTTAAGCTCTCCCTAGCATCCGCCCTGCTCACCTGGAACTCACAAGTCCAGTGGAAGAAGGAGATTTTGGCAAAGGGACCTACATAAGGAGTGGGACCGTAGCTCATATTCCTAGCATGAGCGAGGCCCTGGGATCCATCTGCAGTACCCTAGGTAAACAAGCTAATTATTCAGTGCCTGAGGGTATATGAGGGGATGGAGGCAGGCACGGTGACCTGGACACCGCGGAGACAGTCAAACCAAGATCTGGACTTTGGCACCAGTCAGGCACCAAATGAGGCAAGACAGTTTAGGAACTTTAACTTCAGCTGTGGCATACGTGAAGCGTGGTGTTGGGGATGATAGGATGTGGGACAAAAGCCACCTGAGTGTGCAGAGGGCCACGGAAGCGGTGGGCACCGTGTAGGTCCCTGGTGAGCTGACATGCCTTCATCTTTTGTGCTGTGACAAATTACCTGGCTTAACTTAAGAGGAGGCTTATTTTGGCTCTAGAGAGTTCACCCCCACGCCTGTGCACAGAGTATCATAGTGGCCAGAACATAAAAGGGGAAGCTGTTCACTTGTTGGAGGAGGGGGCATGAAACAGAAGGGAGTATAGAAAGAAGCTAGGACAAAATGCAGCTTCACAGACACACCCTCCAGTGATGCAACATCCTCCGACTAGGCCCTACTTCCTCTTTTCACCATGTCCCAATTATGTCACTATTTTGACTACATCAAAGAATGGATCTGTTGATTAGGTCAGAGCCCTCAGGGTCCTATCACCTTCCCAAAGCTCATCAGCTGGACACCAAGTCCTCACAAGGCTGTGGGAGACATTTCATATTCAGACGATTAACAGTGCCCAATGCCAGGAAACGGACCACCCCAGCATAATCCCAGGGTGTCCCTCCTCTGAGAAGAGCATCGCTTCATTCTAACAGTCTTACACAGCCCCAGCACTCCAGAACATCCTGTCACCAGGGGCGGAATGGTCCTGTCCATCTCACGGCCAAGCATTTACAAAATACCTGCCTCCCTGTGTGAGGACTGGGGGTACTGGGAGCCGTTTTCATCAGATGGAGCAAGACCATGAGCTCAGCTCCTCTGAATGTAGCAGCTCTGTTGTCTCAAGAGAGCTGACAAATGGGAAGCTGGGCACTGTACTGGCTTGTGGAGTCCTTCACTGTCTGAGCCGCAGGCCTCTGGAGGCTGGTGGAGCCCTGGTTCCCTTCTTAGAGTAGCAGCTTCAACTGTTTAGTAGTGACAGAGCACTCAATTGTTTGATAGTATGCCGTTCTCAAACCATGGAGGCACAATGGCGGTGATGCTGCCAGCTCTCTTCTGGCAAGGAAGTGGGGCCCTGGGTCAGTAAGCCTGTGGTTGTGAGGACAGCATGGGACTGGGAGATGCTGTAGACAGCTGAGTGACAGCAAAGGTCCCTGGTGATGGTGGCTACCTTCACTCCTGTTGGAAGACAGTTCCAAGCCAGGCTGCCTGGCCCTGAATTCCCTCTCCAGAGACCTGATTTCCCTCATTTGCCCTAAGGTCTCCTCCTGACCTGGCTTTTGTGGGTCATACTTTCTTTCTGCTGTGTGCCATCCTTTTCCCAGGACAAATGAGGGAGATGCAGGGCCAGGTGTCACCTCAGCAGAAGGACGCGTGGTCTGGCTAGCGACATCTCAGCTGGGCTGTACTATGACTCTACCTCCATGCCCTGTCCTGAGAGGCGAATGTGCCCTTTGCTCTCGTGAGAGCTCTTTGCTCTCATGTTCTGCGTGTGATGGAACGGGACTGTCCTCACAGATTCCCAGCCGGCTTTGAAGAAGGAATCACTGTCCCAAGCAATGCCCGGACTTCTGCCTCCCCAAATCATTTCACCATCCTTTACCTTACCTGGGGAAAACTCTTTTCATACCAGCTCTGGTTTTGCTGCCACCTTGCTCACCTTGCTTTTTTCTCTGTGCATCTGCTTTTCCTGTGGCTGAACTGTCTGGCTTCCCCAACCCTCCCTACCTTTGAAACCTCTCCTTCCTTCCCCCTTATTTACACTCTTTCCTCATGCAGAAATCAAATACTGCCCCTATACACAGATACACATGCACGCGCGTGTACACACACACACACACACAAACACAAACACAAACACACACGGCCTTCTGGAAGCGTTCGTAATTCAGTGCCTCAGTTTCTCCTTATACAGAGTGGGCAGTGGACCATCCAGTGCCAGACCTTAGGTGCATTTTGTGGTGGGGGAGGGGACGGAGGGAGTGACCTGACACAGGAGTAACAAGGCTGGGAGAACAAAGAGCTGAAAATAGCACCTTTATGTAAGCAAGGAGCAGGAGGCAGGAACTGGGATGACTTGGGGAGGGTGACAGCGTGTGGGGAGGAGCATTACTTTGCTGAGGTGGCGCTGATGGTACCCAAAGCGGGCATTGCCTGTTCTCAGTACCTAGGCGGAAGTCAGCGCAAGGATAGATCCTGGTCACTCATTTCCTGTTTACACTTTCCCGTCTCCATTTGCTTCAAGCCAGATGTGTGAGGATCTGGACCTTGCTGTACCCACTCAGATATACAGGAGGGACTGTCCTGCACCTTGAATGCCTTGAGGACGTTGGAGATGAGACAGTGGGGTAGGAACTTAAAGACCTCTAGACTTGGATGGGTGACTTTGGACCTCTCTGAGCCTCAGGCTGGGCTGTAGAACAGAGGGGATTCTCATGCATCAGCCCTTTGGGTGTGGAGAAAGCCGCAGGCAGCTGGCATTGGGATGCAGTATCCAGGACATGCAGGCATGCCCTGTGGCCTCAGACCTCAAAGCCTGCCCTTAGGGTTCTGCTCTATCCCTTGGCTGGGCTTGTTGCAGCTATTTCAGGTGTACAGGGAACATGCCTGGGAGACTTGGGGCTCCAGAGTGTCTGAATCTGGCTGACGGAGCCTGGCTGTGCTGCTCTCGGCTCCAACCAGCTGCCTATGGTATACGGTCTGCTCCACTTCTGCACCGGGGCTCTGTCCAGTTCCAGGTGGGATGACAAGTTACTATAGAATGGCTGTCCTATTGAGAGTTACTGTTGCTCTGATGAAACACCACAATCAAAAGCAAGCTGGGGAGGAAAGGGTTTATCTGGCGTATCCTTCCACAACCATATCCCATCACTGAAGGAACTCAGAACCTGAAGGCAGGAGCTGATGCGGAGGCCATGGAGGGGTGCTGCTTACTGGCTTTTGCCAACCTGCTTTCTTACAAACCCAAGACCACCAGCCCAGGGATGGCATCACCCACAACGGGCTGGTCCCTCCCCCATCAAACACTAATTAAGAAAATGCCCTATAGGCTTGCCTACCGTCCAATCTTAGAGAGGCATTTTCTCAATTGGGGTTTCCTTCTCTCAGATGACTCTAGACTGTGTCAAGTTGACACAAAATTAGCCAGGACAATGGTCATGTATCCTTGGGCCTGTCACATTCCTCTAGATCTATAATCACAGGAGAGATGACCAACAATGGAGAAGAGCCATGGTGCTTGCCTCAGGGTCGTGGGAAATTACATAGAGTAAGGTAGGAAAAAGAGCCAAGCACCTGATTCTCACCTGACCTCCATGGCCCTCAGAACCTTCCCTCCTCACCCCCTAAATCATGGTCAGTGTTTGCCGAATAACTGAATGATGCTCCAGCCTCCCAGTGCCCTCTTGCAGTCATCTCCCCTCCTCCCCCAGCATGCCCTGCAGCAGGTGATATGGGACATATGTGCCTATAGCAGAGGCTTCTTTTGGCCTGGGAGTAGACATCATGGATTTTCAGAATTCTGTGTCTCCTACTGAGGCCAGAGCTTGGCTGTGGAATTCTGGGAAGGACCTGCCCAGACAAACTCCCCTCAGCTAGGAAACCGTCTCTGATGCCCATCCACCAGGGGTGTTTCCAGACAGCACCATGCTGATAGCCTTTCCCTCTGAGGGGCTCGCCCACAAGGGCCAGAGTATACTTGGTAGACCTTCCACTGTGGGGGAAGTTTGCAAGGCTTCCTGGGTTTCTAATGAGGAAAACCTTCCAAGGTATAGGGCCAGGCCCTATGGGAAGAGCCATCTCGGGTTAGTGGATTAACTGCATGACATGGTCAGCTACCCAGAGAGGCTTATGACTTCCATATTGTCATGTAGCCATAAGATGCAGAGCTGGATGTGAGCTCAGGAAAACCTCAGGGGTGGCCTATGAAGAGGACCTAGCATCCTGTCCACTGTGGCTTCATCCCTGGCCTTTGCAAACACATGTCCTCTGTCGCCCCGGAACACCTGCAGCTTCTGAGGAAGGAGTCGACATCCAAGAGGCTCCACATGAGGGCCTTCCTTTACAGTTATGCCAGCCTCTGTCCCAACCATCAGGACTGGCCCCCTCCTCAACTCCCAGCATGCTCAGCCCCTGCCCCGGCAGCTAAAGCAAACAATCCATTCACTCATATAGACTCATCCTTTTATTTAGACCCAGCAGCCACGGTTCTGAGCACGGAAGGCACAGTGGCCTGCCCTAGTTTATACCCAGGAGGAAGAGGAGATAATACAGGTGCATATGACCTGTGTACAGAAAAGTGGGCCAGGTCAGGATAGATGAGCAGTGCTATCTCTGGTGCCCATGGAGACGGCTGGCCTGGGAGGTCTCAGTGGCAAGAACCGAAGGAAAGGTGGAAGTGAATCATGGTGCAGGTGGCAGAACAGCTAGTGCAAAGGCCCTGGGGCAGGCGTGGTTGCCGTTAGACTGGAGAAACAGCAAGAAAGAGCCAGGTCGTCTAGCCAACAGTGAGTTTGGGGGGCTTGGAATGTCTCCCAAGTGACATGTTAAAGCTCCGGGGCCTTGCTTGGGCTGGGCATGTACATGGGTTCTTTTCTGAGGACTGAGTGGGCAGCAGAGATGAGTGAGAGAAGAGGAAAATGGACAAGGGGAGGGGTGGCTTGCTCAGGTAGACCCCATGCCGGAGGTGACCCGGGAGCCAGCAGAGTTGATGGCTGGTGGCAAGAGCAAGCCGCGCTGCCTGCAGTGCTCCCTCTTGGCAGAAGGGATGAGCAAATGGAATCTTCATGGAAAGCAAACTTGACCTCATCCCCGGACAGCCCACTGCCCCTAGGCGACCAAGAGCTGGCAGAAAATACTCAAGAATTCTCTGTGTTCTTCTGCATTTATGCACACACAGTTCCCAGTGTCACACACATGGCTTCCTGCTCACAGAGCCAGTGTCTATCCCTGACACATCTAGGAAGCCTTGCTTGGTCTCTTTCCCTCAGTGTACCATGTGCTGATAGCCATGTGATTGCCTCCAAGGTCATCCTCCACCTGCCCTGCTAACAACACACACACACACACACACACACACACATTCAGTCAGGGTGCTGCCTCTCCTTCAGTCCTAGCTGCTGGCCCAGAGCCTGGGGATTATTCATTCGTTATTAATGGGTCACTGGAGACTTTAGCCAGGTCTAGGTGCCTGCATCAGCCAGCGTTGTCCATGGAAGCAACCTACAGGAACACTCTAGAGCACAGGATTCATGAGGGCAGCACGTGGGAGACCTTGGCAGCTGGAACGCCCCAGGACTTTGCCTGCAGGCTGGAGGCCCGAGACGTCTGTCTTATCCAGCTCAGCTTGAGAAGCAGCAGTCCTGCTGCACAAGGGCAGGTGAAGGTCTTGGTGAGATTCAGCGCTGGACTGCTCTGGCCTGGACCTGGGCTCAACCATTACATTACAAAAGGAAAAAGTAGACTGTGAGGCAGGAGGAAGTGGGAATCCCTTGAATTCACTCTTCCTCCACTGTGGCGTTCCTCTGGGGCTGTGGTGTGGACTGTGCCTCCACAGCAGAGAAGATGATGTTTGTGGTTGATTTCTTTCAGAAACATCCCCACAGGCACAGAGAACTAGCACGTACTAGCTGTTTGTGCATCCCCTAATCTAGCCAAGTGAACACAGGTACAGTCTCATTGATAGTCTGGAGGGAGAAGGAGATGATGGCCTCCCGAAGCTCCCCATTCCCCCCACTGCCAGAGAACACCTTCCTGGTCCAGAGAAAGCCATTGGCATCATGAAGTCACTTAAGGGAGTGTGGACTAGGGATGGAGTGCGGCTCTGCAAACACGGCCCAGGGCTAAGAGCGCTTGCTGCTCTTCCAGCGGATCCGAATTGAGTTCAGGGTTCACAACTGGCTGTAACTCCAGCTCTAGGGAATTTGACTCCTTTTTAGGTCTTCACATGCATACCACACCTCACACACAGACAGACACAGATGCGTGCACGTACACAGTGTGGAATAAGGAGGGGGTGAATGTTTTGTCATATGGGATCCACTTTTACATTAAGTTCCCCCTTTGAAGTTGGAGCCATAGAACAGCACTCTTTTCTTACACACACCTCTGTGCCTGTGGTGTGCCCCGCCCTGCCCCTCCCCGCCCCACCCCCCAGCATTCTGTCTGCCACTGGATGAAGGGACTAAACCTGTTGAGCACAACACTTACGGTTCAAGTCTAAGACAGCATCTCCAGATCAAGGGAGGTCTGAAAATGATCAGGAGGTCACAAAGAACTGACTTCACGGTTTAGAATGTAGCTCAGTTGATGAGAGTGCTTTTTTTGTTGTATAGAAAGACCTGGGTTCGATCCCCAGCATCATGTACACCCGACATGTTGGCACATGCTTCTAATCCTAGCACTTGGGAGGTAGACAAAAGGAGAATCAGTTCACTGTCATCCTAGGCTACACAGCAAGTTTAAAATGAGGCCAGCATGGCCTCCATTACATCCTGTCTGAAAAATACTAATAAAGAAAATTTCACTTCAAAGTGACTAACAGAAAAGTTCACGGCATTGCTTTGAATGGGTAAGATAAATATCCACAGAGTTGGATCTGCCAGGGTAACCTCAGCCATCGGAAGGGGTCACAAGGTCATAAGTTTCGTGGACCAGAAAACTCGTGGCCTCTCCTCCCAGCTCTTGCCTGCTCAGCTTCTCTCTTGTCCATTTCCAGAACACGTTAGACCTGGAGGGAAACGGCGAGACCACCCAAGGCAGCGCTAACACCCTGCCGGATGTGTCTGTGGTAAGACCTGCTTGGTTATGCTCCCAGCTTTGCTTGTGGACTCCTGGGCTCTCCTAGGGATAGCCACAGAAAGAGGACACAGGGTGGCTTTGAGTGTGGAGTCTCTGCCAAGAGCCCGCCAACCCAGCTGATTGCTGGATTCTAGTCCCACCTCCCTGATGCCTGTGTAGCCCTTCTGTAACATAGAGATGAAAACGCTGCACCTCACTCATAGCTGGGGTCAGAGTGAGTTGGGTGACTTAGTCAAAGCATTGAGACAGTGTCCACAAGGCTATCAGAGCTTTGCAAGTGTGGATGCTGACCTAAGGAAAGGGGCTATGAGCGCTGCATCTCAGGCACCTTGTCAGCACCTGCTACTCTGCTGCCCTCATCCCTGTTAATCTTATGGCAGGTGCACTGTGCTCAGAGAGGCATCTCGCCCTGTCCATGGCCACACAGCCCTGCAGCCCCCAGGTGCCTCCACCCTTCCTCCCACCTCCACTTGCCAAGATCATTCGTGCAATGGAAATGCTTGTTTTGTGTTACCATCTTCTTCCTCCTGCCTCTAATTAAGTCTTGTCACTCCTGATGAGCCCCTGCTGACGCCAAGAACTTCAATTCCCAGAGGAACCAAGTGGATCCCCAGAGAGACCTGCCAAGATCCTGGCACTCCTCAGCTGCTGAGATGTAGGGAGCAGTTTTCCACCGAGCGATGCATTATTCAGCGGAGCGTGGCCAGGAGCTGAGGCACAGGGCCCGAGTCCTTGCGGGTCCAGCACGCTCGCTGTCCCTGTCTGGCCACCATGGGCTCTGACTTCTACTCCTGTTGGGTCTTTTGGCAGGACGATGTCAACCCCCCCTCAGAAGATCTGTCTGGCATCAAGCCACCTCCTCCCCCACCACCATTAGCTCAAGATCACGACCACCGACTTGACCAAACACAGAAGCCGGGAAGGGAGGACCCTACACCTCTGTCTTCTGCTGGCCGCTCAGGCATTGTCTTCTCAGCACCGCAGAATCGAAGCCCACCACTGGGCCCTGCACCCTCCCTGGGGCCCTCCTCAGCACAGGACTCACCCACCTCTCCCATTTATGCTTCCATCTCCCATGCCAACCCCAGGTCTAGGAAGCCGCTGGACACCCACCTGGCCCTGGTTAACCAGCATCCCATTGGCCCCTTCCCTCGGGTCCAGTCCCCACCGCACCTGAAGAGCCCTCCTGCAGAGACCCAAGGGGCGGGGGCCTGCCTCCCGTCATCATCGTCCTCTGATCACCCTGCCCCTGTGGGCGCAAACCAGCACTTTGTCTTGGTGGAGGTGCACCGTCCGGATAGCGAGCCTGACGTGAATGAAGTCCGGGCTCTGCCCCAGACACGCAGTGAGTACGGCTGCCCAGCTCTGTGGGTCACTCATCCTGTGGTGACTGGTAGGGCCAGGTGCTGCAGAAGGGTCTGCCAGCCTGAGGTCTGGCTCAAGGCCAGCATGAAGATGGCCTGAAGCCAAGACTTGGGTTTGAATCCCACTTCTGCCACTGACCAGTCATTTGCTGCAAACTACCCTGACTGAGTGAGTGACACCTTCCCCTGGTAATATGGAGTAGGTATAGGCGGTACTGTCAGGTCACTGGGTGGGGTTTATGTGGGGGTGGAGTTAAGGGTCTGCTGCCCCTTCTCCTGGCGTCTGTCCATCTCACAGCCTCCTAGGGAAGACTGTGCTCCTGACCAGTCTGGCAGAAAGAAGGTGTGACAGTCCCGTCACTGGCCTCTAGATGGCGTGGAGAAGTCAGACCTGCACAGGGCCAGTCTAGGACCCCCTGTTTTCTAAGGGATGGCAGTGAGAGAGGATGTGAAGGAAATCCTGGCTGGCTGTGCAGCAGTTAGCTAGGCTCTGCTGCCATCTTGTGGTTGAAGTGTTACATGATGCCCACTAGGAAGCCTAGGAAAAGGGCAGGCAGGGGCAGGCCAGGGCAGAAGCACAGGTGATGGGCACTGTGTCCCTGCCCTGAGGAACAACTGGCAAGCACACCTCTGTAGATACACTGGGCAGGGGATGGTGGGAGCTAGTAATGGCTAGAGGCCTTGCTTGCTCTTAACTCATGGAGCCCTGCCACCGGCCCTGTGCCAGCATTCTGTTGGTCTCCATTTCCCCGGGGAAGCCTGAGATGCAGTAGGCAGATGCATGGCAGAACCAGGCCATGAGAGCAGGCTGCCCTTCACTGCTTCTCCTGGTCTTCGTGATGACCGTAGGTGGGTATCACTCTCCAGGGCTAGAACAAGGGCAGGGCACCCAGGCTTGCACAGCAAGTCTTGGGGATTCAGACCCAACACACCAGGATCTACAGTGCATATTCTCAAGCAAGAGCCTCCAGCTCAGGGTCCAGTGACTACACAGAATAAAGCAGCTTCACTGTCTAGAGAATGGGATATGTTTGGCTACCACTCAGTTCACACCAGGGTGGTCACGGGAGGCGAGGTAAGGACAGGGTGGAAGACCCTCCATGTTTTTCCTGTGTAACTATGAGCTTAAAAAAACTCCTAATTCAAATATCTATCATTAAAAAATCAACATTGTGTGAATTTAAACAGCAAAGCAGCAGCCCACTTCTGTGAGCGGGGCTGGCCCCTTAGCCTGTTTTCATCTGTATGCCGATGGTTGGGGTCTGGGCAGAAGTCCTGGATGTAGTGACCATCAGGCCTGGCCCTGCTGGCAGATCAGGTGGTCAGGAGATGCGATTGGTTGCAGGGATTATCCCCTGCCCTCCATCCCCTGTATCCCCCCATCTTTCCCTTTATCTTTGCATGGTGAGTTTCCATAGATACCACCCCCCAACCCCATCACCTTCCCCAAGGTTCCCTCCGTGACTGTTTCTGTCCTCTGTCTGCCCCCAGCAACCTCCACTCTCTCTCAGCTCTCAGACAGTGGGCAGACTCTAAGTGAGGACAGTGGCGTGGATGCTGGGGAGACAGAGGCCAGCACCTCAGGCCGAGGCAGACAGGCAGCAGCCACTAGGAGCAAGAGTGGCAAGGAACTGCCCCGGACGGAGAGGACCACAGAGGGTGCCAATAAACCCGTGAGTGGGGGAGCACACACAGGCTCCTGGTGGAGGATAGACGGTCCTGGGAATCAGGAGATGCTTAGTGTGTGGCCCTTAGCAGGCATTGCCGGAGAGATCCAGAAGGGCCACAGTGCTAGGATTCTGGAGTCCCTCTTTGCCCTGATCCCAGGCAGCAAGGACTGGCAGCTCTTCTATACTTGAATGTGGCATGGTAGCTCAGGCGGTCTGTGATGTCAGGCCTGGGATTCGAGTCTCTGCTACACCAGCAGCCTGGGCCTTGGGCATTATTAAAGAGCCAGGGACACCAGGTGCTTAGCTTAGTCTGTGTCATATCTGAGGCTCCAACTGTCCTCCACTACGGAGTTCAAGGCCACCTTTCTCCCACCTGCAGCCTGGCCTCCTGGAGCCAACATCCACTCTAGTCCGTGTGAGGAAAAGTGCAGCCACTCTGGGCATCGCCATTGAGGGTGGTGCCAACACACGCCAGCCTCTGCCCAGGATTGTCACGATTCAGGTATGTCCTCAAGGTGCCCTGTGTAAGTCTCCCTGTCTTAAAGAGCTCTTTCTTACCACCCTTAGAAGAGGTGACACAGAACCTCAAGACAGAGCCAGTGCCCCTCTGTCTGAGCAGGCTAGCAGGAACATGTCCTCCCACCCCCACTCCATCCTGGCCCAGAACTTGGGAAGTTGCCTCCTCTTGCTCTGCAGACCCCAATTTTGCCAGGACTGTGGGCTGTAAGTTAGTAACATAGCTGCTTATTGTAGTGGGTGTTCTTAGCGGGTGTCACAACCAGGTACCCACATGACCTCCGCTTGTGTCTCCCTGTGCAGCGAGGAGGTTCTGCCCATAACTGTGGGCAGCTGAAGGTGGGCCACGTGATTCTGGAAGTGAACGGGCTGGCACTGCGGGGTAAGGAGCACAGAGAGGCGGCCCGCATCATCGCCGAGGCCTTCAAGACCAAGGAGAGAGACTATATTGACTTTCTGGTCACCGAGTTCAACGTGATGCTCTAGGGATGGAGCAAGACCAGGACTGTAGGACAGGGTCACAGGCAGACTCTCCATCTCACCCTGACACACATCCCCTGCCTGGTCCCCTGGCCAGACAAGGCAGGCAGAGAGTCAGGTCAGAATCTGTGTGCCAGAAACACAGTAGGGGCTCAAAACTGTTAGGGACGGATAGGGTGCTGCCACCCCTAAGCACCTAGGCCTTGGCTGTGAGGTCACGGGAGAGGTCACAGACTGCTTCCTGCCGGGGGACCTTCAGTGCCACAGTGAGCCGCCAGCACGCCTGTTCACACCAGTAGCACCCCCTCCTCCTAGCTCAGTGTCCTTATGGTATTTATTCATCTCTTTCCCTTCCTGCGCTTCAGGCGACCCCAAGCCCCAAATTCCCTTTGCACCCCCAGCCTATCCTGGAGGCCTTGCAGGCGACCAACAATGTCGGTGTATTTATATACAGAGCTTATGACTTTAATTTTTCAATAAAGAAATCTGAACAAGGCTGGGGCAAGTGTGCTGTGTTGTGCTGTTGCCTTGGGCAGGGGTTGAGATTCTCATTGTGGGGAGATGGGAGGGATGGGGCACCTACATTGTCACGCACTGTCAGCTGAATTCGAAACACCAGCTTAAGTAATGTGAAGTTAACATTTTTAAATCAAGGCACACAGGTATGCTTCTGGATAGAGTATGCTATGTGCAGAATGTTTAAAAACACACCTTGGGGCTGGGAAAGTGGCTTAGTCAGTAAAGAAATGGCTATAAAACCATGGAAGACCTGAGTTCTATTCCCAGAGCCAATATAAAAAGCTAGACATGGTAGCCTACATTTGCACTCCAAACACAGGGGAGGCCAAAACACGGTAATCCTGGGGCTCACTGATCAGCCAGCCTTGCTCTATCAGCAAGCATCAGGTCAGTGAGAGACCATGTCGTAACAAGGAATGACTCCTAGAAAGTCTCGGCTTCCACGTGAGAATGCACACATAGGCACAAGCATACACCCACACCCACACAAACACGCTTAGCACATACACTAGCGTGCGAGCACACACACACACACACACACACACACGACTGGCTATCTTGTGTACAATCAAGGATGCCAACTCTGAAAGTCAGATTTATAGGCAAGTGACTCATTAAGGGAGGACAAAGAGGACCACAGCACAGGGTACTTCCCAGAGGGCCCCTTCAGCTTCATCACACAGTGTCCTGGAGGTGCAGGGAGACTGGGAGCTATTTAGAGAACTCACTCAGGGCCACAAGGCCACAGCCAGGTGGACTCCTGGTCTCTCCTGCTCTCCCTACCGATGTGGCCCGTCTGCTCCCGCATCCAAGGGCAGTGGGGGTTAGAAACAGCCACAGGGAAGAGGGTCGGCCAGGGAGGCAGCACAACTTAGCTTGCCCTGTTGCCTGAGAACCATTCCAAGAGTCCTTTCCTCTTGTCATAATGATGTCTGGTTGAAGAGGTGTGGCAAGCCTTTCACCAGAAGATCCAAGGCTCTGTCCGAGGTAGTCAGGGGCCATCAGTCCCATGGTCTTGTACAAGATCCTGCTCTTGGGCTAGGAGTGAAGTTCAATGGTAAAGTGTTTGCATTGCAAGGCCCCGGGTTCTAAATCTCTATTAATGATTTAGACTTAGATCTCAGTGACTATTCTTTTCTTTCAAAGTCAGACCACCAGAATCCAAAGCCATGGTTCTCCCAAGGCAGCTGGTACGCATCCAATCCCCTCAAGGTTTCACCCCCTCTCAGGGTGATGGCTGCTCCTTCCTTCCCCTATGAAGGAATAACCCCTGCCCTACTACAGAGGGCTTTGCCAGGCTCAGGGCTCCTGACATCAGACTTGAGCTCAGATCCCCAGGATGTGTGGCAGGTGACTGGTGCTCAGGGTCTCCACCTGTAAAATGTCCCGGTTAGATTCAACAGTGATCAGATCCTCACACCTGAAGCCCAGAAATGCACAATAAATGGTGACAAGTTCAGTGGCCATGTGTTGCCATCTGCAGGCCCAGGGAGGCCCCACCTCCTCCAGCCCAGGAGCTTGTGGCTTGTTTGGAATGGAGCTTCCAGGCTGTTACTGGCTGCCTGCGAGATTGTAGACCTGCCCTTCAGGTCAAACACATTTTCCTGGCCCTAATTTACCAGCTCCCTACTTAGTCCAACCCCTTAAGGACAGAGTTCCATGAAAGAGCAGGGCAAGGATTAGTTCCTGGTGCTGTTGCTTCCAGAATTCCTGAGCCTGGCTCTGTTGAAAGGGTCTACTGGTATATTCCTAATCAGTTTTTACATTCCAAATTCCAAGAAAATTGCATTCACTCATTTTTCCAGTACTGGAGACTGAACTCAGGGCGAGACAACACTATGGCTGAGCTATATCCCCAGTTCTTTAGACTTTGTATTTTGAGACAGTCTTTTTTTAGCCCAGGCTTGTCTTAAACTTTTAATCCTGCTGCCTCAGCCTCTCCAATACCTGCAGCCAGGCCCACTTTCCAGTGTAATTTAAACCTCCAAATTCTTTGGCAGTGAACTTAGGAAGATCAAGTTCAGACCCTCAGCAGCCTGAGTCCCAGGATAGACATCCACACTAGTGTCTTGGGAGGGATTCAGTTCGGTGGGAGCTGGATGAGTCAGATGTCCACCTCAACTAAGTGCATCTGCTCCCCGACATCTTTCTTGGGGAAAAGATGAGGCGTGGATAGCTGGAGAGTCTCAGAGGGCCTCGTCCCCGCTGGGGAACCCTGACCAAGTCTCATTGCCCCTTCTGTTCAGGACCTGACCAAGTCTCATTGCCCCTTCTGTTTCAGGACCTTTCAAGAGGAGAGTTCCATGTTGCTCTGCTCCAGAGATGTAGCTCACGTTCAAACTAGAACGTTTTCTATTTTCTATTTCTGTCACTTGATAAATACCATGACCAAAAACTGCTTAGTGGGAAAAGGATTTACTCTATCTCCCAGGTTACAATCCACGAACGGAAGCCATGGCAGTAACTCAAGGCAGGAGCCTAAGGCAGGAACCATTCTTACTGGCTTGCTCTGTACCACCAGGCTCACCTTCCTAGGGGTGGTGCTGCCCACGGGGGTACCCCTCCTACATCAGTCATTAATTAAGTCAGTCTTATACAAACACGGTCACAGGTCAATCTGGGCCAATTTGATAGCAATTCTTCAAGCAAGGTTCCCTCTTCCCAGATGATTCAGGGTTATGTCAAACTGGCAATAAAAACTAACCAGGACGGCTCACTTCCATGACGGTGTGCACACTGACCTATCGTACCCCGACATTCCCGGTCACGACTTGATGAAGAAGCCTAGCGGAGGTTGAGTGTGGGGTTCTTAATATGTGAGCCTGCCCAAAGGAGGGCCAAGTTGGCCTGTAAATTTCCTGCAGCCCTCTGTGGAAGACAATGGGTGTGAGGTGAGGTAGCTGAATGTAGGTAGCACAAAGACAGGTTGTGAGTCTATACTTCCTCAAATTCTGCCTGTTTTGCTCCCAGCTGTGTAGCCTCAAGCAAGCCGCTTAACCTCTCTCAAGCTGAGTGTCATCTTTACATGCAGAGCACAGTGCTGACATAATTTGGAGTCTTCTGCCCAGGACATCCAAGTGGTTCTTTGGTGTCTGAAGCCAGCTAGTGCTGTGGTTGCTGCTGTTGTCTGTGTGGGGAGTGTCTGGCAGTAATGCAATGGGGGAGCCATGTCCAGGGGAAGACACGGGGGCAGTGGGGCTGTTGTTAAATAGACTAATATCCCAGAGGGTCTGGAGCCGTGTGTCTATTTGCACACTTCTGCACCCGCAGAAGTGACAGTGTTGAATTTGAAGTTTTGTTATTCTGCACTGGCAAGTAATAAACAGAACTGGCCCAAGCCAGTCTGACATCACTTCTACCTCGTCCCTCTCTGGCTCACATTTCCAGGCCTCCTTTCTGACCTCCGGGCCAGAAGACCCATGACAACCCCGCCTCCCTTACAGCAGCCTAACTCCACACAATGAGCACACGATTTATTACTACAGTTATGAAGCGGCAAGTCTCCGTCCTCAAATTTGGTGACTTTCTCACGGTATCTCCGTAGACCCTACAGACATCGTTCCCTCCCTGCCTCAGTTTCCCCTTTGGCGCTATGGCAGGCTGGCTCAGGGAGATGCAGACCGGCAGACCTGAGATTTCGGCACCGATCTGGATCTGTCTCGCCGACTGCCAAAGTCTGGGCGGGGCGAAGCATCTCTACGATTGGTGGATATCGCAGAAGCTCCGCCCCAGGGAGCCTGCACTCTGCCGGCTCGGGCGGTTTGCGGGCATTAAGCAAAGCAGCCGCGCCCCGCCTCGCACGCGGATTGGAGGCCTTTGTCCGCCGCTCAACTCCAGGAAACCAGGGCGCGCTGTAGCAGCTGCAGGTGAGATCCAGGGGACTCGGAGCTCGGCCATCGGGGCCTCAATTTCCCCTTCGGGAAGATGGGGACGGGAGCGGACAGCGCTACCGAACTGAGTCCTACTGGACCCGCGAGGTTTCGGATCTCTACATGGGAGCTCCACGCGAGCGCGAGGGAACGGATCTTGGTTCCGGGAATCCGGAGCGCGAGATCCCGCACCCAGACGCACCCCTGGGACGCCAGGACAACGGGATGCCCTAGTCTTGCCCCGTCGGCCTCAGTCTCCACCTCTGCACAGTGGGGGCGTAGGCTTCTGTCACCCAGCCCAAGCACCTCGCCTACCGGGCAGGGGTCCCTGGGGACAGGGGGTGGTCCTTGGCGGGGCTGCAGGCGGTGTTTGGGCAGGAGGCGTGGACCTGTTGCTGGGTGACCAGGGAGGTGGGGCGCTGCTGTTCTGAGATTTGTGTGAGTCTGGGTCACCAGGCAACAATTCCGCGGCCAGGAGCCTCGGAGCTTCGCGCAGTCCCTGGATGTCTAACGCAAGTTTTTTCCTCTTTATACCTCTTTATATTGTTGGGCGGGGTGAGAGGCAGCAAGGGGTGGGCCATCTCCACAGTGGGAGGAACCGGGAGGAAGTGTCAAAAAGGGGTCAGTCCCCTCTTGACACACTATAAGTGACTGAAGCACAGAGAGGTGGTGGGGCTTACCCAAGGGCGCACAGCAGGGAGGCGCGAAGCAGGTCTCTACCCTGTAGCGGGAGGGAGGCAGAGCCAGAGCCTACTTGCTGTGAAATCTTGGATGAGACCTCTGACGTTCCTTCCCTGGGCTTCAGTTGAAAGAACAGGACGAAGAAAATCAAAAGCCCTTCTGCGTTTGAGAAAGTTGGAAAGGAAAGTTGCTGAAAACAAATGCGAGCTATTTTAGAGCCGAGAAGAGAGGCTGAGCCGGCTACAGTGAAAAGAGGCATTGTTTCTGCCTCGGAAACAGAATAAATAGGCTGAATCTGAAGCATAAAGGTTAAGGCTATATACACAGAGACTTCCCGAAGAATTTCCCAGGTTCTTCTGGAGTTGTTGGGGTTGATGCTGGGCTGCTTTGTTGAGGTAATAGTGTAGTTGCGCTGGGTTAAACGGAGCTTATGTCTGTTTGACCTGCCCATATGAGGAGCAGTCTGCTGATGTCACAGGCAGTATGGGTTTGTCCCTTGGCTTACCCGTGTTCCACAGGAGGGACAAGTGCCCACGCGGGTATTTCCTCCCAGAGGCCAGCTGGTTTGCATCGAAACCACGTGACCATGGCTCTCTTGAGAGGGGATTTCATCAGCTCCCAGGGCAGGGCTTTCCAGAGGGCCTGGGACTCTACAGACACAGCTGTCTGCTGTGGGGAAGAACTTGGAAACTGCACTGCATTGTGCCAGTCAGTGGCTTCCATGGGCAGAAGAGGCATTTCAGAGAACCCACAGACCTCAGGTGGCCTCCTTCCTGTCAGATCTAGAGGTACAACAGGAAGTCACTTTCAGACTTTACTTCTGAACACCTCAGTTTACCTCTCTAGAAAATGGGCATGGCAATATTCCCTCTAGTACCACCTTCAAGCCCACATGGGTGGCATCTTAGTTTTTTATTTAGCATTCCCATTTAATTTTAGAGATAAAGAAACTTAAGCTGGAAAAAGAACAGAATAACAGCAATAACTTTATATTGGTGACAATAGCTAGTGCATTGAACACTGCCTCAGGCCAGTGTGCCTGGAGTCTCGCTGTAGGTAGAGAGGTGGGGGCGGCTGAAGCTGCCATCTCCCCAGAGCCCAGCAGAGTCCTGCTAGATTCTGTCACTTCATTTCCTAGCATTGCCACTAGGTGGATGCTGTGCTCCCTATTTTACAGTCTAAGGTTCAGAGAGTTTAAATCACTCAGCTGGAGTGGCACAGCTCTTAGCTGAGGCTGGCAGGTCTCAGTTTGGGGTGTGCAGGAGTGAATGCCATGGTTCCCAGCAATTCCCAGCACTGCATTCAGGACAGCGTGTTGGTGCTTACAGGGCGGGAACCAGAGGGTGCTGTGTGTCAGTACTTTTTGGAGACCCACATACCAGCTGAGAGTGTATCTCAGAGGAGAGAAACCGGTGCTGGGCTAGGTGGTGTGAACCTGAATTCCAAAAGATCAGCCCTTTCACCTTGAAGTGGCCAAGCGTCCCCACTCCCACAGCTGTCTCTGTGCCGGGAAAGAGAAGCCTGGGCCCTTAGAGTCCCCTGGCAGCCTGTGCAGGCTTTGGAGCATTGGAGGGTGACATGGGCTGAGGGAGGAAGAGTGTCCTGGGAAGCTGGAGAAGATGGCTATGGTTAGTGTCTCAGGAACACCTCCTGGGGCAGTGCCTCTTTACCTACCCAGGGGGAGGGTAGCAGAGAGGTCCCAGAGCAAAACAGCTACGGTCTGACTGACCTATAGTCCTGCCCCACGGCCTCCCATTTTAGCCTCTAGTCTCCCGTTCATCCCACCTACAACCCCATCTTGGCTCGTCAGCCAAACCAGACCCTCCTGCAGGGTCTCTCCCACCCATCTCTAGACCCTTGCCAGCATCTGTCACCTCATAGCCTTTTCCGGCAAGGAGCTGGGATCAAAGCCAGGCAGTATGCCCAGCTGCCAGTCTCCCTGGGGTCCTGGGACTACAGCCAAGGACCAAGAACTTGGGGGAAGGGACGCAAAGTCTAGGAGCCCCTCAAGTAAGGGATGAATCTGTGGGGGAACACTATGTTTATGAATGTCTTTAATGCTGTGTGGCTTTTGGGCCATCCATGTAGCCTTTACAAGTCGTCCTTGTCTTCTAAATGACCATTTGCTTATAAGGAGCCAATCAGAAAACGTGTGCTATGCCTCAGAATGCTGAGTTGCCGAGCCTAGGAGCAGGGCGCCTCCTCTTCATTGTGGTGTTTTCAAATGTTGCACAGTGCCTAGGGAAGCAAGAACGAGAAGCTACAGGAGCTGCTGTCAGAGGGTCAGGACTGCAAAGAAACTCAGTGCCTGGCCACTTTGTCAGTGTTTCCATGCAGATAGGAGGCAGGGTGGGGGCCTCGTGTGGGTCTGTGGTGGTGGGGACAGAGCATGGGCCCTTGTGCCCACTGCACTGAGCTGCACCCTCAGCCCACGGATTGTAAGCACCATTCCGTATCCTACTGAGAATAGCTAAAAACTGTTCCTTTGAGAACACATAATTTATTCCAACAGTCCCTTGTTGTTGGCCTCTGGGGTTGTTTTCCACCTCTTCACTCACTGTCTTTTTCAGTCACTTTGGTTCAAACCCCGCCTCTTCACTTATAAAACTGGATGAGGAATCCCTGCTCCTTGGGTTGGTACGGAGGTTGGGGGATGAGAACTAAACCCTAGGAAGGCTTTTCACAAAGTATTTGACACAAAGTAAGTGCTCAGTAGAACCTCACTGTTAGCAATGCATTCTTGGCACCATGAACTTTTTTACTTTGAAAACAGCTTGAGAGATTTGCATCTGTATGGATGCATACACCGTCCTCATAACCCTTGTCTTTATGAGCTAGGGCAGCCTGTTTCCTACCCTCCATAATGGCTAAGGATAAACACAGATTTCCTAGCTGGGTTACTGGCCTCAGAGCTGTTTTGGGAGCCACACTGTAATAGTACCCCTCACACTTGGGAGGACTGACTCCCCTTTATGTGGGGCCTCTGAAACCAGAACTTGGGCTGATGTTGGGGGAAGTTTTGCAGGAAGATGCCCTGTGGCCATATACTGAGGTTGAGGCCATTGCTCCCAGGACGGCACCCTGTGTCAGCTAAGGCACTGTGCCAACACCTGAAGGTGCACACTGAGCCATCCCTCTTTACTTTGGCCGGTGAGTCATCCTGTCCCCTGTCTTACAGATGAGTAACCTGGGGCTTGGAGAGTCTATCAGCAAGAACTTGCCAAGGTCAGCTTCCAAGAATGCTGGAAGTCTTAGCTTGTCTCCGTGATCACACGTCAGCACTATGGGGCTTCCTGGGTGGGCAAATGGAATGGAGTCCAGGAGGCTCAGTGGACCTCTGATCACCTCAGATAGTCTCCTCTCCCCACCCCCTCCAGCTTCACTTATTTTTGTCATTGCATTTTCTCTGTATGTATGTATGTGTTGCATGTGTGTGCCTGGGCATTCACATGGGCCAGAAGATGGCATTAGATCCCCTGGAACAGGTGGTTGTGAGCCATCATGTAAATGCTGGGAACTGAACCTCAGTTCTCTGCAAGAGCAGCAATACTTTTAACTGCTGAACTGTTTGTCCAAACTCTTGGCAACCATCTCCTGAAGCTCCAGATCCAGAGCTCCCTGGTGACCTGGGAGTCAGAGGTCCCTAACCAGGTCCCCATCACTCTTTGATCCGCTGTGGCATCTGCCTCTGCCCATATGCACAGTGTCCTTTGACCTGGAAGGTCAGCCTCCTAGGAAGCAAGAGAGAGTGACCTTCCCAGGGAAGGAGAGCCAAGACCCGGGAGGGTCTGAGATGGAGTGACAGCCCTGCTCCTATGGTGGCTGATACTGATTTCTCAAAAGGATTTGGCTGCTCGGGGGCTCTGCTGTACCCCTAGGGCTCCAGGAGGATCAAGGGAGGCAGGATGGCTAAGCAGCAGCAAGGAGAGGGCAAAGGTCCAACAGAGTATCTGGGCCCAAGGCCAGGGCAGACAGCAGAAGGCTTGTACTCCAGTGGATGATGGCCAGGGTATCTTCCTCTGGGCCTCAGAGTCCTCCCCTAAGCAGTGGATGAACAATCCCCTTCTACAGCCAGGACTAACTGCATCTTATGAGAAGGCTGAGGAAGTGCACGAGAGGCCCTGGAGGAAGAGAAGGGCCTTCTTTTGCAGAAGAAGTGTAGCCCGGGCCTTGGGCTCAACCCTGGGCTCTCCTGTGCCCAGGCCTTAGAATCTCCACAGGCTGGGTAGGGTGAGCACTAGGCTTGATTGGGAGGAGCCAGGTCCCCATATTTCTGAGTCTCTACCATGTTCACCAGCTTCGTGGCCTGGGCAGGTTGTGTGGACTCTAAGGACCTTACGTATTCAGCTGTGAGATGGGCACCTCACACCAGTCTTGATGACTATTAGGGACCTACAGACAGCTTCCTGGGCCACTGGCTAGGTGCAATGGATGATCCAGAATGCATCTGTGGTGTTTCTGTCGTGTGTCGACCCATACTGGGTACCGGGGACTTAGTAGTGAGTATTTCAGGAGTTCCTCACAGGAGCTAAATCATCATTTGGTGAGCGCCAGGAAAATGGCAGGTCCCCAGAAGGCCATGCAGGAGCTGAATCTGCAGGCAGCTCAGAATCATCAGGGAACAGAGGGGAGGGAAGGCCATGCAGAAGCCAGACCTGTAGGCAGCTCAGAATCAAAAGGGAACAGAGGGGAGGGAAGGTCATGCAGAAGCCAGACCTGTAGGCAGCTCAGAATCATCAGGGAACAGAGGGGAGGGAAGGTCATGCAGAAGCCAGACCTGTAGGCAGCTCAGAATCAACAGGGAACAGAGGAGAGTTATCTGTGAGAAGCACTATTATTGTTGGGAAGCATCTTCTGGGGAGCAGTGAGGGCCTGAGGACTGGAGCAGGCAAGCACAGAGGGAGTGAGAGGCTGTAGCAGGGGCCGGCTGCAGTGTCCATTTGTCCTGCTACTGTGGACAAGTGTCCACAAAAGTTGTTCAAGACTGTGTTTGGGAGATTGTGTTTGAGAAGATACCATGAGGCTGTTGGAGGTTGAGGGGCAGGACTATCCAGGTGAGGAAGATTCTAGAAGATGAATGAAAATAAATTCTGGTGAATTTTGGGAAAATCAAAAAAAAAGGGGCTAAATGGTAGATGAATTGCATGACAGAAGGGCGTGGCCAGGTGGGCCACCTAGTCTGGCCCGAGAACCCGAATAAAGGGTGGGCCTCTCTGGGGCCAGGAGAATGCTGCTGTGTTGAAGCTCGGTTTGGCTGTGGCTTTGGTTGAGTAAATCAGGGATAGTATCCCATTATGGAATACCATGTGGGCAAGGGCAGGGAGGGGGAGGAGAGGCCCGAGTGGCAGGGTGAAGGACAGTAAATTCTAGCCACTGCCTCTGAAAAGTTCGCATGTGTGCAGCAGCAGCCACCTGGTGCTGATGGGTTAATGATGGGGGACGGTGGGCATGTGAGTGACAGGATGTCAGGGAAGCCCGCCTCCCACATAATGGGCCACATGGTCGTCAGAGCAGCAGGGGAGGCTTGGCAAGATTTGGCTCTGTTCCATAGGCCCTGGGAGCTTCAGGGAGAACCCCACCCAGATGAGGATATGAGGCAGGGACAGGGAGGGAGGAATTGGGAGGTTACTCAGTTGAAGGTGCTTGGTGCTGTCTTAGGCAGACACTGGCAGCTGGCCCTTAGAGACTTCCTTTATTCCATTCATTCATGAGCCACAAGACCCTGGAGAAAACTAGAGACTCCCACCTAAGGAGACCCGGGGTAGAGACTGTGATGATGGACTAGCTCTTGGGGTCTAGGCATGCCGTCTCTCACTGAACTGTCAGCAGCCCCTGTGCAGGGTGTTTAACCCTGCTTCATAGAAAGGAAAACCATGGCTCAAGGTCATAGAGCCCAGCAGGTGGGGAGGCTGCCGCTGAATCCCCTGGCCTACGACTTCTTCTCTCCATCACACTTGGGTGGCCCCTAGCCTGACCACTCCCTAAATGTCCCCTGAGGGCTTTTTGGATGTCAAAGGGTTGATCTCATGTCTTTTCTGCTTCCTGACTTGAATGGGGAGCCAGGAGAAAGCTCTGGGAAATCCTGTGACCTCTTCAGGCTTACCTGCCTCCTGCCTCCTCTGGGCTGCTCTGATCCAGACTGGATCCTGAGGGGCAGTTCCTGTACTTCTCCTCCGCACCTGAGCCCTCTGACAGCACACCCCGTTTTCACCCCAGCAGCTCTCACACTTTTGCAGCTGTCTTTTTAGAATGTTCCGCCTCAGCCCTGCTTGTGGCTTGCTCTTGCCTCTCGGTCCTTCCGGTTCCTTGTGCGGCTGTGGACTCCCCACTCATGCCTTCCTGATGGTCCTCACCTCCACAGCTTGTTACTCTCAGGCCCTGTGTCTTCTTTCAGGGCACGTTCCACATTTGAGACCCGAAACTGCTGGTGCTCGGAAGCTACGTGGGTCTGTACATTCTCAGGCTACGTGGGTCTGTACATTCTCAGGCTCAGAACAGCAGAAGCGTCCTGGGACATCAGCAGCCTGCTTCTGGTGCTCTGCCTCAGGCACACCTGAACTCTTCCACACTCCCCCATAGAGTGAAGAGCCAGATGTGGTGTTTCTGTGCTCTGTCACACACCTTTCACAGAAGTTAGGGGACCTAGGGACCCAAAGGGGAGCCTACCCCAGGGGACATTCATCTGATCCTCAAGTTCTTCCCTGTTACCTGGAAAATTCCACTGTAGGTGCATCTATCTCCACACAAGGACAGCACATGGAAGGACAGAAATTCCAGAATCCTCCCTGAGATGATGAGACTTGTGTTAGGAGACAGGACAGAGTGGAAGGACGTGACTGAGCTCGGAGTATGAGTCCCCTTCTTAAGATGGGCACTGAGACCTACAAAGTGGGAGAAGACGCTCTGATAAGGTGACTGAAGAGGACCAACGGGGGCTGCAGGTTTCTCCCCAGGCCCGACATCCCATGTGACCTTAGCCAAGTGCCTGGCCTTCTCTGGACTTCTGTCTCCTGCCAGTGCATGCAGGGTTGCCGCTGAGGTGGTCCCAAGTCCATGGCCTCAGAAGTTTCTGTGAGCTCTTTCAGATCAGTGCAGCCCCACACTTGCCCAGCAAAGGGTTAAGCTCTTGGCGCCAGCTCCGCACAGCAATCCCCCTCCTTTTCACAAACACTTGTGTAGGGAATCCGACTGGGCGCTTCCTGTGAGGAGGAGGCAAGGCCAGGCCTCAGCTGCAGGGGCGGGGAGAAGTGCGGAGCGATGCTTGCTTGTGAGCTGAGGCGGTTCTGGCTGGCAGAGCAGTCTGGAGGCAGTCCAGGGTGCTGTGGAGGCAGGGGACTCCCCAGGTTTGAAACAAAGACCTCGTGGGCAGCTCCCCTGAGTCCAGGCCGACAGGATGGTGGTGTGGTCCAAGTGAGGTAAGGAGCTGAGCCAGGAGGAGGGCCAAGGGGAAGGCCGCCTACCCTCTGGATGGGCCTGTCATAGACTCTCTGGACACCCCTGGCAGTCAGCCCAGCCCAGCCAGGAAGTTACTGCTGCCACTCCTGTCCAGCTCTGGGAGCCCAGTCCCCTGGCCAGAGTGAACTCCGGGATGCTAGTGTCCAGTTTCAGCTCTGATTTGGTTTCCTTGGTGAACTTAGACCAGTGTTGATCCCTCTCGGTGGCCAAGGTGGGCCTATCTCACGGCCAGTTAGTGCTTGGATGGCTGAGGGTCCCTGGAGATGTGCAGGAGTGAGAAGCAGGCCAGTAGGTGACACCTCCCCTCCCCACATAATTTCAGGGACAGAGTCTGGATGTTCTGGGGGCCAGGGGGTCAGTTTGGACCTAAAGTAAGGCAAGATAAGAGTCAGTAGAAGCCTGGCCCCTTTTCTCTTCTTCCCTGGCTGCTTGAATGAGTCAGGAACAGGCTGGGAACATCCATAGTGGGTGTCTCTGTTTCCTGCAGCCCAGAGGCCACTCCTAGTGAAAAATTGGCCCATGCCCTGCCACTGAGCCAAACTTGCTTTGGAGCCTTACTGCCTAGTCCTTTAGAAGGGCCCAGCAGCTTGATCTGGAGGTCTCCCCCGCCATCCTCTTGCTTCCAACATGTCTGATTGCCTTGGTTTAATAGCCACAGTGTTCCTCTCCAATCTGAACTTCCTGGTTGTGAGGCCTCGTTAGGTGTCTGCCTTAGTTTCCTCCTTGGAGTGAAGTTAAGGTAGAGATGCCCTGGCTATCCTTGGAATGGAGCTTTTGAGGGCCAAGACTGCTGAAGGCTGGCCCAACCTTAGTGGGCCTTAGTTACAGAGAGGCTGGTCCTCCTGCTAGCTCTTTCACCAGCTTCCTCTGCTGCCTATGACAGTGGCCACCGCCTCACTGCCTGCATGTGGCACTCAACGACCAGGCCCTCAGCTCTCCTTGAAGTTCAACCTGTTTTTTTCAGGCCTCTTTGCCTTTGTCTGTGCTGTTCCTCTGTCCCAAATGCCCTTCCTCATTCCTCCTAGATGTGCTTGGTCTGTTAAAACTGTCCCCCAAACTTCCTTCTTCAGCGGCTTTTCTAAATTATGTCTTTTTGGTGGACAGGATCTAGGCAAGCTTACTCTTTTCTGTATCCTAGGGCATGAGAACCTCCAAGTTTATTTGGTTCATCTCAGGCCAGTGTGCTCACCAGAGCAGGGTGATGGGCACAGCAGTAGCTGGGCTAGGTGACTGCCTCTCTCTCCCCTTTACAGAAAGGAATAGTCAGCCAGCCACAATGCCTCAAGTGGCAGCCACACCAGGACTGGGTTCTGCTTGCCCGACGCTCTGTCTACTACCTGGTTCCAGCTTCATCTCTTCCTGAGGTTGGCAGTGTTTGGCATTGGTGTATGTTTGTTGATCGACTAACTGACTGTCCGGTCCCAGACTCCGTGGCATTGAGAGTTGTGGCTTGCACAAAAGACTGAGGTCTTTCTCAGGAAACGCTCACAGGTTGAGGCGCCTGAGGGATGGGTGCAAAACTATAGCCACAGACGGCTGCTGCCTGTGGCGTGCAGACTCCACTGAGCACGGTGAGATTTCTACCCTGAGTCATTGCAGAAAACAGGCTGTTCCTCTTTTTGCAAACAGAGGTCTCTGTGATTGGTCAGGCTGCTCTGCGGTGGACTGAGGGGGTGAAAAATAACCTTTCAAAAGTGAGAAAATCACACGTCACAGCCCTTCCTCGGCAGAGGCGTCAGGAGGAGGCAAGATGAGCTTGCACCCTTTTGTCTGCCCACGCGTTCACACTGGGATCCAGAAGCTGGGAGAAGCCCTGTTGTAGACACGGTTTAAGGATTCTGAGACACTGTCCCGGGGCCACTGAGCCAGGATCCTGCAGACATAGACTGAGTGCTTAGAGAATTCTCATGCACTCTCAAGGTATGCTTGCAATACTGCACCCAGCTGCTATGTGGGCTCAGGTCATTAGGGTTATACAGCCAGCATTTGGCCTGCTGAACCAACTCCCCAGCCTCAACTTAAGAATTTTTCTATTCATCCCTTTAAACGTTACATTTAATTGTTACACATGTGTGTGCTTGTGCACGTATGTAGAGGTCACAGCACTTTTGAGAGTCAGTTCTTCCTTATCATGTGGGTCTCAGGGATGGAACTCAGGTGCTCAGGGTTGGCAGAAGTCCCTTAGCTGTGGAACCACCTCACTAGCTCTCGATTGCGTCATTTTAAAATATTCTTTCTAGGATGTATAGTACATTGATTATGCAGATATACCGATAAACGGATACCTAGAGGTACAGGTGTGCAAATTTTACTGTTGGGGATATGTGGTTACAAAACCAAGTGAAGCCAAGGAAGAGAGCCTGGCCAGGGCTGACCTCTTATCATCCTCCTTGCTGACCAGGTGACCCTGGCTGAGGCACCGTCTTCTGAGCCTTGTCTTATCCATGAGATGGGAAGGCAGGAGACGTGGGGCTCTACAGGAACTGGGACAGAGAGGAGCGCTGGCTGAGGGGCAGGCAGAGAAGCCAGAGTCACAACTCAGGGAGGGTTGGCCCCAGTCACTGCTGACGTTTGTGAAGCCAGCCTTTCCCACGTAGCCCCGATCTCTGAGGAACTCAGTCTAGAAATAGCTGTCTGATGACTTGTCCTAACTACGTACTGAAGGCAGGGTCCAAGAGCCCAGAAGCTCCAGGGCCACTCTGACCCCCAGTCCAAAGGCTGGGGAGCTACGCTGGCCTGGAAGATCCTATGCTGCTACCAAGAGGCTGGCCTCCACCCCTGTCTAGTTTTCATTCTTGTACTGCTCTGGGCCAGGCCCCTTCCTCTCTGGGCCTCAACTTCCTTTCCTTTATACAAACCAAGTGTAGGCAGTGGGGGTTGTTGGAGAACTGGGTGGCTGGCAGCTCCTAGGTCCTGGGCTTTTGTCCTGAGGCTGAGTTTCCTCAGGACAATGACTGACACAGGAAATACCAGGAAGTTTTAGAGATGGGGAGTGAAGGGAGAAGAGAGAATGGGAAGAGTCGCACCCTCCCCACTGCCAGGCCCTTCCCAGAGCCTCTCTGTGGCCAGGCTGTCCACCCTGATTTACTGTGACAAAGAGGGCCTTCTCCACTGCCTGAGAGTCACATGCAGCTACAAACCGTGTCATGAGAGGTTTTCTGGGTTTGGCCTCCCCACCAGCCAGCACTTCCTGCTGCCAGTCACAGGACCTCTGGCCTACAGAGCTCTGCTTTCTCTTTTTGAGGCAAAATTCCTATAACATGACACCAGCCGCTCAGCAGCACCTAGCGTAACCACACGGCTGCATCTTGTCTCTACGTTCACAACATTTTCCTCACCCATGAAGGAAGCCCTATGCCCACTGATCAGCTAGAGTCTCTCTCCTCTCCCCAGCATCACTGTGGCAGCCACCACTTGGTCTCCTTCCTCTCTCTCAGACACAGGATTCTTGTGTCTGGTTTTCACAGCGTAGCACTTCAGTGGTTTGTCTACATTGTCACACATGTTGGGATTCATTCCCTTTCCTGCTGTAATTCCATCCCTTTCTGCAGCTGAGTAATACTCTGTTGGATGTAGAGACCACAAATTGTTTCTCTATGTAGATGGACAGATGCCTGAGTGTTGAGTGGGGGTGCCAGGACATGCATGGAGCTGTGTTTGCATGCATGCCTGCTTTCAATTAGTCTGGGCATCGGAATCGGCTCCCCACTCCCCACTTAGGAAACCACGTGGTATCTTCCCTGGCTTCCTGGACTTGGGGTGATGCGATCAGGGCATCTATCACTCCTCACCTGGACAGTGACTGTTTGCTAATCTGCACATGTCCTCCCTTGGGCAGTCAGTGCTGTAAGCAGGCCCTCTGCCTGGTGCCTTCACACAGAGGTGTGCAGTGACAGTAGCTGGCATCTAGAGACACTTACACAGTGTACTGACTGTGCCCTAGAGGCAGAAGAAGTCTCACCTCACTGAGGACAAATGAGGACAGTGAGTCACCCAAGGTCACAGGCAGAGGGTTACCTGCCTCTGGGGATCCTGGATGGATGATAGAAGACCCTGAGGACTGACTTTACCCATTGGTTGTGTCCTCAACAGGCCACAGGCAGGATGGCTACTGCTGAGAGGAGCCACCTGTGACTTGGACCACCAGCTGCAGCTCAGTCTCTTGAAGATGAAGTGGCCCAGGTGAAGCTAGGCCAGGCCCCATGGCCAGCTCAGGGACAGAGGCACACTGGGCTGGGCCAAGCCTGGGGCAAGAACCCCGGAGGCAGTGCTGGGCTTGGGCTGAGGAAAAAGACGCGGAGGGAAGCAGTGACCAGGGCTGGGGAAACGAGCCGTCCCTTCCTAAAGCCACCAGCCCTGAGCTCCTGGAAGATTTCTGCCAGGCACAGGAGCACCCGCCACCCCTGGGGTGGGCCCCAGACACGCAGGAATCTGAAGCATCTTCTGGAGAAGGTGAGGTAAACTCTATCTTGCCGTGGTAATACGTTTCCCAAAGAGTCCACCTGCTAGCATAGGCAGGGAAACTTAAATTCTATTTTTTAACATTTAAATTGCACAATAATACCGAGCATTTTGGAAAATGTAAGCAAATAAGAGGTAAATTTAAAAACTTCATTATTCTACCCCTCCCTGGTGAGATGGCTTTTCAGTGTGGAAGTGTTTATATGAATATGCAAATGTATTTTGGAGTACTCCATTGTCTCTTGCTTTGTTGTTATCTCAATAACTAGGAACATTTTTGCCCATTCTCCCAGTATTCTTCCACAAGTCTCTCCTAGGACCTGCGTGGACTGGGGCTCTCCCATAATCCTTTGGGCTGATTTCTCCTGCCCTGCAGGATACAGCTTCTGGTTTGTGCGGTGGTGAACACCACAGAAGAGAATGCCATCCAACACTCTTTGCAAACTTACCACCATCCTGGCTTTGATACCTTGAATGCTTGGCTCAGGGCTTAAGGCTTGTTCTAAGGATTCTTCTAAACCCTAGTCAGCAGAGGTTGACATTCTTCATCTGCTGAAAGGCTATGCTCCCATTGCCAAGAGGCCAGCTTGGAGGGGCTTCTCAGCTTCTCCCATGCACGTCCGTACTCCTCCCTAGCCTTGGTTTCCCCACCTGTGAAATGGGCATGACAGCGTTGGGAACAGGGATGTCTTGATGTGTGCTGGCTGCTCTGCTAGATTGTGAATACAATATGTCCGCATTGGATTCCCTTAAATCCCTGGAACCCTCGGATCATAGAGAAACCACTTGTGCCTGCCACAGCTGTCCACTTAAGAGCTGTTCTCTTGCTTTTATTTTTTTATTTTTGCATGTGTATATGTTACTACAGATTGAGTCTTGAGCCTTCTATAAACCTTGCAAATGTTCCAAGGCTGAACTATATTATTGTCCTCTAAAAAAGAGTATATTTTTGAGATGCAATAATTTCTGAGGGCACAAAGGCAGATGTTTAAGGCAATAGGCAGAGGTGCCTCTTCCTAAGAGATACTTCCCTCCCTCCACTCCAACTCTTTGTAAGCAAGTGGAACAAGCCTCACATTTAAATTAGCCTACCAGGGAGCATGACCTGTTCATAGTTCCAGGCAGGGACCAGAAGAACATAGAACGAGTGCAGTCCCTGCGTGGCCTCTGGTGGCAGACCCTTGCTTGAGTGCGGTTCCTGCGTGGCCTCTGGCAGCAGACCCTTGCTTGAGTTCCAGGAACACAGTGTGAGTGTGGTCCCTGCGTGGCCTCTGGCGGCAGACCCTTGCTTGAGTTCCAGGAACACAGAGTGAGTGTGGTCCCTGCGTGGCCTCTGGCAGCAGACCTTTGCTTGAGTTCCAGGTCCACAACTGCTCTGAAATAGCTTTGGATGTGCTGCTGTAAAATAGTGACTGGGTAAATATAGTTTTGAGTAGCTAAGAGATATGCAGTGTCAAGAGGAAGGGGGAAGAGCACTATGAACCAGCAAGTCTTCCACCTCCCTTTAGAACAGTCTGTAATGTTACTTAGTGTGTCTCATGAAAAGCTGGATTATCCCAGACAGATCAGACTAGGTAGGTATGTAGTAAACATGACTGCCTTCAGGATTTATGTAAGTATGTTTGTATGTATGTATGTATGTATGTATGTATGTATGTATGTATGATGGCTGTGTGAAAGATGGATAAGTGAATTCCTTAAAGGATGGGTAGGTGGATGGATGCTTGAAAGGATCAATGGACTGATGGATAGGTAGATGGATGGATGGATGTTTGGATGGATGTTAGGATAGATGCTTAGATGGATGTTTGGACTGGTAAACAAGTCCTTAAAAGGATAAGCAGATGCTTGAAAGGATGGATGGGTGGGTGGATTATGTATGCAGGGCTAGGTGATGGCTAGGGTACAAATGGATGGGTGGGTGGGTGGATGGATGGATGGATGGATGGATGTTTGGATGGATGGATGGATGGATGGATGGATGGATGGATGGATGGATGACAGAGTGACAGGATGGATGGATGATGGTTAGGTGAATGCTGTACCTACCACATAATTACAACAGCTGCTATTCCTTGGCAGCTTTGCACACTTTATCCTTCTTTATCCCTTCTTCCTACTCTGTCAAGGAACAGTGCTGAGCACCTGCTCTTCAAATGCAATAGCACACAAAAGCAGCCAATGTCCTGGGCCTTGGGAAGCTTGCAGAGTTCTGGCGACCTATGTTAACAAAATATTCCCCAAACTGAACAAACAGCTGTCACTGCAATCAGGGTTATGATGCAGAGGGCTCCAGGCCTGTGAGAGCCTGCAGAGGGAGAGTTTGACCTTATCTGTGAGCTTCTGAACTTCCCTGGTAAGGTTAAGATTGATATTCAGCCTCTTGAAACCAATAGCTCACAAAATAAAGGAAGGAGACAGGACCCTAGTGGAGGATGAACGGAAGCACAGTACTTTTCAAGGTCAGTGGGGTCACAGGTGTTTGAACAGCAGGAACCCCAGGACCCTAGGAGAGGCTCTGCTTTGTGCTGGGAACAATAAAGAGATGTGATGTGATTCCAGGGGGCAGAACGGGGCCAAGGAGGAGATGGTTAAGTGGTTATTACATTTGTCGAAGTAGTAAAGACATTGGCGTAAGTACAGTTATAAAGACAGGAGTCTGCAGAAATCTCTGTAGGAGGTAAATGGGACAGGAAGGAGAGAGTCTGGATCAGCAGCTAAGGAGAGAAAACGACCAAGGTACCTCCAGGCTCTGCCTTACCCGCTATATGGGATGGTGTTGCCATTTCTGGAAATGGGACATACTTTGGGAAAACTCAATCAAAGGCTTGAGTTTGGAGGACTTTTGAGGTGACCAAGGGAAGAGTCATATAAGTACCTGGCTATGTGAATGTGTCCAGGTTCTTGCCATCCACACATCATGAGGTCATGAAGTGACTCAGGTGACATTACAGAGCCAAGACATGCTCAGCAATGAATGACTGTCTTTGCAGAGACTGAAGCTGATGATGTGAGCAGCCCAGAGGGTTCCACCTTGCCTCTGGCCTGGCTCTCCAGGCACAATCAACAGCTGGACCTGTCTGAAGAGGAACTGTATGAGGACCCTGGAAGACCTGAGGTGGAGTTAGCTGAAGAGAGTTGCTCGGAGCCGGAGTGTGAAGAACCAGGAGATTCCAGCCCTGAGGCTCCAGAGCAGGGGCCAGCTGGAGGCTGGGTGGCTTCTATCAAGCAAGGCAGTAAACACAGACCTTCTGAGCACCCCACAGCCCATCAGTCTGCTGAACACAGCCCTGCAAAGTCCTGGAGCAGTGGGACTGTGAGTCTCGGTCAGCCTATTGACAGCTTTGATTCTACCTGGGAAGGAGACACTGATGTCCCCCAACCTGACAAGCTGGCCAAAGCCCTGTCACAAAGTTCATGTCATAACCTCCCACAGCCAGATGACAGAAACGGAGATGGCGTTGCTCTGGCAACACCCACGGAATTCCAGGACTCCTTAGCAGCACTGACCCGGAATCCTCAGTGCTCTGCAGGCACATGGGGGCGAGAAACCACCAGCCTGCCCAGCCCTCGGCCTGAGGACCGAACCTGGAAGAGAACTAAGATCTCACCGAAGCCATTGCCCTCCCGATTTACTGGCTCTATGAGCCCCCCGAGTACTCGGCGTGGGGCAGTAAAGAAAGCTGCGTCACAGCACAATCAGGGAGTCACTCTGGCTGACCACTCTTCCTCAGATGCCCCCAAGTATGGCCGGGGGCGCCTGAACTACCCACTCCCTGACTTCTCCAAGGTGGGACCCCGGGTGAAGTTTCCCAAAGATGAGAACTACCGACCCCCCAAGTCCAGAAACAAGAACAGACAACAAGGCCCTACCAGACCCCTAATCTTCAAGTCACCAGCTGAAATTGTTCGAGATGTACTGATGAGCAGTGGAGACAGATCCCTGGCCAACGACCCTTCTCTTGCCCACCCCATCACCAGGGTGCCCCAGGAGTTCCAGACACCCGAACAAGCCACTGAGCTGGTTCATCAGCTGCAGGTAAGCTGTGTCACCCAGGTATCTTGTTGGAGTAGGGAAGGAGTAGAGAGATTGGGGGTGTGACTCATTTGGCAGAGTGCTTGCCTCACGTGAACCTCATCCCCGCACCTCAGAAGAGGGTGTGGTGGTTCATGTCTAGCAGTCCACCAAGAAGCAGCAGGAGGATCAGATGTTCAAGACCATCCTTAGCTACTTAGAAATACCAAGGTCTGTGCTAGCAACAGAGCAGTGAGAATGTCCATGTCTTATTCAACCACTGTTATGAAAAAATAGAACATTCTGGAAGGAAAACGGTCTAGTGAACACCCTCCTCCCTACCCTGCAACATCTACATAAAGCACATCCTGGGATCCTTTTCCATCAGTGCCCAACTTCTTCCCACCACTCCCACAACCCCAACTGAATTAAGCAAAATTCCAGGTATCTGGTCACTTTGTAGTTTATTGTTGTGTTTAACTCTAAGAACTTTACTCACACGGTTGCATGCAGAGGCAGAAACAGGTCCCCTACACACTTAGTGCCTTGTTCTTTCAGTCTGGTAATGTAGACAGAAGTTTCTGTCCTGTCCAGTCCCACAGCCGTTCAGTCCCAAAGAAACAGAGGTCTACATTAATTATAAACTGGTTGGCCTATTAGCTCAGGCTTCTTATTAACTAACTCTTACATCTTAAATTAACTCATAATTATTATTATTAATTAATTCTTACATCTTAAATTAATCCATAATTCTTGTCTGTTTTAGCCATGTGGATACCTTTTAACAGTGAGGCATTCTCATCTTGCTTCCTCTGGGTCTGGTAGACGACTGCAGACTGAGCCTTTCCTTTTCCTAGAATTACCCTGTTCTGGTTGCCCTGCCTATACTTCCTGCCTGGCTACTGGCCAATCAGCATTTTATTAAACCAATACAAGTGACAAATCTTTATAGGGTACAAGACCATTGTCACATAGCACTAACCCCCCTTCTTTTTTCAAAACAAGAACTCCTCTGAATCTAATTTCCTTTGTTTCAAACATCCATAGTCTATTTTTTGGGAATGTAGGCCTGGTTGGGGATGCTGATAAGCTTATGAGGGACCTAGAAAATTTAAAATTATGGTTAAGTCCTGACTGGAATATTCTGTGAGGCTTGATCATGTCAGCCAACAGTCTTGAGGCTGTTCTAGATGTAGAACTCAGAGGAAACTCCAACAGAGGTCCTCTGAAATGTTGGATCATCTGGACCATCCACTTCTATCAGAGATTTTTTTCAGGGGATCTTCCTTGATCAAACCTGATTTTTTTCTTAACCCAGAATGAATCCACAGCCTCTTATTTCCTGTGGAAACATAAGCAAAACCTCTTCTCAAAAGTCACATATCTTTTGACTTAAATTTTGAAGTCAAGGCATTTTCAAAATGCATTTTTTTGATTAATCCAGCATTTATGAGCAAATGTCTTTTAGCAGCTGTTGCTCCATCCTTAGCCGTCAAATAATTCAAAGACAACACAATGACATACAGTATCCAGACTCTCTGTGCATTTTCCATCTTTACATGGCTTTATTTTAAAATCTATTTCTTTTATTTTTAATTTTTAATTTTTGATTTTTTGAGATAGGGTTTCTCTGTATAATTTTGGCTGTCCTGGAACTTACTCTGTAGACCAGGATGCCCTTGAACTCACAGAGATCCATCTGTCTCTGCCTCCCAAGTGCTTGGATTAAAGGTGTGTGCCACCACACTCAATTACTCTCTTTCTTTCATCTTTTTAAAAGGATTTTATCCTTTTTCTTTTCTCTCCCAAGCCTACATAAATTTTTTAAACACATGTAAACTGTTTAGAGGTGGTTTTGTTTGTCTGGATCTATCTTTACTGTATATCTCTCTTTTTCTGACCACATGAGTCTTTAATTTGCTAAGCGATATGGCTAGGATTAGAGCTGTGGTTTTGATGGCTGGATCCACCCCAGTCCTTAGCTTTCTGATAGTCTAGCTTCATGGCAGAAGTGCTGTCCAGAGCCATGTTTATTGCCACAGCTCTATGGAGTTTCAAGGTTCTTGCTACCACCAAGAAGCATGCTGTTGGCTATTCATAAACACCATTGAAGTACTTGGTGGTGGGGCCTCTTAAAAGAGCTGCAAGGATTTTTTACAGCTAAAGCTGGGTCAAGAAACCTCTCTTAAATAAAATGTGTTTGCTTCTACCAAACAAGAGTCTACCCAAAAAAATGCTGCTACCAAGAAGCTATGTTTAACCATGTTCTTTTGTGTCTAGAATTACTTTCTAAGCTCTCTTAGGTTTTTTGTGGACGTAGTTGTCCATGTTGGTGCCATTTGGTGTCTTTATCCTGACTGGTCCCACAGCCCTTTAGTCTCAAATAAACACAAAGAGGCCTACATTAATTATAAACTGGTTGGCCTACTTTTCTTATTAACTAACTCTTACATTAGCCCATAATTTTTGTCTGTGTTAGCCACATGGCTTTGTGCCATTTTATCAGTGAGGCTTTCTCATCTTGCATCCTCTGTGTCTTGGCGATGACTGAAGACTGAGCCTTTCCTTTTCCCAGAATTCTCCTGTTCTAGTTGCCTTGCCTATATTTCCTGTGTGGCTACTGACCAATCAGCATTTTATTAAACCAATACAAGTGACAAATCTTTACAAGGTACAAGACCATTGTCCCACAGCATGCTAGAGTCAGATAAGGTCGTAGGTAGCACTTGGCCCATGTGCCCTTCAAGTCCCTGCAATTCTCTTTGCGTGTCTCCTCTCCAGTTCTCCTTTCTGAATCTCTTCTGTCTTTCCCCCTCTGACCTCTTCCTTATAGATGATTGTCATGGATCAGGCCCTCCCTATAGTCATCCACATCTTTGCTGCGGCATGTGCCCTATGTCAGGGGACCTTTCATGTCTTCCCTTAACCCTGACTATTGGTATGATCAGAACTCCGGGCTTGGGGTTGTAGTCTTCTATGTATACCTGCCCCCACTGGACCATGAAGTATAGGTCAGAAAAAGTCATCAGATCCCATTTGGCTGAAGCTGTGGATGGCTATGAACAGCACGTGCCCCAGCCACTGAACCATCACCCCAGCCTTGCTCTTTTCCCCTTTCTTTCCTCCCATCCTCCCTCTGTATACTTTGAGAAGTTGAAATCCATCCGACACCTTCCTGTGTCACTCTCCACTGTGTTTTGTTAATGGAAATAAAGCTCACAATTCAGTTAAGTTGGCAGGCCAGCGAGCCCATGGGTTCTGCTCTCTCCTCCCGCAAGCTGTAGGCATGAGTCCCCATACTTGGCTTTGTTTGTTTTGTTGTTTGATACAAGATCTGTTTATATAACTCTGACTGTCCTGGAACTCTCAGAGATCCTCCCGCCTCTGCCTCCCACGGCTAGGATTAAAGCCATGAGGCATCATGCCGGGCATCAGGCTCGACTCCGCTACAGGTGCTGACATCTTAGCTCAGGTTCTCACACTTGCACATCAGTGCACAGCAGGCTCTTCACCCTCTGAGCCAGCCCCACACCTGAATCTGACCTTTAGCAACAACAGCAACTTATTATCAGGAGCTTTTCTTGCATCACAGACAACAAACGGCATCTGCTTTGTTTTTTCCCTACAGTGAGTTGCTTTAATAGCACTTGGGTTTTGTGTAAAGCCAGTGATCCTGAGTGGTTAAGAATTATGACTCAATTGTTTTTCTGTCCTTTGTGTGTGCTTGTGCACATGTTCATGTATGTGTGGATACATGTGTGATGCTTGCATATGGAGGCCAGCAGTCTGCCCTAAGCATTTCCCTAGTTCTCCACCTTACTTGTCTTTTGGGGGGCAGGGTGGTCAAGGTCTCACTTTTACCTGGTGCTCACCAATTCAGCTAGGCTGTCTGGCAGAGAGTTCTGCCTCCCCAAATGAGTGCCACCACACCTGACATTTTTACTTGAGTTTTGGGGATGGAACCTGGGATGACTGCACCTTCTCTCTCTACAGGAGGACTATCACAAGCTCCTTACCAAGTACGCGGAGGCTGAGAACACTATCGACCAGCTTCGCCTTGGGGCCAAGGTAGCGGCTGGAGTGGGCTGAGCAGGGGTTGGGGAGCAGAGAGCTGGGGTCCTTAGGGAGATGGTCTACCCTAGAGTCTTAGAGAAAAGTAACTGGCTCTTGCATTCTGAAACTCTGTATTGAAGGATCTGAGTCCTTGAACTACTACTGAGCTTTTAGGTGACCTTGGCATAACCGAGCCATCCCTGGGCTCGCTCTCTCACTGTTACTGTGTGGTGGAGTGATGAAGGCTGGTGTACCCAGGAATGTCACCAGATGCTGTCTCCTTCTCTGTGACTTTGGGTATGACTACCTGGGCTGACTCCTAGCCCCATTCCTCATTGGCTGGGTGACTTTCAGGCGATGGCTATGCCTGTCCAAGCTCAAGGCTGTGGCCAGGATTTTCTGCTCCATCTTTGATGCCCCGTTCTTCCTGAATCACACTTTCCCCTTTCCCCTATGTCTGCCTGACAAAAATAACCCTCCTCCTGTATCCAGCTGGAACTGAGTACCCATGCATGGCAGGTGGAATGCCTCCCGCCCTGGCCTGTCTCCAGAGGAGGCTGAGAACCCTCTATGGGGACCTTCCTCTTTCTGGGGTGAGGCAGGAGGTGGGCCAATTGTGGCCTCTTCAGCTTCCTGCTTTTCCCATACCCCCTGCTTTCTCAAGCAGGCAGCATAGAGCAGGCAGGATAGCTATGGGACAGAGATTCAGGGCCTTTCCTGCTCCTGTTGTCCCCCTAGAAGGAGAGCACCCCAGTATCCTGCAGAATGCTCCCTACCCTAGGCCCCCTGTCAAGTCTTCAGTCACTCCTGGGGAACACAGGTGAAGGCAACCACAGTAAGGAGACCTGGGCCTGTTGTAGGACCAGAGTTCTCTGTCCCTACACATGTGGCCCTGACAGGTGCAGGAGGGACTCTGCTCGCCCGGTCTCCTGGGACATATGTGTATGAGCTGAGGGTTGTGATCAGACCTTATCTTCAGGTGCCCCAGAGCTCCAAGCAGTGAAAGGGAGTGTCAGGAACAAGGCTGGGGCGGGCTGCAGAGAGGGCTTACAGAGTCAGCTGTAGGAGGGGCTGAATGGTTCAGCACCAGCCACCCTCCTCAGCTGCTCTTTGGGCCCAAGAGAAGAGTGATTGCACTGAAAATGGCCCATAATTTCCTTCAGCTCAGCCTCGCTGCTGCACCAGGAGTGATGGTCCCAGCTGGCAGGAGAGAACAGGGCCAGGGCCCACAGATGCCCCCCTTTTGAGCCCCATGTTCTTTACCAGAAGGTATCCCGCTCAAAGCCCATATCAGGGAGCCTGGTTCCTGTGGATTTCCTGCCTCTCACAAGGATCTGTGATCATGATTTCTCCAGGACGTCCCCAGCCCTTTCAGTCTGAGCCCATGGAGATGCAGGAGAGGCTAGGCCCAATTAAGAGGGAGCCAGACTGGAATTGACCTGATACCTAGGCTACCTCTGTGCTGAGTAACTGAGGACCGTAGTCTAGTGCAACAGAGACCAACATTGGCAGAACCAGAGTCCAGGCTCAGACTAAGGGAATCTGCTTTGGTTTCCTCGCCTTGCAGACACAAGGCTAAGACAGGAACGTCCCACAGCAAGTGTGAGACACAAAGGTGAAACACCCTCTGATCTGCTCATGCCAGATGGTGTTAATTTCTGAGGTCTGGAAAGCCTCAAACCCTGGCATGGTGTGTGGGACAGGTCCACAGACAGGCAGGCCAAGGGATAGAAAGAGCCACCAGTGGTTCTGTTGGTTGCTATCTTAAGTCATTTACAGCTGGGCTCAGAGAGGTTAGGCAACTTGTCCGGGGTCTCACAACCCATTGGTGCCAGAGCCAGGGAGTGCAGTTACTCTGCCAAAAGCAAGCCAACACTCACTGAATTTGCAGCCAGAAAAGCTGGCCAGGGAAAACCAAGGCTAGACCTAGAAGCATCTATGGAACCTGGGGCTGGGGAGCATGATTTAGGGGACCAGAATGAGTTAGAGGTCAGGGTGAGTTTTATTCTCCTTGTTGACTTGAGTCTGTGATGATGTCACCATTTGCTGTCTTGTTGCTGCTTCTCCCCAGTTCCTGTCTTCCCCCCTCCTCAGCTGTAGGGGGTGTGAAACAGTCGAGGAGACAGAAACCACCCCAGCAGGAATTGGGGGATGATGTTACCACTGTTCCTGAAGGGATTTCCCTCTGGATACAGGAGCTCTGGCTGGGATGCAGTGTGGGGATGGGGGCTTCTGTGCTCAGAGGAGTTGAAGCATTCCTTCCCCCTCCTCTCTTGCCCCACTCATAAAGCTCATTACCATTTGAAAGGCTTGCAGACCCCATCTGTGCCAAGAATATTCATTTATTTAACCCCACATTTCCCAAACTCACTGGTCCACCCTGCACAGAGTCCTGAGGGCCTCAGAGTATCACCACAGGGCCCTCTGTGCCTAGAGAGGTCGGTCACAACTGGGACAGGCCCATGCAGCTCAGCAGTGACTTAAGTCCCCTCCCTATTCCTCACTTCCTCTGCAAAGTTCAACAGGCCTCGGGCTCTGCTTCCCGTTTTCATCCTCTGGATCTGAAAGCTGCCAGGTTTGCCTGGCTCCCCAGGTGGGGCCTTGGCACAGTGGGCAGGAAACTCAAGAGGGCAGGGCCTCCCATGGGATTTGGGTCACCTCAGGAAGATAGGGGTGCTAATGTGGAGCCCCCACACACAGGCAGAGTTGAGCAGATGGCACAGAGGATTATGAAAATCCAGCTTTGTTTTCTGCTGGGGAGGCTCAGTCTGGAGGTGGGGGAGGCAGTGCCACCAAACTGTGCTTCCTGACTGGAGGCTGTGGAGCCCCTAGGTCCTGGCCCACTGAGCTCTTAAATAGGTACCACGGCATGCAGGAGTGTGCCTTTTTCATTGGCCCACTTCATGGTGACCACATACACATAAGGATAGGGAGGATGTTGAAGGTGGAGGGATGATGGTGGTGATAGTGTTGGTAGTGACAATGATAGTGATGGTGATAGTGATGATGTTGGTGATGGTGATAGTGATAGATAGTGATAATGATGATGGTGGAGATGAGGATAGTGATGATGATGATGATGATGATGGTGATGATGGTGATGGTGATGGTGATGGAGATGGTGATGATGGTGGTGGTGATTATGGTGATGGTGGTGATGGTGATGATGGTTGGTGATAGTGGTGGTGATTATGGTGATGGTGATGATGGTGATTATGGTGGTGGTGGTGATGATGATGATGATGGTGATGATGGTGATTATGGTGGTGGTGGTGATGATGATGATGATGGTGGTGGTGATAGTAATGGTGGAAATGGTGGTGGCTGTATTAGTCAGTTGCTGTGATAATTAACAATCCTAGAAGGGTTGCTCTGTGCATGGCATCTTCTTCATACATCCAAACAGCCATTTAGTATTTACTATTATCAGTGTTGTTATTAAAATAGGTAAGATAATACATATTATTAGTAACAATTATTGTTAGCAGCATAAAGCCATAGGCTTTGGGATTTGTCAGAGTGGTATTGTGATGTGGTCCAGATGCTTAGCTGATGACCTTGTGGGACTTCCCAGAGTCTCAGGGCTCATAGGGGCTCAGAGACTGTGAGAGAAGTGGCAGTCTCAGAGCCTGCATGGGTCCGCTCCAGGTTCTTCTCACATTGTTGTGATTGCTTAGCTTGAGATTTTGTGGAACTCCTAACCATGGGAGTGAGGGTGTCTCTGTTTCACCTGCTCTTGGACCCTTTTCCTTCAGTTGGGTTGTCTCGTCCAGCCTTGATAGGAGGGTGTGTGCCTAATCTTAAAGCATCTGTTATGCCGTGTTTAGTTGATGTCCCTGGGAGAGAAATAAGGAGCAGTGGATCGGGGGAGAGGGGAGAGGGGGCTGGAAGGAGTGGGGTGAGAGGAGACTGTAGTCAGGATATGTTACATGAGAGAAGAATAAACAAAAAGAAAAAGGAAAGGAAAATCAAGAAAAAATGGGGAAAGTAGTTCCAGCCTGTCTCCCTTCCAGAACCTCTGTAAAGGGAGTAGGGAGGGGGCTGTACGTCCTCTGCCCAGTGTGGGCACCACTGAAAAGCAGTGTTCATGATCCCCAGGGTGAGTGTGGGGCTCCTGCATAGAGGATGGATGAAGCCCGAATCAGATGCATTGCTTGCTCACCTGACTCCTCCCCTGCTCCCCTCTTCCTCAGGTACATCTGTATTCAGACCCGCCTCAGCCCAGTCAGAGCATCTGCTCTGGGTCGATGCCACAAGGAAGCAAGGTCTTGTCCTTCTCTATCCCACAACCCAAATCAGCAGAGTGGGGGCCTGGGCCTGCGCAGAATCCACGGGCCTCTGAGGCCACAGGTTGGTTGGGGAAGGAGCCAGGCTCTTAGTGTCCTCCTGCTCATGACTCTGCCCCAGGACATTGAGTGGTCTGCCCTGGGGTCACACTGGTTAGAGCCAGGGGAATAGAGTGCCAAGGCCCTCTCTGGGCCAACTGACTTGACCGAGCTAAACAGCCAAGTAGTTAGACCCTTAGCTAAGCCACCTGGCCTCTTGTCTCTGGTGTGAGCATTTTCATTCACTGTAACCCCTAACATTGACGGACACATGTGACTTTGGTTAGCCCCCCACAGAGCTGGTGAGGAGTACACCTTTTATAAGTCCATGATAGTTGGGAGACCTGGGACTCGGAGAGGCAAAGGCTAGAGTTACAGAGTCTGGAAAGAAAAGGACCGGGATTTGAATCTGTCTCTCCCTGAATTAGAGTCCACACCCCAGGCTCCACCCCCTCTTAGCTTTCTTCTAGGGTAGATCTGTGCCTCATTTTCTCTGGGAGTGGAGCAGCACAGTGGCCAGGCCTCTTCCTGGGCTAATGGGAAAGTCGCCGGAGGGATCAGGCTATAGCTTGGTGATAAGGTGGTCTGAGGGAGCCTCAGGCCTTCAGCCTCAGTGGACTGGGGAACTGTCCTCAGCCCCAGGGTTCAGCGGCTGTGTATTCCAGGGTGGCTGTCCCAACGAGCAGACCTGAGTCCCTCCTCGTCCCCCAGCATGGCCACCCCAGGGTGGCTTCCTCGGAACCAGGGCATTGTTACAGACCAGCCTGCCGCAGGACAGAGCCAGGTACTGACCTCTCAGGCCAGCCGGCTCCTAGCAAAGGTGAGTGAACCCCAGCTTCTCCCTGAGACACCTCGTCTATGAAGCCTGTGTGTGTGAGATGCTTCCACCAGCCCCAGATGGCTGTGCTCTGCCTGCATGAGGTCTGACTCAGCCTTCTAGGAACTTGACCGTCCCCCTTGTCACCCAGGATGTGCTTGGACCTATCTATTGAGCGGCAATCCTTCTGTTGTTTCAGTTTCTCCAATTAGGCATGGGGTGCCCACATGGTTGTCCATAGGGTGTCCCTAGCTTTCTCTGACCTCCAACTGGCCCTTCCCTACTTATGACAAACTGCCCTTTCTTCGTTCGTTATTACTGAAGTCAACCCTGCTATGCAGCTCAGAATCGTCTGTAGGTCTTTGTCTAACTTCACACTTGGCCTTGTTCCAAAGGTGTCTCATGAAGACACAACGCCTTAACCACATTCTGAAAACGGAAGTGGGGGTGCTGGGGCAGAGGGGAAGTCCACAGGGAGAAAAATAAAGTAAGCTAGCCCAAAGTCAGTAAACAAGGTGTTCTATGGGGCCTTGAATTCTACCTTGGGCCTGGAGCGTCCCACTCTCCATTACAAAAATTTAAACATAATCATGACTTTACCTTGTCCAGAAAACCAATGTCTTTCCCTACTACCACACTTTCTTTCCTTTTTGGGGGTATGTGGTAGGCAACAGCTCCACTGAGGTCTAGTTCACCTATCACACACTTTGCTTATTTCAAATGTGAGCAGTCACATGTTTTCCTGTGTTGTAGTCCTGCAGCCATCGAAGTCTATGTTAAAACACTTCCGTCCCTGACAGTCCCCCTTCAACTGCCTGTCTTGGTAGTCAGGTCACTTAGCCAGGGCAGGGCATGACTGATATCCTCCTGGGAACCACTGGCCTTTATTGGGCTGCTGTGTTCTTGACATAGCAGGTTTGAGTGAGGTTCTGCAGAACACTAGAGCTCCAAGTGGGACTCAGCTACCTCACAGGCCTGTAGCTCACACCAGGAACCCCAACACTGGAGAGCTGGGGGCAGCCAGGTCCCTGTGAATTCAAGACCTGCTTAAGGGACTAAGACCCTGTCTGTAAAAACAACAGCAACAGTGTCTCTAACTGAACTCATTCGTAATTTTAATAGATTGCATATCAAACTGATATTTCTGATCAAATAAAATATATTTAGGACCAACAAGATGGCTCAGCAGGAAAGGGATTACTACCAAGCCCAGTGGCCTGAGTTTGAACCCCAGGGCGTGCGTGCACACACGCACACACACACACAGTAGAAGGAAAGACCCGACTCCTAAAAGTCATCCTCTGACCTCCACATGCACAACATGATATGTATATACAGACAAGTGTGTGCATCCACCCATCCTTACATGTGTGTGGACATGCACACACATAATGTAATTTAAAAGAAAAATATATAATATTAAAATTAATTTCACTTATTCCTTTTACATTCTAATTTCCACAAAACTTTTGATTAAATAGTATATGTGGCTCATATTACATTTCTATTTTATATATTATATAAGTAACATGCTATAATTCATTTATATAGATTTTTATATTTCAGTTTATCCTAGTTCCTCAATAAATAGGCATTGTGATTTTTATTTTTAAATATTTCTGTCCTTTTTTTTCTGCAGCACTAGCACTAGAACGCAGATTCTTGTTTTCTTTCCCTTCTATTGTCCAGGTGGAATCCTTCAAGGAACTGGTACTGGCCGGATATCTCCCACCCCAGGACCAAATCAAGGTACCACTACCCAATGTGGTGTTGCAGCAGCAGTTACCAGATAGCCTGTCCCCAGAGTTGAGTCTCTGAGCCCCTTTTGCTGAAGGCAGGTGACTGTGCCACAGGCTGCTGCTTACTGGGTCATGGTAGCAAGCCCCTGCTGAGTCATGATGGCTTACCAGACATGCTGGGTGTGTCATTACTGTTTCCTCTCTTCATCATAAATACTCACAGGGGACCTGCGATCATTACCCCTCTTAACTACAACGACACAGAAGCCCAGTGAGAAGTGACAGTGAACCAAACTACACAGCCATAGACAGCAGAGCAAGCCCTGAGCCAGGGCTGCTGTCTCCCCAGTCACTCCTGGGCTCCAGAAAAGGGTCTTTGTTTCTAACCTACTCTCCCGTTATTTCTCAAAACTTGGGATCGAGGATAAGCAGAAGGGGTGGTTTGTCCACGAGACTGCTGCGTCAGGGCAGACTTGTCTCCTTTGGATGCAGGTTTTAGGTAGTTATAGCCAGATGTGTCTAATCTCTTTCCTGCTGCCAGTCAGGGCCTTGGGATGGTGCATGTGGGGTCCTCAAACCTGAGAGTTTGTCTTGGGAAAGACTGGTCCATGGTGTGGGTCAGATCAGAGTCCCACAGAGGTGGCAATGACCCGGGAGAAAATTTGCTCCACTCGAGAATTTCTTCCAGGCCCCTCTCTTTGGATGGAGTCATTGAAAGTCGATGGGGGAAAGAGTCCAGTTGAGGGCAGGGAGGAAGAGAAGCAGAAGTCTAGCTTCAGGGAGCAGATGCAGGACCCCAAGAAATACCATGGCATGCATGTTCTCCAGGGCTGTGACAAACACCACAGCAGTTCCCAGCTACAGGGTGTGTGGCGTGCACTGTAGCATATCACCAAGGGGATCACGGATCTCCCTTGGAAACTGAAGTCATTTCTTCGGTGCTACAGTGTTTGCCTAGCAGGTGTAAAGTACTGAGTTTGAGCCCCAGCTCTGAACAACTGGGTGTTCTGGAGCCTCACACCTGTTCTCCCAGCACTCGGGAGATGATGGCGAGAAGGTCAGAGTTCATCCTCAGCTCCATAAGGAGTTTTTGGCCACCCTGGGCTACATGAGACCTTGTCTAAAAAAGAATCCCTTTAAAACATTAATAGACACAGCAGTTTTATTTATGGAATACAATTTAATGACTTCATACATGTGTGTAACAAATTCTAGTTCCTTCTCTTCAACTACTGATCACTTCTTTATGTCAGAAACCTTTTGAATCCTCTTTTATAGTTCTTTCTGTTGTTGCTTTTATAATACTGAGGTCTGAAGAAGGCCTCCACGCGCATACGCTAGCAGACTCCACCACTGACTCTATGCTCCACGCACATACGCTAGCAAAGGCTCCACCACTGACTCTATGCTCCACGTGCATACACTGGCAAAGACTCCACCACTGACTCTATGCTCCACGCATGTACACTAGCAAAGACTCCACCACTGACTCTATGCTCCACGCGCATACGCTAGCAGACTCCACCACTGACTCTATGCTCCACGCACATACGCTAGCAGACTCCACCACTGACTCTGTGCTCCACGCGCATACGCTGGCAAAGACTCCACCACTAACTGTATGCTCAGCCTTCTCTTTACTTTAAAATTAAAGGAAAATCTTTCACATTTTTATTTATTATTAGTGTGTGTAGGTATAGTGAAAGGAGGAGAGAAGCGAATATGCATGTGTGCACACACACGTGTGTGTGTGTGTGAGTGTGTGTGTGTAAGTACAAGGGCTATTCTGTGTAGTCAGTCCTCTCTTTCCAACTTGGCCTGGGCTCTGGGAATCGAACCCGGGTCACCAAGCTTGAGTGATAAGTACCTTTACCCACTGAGCCATCTCACTGAATTACTCAGGATGGCTTTAAGCTTGTCATCCTCCTGCATCAACCTCCCACGTAGATCACAGGCCTGTGCCACCACACTCAGCCCTCTTCCGGCTCCAAAGTATGCAATGATGTTATAATACAGAGCAGCAGAGTGTGTTCCTCCTGGCTCACTACTGTGAGGGCCCCTTCCCTTCCTGACCTTTCCCAGTCTCTAGTGCCCATTGCTCCCTCTTCTATGCCGGTGGTTTTAGCTTCCACGTGTGAGTGAGAATGTGTGATTTTTGTCCTTATCTGTCTTCACTTAGCATGAGTCCTGTGACGCCATCTTTCCTGCCACAAATGAAAATTTTAAAATGTCATTTTCTTCCTCTCCATCCTCATTCGCTCCATATATAGGGAACCTGGGGCTTCTGGGAGATGAGACATGACTGGAAACTGTATTCTGGGTTCCTGTTGGCCTCCGTCTGTTCCTAGGCTCATGGAGAAAGGGACTAACAGGCCAGAGACCAACAGCCATATGCTGATTGACTATGTTTGTGTTTACGACTATGAGGGCCTAGCAGAGTTGTTAGGACCGGGCTGGGCCTGGGTCCAAGTATTGCCTGTATGGCTTGCTCACTTACCCTGTAAACTTCTTTGGGCTCCACTGGCTAATTATCTCAGTTGAGATTCTCTTGGAGTGGAAATGAGTGCCACCACGACAGTCCCCTTTGTGTAGATTGCGGGAGGACAATGCCATTTCCCCTCACTCTCTGTAAGAACTGGATAAGAGAGTGACCTCTGGGCTGATCTCTAGGCTTTAAGTTTTTTGTGGCAGAGAGTTCCATATGGGCAGAAGCCCCCAGAGGTGCCCAGACACAGCCTGTTTCTCAAGCCCCATGAGAGCCTCCTGGCCCCCAGCAGCTAGCCACCTATCCATTGTGTGAGCATGGAGCCCCTAGGGAAGATGCTCCAAGCTCCTCGCCCTTCTGTTTCAGAGCTTGGAGCAGCTGAGGGCAGCCCACGTGGCCCTTGAGGCCGAATACCTTCAGGCCTGCAGAGAGCGGCACCCGAACCCAAAGCTTCATACCTCCAGCGGCAGCCCCAGGACCCTCAGTCTCTGCAGGTAGGTTCTGGAGAGACAGGCCCTGGAGAACAGGTGGGACAGGCTCCTGACTCCCTCTGTGTCCAGGAAGGATTCATTTTACAAACATCACTGACTTACAGGAGCAGAGGGAGTCCCTGTCCTAGGGAGCACCATGACTAGAGCTGAGAATCCGGCACATTAAGATGCGCTTTGGCGATGAGGGGCAAAGCCCCTCACTAGACAGTGGGGAGGACACTGGGGTGTACTTAAAGTTGCATAGCATGGGGGTGGCAGAGGGTACTGAGCTGAGGCCTCCTGAGTCTCAGCTGTATCATCTCTCTATTAAAGTTCTTGGTGCCATCTATTAATGGCCTATGTGGACCCTGAGAGGACATTCCTAGGGTCTCTGATTTACACCTATTGCTAATATTTCCTCCTTCTAGGGAACTAGAGGCGGAGATAAACCAGCTGGGACAGCACCTGGAAGAGCTGCAGAACCAGATGGACCAGACCCAAAGAGAGCCCAAATCATGCAGGCTACACCTGCAGGCCAGCACCCCCGCCATGCCCTTCCCGTCCTGGCCAGCTCATCTCCCCATGCCTTCAGGACCAGTCTCCTTGCCAGCTGTCCGCACCAACCATGAGGTACTGCTTTGCCCCATCACATTGGGTCAGTCCCCATTTTTTTCTTTTATTTATTCCATGTTAATTTCTTCACTTACATATTTAGGAAGTGTGTACCATAGTCTAGACCCCATGACACACAGTGAGGATTCAGTGAGGACAGAAGGAGGAGAAGGTGACCTCTGTCCTTATGGAGTTTTCGAACTAGTGACGAACCTAGTGGTGGAGTTATCGTTTTGACAGCACTCTGAAAGGGAAGTCCAGGCTCAATGGAAGTAAGGGAGGACACTATAGCTGCCTAGGAGGGGCACAGAAACTGTCTCTGAAGAAATGTTTACGTGAGATCTGAGAGTAAGGAGCCACTGAGTAGGGTAAGGATCCTGACAAGGCTCTGTGGCCTGAGTGTGGAAAGGGAGGGGCTATCATCTGCCATATTCCTGGAGACACCAGCGTGGGCCTTGCGATGAGCTTGCGGCTCCTATCTCCAATTGGAATCAACCTCTCCTTGGGTTTTCGGCTCCCGTGGGTCAACAAGAATGGGGCAAGACATGGCACGGCAGAGGGAGGGATGGATACAGGAACTTGGACAAGGTTCAGAGGTTCATTCAGTCAGATTTGGATGGCAGTGAGAAAAAGGCAGCCAGGTTGGCATCCAGGCTCCCAGCCTGGAGTACAGGACAAGAGGTGTCCCTTACAAAGCTAATACCATAGATACAGACTCTGTATCTACAGGGCCCTCTCTCTACACCATGGTCTGTTGGGGACAGCCACCCTCCCCCTTGGGCTGGTGAGCTGTGCTCACACATATAGCAGTAGTGGCAGCTCTGTGTCCCTAAGCTCCTGCTTCTGGCTTGTTGTGACATGCCTGCACATGGTGACAGAGTGGGGCTAACACATTGGTTAATGGGCTGAGAAGGCTGGCCCTAGGGTTGGGGGCTCCCCTTGAGCCTTGCCTTGCACATGGAACAACCCAGATAGGCGGCATTTCCTATGCTGACAGGAAGCCTGGGTGGCCAGACTGTAGAGGAAGAGGTAAGGACAGGCACCTCTGGCAGACAGTCTGCTCCAGCTTCTGTATGGCTCTAATGCATTGCAACAGCCTTGGTTTCTGTGTGAGGTGGGTGCTGGGGTACAGAGGAGAAATCATGTCTGCAGTATGCCTGGCACGTGCCGGGTGCTCAGCCATGGCTCAGCACAGCAGCCAGCCATGAAGACCCTGCAGTCTTCAGGGTGTCACACATGAATGGCTGTCAGGAGACAGGCCAACAGGTTCACTACCGAGTGCTCTTCAGCATGTGACACAAGATGGCAGAGGCAGGTGCTAAGAGTGATCACTCTCTAACCCCCACTTGCTTGGCCCAGCCTGCCACCACTGCCACCTCCCCAGGGAGCTCTTGCATACTCCCGATGAACAAGGAGGTGAGCCTGGGCAGCATCACAGCAGAAGGAAGTCCGAGAGACCTTCCAGCACTACTCAGTGACAGGAAGTTCCAGGTGGAGCAGGACTCCCATGGCCTTCTGGAGCAGTGAGTGCCCGTAGGATGGAGGCTGGCCACACTGGGTCTTGTTTGTCCCCGTGGGCAGAAGTGACACTCTCTGGGCATCCTCCTACAGATACCTCAGTGTGAAGTCCGTCCCAGAAGCCTTGCAGGTGGAAGATGAGGAGGACCTGGAGGAGGAGGAGCAGGATGACCACGGTACCTTGGAAGCTGATTGTTCAGCCACAGCTTCAAGGAAAGCAGAAGCCACAATTGTACCACCAGAACAATACCCAGCTCAGGCTGAAGAAGGCCATAGGGCTGCCATCCAGTAAGTCACTGGGCCTCTGTCACAAGCTCTGGTGTCCTACACAGGGGTGACCATTGGCAGCACAAGCAAAAAGCACAACAAAAGAGTTAGGAATGTAGCTCAGTGGTAGAGCACTGGCCTTGCAGGCTCCGAGTTCAAATCCCATTTCAGGAAAACAAAACCAAACAACAACAAAAGGCAGCCAGCCTGTGATATTGTTGTCATGTTTCTTATATTATTTTTAAAATTTAAAAAAAAAATTAAAGTTTTAAAGTGTATGTTTGCAACACAAAATTTTGGTCTTCCATTTTTAAGAACATTGTCTTTTGAGTCCATGGGAGTCTGTGGAAATAGCTAACAGGGAAGGGGGCATGTGAGCCCTTGGGCTTTCCCCATGACCCTCACAGTGTTTCTGCTATTGTGTGCTGGGTGAGTTTAGTTGGCTTCTTGCCTTTTATTAAGAGTATGAGGTTCAGAGAATGCCGTGCCCAAGGTCACATAGCTAGGTGACAGAGCCACAATGCATCCCAGAGATGTCCCCAGATCTGGGTCACCTGGCTCACATGGGGGCTCAGATGCTGTTCATCTCCTTCCCTGCTAGGGAGGATGAGGGGCAGGTCGTATCCATGAAGCCGCCAAGCTTCCAGACATCCACGACCCGAGATAGGTATACCCCAGACATGGATACAGCTGAGGTACCTCCACGGGGCACCAGACCTGTGTCGTCACACCTAAGCAGTCTGACCAGCCTGGAGGAGTGTGGACCCACAGAGCGCCTTCCTCGGAAAGCTCTGCCTCGGGCTGGCGGCTCCCACACTGAGGTGAGTGTGCTTGTGGCATGGGCCCACAACATCCCTGGTGGGTAAGCTCTGTTCCTGGCCATTGCTCACCTGGGCCCTTGTCATGTGTCACCCTTCTTGTGTGCTCCTGCTTCTGCAGCCATAAGCCTGCCCACCAGTCAGCATTTAAGCCCAATGCCACCTCCAGCCCTGTGCTCCTTCCAGAGCTGTGGCATGTGCCCATGTCACAGTATGTCAGAGCTGGGACCTTGCCTAACTGTCGCAAGGGTGACAGGCCACAGATAAAATGCCAGAGGCTTTGTATATGTATATGCATGTGTACATGTATAACAGCACAATATTACATACATGTATACCTACACATACAAATACACATGTGCATGCGCATGGACGCACTTCTGAAGTCCTGATGAGCTTGTGCTTGGCCGTCTCGCCTCTAGGTGCTGAGAGCATTGACGTGGTGGGGCACTGACATCACATTTTCCCTGAGGCCTGCTTTAAAGTCATGTTCTGGTGCATATTGTATGTTGTCCTGAGCATCTCTGTGGCACACGGAACTGCCCGCACCATAAGACTCTGGGTTGAGGCTTTTTCCACCTCTTCCCTCTCCTTCTACACCCTGCAAACCCGAGCATCGTTCCCAAGAGCCCAAGTGGAGCCCAGTCCTCAGCACACCGAGCCCTTCTTGGTGTCCTCTTGAGACAGGGAGTATTATACTAGCCTGGCTGTGGTATCTGACAGCACTGGCTTCTTGATTTCCCAATGCATGGGAATATTTTCCCCAAACTTAACAGATATGGCTTATTCTAGGAGCCCTGGATGGTGTCACCAGAGACAGACAGTGGCTTCGTGGGCTCGGAAACCAGCATAGTGTCACCCTTCACCCAGACCCCAGAGCACCGGCTCTCCCATATCAGGTATTCTAACCCACCATTTTCACAAGCCTGAGACATCTTGAAAATCCAAGATGGTGGCCCAGAAACAGGTGTCACTTCAACCCCAATAATGGTCCCTGTTCCTGTTGTACTGATAGAGGGGAGGAGAGACTCCAGGAACAAGAGTGTCTCACTGATAATATTGTTCAGTCCATTAGCAGCTGTTGGGAAATATTTTTACCAAGCTAGTTCAGGAGTAAACGGAGTGAGAAGATGGGACTGCAGGGAGGGCAGTGAGATGACAGAAGCCGTGAGCGGAGGGCATCTGGGTGGCAGTGCAGAGAGACCAGGATGGACTCAAGGGGAAGCAGAGGGTGAGGACATCTCCAGGAAACAGCAGTGGTGCAGTCACCATGGAGACTGGTGGTCCCCAGAGTCAGGCACTGGCTACCTGGAGGCCCACTTGACCACTCAGGTGTGCTCATGAAGAAGGGACTAGAATTGATGAGATGAGCAGAACTTTGCTCCTTCCCTATACAGCTGCTGGGTGCACTGTGATTGAATGTAAGAACAAGGATGCCTCAGATATACTGAGACCCTGGAGACAGGAGCCCTAAGGCTGAGTTCACACTTCAGCACAGAGCAGCTTGGGTACCATGGCCTGAGGCTTCTTTGTCTAACCTTAGTGTTTCCCTGGCCTCCAGCACTCCAGGGACATCAGCGCAGCACCTCACTGCCTCTGTGCCTGGTGATGGAGCCTCCTGTCCCAAGGCCAGGGGTCCTGTGGTTCCCAGAAGATCCCCGGAGACCAAGCCTGGCACACCCAGAAGCCGAACCCAGCAGCATATCTCCAGCCCGAACAGCTCTCTCCAGCAAGGAGCACACAGCTACCAGCAGGAACAAGCAACAGCGACTAGAATGCGTGAGTGGGGAGCCTGGGTAGGCTGAGGCCTGGGAATGACCAAACTGTATGAATCAAAGCATCAAACACAGTTGTAGTGTGGAGCTGCAGGTTGCGTTCCTGCGGCCCAGTTCCCGGCCTCCTGACTAGCTTATGCCCCGAAATAACATCACACAAATTGTATTCTTTTAAATACTGCCTGGCCCATTATTTTCAGCCTCTTTTTGTCTAATTCTCACATCTCTTGCTTTAACCCATATCTAATAATCTGTGTAACACCACAAAGTGGTGTCTTACCGTTTAGTTTCTAGCATATGTCCATCTTGGGCTGGAGCTTCATCGCATCTGGCATCTCTCTCTGAGGAGAGGCACGGTGGTCTGCCTAACTTAAGAGAGGCATGGAATCTGACTGATCCTTCTACCTCACTTCCTCTTCCTGTTCTGTCTACTCCACCCACCTAAGGGGCGGTCTATCAAATGGGCCAGGCAGTTTCTTTATTAGCCAATGAAATCAACTCAAACAGAAGACTCTCCCACATCATTTCCCCTTTTTCTGTTTAAACAATAAAAGAAAGGCTTTAACTTTAACATAGTAAAATTACATATAACAAAATAGTTATCAAGTAAGAATTAGTTACAATATTATATCCATTTTATCTTTTATCATAACAAAGGAAAACTTTAACTATCTATCCATTCTTCAACTCCATCAAAGACTCCAGAAGGATATAATATTACCTAAGTAAATAAGAACTAAGCAACTTACAAAACTCTAGAAATGACAGAGACATCTTTCTGTAGTGAGGAGCAGGCGGGCTGCATTCCTTCCCGCCGCCCGGCTCTCGGCTGCCTTGCTAGCTTATAACCCAAAATAACAACACACAAATTGTATTCTTTTAAACACTGCCTGGCCCATTATTTTCAGCCTCTTACTCACATCTTGACTAACCCATATCTAATTATCTGTGTAACACCACGAGCGGTGTCTTACCGGGAAAGATTCAGCATGTCTGGCCTGGTGGCTGGCTTCATTGCATCTCTCTCTCTCTGAGGAGAGGCACAGCAGTCTGTCTAACTCAGGAGAGGCATGGCATCTGACTGAGCCATCTACCTCACTTCCTTCTTCCTGTTCTGTCTACTCCACCCACCTAAGGGCCGGTCTATCAGATGGGCCAGGCAGTTTCTTTATTAATTATCCAATGAAATCATCAGATAGATAGAAGACACACCTACATCACACAGTCCTGTACTAAACTTCAGACTGGGAAATACTATGGAGGTTCACCACAGGAATGGATGGGCTCTGTGGGAGCCTTCTCAGCTTGGTTGATCACCTTCCTGGACCTGAGGGGAGTTGGGAGGACCTTGGTCTTAACATAGAGTAGGGAACCCCGATGGCTCCTTGGCCTGGAGAGGGAGGGACGGGGGGTATGGGTGGAGGGGAAGGGTGGGAAGGGTGAGGAGGAGGGGAGGCGATGGAAATTTTTAAATATAAAAAAATAAACCATAAAAAAGATTAAAGATTACAGATAAGGGAGCAGGAGAGATGGCCCAGTTGGTAAAGTGCATGCCTTACAGGCATGAAGACCTGAGTTTGATCCCAAAAACCCAAGTAAAAATGAGAGTGAGTGCCACTTATAATCCCAGTTCTAGGGAGGCAAAGGTGGGGAGATTACAGTGGCCCTCATGCCTGCTAGTCTAGCCAAATTGGCAGCCCCAGAGCAGGGAGAGATCCTGCCTCAGAAACAAAACAAAACAAAACAACACACAGGGACTGGGAGGATGGCTAAGTGGTTAAAAGCATTTACTGCTCTTATAGAAGAACTGGGTTCTATTCCCAGTGCCTCCAACAGGCAGTCACACCTGCCTTCACCTCCAGCCACAGGGATGCCGGCATGCGCTAGTGAGCAACACACACACACACACACTTCTTCAGCTGAAGCTCCCAGGCTTATCTCTGCAGCTCATGATGGCCTCTCTGCCTCTCTTAGGACTTCCCAGGTCTAAGCTCAAGAGACAGAAGCAGATTTCCAAACAACAACTTCGTAGTGGCATGCGCTAGTGAGCAACACACACACACACACACACACACACTTCTTCAGCTGAAGCTCCCAGGCTTATCTCTGCAGCTCATGATGGCCTCTCTGCCTCTCTTAGGACTTCCCAGGTCTGAGCTCAAGAGACAGAAGCAGATTTCCAAACAACAACTTCGTAGTGGAGCAACCAGCCCAGCCTCTGGCCCAGCCCCCACAGCTGCTTCTGTGCCCCATGGAGCAGCAGAGAGCACTGCCAACCTCCTCCTCAGCAGGACAGAGCGCGAGTAAGTGGCACAGTCCGGACAATTCCACCTCGCTGTGGGATGAAAACAAGGAGGATGCTGGCCGTGGCAGTGCACCACCTGCCTTACACATTCAAGGAGGACGCTGGCCGTGGCAGTGCACTACCTGCCTTACACATTCAAGGGGCCTTTGCTGGTTCCAGGTGTGTCCAGGTCTTGCCTCCTAGCTTGGAGCTGTTTTATTGAAACTCAGTGATATTGACTTCAAGGATTCTTGTCCATCCAATGGGAAATGATTGACAGGTGCACCTTTCTGACTCTAAGGCCACCTCCCACTAGCCCTGCTGTGCAGTATCTGTATTCCAGATTAGAATTGAGCAAGGCATGGGGGCCATACCATCTAATTCCAACACCTCAGAGATGGAATTGGGAGGATTATGGGTTCTATACAAGCCTGGGTTAGATGTGAAAATCTGTCACCTCTCTCAAAGCCTCTCTTAACTCTTGGAACACACTGGGAACCTTGCAAGGCTGTCCTGGCCAGTACAGTCATGTTTGTTGCCCTGTGCACAGTCCTGCCTAGCAGCTGGTGTTCTGTGTCATAGTCTGAACTAAATTTCTCTACCCCTGCAGTCTGTCTGGACCTCAGCAAGGGTGTGTGTGTGTGTGTGTGTGTGTGCAGGGAGTGATACATTTGCTCACAATGTGCTCGGCCTTGGAGATGCAGCAAGGGACTGGACAGGTCTCAGCTTTGGGAAGCTCAGCATCTTACAGCCCTAGAAGCATGCACTGCTGCCCAGGGGCTGGGAGGCAAGGGTGATGTCCCCTCTCAAGAACAAGATGGCCATGACGAGAGACGAGATGCTCTGTGTGTCAGAGCCGCTTGGGTGGGCCTGGTGGCCGAGATCCTGCAGGGCCTTCAGTACTACAGGCAGCAGTTTATACAGTGACTAGCTTGCAGGAAGCACCTGTGAATGCTGGGTGACTGTGTTGGCCCTGGGAACGATGGCAAAGTGGCATGCCTTTCCCTGGCTGCTACTGGGGTCAGCACAGAAGCCAAGAAGGATGCCCTGATAGCCGAAAGGTGACTCTGGACTCGGGAAAGGGGGCATTTCTAAGAAGAGCCATTAGTGGCTTGCTGCTGTGCTGGCACGCACTGGGGATTGGTGGTCCACAAGGCTTGGGGCGTGTGGGGAAGGAGGACCTGAAGCCCTCTGCTGGCTGCTTGACTGGATCTCGGGTGGAGTCCAGAGTGAATCTGTAAACAAAGATGAACTACAATCCTCATTGAACCTCAGGCAACTAAGTGTTAATTTAGGAAGCCCAAGAGCCCGAGAGACCCAGTCAGAGGACAGGTGACACCCAAGTCTGTGTTTCAGGTTCCAGACCAGGAAGCCAAGCTCTGTGTCCCAGGATTAGCCAGTTGCTGGGAGCTCACACTCTCCTGCAGCCACCATGGCCCCTGGGTTTTGCCTTGGAAACCCCAGCAAGCATCTCCCTGGGGATCACCTAGGAGACCCATGTTCAGTGCATACACAGCTTGGTTAGACATGGCGAGAAGGAGGTCCCCGAGCTTTCCTGTGCAATCACCACAGAGATTATGTCTGCAGGTGGCACCAGGAGACGCTCATTCAAGAGTCCAGGGATCCTGAGTGGAGTCCCCAGCCTGGGTATCACACAGAGTGGATGCAGAGCCTGCCTCAGCCTGGAAGATGGCCATGCCAAGCGCAGCCTCTAGGGGTGCTCCGTGCATGGGGTCTGTGTTGGGGTGTGGGTTGGTTTGTCCTCAGCAGTACTGGCAAGGCCATACGACCCTGAGAGTTTAGCTAACGAGGAGCCTAGCAGGCCAGAACAGGCAATACTATTTCCTCGAGCTGTGCTGTGTCTTTGGACAGGAGGTGGGCCTGTGTCTAGAGGTCTCACGGGGGCCCAGAAGACAGCCTTGCAGACATCTTCCAGCCGGCTCACTCCACAGCAACAGAAGCTGTGGAGTCCCCCTGTCTCCCTCTGGGACCCCTTGGTCTCTCCCTCCTGAAGTCTGAGTTCAGGAATGTTCCCCAGCACCTGACAGATCTGGAATCATGACATGGGATGCTTACTGTGCCTGCCTGTGGGTCAGAGCTAGGGAGGGAAATGTTCAGAGTGTCTTCTGCTGGGAGTAACCATGAACAGTAGGAATATATGAGGAAAAGGAGCAGAGAGCCCGGCTCAGACAGTTACAGCTTCTGAGAGGAGCCAGGGAAGGTAGGACAACCCTGAGCAAGGCAGGACAGATGAAAGTCTGCAGATGTTTGTGAGCTGGGGTCCTGCTGTGGAACCCAGGCTAGCCTTGAACTCATGGTATTCCTCCTGCCTCAGTTTCCTGAGTGCTGGGATTTCAGAGGTGTGTCACTTAGCCAGCATCAATGTTTTCTATTCTGTATCTAGTCTTGTCTTGAGCAGCTGGGCCTTCATGATAGAGGTTCACCCTCACAGGTGGGTCACCCAGATTTGCTTGTTAACCATAAACTCAGAGAAGTGTCAGGTGTGTGGCAAGGGACATTCCAGAGTCACTGGGCTGTACAATCTGATCTCGTGTGTGCAAAAACAAAAGCCACCCCATTCAGGCTTCACTGGGGGCCCAATGACTCTGTTCCTGGCTCAGATGTCCTTGTTTCTCTCCTCACCGGTCCAGCCAGGCCATCAGGGATCTCCAGGAAGAGGTGTCACGGCTCCGCCTACAGTTGGAGGACAGCCTGCATCGGCCACACCCAGGGAACCCAGCTCTTGTAGCTTCTGCTTTCAACTACTCCTCCCAGACCCAGGACAAGCTGGTGGATTCCTCTCCCTCCTGGGGCTCCCGCTATGGCAGGTAGAAGATCGCCCCCAGCTCCTACCTCTGTTTCCTATGGAGTTAGCCCGCCTCTGGCCCTCTCTGGGTTCATGGACTCAGACACTTATGCCCCACTCACATTTGTTTAGTTTATGGCAGAGGTGCAGATATGCCATGGTCAATCTGTGGAGGCTGCCTCATCCAGTGATGTCATCTCTCTCTTCCATGTTGCTAGTAAATCCACAGAGAGGTTGTCTGCTGAGCCTAATGGTACAGAACCAGCTGGGCCAATGGGAAGACGGCGAGCCAGGTCCTCCTCTGTGCCCCGGGATGTACCCAGACTGTTCCTGAGTAAGTGACCAGAGACTGGGACTGGTTTCTGGGACCCCTGTCAGTGCATTGGCTCTGTGGTCAGGGAACCCAGAAAAGCCTGGAGAAGGTCATCTGTGTATGTCTGGGGCTGGGGCTGGGGCTGGGGCTGTGCTCTGGGACGAAGCACATCATTAGTCCTAGCCCCATAGACTGTGCCGCTACTATCAGAAGAGTCACTAGCCTCGACTGCAAGTGGATATATTTCTGCTGAGGACACTAATGCCTGCGCTGCAGAGCCCTCACTGACAGAGAACCGTTGTGGAGTTCAAACTGGGGTTCAACCCCAGTTCCTGTTCCTGGCCAGTTTGTCACCTGCTCTGAGCAGATAAAGTGACCGTAAACCATATAGAAATGAGAGCACCACATCCTGGGTTTGCTGCACAGGTGCATCATAGCCACAAAACTCCAGGCTGAGATTCCGGAGGCGTGGACCCTTGGGAAGACCCAAGACCAAACACAAGCACCCCCCTGACCTCTGCCCTTGCATGCTCACTCCTCCAGTGAGCCCCTCACCTGCCCCTTCTGAGGCTCCCTTTCCACATAGGCTCAGAATTTAAATCGCTCTCCCCCGGGCTGTCATCTGAGAAGAGCAGGACCTTTGAGGAGCATCCCCAGGCTGCACAGGAGGGGACAAGATCAGTAGGCAGCATGAGGCAGAAGGAAAGAGTCTCCTTCCGGGGCCAATACACAGGTGAGCTTTGTGCACGCTTGACACGTGTCAACCATGGAGCCTCGTCCTCGGTCCTTGTTTTATTTTTTTGCTTGTTTAGTTCCCATGTAAACATGTTTGTGTGTATGAGCATATATGTGCATGACCGCATGTGCACGTGTGGAGACCAGAGGCCACTGTCTGCCATCTTCCTCCATCCCTCTCCACCTTATTTTCTGAGGCAAATCTCTCACTGAACCCAAATCTCACCAATAAGCCAGTCTGGACGGCCAGTTTGCCCCAGGAATCCAGGCCCTTAGCGTTCTCAATGCTGGGATTGCAGGTGGCAGCATCCACCAAGCTTGCCCTGGGAATCTCGGCCCCTAGCTCCTCAGCCCTGGGATTACAGGTGGCTGTACTTACCCAGCTTTCCCTGGGAATCCAGGCTCCTAGCCCCCTCAGTACTGGGATTGCAGCTGGCTGCACCCACCCAGCTTGTATCTGGTCTTCCATTTGTGCTGTAAGCACTTGGTCTGCTTACAGGTCATCTCTCCTGCCTCAGCCCTTGGTTTTTATTAAGTATCCCAAACCGGCTGGGAACTCAGAACATATTCACTTCTATCCAGTGCGATTTCAGGAGGTTTGAGTCCACACTGGAAGCAGCCAGTTTTCCAGTGACATCAAGGACTTTTCAGTAGCCGTCCAATACAGTCCTGTTCTGTCCAAAGTTCCAGAAATTGGTTCTATGATGTCCCCTCTTCTAGCCATTTAGAAGAGATGCTGCTGACCCCTCAACTGAGCCTGAGGCAAGGAAGGGACACCGCCGACTCCTAACACATGACACCAGTCATGACATTTCTGTCACACCAGCTTCCACGCCCTGCCTCTGCTGAGTGTGTTCATCACTCCCAAGGGCGAGAGCTGGCAGATACTTCTAGAAGTAGAGATGCAACAAGGAGCTTGGAGAGGGCAGTAGTAAACAGATGTTGGTGAATATGTGCGCACACGTAGTAAAGAGACATCTGTGTTCTGTGCACACACATAGTAAACAGACGTCTGCGTTCTGTGCACACACGTAGTAAACAGACGTCTGCGTTCTGTGCACACACATAATAAACAGACGTCTGCCTTCTGTGCACACACGTAAACAGACGTCTGCATTCTGTGCACACACGTAGTAAACAGACGTCTGTGTTCTGTGCACACACGTAGTAAACAGACGTCTGTGTTCTGTGCACATGTGCACACATGTTCACAGTGGGGACATCTACAGTATTGCTTCACATGTGCACAGGAGGCAGGCGGAGGACAGCTAACAAAACTGTGGGAAGAGGAAAGAGACTGTTAGACCGGCCCCAAGTCCACACAGGTGTTGACATGATCATTCTGGATTCTTCCCCAGGCCAGGAGTACCACATTCTGTCCCCCAAGGATGTCCTGAAGGGCAGTGGCACAGCCTCCTGTCCCCATTGCCAACCTATTAGGACCCGGGGCACAGGTAAGAGACAGTGTTCTGGGTAGATGAGCCTCTAACCACTGGGAAATTTTCTTAACGCTGGCCATGGACCATTTTGTGAGAGGAGAGGCTCAGAGCTTAAGTAGCTTGCTCAAGAGCGCACAACTCACAAGTGATAGAGCCAGTATTTGAACTCAGGTCTTTATGACTCCAGAGCACCGGCCCCTCCCCACCATGGATCGCTATCCTGACAGACCACATGCACTCATTCACTCTCACTTAGCACCTACCAATGTTGTCCCTAAGGAACCAGCAACAAAACGGGGCAACCACAGACCAGAGGTGCATGACAAAAAGGGGCATGGGAGGTTCCCAGAGGGTGTACTAGCCTAGCTTGGTCTGGAGAGCAAGAGGAGAAGTCTGATGCTCAGCCAGGGGTAGCACGAGGGATCTACATCGTACGAACACCATGACCCTGCTGTGGACTATTCCCCTCAGCCCCCACTGGTTTCCTGGTTTCCCAATGATTGTTATGAGAGGATCAAGTCTATCTCAAAGGCAAAATGGGCTTATCATCTAGAGGGTCTGGGCATGAGATTAGATAGCCACTTCCTTTGACAAAGTACTGTCTTGTGGCAGCTCAGCTTCCTCCGACTGTGGAGGGAGATGGGCAGAGTAACTAGCACCATGAGCTGCTAGCATGTGGCCGGTGCCTACTTACACCATCGTGGTCGCTGTTTGTGTTGTCTTCCCACGCACAACCTTTCCAGACATCTCTCTCTCTTCCCCCTTCCAGGCAGTGCTGTCTCTAGAGAGCCGCCGGAACCATCCACGGCTGACACCCTCCGCTGTCCTCTGTGTGGTACAGTCAGGTCCACTGCAGAAGTAGATGGCCCCAGCTCAGCCCACTCTAGTAGGAATGCACGCTCAGCATCTTCCTTCAGTCTTGGGCTTGGTCAGCCCTCAGGAACGCTATAGGCTCGGCTGCATCTGCCCATAACCTCACACAATTTCTATGTGTCCTTCCTTCCCTTACAGAGAAGAACACCCCAAGGAAAACTGCATCTTCCACCCCCAGTCCCAAGCTGAAGAACAGACAGCTGGGCTCACCTGTACAACCGCTCCCTGGACTCTGGTACCTGGCTGCTGCACCCTCAGCCCCAACCCCACCAGCCTTGGCCTACATCTCCTCAGCTCCCATCATGCCGTACCCACCACCCACTGTGTGAGTCTTCCCTTCCAGCTGCCCTAACCTGCTTGAGTACCTGCAAAGCCAGCTGTCTTACATCATGTCAGAGGGATGGGAGCCATGGTGGCACCTTCTTGTAAAATGGGGCAGAAGCCTGAAATTCTTGTACTCGCTCAACAAACCCTTAGGGGCAGACTACAGGGTGATGGGGACCCAACAGTAAAGCAGACTTGCAAGAGGGCCCTGTGTCTGGGAGTCACAACTTTCTGGGTACCGAGAATCCTAGCGTTGTAGTGAGTAAATCTGTATTTTTATACAGTGGTAAGAATAGTTTCTTGGTTTTTTCCTCCCCTTTTTTCAACTGATTTTCATTGGTGGAATGATTTTTAGATTTAGAAGGTAGAAATCTTAGTGGACTTTTCCCAGTTCTCCCACGCACTATAACTCCCCATAGCCTGCGCTGATGTCTCTCTTCATGCATACACGTTACTGTAGAGAACCAGCTCCAATGCTTCAGTATTAATCTGAGCCTGCGGCTTTCCTCTAGCATCTTTGATTTATGTCTGAAGCCATTTCTATTCTGGGGTAACATTCAGGATCTCCTTCATTTAACTGGGCTCCTCTTGGTTGTGGCAGCTGCTTCATATTGCCCTGTCCATGCCTGGGACGTGCAAGACCACCGACTAGATGGTTTTGATATTGAACACCAGCTACTAAGAAGGGAAGAGTGGGCATGGTGGCCTGGTAATATTTCAGGGTCAGACATGACTATGCAGGCATACCCTCCACCCTCCCCTCTCATCACTGCTGTGGCTGAGGCAGAGGACTGTTTCTGTAGGCCTCAATTTTTCCGTCTGTTCAATGGGGTACTGCTGTGTGAGGATGAAGCGAAGCATGTCTGCAGACTCCACTGGGTGTCTGTGGAGTGTTTTCTGTACCTGGGAAATGCCATGACGGACTGAATGACGCCGTCTCTCCAGACCCCTTCCTGGCTTAACTCACCAGCTACTGCTCAGCCCGTTTCCACTGCTGTAAAGTGAGTTAGTTGGGATGCAATGTTATCCATAGACAGTCTTCCTGTGTGGATGACAGGCGGTAGCTGCCTCTGTGGCAGCTGATGCCAGGAGGGACAGAAGTCCGAGGCACCAGCAGGCAGCCTTGCTTCATGTCCAGGCCCTGACTCGCATGGTGTGGATACCTGCCCAGGTTTCTTGTCCCTGGGCAGGGAGATTGATGGCGTTTATCAGCCCTCTGGGACCCTCAGGATTCTCTACTGTTCTCAAGGCAAATCTTTACAGTCTGGGCTTAGGGAAGAGCTCACGAGGTTGTGGTGGCCACAAGAAAAGGAGATGAAGTAGCCAGCAGTTGGACAGATCACTGTAGCTCTCTGACCTGTTTGTTCTTCTGAGATGATAAAGATGACCACAAGAAGGACCGTTTGGGAAGCCGGTGCTGCATCAAGGGCGGCCAGTAGCCTAGTGCCTTAGGTATAGTTAGAGCAAACCAAGCCCCAGGTTCCTCCGGGGCCAGACTGCAGGACTGAGCTTGCTCCATAGCTGAACTAGAAATGTCAACAGTGCTGTGCTGCCACCTGCTGGCCATATGCAGCCCCGCAGCAGAGGCTCCGTAGTCCAAGCACCTTTGGCTTCTGCCAGGGAAAGCTTGCAACTCTCAGGCCTCACGTGAGCTCAAAGTATCAGAGCCATAGAGAGCCCAGATTCTCCACAAAGAGGGAGTGTTAACTGTTCTGATACCTCCAGGAAGCACAGTCATTAGCATTCACAGCTTAGCATTCTCCATCAACCTGCAACCTGCAGATTAGAGAATGTTCCAGATACTGGTAGAATTCCGTAGCAGCTCCAGGGTGCACACACAGACTGCTAAGCGAGAGGATGGTGTGAGCTAATTGTGCCTTGCACCTGCCACGCGTATTCTCCTTCGTCCCTCCAGGTTCATCTCTCCACATGGACCACACAGAGGGAGGAAACAGACCAGGGTGTTGAGCGGATGTGCAGCTGGGCGCCAAACCCATAGCCTGTGCTGTTGCTCGGCTCTCTAAATTGTGTTCTTCTTCCTTCTTCCCAGATACTATGCAACCCCAGCACCTACCTCAGCTCGGACAGCCTCCCCGCCTGCCCAGGGACGTCGGGGAACCTGGCACTCTGTCCACCTGGGTCTGAATGACCTGGAAGAGCTTCAGGCGGCACTCAACGAAGCCGCGCAGGCTGCTGAGAATGTGCGCGCCACCACCCGCCAGCTGAGCCGGTCCCTGTCTGCCGACCTGCGCCACGCCAGTAGCCTGCAAGGCTCTTGCCTCTTCTGACTCCCTGGAGACTCCGACTGAGGAGGCGAGGAGGCGAGGAGGCAAGGAGGCGGGCAACCTCTGTTGTCCCCTAGACAAGTCTCCTGGAGCCATTGATGGCTGGAAACGCCATGCCCCCTCCCCAGGAGCGACACCTGCCTACTCCACGTAGCATGTTTAAAATGGAGAGACATTGGCCTGGGCAGTAGTGGATGAACATCAAGGGGACCAGCCTTAACATGGGTAGTGATCAAGGCCACCTCTGTCCAGGCAGAGCCCCTGAGATTTTCTTTGCCATCCCTTCTGCCCATGCCCACCTATAGGTAACAACATGGATCTTACAGGACAGAATGTCTTTACACTGGGGAGCTACCTTGAGCTTGGATCCTTCTCAGAAGGCCAGTGGGGACAAGGAAAGCCTAGGGTCGCTGCATTGTTCCTGTCCCTGCCTGTAATAGCCATGCCGAGGCGGGGAGACCCTGGCTAGGGATGTTCATCCTAAGCAGCCTGTGGACAGTAGTACTTGGGGACCCGTGGGATGTCTTGGGATAGAGGCCTCCAGTGACACATGTCCAGATCTTCCGTGATTACAGAAGTTTCCCCCATGAGCCCACAGAGCAGAGGCTACCCAGGCAGAGAAAGAAACAGCCAGCAGCCTCAGACCTTCCCGCTACCTGCCTGGTCCTGGCTGAAGCTGAGAAACCATGCCAGCACCCCTTTCCCCATCCCATAGCGGAGTGATCTTAGCATTTCTGAAATGTGTGTTTTTCACAGATTGTTTGTATATTTGAGGCATTTAAAAAATCTATTTTCGTTATTAAAGCAAATGAAGGAAAATGAATAATGGTCTTAAGAAAGGGAAAAGAAATTCCCAAAGCTACTCGTGTCTGTGGTGTTTACTGAAAGTCTGCAGCTTTTAAAGATGAGGGTGGGGCAGGGAAGTGGATGCCTAGCTGCTAAGATCTCCCTAGGTACCTGCTGCATAGACTTCCAGAACAATCTGCCTGCCCTTTTATTGTCTCTGAACATTCCTTCCTCCTACCGTTAGTCCAGAGAGGCCAGCAAAGCAAGGCTGTAGTAGAGGGAGACGCCCCATGCCAGATTCTCCTTCCAGATGGAGCAGCACCCTCTGCCCGTGCCCACTTTGATACCGGGCATCATGTGCAGTTCTGCAGTCTCGTTCTTCCCCCAGTGCTGACAGGCAGAGCAGGGCACCACAGAGCTGTCTGTGCCCGCTGCCTGTTCCATTTTGGGTGGAGGGGGCGCCGTGTCAGGAGGCTGCAGATGCTGGTCATCCAGCACAGATGACCTTACCAGAGGGCTGAGTGTAGGTGGAAACCCCTCCCCAAGGAATGGTGCTGCCTACGCTCAAGCTGAGTGGTCCTCTCTGGAAATGTCCTCATGGACACACACACAGCACATCTCCTGGATGATTGCAAATCCATTTGAGTGTGAAGATTATCTCACACCTTGTGTTTGTCACCCAGTGGACTGAGCCCCCAAAACTCCAGTCATAACTGTGAAACAGTTGTCAGCTGTCAACCAGTCTCATCTTACAGTGTCACCATATGGGCACCCTGAGAATTCCTCCTGGGGACATCCAGCCCTCGGACCTACACCTAAACCTATCATGCCATCTTGCCCTGGCCTTTTGTACCATGCCCGTGGCAGCATCCACACGAGCCCTCCTATCTCCCAGCTCACCTCTCCTCAATGATTAGGATGGCACCCTTGTGATGGGCATTATACTCCTGGATTCCCAACCCCGACTCCTCGGTGGTCTTCTGCCTTGCTGTCTTCAGGTGTGCCCTCTTGGCACGTACAAGAGCAGCAGGCTTTTTTCAGCTCCTTGTAGCCTGAGTAAGATGCTCCTTCCTGGAAGCCTTCTCAGATTTCCCCAGGTGGGGCTTGTTGGACTTAGCTGAGACTCTACTCATGGCAGGCCTCTCCGTGAATGAATGAATGAATGAATGAATGAATGAGCAAAGACATGGTTATTGAATGTTTTGCCAAACCTTTATTGGTGTGAAGAAAGGACCAAGATGCACAGGGTGGGCGTGGTGAGCATGAGAACAGAGCACAGACGCCTGGCCTTCCTAGGGACCCTCCTCTGTCTTCTTTCTCTCTGGCTCACGCTGCTTCTGCTGCTGGCTGCACACATCCTAGGGGACAGCAGGGAAGAGAGCAGAGTGACTGAGCCAGTTGCGGTGGCATACCTGGGGGTGCTGAGGCAGGAGGATTGTAGAGTTACAGAATAACCAGGCTGGTCTTGAACTCACAGAGATCCGCCTGCCTTTGCCTCCCAAGTGCTGGGATTAATGGTGTGTGCCACCACCAACTGGCTATAAATACATTTTTGAAGGGAAAAATGAACACAATGATTAACTAGAAAGGCAGGGTAGTGTCAGCCAGCTGGAACCAAGATTTACCATGGCTTCTCTGGAGTATCTAGCGCAAGCCGTTCCCCTCTGAGACTCAGCTGTACACCCCATTGAGTGGGAGCACAGAGTCCCCCAAATGGGAGCCAGCATTTCTGCGCACGCCTGGCCACGGGTGCGGGGTGAGTCTACTGGCCCCACCGTCGTGAGATGAGGCAGCTGAGCCCTAGGTGGCTGGGTGACCTTTCTTCCATGCCCTGGTTGTGAGGCGGAGGTGGTGAGCTGTGAAACACCCCAGTTCTATGATTGTTTGCAACTTCCCCCTGGGAACGCAGCGTTGGGGGTGGCAGGGAGGGCTTGGGTGGAATCACAAAGAGCTGCGTGTCTCTGGAGCTACGTGCAAGCGCTCTGACTGATCCTGTGACAAAGTCAAAGCTGAGGGGGCCTTTTCCTCAGCCAGGTTTAGAGAGAGCATCAAGACTGGGCCACCCCTGACTACACCGAAGCCATCAGTCTCGCTGGAGCTGGAGAACCACAGAAGACTTCAACCACAGCTTGTAGTGAAAATGAAGGCCAGGGAAAAGCCTGGCACCCTGGCACCAGCCGTCTCCTCGGTTGCCCTTTCTCCTGCCCCTTCTCCTCCCCAGTCTTTTCAGGATCTCCTTCTTAACCCCACCCACACCCAGCCTGTTGCCTGTCTATGGTCTCTGTGAATCTCAGCTGCCACCGCAGGCCGCAGAGTTCCTTACAGCAGGACCCCTGCCTCCCCGGGCTGCCTCAGCCTCCAGGGTCACCCAGAACGAGACCACGTCCAGGGTGGTATCATCCATCCTCTTCATTTACCTTCATTTACCTTTTTCCAGTCAGTGTATATGATTTCTGACTCATCCATGCCCAGACTTCTGACAGCTTCCAGGAATTCCTCAAGAAGCTCTGGGGCAATATCTGTCTTGTTCGCTGCAGGAAGAACAGGCGAGCACATGGGAGGTCAGGCAAGAATGTGGGATGTGGCTGGGGGCCCAAGGGCAGAACCCTGTGTAGCTGAGGATCGGGGTGGCAAGGGGCCTACCATAGAAGGACAGTCCCAAGTTTTTCTTGTCTTCCAGGGCAAAGGCAAGCATGAAACCCCTATGTTTCATGAACACTTTCAAGTGGGCAACATGTTCTACTGCTCCCTCTGCAGGAGAAAAGGCTCTGAGTCACGGGAATGGTGCCAAGGTTTCCATTCCCAAGGCAAGGAAGCAAACAAGTGGGCAAATGCCTGGGGATCCCCAGAGCTGCCGTGTGCTCAGTTTCTGCTGTTCTTCATAGATGAGGAAAGCCAGGGGCCTTGGAAAGATGGTGACTATCTACTCCCATTACACAGAGGAGGGGCACAAGGGTTAAAAGCCTCGGGGCTGCTACGCAGTGTCCGATCAGACCCATCAGCATTGTGTGGCCTTTCTGTGTGTTGTCCCTGGGGACATGGAGGCATGGCTGCTCACCCCATGGATTCCCACTCTGAGCTCACAGAGAATGGGAAAGATTGTTAAAAGAACGACATAACCACCCTGTGCTGTTTCCTCCTCTGATCCTTGCGATACCCTCCTAGAAAGGGCCAAGTTCACATGAAGTATTTCCAGCAGAGCCCAGCACATGGTATGAACTCTCAGTTTCTGCTGGCCAGCTAGTGCTCTCTGTGGCCATAAGATCCAGGGCCTTGGCCACCCTCTCGCCTAAACTGGCCTAGCCCCCTCCAGAGGCAGATCCCTCCACATGAGTGCTGGTTCTCACCAAATTTTGAGAGAGTCCCATTCTCTCTCTGGACTCCCAGCTTGGTGGAGTTAAAGACACACCGGTCCTCCCTACAGGCAAAGAGAAGGAGAACAAAGAGTGAAAGGTGATGAGGAAATGTGACCAGCACGGGGGTCCAGAGGCAGCTAGAGAAGACAGCTGTCCTCGTTCCTGATGATGGGTGGGGAGCTGCTGCAAGGACTCACGAGGTCTGGTACTCCTGGAGCAAGATCGTGTTGTCTGTCAAGTTGGGGGTAAAGTAAAAATATTCTGCCTGTATCTTTTGAACTGCCTGTTTGAACTCGAGGTTGCGTAGAGCGGAGCCGATGTAAAACCATTTGCCAGAGAGCTGGGAAGATAAAGGCACACAGGTGAGCAGGCCTTGCTGTGTGGCAGTCATCAGCGATGAGAGATAGGCGAGAAAGGGCTCCTGAGCCACACATCGGGGAACTGAAGCCCCAGGCCAGGATCATACAGGCAACTCAACAATCAGCCCTCCACTGCTCTCTTCCCTTCTAGAGACTTCAGAGGAATGCTCCTGAGTTTGGAGTCCCAGGCTGGTTAGAATTTCCCACAGGAGAGGCACAGACAGGGAAGGGAAAGCCCCGAGGAAAGGTAGCTATGCACAGTGCTCAGAGCCAGGCCCCGGGCAGGCACTCACCCAGATCAGTGTGTCGTTGGTAATAGCTGTGCCTGTGATGTTGGCATGTTCTGGGTTCTGGGCCTCCAGAAGTGGCAAGAGGCTCAAAATGACAAGAACCATGTGCAGCACCATGCCAACACTCAGAGGTGCCAGAGCCAGGAAAAACTAATTCATGGCTGGAGGGTGCAGTGACCTTTATAGCAAGATGTGGGCAGGGCACAGGAGGTCAGCCAGGGACTGCGGGGCTGTGACACAATCCCACCAGTGCTGGGAAAAAACTTGCACAAAATGCCCTCTCGAACCACCTGTAAGTGCAGTTCTCACAGCCAGCCCTGACCCAGACTCCTGTCCTACAATTTCCTAAAAGTCAGAGTGTTGATTCATGGCGAAGGTGGCTACAAAGCTATTCCAAGGACACCTGAAATGTTAACAGCCATAGATTTTTAGTATAGATCCAAGCTAGTAATTTCATCCATTTCTTATCCCATGGAGCACGAGTGAGACACAACCCCCAGTCACAAATCAGACCCCCAAGGTGCTATGAAGAGGTTCCAGGTCAGAGTTGGAAGTGAACTTGGAAGACACTTAAGGGGTCAGGTCAAAGTCAAAGATGGGTGGCTAGATTTCAAATGAGTGTGATACTTCTGGGGAGCCCTGCCCCCCTGAAGACAGCCAAATACCCAACAAAGGCCGGTGTGGATCTGAGGGGAATATCTAGTCCAGCAAACGCCCCACTATCTCAACCAGACAAGGACATGGCAGTGTTTGCCCAACCCAGGAGCTGTGCTCAGCATCCAGCAAGCATCCCGTTCTAGTTCCTGCCTGTAGCTCTCTCTTTGTTCACATGAATGAACACTCTCAGAAAGTGTTGCTATGGCCAGGCACAGCGACGCCCACTGGGGCGGGGGATTGTTGCTGGGCGCTTGAGACCAGCCTGGAGTTACACAGTTTCCAAACTTCAACAACAACGAAACTGCTATAGCATGTTTACAATTTGTTCTTTCTATTTTTTGTGGCATCCATTATTTTTATATTTTAGTATAATCAGAGTTACAGTTTTAATGACACATAACTTGTCACTCACTATATTCTAACTTCATGAGACCCTTTCTTTAATCTGTGGCATTTTGTATTGTATCTCCCCACCCCCTTGACAAGCATCAGAACAGCACCCGACCATCCAGCAGAAAAAAGCATGCATGGACTCCCACATCCTGCATGTGGATGACTCTGGTGGAGTGATTTAAAGTAGCCCTAGCATCAATATGTTAAATGCACCAGGAAAGTGGGAAATGCACTGAGGTCTCCTGCAGAAAGAGTCCTGTCAGCACCAGAGGAAAATGAGCTAGTGGTAGATTTGACAGCACAGATGAAGCTCAACAGCACTGTAGCCAGTGGCAGAGCTCAGATATCCCAGAGGCAGGATGCTATGGATCCGTTTATAGGTGTTCTAGGATCTCCCAGACTAATCTGTAAGGATAAAACTGAAGTCAGTGGCTGCCTAGGGCAAAAGAAAGGGGCCATGGATGGCAGGGAAAGAAAAGGCAAGCCTGACTTTGTTAATCACAGATTAGAGTCCACTTCGAAAGGCACTATAATTAAAAAGCACACCTATCACTGGCTCAAGAAAATAGGATAGGGGCTGGAGAGATGGCTCAGCGGTTAAGAGCATTACTTGTTCTTTCAAAGGTCCTGAGTTCAATTCCCAGCAACCATATGGTGGCTCCCAACCATCTGTAGTGGAATCTGCTGCCCCTTCTGGCATAAAGTCGGGTATGCCAATGGAGCATTCATACATAAAATAAATAAATCTTTTTTATTGGTTTTATTGAGCTATATATTTTTCTCTGCTCTCTTCCCTGCATCTCCCCTCCCCTTCAACATTCTTCCATGGTCCTCATGCTCAGGAGATCTTGTCTTTTTCTACTTCCCATGTAGATTAGATCCATGTATGCCTCTCTTAGGGTCCTCATTATTGTCTAGGTTCTCTGTGATTGTGAATTGTAGGCTGGTTTTCTTTGCATTATGTCTAAAAGTCACTTATGAGTGAGTACATATGATATTTGTCTTTCTGGGTCTGGGTTACCTCACTCAATATGATGTTTTCTAGATCCATCCATTTGCCTGAAAATTTGAAAATGTCATTATTTTTCTACTGTGTAGTACTCCATTGTGTAAATGTACCACATTTTATTTATCCATTCTTTGGTTGAATGGCATTTAGGTTGTTTCCAGGTTCTGGCAATGACAAAAAATGCTGCTATGAACATAGTTGAGCACATGTCCTTGTGGCACGATTGAGCATCCTTTGGATATATACCCCAAAGTGGTATTGCTGGGTCTTGAGGAAGGTTGTTTCCTAATTTTCTAAGTAATCACCACACTGACATCCAAAGGGGTTGTACCAGTTTTCAATCCCACCAGCAATGAAGGAGTGTTCCCTTTACCCCACAACCTCTCCAGCAAAGAAGCAAAAACTATAAAATGGAAAAAAGAAAGCATATTTACCAAATGGTGCTGGCATAACTGGATATCAACATGTAGAAGAATGAAAATAGATCCATATCTATCACCATGAACAAAACTCAAGTCCAAATGGATAAAAGACCCCAATATAAATCCAGTCATACTGAACCTTATAGATGAGAAAGTGGGAAGTACACTTGAACGCATTGGCACAGGGAACCACTTCCTAAATATAACCCCAGCAGCACAGACACTAAGAGAGACAATTAATAACTGAGACCTCCTGAAACTGAACACTTCTGTAAAGCAAAGGACATGGTCAACAAGACAAAATGACAGTCTACAGATGGGAAAAGATCTTCACCAACCCCACACCAGACAGAGGTCTGATTGCTGGGCCAAAATTATCTTAGGGCCTGTACCTCAAGGCCTATAGGACCGAGGAGAACCTGACTTGAGTCTGAGTGAGGATGAGGCTCGACTGTCTCTCATTGGCTGGAGCTACCCCCACATCACACCATGTCACTTGACCTGTATAAGCTGATGCTCACAGTAATAAACCGAGTTCCTGCTTTGACACAACTCCCTATCACATATGATTGTCCTGCATTGTGGGGTTGCAGAACAGGCATCCTGTGTCATGGGGTTGCAGAATGGGCAGATAGCAAAGAAACCTTTCCCTGGGGAATAAGGAAGCTCAAGGAAGCCTAGCACTGATCTCCAAAATATACAAAAAACTCAAGAAATTGATTATCGAAAGAACAAATAATCCAATAAAAATGGAGTACAGACCTAAACAGAGAACTCTCAACAGAGGAATCTAAAATGGCTGAAAGACACTTAAGGAAATGCTCAACATCATTAATCATCAGAAGAATGCAAATCAAAAAACTCTGAGATCCCATTTTACACCTGTAAGAATGGCCAAGATCAAAAACACTGATGACAAAATAAATAAATCTTAAATAAAGAAACTAGGATAGTCTCCATTGTGTGGGTGAGATAACAAGCAGCACAGAGACATTAGTGACCTGGAGAAAGACACACAGCAGCAGGGTACCAGTCAATTGACACCTAAGATATGAGGACCCCTCTCTACCTCCTTCTGTAGCAGCAGCCATGAGAAGGACTGCTGATTCTTGATGTGGGATTCCCTTTTGTATGCTATGATTACCATTGGTTAACAAAGGAATTGCTTGGGCCTATAGCAGAGCTATAGGGGAACAGAGCTTGGCTGGGAGAAAGAAGGACAGAGTCAGAGAGAAGCCATGTAGCCCTGCCAGAGATAGACACCGGAACTTTTCCCAGTAAGCCACAGCCTCTGGCAATACACAGTTTAATAGAAATGAGTTAAATTAATATGTAAGAGTTAGTCAATAAGAAGCGAGAGTGAATGGGCCAAGCAGTGATTTAATTAATATAGTTTCTGTGTATTTTGGGGCTGGGCAGCTGGGATGAACAAGTGGCTGTCTCCTTCCTTGCAACTAATTGGCACCCACATCACCAACTAAAATCCACTTAAAGCCTGAGAGGGCTTGCAAAGGAATTCTGGACACTAAAAAAATAAAGTTTAGCCACATTTTTTTTTTCCAAATGAGTTTTGCTTGCTGGTGGCATGCTGTGGCTCCTTTAAGAGAGGTTTTCCTGATTAAGCCATAGCGAGGGGGGGGGGAAGCTGTTTTGAAATGCCAGCTTTCTGGGCTGTGCTGCCAACATGACCTCTGGCTCTTTCAGGAAACTAAGCATTTGAATGGGATTTGTAAGCAACCTGCTATGGCTTGTTTGGTGGCAACACGGACTGACTGTGTGCCTGGAGATGGGCATTGTGCAGGGCTCTGGGAGGCAGCAGAGGCAGAGAGCAGTTCCACCATGCCAGATTGGGCAGGGCAAGCAGTCACTTCTGTATTTGTCCTAGGAATGGCACAGCTTAAGTTTTAAGAAGTACTCCTGAACAGTAAAGAATTACAGATACACAATAGGACAGATTCAGACATAAAAAACCTCTAAATGGGTCACAGTGTTGGATAAATGTACATAGGCTTAGGAGAGAGAAGAAAAAATAAAGTATAAACAGTTATAAAAGGAAGTAAATGGTTTTAAAAAATAAAACAAAGTCTTTAAAGAGACAGAATACAGACAGCCATAGATTAAAAGGAGTAAAGAAAAATAAGTCATGTAAAAATGGAAAATTCACAGAGAGTCTAGATTATGTATATTATTGTGTTTTCTTTGAATTTTCTGACTGCAGAAAAACATTTGATTCTGGGGATTGCTAAGCTAAACCAACATATATACTTTAATGGTATCTTGCTTTCAAAATATGGATCTAAGGATATGTTACTTCTTTTGTTTCCACAGAAGATGAGAACCTGTGGATTAATTCTAGACTAATGTGGTTTGATGGACCAATAGCCCCTGAAAGGTTACCTTGAATACCCCTCAAAAATTACTTCACCCAATAAATAGCAGGAAGCAGATTGAAGAAAACTATGCCTATATTCCCAAATATTCTTTATAAATGTTTGTTTACATTTAAAGGGGGATATGCTGTAGAAATTTGCATTAGTATGAGTCTTGGTTTATTAACCCAAATTTAAGGTCAATTTTGTTATATGATATTTCTGATTTTGATTAAGGTATTGTGTTTCTGCAGCTCATTAAAAATGTAATGTATAATTAAGAAATATAGGTTAATAGATAATCATCTATAATAGTCAAGCTTGTAATTATGTTAGTATATATATATGTACAGAGATGTATTTCAAATGGATAGGCATTCTTCAAACCTTTCAAAGACAGCATATGACATTTAAAATGTTTTAAGAAGTTAGGACTTTTCATGACAATGAGACACATATGCTCCTGGCAGCACCAATTACTTCTAGAGGAAGGTGGGCATCAGTGAGGCTCCTTATGGAGTTTGCTAGCCATTTGGGCAAGAAACTGCTCTTGCCTGGACTCCTTGATGGTGTGCTGTATGAACTGAACATGCAGCACCCACAGAAAAATGACTGCTGAACTTGTCTAAAGGTGAGACAGTCCTTCAGAGTTCCTGCTTCATGAAAGAATCTGCCAGACATTCTTCAGGACACAGAAGAAAGTGACTGACAAACTATCAATATAGGTGGAACTGTCTTTGAAAGTTCCTGCTTCATGGGAAAGTCTCCCCGATGCAATGTGTCTGTAGGCTGAAGATGGATGCCCCAATGTTGTAGAAAAACTTTGAGTGACTGTCCAGGCAGCGAGATATCTCTGTCAATTCTAGAGTTTTGGAAGTTTCTTACAATGAACTTCCTGTTAACTTAGGTAATATTATATCCTTCTGGAGTCTTTGATGGTGTTGAAGAATAGATACAGTTTTCCTTAATCATGATATTGTAACTGTAATTCTTGCTTGATACCTGCTTTGTTATATGCAATTTTACTATGTCAAAGTTAAAACTTCCTTTTTCATTTAAACAGAAGAGGAACGGTGATATGAGATTCCCCTCTGTATGCTGTGAATACCATTGGTTAACAAAGGAACTGCTTTGGGCCTATAGCAGAGCTATAGGTGAACAGAGCTAGGTGGGAAAACTAAACTTAATGCTGGGAGAAACAAGGGCAGAGTTAGAGAGAAGCCATGTAGCCCTGCCAGAGATAGACACTGGAACTTTTTCTGGTAAGCCACAGCTTCTGGCAATACACAGGTTAATAGAAATGGGTTAAATTAATATGTAAGAGTTAGTCAATAAAAAGCTAGAGCTAATGGTCCAAGCAGTGATTTAATTAATACAGTTTCTGTGTGATTATTTTGGGACTGGGCAGCTGGGAACCAACAAGTAGCCTTCTCCTAATAGATCTAATTCTACATTGTAATATATCTACAGATTCTAATAGATCTAATAGAATAATAATCTAATAGAATCTGTAGGTCAGGGCTAGGAAAATATACCAAAGATTGTTGGGAAAAGTCCAGGTCCTATGTAGAGATCTTGACAACTTATGTATGACTGACCTCTTTGAACTTCAATTCCTTTGTATGAAAGCCTTTCACGGTCTGCCCACATTTCACAAGTCAAGCACATGAGATGAAAGCATAGCACACACTATGCTCATTCAGGGGGTGTGGCCAGTGTGCAGGAACTATCTCCATTAGGAGCATAAATGGTGTTTTTCCTGGCTTGACCCATATGCAGCTGGCTTCTACAGATCCAAGAGCAGGCGCTGAGGTGTTGGCTCAGTGTGTAAAGTGCTTGCCCTACAACACAAGGACTTCAGTTTGATCCCAGGAACCCATATACTCAAGTCTGGCCATGGTGGCAGACACCTGCCATCCCTGCAGGTTCCTGGTGCTCAATGGCCAGGCAAGCTAGCTGACTTGACGAGCTCAAGGCCAAATGAGAGAAGTTGACTTCTCTGAGAAAAAACATCTGAGGTTTGTCTCTGGTGTGCATACACACACCCTCCCCCCCCCACACACACACACACACAGAGAGAGAGAGAGAGAGAGAGAGAGAGAGAGAGAGAGAGAGAGAGAGAGAGAGAGAGAGAGAGAAAGAGAGATATGCACGTGCACACTCAGTGGCAATTGACCATTATTCTACTCTCCTACCGTGGACTGAGGACTGAGAGCCCTACCCATGACTGGCAGGCAGGACATAGCACAGCTCTCATGGCAAAATTAGGTCCCTCTCAAGGCCTTGACCCAGGCAAGACGCTAGGCCCAGAACTTTCAGTGTCTTTCTGTCTGTCCTCACAAGCTACTGGACATTGTGGGGTGAATTGGCTTTGACTGACCTTGCAGCACCGTGGACAGGACAAAGCCAGCAAACTGAGCTTTTCCCTGGAAGGCCAGCCTGCAGGGGAACCCATTCTGATGACTTCCTGACACCTAGGTTGCACAATGGGAGGTTGAGAAATGTAGGAATGATGGCTTAGAGGATGCTGCCAACTGCAACTTCTGGGAAGAAACTGGCTCAGCTCCAGGGTGTTAGCTGGCCAGGACACAGGGACCATGAATCAGTGAGGCAAAGAGGTGCACATACTCCCTTTTCCCCTCCAGCCCTTCCTGTTGGCTCCTGTGTCTCCGGTGTCATGTCTACAAAGCCAGAGAGGCTACTGACAGTGCCAGAGTTCTGATTTCCAGGCCAACCTGTCCTGTTGTCTCAGCTCTGCCATGTGTCACCTGCATAGACCCACTGATTCTGGTCTCTGATGTCTGTTTCATGGCGTCCAAGCCCCTCTGCCGCTGCCCTATCACCAGAAGGGGGTCACTGGCTCTTCCTACTGTGTGCATGAGCAAGGCTTGTTTTCCTAGCTGCAGTCGTGAATTCCAAACCATGCTGATGACTGGACACTGAGGTCTGCAGTAGTAGGTGTCCATATTGCACAGCATAGAGAAGGTTCTCAAACTGAGGAAGTAGTAACTTCGGACTTTTGCCTGCACCTTTTGAGGCAGGTGTTATGAATTCTCTCAGATGGAGTGTTACGATGGCCAGAAGGGGAACACAGCCAATATCTACCCACTGAAGAACAGATAACTTGCAATCTGTCCTTACTGTATCCATTCAGGCTCAACAATAGCCATCTTGAATTATGCACTTCTTTCAGGGAACTCTCCTGTTTTCTTTGCTTAGTTTCTCAGCAAACTATAAATTGGTACATTAGCATGGTATGTTGAACTTTTGTGTATGTACATATATGTGGGTGGGTGTCATGTATGTTCATATATGTGTATATACATATATATGTGTGCATGTATATGTCATGTATGTTCATATATATATGCATATGCATGCATGTGCCTGTAGAGGCCAGTGATCAACCCCAGGTGTTATTTCTCAGGAACTGTTCAGCTTATATATTTTTTCAAAGATTTACTTATTTATTTAGACAGTATCCTGCCTGTAGGCCAGAAGAGGGCACCAGATCTTATTATAGGTAGTTGTGAGCCACCATATGGTTGCTGGGAATTGAACTCAGGACCTCTGGAAGAGCAGTCAGTGCTCTTAACTGCTGAGCCATCTCTCCAGCCCTCAGCTTATATTTTTGAGGCAGGGTCTTTCACAGAACCTGGAGCTCATTGATTTGGCTGGGCTGGCTGGCAAGCAGGTCCCATTGATCCTCCTGTCTCTATTGTCCCTTTGCTAGGATTACAAGGGTGTGCCACCACATCCAACTTTTTATGTGGGTCTGAGGATTGAACTCTGGTCCACACACTTGTACAGCAGACACTTTACTGTTAGGAGCTGCAGACCCTGAGACCCTGAACTTTGTATGACTTCTTGCCTGCTGGAGTAAACAGCTTGTTTTCCTATGCTTGCAGCTGCTCTGAGCATGGGACCCTCATGAGTTCCTGAAAACAAGGAAGCGGTTTCTGGTGGGTTTACAGTGGAAAATCCCCTATTAGTCAAGGAGAGCACTAAATAAGCTGTCTGGGAGCATAATAAAATTGGCATTCTCGCTTCAAGAGTGGCCCATGTCTCTGTGTGTTCTTTAATCCCCAGGCTTTGCCTGACTGTGGTTTCAGGTGGTGCAGGAACCACACTTTCCTAAGAGTCATCTTCCCAGTCCCAGTGCACGGAGCTTTAAAACCAGGCCCTTGTGCCAGGAATGCACCTTCGCGTCTGACCCAAACTACAGGGATGCGCTTGGTGTTGCTGTGTCCAGAACCACCTTTCTGTAGTAGATCCCCAATAAACATGTACACTCCTAATCAGCCCCCTTCCTTCTTTGCTTTGGTGGCACCTATGGTCATCGCTTTTATTCTGGGCTGGGTCAACCCAGAACAATAAGATGTAACAGCATTGCCATCAAAATGAAAGAAGAAGCACACCTGATTCAACACACACACGCAAAACCCCGGGTCCAATCCCTGAGAATGGAGCCCACTGGAGGCTGGAAGGGCCCAGGGCAACTCCAGGCTTAGGGGCTTGGTTAGAGAATGGCTCTTGCTCCTCCTTCAGAACCCTGGCAGATGGCATCCATTTTGTCCTAAGCTTTAAGACTCAGCAGGGCACCTCCGTGCATCTTCCCCCATCACTGAAGAGCCTGTCTTTGAGTGAAGAAGCGTCAGACCACAGCCATCATTCCATTGCTCAGTTTTAAATATTTATTTAAAGTCCAGAAGGGAACTTGAGAAACAGAACCCACTAGGGGTTTGACCACACTGACGTTTAGGCAGAAACAAGAGGACGGCAGTGAACACACATCAACGGACTGGAGGGAAACACGGAAGGGGACACAGGAAGCAGCACTCAGATGGGGACCAGACAATGCTCATCTGGCCTGAGGCGGGGTGGGAGGGGTACACAGGCAGTGTCTGGGGAGGGTGGGCGGGGGAGGTATTAAATAATGAAAAGCAAATCCAATTCCCCACAAGACACAACTTTAGAAACACACAAATAGACACTGTAACATCAACCTTCTATAAAAATAACTCCATAGTTAAAATAACTTCAAAATCCAACTGGGGTCCCAACCTATGTAGGTTGCATGGAAGGTTACTGCTGTGGAGACTGATGAGGTGCTCAAAATCGGTCCTTCCTTCTCCACCCACATTGGCACTTAGGGGAAAGGACAGTGGGTCCCTACATAGCTGTGTAATGCTGAGAAAGCGGGAAGGTTGGCTGCGCTTGGAGGATGGACTCTTGGGAGGGAAGATCTTGGGTCTTTGGAAATGGCTTCTTATTTACATCCACCTTCAAGGTCAGCCCTAGCCGATACTCTTCCTCAGATCCGAGGAATCTTCTCCCAGGGCAGGTCTTCTAAAGGGAACTGAACCCTCCAGGAGCAAGGAGGACCACATTATCATCAGAGTGCCTCCTCAAGAACAGAAGCAGAATCTCTATACTTCTGGTTACTGGTAGGATTTTTTTGTTTTGTTTTTTTTTCTTTTTTCCTTTTTTTCTTTTTCCTTTGCTTCCTCCTCAGCAGATTACAGGGGTAGCACTAGTAACATTGTTAAATTCCCATTTGCAGGAGAGAGAGATTGTGGACAAGGTCCCATTAAAAATGTTTCTCCAAAGCCTTTGTGGCAACAAAAATAGTAGCACCTTCAGAATCTTAAATAAGGTTATTTTTTTCTTCGTAAAAAATCACATACATTACAAGAGACAATTGTGAGCACCAGCGATTTCACAGTGGGAGGTAGCATACAGCACCCCAACCTGGGGGTCAGTCTCTCCACACCCCCAGCTCTCTTGTTCTTCCTCACCTCTCCCAGGTGAAAAAATAGGAATACATATTCTCTTTGATTAAATAATATATATAGATAGATTTCTTTCTTTCCTTTTCTCCTCTTTTTTTTCATGTCTCCTTTCTAATATTGCACATCAAAAGCTCCCGAACAGGGACCAGCTGACAACACGCCACACCCTTCCCTTGAGGTGGCATCAATGGGGGTGGGGCTCTTTGGGCAGGAAGTTGGGGAGGAAGGGGCGTCTGCAGAGCTGGGCAAGAGGCCATGGCTGGAGTAGGCTACAAGTTCTGCTTGCTCTGATTGGCTCTTTGGTTGGTTCTTGGGGCTAGGCTGAGATGGCGGTTCTCCAGGACAGCCTAGTACAGCCTGGTACCCTTTCTCAATTCCTGCTGAGCAGATAACATCTGGGGCCTGCACCAGGGTCCTAAGGTGGCATCCTGAATCTTCTGGAACTAACTGCCCCCAGCCTCTTCTCTCCCCACAAGACTTAGTGGAGCCTCTAGGTCAGAGGTTGGAGGTCAGAGGAAGCATGCAGGTCCGACTTCGAGGCGGTACTGCTTCCCTGATGAGACAGGTGGGAGGTTGTCCACGCTGACAATGGGCAGCTGCTGAGGGTCCTGAGTCCGGAAGGTGAACAGTGTCTGGTGCCAGCGGCCATCATGGATCTGTAGGAAGGTGACAAATGCATTTCTCACCCTTCTTTGTTTTGCAGAAACAATGACTTGTATGTGGCACATCTGGGCACACATCTGGCTTGGTTGCTTCCATTTTATTTCCATTTATCTTCTATCTATCTATCTATCTATCTATCTATCTATCATCTATGTATCTAATTATCTATGTATCTATCCATGTTTCTTTCTTTCTATCATCTATTTATCTATCTATGTCTCTATGTATCTATATATGCATGTATCTATGTATATATCATCTATGTATCTATCCCTGTTTTTGTATGTATGTGTGTGTATGTATGTATGTATGTATCTATCTATCATCTATGTATCTATCCCTGTTTGTATGTATGAATGTATGCATGCATGTATGTATGTATGTATCTATCTATCTATCTCTATGTATCATTTATGTATCTCTCCCTGTATGTATGTATATATGTATGTATGTATCATCTATGTATCTATCCCTGTTTGTATGTATGTATGTGTTATGTATGTATGTATGTATGTGTCTATCTATCTATCTATCTATCTATCTATCTATCTATCTATCTATCATCTTTCTATCCCTGTTTGTATGTATGTATGTATGTATGTATGTATCTATCTATCTATCTATCTATCTATCTATCTATCTATCTATCTATCTATCTATCATCTATGTATCTATCCCTGTATGTATGTATGTATGTATGTATGTATGTATGTATGTATGTATCTTTGAGAAAGGGTCTCATAAACCCCAGCCTTGTCTTAAACTCCTGTTTCTCCTGCCTCTACTTTCCCTTTCCTCCCCAAATCAGGTACTGGGATCATAAGTGTGAACCATTCCACCAACTTCAATTTTTAATGTTTTTTTCTTTTGTTCTTATTAAGTAATAGTGTGTGAAATCCACCGTGCTTTAATTTTCAGGCACATTCCTAGTTAGTTCCCACGAACATATTCTACAAGTGGACTCCAGATCCAAGGACAGCCCGTGTTCTTGAGTACGTCCTGGCTCTCTGTTTACACAGAGCTGTTCTCCAGCATCTTTTTCTCAGTAGCTTCACGCGGGGTGCCACATCCTCATGACACTGAGGGTTACTAGGTTGACTTTATGAAAGTAGTTTTACCTTTGGACGACTTTCTGTCTCCCTCAACCCTTAAAGCACATCGTGTTTAAGACATTTGAAAGTGACCAAAACTGTTAGAAGAAAGAAAGGGGCCTGACCAGTGGAGGGAAGAGAATAGATACTCTTTCAAAGAGGCCTTTGCGAGATAACAAATGTTCTTATAGCCTGAAGAACTCAGGTTCCCAGAGAGGTTAGTCTAGGGAGTGCAAGGCCCTGGGTTAATCCCCAGCAACACACATATGCGAGTGCACGCGCGTGTGCGCGCACACACACACACACACACGCACACACACACACGCACACAGGTACCCACACACAGAGGAACGCAAAGTCAGTTTTACAAATAAATCATTCTAATGAGATTACATGATGATAATGAAGTATATGCAATGTAGTATAAAATGATACATACACATAAAACTAAACAATTTCTCCTAGTGTCCCCACATCAAGGGACAACGAGGGGCTCCAACAGTTACCTTGCAGCCATCCACAGACACCTCTGGCCTAAACTGACCCCCAGCTTCGAAGACCTGTCCATTCCAGGCACGGAAGCGCACAGCTTGTCTGGTAGAGGGGTGTCCTGGGCTTTCCTGCCACACCGTCAGGTTCAGGCAGTGAATCGTGATGTGCTGTGTCCCCTCAGAGCTGAGCAGGTGCAAGAAATTCATCTGGACCCGGCTGACAGCAAACTCCAGCTGTGGAGGAGATGCAGGTGGGAAGCAAGCCTCAGATGCCCCACCTTTCTGGAAGGCACCAGGGTCAGCCCTTTCCTGGCCAGTTTTTCCTGTGTCATCTTTCCACTTGAAAGACAGGGAAACTGAGTTCCATGTGAGCTGGTCCTGTAACCTAGTGGCTGTTCAAGCCCAGACCAGAGGTCTGAGAGTCTTGCTGTGGTTTGTTTTCTCTTCTCTCAGGTAGGTGAGCTAAGGGTTCAGCCAGGTTCAGAGGCTGGCAAGGATTTTGTCCAAGCTGAGTGTGGAGGAAATATAAGGGGCCATAAAGAATTTAGTCTATAAAGGACTCAAGAGCTGCCAGAGCTGTGGTGTGGGGCTACAGGAAGGTGGGGCTTAGTGGAAGGCGGTTAGTTCATTGAGGGCAAACCCTTCAAGAGGATATTTTTGCTTCTGACCACCAGGAAGTAAGTAGCTCTCCTCTACTATGTATAGTCCATACCTTAGACCCCAAGGCAAAAGAGATAAACAATCTGTAGGAGACAAAGAAACCTCTTTTCCTTCCAGTTGTATCTGAATTTTGTTATAGAGACACAAAGCTAATTAGTCTGCCATTGTTCCTGCTGGGCCCCTCTGTGGCCAATCCAGAATGATACCATGTGGTCCCCAAACCTCCAAGTCATCAAGAAGGGAGCCCACAAAAGTCACAGTGGCCCTGCTGGACTAGGAGCTCCAGCTGCAGGGATAGTAGCAAGTCTGACCTCTCCACACCTGGATCAGGGTCTGGCTAGGTCAGGAAGCCAGCAGACTTGTTGGCAGCACTGTCTCAGCTATGGGGAGGTGCCTCAGAGAGTCACTGGATACAAAAGTCTGGGGCTCCCTACCTCCACTGCAGCCAGAGAAGCTTCTCTATGTGGCACACCCCTACCCTTACCCCACATGGACAGCCTTGTGTAGCAGAAAGACAAGCCATGGAAGGTCATCCTAGCCCCTCAGCTGCTGCCTGTCTGCTTTACTGTTGAGTTGCCTGGTCCCACCCCAGAATGCTTAGCCCAGGGACAGACATGGTGTGCAGGCACTGAACAGGATTTAAAGGGTACGTATGCAAGACTGACACATGTCCCCGATAGTCAATGCATGATTCTCTCAGACTACAGACTATTCCAAGTGGTGTTCTTCAGCACTGAGACCCCAAGTGTGTGAGAACACGGTAATGTGAAAGGGTTTCTTAATCACACATTAGACCTACACACGCCCAACTTCTAATTGAGGGAACTATGTCTCAAGAGGGGATGGCTTTTCCACAGCCCTTCAGGAAGTCAAGCAGGGCTCGGGGCAGGGACTGGCAAGATAGGCAGAATCTGGTGGGAATGGGGAGCAGATGATACCTTGGAGGCCGTGATGGGCTTCAGACACGTCTGTCCACCATGTGTAAAGTTACAGGAGACTTCAATGGTGTCAGAGGAGCAGCCGAGGTTGGGGTCCATCCAGTAGGTCCCTGCAGCAGAGCAGGACAGGGACATGTGTATCAGAAGGAGACGAGGGGTTTTTGTAGGACATGTGACTGTGACTCACAGGGCTGCCACGGGGTGGGAAGTCAAGGGGCAGGGCAGACAGACACAGATTTCTCAAGGCACAGGCAGGGAAGGATGCCTTCTAGATAGAGCAGACAAACGGGGAGTCCCACACTCTGGAAACACGCCCTGGGCTTCTGCTGGGATGTATTTACTCTATAGAGCAGACAACTAGGCTCTCAGCCCCTCTAGCTTCTTCAAGGCTCAGGCTTCCTCCCGACCTGCCCAGGGAGCTGGCGCTCTGGCTACATCTGTTTCCCTCTATCTGCCCTTCTGCCTGCATCTGGCATCCCTGCTGGGCTTCCTGGCTGCCGAGAGCTCAGCAGCAGAGGAGGGGGTGCCCCAACGTCTACTTCTAGCTCTGTACTGCTGTGCACACCCTAACTCATGGATGAGGTCAAATGAGGTTAGATGCTGAGGATCCCTGCTCAAACAGGAAGCCCCTAGGGTTCTCTCAGCCCTTGGAGGGTTTTTTTGTTTTGTCTTGTCTTTCAAAGTCCTTATCTCTGTGCTCTGAATGGTCCCAGCTTGTGACTATGGGGTCCATATGGCTCATTCTCTCTACAAAGCCCTCAAAGCCTGAACCACAGGCCAGGCACTGTGGAACACGGAGGCTGCTTGCTGAGTGAATAAATGCTGTATGACTATCTCTGTGAGGACAGAAACTTGACTGAGCTATGCCAGTGCCAACACTCCGGGGACCCGAGCACCTCCTGAATTTGTGCTACCACAACACAGGCCGGAAGCCCCTGCTCAGTCCATAGACACCCTTACCGTCTGCCACCCTCTGCTCACAGTCCAGGAGGTCCCGGCAGACCCGGGCTGGATTCTCCTTGGTGCCCAAGGGCATCTTAATGCTCTGGATGAGGTTGCTGAGGTAGTGTAAGGTTTTGAAGATCTCTCCTCCCTGGTCCAGCACAAGCTGCTCTGGATAGCTGTACCCCTGCTATGGAGAAGCAGGGCCATCGGCTCATTTTGTCCTGGCCTTGTCCAATGTCCCAGACACATCCCTCTAAAGTTCTCACTGTCTGGGGGACCCGGTGACCTCCCAGTTCCTGGCTAGCTTAGACTTAGAAAATAGGTGCTTCCTTGTCCCCGGCCTATGAGCCCAGCGGTGTTGGTAGAAGGTCCGAGTTACAGGAAGGAGCTCTCCACCATGAGAAGGAAGCAAGGCTGCAAAATGGGTTCTGATATTGGCTGGAACACCTGAGACCCATCTCAGCCTGGAACTGTGGGGCAGAGCTGACCAAGCTGTGTCTCAGCAGCACCCTGAGGCTCCCTTGGTTCTGGGTGACCCCTGGGTGACCCTGGCAACCTGCTGTGGGCTATGGTCCGAAAAGCATCCGTCTCTCACTCAGGGCAGATACACACTAGATGTGAGATACTTCCAAGACATGGAAAGGCATGGTGTCTGCATCTGGCCTGGCTGTGGTACCACTTTGGACTGTTGTTTCCATCTGAGCCTTAGTGATGATTTTCACTGAGACTGTGAGGCATCACTATGACACCTGGTGTCAGCCATGGGGACAGCATCCACCTCCATGACCTCTCTTTCTCCCAGATCCAGAGGTCACATGAGCAGACATTCCGGCAGTACCTCTGGTCTGACTGCTCCGTGAGCATCCATCCACGTCTGGAAAGCTCTTCCAAGGTCATCTTGCTGCTACACAAGGAAAATAAAAGATGTGTATCCTGTCCCCCTCCCAGGGGAAGCCAGATTCAGAAAGTAGAGCCAGGGGCGCAAGCAAGCACCTACTTTCTCACCCCCATCCCTGTCCCCACCCCACAGTCTTGACCAAAGCACACATCCTTTCCTGAACTCCTTCCTTCCTTTGCAGAGTCAATGCTGAAAATGCCACTCCCTCCCACCAAGTCCTTTAGTAGATCCTCAGGGCCCTGTTGGTATCAGGTTCAACTCCTCAACATAGTTAAAAGCCCCATGTGGTACTGTGATCTTCATCCTTGTCTCCCTCCACAGTGAACTAGAACCAGACACACATAGCTCTTCTGCCTAGCCCCAGGACCTTTGTACATCTTCCCACTGCCTAGGGAAGTCTTCCCTGTCCCCAACACAGCATCCGGTTTTCCCGGAGAGGACACTGAGCCCCACCAATGGTGTGTTTTTAATTGCTGAGACTAGGAAAGGGGTATTTTTGTATTTCAAGGCTGGAAGCAGGAAATGCTGCTAGCCCAGCTCAGGCATGCAGTGAGCTGGCAGTGCTCTGGTGTTTCTGCCTGTAGGCTGCTGAGACCCATCCTATGCATCTCCATGGACCCCATGGTTCTGATTATATTGCTCTTGTGTGTGCCTGGCCTCAGCCTTGGCACCCAGATTGTAGGCTTACCAAGAGCATGGCAAGGGGGCTGGGGCTGGGGTCCAGAGCAGGGCTGTTGGGGGAGTCCCACTGATGGTCCAACATTAGTTCCCTGGTCTGGAAGATGAATCCCTGATAAAACATTCTCCAGGAACTACTAAGAGCATTTCTAATACTGCCTGGCATCCGACAAGTGTCATAGTTCAGCCAATAGTGCTATAGAGCTCGCTCCCTTTTCCCGTGTCTAGGAAGGAAAGGGACTTTGTCTAGCTCTTCTTCCTGCCTGTCCTTCTGATGAAGACAAGGGTGATACAGGCAAGTGCTTTATATGTACGGACAGCACCAAGGGAGGAATGGGTAGAAGCTGGGGTGTGAAGAACAGGGACTCTTTGAGCATCTAGTAGCCCTAGGGCTCCTTCTCCATGTCATGCCCTGGAGATGCTGTTAGGGTCCGAGCCAGTGCTCACTGGTGTAGGGATATTATGGGGACTAACTGGTCTTCAGGCTGGAAGAGTTGAGCTGGGATGGTGCTGCTGTGCCCACCAGAGAACAAAAGGAACCAAATGCAGCCTCGCTCTAGACACGCAGTCAACCTTCATGTGTAAAGGACAGAGAGACCCTGGGACTGGTGCTAGAGCAGCCCCTTGCTCACAGCTGGGACATGGATGGCCTCTTGCTCAGGGCTCCAATGCAAAGGACAGGACCTAGACATCCTGGAGGTAGAGCCCCTGTGGCCAGAGAAGGCTCATCAGCTTCTTCTCCCTTGCCCACCCCACAGCCTCACCCTAGGAGTCAAAGAGAATGGTTGGTAACTTACAAACTGGACCGGATGCCAAGGAGGACCCTGGAAAAGAAGGTGCAGGGTCAGTATTTGACAGGAACTTGTGCTGGAGGCTCAGGTCGCTGGAGACCGGAGGGGCTATCCAGCAGGAGGACACTTGCTAGGCCACATGCCTGTGGGCATTAGGTAGCAACACTTCCTCTTAGAGGGAGAGGGCAAATGGACCTCAGGAAGAGTCATCAGGCCCCTCCCCAGGTAGATAATGAGTTGCAAAGACTGGGGTGTATGTTGGGGGTGGGGCAGACTCTCCTACCAGTCAAGCTTCTTGCAAGCTGGGGAGGGAGCTCCAGGGACACAGATGTCTGGGAGCTTCTCAGTGATGCAGCTGCCTTTGAGCTGCGGATGGTCCCTAAGTCCCCCGTAAGCACACTGAACCTGAACGGCACACTAAGCTAGACCTTGGAAGGTGTATTTCTTTGCCCTGCTGACGTCCGGTCTAAATGCTGGGTCACATTTCCCCAGGAAAAGTCACATAACAGGTCTCCACTGGGCCTGCACTATGCTTGCCAAAAGTCTGTAGGCCACAGGAAGCACACAAGGCCCAAGCGGCTTTGGGGCTGGACATATTTTGTCAACAAAATCTTGGTCTAGGGGCTGGAGAGAGGGCTCAGAAGAGCACTTGCTGTTCTTACAGGGGACCTGGATTTGGTTCCCAGCTCTCGAGGTCATCTCTAGTTCCAGGGCATCTAACCCCCTCTTCTGACTTCCAAAGACACTAGGCATGCTCGCAGTGCCCTTAATGCATGTAAGCCAACATTCACAGGCATAAAATAGAAACAAAACAATACTGAGAAACAAACAAAAGCAACCCTTGTCTCCCTCAAAGGAACCTGCCTCCTGCTCTGGGAATCCAAAAGGCTCAGCATGCAGCTACCTACCGGTGGACCCGGCCGCCCCCTCGGACCAGGAGGACCCTGTGGAAGAAAGAGGAGACAGGAAACAAGTTGGCACTGGAGAGTCCCTTATCCAGGCTGTCCTCTGTCCCACCAGACCCAGGGATGATGTTACCTTGGGACAGAAGGATACAAAGGGGAGGGAGGGAGGGAGAGAGGGAAAAAGGGAGGAAGGGAGGGAGAGAGACAGAGACAGAGAGAGAGACAGAGAGAGAGAGGAAACACTTAAGAGTGCCACCATGGAAAGGAGGTCCTGGGAGCCTCCATTTCTGTCACCAGCTCCAAATCCTCACACCAACCTAAGTACCTTTGGGCCTTGTAGTCCCTGAAGACAGAATTGAGGGAGAGAGAGTTAGGAGTTGTGGGCTGAGCAGTGGGTTACCTCCCACTGCCCCCCTGCACTGCCTGCCAGGCTGAACACTCACCCAGTCCCCTCGGTTGCCTCTGTCACCTTTGGGACCCTGCAACAAACCATATGAGTTAGGGCTCAGAGGGAAGTCGTACTTCCCATTCGGGGAAATCGAGGATTAGACTAGCTCCGAGTCATGAAATGCTTGAACATACAACACAGGAGACCCTGCAGTCTCCCCTTAACACATACCGGGAGTCCAGAAGGTCCTAGCATTCCGGGGGGCCCAATGAGACCTTCCTTTCCCTAAGGGAGAGAGAGGCTATGAGTCCTCCATCTGGGCCTGGGGAACAGAGTGACAGAGGAGGGTGGCAGCTGAGTGTCCCATGGGAATGAGAAGGCTACCCCATTCAAGCAGGGCTGGGCCATGCATCTTCTGAGCATTCCTGCATGCTGGGGTGGGCACAAGAGTAGGGAGGGAAAGGTCGGGGGCAGTGGCAGTGGTGTGTGCAGCAGTGTGTGGTCTTCTCGCAGGGACATCGTGAGCAAAGGCAAGAAGCTGGCAACAGCTGCAGGTAGGGAGGGCTCGAAGAGCAAAGGAGCAGGAAAACTGTGTGTCCAACCAGCTGACGCCGGCCTCAGGCCTGGGGTGTCTACCAAAATGAGACAGGGAGACGAAAGACCTACCATCAAGCCAGGGGGTCCCCGAGGGCCTTGGATGCCTTTGAAGCCGAGGTCTCCAGGGGGGCCCTGTGAGAAACAGAAAAGGGTGTACCTTGGGCAACCACTGGGGAGTACCTAGGAGTCTTCTTAGCCCTGAGTTCTGGCTGCTCTGTGACCTCTTTATTTTATCTGAGAGGCCCCTGATTCTTAGACAAGAACCAGCTGTGTACCAGCAGGGTGCTGTGTGGTGTATGTCTCAGGTCTTAATTTCTGCAATAGTCTTCGGCTGTTCTTTCCCATTCACAGACTGGGAAAGCAAGGTTTTAATCAACTCAGGTGCCCGGGGCACAGAGTTGCTAGGATGAATACACTTCCACCTTCTGGCTGGCACTGTGAGGGCTAAGTGCAGACTCAGGAGTGAATCCGCAGATGGATGAGCACCTGTAGACGCAGTGGGAGGTGCACTGTACCTTGGGTCCAAAGAGGCCAGCCACTCCTGGGAAGCCCATCTCACCAGAGTCACCCTGTGCAGAGAACAAGACAAGATGGTGTGAATGGAGCCAGGACAAGGGTGCTGCCAGTCACCCATGCCAGATGCCAGTCAGTCGAGGGGTGGAGTGGACAGGCATCTGTGCCCTCTGCTAGAGGAGCAGGCAGAACCCAGCTCTGAGTCCCACAGTGATGATCTATACTCAGGATTTCCTGTCCCAGGTCCTTATAGGTGAAGACAAACAGACCCACAGATGTCTCCCGCCCACCCAAACAGTACTATTAAGCACAGTCTCCTAAGAGAAACCCTCCACTGACAGCTGCGTAGGAAATCATTTCGTACAACAAACTTCTTCTCCTTCCTTTTTTATGCGAATGCCTTTATTTACTTTTCTTTTCCGTACTGCACTGGCTACGTCTGCAGCACAACACTGGCAGAAGTGGTGATGTGCCTCTGCCCGTGAAAGAAAGCTTCAGCCACCACTATGCGTAGTAACTCTAAGATGTGCTTGGTTTCAGGTATCAAGTTGAGAAGTTCCCTTTACACCTAGTTTACCCCATTCCTAGTCAGAAATAAACTTATCATCTTCTCAAATGCTTTTCTGCACTTACAGACAATAAGTGGCTTTTTTTAAGTTTGATGAGTTAGTTTAGTATGAGTTATACACCACCCTTTCCTTCCTGTGGGCGCCTCACTTGGCCTTGATGCACCACCCTTTTTACACAGTCTTAACTTCCATTTTGAAAACACTTTATTGAAAATTTCTCTATGAGCTACACTGGTCTTTTGGGTTCTTAAATGTCTTTGACTGACTTTCATATGACAACAATAATGGCTTCAGCGACTGGCTTCGGGGTTCACGTAGAGTTGGTACTATCACTCCCTCGGGTGCTCAGTAGGACCAGCAGGGGGGCCGTCTGGGCGCAGCTTCTCGGGGAGGAGCTTTCTAAACTGCAGGCTCATACTTGTTCAGAGGTGCCAGGCGGGGCAGGATGGCCGCTCCTTTTCCCTTTGAGGGGATTTGCCCATCCCATCTAGTTCTGTAGTTTCCCAACATGAAGTTATTTATAATACTCCTGCCACACTTCTTTCTGCTCTGCAATCTCTAGTGACAGACACCATCTCTCATTCTGACATTAGTTTTCTATATAAACATACATATTCTGCTTGTTTTGTCTTGAGAAGTCTGGCTAGACATATATGAACTTTATTGATCTCGAAAATCCAATTTTCTATTTATGATCTTCATAATTTGCTTTCTATTTCTTCTATTCTTCTTAGAGTCATAGTATGGGTTCCTATGCCACCATTGATTTAAGTTGCTACCAATACTCCTGAGTATAGTCTGGGCAGTATCCCACCAATTTTGGCATAGTGTGTTCTTATTTCACTTGATCCAGAATGCTAATTTACCTTCTGACTTCTCTTTTGACTCGTGGATAACTTAGATGCCTACTCAGTTTCCAGCTAGGTAGGGCACAGGGAGACAGTGTTGTGCAGAAAGAACACTGTCCCCGGAGCCACAGAGCCATGTTCTACCCGTGATCCTGATTCCCATGCTGAATGGGCCACTCAGATGTTTTATTCTAGCCCACAACACCTCCTTCCTGCACGCCATCGAGGAGAACACCATTGAGTGATCAGAGAGTGTGTGACTCTAAATTTGGCATCACGTATGAGAACATGGGTAGCTTCTAGGCCTGTGAGTGCATGTATGAACGTGAGTGTTTGTGTGTGTGTATGTGAGTGGATATGCCTTTTGAGCCTCTCTCTCTCTCTCTCTCTCTCTCTCTCTCTCTCTCTCTCTCTCTGTGTGTGTGTGTGTGTGTTTGTGTGTGTGTGTGTGTACATGTGCACGGGTGTGTACCTGTGACTTTAAGCATGTGGGTGTGTGGTCATGTATATGCTCTGGGACTCACTCACCGGCTGGCCTTTGGATCCCGGCTCCCCCTGGTTCCCAGGAAGCCCTGTTCCACCTTCTGTCCCTTGCTTTCCAGGAGGGCCCAGTTGCCCAGGTAACCCATTTTCACCCTTAAAAAACACATCAACATGACCAGTCAGGAGGACACATGGTGGCAAGTGCAGTGGGGATGGTGTGGAGCAGGAGGGCAGTGATTTCATGAGGTCCCAGGATGGCTGCGGTAGTGGGAGCCATGGGGTAGGACATGCTCACCCCCAGCAGACGCCTCTCCCTTTGCCTTTCTCTCTGCTGCCCATCAAGGCTCCCTCTTCACTGTTCCTCCCCAACAAGACACGTAGGCTTCACCTCCAAACTTGTCTCCCACCCCACTTCCCTGGTCAAATACAGAGGGTCCTAACTTTTCCCCAACTAGACCAAGAACTTAGGGAAGACAAACATCATGTCTGGGTCCTTCATTATATATTGTCTCTAGGGTGTGGCCCTAAGTCAGACACAGAAGAAGCCCAAGGACCTTTTCTTATGGGGCTACAGAGAATCCCAGTGGTGAACAACCTGTTGTCTCACAAAGGCCCACCAGAGGGCGCCTGTGGACAACTCAACTATTGTGGAAGGTTTGTATGGTTCAGTAGGGGGCAGTATTGCTAGCCACTTGGACAAACTATCCTTTAAACGTGGGTCAAGATGAGGACAGGGATCCCCAAGAAAAGACCACAACAAAGGGTCCATGTTCACATGGGCCTTAGGACATGTATGCTCAAGGAACCAGTATCATTATAGTCAGGATTAGGGTAAAAAGGAAGATTAATAAGAGCTGACCTTGAATCCTGGAGGCCCCTGTGCTCCAGGCAAGCCAGCCACACCTGGGTTTCCTCTTCTCCCAGCAGGGCCCATGGGGCCAGCGGCTCCATCATCTCCCTGCTCTCCCTGTAAAGAAAGCAGGTAGGAGGATGCTTGCTGACTGGGACCCAGTGAGTTGGAGGAAGGAGGTCATACTTGCTAAGGATAGGACAATATGTTTCACTGACCAGGGGCTAGCATCAAGGAGAGGAGTGATAAGAACCCGAACAGATGAAAGACAACCTACCTATATGCCAGCCAGTTTTCTAACTGACTCTTCAGGCCCACGAGCTGTGTGCAGCCTGTGGAAGTCCCTAACGCCGGTTTTGACCCAATGCCCTGCTTACCTGATATCCTGGCCGGCCATCCTTGCCAGGAATCCCATCAGGTCCAGCAATGCCCTCAGGGCCCTGTCTTCCTACCACACCCCGGGGCCCTGGCAGCCCTTGCAGTCCCTGGAGGTACAGAAAAACCTGGTCAAACCTCCTCAGGAGGACATAGAGACTGGTGGTGACAGAGGACCTGTGTCACTCACCTGAGTTCCCCTCCGACCTGGTGCCCCAGCCTTGCCAGGCTTTCCCTTTGGGCCCTGAGAAAACAGAAATGAGACAGACATTAGCAAGGACTAGGAGCCCCGGAAGGAGGCACCAAGAGGAGAATCATAGGTCCTGTGAACGAGTGTGATCTACCAGAGAGCCTCATGCCTGGAAACTCAGGGCTGTGGCCACCTCTAGAGTCACCCAGGGCTATCCCTGCTGCTCTGGGCCACCCTGACTTCCTTCTCTGGTTCCCTTGCTGCTAAGACCATTCATAGGTAATATATTTGTGCTCAGAGCCTATGGCCAGCTGGGCCAGCAGATCTTGAGTGTGAATGTCCTTAAGACGGGTGGGCCCAGGGGGCATAATGAGGAAGGTCTTTATCAGGCCTAGTGGAGAGGACTACAGGGGTCAGAGACACACAGCAAGGAGTCCCTGTGACTTTTCTCCCTCCCCCCACCCCCATCCCTCCACTAGCTCCTTCCTACTCTTACTCCTCCATTGCAGCCCCACAGAGATGTGAGCTGAGTTTCTGGCTACATTAACTTCTACCCAGGGGCTGATCCTTCAGCCCGTGCAGACAGCTGCGGAGCCTGTGGACAGTGGTATCTCCCAGCCCTGCTTGCTGACTGTGTGACTCTGGAGCAACCCACGCCCTTGACTCCAGGACTCAGCCTCTCACTGAACCCCAACCCTCTCACCTCTTCGCCTTTTGATCCTTTAGGTCCCAGCTGCCCCCGGGGTCCTGGGTGGCCCTGCAAACCAAGGTGAGATGACACAAGGCGGCCCCAGGCCTCTCTCCTGGGGAGGGTGACCAGTCTCCGCCTGGAGGAGGATGGGTGGGGAGGGGTTTGGGGTGCAGGCTCTTGGGGAGCCACAGGGTTAGGGCATAAAATACATCAAGGACTGCCTCCCCACGTCCCCCTGCAGGGCCGATCCCTTTAAGTTTTAAAGGCTCTATTCTGTCATTTCTGATGTTTCACCCTGCTTTATAGCAAGAAGATACAAGACTCACGGGTTGGCCCTGCTGACCCGGCTTTCCACGGAGCCCTTGAACTCCCTCTTGACCCTGAAAGCCAAGGAGAGACAGGTGATACCCTTCTGAAGTGGCCAGGGAACCGTTGCTCTTCCCCCCATGTCTCTGACCCTGAGCTCTGGCTTCTTAGCTGCTCCGTGGGTGGAAAAGCGATAGAGCAGCTGGAATGGAGGGAGAAGCAATGGCTGCTTCTGCTAGGAAGGCTGTTACAAAACACAAGTGGGGAACCTGAGCCTCTACCCCTCGCCCCCAGATCCTGCTGGAAGGAAACTCAGCCAATCCACTGGCTGTGTGGATGGTTAATGTTCCCGACCTCACCCTCCTGTTCCTCAAAAGAGGTCAGGCCTTCCCTTTATGGTATTAACCTGGCCTCAAAAAGGGATGTTCTCTGCTCCTATAGCAGTGGACGGGATGCGGTAGGGGCACAGCCTGTGTCCAGGGCAGACTGCCTCCTCTTTACCACCATCTCCACTCCCTCCAAAGGTAGAGCTGTGATACTTACCGGGTATCCAGGGTCGCCTGGCTCCCCACGGTCTCCTCGGTCACCCACGGGACCCTGGATGATGAAGACAATGGATAAACATGAGCCCCATCTTCTGAGGGCTCTCAGCAGCCTGTGTCTGATTACACTGAGAAGTTCAGAGGAACAGAAAAGGAACTTACCTGAACTCCAGGTAGCCCGGGGGGGCCCTCGGCCTTGCCATCCTCACCCTGCTCCCCCTGTGGACACCACAGAAGCAGCATTAGGTCAGGAGCACTCTGGAAGACACCTTCCCCAAGGGGTGGAGCCAGCCTCCGCAGGCAGGCGGACTAGGAGACCAGCAATCAAGATTGCCATTGTAGGTAATAGTGGTGACAGGGTCTGCAAGCCACAGTGATGCCTAGGACAGGCTGAAAGAGGAGCAGACTGGAGTGGAGACCTTGGGCCAAGGCAGGCCATCTGAGGCCCAGTTCAGTTGGGGGATGGGCTCTTGGCAGCCACAGAGATGGTTGAAACACAGTTGCACAGGGCTGACAGGACCTCCGGGCTCAGGCTCCAGCCCCAGAAAACTGCTGTCTCCTCTCTTGGAAATCCCTTCTGTACTCTGGACAGGGATCCCTGAGGCCCCATTGCTTGCAGAATTGGAAGGGAGCATTAGGGACAGAAAGAGGGAAGGGGTCAGAACTAGGATGCAGCCCTGGCCAGTGTGAATGTTGGTGCCCTACCCTCAGATGGGGTCTTGTGGCTCCTACAGGCAGCAGTTAAAGGCAAGTGAGATCCAGCCTGGTGCCTAGAACAAACCATCCCCAGAGAGGTGGGCTAGAAGGTAGAACCCCCTCTGTTCCTGCCTGCACTCTTGATCCACCTGTGAACGGTGTCAGGGAAACAGAACTCTCCAGGGAACACTAGGGCTTACCAGATAGTCTTTTGTCCGGCATGTGTCAGTTCATGTCATATACTGTCTTAGAGATTCTACAGCAACCCTGGGATAGTTCCCTCACCCCACTTTGCAGACTAGGAAAACTAGGCCCAGGAAAAAGCCATGTTAGCAAAGCCAATTGATAATCAAGGGCCAAGACATACGGTGCCACCAGCCTGGCTGCAGTGTGAGGACCCGATCTGAGCATTACGACATCAGTGGACTACACGGGGCCTCGTTCTAAGACTTGCCCCTTCCCTCCGGCCATCTTCACAGACAAGGACAGTGTATGCAGGTATAGACGGGTTCATACTTTGGTTCTGGTGCTGGCTAGGGCTCAGCAGCACCCTCCTCCCACTGTTTAGAAGCAGACCCCTATGCTCCAAGAGACTGGATTTCTCTACCTGTTCTGTACAGCAATGGCAGGAGAATTCTGGGGAAATCACAGGAAGAGAGCAGAGCTCCCGTGAATCTCCCTTGCAACCTACTTCCCCTGCCAGCATTGGCCTGTCTGTGCTTGGCTGTTCATTGTGGACAGCCATGAGCCACAGAATAACATTCCCATCAACAATGAGCTGTACACAAAACCCTCCCACAGTATTATGTCACCTGGAAACGTCATAGCCGTCTACAGCATGGTGATACATTCTATGGAATGACCCTGAACGGTGGCACCGGGGGCTCAGTTCCTGCCTGGCCCCAGGGTTTGTGTTCCCCCTCTGCACCTTCATGGCAGCCTTGTGATGGCTGAGGAGAGCAGAGGGCCTGAGTGTGCTCCCTCCAACCTCTCAGCTAGGCAGGAGAAGGGCCAAGGACAGCATGCCAAGTCAGCGTGACTCACCACAGCAGGACTTAGTTAGTGAGGAGCTGCGTCGGCAAAAGAAAGAAGGCTGGAGAGGCCAGGGACAAGGAGGCAAAGACAGCCTGCTAGGAAGCCTTCCAGCTAGGAGGGGAAGGAGGGGGAAGATGGAGAACAGGGGAACCCAGAGTTCTGGCTCCAGGTCCACTGGACTCAGTTGGAAACATGACCCAGGGGCCATTCCTTACACCTTTGGACCCTCAAGTGCTCCTTTCTATGAACAGTGTTCATGGCCAGCCAAGATTTTCCGCTGGCTGTTTCTCTCATGTCCAGAGCCCCATGGGAAGGTACACATCCCTGGGGCCCTTGCCCTCCCCCCGAGCCTTCTCCTCTCTCAGTGTCCATCCTTCCTCATGCTGAGTAGGCTCCCATGTGCAGCTTCAATGCTCCTGTTCAGAAGCATGACACTCGGTGGGGACACCTGTTCATTTCTGCGGGGTGACCCTGAAGCCATGAGTGAAGGGATGCTATGCTCTGCTCCATGCGATCCTGTCCCCCAAGCCCCAGAGCCAGTCTTGACTCTAGTTACTACTCAAAGACACAACACCTACCTTCTCACCTTTGGGCCCAGGAGGCCCGAGAGGTCCCCTGACGCCTTTGTGTCCCTGCAGGCAAACAAGGAGAGAACTGAGGGGGTTTGAGGATACAGGACGGATTAACGACAATAGGGACAGTATAACAGGGTCCCACCCTCTGCCTGCACCTCCAGATACGCCTCACACTTCCAATCCTGTGTCCTGAGTAGCAGGCCCACTGTGGTGCCCTGGGCAGGCTGGGGTCAAAGGGCGGGGAAGAGGCCATCTGGCAGTTGCAGACAGCTCTGGGTTGTCTGGGCATTCCCTCGCTCACCCCTGCTGTTCTTGTCCTCTCTTTTCCTGCTCTGTCTCCTGAATTCCCTGGGTCTGGAAGGGCCACCAAGGCTGGCCAAAAGAATCAAGCTGCCAGGCCAGGCCTGCACATGTGTGCTCCAACTGCTCTGAGCCCCCATGTCCTCTCTGAGGCCTCATCTCCTGAATGTGCATGGAGGATCAGGGCACACAGTGGTCCCTCTTTAGGGGACAGATGAAGCTTGGCTCTGCGGGAAGCACTCGGGACCTGGGGTGGGCACTGGCGCCCTTCTGCCCATCACTGTAGCTCTGTCCTTACCTCCACCTACTCTACCACAGCCGGGAGTCCCCTCCGGCTACGAGACCTGGATCTCCTCCCCTCTGGTGGGAAGGTGATTCTTCTAAATAGATGTCACTTACATTATAACCAGCCAATCCTGGCTCTCCTTGGGCTCCCATCCGTCCTGGAGCACCCTAGAGAGGAGGAGACTCTTGTTGGTACGAAGCGTGGCTCCCGCAGCAGGGACATGGTGGTGACTCCCTCCCCTAGCACAGCTACTCAGCTCAGCACATACAGAGATGTCTTGAACCAAGGAGGACAAGGTGGAAGACAAGAAGGCAAGCGGGCCTTTTCTCAGGTCTCCCCGCCCTTCCTTCTCTCTGCTCCTCTGAAGATGCAGGTGGCATTTCCCAGAACCTTGGTAGCCACCTGAGCTCACTCCCAGTTAATGACAACTATTGAGGTGCCTGTGCCTACTCTGCTGCTTCCAGCCCTCTGCTCGCATTATCTGGGTCTGGATTCCAGGGGTAAAGCTAATGGGTGCTACTGCGTATCCCCCCAGCTTTTACTCATGACGTCACATGGGTGGCAGGAAACCACCACCATGAAAGCACGTAAAAGGCTACTGCCACAAGCCCTCCCCTGCCCCACGCTGGAGTCTTCTCTCGCTTCAGGAAAGTCTAGCAGGACCCCGGGACTCTGTTCCAGCCATTCAAGGACCTTCAGCACCTCATCCTGTACCCAGAGATTTGGCTCCTTCCCCACCCCTCAGTAGAGTGTTTCTTTCAACCAGGGTCCCCTGAAAGCACCAGGGACTCACTGCCGCCTGCAGTTTGCAAGATACATTTTTGCCTGCCATGCATGTGTGTATCCAGGGGCTGTAGCTTTGGGCCATTCTCAAAGGGACCTGGGGCAGGGATGGGTGGCTGCAACAGGAAAGCTGGGGGTTCAGAGCAGTGGGGTGGGTAATTATTACAGGGAAGCAGGCACCCCTCCCTGTTCTTGTTTCCTTCCCCAAGCCCAGCTCCTCACCACTGGTCCTAGGGTGCCCCGGGACCCTTTAGGACCTGGGGTGCCAGGAGGCCCAGGCTCTCCAGGGATGCCCATCTCCCCCAGCTGTCCTTGGTAGCCCTTGGCTCCCTGAAGAGAGAAAGAACAAGAAGTTGCCTTTGGCTGCTGGCCCTGGAAGGTGGGTGGGTGGGGAGGGATGTGACCATCGAAGGCAGGGGACCTACCTTAGCTCCCATCTGGCCCTTCTCACCCTGTTTGCCGGGCTTCCCTTCAGGACCCTGAGAGGACACAGAAGCAAGAGCAGTAGAAAGATGAGGCCTGAGGTAAGGAGGGCTGCTCCAAGAAGTTCCCTGATTGGGAGCCCAAGGCCTGGCTCCAAACCCATGTCACCCGGTCTCTATGTGGCCTGGAACATAACCTAATTTCCTGAGTGGCACCTGTCTGTCATGGTCATGGCATTTTAGATGTCCTCACAGAGTTTAAGGATTCAGCTGGGTGCCAGGGCATGTTCATTACAGTGTCAACCACAGCAGGTGTGTGGAATATGGCGGGGGCTTCTGCCGCCTCCACCGCTGACCCAGATATATGTGAAGCAGGGGACCAGTTATTTGTCCTGAGCCCTGTCTAGGTCCCACTGGTGAGCAGCTGGCCCTGATACACCCCAGTCACTGCTGTAGACTCCCTGGGGGTCTCCTCACAGTGAGCATCGTGCTGGGACCAGATATCCTCCCCTCCCAGGCACCCAGGCCATTCCCCCTGTAGGTCAAATGTGCGTTCTCAGCTGCAGATTTGCTACGTCTAGATCAAGTGTCCCAGAGAAACTCACATCTGAGCTGGGCTGTCTGTGCTTGAGTCTGCAAAGCTTAGTACAGAGAAGAGAAAAAGGTCCTATTCGTGGTTTTTAAACTTTTATTCCATTACCATTTATTTATCTTTTGTGTGTGTCAGGGAGCACGAGCCACAGGGCGTGTGTGAGGTCAGAGGACTGCCTGTCGTGGTCCGTTTTCTCCTTTCACCTTGTGGGTCCCAGGGATTGAGCTCAGGTGTCAGGCTTGGCAGCAGGCACCTTTACCTGCTGAGCCATATTCTGGGCCCCATTAATGCTTTCTAAATATTGATACTATGTTTCAAGACTATTTCCCATCTGCCAGGCTGGATAAACGCCACTTCCTCTCATGGGCACCTTCATTTCTTACTGGAGGACTTTAAGTTACATGTGTGGCTCTCCTATTTGGACCACACAGTGCCAGCTGGGCAAGGCTGCTGTGCCAATAATAAAAGCCCATCCCTGTGACCTTCTTCTCCACAGCTCTTTAGGCACTGTGGCTGCCCTAGTATGAATCTCAGAACTACTACAGTGGCAGGGGATGGGACCAAACCTCTGTGGGGGCAGGGGAGCCCTGTTTAAAGGGGTCCCTTCCGTTGTAAGCACCCTGTGGTGGAACTCTGAGATTATAGAGTATCTGGAGGCTACTGCTACGTCCTATTACAGATAGGCAGAAATCACCTATTATTGTTGGGGACACGGCTAAGAAATGTACTTCTAGGCAGTTTGGCCATTGTCTGTGCATCACAAAACTGCATCATAAGAACTAAGGTGGCACCAGGGTCTGTACTGTGCACTCCCTCGAGGATGCACATCGTCACAGAGCGTGTGACCATGGACACATTCCTAGAGAGGCCCTGGAGGCTAGTAAAATGCCTCCGGACAAGCAAGCTGTCTCCAGGCCACAGAGTGGAAAGCATTCCTCCAGCAGTCACCATGCCAAAGAAACCCAAAAGCAGAGTTAGCATCCACAGCCCCATGTGCATGCAGGCCAGAAACACCCTGGCATATGAGAACTGTGAGGGCCACCCTGACACCATGGCCCCCACAACCACGTGACCAACCACAGTCATTACCAGCAGCTTCTATGTATTTTTTCCTCCAAACTTTCCTATTTCTGTGCATTTTTTAAAAAGGCTTTTTTTGGGGGGGGGGGTTGGAGACAGGGTTTCTCTGTGTAATAATCCTACCTGGAACTAACTCTTGTAGACCAGGCTGGCCTCAAACTCACAGAGATCCACCTGCCTCTGACTCTGGAGTGCTGGGATTAAAGGTGTGCGCCACCACTACCTGACTGCAAAGGCTTTTCTTATGTAATGTTTCTTCTCCCCACTCTCTGGCATATGTATGTGTACAGTGTGCATCTGATTATGTGTGTCACCTGTGTGTTCATAGGTAGAGGCCAGAGGACATTGTGTGTCTTCCTCTATTGCTCACGACTGTAATGTCTGGAGACAAGGTGTCTCGTGTTTGGGCTATGCCAACTGGCCATCATGTTCCCAGGATCAAGATCCCATAGTACTGCGGTACCAGCACACTCAGCCATGCCCAACTGTTCACAAGGCCCCTGAAAACTCCAGCTCGGGTTGTCTGTGGAGAATTCAAACTCCACTAGACCATCTCCCAAGCTCCTCATTTTCTCTTCACTGCTGAGAAAACCAAGGTTGAGAGATGGGCAGCAGCTTGCCTGACGCACTGAAAACCCCAGGTTTGACATTAGAAGTCAACTCCTAAGGATTTGTCTAGGTCAGCTGCTCCGCTCCCCCTTCCCCCCACACAGCAGAACCACGCACTCCCTGAGAGAATGACCTTGGGACTTTGGAACTCAAAATAACCTTGGCACCCATTCTTTCCAAATTTTCAACATAGCAAGACTGAGGCCAGAGAGGGTCAGGGGCAACCGTGAAGTGACACAGGAGATTAGTGAGGTGAGGGCCACCCCTTCCTGCTGAAGCCCTTTGCACCCACATCCTTAGGGCTGAGGTGAGTAGCCTCAGGCAAGTCTGACAGGCACCCCGCCTGCACTCTTGGGCTGAGCAGTGACCTCATCCCCTTGCTTAGGAGGGCAGGGAGATTAGCACTTTGGCTCTATTTTTAGATAACAAATGCTTTCCCACGGCTAGTGGCTAGTATGTTGCTGGCTAATCTGGATCCCTCCCAGACTGGTAACTTCAATGGCTGAGAAGCCATCCGAGCAGGCCAAAAGAAATGCCTGCTGAGCCCAGGTAACAGCAAGAATCTGTCATTGGTGGGCAGGCAAGCAAGCGGGGCGGGGGTGGGGCAGTAGGGAAGCATCCAGAGAGTGGAGTTGGGCTAAGGCCAAGGCTGGCTCACAGCAGACACCTGCAGGCCTGACACTGGTGGCTTGTTACAAGGTGGCCAAGTTCCAGGGGCCTGGCAGACACTGCTCCACACACCCCTTGGCTATCAGACAAATACCAGAATACCTTACTTCCCATCCATCCTTGTCCCCACAGCCTGCTCAGGCGCTGAATTCCAGTGAGGCCACGCAGAGGGACAGGGTGGACACACAGAGGTTGAAATCCTGACTCTGCTGTTTCTTACTGTGTGGCCTGAGCCAGGTTCCTTTATTTCTCTGAGTCTCCCAGCCATCAGGGCTGCTATCTGATTAAAGAACAATCTGGAAAGCACAAAGCATGCTGCCTGAAAACATTGAAAATGGTTACTGTCCTCTGCCAGGAATCTGGGCTCAGGGAAGGTACTCATGGTGTCTGTGGTCAAAACTGAACCAAGTTTAACCCAGGTGAGGGGCAGAGTTCTCCGTCAACCCTGTGTCCCCCCACACTGTCACAGAAGGGTCAGGGATGACTTTCGAGGATAGAGATTATGAGAATGGCTGAAGGCACACAGGGACACGAGAAGAGCAATGGAGGGGGAGTATGCTCCACAGACAAGCAGGCACGAAGGCCCAGAGGAGGCCAAGCTTGTCCCAGGAGCTGATGGGGCAGGGTTGCAGGGACACAGGGAATGGAGGTCACAGGAAGGCTGTGCAGGGCAGGGTCAGACTAGGTGACTTCTCAGGAGGCCTGGGCAGGTACGAGTGTCCCTCACCCAGAGCCCCATGATGCTAGCATGCACTCACCTGGATGCCAGGGATGCCTGGGGGCCCTGGGGGCCCATCTTCTCCTTTCAACCCCTCCTGGCCCTTCTCGCCACGTTCACCATCGGGCCCTGGGTCACCTTTCTCCCCCTGGGTCAGGGGGTAGGAAGAGGAGAGAGAGAACATTGAAAACCAGGTCATCAGAAGGGCTACAGCTCAGGTCACTTGCAGACCAGGGACCGGAGAGCAGACCAGAGGGCCAGCGAGCTGCCCACCCTGCCTTCAGCACAGGAGTCAGCTTCACCACAGCCGTCCCCTGGAGGTCCTCTTCTGGTATTAATACAGATGAGGAAACTGAGGCAGAACTATGTCAAGCCACTTGGCCCCAAATCAGCTGGCACCAAGTCCTGGAAAATGGGGGTCCAAGGGAGGAGCTCTGGGAGTTAGAAAGTTGTAGCAAGGACTCCCTGAGACTTAAGGAAGGAGCTGTAAAAATCTGCCATATGAAGGGACCCCTTATACAGGTTTCAAGAGCCCAAGGCACAGGCATTTTGGGTTCTGGAACAAATCGTGGGTGTACCACTTGATGGTGTACCCCAGCTTGTCCTGCCCCCGATCCCTGGGCAGAACCGAGCTGTCTGGGCACCACTAGGGCAGAGAATGGACTACGACTCCAGCAGTGGCCACAGGGCCAGGCCTGTCCATCACAAGCTTGTCTCTGAGGGGCTGCCAGGCATGGAGCCTGTGGCATGTCTGTGTGTGTAGCTGTGACTGTTGGTAGGCCATATGGGGAGGGGAGGGGAGGGGATAGGAGTGGACTTGGGAAGGCACAGTGTTGCCTTGCAATAGTTTATGGGGGGGGGATGCTGACAACTCCACATGGGGCTCAGAGCATCTGTGGGAGGGGCAGATGGAGTCTGGCTTTGCTTGGCTTAACCAGGAAGAGAGGCTCAGGATACAGATGTGACCTTTGTGGAAATGAGAGCGGCATGAGGAGTTGTTGGTACTTTCCAGCTTGGCCTTGGGGACAGCCACATGAGGGAAGTCAGCTTAGAGCAGCCTGGACTCTAGGATGGCCTGCACAGTCCCCTTCCATTGAGCTTCTCAGATTCCAAGCACAGCCTGGCACAGAGACCTGCTGGCCCAGACCCGGCTCTCACAGACTCCCCTGGCTCCAGGACTGCATTTCTGCCTTGCCATTCTAGCCACCTGCTGTCTCATTTGTAGGCTGGTTTCTGCAGGTAGCCAAAAGAGGCCCAGGCCCAAACCAGTCAGCAGTGACTCCCACACAGCTGGAAAGGGAAGGGGTACTGTGGGACCCATGAGGATGGGTTGTAAGGGTCCCTGGAGACTTCTGGGATCCATGAAATCTGGCAAGGCTCAGAGAGCCTTCTGGGTGACCTCTCAACCCTCCCAGTCCACAGATGGAAAAACTGAGGATGGAAGTGGAGGAAGCAAGACTGCCCAGTAAGAGAGCCACAGAGCACAGAGTGTCAGGGTTTTAAGTTCAGGGTCAGTCTCCCTCATACTCAGGTCTCGATCCTTAAAGTGCACTCAATAACTGCAACTCTGGCCAGCTCAGTCAATTGCCCTCCCCCACCCTGTAAAGATGGAATACGAGGTGCTGGGGGAGCTCCTTCTGCTCCTTCAGCCAATAGCCGCTGAGATACCAGCCCACTAGGGAGTGGTCTCTCTCTCTTTAAAAAGCAGCAGCAACTCTCTGTTCGCTCTCTTGCTCCAGCGACTAGACTCCTCTCTTGGCTGTCATGTAGGACGGTGTTCTGTAAGTTTTTCCCCTCAAATAAATAACCCCTTGAATCCAAACTGGTGTGGGATTGCTTCGCACATTAATGTGCAAGACTGTGCACGTCATCCAGAACGGCCCCTGGCAGTGTGAACTGCGGGTGACTGCCCACCACGGGCTGCTACCACGAGCTTCTGCACAAGAGCGCACTGTGAAGTGCTGTGCCCGCTGAAGAAGCGGCTTACTCTATCATATCTCCAGAGGGGATCCGGATGTTTCCACTGCGAGGCTGCTGGAGCAGCCTGAATGAGCACATTCTCAGCAAGTCCTGTGATTGGCACTTCTTGTACACATAGTGCTTGCACCATTAGGTCTACTGATTAGGTCTACTGGTTAGGTCCACCGCTGGGTCTGGCCAGCACCTGGTCAAGGAGGGCTCTGAACAGATTCCCCTCACGGTACCAGCAGGCAGCAGAGCTGGAGCTAAGGACAAGTAGATAAGTAGCCAACAGGGGGCGCTCTTTCTCGTGCAAGGAAAACAGAAGGGTTGGCAAAGTACCTGGGGCAAAATGTTCTCTGGACCCAGGGCGACTGTGGGGAGGGCAGGGCAAGAGGATCTAGCTCTGGGGATGGGAAATTGAGATCAGAAATGTGGCGGTGCTTATGTGGGATCTGTGGACCTTCGGGTAGGGACATGCATTCTCTCCTTGGACATGGTGTGATCAGGTCAGCCCAGAGAAAACCTTCCTGAGGAAAAATGCTCAGAAGGAGCCGGGAACAGGCCTGGAGGGCTCAGGTACCCACCTGCAGCTCCGGGGAAAGCTTACAGCCCCCACCGGGTGCAACAGCACCCACTGAGGCACCTGCGACCCGCGCCTCGCTACTTTCCTGCGAGTCTCATTTTTCCCTCTTTTTCAGAATGGGTGTCCAGTACAGCAGAGTTAGAGGGCACTCTGGGGCCAGAAAGGCCTTGGTTTGGGTGTTGAATATGCAGATAGTGACTATGCGCCCACAGCAAGCCTTTTAACTTCTCTGAGTCTGTTTCCTTGTCTGAAGACTGTAGTCTTCTAGTACCAACGACAGAGACCAATAGAGAGCTCAGCATCGTATCCAGTACCCCCAAGACTAGTTCCTCAGCATCGTACCTGGCACCCCAATACTAGTTCCTCAGTATCATACCCGGCACCCCAAGACTAGTTCCTCAGGATTGTACCTGGCACCCCGAGACTAGTTCCTCAGCATCATACCCGGCACCCCCGAGACTAGTTCCTCAGCATTGTACTTGGCATCCCCGAGACTAGTTCCTCAGCATCATACCTGGCACCTCAAGACTAGTTCCTCAGCATCGTACCCGGAACAGCTGAGACTAGTTCCTCAGCATCCTACCTGGCACCCCCAGACTAGTTCCTCCTGAGTAGAGCTCAAAGACTCTGATGGTGATCCAAACTTTTCAGATTTTTAAAGATGTTTGGAAGGGGAAGGGATATCAAAGCCCCAGGCTGGGCCAGGCTTAGCTGACAGAACCTGGTGTTTTCATGGGAGCAAGGAAAACCCATGGTGACAATAGGCCAAGCCCCATGGGCGTTGGTAGAGGGTAGGTAGAACAAGGACAGCCTTGGCTCTGCTGACCCTCTGCACTGTCCTCTACAGGGGGAGAATTGGTCTCTTCGGACTGTATGGGAACTAGAGAAGAGACAGAAGCCATTCCCAGATCACTACTTACCTTCAGCCCATCGGGCCCCACAGGGCCAACGTCTCCCTCAAGACCTGGCTCTCCCTGGTTTAGAAAAAAAAGATGGGGAGGTATTACTGGGTAAGGGTGCAAGGGGCCTCCCCTCCCCCGGGGGGTCTGGAACCCATGGGTTCTCAGGAGTTGAACAAGTGAATGTTTAGGGGGCAGAGCCTCATAGACCAGGCACCCAGGTTCATGGGTTAGACTGAGGAAGCCAGTGTCGTTTGGGAGGTAAACACAGGTTCTAACAAGGGCCAACCTCAGCATCACCAGTGTTTGTGTGACCTCAAGCAGAATCTTGTCTCTAAAGGAACCTGCTTCTTATCTGGAAAACATGGCTGACCCCGCATGGGTGGTAGCCGCCTGAGACCTTCAGGAGCTGGAGGGCTCCTGGAGCCGTTCTCCTATGAGGAACGAAAGCCAGCTCGTGGACTTCTGTGGGCAAGTTTGAGAAAGATGCTACAAATGCAAGGGCTCATCTAAGCACCCCTGCTGGTCCTCCTGGCTCTAGAAAGGCCCCAGTTCTCCAAACAGCTGTCAACCTAAAAATTACATCTCCCTCGGGTTTTACAATTCAGAGATGTCCAGAGTCAGAGTTATGAGGGGGCCCAGGTCGGCAGCTGCAAGGGATGGCAAAGGGTGACAAATGAGTAAATTCTGCTCCTTTTGTACCCATAACAGACATCAATAATCAATCCACCAGAACATCATTGTACCCATAACAGACATCAGTAATCAATCCACCAGAACATCATTAGTCAGGCCTTCCGCTACTCACCCAGACTGTGAGAAAGATGTTTGACACACAGTGGGCATTAGGGGAGTGCATGTCCGCCTCTCTAACTTATTGCGCCTGGATGAGGCTTCAGGACCTTTCTTTTTTTTTTCTCTCATGGTTTATTTTTTTATATTTAAAAATTTCCATCTCCTCCCCTCCTCCTCCCCCTTCCCTCCCCTCCTTCTCCCCCTTCCCTCCCCTCCCCTCCACCCATACCTCCCCTCCCTCCCTCTCAAGGCCAAGGAGCCATCAGGGTTCCCTACTCTATGCTAAGACCAAGGTCCTCCCAACTCCCCCCAGGTCCAGGAAGGTGATCGACCAAGCTGAGAAGGCTCCCACAGAGCCTGTCCATGCAGAAGAGTCAGAGCCCAGCGCCTTTGACCTTTGCTTAGTGGTGAGCATAGCTGCCTTTCAGGACCTTTCTTAACACAGCCTTCGAAGCAGACTCAAGTGACAAGCTTGGTGGCCACACACAGCTAGTTTTTCTAGACTCTGAGCTCTCATACTCTTCTGCCCTGGGGCCTTCCCCTCTCCCTGGCCTTTTTCTGGAGTGTGAAGTATCGTAAAGAAGACAAGACAGGAAATGTGGAGGTCAGGCGAGTTCCTGGTCTGAAGACTGACTGCACAAACTCTCCTCGCTCTGGGCCTTTCCGACCCATCTGTAAGGTGCCAAGGATCCCTGCTGTGCCCTCACATGGCCCAGAGGCACAGAGGTAGACATGGAAGTCTCACAGGGCTTATTAGAACAAGGAAATCATGTGGGCTTCTTTTGGGAAGTGGCAGCTAACTGTAGAACAGTTCTTGAAGAAACATATTTGAAGGGAGGCATTTGGAGGCTAAACGCTTCTGGAAGCCCCAGGTTAATCCAAGCAAAGTTGATTTCTTAACTGCAGGCTCCTCAGTGCCTTGCAGATGGTCCTCTAAGCCATCAGAGGACAGCAAGTGCACTGTGGTGGCCAGTGGTGGCCAGCCCTGAGGTCGGAGTGCTCACAGAGATGCCCTGGGGTTGAGCCAAGCCCTTCTCCTGCCTACTGCTCACAACTGACTGGGAGTTGTTGAAGGAAAATCTACTTCACTTACCCGCTGCCCAATGAGGCCCTGCTCCCCAGGGGGGCCCAGAGGTCCAAGGTCACCCTAGAAAAGTAAACAAAAGCCATGTGTGTGTAAAGGCAGCCTCAGCCTCCCCAGCCAGCTATTCTTACTTCCAATGTTCACTAGGACTGGAGAAGCTGAGGAAAGTTACTTCTTGAGAACAGTAAAGAAATTCCAACAACACATCAGCCCAAACCCCTGCTCTGAGTAAGTCCTGGCCACGGATTCTCCTCCACTAGGCAGCAGGACCACTTCCACCCTCACACACCATCACCACTACCATTACTACTGGCACCCAGAACACCAAAACTGCCATCACCATCACAGTGGGCATTACAATCACTACCATCCCAACCAGCATCACTGTATTACCACCACCATCACCGTAAGCACCATCACCATTACAAACAGAAGATCACTCTCCTCCTCATCATCATCACTACATACCCATCCATTACCGCCACCATGATCACTACCATCAGCGCTGTTCACACACCACCATCACTGCATCACCATCACCATCACTGCACCACCATCACTGCATCGCAGCCACCTCCACCATTAGCTCCACTGCCACCATGATCACTACCATCAGCGCTGTCCACACACCACCATACTGCATCACCATCACTGCACCACCATCACTGCATCGCAGCCACCTCCACCGTTAGCCCACTGCCATCATTGCCAGCAACCCCGCCATCAGAAACCCCACCATCACGGCATCTCATTGTCACCATCTGGTGTGGGAAGTCCTGTGTATGTGTTGCTTTTATTGATTAATAAATAAAGCTGTTTCAGTCAGTGGATTAGCAGAACAGAACAAGGCAGAAATTCCAAGCAGACAGAGGAAAGAAGGCAGAGTCAGAGAGACATCACATAACAGACACCGAAGGGGACCTATGCCTGGGAACTTTACTGCTAAACCACGAGCCTTGTGGCAAAATATAAAATAATAGAAATGTGTTAAGATATAAGAGCTAGCTAGAAATACGCTTAAGTGATTGGCAAAGCAGTGATTTAATTAATACAGTTTCTGTGTAATTATTTTGGGTCTGGACAGCCGGGAAATGAATGAGCAGCCTCTGTCAACAGATTGGTGCACCAATGTAATTGACTATATCCACATAAAACCTGAGAGAGCCTTAAAAAAGAATTCTACACACACACACACACACACACACACACACACACACACACACACACACACACACAAGAAAAACAAACAAAAACAGTTAAGCACGGCTTCTTGGTAGCCAGCAATTTTTTTTTTTTTTTTGGACAGGCTCGGTTTGCTGGCAGCAAGCAGGAGCACCACAGCTCCTTTAAGAGAAGTCTTCCTGATTCAGCTTTAGCAGCAAAAACCATGGTGCGGCTTCCTGGTTTGCCAGCATGAATGGCTCTGACTCTCTTAAGAGGTCCAGCTACAGAGCACTTAAATGGGGTTTGTGGGCCCAGGTGCTTGTGTGCCTGCTCGGGATTTGTAGCTGAGACCATGCCTGTGGCTCAGCGCCCTCTGCATGGGCAGGTAGCAGGATCAGGTCTGCTAGGAATGCACAGGCAGTAGAGCGTGACGGATTCCTGCTGCCATACACAGAGATGTTTCCAGGCCGTACACTGAGCTGCATGGCAGAGTCAACATTTACTCAGATAAAAAGGGTTTATATGTTGCACGGTGCTTCCCAGAGTTGAGGTGGTGAGGATGGCATGCTCTCGGCAGTCTCAGAGGCAGTGAACATGCCTCCACCACACTGAACAGGCGGGGCCAACAGGCAGGGCTGCAGAGTTGGTTCTAGCCATGCCGCTTATCATTTGGGAAAAAAGACGCTCCTGGTCAAAAAATAATTACAGATATGCAATAAAGACAGATTCAAACAAAAATAAACCTCTAAATGGGTCACAATGTTGGATAAATGTACATAGGCTTGAGAGAGAGAAAAGAGTATAGTTATATATACTCTCTGCCTCCGCCAACATCACTGTGTCACCACCATCACTGTTACTACGTCATCACTCTCATCACCACTGCATCACCACCATCACCATCACTACATCACCTCCATCACCATCATCACTGCATCACCACTGTCACAAACACCATAACCATATTACCATCACCACATCACCATCACCATCACTGCATCATCATCACTGCATCACCATCACCATCACTGCATTACCTCCATCACCATCACTGTGTCACCTCCATCACCATCACTGCATCACCATCACCATCACTGCATCACCATCACATCACCATCACTGCACCACCACATCACCATCACTGCATCACTGCTGTCACCATCACTACATCACTGTCACTGCATCACTTCATCACCACCATCACCATGACTGCATCACTACCATCACCATCACCACACCACTACCATCACTGCATCACCATCACTGTGTCATCACCTTCACCGTCACTGCATCACCATCACCATCACACCACCACCATCACTGTCACTGCATCACCATCACTGCGTCATCACCTTCACCATCACTGCATCACCATCACCATCACTGTATCACCATCACTGTGTCACAACCATCACCATCACTGCATCACCATCACCACCATCACCATCGCTGCATCACCACCATCACCGTCACTGCATTACCATCACCACCATCACTGTCACTGAATCACCACCATCACCATCACTGCATCACCACCATCACCATCACTGATCACTCCATCACCGCCGTCACCATCAAGGCACCACCATTGTCACTGCCATCATTGCCACAGATGCTGCTTGTGCTATTCTAAACACATTTCATGCAAATGAACCGGCCCTTGGCAGAATCCTGAAGAAACGATGTCGTCTTGCGGACACTAGCCCCAGTGACATACTCAAGGCTAAAGTAGGCAGCATGGCTAGGGAAGCCTGGGCTGTAGGCAGTTCTGCTGAACATCATGTTTCCTCTTCTTTGAGATTTGGTAAGAAACCAAATGAGGAGGAAGCCAGAATGCCTGTACCCTGCCCCTGAAGGCCTCCAAAGAGCATCCTTGTGGGGATTGCATACCATGCTCCCTGCTGGTGTCTGGACCCTAGGAACAAGTGCTTGGTGCCCCAACCCAGCCCTGATTGGAACAAGCCAGTCCCATGCAGTTTATATGTGGGTGGCACTTCATACCTAGGTGGCTTTCTTTATTGCCTGAAGGAAAGGAGGCAGAGCTGAGCCAAGGCCAGTAGCTGCAGGCCTGGTTCAGCTCTCTTAGAGCGACAGCACCGCAGTCCTTGGCAGGTGCTCCTGGGCTCTCAGGTCTGCAGGGTGGGCAGGGCAAGCAGGGTCCTCTGACAGCAGAAGCAGGATGGGATGGGGGCTCCCTAGAGCCAGGGATCAACAGGTGCCTGTGCCCTCACCTGTGCTGAAGTTCTGATGGTATCATAGAGACCCAGAGAGGGAAAATGTCCCAATGGAGGAACAAGACAGGTGCCAGAGAAAACATAGCTGGGCAGGTGACAGTGCAGAGGCTCTGTCCTGGATGAGGACTCTACTGTGACCACTCCCTCGCCAGGACAGAGACCCCATTATCCTAAGCACAAGAAAGGCCTGTTTCTCCTCCAGGGAGAGGACAAGGCTGCCAGCTTGCAACTGGTATCAACAAGTCATTTTTCCATCTTCCATCTTGTCTCACCTTCATTCCGGAGTCCCCAGGAAGGCCAGGCTCTCCCTCTGCACCCGGCGGACCCTGCAAGAAAAAGTCAGGTCTCTCCTGGAACAAGGGACTGTGCTTCAGGTAAGGGACATGCTCAGGTCACACAACAGGGAGGATAGAAGTGGGCTTAGGCAGCAGCTTCTGAGTCTTGGCAAAACTGTGGGTTTTGGTGCAGGTTGGCAGAGCCTCACACTACCCAGCAGCTGCTGGACCTTCTGCCTGCCCATGAGTGTGATTTTACCACACGGGAGCCCTTGGCAGACATACAAGGAAAGTCCATGATCTGCGTGGGGTTGTGGGGAGGCCAACAACGGGGCAGGTCTTGAACTACCCCGCTTTTTCCTGACATCGGGCTGAGGTGCTGAGTGTGGGAAGGGGACCCCCAGCAGGCTGGGTCTCCATTCATGATTCTGTACCAGGGTACAGTCTCAAGCAAGGCAGAAGGTAGGTCGGTCCACCAGGAAGCTCCTAGATCCCACTCAGCGTGTGACGCGGGCTCCCAGCCCCTCACCACATGCCCTGTAGGGTCACCACCCTCCACTCTGCGGCACCAGCCTGACTATCTCTGTAGACCAGAGCAGGGATGGAGCAGCAGGTGGGACTGCTGACCTGGAGGATCGCAATGCCCCAGTAGCAGCAGAGGACAAACCAGGGCTCCTTGTCACTCACCTTGGGTCCCATCTCTCCTGGAGGACCAACTGGCCCCTGAGGTCCCTGAGAGCCCTGGAGACAGACAGATGTACAGACAGTTAGGGGAAGACACCCTGGACTCCCACATGTGGGGAGCAATGAGGGGCTGGGTCATACAGACTGGCATGGTACCAGAAAGAGAGGACTCACACCCTTACCTCCAACCATATACAGTTCCTCTTCACCCATTTCCAGGGTCTACTCTGCATCTCACTGTACCCCAGCAGTGCTGCGCCCCATCTTTGCTACAATGCACAACTGAGTCCTCTCCTGTTCTTCCCTCCCCAACTACCCCAACCCCTAACTACCTCCAACTACCCCTAACTACCACAACTACCCCTAACTACCCTTAACTACCCCAACCCCTAACTACCTCCAACTACCCCTAACTACCACAACTACCCCAACTACCCCTAACTACCACAACTACCCCTAACTACCCCAACCCCTAACTACCTCCAACTACCCCTAACTACCTCTAACTACCCCAACTACCCCTAACTACCTCCAACTACCCCTAACTACACCCAACTACCCCTAACTACCTCAACTACCCCTAACTACCTCAACTACCCCCAACTACCCCTAACTACCCCCAACTACCCCTAACTACCCCAACTACCCCTAACTACCCCCAACTACCCCAACTACCCCTAACTACCACAACTACCCCTAACTAACCCCAACTACCCCTAACTACCCCAACTACCCCAAACTACCCCCAACTACCCCAACTACTCCTAACTACCACAACTACCCCTAACTACCCCCAACTTTCCCTCCTCATCCAGGGTTCAAAGGCTCTTCTAGATCTCCAGCTGTCTGGCTCCCTGTAGCCTCCCTGGGAACACCTAGAATCTCTGCCTCCCCAAACCCATCCCTTGGGACATCTTCTGAAGGACAAGCCATGTCTCAATGGCTTCCCTTATCTCCCCCTATCCTTCACAAGGTCCTTTTTCTCACCTTTCTTCTGCCTTTCTGGGTGCTAAGTGCCCCCTCTATACATTCCTTGGGCTGTTTTCACCATCCTCCTGCAAGGGTGAGTCAGCTATCCCCTTTGGTAACAAACCCAGTGGCCAAGCAAGCCAAGACTCGATTCACACCAGATCTCAGGGCCCAGCCAAGACTCGACTCACACCAGATCTCAGGGTCCAGCCAAGGCTTGACTCACACCAGAACACAGGGTCCAGCCAAGACTCAACTCACACCAGAATACAGGGTCCAGCCAAGACTCGACTCACACCAGAACACAGGGCCCAGACAAGACGCAACTCACACCAGAACACAGGGTCCAGCCAAGACTCGACTCACATCAGATCTCAGGGTCCAGCCAAGACTCGACTCACACCAGAACACAGGGTCCAGCCAAGACTCGACTCACACCAGATCTCAGGGTCCAGCCAAGGCTTGACTCACACCAGAACACAGGGTCCAGCCAAGACTCAACTCACACCAGAACACAGGGTCCAGCCAAGACTCGACTCACACCAGAACACAGGGCCCAGCCAAGACTTGACTCACACCAGAACACAGGGCCCAGAGAAGACTCAACTCACACTAGATCTCAGGTCAAGATCTCCATCCTTGTAGGCCATGCCTACCCTTGTCTTTTCCACCCCTTCCCATCTGTCTACCTAGCCAACAGTCCCTGCTACAGTCAGACTGTGAGAAAACTTCCAAGGCAGAGGACAAGAGGATGGAGAGAGGGAGGGAAGGAAGGAGGGAGGGAGGGAGGGAGGGAGGGAGGGAGGGAGGGAGGAAGGAAGGGAAAGAGAGAGAGAGAGAGAGAGAGAGAGAGAGAGAGAGAGAGAGAGAGAGAGAGAGAGAGAGAGAGAGAGAGAGAGAGAATAGACACTTACCGGTTCTCCTGAGAGGCCCTTGGTACCTGAAGGGCCTGAGGGGCCAGGGATGCCCTGTGGAAAGGCAGGTGACCTTAATCTCTTAGAGCTTCTCCATTAAGCCCATCCCCTTGACCTTAGGCTAGTTCTACGGTGTGTTCAGGTTCCGTGCTGATAGCTGAGATGAGGCCACAGGACACTCATGGTGATCTTTCCCCACCTACCCCCCAAGGCCCGGGTTGAGAATTCCAGAATGGACACTACTTACACGGAAGCCTCTCGCACCTGAGTGGCCTCGCTCACCAGCTGCACCCTGGAAACACAATGGACATCATTAGAGGTGTGGCTTACAACAAATGGAGGAAGGACAAGGGACCTGTCACATACCTGTTGTCCAGGCTGGCCAGGTCTGCCCCGAGATCCCACACGGCCCTGTGAGGAGCAGAGAGCATGGGAGGTGGGAGACGGGCTCATGAGGACACTTTCAGAGAGGAGAGGACCTCTGAGGGCTCATGGGGACACTTTCAGAGAGGAGAGGACCTCAGCGGTCAGATGTCTTCCCCAACACACTGCCTGTGGGCATACCTAAGATTTGCCAAAGGGATGGCTGCCACAGTCACCATGGAAGGGAACAGCAGAGCTATGTGACCCATTCAACGGCCTTCCTTTGCTTTTATTGTCTGGGCTCCAGGAGGCTGGGCCGTGACAGAATGAGTGGCTGGGAACATGCCCTGACTTCTTCTAGGGTCTCTCTGCTACTTTAGGGGGCCAGGGGCAAGAGGGAAACCCCAGTGGGAAGTCTGTACCTTCAGGCCCTTGGACCCCTGCTCCCCAGCTGGTCCATCAGGTCCTCGAGGGCCCTGGAAAAGGAAGAAGACTCCAGCACAGTGGATTGGACAGCAGGGGTCTCCCTTGGGCTGTGAACCAGGAGAGTGAGCGTGCCTCAAGCCTCTGGATTTCCCTGTTCCCCCCTTCCACACACAGCCACGGCTTGGGTGGCTCTTCAGAGACCTGGGAGAATCAGCTAGAGACCCTAAATGCAATGGCTGTATGGGTTATTATGTCTAAAGTGTCCGGAGTGCCATCAACCAGCCTGTTCCAGATGGAGAGGCTGCTGAAGCAGAGAAGCCTGTGGCCACGTTCCCACAGCGGGCCTCAGTTTACAGCCTCCTTCACCTTCACTACCTCACAACCCAGTTTTGGGGAGATGAAGGCAGGAGAGGTGGGGCATCCCAGGTCACAGGCGGAGCTAGGCCTGAGAGATACTCCTGGTTTGGGGCTCTGTGTGTGGCACAAGCTCACACCTCCCTGGAAGGGCACAGCCCTTGGAGTGGAGGCTCAGAGGCCTGGGTCACACAGCACACTGACGACCCTGCCTGAGATCCAAGCCTTTGTAAGAGAAAAGCAGCAGACACAGTCACAGAGAAAGACAAATGGACATGGAGCTTCCTGTGGCCAGCAGGTAACTGGGGGCCAGAACTGGAGCCCAAGCCAGCCAGGTGTCTGCTAATCCCTCTGTGGTCTGCAGGTAGTGTGGGGTGTAGAACTAGAGCCCAAGCCAGCGAGGTTGCCACTCATCTGGACGGGAGAATACTCCCTGTCAGAAGGTATCACGCCAGGACCTCTAGGCTTGCCTTCCAAGAAGGCTGTCCATGGAGTGGGCTGCCCATGGGGACAAAGTCTAGAAGCCAGGTTTGAGCCATAGAGAAAGAGGAGCCATACCTCTTGTCTCGGGGAGGGAAGAGACAGTGGCTACCAGCCACCTTGGGTGTGTAGCGGTTACAGAGGGATATGGTACTTGGTGGCCTGTTCTGAAGGTCCCTCAGCTACCCCCCTTCCCTTGTGGCCTGGGAGGGCCTTCTTATGGTAGGAGGCCTAGGGTCCAGTGGGGCCACGTCAGTCTCAGGGGCAGGAAAGTCCAGCCTACCATAGCCTCCTGAAGAAAGGCAATAGGAAAGATGGGAACCCAGCCTCTGTGGCCATCTTAGGGCCAAAGCTCTTGGGAAATGACTGGGTCGGCATACCCAAGCAGGCCAGCTGTTGCTGGCCCATTTTACAGATGGGAAAGCAGAGGCTGAGAGCTCAGATGTAGTACTAGATGCTCCCACATCCCAACATCCTTCAGCCTCAGAGAGGTAAAGAGACTAGCTTAAAGTTGCCCAGCCACAAACTGGGAATGCAAGAAACTTGCCCACTCAGGTCAGACTTGGTGCCTTTGTTCTTTCATGGGATGCCAATGGGTCTTGTCTCCAGACCCTCCCACGATAGAATGTCTGCCCTACATATGAGCAGGAAAGGCTGCATGGCCTCACAGATCTCCCATGGCACCTGTGGGAAAACTGAGACCCAGAGAGCACAGTGCTTTCCAAAGGACACAGGAGAACCCAGGAACTCAACAGGCTTGGCCAGAACTTCAACCTTTCAGTGTCCCCGATCTCACGACTGCTCTGCCAAACCTCACAGGAGATGGCTCTGGCCCTCACCTGCCTTTCCCAGTCCGGAATACTCCAGAGGAAACCTGGCTTTCCTCATGTGGGATGTGTGTGCTATATTGGAGGTGGGGACAGCTCACTCTCTGTCAGTGTGGAGGGGCTCAGGCCTCTGCAGTTCACCCTGAAGCTAGCTTAGCTTTCTTAGGGTGCACCCAGAAGCCCTTAGGCTTTGTCTCCCTTAAGAGATGCAGAAGGTATGGGTACTGAGAAGGATCGGCAGCCAAAGCAATGTCTCATCTTCCCCATTGCTGGACGGCTGCTCAGGCCATCTAGTGCAAGAGGAGAATGGTATCAGACCCCACATGGCACGTGGTAAGAGGCCTGGACAGCCTCCACCATCTTGTTTCCTCTCCAAGGAGGCCACATGCCCTGGCACCTTCACACCAGTAGGTAGGAGATCACTCCACTTTCCCCTTCTAACTGCAAAGGAGACTAAATTCAGTGTGTCCGAGAGGCACATTCTCAGGTTACAACCTCTGCTCATCTGTCCCAGGTGTCTGCCTCCAGTGGTATCTCACACAGTAGGAGTGGCAGCCCAGTCAGAGAAGGATGGCTGGGCTCAGCTTCCAGCATCAGATTCTGGATGTGCCTGGCCACCAGCCAGTGCTACAGGAACTACATGGCCCAGAGTGGGGTAGGCAACAGGAGCAGAAGCGTTTTCACTTACCTGGCGTCCCTTGGCGCCCCTCATGCCTGGTGGACCTCGAGATCCTGGAGGGCCCTGTGGGGAGGAGAAGGCACTTAGAAGCAATGGTGGGGCAGGGATGCCAGTGGTCATAGCACTTAGAAGTAGGCACTCTGGCTTGCTAGGAGAAGCTCCCGGCAAGTCACAACCCTGAGACTGACTAAGTGCCCTGGGTGTCTGGGTGAGCAGGCACTCCCTGGACAAACCATTTTCCTATCTCTCAAGCACCAGTGAGAGGTGATAGTGACATGTGGCATGCGTCTCCTCTAATCCCTGTGTCCTTTCTCTCCTGAGGGTGGACTTGAGGTCTGTCCACGCACAGCCCTAGATAGGTGTCCACTACCCCAGGCTTTAAGAGCCTTGAGGATGGAGGAGGAGTCTATTGGGTCAGAGCAGGACAGAAAGTGGGGCAGCAGAGAAAAAGGGGCAGGACTGGACTAGGTACAGTGGTCCACACCTCTAATGCATACTCTAGGGTTGTTGAGGCAGGACAGTTGCCACGAGTTAAAGACCTGCCTAATTCAGGCTCTTAAACTGCGGTCTGGGGGTCCATTGGGCTCACATAACGAATGTGGACGCTGAGAAAATAATTAGCAACACTTAGAGATTTCTGAATGTATAAAATGAACCAAAAATGAATTTAAAATCAAACAGATTGTGAATCAGAGGAATTTTTTTGACTGTGCTCACCTGTGTTGCATTATGTGACCACACAACACACACACACTCTGCACGACACACGCCTGTGTTGCATTGTGTGACCACACAACACACACACTCTGCATGACACACGCCTGTGTTGCATTGTGTGACCACACAACACACACACTCTGCACTACACACGCCTGTGTTGCATTGTGTGACCACACAACACACACACTCTGCACGACACACGCCTGTGTTGCATTGTATGACCACACAACACACACTCTGCACGACACACACCTGTGTTGCATTGTGTGACCACACAACACACACTCTGCACTACACACGCCTGTGTTGCATTGTGTGACCACACAACACACACACTCTGCACAACACACGCCATCACACCACGCTGCACGACACACGCCATCACACCACGCTTCCCCAACAAACACTGCCTACAATGCCTGGGCTCCACCACCTGTTCTGAACTGCAGTGTTTTTAACTGTTTCCTGCCCTTACAGAAATGTAAGGCTTCAATAAAGGAAAACAAAGACTTCAAATGTTTTCCTACCACTATCTTCAGCACAGAAGTATCAAATTAGCATATCCTAGATTGTATTAGGATTTTGATTTTTAAAATGGCTTTGTTGACTTGAGTTCCACTAAAAGCAACCCATTCAATAAATCTGACTTGGAATTAGAACAGCATTCCCAGCAGTTTCTGAATGGCCCCAAACACACTCCTGCCATTTTATTACATATTTATGCAAAGCAGAATTTTCAGCATTGGTGATTAAATTTAAAACATCTGACAATCATCTCTGCAAACCAGCGAGGATGCCTGAGGAACAGCATTATCAAATAGTCAGCCAAGATGCAACTCTCCATGTAGAAGTTAGTGAGTGCTGCCCTGTCGGTGGTATGCAAGCTTGCTGTCATACTTAATGACGGTGAAATGACATACTTAATGATGGTGCCAAAGAACTGCTCAGAGAGAATCTCTGGATGACGTATTATCAGTAGCTACTCACCTGTAGAGCTATTTTATACACCTATATACCCAGCGTTGCATAAAAGCTTCTTGGGTGAGGAATCATGAGTGCAAACGGTTTAAGACTCACTGGCCTGACCTAGTCCAAGCATAGAGAACCATCTGTGCCAGCCAACCAGACCCTGTGATGGAGGCAGGAGCCCTCTCAGAGAGGGGTAGCCTCACCCCGCTCTGGATCCCAGTGAGCAGCCAGCTTCACCCTGCTGCTCCCACAAACCTGAGGTGCAGACATGGCTGCTGTCCTCTATAGACATAGTCTGCCTCTGTTGGGGCTTGAAGTGAGAGCCAGCACGCAACCTGAGCCACCAGGAGAGCCAGTGAGGCACCCCAGGCTCGTACAGTAAGAAGGCAGACCTGGCAGGCAGTTGGTGGGGAAAGTGGCAGCCTGAGTAAGAAGGCTCTTTTCCAGAATGTTCTCTCAGAAGGCATGTAGCAATTCTCTGAGGCCCCAAGAGACAGGTTCCACATGGATAAGCTAAATTCTTCAAAGGATCCAAGGCCATGGGACAGCACCACAGCAGGATCCAGTTCTGGGCCATTAGCTGTGAGGTCTCGGGCACATCACCTCACCTTAGTGAGCCTCAGTGTCCTCATCGACGTCCCTCACCCCTATAGGACCATATAGGATCCTCAGCAGGTCTAAGGTCCTTCACACCTGCCTCTCTAGACCTCGGTGTGGGGCTGGGGCTGAGTTCAGAGTACAGAACGAAGATGTTAATACGCCTGGAAAATGCTCATCAGATGGGCACACAATTAGCAGGAATAGTATCCAACAGTAAACGCCATCCCTGTGGCAAGCATTGTACCGCACCAGTAGCTGGTGCCATCTATGATGGGCACACAATTAGCAGGAATGGTATCCAATGGTAGACACCATCCCTGTGGCAAGCATTGTACCACACCAGTAGCTGGTGCCATCTATGTGTTATGCTCGGGCATAACAGCACACAAAATACTAGCTGATTCTTGCCACGATGGTGGTGGTAACATGATGCTGACTGACAGGTGGGGCAACTGAGGCAGAGGAGGCCTCAGGTGTGGAGGTGCACACAGACATGTGTGCGTGTGCGTGTGCGTGTGCAAAGCAGAGGTTGGTTCTGGATTTCCTCATCACCAACTTATTATTGTGAGACAGGGTCTCTCACCGAATCTGGAGCTTGACAACTCCGCTAGGCTGGCAGGTCAGCAAGCTCCCTCAGAACCTCCTGTTTCCAGCTCCCTACAGCTGGGGAGAGAGTACAGATGCTCACCACACCTAGCTGAGGTCCTAGTGTTTGCCCAGCAAGCATTTTACCAGATGAACCATCTCCTCAGGCCCAGAGGGAAGAATTTGGTGGCAGACCCTAAGCACTCCTGGGCTCAGGCTTCAGTTCTGAACACAGGACTGTGGCTGGACCCTTGGGCTGAAAACTGTTCTCTGCCTCCCGCTCCTTTCCACCAAAGTGCGAGTCCCAAATTCCTAGCCAGATGTGGCTTTTCCCTCTCATGATCAGGGCAGAAAAACAAAACAAAAGCAACCAACTAACCATAAACAAACAAACAAAACCTCATGTGACTGTGACCCCCCAGAGGGTGGCTCTGCCCAGGGACACCTTTCCTCTGGCGCAAAGGACTGTGGGGGAGGACACAACTAAGCTGCTCTTGCGTCCCCTGTACAGAACCTCAGCCCCACCTGGTCCCATCTGCACTCTCACAACATTCTCTAGATTTCACATGAACAAAATATAGGCTCAGGGAATTGTGCAGGTTCTGTCTGGGAGCCCACCCAGGTCTGAAACTTGAGGTCTGGACTTGATAGGTTTGTGCTTAGGAGAAATGAGAGTTTTATTTACCCGGGATCCAGGCTCTCCAGGGTTCCCAATACCACCTGGCGTTCCAGGATGGCCCTGCCAAGGAGAAAAAAAATGTGGAGTCAGCTGGGGAAGGTGCCATATCCCCTTCAGCTCTGTGACAGGGGATCAGCTCCAAATCAGGGCAAGGAGGTCAAAAGTCAAGCCTGGCAAGGGATTCAGAGAGATGGCATCCTGGGTATCTGGAGCATATGGTATGTGAAGGGAACAAGACTGACCCCTGAGGCTATGCCAGGAGAGGAGAGAGGATGCAGGCATACTCCTTACCATCAGCCCCTTGGGTCCAGGTGCGCCTGGGGGTCCCATCACTCCACGGTCTCCCTGTGTTGGAGACAGCAAGGCACATAGGTCATGGTTGGGGTTCAGAGGCTATGGGACTCTGGGGGCAGGGACCCAAAGGGAGGTAGGAGCTTGGCAATGGTCTATGGACTCATTCTCAAATCACTCACATCATCAGGTAAGTAAGTTTCAGTGGCAGAAAAGCTCAGCCTTCTCTGCCAGAGAAACAGCACATGTCCCTGCGCCAGGATGGTCTCGATGAAGGATGCAGTAATTGCATCACCTCTTTGATCCTGGCCCATGTCACATGGTTCTCATTAGGCCTGGCACCCCCTGGACTGGGCTTGCTAAAGCAGAGACAACCATAGCCACGTTTCTTTCTCTCTGCTCATGGACATCCTCCTCCCTGATAGAACACCAGATAATAAGACATCACTCATGTCCTCTGGACCAACTCAAACAGGTTGCAAAGTCAGGGGCAGCAGGCAAGGCTACAGCCATCCTGCCTTGGTTTCTGCGAGGCCTATTCCTCCTCTTCTGGTAAAAAGCAGCTAAGCACCCACTGTGTCCTGACACTACTATGCACCAAGCCATAAGGAGACGAAACAGATCAATTCCCATAACGCAAGATACCCGGCATGGCAGGGGATGATGGGGACCTCTAGAAAAGATGCATCCTGGACCAAGTATGGGTGGCAGGGGTTGGGGTACAGTGCTAGCTAGACCCTGTCATAGGGGATGAGACCAGCTGGTGATGAAGGAAGAAGATTCCCTTTGAAGGACCCCAACAAGTGACCCATCCAGAAAGGACATGGTGGATGGGCACAGGAAGAGGGGACCTGCCCAAAGCAACGGTTCATAGGTGAGGAAGGACGTAAGAAACTTAAGCAATGGAACAAGAGTTGGCTTCGATGCTGTGGGATGGTTACATAAGCTGTGAGCACTTGGGGGCAGTGAGGGGGGGCTCCTGTAGAAACTCTGCAGCTTTTGGTGTGTGGTTACCTACTTTGAGTCAGTGTGAAGGGGCAGGAGGAGCATGGGGAGGCAGGTGGGGACCTGATGGTCTAGGAAATGATGAAGAGTGACGTACTTGAGTCTGCAAGGCTCGGAGGCCCCAAGACAGAAGAGGGAAGCCACAGACTTCTACTTGGCTGAGGGGCTGAGTTGGCAAAGTGTGGCCTCCAGGATGGACCAGGGTTCTAATCTCTGCTTTTTCATTTATAATCTGGGTGGCCTTGGGCCAGCCACCGCTCCTGCTGGACTCTCAGTGATCCCCCTCTGTCAGATGGAGCTTCCAGGGCTACGGAGCTGGGTGATGCCAGTAGACAGGCACAAGCATCAACTGATGGCCACACCAACGTCTAGTTGTGCTTATGGTGAAGACGAGAACTCTGGGGGGACAGGGACAGGGACAGGGACAGGGACATAGGCTCTTGGAGAGCAAGGGATGCCAGAACCAGAGGGAGGTAGTGCAATCTCCGGAGCTCACTGGCCCACTGGCTCTTCTCTTGATGGAAAAGTGCAAGCTCTAAGGGTTTGCCTCTGTGGCGCACACTTACCTTCTCCCCCACGATTCCAGGCTCCCCGACCAGACCAATGAATCCCATAAGTCCCTGGGGAGGACACAAGAAAAACTAGTGAATCTGTGAGCATGCTGAATCTCCTCTGAGGCCCAGCCCTCCCACACTCACCCTCAACCCAAGCTGCATCCGATGACTGGACGGCTGGGGCTGCCGCGAGAGGGCATGGCCTCTGCCGCTTCTCCCCACTGCTCCACCAGATGGTTCAGATTTGAGAACCAAGTGGTGGGGCTGCTGCCAGCAACCCTGGGAGCTGAGCATTCTTCCCATGCCAGAAGCAGGCTGGGATCACTACACGTTTGGAGAACCGTAGTGGGGGAGATGAGCTAGGAAGAGGCCATCTGTTTCCATCTTTGAGGGCTCTGGGACTGTTACAGAGACAAACAAACTTGTTGACTGAGACAGGAACACCCTAACCGTCTACACTAGAGACAGGGTGGAATTTGGGAAGGGGCGGTTTCTAATGAAGGGCTTCTCTCTGCTGAGAGCACATGTGCTCAGACATACAGACATAAACACACGAACAAAGAGGCACCCAGATACACCCAGATAGACACGCATATACAAAGACACATACACACATGCACACAGAGACACACACAGTTACACATAGATACGCCCATACAAAGACACATACAAGCATGCATAAAGACATACTTACACACGCACAAGCACAGAGATATACATAGACACACATGTACAAAGACAGACACAGATACACACACATGTACACAGACATATACAGATAGACACACACATGCACAGAGAAACACACATGCACAGAGAAACACACATGCACACAAACACACACAGATATACATAGCCATGCAGATACACAGATATATACATACAGAGAAATATGCACAGGCACATACATGCACACACACACACACATGTGTGTGTGTGTGTGCACGCATATCTCCTTTGGATCTTTTTAACTCTACTGTGTGAAAGCTTGCCTCCAGTCCCAGAGGCTGCTCTTAGTGGTCTCACTGTCACCCTGAGCAGGTAAGCGTGCACATGGCTAGGGCAGGTAAATAGCCAAGAGTTCCCAAGGAGGTGGAGCACTGGCTGGAACCCACTTCCTTCTGTTGAGACACATACTCAGCGGGTTCATGTATGGATCAGGAGGGCTTTAAGAAGTTTTAGGAGATTCCAGATATACAGCCAGGCATTTCCCTAAGAATTAGGACATTTGGGGACAGGTGGGCTTGTCCTGTGAAATCTGTTTCCTGTGCCGAACTTCTGAACAAAGTGAGGCGAGACCCAGAGCTGTTCACAGCCCAGAGGAGCTGGAAAGCCAGGCTACCTGCTGGGGAGCTGGGAGGGGGAGAGCACTGCTCAGTCCACAAAGCCCGTTCTCCCTTCCCCAAAGACAGCTGCTCCTAGGGGCCATGAATGTGGTAGCAGCCAAGGAGTGGAGGTGGGGATTCAGATGATGCACCTCCAGCACCTGTGCACCTTTTCTCCACAGGGGACAGCAAAGGACATGGTGACTGAGTGGACCACCCACAGGATGGTCTCCTGGCCTGTCTCTGGCCAGGGGCTCTTTCCGAGGTGGTATGAAGGGCTACGGTATGAGCTATGGGCCATGGATAGCATGTCATGGAGGACATTTGGCGACAACCAAACAAAATGTGGGCATGAAAGCTCATGCCTATAATCCTACTACTTGTGAAGCTGAGACGGGAGCATAATCTCGAGTTTGGGTCCAGCCTGAGCTGTGTAGAAAGTACCAGGACAGGCAGGGATACTTCAAAACCAAACAATCCAATGATATGTTTCCATCAATATGTTTCAATAATGTATCGATTACATATATAATTATATATAATATAATATATATAAACATAATTCAATAATAAATAAACCAGGCTATTTCTAAGGTGACAGCAGCATGTGGAATTCTATGTCACTCTTACTCAGATTCCGGGTTTATGGAACCTGAACACATTGGTCTGTCTACACAGATCTATGGGATTGGCAAGAATAAAGGTCCCTCCAATCTCCTAATAGCTCTGACTGTTCAAGACCCAGAAGCTTTTCAAGGGGCACAGGGTTAGGACAGCTTCCCACCAGGAGGCATCCAGACATGTAAATGGTACCAGGGAAGGGAATGAGCATGGCTCTGTGGAAAGGGACCTGCCCAATGGGTACTTTAAATTTGTTATTTGTCAGGACCTAGAAGACATAGCCGTCAATAAGAAGCCAGATGGATCTGAGCAAGAGATGTCCTCACACCGTGCCCTCCAGAGCCCTCCATGCTGTGCTCCCCTTGTGCGGAGGGCTTTGATCTGGCAGGATGTCAACTGGAAAAGAGTAGTCTCAGAGGCTCCAGGCTTCCACCTGATGGGGGAGCAGAGACGCAGCTCTTAAAGCCAGGGCACAGCTGCTCCTCTCTAGCTGGCAAGATACAGTGGCACCTCCCCACCTTCTCACAGCGTTCTGCCGGTCATGGGGCACTTGCTTCTGAGAATCAGACACCATCTGGGTAGGTGCTGATATACTCATTGTCCTTGGAGGCTCACACCTTGTCCCCAGCATCCAGGACAGGGCCTGGCAAGCAGTCTGTGCTCAATGGTAGATAAACACAAGGGTTCTGGGGATGAAAACACTTTCTGCATTGTCTGGGTAGCACTTGGGAACCCAGAGTCTCTTAGAGTCAGAGTCAATTATGAGTTACGCTATTGCCTATGAGATCTTGGTTAGACAAGCTATTTAATTTCTCAGGGCCTCAATTGTCTCATTTGCCAGATGGGAGTCCTAACAGCTCCCATTGCAGGACTGCTGGGGGACTGCAGACACTTGTGTCGAGTCTTTGGCACAGAGCCTGCTACCTCATGGGTGTGCAATAAATGAAGCTGTTACTGTGATTACAAGCAGGGCCTGTGGTGTGAGCTTGGGGGATCTCTCCTGGGGAGCCTGTGCTTCTGCACAAAACAGAAAACAGTTACCCGTTTGCCGTGGCCACATGGAGAGGAGCTGGTGTTGTTGCATGCCTTACAGCCAATGCAGGAGCCAGTACTGAGTCTCAGCTCAGATGCCCTCCGGCCACAGTCTGTGAATACCGCTAGACCACAGCTAGCTGGGGTCTCCGCTGTCCCAGTGAGCCACGGCTATTCCAGGCAGGGTGTCTAACCCCTCTTGGCCCCAGCTCAGACACTACCCCTTTTGAACATACTGTTGATCCTATTTTTCCTCCCAAGTTTGTGACCCAAATTGCCAGTGTGGGCCAGAATCCAGGGTTTCTTAACCTGGGGATTCTGTAATCCTCTATGGATGGAACGCAGTGTCCAGGAACTTGAATAGAAAAGGTACTATATATAGTATATATAGTGTATGTGTACACACACATACACTATATATACACACACTACCCTCTCATCAAAATGTTGTGTTTTCTTTAAATACTATGTATGCAGTGAATGCAACCAGTCTAGGAGCATCAGGCACCCGTGACCATCCATCTGGTTATATGTCACTATAACCAATCCTACACAGATCTCAAAACATTATTACATTTTAACATGGAAGTCACTGACTGCTAGGTATTAATTCAGAAGTCTATACTTGTATGCCACATCTGAACACATGTTCTGTATGTATCTCACTATAATTGGCTGTCTTAGAAACCTTCACTTTTAACTTTATCCACTTGAATCTACTCAAAGAAGTGGGAGGGGTCTGCGGGCTTCCTTAGCCTAGCAAAGGTACCTAAGGCACAGAACATGATCAGGGCTCTGGAAAAATTAATGATTTCCCAGGATCCTGGTGTCCTAATGGTCTAGGGTTCTAAGTATCTGTTTCCCCAGGCCAATCATTAGCATAACTATGAACTTGAATTTGCTGTTTTTTTTTTTTTCCAGTCAGGAAATCTAAGGAGGCGGCAGCAGCCTTCCCGAGCTCCTGGCATCCCACAGAATGTGCTCGAATGGCACTGGAAAGATTTCAGACATGTTGACCTCCCCCACTTTAATTCCCATCTTTCAGCAGATGTCACAGGCTTGGGAGGAAGCCTGTCACATGAGTCTCTTGCCATGGATGGCACTTCTAGGCACAACTGAATACTTTTGAGCTGTGGTACTCTTTCTTCTCCATACTTGAGGAAGCCCCTCCCAAGGAACCTAGAGGGGTGGAAAATATCTCCCCAACTCTACCTGTGAGCCCCGAGGCTAAGCCGAAGGAGGCACTGAGGCCCCACGGCCGCCATCTCCACAGCACCCAGAGGTGCTGCTCTCACTGGTAGAATATGGCGATGAGCTACAATCTCCCTTCAGCTGACAAGTGGCCACCTTCCTTCTGCAGACCTTGCTTCCGCTTCCCAGCTGCCTGGAGCCTCTGGTTTGAGTTTTACCTTCGTTACAGCACAGGGTGGCCTGGAATTTGAGCCTCTGGAGAGCAGACCTATTTCTCTAGTGTTCTCTGTGTGAACACAGTCATTTTGAGGAACTCTCTGGTTTAACCCCAGTTCTAGGAGGTGAAATCACATTGAGCAAATGCACCAAAAATTTGCATTCAAGAGTCAGGCCTTAGGACGGAACCATGTTAGTCAGGACCTCTCTCTCTTGAGAGTGTGTAAGAGGCCTGGCTCTGGCATGTCACCAGACCAAGGACTGAGTGATGGCCTAGCAATGGGCTTGGCATAAGTAGAGTGACACCAAACCTAACTTACCTGTTCACCCACAGGCCCTGACCGTCCTGGATCCCCTGGTTCTCCCTGTAAAGAAACATAGAAAAGGGAAAGTCAGGACAGAAGATGGGACATTGAAATCACTGAGGAAGTAGACAGGGCCAAGTGGCCTTAGGTGTCATTGGTGAGGATGAACTGGAAGTCCCATCTCCAGACTTTGGCTTTGAAGAATCCAAATGGATAGCAACAACCAAAGAGTGTCCCCCAACACTGCAGTCATCCACTCCCCCCAGCACCTGCTGCCCCCCAACACTGCAGTCAGCCACTCCCCAGTATCCTGCTGTCCCCCAACACTGCAGTCATCCACTCCTCCAGCATCCTGCTGCCCCCCAACACTGCACTCATCCACTCCCACAGCATCCTGCTGCCCCCCAACACTGCAGTCAGCCACTCTCCCCCCAGCATCCTGCTGCTCCCCAACACTGCAGTCATCTACTCTCTCTGAGCAAGGTTCCCGGGCATCTTGACTCCTGTGGCTCATTTTGTCAGGGTGGGAACTAAGATCCAGATGGTTGGAAGGATTGTGTAAGGTCACAGAGCCTGCTAGAAGAAGGGCTAGAATTGGGACCTTCGTCAACCTGACTGTGGCCCATTCCATGCAGCGTGTCCACTGCAGGTAGAGCTGGGAATGCAGGTAAAGATCATTAGGAAAGTAATTTCCACCCTTTCTGTCAACAGAAGCTCCCTGCTTCCTGTGACAGTGAAAATGCCTTCATGAGACCAGGCTGCAGGCAAGCCTATAAGGCAGGCCCAGGCAACGGTGGGGGGAACCACCCCTAAGCTGATGGCCCTGAGTTCTAAAAGAAAGCAAGACTAAGCAAAGAGAAAACCAGTAAGCAGCATCCCTCCAAGGCCTCTGCATCAGCTCAGCCTCCAGGTTCCTGCCCTTGTGAGTTCCTGTCCTGGCTTCCTTCAGTGGTGAGCAGTGCTGTGGGAGAGTGAGTCAGATAAGCCCTGTCCTCCCCAGGAGCTTTCGGTTGTGGTGATTCCTCACAGTAACAGTGACAAAGACATTCTCTGAACTAGATTTCTATCAGGCATTTGTCACTGATAAGAAAGGTAGTCCACTCCCTCACTGGGGCCAGAAAAAGGCCCATTAACAAACACACTACATATTTATTGTACACCAGAGGCTATATAGAGGCCCAGAGAAGAAAACAGAAATCTACTCCAGTAAGCACTGTCTGTCTCTTGCTTCTGCTCAGTATAGGAAGAAGGCAGGTACTACCCCTGCTCAAGCCCCCATTCAGAGTGTCTGCACTGTACCCCACATTCACAGCCCTCCCCCTGAGGGTCTGCACTGTACCCCACATTCACAGCCTGCCCCCGAGTGTCTGCACTGTACTCCACATTCACAGCCCTCCCCCCGAGGGTCTGCACTGTACCTCACATTCACAGCCTGCCCCCAAGTGTCTGCACTGTACCCCACATTCACAGCCTGCCCCCGAGTGTCTGCACTGTACCTCACATTCACAGCCCTCCCCCCGAGGGTCTGCACTGTACCCCACATTCACAGCCCTCCCCCGAGTGTCTGCACTGTACCCCACATTCACAGCCCTCCCCCCGAGCGTCTGCACTGTACCCCACATTCACAGCCCTTCCCCCGAGTGTCTACACTGTACCCTGCATTCAAAGTCCACCCCCAAGTGTCTGCACTGTACCCCATATTCACAGCCCACCCCCGAGCGTCTGCACTGTACCCTGCATTCACAGCCTGCCCCCCAAGTGCCTGCACTGTACCCCGCATTCACAGCCCCCTGAGTGTCTGCACTGTACCCTGCATTCACAGCCCCGAGTGTCTGCACTGTACCCCGCATTCACAGCCTGCCTGCCCCCCAAGTGTCTGCACTGTACCCCGCATTCACAGCCAGCCTGCCCCCTGAGTGTCTGCACTGTACCCCACATTCACAACCTGCCCCCCAAGTGTCTGCACTGTACCCCGCATTCACAGCCTGTACCCCGAGTGTCTGCACTGTACCCCGCATTCACAGCCTGCCCCCCGAGGGTCTGCACTGTATCTCGCATTCACAGTCCGCCCCCCGAGTGTCTGCACTGTACCCCACATTCACAGCCTGCCCCCCGAGTGTCTGCACTGTACCCTGCATTCACAGCCTGCCCCCTGAGTGTCTGCACTGTACCCCGCATTCACAGCCAGCCTGCCCTGAGTGTCTGCATTGTACCCCTCATTTACAGCCCCCCGAGTGTCTGCACTGTACCCCGCATTCACAGCCCGCCCCACGAGTGCCTGTATCCCGTTACTGGACAACCCCGGCTGTTGGACACTGTGGCTATATCTACTGCTTTTCCCTCTTCTGTTACCAATACTCTGGGATGAATATGGACCACTTTTTTCTCCCACTTCACTAGCCATGAGATTCAGAGCTTGTCCTGGGGCTTTATATGTCAGACTCGCCCCTCTCCCTCCACCACCACCCCAGGGAGGCCCATAACTCCTCACCTTCGAACCATCTGGGCCAGGCTTCCCAGGAAACCCTTTCCTTCCAGGCTGACCCTGCAACAGACAGGCACATGAAAGGGGCCAGCAGGGACAGTGCTGAGGGAGGCTGGAGAAGTCCAGAAGTCCAGCAGATGGAGGAACAGTGATACAGAGATCCAGTGTCAAAGAAACTCAGAGATGGTCTCCAGCTGTGTGGCCTCAGCATTGCTTCCCCAGTCCCTGGGCTGAGCTGTCCTAAGTAGGGACAATGACCCCTGCTTTTTATGGGAGAGGACAGGGAGAGGTTGGGCACAAGGAGATGCAGACTTGGTTCCAAACATGGTCAGAGGCTCCAGGAACCCCTTTGGGAGGGTCAGGTGGGAAAGTCTGCTTCAAAGTGGCCATGAGATGTCACCTGACTTCACCAGAGTCTGTGGGACACATGGTGCCATCTCAAACTCAAGTGAGAACCCAGATGACTTCACCAGAGTGACATCCCTCACGCCTTGATTCAGGAAGCACAGTGATTGTGGACACAAAAAAAAAGATTTCTGCCTATGAGAAGCAGACTTATCATTAATTTCCATTGAATTAACAAGCACATGTAAAGTGTGTTGGTTTTAATTATTCACATATTCACAATAAGATGTGACTCACACCAGCAAATGCTCTTGGGTACCTCATCCTTTCTGAGTATGAAGAGATTGAGATCGGAAGCCTTGTGGACTGCCTGCCAGCACCACTGCGGTGACACAGACTGCCAGCCAACACCGTTGCCAGTGGCACAGATTGCGGGTCAGCACCATTGCAGTGGCACAGACTGCCGGACAGCACTGTTGCAATGGCGCAGACTGCGGGTCAGCACCGTTGCGGTGGCACAGACTGCAGGTCAGCACCGTTGCAGTGGCACAGACTGCGGGTCAGCACCGTTGCAGTGGCACAGACTGCGGGTCAGCACCGTTGCGGTGGCGCAGACTGCGGGTCAGTACCGTTGTGGCGGCACAGACTGCCAGCCAACACCATTGCCGGTGGCACGGACTGCTGGCCAGCACCGTTGCCAGAGGCATAGACTACCCGCTAACACCGCTGCTGGTGGCACAGGTGGGCAGGTGCACAGGTGCAAGGAAGTTGGAAGCTGGGGAAAGAAAGTGTTCCTGGGCTCTGGGCATCCACACCACATCCTAGCTATGGGACCCAGGACCAGACCTTCCACTTTTGCAGCCTCTGATATAATTGTTCATCTCTGATATAACTGAGCAATGTGAGTGGCTCCTGGAAAAATCCACAAAGAAACAGCCACGTAGAACCCAACAGAGTCAAGCAGGCAGTTAAGGCCACCAACACTCGCCCTCAGTATCTCTTTGACTGGCCGGAGGCCTCCCTGCTGGCTGCCCTGCATGTGCCCACTAGCTCAGTTCCAGAATCCTCACCTCCTCTTGGTCAGCAACACTCACCTCCAAGCCAGGGACTCCTGGTGGCCCCGCAGGTCCTTCATCTCCCTGGAGCAGAAGAACACAGAAGAAAGACAAAGGAGAAAATTAAATGGGATTCTGGGAGAACCTGTGCTGTGAGGAGGGAAAGGAGCAGTGTGTAGAGTCCTCACAGGTGGGTGGAGTGCCCGGTTCGGAGTCTGTTCCCACAGTGTCCTGGGTATCTGGTGAATGAGTGAAGGCCTCAACAGCCCAGAGCCTGGCTTTGCCTGGACAGCTACATGAGCAGACAGAGGCCTGGGATGCAATGTCTCCCTCTTTTCTCCCCTCTATTCCCATTCCTAGCTATGACTCTCCAGCCCTCTGCAGGTCACAATACCCTCCAGGTTGACCCTCTTGGCAGCCCGGGCCTGATCACAGGCCCCTCAAAGCAACCCTGTAGCAAGTATCTCCAGCTCCCAACCCCACACAGCGACTCCTGGAGCCAGCCCTGGGACTCTGCCAGACCCACACCCAGCTCAGGGAAAGGATCACATCATCAAAAGCTTGCTCATTCTCCCTGAGCTGTGCACCATGATGTGCACCAAGCAAGGCTGAAGGCCTCATGTACAAGCAAAAGCCAGGCTGCCTGTGGAAGGCCCAACAGGCCCGAGGCCAGCTCCTTACCACCAGGTGCAGGTGAACTCTGCTGACATCCTAGCTGGGTAAGGTACGGCATTCCCATGATGCCTTAGTGTCTCCCAGAAGTGTATCTGAGAACAGCATAGGATCTGAGCATGGACTCTGGACTGAGGCACACCTGGGTTCTAGCCAAGGCCCTGATGCTACTAACAAGGGGCCTGGCAGTCACTTTCCTCCCTGGATCTCCAAGGACCGACTTCTAAGAAGGGGCTGACATTTCTTATCCTCCCACATAAACTGTGACAGGTGTGGAAGGAAGTTACTTGTCCCCCCAGGTCAGAGAGGAGTCACAGGCATGGCTGTAATGGAACAGAGGCCCTGGTGAATCTGGAGTAGCCCTGGCCCCAGCAAGGCATTGCCATCCTGGACAGAGCCACCTGGGTGCTGGGACAGGCGAGAGAAGACAAAGAGGGACAGGAGGGGACAGAGGCATCTCACCTCAGCTCCCAGCTGCCCAGGCGGTCCAGGAAGGCCTCGGGCTCCAGGCTTACCCTGGGGAAAGAGAACAGAAAGAGTCTCAGAGCTAGTACCCCCATCTGATGTCGGCAGCCAAATTGGGCCATGAGATCTCTTCAGGCAAGGACCTTAGGTGGGAGAGAACTCACCTTCATGCCTTCAGGACCATTGTCCCCCGGGGGGCCAATGTCTCCTGGGAAACCCTGTGGGAAAGCAGAGAGCCAAGTCACCTGGGCTGCCTGGCAGGTGCCTCCTAACCCTGTGCCACAGGTGTCCACCCCACCACTGCTGTCATGTGACCCGAGGTAGTTCAGATACTTGATCCCTTCTCTTTAGCCCCCAAGTCTGACCTTGCAGAGTGGCTGAGAAAACAGAGAAGGAACTGAGTGTAGTGTTCCCCATCTTTAATCTTAGCCCTGGGGGGAGGAGTCAGAGACAGGAAGGTAAAGAATTCAAGGTCATCCTTAGTTATATATCAAGTTCAAGGACAGTCCGCTGCAATGGGCTGTGTGGAGCAAGAGGTGGGGGAACAGAGATACGAAAGACCATCCAGGAACGAGTGAAGGCTGTCACACACAGTCATAACTTAGAGAATGGAGTCCCAGGCTCTGGGAACAGTGAACCCCAAGTCAGCTGCCTGGCCTGACAAGACTTTTGCCACTTTGGTTGTGCAGAGGCAATTGTTGACATCCTTAATTGTGGCCCCTCCTGTCAGAAGCTAGACTTTCTAAGATCCCTGACCAGAGTCTTGGACTCTGCAACACACTCCCATGCTGGCCAGCAGCTGTGAGGGTCTATTCAGACAGCTCATGTCTGGAGCAGAGAGGCCTCTTTCCCCTCTCTACACGGTGCCTCTGCTGGGGATCCCTTTCCCCACCCCTAAAGGCTTGCTTCTATCATAGTTGTTAGCTGGGGGCAATGTGCCCTTTGACCTATCTGCTCTACTGGGCCAGCTTCTGCAAGCCAGCGTGGAAACCTTCTCTGATTTTTATGTGGAATACCTCCGTTCATCCAGCCTAGAAACCCATGAGCTTAGGACAGTCCTACTCCTTCCTTCCATGACTGTGTATGACTAAAATTTCTTATGTTAGTTTTTTTTTCTTTTCTTCCCTTTAACCTCATACTACTAATTTCTGTTAAATACTTTTCCTTTTTTTTCCCAAATGTTTATTTTTTTCTTTGGAAGTTCCACTGCGTCATCCAGACTAGCTTGGAACTTGCTATGCATACCAGGCTGGTCTTGAACTCCCAGCGATTCCCTTACTGCTGCTGCCTGAGTGCTAGGATTAAAGGTGTGTGCTACCAAACTAGGCATGCAGTCCTGAGTTTGGAGCTAGCACACTGAAATTGAAGTTCTTCAAAACGGGACCCAAATCCTGTCCTGTTATTCCTTCTCTGTGTGATGGGAAAGTTACCCATCATCTCTGGGCTTTGACCTATAGAGCTTTAGGGCAAATGCCTCCCAGGGCAATGCTAAGGTTGAAATGAGTGATGGAAGCCAAGGGCTTAGATTGGCACCTGACAGTGAGTGCACAATACAAACTTGTATTCACAAGAGCTTGTATTGGGAAACCACCCTTGCCTGGGGTTTCCCTTCTCCTGTGAGAACACAACTGCCAGGGTGCAATTAAGTTCTGGTATTGAATAAAGGAGGCAATTCAGTCTTGAGGCTATGAGCAGGGGGTCCCTCCCCACTCCTGAGGGCCAGGTGCTAGCCAGCAGACACCAGCACACTCATGACCCGGCCAGAGTCTCTCCTGGCCATGGAGTCGGCCAAAGCAGCATAAAGATAGGCCAAGCAGACCCCAGAGGGACCTTGGGAGCCAGAATCAAGCTGAACTGCTACTGAACAGTGACCCTGAGGCTCCAAGTCTTGTTTTCCCATCCATAGGGAGAGGCAGGGCTCTCCCGTTCCCCACCCACCCTCATGCCATGTTATGGCAAGTTCCCTTCCCTAGCTGCTACCCAGCTCCCGGTCCAGGAAGATCCTCATCTCTCCATCACTTCATGCTCAGGGGTGAGCTTTCCTCCCTAGTTGGCCAGGCTGCTGGGAAATCCAGACTCAGGAGCCTTTTTCCTCATTGAGCAGTGAATGGAGGAGAGGCCAAGTTCATTTGTCTAAAGATAGGGCTGTGTCCTAGCCAAAGTCAACAGAGCAAAGAGTCAGTCTGTGGCTTTTAGGAAGCATGCCCTCATCCACTGGGGAAGGCTGAGTGATCTCTAGAAACCTTGGGCGAGCCTATATGGCCAGGCGCTTCCCTTTGCTGTAAGAATCTCATGGAGGACCAGGGCCCTGAAGCCAGGGAGCTCCAGGAAAGGGTTGGAAGCCCTGGCTGGAGACTGGGTGACAAGCCTGAGATGCACAGAAACCCTGGTTAAGGTAGCATACTACTGTTAGAGGGGCCCCAGTTGGTATCTATGATCTAGCCATGAGACGTTCATCACATGTATCAGCAACTGCCACGTGTTCTCCACACTCCCCAGTGTGTAGCTGCTATTACCATCCTTATTTGTTTCATATTCTTCACTCAATCCAGAATCAGCGGCTCCCTGCCCTCCCCACCATGTGTAGGAGCTCTGAGCCCTGAGGAATGGCCAGGGAAAGGAAGGCTCAGAGGAGGTCCCTGTGAGTAGATCCACATCTCCAAAAGAGAGGCAGCAGCCCTGGAAGGCTTTGGAAATGGCTCTGTGGGAACCACAAGTGTCAGGTTGACCACCACTGAGGAAGGGTGCTGAGGTTAGTTTGGGGAGCCCCTGGTGAGACAGGCCAAACCGAGGAGGGAAGAACACAGAGGGTACCGACCTGTAGATTTCTCTTCTTTTTGAGATAAGGTCTAGCTACATAGCTTAGGCTGACCTTGAGCTAACAATTATCCTCCTGCCTCTATCCCCACAGTGCTGGGATCCGAGCATGCAACACTGAGCCCATTTCTAGCCTTGGCCTTGTCTTTCATTGTGTATGTTATCCCTAGCAACTCCCTCACCATCTATGGGCACAACATCAAGTCTTAGTCAGATGTAGGGGGTGGGGGAAGGAGAGAGAGAGAGAGAGAGAGAGACAGACAGACAGACAGACAGAAAGACATCACGTACCTCAGGACCAGGAGGTCCAGGAAACCCAAGAGTGCCTTTGTCTCCAGCTTTGCCCTATGGAAGACGTAGGATTACCACACAGGATCAGCATGGCCCTACCTTCCACCAACACTCTATCCTCAGGTGAGGGCAGTTGGAAAGTTCTGGAACTACACAAGTGAGGTCTGCCTAGTGGGCTAAGCAGTCACTGCAACGTCTTCTGCTATATGTACCAGTCCCAGAGATCCAAGCAAATCATGCCAGCCTTCAGAATCTAAACTTCCACATCTAGAAATGGAGGCTGCCACCATTGCCCACCCTCGGCTCCTTGGGTGTGGGCAGCGTGCATGTAAAGAAATTGACAACAGATGTGACCATGCTAACACTGAGTGACATGAGATAGGTGACACTAGGAGTGTGCACCGGCACGCAGAGTCTGCTTCCAGTTAGAGTCCATTGGTGTGCAGGACCTGGGGCCAGGCTAGGACCCAGCATGACTCCTGCCCCCTAGTTTCAGAGACCCTACCCAGGAAGCTGGCCAGTGGCCATCTGTGCCTCACTCTGCTCCAGTCCAGGAAGGCAAATGGAAGCCTTCGCTGTGCGTGTAACCCCAGCCATGGGGTACTAGCCTCAGTATCCCAAAGCTACAGCCAGGTGGACAGATGAGGAAAAGGAGCTTACCAGAGGTCCTGGCTTCCCTCGGGCACCTGGGAACCCTGGCAAGCCCTGACTGCCCTGTGAAAGAGAAAGCAAACTGGTTATCAGAGAATAGCTGTGCCAAGAGCAACCTCAGTACCCTCCTGCCAAGCCATCTTCATGAAAGACGACCTCTCTCCCCCATTGCAGGCTTGGGCTGAGCTCACACTTGTTGTACCCCAAGACCTGGTACCAGGGTTGGGAGCTGCCCTGACCTCCAGTATAGGACCCAGGGAATCCTCATCCATCCTAGCCCTACACTGGCCCTACAGGGCCCTCCAGACCACTTGGTATCAGAACCCAAGATAACAGCCTGGCCTGTCAGCTAGGAGGAAGGGAAGGGGAGGGAGGCTGGTCAACATCTAGGCTTGGTGGACTGGCCAGGAGGGCCAGATGTGGACACATGGTCAATCCAGGCAGAGAAGCTGTTCTCAGCAGGCCACAGTTGGCCTCTGGAGATCAAGGCCGCCATTGTTCCTTCTGTCAGCACAGCTAGTCCCTCCCTCCCTCCCTCCCTCCCTCCCTTCCTCCCTCCCTCCCTCCCTCCTTCCTTCCCTCTGGCCAACTTGTCCTGAACTTTCCGTTGAGCGTGGGACCTGAGCAGAGCTGTCAGGGCAGTTGAGGGCCCTGTTCCTCATGGAATTCAGTCTGTAGGAGGTTAAGCAAAGGTTCCCAAACTAGGGCGAGTTTGCGAGTGAGAGACAGGCACGGGCCCAGGACATCAAGGCTACTTTCTGAGAAAGTAGAGGAAAAGGCGTCTGAGCAGGGCTGGGCTCAGAAGGGGAAGGGATGTGTTCAAAGAGCCCGAGGCTCCCAGAATTGTTTAGTGGTCCGAAACACAGTCACAGGAAGGAGAAAATGGGAGAAAGTTAGAGGGGCCCAGAGACTGGGGTCCTGTGCTGCTGGGGGGAGCACCAGGACGTGCCCCTATGATCAGCTGGGAACCACTGACAGATGTGCCCTCAAAGGACAATCTGGGGCAGTGAGAAGGACTGACTGAGACAGGTAGCTGCGGCTAGGAAGGAAGTCCAGAGGCCACTATGGCCAGCAGAATGAGGACGGAGGTGAGGCTGGAGGTGTCGGATAAAATTACCTTATCTCCTTGGAAGCCAGGATCTCCTGAGACACCTGGGAGCCCTTGTTCACCCTGAGTACACACCAGCAAAGAGATTATAAGGAGGTGGGGCACGCAACCCCAAGCTTTCCCCGGACAGGAGACCCAGGGAGCCTGTGGAGGCTGTTCTTGTGGCCAGAGCAGCCTTGGCTCCAAAGCACTTGAGGGCCCATCCCCTAGGTAGAGCGAGGAGTCTTAGGGCGAGGGGAAGCCTCCCACTCCATGGCTGCCCAGAGCACTTCCGAGGCCATCTGACCCTGGTCTTCCTGTAGGACCGTCTTCACCCTCCAGGCTCCTCGCAGCAGCTGATGTCAGCTGAAAAGCTGCAGGACAGAGCTGAGCCGCCGTGCCTGCTGGGAACTGCCAAGTCTCCCTGTCTTCCTTCCGCACCAGCAGCTGACTTCTAACTGCTTTGAATCAGCTATCGTGAGGGACTCCAGCTAGCTGGCTTGTTAGGACTGTGTGCAACAGGAATCAAATGGGCCCTGACTGAGCTCTGGGTGGGTCTCTTCAGAAGGCTTGTGCTCTTCATGGTCCAATTCTGGTAAATGAGCTGTCCCCAGGCCAGCTGGAAAGCTGCCTCCCCTTTGGGCTAGAACCATCTCGAAGCCCTTAGCCTACTGGCCTGTAGCCTCAGCCTACATTTCAGTAGCTTGCTTGCTCTGGTCACTGAGACCTTAGGAAGCTCCGGGAGCAGGAGGAAGTAGAAGTCTCAGAAGACCAAGGTGGCAGTGAAGGCTGTGACTTGGCACACAACTGAATCATCGGAACAAAAATTGGAATTGAAAGCTTTTTTAACTTGCTTTGCTCTTTGCTTTTTGCTTTTGTTTGTTTGTATTTGTTTTGGGTGATCCCATACAATGTCATAGAGGTTATGGAGGTATTCTCTGTCTGTCTGCGGGCCATGTGTAAAAAGAGCTGAAAAATATTTAAATATGAGAGGAGAGCCTAAAAGTTTTAAAAGGAAATCTGGAGAGCCAGACTGAACAGGAGGCCACTCCAGGTTGCACCTTGGCTGATCTGAGAGCCTGACTCAGGTGGGGTCATGGACAGTCAGAATGAGCAGGAGAATACAGGGATGAATGACGTCTCCATGCTGCAGGGACGGTTAGAGGCAGCACGAATATGGCTGCTGGAGCACAAGCTGGTGGCCCTGGCCTAGCAGAGGGGCAGGGCAGCAGCTCTCCCTAAGGGACCTTGAATGACTTCCTCCTCCTTCAGTTTGTTTCAGAGCTAAACATCTCAAGTGCCCCTGGCGGCTCCACCAGCGGCTATGACAGGGACATGATACACCAGGTTCTCTTATGTCCGTGTTTTCTGGCATTGCACACTGGCGGCCAGCCCTGCCCTATCACCCGTGCAAAGCCCACTTCCTTTCTCCTCGGCCAGGACTTCAGCTATTCCACAGAGCTGACATCTCCAGCCTCATAACAGACAGGAGGGTGTCGGGAGCCAAGGCACCCCCCCAAGTCCTTCATTTTAAGAGGGTTGGACAAAAGGTCTGGGAGGACGCAGGCACAGTCTAGAAAGGCAACAGAGGCTTGTGCATGATGGGAGAAATCAGAGAGCTAGCAACAGGTAGAAAAAGAGCTGAAGCTACCCCATCTTGTTGGCTGCCTGTGGAGGACTGAACAAAACCTATTATTTTGGGGGCTCTATTATTTTGGGGGAGTTGTAGTAATATTTCATTTGTATTTTAATAAATAAAGCTTGCTTGAAGTTCAGAGCGTAAAGCTGTACAGTCAGCCTTACAGACCAGGCAGTGGTGACCTTTAACCCCAGTAGCCATGCTAGTTTGCCATAGAAACGGGGCGGTAGTGGTGCACACCTTTAATGCCAGCACAAGAGAGGATTATAAAACGGGAGGAGACAGCTCTCAGGAACAGTCTCATTCTGAGATTCCTGGAGGCAGGGTCGCCATTTTGGACTGAGGTAGAGGTAAGAGCCAGTGGCTAGCTGATCAATACTGTCCCTTCTTTGGGACTCAGTTTCCACAGTTGTCAGTTGTAGGTTCTAGAGCAAGTGACTTCCCAGAGCCTTGTCCACTTGGATCTTATGACTTAAGTTCTGTTCAGTGGTGGAACTCTCTTGGCAGCCAGGTGCCAGAGGACACAGGAGCCCAGCCAACTGGCACCAGCACACATGCCTGGATGCGGAGAGACTAAGCAGTGAGTGGGGCCATCTCTTGTGGATATTCAGGGACACCCCCAAACATGCCTCATCCCCTTTGGCATTCCTGGCTCACATAGAAACTGGGGGGAAAGGAAGGCTATCTGTTCAAGGCACGGCACTCCTGTTCGTGCTGGGTGCTCGCCGTTCCGATGCTGTACGACTTAGGCTAGGTGTCACCTCCCCTTTTCAACAAGGTTTGGCACAGGGCTGAGACAACAAACATTCAGTGGCAGGGCCGTTCAGCACAGACTTCCCACAGTGTTTCAGCCTAGCTCCTCTCTAGGCCCGGACTCTCAGAGGCACATGAAGAAACCAGTACCTGTGTGGGCTGGTCCTGTGAAGTCTCCCTCTGTGTTCTGAGGCCATGATCCCTGCATGCCTTAATGGCACGCTCTGCATTTGAGATTGAGGTCAGCCTTGACCTACTCCAGACCCGTGTCTCCACAGCCCCTCCTGCTCTATCTGCCTCAACCATCAGACCCTACAACTGTTCACTTGAGACTTACACACCAAGAGAGCAGAATAAGCCAGAATGGTAGGCGCAGAAGACTGGGGAGGGAAGACAGTGTGAGGTGGAGGAACTAAGCCATTGCAGGTACCAGGGGAGGGGCACAAGGTAAGGCAGGAAGAGAGGAGTCAGGTCATGGCGGGAGCACGAGGTAAGGCAGTAGGGAGCATTCCGATCACCTTATCACCTTTCTGTCCGGGCTCCCCCATGCCGCCCAGCAAGCCCTGCAAGACAAGCCAATGCCACAGAAATCAGGAACTGACGTGCTTCAAGATCCTGAGCTGGTCCCCCCAGCTGGGGCAAAGTGGCAGTGATGCCCATCTCACAAGGGAAAGGACTGTGTGATGAGCTGAGAGAAGCCTCGGCACCCCCATCCCTAAACTAAACCCAGAACAGGAGAGACTGACAGCAAAGGGGGCCTGAACTGGCCTTGGCAAGTCTCCTCCACTTGTGTGGACCAAGCTCACTGCTTGCCATGAGGGTTTCTACATCACTGGTCATGAGTCCCAGATCCCAGAACCACATTGGCCTCCCACTCAGCTTGTGGACTTTGTGTTCAATAAAGATGTCGAGCTAAATGACACACAGATGCTGGCCAGCTCTCAGGCCAGAGACCTGAGCTAGTCAGCCTTTCCCATCTTCTCTCTCGGTGACATCAGACAGTGCCTTCCTTCTGGAGTGCCCAACTGGGATGGGACCTGAACTTGGGGAGCCCACATTTAACTTACCTTCATGCCTTTGGGTCCTGGGTAGCCAATTGGACCCAATGCTCCCATGTCACCCTGAGAAGAGACAGAGAGGAGGACGTCATGAGAGGTGTCTCTGGGGGCAGGACCCCAGGGACTTGACTGAAGATACAGTCCACACCCTTGGGCTGCTCTTGGACTTAGGGGCATTCCACTTGGAGTCAGAGCTGGCTACAAGGCCTGATCTTGGTCACGTCTGGAGCTGTTACACCCCTCCCAGAATTCTCATAGATATCAAGATTTCTGCCCCCTCCATAAAGAGGACAAGGATTCTCTGCTCTGGGGCTGCTGCAGGAATTAAGGGCATAAGGGATGAGAAACATTTCCTGTTCCCCAGGGTAGCTGACCAGCTCCTTGCAGGGCAACAATGACAGAAGACATTCTGGGTGCACTATACTGTCTGTGGTCCCCAAGATGCAGAGATGCCTCTTATACCAGACTGGGCATCCAGCTTTAGAGTCAGGAACAATAGGGCCTCTGGGCTCGGGAGGCCCAGTGGCCCCAGTGGCATTCTCCACAGGGGCTCCAGACGGCTGGACGGATATTTCACACACCAATCAGCTCGTCCCTCTGCCCCTAGCACTGTTCCAAGGAGTAGCAGAGTTAGCAGGTGAGAGGTTGTCTGGGGCAGTATGGGTTGTCACAGCTGAAGAGAGGTTATTGTCATCTAGCAGATGGAGGTCAATCAGAGGTCACCCAGACCCTGCAGTACACAGAGCAGAGCCCAGCAAAGGGTAAGCCAGCCCCAGACTCAAAAGTGCTAAGGTCAGGAAATCCAGGCTTAGAGCAAAGTGGCTGAATTTCTTCATTCAAAGCCCACTCCTTCTCCTCAAATGTCACTCTGCTCATTCCCTCATAGCCACCCCCAAGCTTGGCCACACATGGAGCTGTTCCAGGAAAAACACCATTCTTTTCAGCTTGCTCATCTTCCCTGACCGAAGGGCCTGCTGTATAACTGTAGTCAATGTACTTGACCTCTCTGGATATCAGATCCCTACTGCCCTGATTCGGGCTCTTTGGACATGGTGGCCAAGGCTCTGACATTGGGGCAAGGTCAGCCCTGGATGGCCATGCTGTAGAATTTGACCCCATGTTCCTGCTGGAGCTGCTGGGGACACCTGGGGTGATAAGAGAAGGCAGTAGGGAGCTGCAGGGAAGCTGCAGACCTGGAGACAAGGAGTGGACAGGAGCTCAGATCGGACATGCCCAATGCTCTCCTCCTGGCACACAGACACCGACCCTGGACTGCCTGTAGCCATCGCAAGCACGACTTCACCCAGAACTGCCACTTGACGACTGGGCTCATCCTTCATGGCTGAGCTTCCGCTAGCAAATTCTGCTTCCAGTGTCCATCACGGAGACCTCAGTCTAACAAAGACCTTCACCGCGGCAGGGCACAGAGCCAGAGTCTCCGACTCTCCTCTATGTATCACAACGCTGGAAGGTCATTTTACTTTTTTAATGGTTGATGCACCAAAGAGGAGACCAAGAGGCAAAGAGGCCGGTGCTGCAGTCCTGAACAGTTCTAAAGTCTTTGGAGAGAAGCAAAGCTCACAGGCAGAGTTAGGAGGGAAAGCCAGCCTTCCAAGGCTGCATTTAAAAAAATTCCCTACAGCCCAGACCTAAAGCTGGCCAGTGTCTTTCTTGGAGGAGGCTGATGATGCCCGTGGTACCCATGGTATGGTGGACAGAGAAGACTCTGTAAGAAGCTGCTCCCTAGGCTGTTGTCAGGGGACAGGGCCAGCTGGCAACTCCAGGACCTCAGGCTGCTTTTCCTGTTGCAGCCTAAGCTAAATCACCCAAGCTGGTGATGAGCATGTGGGACAATGTGGGTGTTGGAGAAGGGGCCTGGCATAGACACGCATCACTCCAAGGGGAAGACATTGTGGCGGAAGGACCCGAGATGGGAGGACTGCGGCTGCGGTCTTGGGGGAGGCAGCAGCAGGTGCAGAAGGTAGGTCTTAGAAATACAGGGTCCCTGGGGGGAGTTGGGAGGACCTTGGACTTAACATAGAGTAGGGAACCCTGATGGCTCCTTGGCCTGAAGAGGGAGGGGGGGTATGGGTGGAGGGGAGGGGAGGGGAGGGAAGGGGAAGGAGGAGGAGAGGAGATGGAAATTTTTAAATAAAATTAAAAAAAAACTAAAAAAAAAGAAAGAAATACAGGGTCCCAGATTGGCCTACAAAGGGAAGGGAAGGGACTCTGCAGGCCGCTGTCCCTGGAGGACATTTCACAGAGGCTGACTGCCAAGTGTTCCTGTAAGAACGAAGAAGACCCTTGTACTGGAACCATGCCTATGCTCCCAGACATTGCTCACACCGTCCCCTTCCTCTCAAGGCTCCCTCCAAGATCACAACCAACACCTGAAAGCAAAGCACCCCTGCTGTGTATCCAATTCCAGGGGGAGCTGCCCAGTCTCCTTAGTCCAGTCCTCTCTAGCCAGACCCTGGAGCATGGGGCCGGGGCAGGCAGTTCACCTCTGCTCTCCCACACAACCGGCATGGCAGTCACAGCTGAGGACAAAGAGGGTCCAGAAAATCTGCCCTGGAAGTACCGAGTCGGGCAGAGGCAGGACCAGACCTCAGGACTGTCTGTCAGTCCTGGTGTGATTCCATGCTTATAAGTCTTGGGGTAGCTACCGACAGCAAGAATCTAAGACCATCATGCAGAAATCCAGATCAGGATTTGCGGGGACCGTGGAGGAAAACTGTGGGGTTTCCAACGCAGGACCCTGTCTCTTCCCAAGATACCTCTCCTTCCAGCCTTGCAGCTTCTCTTTGGGACATCTAGCCTGTACTGTCCCCAGTCCCTGGCTCACTTGTGTCTTAGTTTGGTGTGCTGGGCAGACGCCGACACCTTTGCTCCTGTAACTGCACCACTACCATGACCCCAGAGCTCTGTCACCTCCCTGCTCTAGGGTCTGATGTCAATGCCTTCTGTCATAGCTGTCCCTGTGTAAACCACTAAGATTGCGTGTTCTCACAGGCCACCACCCGTCTCACCACCAGCCTGAGGCCAGGCCCCTGGTCAGAGGCCTTCCCCCCCATGGCTCCCGTATCCAGCAGGGTGGGGCAGCATCACAAGCATGTGATGCTGACTGCATGAAGACCCCCGGTCTTGCTCACCTACCCACCAGGGAGCTGCCTGAAGAAAACTGAGCCTCTTGGGGTCCTAGGTTAGAGACAGAAAAGGAAACTGGGGGCTCTGATCTTATACCAGAGCAACACAGCCTAGCCTGTGTCCCACATACCCCGTCTCTGTCTGACACAGAGGGGCTCTGGTCTTATACCAGAGCAGCACAGCCTTTCCCGTATCCTGCACACCCGTCTCTGTCTGACACAAAGGGGCTCTGGTCTTATACCAGAGCAGCACAGCCTTGCCCGTATCCTGCACACCCCATCTCTGTCTGACACAGGGAGGGCTCTGGTCTTATACCAGAGCAGCACAGCCTTGCCCGTGTCCCGCACACCCTGCTTCTGTCTGACACAGAGGGGTCAGTGGAGGTCTTGAGGGACATGTGCAGGCTGAGACCTGGCTTATAGACTATGCAATCTTAGGTAGGTGTCTTGCTCTCTCTGAGTCCGTTTTCTTCCTTACAAGAGGGTGATGAGTTCTCTCTCCAGGGCTGGTGTGTTCATTTAATTATGATCAGGGTCAGGCATGCAAGGGTGATTAACACCAGCTGACCAGGTTCCTCCACACAGAGGATAGCAGTGTCTCAAATTGTGGGTTTGGGGACAGATCACAAGTTCTTTGGTTCTTGTTTGAAGTCCCAATGTCTCTCTGAACAGAAGAGCCAAAAGAGGTTCTTGTGGTGTAGATTCTGAAGTGGGTAGTTTCCCTGCATGCCAGCTACGAGCTTTGATGACACCGAGAGGGCTGTTTCTAGTGCTCTCACCTTGGAGATGGCAGGGAGCCATTGGGGACATTCATGGGTCATCAGCCAGACACCTCCACCCCCTAGAGTGCGACCCAGGGCAGGGCGTGGCTTCCAGAACTCCAGCACAGCAGAACACACACACACACACACGGGGTGGGGGCACACTGGAACAGAGGCAGGCTGTAGGCCCCAAGAGAGCAGCTTATCCACATACCCCCAACCCACACACGCACTTGGCTGAATACACATCCATTCTAGAAAAGCATATATGACTCAGTCCCTCTTCCTCCTACATCTCAGGACAAACTCTTTCCTTCCCACTTCTCTAGGAAGTCTCTCCTTCAGGTCTCCACTCACAGATATCCAGGACAAGAGGGGGCACTCGCTCAGAGTTTCATGGTGGTTTGGTGGACTTAGGTCCAGCCCAGTGACCCCACCTGAAGACACTAGAATGAGAGGAACTTCATTGTGGCAGAGAAGAAATTATGGAAATAGGCAAAGAGTGGCTGACAGTGGCCAGAGAAGGACACAGGGCGAGGGAGGCTGGAGGAAGAGAGTCCGGGTGAGGGAGGATGGAGGAAGAGAGTCCAGGTGAGGGAGGATGGAGGAAGAGAGTCCAGGTGAGGGAGGCTGAGGGAAGAGAGTCTGGGTGAGGGAGGATGGAGAAAGAGAGTCCAGGTGAGGGAGGATGGAGGAAGAGAGTCCAGGTGAGGGAGGATGGAGGAAGAGAGTCCAGGTGAGGGAGGATGGAGGAAGAGAGTCCAGGTGAGGGAGGATGGAGGAAGAGAGTCTGGGTGAGGGAGGATGGAGGAAGAGAGTCCAGGTGAGGGAGGATGGAGGAAGAGAGTCCAGGTGAGGGAGGATGGAGGAAGAGAGTCCAGGTGAGGGAGGATGGAGGAAGAGAGTCCAGGTGAGGGAGGATGGAGGAAGAGAGTCCAGGTGAGGGAGGATGGAGGAAGAGAGTCCGGGTGAGGGAGGATGGAGGAAGAGAGTCCAGGTGAGGGAGGCTGAGGGAAGAGAGTCCGGGTGAGGGAGGCTGAGGGAAGAGACACAGTGCAAAGGAGGCAGGAGGAAGGAGAAGCTCTTTTGAAACCTTGTAGGCATGGGGCTGAGAACTACATGCATACTCAGAAATCATCCCAGAAGGAGACGGGCAAGGTCCCTTGACTGGAAGATGGGGATACTGGATTTGAATCAAGCTCCTTCCCTTGCTTTGTATGTGATCTTGACCTAGGGTTCGCTTTCCCACCTTCCAAAGAAACACTGTAAGCTGCAGCATCAGGACAGAACAGAAAGAGGGCAGCCCAGTTACATTTCGATGTCCAGTAAATATCCTAGCACAAATGTGTCCTAAACCTCACATCTGTCATCCAAATCCGCCCGCGACTTGCATCTTGTCTGGTAGTTCCAAGAATGGGAGGAACCTGCCGAGTGTCAGCAGGAGAATCACAGAAGCGGTAGACTCTGGGTCCATAGAACCTATTCATTCATCCAAACAGAATTCATTTTCTTCTAAGAACCCCACCCAGAGGATGCTGGGATAATGCCAAATAGGAACACATGCCAATGATGACTGTCAGGATCGTGAGTACCCCCTTAGTAATGTTTGGGACCAGTATTTCTCACACTGAAGACGTTGAAGAGCAGGCAATGGCCATTTGACCCAAAACAGCCTCTCAGGGATTTTGAGGATAACCTGGGCTCAAGACAGATAAACACTGGAAAGCAAGGACTCTGCGTGGATAGACCAGGGAAGAAGAGAGTTTCTAGCACTCAAGGTGTTCACACTGGAACTTAATGACCATATGCTCTATAAGCCTCAGAGCTTAGACAAATACTAAGACTTCCAGCATGTTCTCCGATTCTTATAGCACACGCTGCCAAAGAAAGTACTCAGCAGAGTTCTGCTGAATGAACATAAGAGATGAGTGTCTAAGTTGATACTTCCCCATCCCTAGCCAAGGCAGACATCACTGTCAACTGCAGCATCTTCAGCCAAAGAGAATATTAGTAGCCAGCCATAGCATCCCCTCCAAAGCAGACATCACTAGTCAATTGTAACACACTCTCCCACTAAGTTCCAATGTGCAATGCTATCAGGCATGTAACAAAAAATTAAAATAGCTATTATTATGTTTATTACTGCTTGAAGTCTTTCTATATTCTAAATACTGTGTATTTCTTAAGCTTCTTAAACCATCACACTAATCCCCCTAAGCAAGTACTACTATAATGTCCATTTTAGAGGTGAAGAAACTGAAGGACAGGAGGGCAGGAACTGTATCAGGACTGGGATCATCTGCGTGGGTGAACTAAGCCTCAAAACCAGGAGGTCTGGTTCCAGCGCCTAGACTGGACTATGTGCAGCTGAGTTCCCAGAATAAATGAGGACAATGATACCATGTGACAGACGGTTCCTGGGGCTCATAGCGGTGAAGCCATCATTGGGGATCAGAGCCAAGGTTAACCTGGCTTCAGCCCTTCACCCAGGCTCTGCTCCCACCTGCCTGAGCAGGAGCAGTGTATCTGGGGGACCCTGGGGGATGGGGTGCTTCCCACTCCTCCTATGCCATCTTCAGCCTCCACCTGAAGAGGACTCTCAGCACAGCTGTTGGAAGAATAAGGTCACCCATCGTTTCTGGGGAGCCACTTTAGACCCCCTGCCACCACACGACAGGTTTCATAAGGCCAGAGGAGAGAACCAGACTCTATGGGACGTTTCTAGGTTCTTCCCAGGCTCTGGACTCTCATTGGTCCTCTGGGCTGAGCCCTAGGTCAAGACTAACTCTAGAGGCCAGGCAGCAAGCCTTATGCTGAGTGATAGCACCACCTGCCAAGGTCTTTCAAGCCCGGAATAGTCAGAGGCCCTGTCCCTTCCAGCTCCCCAGGGTCTTGGCCCAGGGCATCTTCACAGGTAGCAGCTGAGATAGTGATACGACCCACGGCCTCAGCACCTGCAGAGGGCTGGAGCTGGCCACACTGTGCCCACCGCTCCTTACATCCTCACCACGAGGAATCCGAGAGGACTCTGCTCCACATCCCTCCACAGATGAGGAAACTAAAGCATAGAAAGTCTAAATGACATGGCTTGGGTCACACAACAAGGATTCAACAGAGCGGGGACTTAAACTGGGTGCTCTCTCCAAAGTCAGTGCTTTAAGTAAAAGGGTGAGAAAGGCTGCTTACCACGGTCTAGAGACCTGATCTGCTGCTAGCCACAGTGTCTCTGTGCACTGAACCTTTCACTGGCTGAATGGGCTGCTATCACACTGCCTGCCGGCTTGTGATTCATAGACAGGCAGCGAGCCCAAGAATGGTTGGCAGCCCCATACGCCAAGACTCCTCCTTGTCCAATCAGCGAGGAAGCAGGCTCCGAGAATGTGGGTGAGCTGCCCGTGCTCACAGCATGGCTTAGGATTTCCTCCCTCTCTCCCTGCTCATCATTCTCCTCCTCATCCCATGGGTCCCTTGCCCGTTCCTCATTCCCTGGATATCCCACCTATGCCCACCGTGGGCCTAGGTGTGAGTGTACTTACAATGAGGCCGGGGACTCCTGGTGGCCCTGGCAGGCCAATTTCTCCCTGAAAACACAGAAATCAAAATGGTGACTGCCCTGTCCCCTCCATACCATACCCCATGCATGTGTCAGTGGCACCACTGGGAACAGACTTCCCTTCTTCCTGACCATGGTCCCTAGGAGCTCTTCCATGCTTAACATGGGGTTGAAGAAGACCCCCTCTCCTGTCTATCCCACCTCTAATTTCCAAGCCTGGTACCTAGCTTGAAGAACAGACACACAGGTCGGTGGACTCCAGGTCTCCCCATTTTTGGGGCTTCCCAGGTGTTAGGGGGAGTTCTTGCCTGGGGGCAGAGGATGGGACAATGTGGGGCTGACCCTCCAACTTCAGTCCCCCAAAGCTTTATAAATTGACCATCTATTGTCCACGCCAGGATAAAACAAGACAAAACAACAGAAAACTCAAACAAACAAATTAACAAAAAAACACGGGGGAAGAGTCTGGCTCCCATTCAAATAAAATAAAAACTTGTGGTTCTGGGAACTGAGTAACAATAAGAAATGCCAGCCTCTCCCCCAGGCTGTCCTTGCTGACACAACTCTGGGGCTGCCCTGAAAGGAAGGACTTGCCAAGGTCCCTCAGCAACTCCATAACAGAGCTGATGCCAAGGCCAGGAAACTGTCTGTTCCCCTTGACCCTAAGGAGAAACACATCTCTCCCAACCCAGGGAAATTTCCAGGTCTCATCCCTTTCAGTGTGACGCTAACCCATTAAGAGGCAAACCTGTGGGAAGGCCCTCGCTCCCCCTGCGAAACTTTGACATGCACCCTGCTCCACCTGGAGACCTTACCTCAGCTTCCCTGTCATCCCCACAGACCATTCCTCCTGCCCCCCCTCCTCCATCCCAGCCAGTTCTTCCTAGCCAAGTGCAATGGATTAAGGAGGTGGCACAGAGACCAGGGCCTATCTTATGGACACTTAGCATTGACGGCAATTGTCCACTGAACAGCTGCAGTGGCCTTCTCTTCTCTAAAGCATGCATTCTGACCTGCATTTCCAGAGGTAAGCTGGGGTGCAGAGGAGTGAACTGGTTTACCAAGAGACAAACTCCACGTTCCTGGCTATGTCAGGTCATAGTTTTGTACCTGGGGCACATGGTTAGGTCAGGCTCAGGAACATTTATGGCAGAGAAATGGACCAACACATGCCGAAATGCTGATGGAGGACCCTGTGGGCACAGCTGGGCATGGCTGCTCTGTAGAGAGCCCCAGGGAAAGACAAGAACACCAGAGCAGGTGTTCCTGAGACACTGGCCACGGTCTGCACCCCAGGCTGACATTCATGTCCTCTCCCACCCAGGGCTTGGAGCTGGGACAAGAAGGGAAAAGCAAACAGACTCCCCAGGGGAGGGCAAGTCAACTCCTTGCAGGCAAGCTGGGCCCCTGCGTGTTTACAAACTGTAAGACTGGAGATGCCTGGGAACTTGTATCTGCCTTCAACAAAGTTTGCAGCAGCTGGCTTTACCAAGCCAAACTACCTATAAATGGTTCTGGGGCCTCCTCCAGGTAGTAGCTGGGGGTCTCTCCATCAAACAAAAGCCCCAGAGACTGGCACAGCCCACAACTGCTCAGTAGGTGGACTTATCCCGGGAAGCTACAGAAACCCATAGAAGAAAGCAACTCGCAGACATCTTTTCATTTTTTGCCAAGGGCACCCAGCTAGTAGGTCCCTGGGTGGGAGCAACCCAGGGCTGTCTGACTTCCCCTCGAGTCTGCTGTACTCTGGTCTGTTGGCAAGCACTGGGGGTACTCACAGGGTTCCCATCAAGCCCGGGAGGGCCTCTTTCCCCAAAGTCTCCAGGAAAGCCCTGTAGTAGGGAAGGAGAAACATGGAGGATGGAGGTTAGTACTCAAGGTTGCTGTTTGGCTCTGGGCCATGATCCCAAGAGATGTAAGGACAGGTCTGAGGTGGCTCACTCCTCAGAGCTGGGGTTCTGAAGTCCTCCCTGCTACCCACAAATACCAGCACACATGGAACCAAGGGACAGGCTGTGGTGAATCTGAACCAATGGGACAGGCACCACCCCCAGGTCTGGAACTTGGGCCCAGTGGAGGGGAAATGACAAAGACTGAGGCAGGAAGCTGGGCTTAGACCTAGCCCATTGCCAGCTGGCGGAGGTTTGTAGTGCACCTTTCTCACCCATAGGCCTCAGTTTCCGCCCCCCCCATCAAAGGAAGGGCCTCTGTGGCTATGCTTTGTCCCTCAGAAGCCATACTGTGGAATTATCATTCTTATGCTACAAACTAAGGCTGTGACAGGGCAAATGGCAAGGTCACATAAAGTCACACTGCTAGGGACGATCAGCACTATGGTCGCAGAGAGGCTGGGCCACCAGCCCTGGGCAGGTCTGGCCCTTCAGCCCCTCTGTGACCAGACTAAGAAGCCCTGCACCCCTCAGGGAGCAAGGCAGCTGGAAAAACATCAGCTGTAGGAGGCAACAGGCAGTGGTAAGTTCATTCCTACTTCAAAGGAAAGGGAGGGACATTGGGAGAGCCTTCTTCCAGTTCCAACTGTGGCTTCCCCAAGATGAATGCAAACGAATTTCACATTTGCCTGACACAAAGAGCGGATGCAAATGTGGCCAGACTGTGGAGACACACGCGGAAGAGCCTCACACTGTGACTTGCTACCACTTCTGGAATATCCAGCTAGAGAACAGGAAACCAAAGCAACACAACCAGGAACAGTCCCGTGGTCTGTACCAGAGCAGAGATCCTGACTGTGTCTGAGCATGTAGGCCTGCATGCCCAGGCCCTCTCCATGCACGGCGCAGCACAGGGCAGAAGCGCAGCGTCATTCAGGCCCCAGAGCATGCAGACACTTGAGCTTCTGGGACAGGCTGCCGTTTCCACATGCAAGGATGCACGCCTGTCTGACTGCTGATGGAAAGGTGACTGATCCTATTTAACTGATGGGGAAAGTTGAGGCTCAAACCAAGGCCAAAAAAACAATCTATGGCTCAGCTGAGAGTGTGGCCTGCTTCCGTCCAGTTCCACTCCTGTGAGCTGCACACGGCATGTGAGTGACAGAGTGTGCCCATGCACAGTCCTCCTTGTGAAGTGCATCTGACCCATGCAAGCTTTCTCTTCCCATGCTCCTGGAGTCTAACTGACACTAGCCTTTCTCCAATGCAGACCCACTGTCATAATGGGGCAGGAGCAATCTGTCAGGTGGGCTGTGACATGGGACCCTTTCTGAAGCCACTGACTTTCCCTCTGTGGTAGTTGCTGGGATGGGGGCGGGGAGGGGGCAGGGTAGGAAGGAATGAGAACAATGTGCAGTGCAGTCCCAGCTGGCTCCATACTGTCTCAATGGCAAGGCCTGCAGACTGCCTGTTCCACTCTCTAGGTTAAGGGTCTAGAGGTGACCAGGGCCACCCTGGCTTCTCTAGCAGCTGTGTGATGTGCTGACTGAGGGGCTGATCCCCAAAGACATACTAGCCAGGTCTGACCCTAGACAAGGTGAGAGATGAGGAAGAAGACCATTCCCTTAAGCATGAAGTCCACTAGCCTGGGCATTTATTGGTCCAACTTGTATGCAAGGCCTGAGAGGTCTAGGTAGCAGCATCTGGTGGGCTCTACACACTGGGCAGCTCGGAGCTGAAATGACATTCCACTCAAACCCAGTAAATATCCAGGTAACAGCCCTAAGCCATCCTAGATCTACCACCCAGAGGGCTCTAAGAGCCTGAGTTATGTCTGCTTTACTTCAGAGAATGCTAAGACCAAGGAGAGACTAAACACATTGCCTTCTGAAGGCTGAGTCCAAAACCCCATGAGGCCCTGCTGCACCTCAGCAGCCAGCTAAGCCATTCAGTGAACCACAGGAGGACAAAGCCATGGCAGTAGCAACCAACCTCAGTAGAGTCACATAGTTATGGTGGGGATTTGATTGTAGGCAGCCCAGTCCCAGAGCTGTTGGTGTTTATGCTGTGACACCAAGGATAGACAGAGGAACTAGAAGAAGCTCAGCATCTCAAAGGCCATGACAGCTCTGGACTAATGCACACTATGTCTGGCTCTGCAAGGCCATACACCATGGCCTTGCTCTCCTTCTCCAGCTAGCTCTCCTCCTTCTTCACCTAGCTCTCCTCCTTCTTCACCTAGCTCTCCTCCTTCTCCAGCTAGCTCTCTTCCTTCTTCACCTAGCTCTCCTCCTTCGTCTCCAGCTTTGCCTCTAATGGATGGGCAACCTCTAGAAGTCCAGAGTTTTGTTTTAAAAGACTGTTAGGAAATACTGAAGCTTTTAAAGGTGCTTGAACAATTATAGGTGGTTGAGATGGAGCAAAGCCCAGGTGAACAGCAGTTTGCTGCACTGGTGGGGGGCAGATTCAAAGCTCCTGACACTCCACTCCCTAGCATGTAGCCATACCCAGTGGCTACCCAAGGTCTCTGGCCAGCTGGCTACCCAGTGCCTATTGGCTACATCTAATGTATGTTTGATAATACGGTTGCAGTCAGCCCATGGCAGCATGCACTTCCTTCCTCTGGTGCCCCAATCCCTGACAGCAGCAGCCTGGCCCATGGCCCAAGGAATGAACTTGGCTCACTGCCGGGCCTGCTGCTTGGCTCCTCTGCTCCCCCAGGTCGGGTCCCTCTGTGTAGAAGGAAGCGGCGGGGCTGCTTTCCGCCACCCGGCTAGCTTTACTCAAAATAATTACATGGAAACTGTATTCTTATTGGTTAATTCTCACATCTTCCTTTAACCCATATTTAGTAATCCGTGTAGCACCATGAGGTGTGGCTTACCAGGAGAGATCTTAACCTGCGTCCATCTCAGAGAGGAGAATCATGGCGACTCACTATGGCGACTGCCTGAAGTGTCTCCCCAACTCTGCTTCCTTTTTCCCACAATTCTGTTCTGTCTACTCCGTCTACCTAATTTTCTGTCTCTTAAAGGGCCAAGGCAGTATCTTTATTAATAATGAAAGTAACACATAGACACTCCTCCATCACCTCTGGGACTGAAAATCTCTACTGTGAGCGGGACCAGGCCTGGCAAAAGAAAACAAACTGGGGCAAGGCTCCGCCCTCTCTGGATGGCAACAGTTCAGAGGGCCTGAGGAGTGGACAGCAATGTGCCAAGGGCCCAGACCTCTAAAGGCATTTCAGCCATGCTCCTGACTCCAGAACCTGCTCCTCTGCCCCAGGACAGCATTCAACAGATGATCTGCCAAGCTTCACTATGTCTCCGAGCCTGGAAACTAGCCACCCCTTTGCATCCTAGGCAAGAGGAGCTATGAAAGCATCATTAACTACTCCATCCAGTCCCCGGCAAGCTGCAATGCACTTTTACACCACTAGTCGGGGTTAGTACCCACCATGGGATATCCAGCAGCCTCCAGGAGCCACAGAATTTTAAAGGGTATAATAGTTAAATTCTTGAATGTCTGGAAGTTCCTGCACTGGTCTAGCTTGCATCCTTCCTACTGCACTTGAAAAGTGCTGTTGAGAAAGCTCCCCTGAGGCTCCCAACCCCCTAACTTCACTATGAAGATCATCTCCTACCCTGATTTGTGAAGCCAGCTAGGAACTCCACTGGAGCAAGGCCATCAAAGGGAAAGAGATGGGGACAGGCAGGCAACAGTCTCACGGAGATCCTTGGGACAGCTCTGGCTCACATCTAGCCAGACCTGCAGTTTGTCTGTTTGGGCCTCAGTTTCCCCATGTGGGAATATATACTCCCTGCTTCCCTATTCAATGTCTGGAAAAAGCCGAGGGCAGGAAGCCCTGTCCTGAACCAGATAGTTGGGTGTCCTTGGACAAGCGCTCGGCATCTCTGGGTCACACAGCAAGAGACTGAGCCAATCTGGGCCATCTGGGCCAGTGTTGGGGCTGCCTTCCTAACGCTATGCGGGCCTGGCCCTAGAAGGCAGGTCCTGTGGGGTTAGTGCACTGATGGCAGATCCAGAGAGAGAGCTAGACAAAAGGACTCACTGCAGCCTCTTTGCAGCCTCTTCCTAGAATCAGCGAGAGATTCCGGCTGGGAGAGGGCTTGCCATCTGCTGTTCATACGACTGAAGCAGCCGGGCCAGACGCTCTGCCAGCTGTCAGCTGCCAACAGTTTATATCTGGACCTTCTTCCAGAATTACACACTCCCTTTCTAGCACGAGGGGTGAGGCAGGGGTGAGAGACACGGATTCCTCAGCAGAAAGGACTGGGTGGAGAGAGGAGGGACCGTACGCAAAGCACCCTGTGCTATCAAGCGTCCTAGGCTCATATCCTGACTTTGCTACCTATTTACTGTGTGACCCTAGCCAAGTAACTTGCATTCTCTGGTCAATGGCAAGCCTGACCAGATAACCAGGGTCCTGAGGCTGGACAACACCCTGCTGGGTGTCAGCAGAGAGCTAAGCCATCCATGGGGCAAAGGTGGGAGAATGTCTCAGTGAGTCACGAGCCTCCCAGCAGAGGGATGCTGCAGGTGTCTCTCTGTTTCCCACAGCTTCACTTCCCCCTTCTGGAACCAATGGCTCCCCGGCAGAGGACACCTGCTTTTATAATATTGGTACCATGCAGTGCTCCCAGGAGTCAAGTGTTCAGTGACTGCGAAGCCTTGGGATGACAGCTTCTCTAGGCCTTGCCATTCTCTTTATGCCCCACCAACGGCCGAACAGCGACAGAGCCGGTGGATTTGGGGGCAGGGTCAACACTGAGTCATCCTGGGCCCACTCCTGTTATGGCCTACCACACTCTACAGTCGTGTAAACTTGTATACGCATGTATGAAGATTGATGGAGTGGGGGACCCGACACTGTGGAGATGGCATGATGTCTGGGTATTTAATTCGTCTAGTCCCTGCTGGCCACTGACAAAAGCCCCAGACACCCACAAGCCACCGAAGCACACAGGGATAGAGAAACCACCTGCAGCAGCAGGAACCCCAGGCAGCATCTCAGGCCAGCAGCTATACCTGGGTACCCCGCCCCACACCACAGCCGAGAAACAGAGCAGAGAGGCAGACAGCGCCAGGTCTCAGGGACCACCCGTGCAGCACAGTCAGTGGGAGGTGGGGCTACCCGTAGAGTCTGCGTAATAGACACGGAAAATCTTTACCGGCCTACCCATCTCGCCCCTCTTGCCAGGAACACCAGGGAGGCCCTGTGGGGGAAAGAGGAGAAAGATCGTCATCAGGTTCCAGAGGGACCACCCCCACCATGCCCAGCAGAAGACCCAAGGAGATCGGAATGTTTGTACAGAGCAGTAGTGCCGGCTGCATGAGGTTCATTGACTCACGAGCACCTCTTGGGGAGTTCCTAAAGAAAGCTGCCAGCACTCTCAGCTTCAGCAGGTGCTCACTAAGTGTGCCTTCTTTTGCTTTCCTATAATGCTCTATATTTAGCTTAATGACGGGGTTACAACTGAGCTTCCAAGTAGAGGCTCAGAGGGGAAGGAGCTTGTACTAAAGAACGCCCCAAAGGCCCGTGGGCAGCTCTTTCCTGACTTGGACACTTCGTCTACATGACAGGGCATCTTGGGAAATCTTAAACCTACGCACCCTGGAGGCAGTCTGTATTCACCCCCAGGGCACAGGACAGAGAGAGCCAGGCATCCATGGTGTCCCCCATCCCTGCTTCCACCAAGTTGCCATGGTCCTGTCTGGGATGCCTGGTCTGGCATCTGACACCTGGCTTCTGTCCCCACCCTTCTCTCATACAAGCCTTGCATTATTTTACAAAGCAGCCAAGTGTCTGTGCCGGGGATGAGTGGCAGCTTGTGAAAAGGAGGGAGAGACATCTTGGGGCTCTGTGGGTGACCTCTGTCACAGCTACTCAGCCCTGTCACTGTGGCAGGGAACCCCTACAAATAGTGTAAGTTATAACCATGGCCATGGCCAATAAAACTTCACTACGACACAGCCAACTGGCCATCCCTGCAGAACTCATATTTAGAATACAGTGTCTGTTGCTGGTTAGAGACTCCTCTGTGGAGTCCCCTCTCTAGTCCCTGTCCCCCCAAGTACCTAGAACACTTGGCCTGGAGCCCCTCTACTTTGTGACTGCCCTACCCTGGCCTGGGGCCCCCATCAGGGGCTGCCCTTCTGCAGCAGCAGGACGGAAGGTGGTTATGAGGCACAGACAAAAGGACTTACCCGCTCTCCATCAGACCCCGGCAGGCCGAAGAGCCCCGGGAGACCAATGTAACCCTAGAAAAGAGCAGGTAGGGATTAGAGAGTCTGAGAGTGGGGTGCAGTTACCCCAGCCTCCCTGCTGCCTTCCCACAGCCCGATCCTCTGTGATTACGGCTCCAGGGTCCGCGATGACATAGACCTTGAGGCAAGTGTATATGCCCGTGGACTGCATGGTGCTGCGTCCACGATGTAGTCCAAAGGCACATACGCTCACACCAGGGAGGGCAGCATAGGATGACCTGTGGAAGGAAGCTTGTGCCCTGGTTAGATGCTGCAGGGCTGTGAGACCTGCTTGCCTTGGTGTTCCATATAGTGCTTCCTGAAAGGCTCTAAGGTCTGGACCAGGGGACTTGCACCCATCCTGGTTACCAAGTTCTGCCAGCCAGCATGGCCATCCCAGAGAGCTGACACTGTGCCAGGCACATGGGTGCTTCTGAGTTAACCCTGGCAAGGACCCCACAGACTAGAGGGGCTACCAATTTGTATTCAGCTAACTTGTGTTCAGCTCAAATGTCAGCCAGGCATGTCACCATTGTCCCTGGGCCAGATAGAACGTACCTGATTTCCAGCCTCTGAGCCCTCAAACAGGCATATCCTACCGGCATCACGGTGGCAGGACCATGACATGCATTGCCCACCGGAGTGCTCTCCTGTCTAGTACCCAGCATGCAGGCTCACTGCCCCAGCACCACCCAGTGCCCTGTAAACGGTGCTTCTCTTGCCTCCTTGTCATCTGGTAACGTAAGGGCCAGGATCTCCACAGGGCTTGCACCGCTCTGCAGTCTAGATGCCGTGCAGCAGTTTATGCAACTACAGCAAAAGCAAATGCTTGCCGAGCACAACTCCCTGCCAGATCCGACCGTTCTGCACACACTAAGCACCCAGACATCTCTGCACATGCTAAGCACCCAGACGTCTCTGCACACGCTAAGCACCCAGATGTCTCTGCACACGCTAAGCACCCAGATGTCTCTGCACACGCTAAGCACCCAGACATGTCCTCTCATCCTTAGAGTTCACACTTGAGAACCTCACAACCAAGTTACAAGAAGGGGGGACTACACACACACACACATACACACACACACACACACACACACACAAACCCCTTACAGAATATGTTAAGTTTATTATTTTATGTTAGTTGGGCTAAATCCATAGCTATCCTCAGACAAATGCAGCCCACGGGCTACAGATTGGACACATGATTCAGGAATGGCATCCTTGCCACACCTCTGGCAGGAGGTTTTGGTTAGAATTCTATACAGGTGAGAACATTTAGGCCTAGAGGGTAAGGGGACCTGCCTATGGTCACACAGTTGTAGTGTAGTGGATCTGGTCTCTGAGTTCAAGTCCCGTGATTCCTAAGCCCACACCCCTAACCAGAGTGTCACAGACACACACCGCTGAGGGAGACTGGTAGCAGCTCTCCTTGCCCACGTATCCACCCGTGTCCCCTCAGCAACCATCAGCAGTTGTCCTGACTCTTCTGTGGAGCACTCATGGCTTGTGTTCACAGTAAGTGAACATGAAAAGGCTAGTGACCATCAGGGGTCAGTGGTTGAGGGGGTCCCTGAGTCAGTCATGAAGACGCTAGCGCTGGTCTGGGCAGAGTAGAACTCAAGACCCGGAACCTTTCTCCAAGAGTCTAGACATTCCCTTGGAGGCCACTACTCATGGGAACCACAGGAGAGAGACCCAGAAGCCCAGACAAGAACTGCTCTTCTCTGCATGCCATGTAACACCTGAGGAACCTTGCCTTCTAAGCCCACCTCTGCTACCACTAGACTGCAGCAGAGATTAAGGCCAACAATGTGTCCATATTGGCCTTCTAACCCGCCATGGTCTAAATAGCATTGGCTCAGGAGAGGACTGGTCACAGGGGACTTGCCATGACAGACGGTCATATGATCCGCTTGCTGAGCTTCTTACGAGACAGCAGGTCCCACTTCAGGATGCCTAGGTCCTGCCTCAGCAGTGTCTTGGTATATATCATGAACAGAGCTACCTAGGCCTACCAGGAGCTGTGTCCTTTGTGTCTCCCCATTCAACACACCCAGAACCTTCTCTTCCTACTGATAGCTTCTAGGAGATCCCACATGGAGTTCCTCCTCCCTTTGCAGTTTAGGTAGATGGAGTTCAGGGGTTGCCATCCCCTGACCCAAGCTCCACTAGTAGCCCTGGCCTCCCATGAGCCCATTAGAGGGTCAAGTGATGTCCATTCACAGCCCACCAGTGTAGGACTAGCCAAAACCCACTTACCCGGCTGCCTTTAGGGCCAGGATCTCCTACAGGTCCAGGGAACCCCTGAAACAGAAATACAGGGGGCAAGGCCATATGGAGACGCCATCCCTGCTGCCAATGTCCCAGGGTCAGTTGCGTTTGGGGCCTCAGGTGTTCTTTGGAGCATTCATGGGATGGGTTGGACCAGGGATGTCTCAGAAGGAGACTGGACAGCAGGAGTCTCTGGAAGGCGTTCTCTAAGTCACAGTTCTCCTGCAGAACCTCCTAGCCTGCAGCATGGCTGCAGAGTCCAGTAGCCTTTTCCTTAGGGCCCAGCCCACAGCCTCCCTCTGCTTGGGGCACTATGGTAACCACCATGGTCACAACTTCCAGAGAATATACTGCACCTGCCTGCCAGGGTAACCTTTGGCCCCTGGGCTGCCCTCAGGTCCTGGCTGGCCCTGAAAAGGAACAAGAGGAATGTTAGGAAATGCAAGGCCCTGCACAGTGCTGTCAGGGTCCAGGTGTGGGGGAGGGTGCCTATAATGGGTGAGGAGAGAGGCAAGAATGTGAGGCCAAGGGGAAAGAACACAGGCAGGGGCTACTGGGGCCCCAAGCCCACCCCTCTAGAAACTGGTCAGACCAGCTCCAGGTTCAAAATAAGAAAGCACAGAAGAGGCCTGGCTGGCTTTCCCCTGGCAGGACTGCTGTTTGAGTTGGGCCAGGAGACCAGAATTCCTGCAAACCCCAAGGCGAATGGAAGGGATAATATCGCCTAACATCGCCTGGGACAGGCCAGCTATTCATGGCTCTAACCAGAGTCCAGGGGCTTCTGCCAGCCCTGGGCTGGGCTGAGCACTACAGACACAGGCTCTTCCAGGACAGTGTGGCTGACTGGGTGACGGGGAGGGGGGGGAGTATGCAGGGGAGTCCCACAGGCTTGTGCTGGGACTCCAGAGAATCTCAGTCAAAGGAGCAGGCTGGTACCAAGCAAGGACGAGAAGAGAGAACACCAAGCAGTGCTGGGCAGTGCACACCGGCCTCACCTGTTCTCCAGGGTGCCCTGCTGCTCCAGGATGGCCCTTGTGTCCCTGTGGAGTGGAGAATTGGCATCAGGCAATAGGCTTTGTGGTAGTGATAGGAAACACACTCCCCACATAGACACAGGTTGTGTGACGTTCAGAGACTCCTCTGGTGTTATCTTTTGTTAGAGCAGAGGATGGGGTTAGAGTGAGAGACTATGACCCAGTGGCCCACATCCCAACCTTGCCTTTGAAGTCCAGAGAGTTGGAAGCCCTTAGAAACAGACGCAAAGGGCCTCTCATATGAGGAACAGGGACAAGGTCAAACTGGCACACACAGTGACTGGTGCCATCAGGATGCACTCCAGCTCATGTACCGTGACCATGTTACCAGAGACACTGCCTGCTTCCTCACTGGAAGGCTACCCAGATGCCCGGCGGCAGCCTTGACTCTTCGTCCTCAACACTGAGACCACACTAAGCCGGGGCAGGCCCCTCATACCAGAGCTCTGCTAAGAGAGACTGTCCCTGACTTACTGTGCAACTTTGGGTAGGTGGTTGCCCTTCTGTGGACCTCAAGACGGAAGATCTGAAACTCTGAGACCCTTCCATTCTGTTACCTTAGAACTCCAAGTTCTAGGACCCCTGAGAGCCTGTGAAAAGGAACAACAGCAGCCTGCCACTCAACACAGGCTCTCAATGCCTCTACATGTGGAGATGCTCACAGACTTGCTCCCCCATGTTATTTCTCTCTCTTCTTTTTCCATTCTCCCCTTATTTCTTCCTTCCTTCCTTCCTTCCTTCCTTCCTTCCTTCCTTCCTTCATTCTTTCCTTCCCTCCTTCCTTAGTTCCTTTCTTTTTTTAAGAGAAAGTCTCATGAAGCTAAGTGGCCTCCAACTTGCCATGTAGCCAAGGATGACATTGAATTTCTGATTCTCCTACCTTCACTCGCCAAGAACTGGGCTTACAGGCCTGCACCACCACAGCTGGCGTATCAAACCCAGGGCTCTAGCATCTGGGCAAGCACTCGTCTGCAGTCCCAGCCCCTGAATGCACACGTTCTCCACACACAGAAATATGTGTCACCGTCCTGCATCCTAAAGATGCATAGGAGGTGGCAGTCTTCATCATAAATGCAGAATCTATCTTAGGTGGGGGGGCTTGGGACCCCCAGCATTTTTTCTGAGTCATCTCATGCCAAGAGGGTCTGCCACCATGGGGTGCATCTTTCTCTATATCAAGGTCTGCCATGGGGAAGATTCCTCCGTGGGGTAGGAGTAGGCAAGTACCAAACCACAGGGAGCAGCTGGACAGAAGGATCCAAGTACTTCTTACAGTCTGTTCTGGATTCCAGAGATGCTCACCTTTGGGCTGGCTATGTGGCCAGAGCCAATGACCCTACCTCTCTGAGCCTTGATTTCCTCAGACATTATACAATGGGGAGGAAGAGCCAGTGCCCGGGTGGCATGATCTGTGTGAGAAGCACCAAACACGGTGCCTGGCACTTAATTCAGCAGCTTCAGAAACACCAGCTACTGCTTTATTTCTTACTCATTCATTCCCTCATTCAACAGATACTGATGAAGTGTGCATGGGCCTGCAGGGTTTTCCACATGGGGAGAGAGTCAGGCAACATCCTTTGCCTTGGGAGTTTACATTCCTAGAAAGGAACTAAAAACAAAGTAAGTAAAAAGATAACTGTGGGTGGCCCAACGCAGAGGTGGGTGTAGAGCAGAGGGTGTCTGTTTCACAAGATGAATATGTTCCTGGGAAGAGCTGCTCGGCAACCCCAGCGTGCTCAACTCCACTGCCCATGCACTAGCGTCTGGCTGAAATGGCAAATTTGATGACATGTGTTTTTGAAAAGGATCCATAAGCAGGTAAAGTTAGGGGACGGAGGATGGCATGACTGGGGAGAGGTGGTGCCTGCAGGGACCGTCGAGGGACGGTGACGGGAGGAGAGGTAGACAGGGGAAGCGCCTGGAGCAGAGTGCCAAGGCGCTCGAGGCAGAAATGCTCTAAGTGGCTTGGAGAAGCACATGAGGGCCAATGGGACCAGAAAACAAACAGGGGGAGAGGGCAGAGAAGCAAGTGGAGGTCAGAGTAGGTGAGGGGGCTGTCATAGGAAGCCCTGGGGACACAGGGACATGGTATGGCATGATATGAGGATGAAGAAGCTGAGCCCACTTTTTCCCAAAGAAGCACCAAGGTGATCCATGTGCTCTGGGTTGTGTGACTGAGTAGGGCGGTCACCTCTCTGAACTCACTCTGCCAAACTCTGCTTGCCAGAAGATTTCCACAAACAAGCCGCAGACACACAAGGCCAGGGGCAACAACGCGGGCAGGGTGCAGCAGGAGCCCCAAGTGTCTCTAATACTCTATTGAAAGCCGATTCACAAGCAATTGCTCTCCCCAAAAGACAAGGGGTGTGTTCAGTTAAATCCAAGGTGAGGTATAAGCAAACTTGTGTATAGGAAAGAGCTGGAAGGAATGAATGACAGAATCCACCAGGCCTAACCCTGTGCTTGCTCACTGCCAGCACCTTGGGCACACCTGCTCACTAACACCTCAAACACTTCTGGGATGTAGGAATTGCCAAATACACTCATCGGTGAGGAAACTGAGGCTCAGGGGTGGAAGGGACTTTCCTGAGGCCTCACAGCTGTCTTGGAACAGCACATGAATCGTGGCCCAAATCCCTCAGACCTTAACTACCAATCACTGAGCCTGGACCAGCCCAGAAGAAATAGAAAGGTTCCCTTAAAGAAGCATCTTCCTGAGACAAAGCCATTGGGTCATAACAACGTCCTTAGGACTAAGGTCAGGTGCTGGAGTACCTGCATCAGACAGGACCAAAGTCATTCTGACCACCTCCTGCTTCCCCGAACCGGCAAGGAAACTGAGGTTCCAGGAGATGGGCTTGCAGGAAGCTATGGCCTAAGCTGGACTGTCCTCCAAGACTGTAATGGGCTGAGCCATCCTGATAAGTGAACCCCAGAGGGCCTTGGATGCAACTGGGAGCTCATGCTTCTCAGACAAACACAGCCGAGGTGAGAGGTGGGGTGCAGAGGGGGCTCCCTGGCAGTGCTTTTGGCAGTGTTTACCAAACAGTTTTAAATGACAGGGCTGAGGACATGAGTCTCTAAACCATTATCTTCTCCCAGCCCTGGCAATTACAGGGCCAGCCCATCCCACAAGGTAGCCCCAGGGCAGTGATTTCCCACGTTGGGGTGAGAGGTGCCAGGTGAGAGGGAGGCAGAGGTGCTTCAGAGGAGCTGCTGGTTGCCTGGCAGGCGAGCCTCCACAGGCCCCCTGTTTATAATACAGCACGCTCTCTATTTTGGTTTGGGAGCCAGATTAATCACTGCTTACAGTGCACAAGAAGGAACCAGACATCACCTCACCCTGCCACAGACAGCTAGGTGCTATTTGGACTTTAGGCAAGTAGGGAGGGGATCCTGTCCTTGCCTGGGGGTCTGGACATCAGTGTGTGTCCAGACCAGGGCTGCTCCTCAGGGTCCACTTCAATAGGAAAGTGGAACCCACTCTCCATTCTTGCTCAGTACAAAGGTTGCCCACAGAACTCACCTGCCACTCCCACAGCAGCAAGCAGAAAAGAGGGTCAAAGAGGAAGAAACTGCATGAGGCTAAGCCTCTCTGGGCCTCAGTTTCCCAAACTGATCTCTCAACATGCCCTCTGGGCTCTGATGTTAGAGGACTCTGAAATCAGTGGGTCACCTAGAGCGTCAAACAGACCGCAGGGCATCCAGTCCCGCTTGGTGGTAAGTTGGGGAAGGGAAGGCAGGAAGGTCTACTTCTCAGGTAGCTCATTCACTCGTGTAGTCATTCATTCATTCATTCATTCATTCATTCATTCAACAAACATCTGCTGAACCTGAGCCATGCCCAAAGCCCAGGGTGCAGGCAGTAGCAGACATAGCACTAAACAAAAACAACGTGATCACTATATTCTAGAAGTGGGTAGGGAAACCAAGGGCAAGTGAAGAAGGATGTAGTAAAGAATCGAGTGCCCGAGGTGGAGCTCAGCTTGGGGAGATTGCACAGCGCCCTGACTGGGGCAGTGGGGCAGAGGTGGGGGCAGAGAAATGGGTGAGAATGGACATGGGGCTGGGTGTCACCCTCAGAAGTACGGCTGGTGCTCAGAAAGGCAGGGGCCATCACCTCTGCCTTCCACTGTCTTTCTCAGGACAGTGCCAGCTGGACAGCACAGCCGGGCCAGTGACCCACAGAGGAGCCTGGGGAGGTGGGGTGGAAAGAGCAGTGATTTTCAGTATTCCAGCTTCACTGCCTGGCAGTGTGATCAATGGATGATGTCAGCCAGAGGAATGGGAGAGGGGAGGGGTGGGGCCAGGCAGATGTAGGTGCCCAGTGCATGCGGAGCCTCTGGAGGACGACTGTCACACAGGACTGAACTCAGAGCACTGCTCCAGCTGGAGAAATATGCTGAGGGTCAGTGAATCATCCAATAGCCAGAAAGTGGGGAAACCCAAGCTGGCTCAGAAGATGAGCCAGAGTCTGAGAAAGGGTGGGAACTGTTGGGGGTGCTGGGGAGAGATTCACAGAAGAGGGTCTTCAAGAAGAGAAACATAGCATTAATGATGGATACGGAAAGGTCAGGCCAGGGCACAGCAGAAAGTAACACAGGGAGGCAGGAAGCGGGGGACACTGGGGATGAAGTAAGGGACGATGCCACTGACCACTCTGCCTCCCTGGGGGCTGGGACTGCCCTGGCTCTGCAGGACTGAGGAGCATTCCCAGCTCCCACACGTGCAGCTACAACTTCTCTACCTTTTTAAGGGTAAGCATGGCCATGTCTTTGCTATCCTAGTACTCGACACACAGAAAGATCACTGCAAGTCTGAGGCCAGCCTGGGCCCAGAGTGCCGGTGACCCTTCCTGTCCCAGAGGGCAGTTACCTCCTGCAGTGGAGCATGGTCCACAGCAACAAAAAAAGCACCAGGTTAACTCAGGACCCACGTGGCGGAAGAGTAGCACCCCTGGTGAGCTGTGAACTGGTTAGAGGATTAATGATGCCAAATGGACAAGATTTCTTCAGCCGCTTCTCTTTCACCACCAACACTGTCATTCATTCATTCATTCGTTCATTAGTTCATTCATTCATTCGGCCAGTATGAATGGTGCCTGTCGTGTGCCAGTTCTGGTGAGTGCTGGGACCACAACGTCCCATTAACTTCCTAACCACCCCTGGACAGCAGAAGTTCAGCATGTAGAGGTGGCTAACCCCTGTTTACAACCCCATGGGACAGAACTGCGACTCCATCACATTCCATTCCAATGAATAAAGAAGCCTCTTCTGAAAGTGAACTCAGCAAGTCATCTCTTGGTTGAGAAACTGTCCCAGTCAGCTTTGTGGTAAGAAAGGGGCCAGAGGGTCAGAGACCCAGGCTCAGACCCCACCCTCCACTCTGAGACACAAAGGTTTCTCCCTAAGCTGGGAAACTCTGGGTCTTGGCTGCATGGGAACCCACTGGCCTTTCAGAGGTTCTCTTGTCTGGGTCTAATGCCTAACCTAGAATCCCACAGCAGCCTGACACTCAGCAGGGTTGAAGGCTACCACTGAAGAACATACCGTGAAGCCCTGACAACCTCCACCTGACACTCAACACCAGGGTCAACTCAGGGTTTAGAGCTGACTAACAGGAAAGGTGAGGGAATAAATATGATCTAGCCAGGCCTCAGTCTTCTTAGTTATGAAATGGGCATGGGTTTGCTTCACTCTGAGAGACAGCAGCATGTGTGTATGTGTGTGTGTGTGTTCAAGTGTATGGACACATGTCCACATATGTACCCATACCTATGTGTGTATGTATGTATGTGTGCATGTGTGTATGTGTGCATGCATGTTAGAACAGAGATCAACCTTAGGTACTGTTCCTAAAGAAATGTCCCAGTTTATTTTCAGAGACACGGTCTTCCTATGCAGTCCTGGCTGATCTGGAACTCTCCATGTAGATCAAGCGGGCATCTACCTGCCTCTGCTTCTTGGGTACTGGAATTACAGACGTGTGCCACTGCACCGGCTTGTGTTTAGGGACAGGGCATCTAAGAGGGACCTGGAACTTTCTGGTCACTAGACAGTGAGGTGTTGGGCCCTTGTGCGCTCCATCTCCTCAGCATTGGGGTCACAAGCTCATGCAAATACATGTGGTGTTTTACATGGTGCTTGGAACTGAACTCAGATCTTCAGGCTTAGGTGGCAAGCGTCTTACTTACTGAGGTAGCCCTAGTCATACCTTCTGTTTCCCACTGGCACTCTCCCCACCAGAATGCTCTCCTGCCCACGTTCTCCACAGCCCTACTTAGCCTCCATCATGCCTTAGATTGTGACCATTTTCCTGTTTTCTGCCCTTCAATGAAGGGAACTCTGTAAGGCAGGTTCTGTGTTCAGACAGCACAAGCCCAGCGCATAGCAGGTGTTCAATGCAGTCTCACTTTGTGAATGCCGCAGACAGGTGACCCCACTTCTGCTCACCTGTGCTCCTTCTCCTTGGGGTTCCCACAGAGAAGAGCAATAGGACGAAGCAGCTGCTACAGTCACCAGAGATGGGGACTGTTTGTAGGGATGAGCCCAGAACAGGACAGCAAGCCACTCATTCTCTTCCCTGACACCAGCACTGTGAGGGGTCCCTGTCTCAGGGCCTGAGCTGTCTGTGCTCCACACAGTACATGGGGGATACAGTCTGCCTGTCCTAGGCCAAGGCTCTGTGACAAACGCTCCTGTGGGTGTGGCTGGGCTAAGACCAGAAAAGTGCATGGCCAACCAATGGAGGAGCGCACTTCACTCGGAAGATACCCAGCCCTGCACGGGGCACAGGGCTGTGTGTCCTTGTCCATCTGCTGAGCTCAGGAAGCCCCGGAATCCTAGGCAGGCGGTTTTCTTCGCCCCTTCTGCTGCCTTTCTACTCCTTCAAAGTGAGGCCTGCATGGGTCGCCATACGAGCCAGATTGAAGGGGACTTTTCTAGCTCCTCCACCAGAAAGTGCCAGAACACAGGTGCCTGCAGAACAGCAGACATGCCATGCCAGGTTGACTGCTGAAGTTTAAGGTACGGCCTGCCCTGCCACAGAGGGTAGGAGAGGAGGAGTGATTGATAGCTGTGACCTTCCAAGTTTCCTTAGAGTAGGGGGCAGCCTGGAGCCAGGAGACATGCTGACTGTCCCAGATGACTGGTCTAGGGAGCAGGCAGCTGGGGCAACATCTAAGAAGCAGAGTAGAAGTAAGCCCTGGGCTCTATGTCTGCTGGACAGCCCTTCAGCAGTGAGGCTTCCTACAAGCTCTGGCCTACATTGTCTTTCCTGCATGTCTGGGACACCTGTTGCACATAAGTTCCATGTTATGCCAGGAGGAAGAACCAGAGTTATAAACCCAATGTGCATTCCCTGCTAGTAAACACAACTAAGATGGGCCAAGGGTCCCTGAGCAGGTAACCATGCTGGCCCAAAGTCTGAGCTCTCCAGAAAGGCTTCAAGAGGAGGACGATTCCTCTCGAAGAATAGGGGATGCCAGCTGAGGGCAGGGAGGAAGGAGTTCAAGGCATCTTGAAAACCGATCCTGGAAAACAGCCTCACCAATAACAACCAAGAGTAAACCTAGAGTGGCTGAAGAGGCGGCAGGTTTGGGTTAGCATAACAACCACGTGAGACACGCCAAGAATGTGTGTCTGCAGAGCGCATCCCTTTGTCTGCAGCCCACAAGTGAGGGGTGTCTCAGACTCAGAGGTTAAGAGTGGGACCCAGACCCCTCCCCTGAGTTACACAGTCATCCCCAGGCAGTGAAGGCCTGACAAAGAAATCACTGTCCTCTGCACAAGAGGAGAAACACAGGTCCAAAGCTACTCAGCCAGTGGGACCTTTCAGACAGGGCATTAGTCGCTTCAAGCATCCTTGAGGGTTGCTGTTCTGGGAGGTACAGTGAGCCAAACACACTTCCAGTCACACTGCACTAACCACGGGAGACCCAAATCCCACCAATGGGCTCGAAACCCCAGCATCCTCAGGACTCAGAAGCCTCTCCTTTCCTGCCAACATGCTTATGACCAGGAGTGCAGCTGCAACCAGGAGGCATAGGTGGCCCATGGTGCTCCTGCTTGAAGGCCACGCTTGCTGGCAAGACCACAGCTGAGGCCAAGCACAGTTCCGAGGCCTACCTTCTGTCCCAAAGGTCCTGGATTTCCGGAGAGCCCAGGCAAGCCCATGTTGCCCTGTAAGACAACAGAGTTAGGTGAGGAGCTGGACAGTGTGATCTCCAACTCCAAACGGTACAACCACTCATAGAGGTTCACTGAGGCCTAAAGTTCAGAGAAGACGTGGTGGTCACTAAACAAGGTAGGAGCAGGAGGCTGGGTGGGGTCACCAGCCCCCAACTCCCTGAACTCACTGGCTCCATCTGTGGCTTTTAGGGCTTAAGCAGAAGACATCATTTGGAGAATGGGTTCTGATGGTAAAAACATGGTTAAAGCCACACTGTATTCCACACTGACTAGTTCTCTTTATCTCCTGAACCACCTTGCCATCACTGGGGATGGTGGTCACCCAGCAGGAGGTGTTTCTGCCAGGCAGGACCAGAGCAAAGACCTATAGGCCACTCTGCCACTAGTGGCCCATGTGGAGTTTTGACTTTCTCGTTTTCAGACTAGGTCTGTCTGCCCTGATGAAGGCCATGAGAGTGGAAGGAGTAGACGTGGACACTGTCCTGGGACTGGGTCACTTGGCACAGGTCTACTGAGTGGTAACACTGGGCAGTGGGGTACAAAGTATTGAGCTTCCTGTAACAAGAAAGAAACAAAGGGGCATTCTCCACCTCATGTGTGTGTATGTGTGTGAATGTGTATGTGTGTGTGTATGTGTGTGTATGTGCATGTGTGTGTGCATGTGCGTGCGTGAGTGCGTGTGTGTGTGTGTGTGTGTGTGTGTGTGTGTGTGTACCTAGCAGCTGGTTAGAGATGCAGAGATACAAGCTCTAATCCTCAGGCCCAGCCGGAAGCCAGACAGCCCTGAGCCCTTTCCCGCAGACTCTAGAGTATTCTATGCGAGGCCTGTATTAGCATGCTAGAGCTTGGGTTCTCTATTCCTACCTGACTGCCAGGGCCCTTGCTCAGCCTGAAGTTGGATGCTTTGGGGATGGAGAAGGTCCTTTGACCTACGTGTTTTCTCTTCTGCAAGCAACCTATTTAGCTTCATAGCTCCAGGGAACTAGAAAGTCTGTGTACCTGGCCCTTCCACTGCCCACCCCCTGGAAGCACCAGGTCTCTCTAGTGAACACTTGCAAGGGCTTTGAAGGTCAGGAGGAAGTTTCCAGGTCGCTGAATGCCAGGAAACTTTGGTATGGCAACATCCCTTAGCAAGCTTCCCAGAATGCTATGGGGCACTGGGTGAAAGGGCATTCACCAAGAGGTGTCCACACACCAAATCTTTTTCTTTTGATTCACCAGCTGCAGCCCAGAAAGATGTTTTGGGGAATGGTCACAGTCTCAGTGTTGGGAGAGACCAAGACCTTTAAGGAAAACACCAAATGACTTCTGCTTTTCAGGAGTCTCTCCTGGAGGGCACTGGGGGAGGGTAGAGCACTGGGGTTCCTGAAACCTACCTTTGCCCCATTGTGAGCCTGTCCTGGTGAGAGTCCTGGGTCCCCTTTTTGTCCCTGAAATAAAGACAAGTCTGCTTCGGTCACCATGTCACCTCGAGTAGCATCTCCACACAGACTGCATTCCTAGCTGTCCTCCTTAGCTGTCCATTTTACCCACGTACACTCTCCCCTTAATTCTGTCACTCTCTTAGTCCACCACCATCCACTGCTTCCTTCTGACTACACGACTCCAGATTCCTTCTAATCTCCTGAGTCTCCCATGATCTGGTCCCAGGCAGTTCAAATTCTGCTCTCTGGCCACCAGCCAAGTTCACCAAACAGGTGTTGTGGAACATCACGTACACTTAACCTATCATCTCTGCCTGCCTTCTCCATCCCACCCTCTATCACCAGGCCACATCCATACACCCCCCAGATCCCTAGGCGGCTTGCACTCCCTGCCACCAGACCCTCCCTCAAGCAGGGAGAACCATCCTAGAACCAGACAAGATTCTTTAAGATTCCTGACCATGCGTTGCCAGCTGCCTTTCCCCGGGCATCAGCAGATCCTAAGAGACACAGCCAAAGGCACCTAGACTCTGTAATTTTCCAGAAAGCTGACATTTGCCTCCTTGATCACCAGGACCCCAAGGTCACACACTGAAGGCTATTCCCACCTGCACACTGCATCAGACTCGCATCTAGGCTGAGGGCTGGGAACAGGGAACCCTACCACCCCGAAATACATCTAAGGAAACTGGGGTCAGGAACAAGAGTTTTCAAGGATAAAATACACAGAACTGAGACTGGGCCCTCAAATCATGACTCCCTGTGGGACGAGGGCAGTGTGTACTGGGGACAAGATGGACAGGAATAGCAAGTCTCCATTTGGGGCGAGCACTGTAAATTCCTGGCATATGAGAAGGTCGTCACTAGGATCTTGGTCCCTAGAGCCTGGATCAGCACAAAAGCCCAAGAGTTCACCGGCTGCATCTCACAGGGACAAAGAGAGCTCTCACCCGCAAGAGAACTCTAAGAACTCCCAAGCCACTCATATCTCCTAAGCCTCTGCTCCCTGGCCTCGGTGCCTCAGTGAGCACAGATCAGAGCTTCTGTGTGGAAACCCTGGGCCCGCCATGGCTCACAGTAGGAGCACAGGCCAAGGGTCTTCCCCTCTCCAAGCCTGGGTTTCCTCACCAGTCACATGTAACCTACATACACACTCACACCAAGACCAGCTTCTCGGGTTTGCAGGTGAAGGGCCAGGGGGGTAATGGCTGTGACACATGAGGCTTGGCCAATTCTACTTAGTTCCCATTAAGCCTTTATTGGAACTCAGCCCTCCCAAATCTTCACGTGGTCCATCTCCACCAGAAACCATCTCTATCTGGGCTGGAAAGAACCTCTCTGTCTGCTCTCCTGCTATGCTCTACATACCAACTCTCTGCTTCCTATGAAGGAGACGCCATCACAGCAGAGAGGAAGCAGGTTGGCTGACTTCAAAGCCTTTGTCTGCTTCCTTAAGGTTCTTCCCTCTCCACTACATCCCAGCCATATTACCAGTCCTCCAGTCAGCTGCCCCAGGATGACGGCCAGCCTTCCTTGGTGGGTTCCCAGAATTCTATCACCTAGAGCACCCCAGGGGAGGGGGTTTTTGCAGAACCCTACCTCCAGATGTACCTGACATTATGGCTACCCCTCTGAGACACTCGCCCACCCTCTGTAAATCAGAAGCCCAGTTCCATGCCTTTTATGTCCACAGTGCAAGGCTTGGCCCAGGATACCGAGCTACCAAGGATTCCTGTGGCCAAAAAAGGACAGGTATTCTTCCCCACCCCGCCTTGCCCACCATGATCTTCAGTCGGCTGAGGAGTTGGCACACAAAACTCACAGGAGTGGGTCTTTGTGAGCTGTACTCATTCTGTCGTCTCACAGAGAATGAAGACTGATACTCAAAGTCACGACAGACTGGCTCCCTGGCCAGGGCCCCTTGGTTATTAATGGATTCTCTATACATTCTCAGCAGGAATGCTTGGATAGAATCTCTGTCCATAGACAGATAACAAGAATGGACATTCACTACAAGCCAGGATCCAGAAGTCAGAGCATTCACGACAAGCCAGGTGTGGTACTGAACACCAGTAATGCCAGGGTACAGAAAAAGACACAGAAGTCAGAGAGACCAGTCACAGCAGACTAACATTTAGTGAGGGCTCTTCTAGCCCTACATTCATATTATTTCACTTAGCCTCTGAATCCATGAAGGTGCAACATTCATGGGTTGCATTCTACAGAAGAGATGAAGGCAGATCAAAGAGCTGTCACTTATCCAAGGTCAGACAAGGTCAGGAAGCCTGGTTCCTCACCGCCTTCAGAACAGTGCAGTGAAAATATGTACTCTAGCGATAAGTTGGGGGCAGGATGGAGGCTGAGAAGTAAGTCCCTGAAAGGATCACAGTTAAACTGAGGCCTTAAAGAAGACAAAAAGACTCAGCTCAAGGTATTGCTGCCTAGGCAGAGGATGGCTTCCATCTTCAACCTTCTGACATTGCAATACCATGTTGTCGTCTACAAAATTCATACCTAAGATCTGCACAAATGAGTTTCAAAAAAATCATAAAATTGTATGTTTTACATAAGTTTATAACTGTGCTGGCATCAATTGTTTCTGTCCTTGACCCTTTGCGAGCCTGTGGACCGTGGGCTAAACATACCTGCTTTGCCCTGCTAGATGGGTACAAAGGTGCCAATGAGAGAAAAAAAACAATAGATGATGTTTTAATGAATCTTTTATGTGCTGAGGGCAAGGATGTGATCCTTAGACCCAGCTCTTCAGTCAACAAATCCATGTGACCTGGAGAAAACCCACATGATGGCCTTTGCTTGGACTAGTTCATGAAGACTTACAGCCAAGTAGACTACAAAGGAAGGTAAAACATCAATGTTAAGACCATGGTGGGGAAGGGAACATGCTGGGCTCCATCCCTTCAGGAAGGAGAGTAGAGAAGAGAGGGCTCTCTGTGACTGAGGAGGCAGAGATCTAGACTGGAAGTATCCCATGTAACTCCCCTGTGACATTAGTATACAGTATGGGGCCTGGCCCAGAGACACTACCACAGAACAGTTCATGAATAAGCAAATAGGAGCCCCATCCGGCCAGGCTCTGGGACTTCCTCTGAAGATTTCCAGGTTCAGAAGTCACAGCCAGAACCGGGCGGTGGTGGCGCACGCCTTTAATCCCAGCACTCGGGAGGCAGAGGCAGGCGGATCTCTGTGAGTTCGAGGTCAGCCTGGTCTACAAGAGCTAGTTCCAGGACAGGCTCTAAAAAAGCTGCAGAGAAACCCTGTCTCGAAAAACCAAAAAAAAAAAAAAAAAAAAAAAAGAAGTCACGGCCAATGCAATAAAGCATGAAAAACAAAGAGAGGGAGGAGAACAAAAAGTATGTCCTTCCTTGCAAACATGGTTTCCTGTCTATAATATTCATGAGAACCATCTGAAGCACAGTAGAACAGGTAATAACTTCAGAAGAGAGCAAAGACAGGGCTGCAAATTACATACAAAAAGGGAAAAAATCAAAAGTTGTCTTCGGTAACCAAGAGCCAGCAGAAAGTATAGCAGCAACAAGACACTACATTTTGAGTATAACTGAATAATAAATGTGCAGGGTTTACGCAATAAAAACTATAAAAGTTTACTGCAAGATGTTTAAAAGCCTCAACCAAACTGGAAGACATACCAAGTGTGTAGTGGATAAGAAATCTTAATATATTAAAGATGCTGCGTCTTCACAAATTAATGCATCACTTAGTACAGTTCCAGATAAAAAACAAAAGAATTTTTAAATGAGAATGGAAATAAAATTCATCCAACAGAAAAAAATAGTCAGAAATATTTGAAATGAAGCAAGGAGAAGAAGCACATGAACACATTACAAACATATTAAATGTCATATAAATAGTATTTCACTAGCATGCAGATGGACAAACATCAATGAAACACAATAGAATGACCTAAGACAAACCCTGGTCTACTCCACAATGATCACCCGAGCAAAGGCTTTTTCATAAGTGGCCAACTACAAGGGAAGAGCAATGTTAGCATGCTAGTTCCCATCCCAGCCCCACAAGATCAATTCCAGATGGCTTGAAAATCGTGAGTACAGATGAGACTATGGAATGACCAGAAATAAAAGTGAATACATCTGATCCTAACACGAGAGAGAGAGAGAGAGAGAGAGAGAGAGAGAGAGAGAGAGAGAGAGAGAGAGAGAAATCTAAGTGCAAAAATGAAATACTCCTGGGCTGCAGCTGAATAACAGCAAATGCTTAGCGTGCACGGGACCTCCAGCGTGCACAGGCCAGGAAGACGGCTCAGCCAGGAAAGGCATTCTGCTGTGTAAACTTGGAAACCTGTTTGATCTCAGAACTCATGTAAAGGTAGAAGGAGAGAACTGGCCCCACAAAGCTGTCCTCTGACCTCCAGTCCATGGCATGAACACGTGTGTGGGGGCATGTACACACACATGCATATGCATGCATGCATGCAAAAAACACACATAGTAATATTAATAGCAATAAATTAATACTTTTAAAATTTTAAAGGGAAAGAGCCAAACCAAACAGTGGTGCCTCTTCCAGATCATTGTAAGCTCCTTAAACACGGTAATAGTGCTAAAGTGTGTATGTGAGTATGTGCATCTGTGCCTGCACATGTGTGTACATGTATGTGGAGGCCAAATGACAGCCTCTGCTATGATTCTTGAGGTAGCCTTTATCTTTTTGGTTTTGTTTTTACGAAACAGAGCCTCTCACTGGCCTGGATTTCACGGAGTAGCCCAGACTGCCTGGCCAGCAAGCCCCACACAGGGATCCTCTGTTTCCCTGATACCAGCATTACAAACGTGCCCATCACACATAATTTTTTAAGATAGATTCTGGAGATTGGACTCAGGTTCCCAAGCACTTTACTAACCAGACCATCTCTCCAATCCAATTAGTGCAATTTTTTTACAGAAAGAATAAAACTTACATTTGTGAAACCACCACGAATAACCTCATGGACAATGAAATGAATCAGGAAAATTTTTTTTCGAAACAGAAAAGAAATTTATTTTCCTCCGTGTAACAATCCTAGCTGTCCTGGAACTAGCTCTTGTAGACCAGGCTGGCCTCAAACTCACAGAGGTCCACCTGCCTTCGCCTCCCAAGTGCTGGGATTAAACCACCACCACCTGGCTGGGAAAATATTTCTAAGTAGGTGAAGCTTTCATAATTTCCATAAATGAATAATTTTTACATGGCAATAAGAAAGACAACATCCCACCTCTGCCAATAAAACAATTATAAGTGGCGACACACATTTCAAACAGATATAAGAAAACGTCATAGATGATCAGCAAGAATAATAGACTGTCTCTTTCAGCCTCTTCTTCTAATGCTCTTCCAGCACTAGCTCAACCCCTCTCCTGCAAGGCAGTGACTAAGACATTCACAGCAAGGCACTCTCAGCTTTTCTGTGCAAGCATGTAATAAATGATTTACATGCACAGCTTGCACATGCCTATTCATACTGTGACATACATAGACACACATATTCAGTCCTGAGAACAATGCAGTGCAGTGTGGACCACTCCTGTTCACAGAGATGGAAGCCAGGTCTAACCAAAGTCACACATGCAACACACGGTACAACCAAAATTCTGGCTCCTGAGTCCATGTCAGAGACTCTAATGAAACAATTAGACATCCCAACATTCAGGTATAGTTGTATTCGTCAAGATGTTACAAGTACATTAGCAGAAATTAGTTTTGCATTGGGAATGTAGTTAGAGAAAGAATGGGGTAAGAAAGCTGATGGGGCGCCTGCCACCAGCCCTTAGAGCACACTCAGAGTTAAACGTGAGGGAATGCTAGGTGAGGAGGTCCAAACTGCTGCCTCTGTGAAAGAAAACCACATCCCACACATGGCACGTGCAGGGGGAATCGGATCATCCAAGAGCAGGGCCTTCAGGCGCCCTGTGGCTCTGTGTTGGTGTTGGAATCTGGGAGTATGGTCTTGCCACCCACTATTAATGTGACCTTGGTTTCTTCCTTGGGAAAATGGGAGTGATAACATCTGCCTACAAAGTGAGGGAAGCTCCCCAAGGAGCCTTGTATACCACTGCTGCAAACACACGCGGTGCTCATTGCTGGTCAGGAGCCGTTGCCGCTGCTGGCTTCTCTTCCTGTTCTTCCAGAACTTTCCCATGTTCGCCTCAGTGAATGTGTCCTACCTCAGTCATTACGGTAAACAGCGTCGCCTAGGCTGGAGGCCTGAGAGCTGTTTCTGGTTGTCTCCAGCCCACTTTTGGCCATTTCTAAATCTCCGTGCTCCCTCAGTGCCCCAGGGTCCATTCTCACCCTGGCTAATTCAGCAGGCCAGACCAGGGACAGAGTGGCTGGCTGGGGATGGGGACTTCATTGACCCCAAGAAGCGGAACTTGCCTTCTTTGTGAATGGAGTTCTCCCACTGCTGATCTCCCAGCAATCTCCTCCCTACAGATGGTGTGCATCACACCTGACCCTCTGATCTGCAGCAGCACTGCCCTGGCCAGCATCACACTTCCCTATGGACTGGGAAGCCATGCAGGTCACAAACCGCACCCCTCCTGAAGCCATTCTCTGCCTTTTCATTGCTGCTTAGGTAAAGTCCAAATGTCCCAGCCTCTGCCCATGCCTTTACCTTACTGTCCACAGGGAAGCCTCACCCCGGGGCAGATCAACCCCATAACACAGGTATCCAAGGAAGCCCAGCCAGAGCTGTCCTCCATTCCCTAGCATAAGGGTATGCTCTGTTTCTTGCTGGGCTCACAAGCAGGACCATGCCAGTCTGGGCCCTTGCATCCCTTTGAAGGGTATCCCTGCCCAGCACAGGTGACTTAGATACTCCTCAAAACCACCTGGGGTGGCTGGCACTTGTCCCCATTACTCTACTCTCCAGGTGGGAAACCTAAGGCTTGGTAAGTTCAGTCTGCCCGCTACCATGGAAGCAGGGAGAAGGGAACTTGGACAATCAGGTTTCCAAAGCCCTTGTTCTTAACACCTGAACTTTCCTGAAGTACAGCCACTAGCTGATGAGTGAATGAGTCGACCCAGTGACCCCCCACCCTTAGCCATTCGGTTTACCAGTGCTGTCTCCCACCCTGGTCTAGCTCCTCAGTACACTCAGATCCCCTGGTCTTATCTGGGAGGAAGCTAAGGAGCCTTCTTTCTGACAGGGCTCTGGAGGGGGTAGAGTTGTATAGAACCTGGTCTAGTCTGGGCTAGCTGTGGGGACCAGGCAAGACCTCACAGGCAAACACAAGAATCCTGTCTGTGTCCTTTCACCTGAACACAGGACCCAGCCCTGTCACCTCAGCTGTTTTGCTCTTGTCTCTCCTGAAGGATAAAGTCCCCTATATTTCCTCTCTCCCATTCCTGTTCCTCTTCGGCCTCTGCCTCCCATCCTGGAGGTTGGTGACTCTGTGCCCCTACAGCTGAAAACAACACATGGTAAGGGCTCAGGAAGCCAGACGGGCAGTCCCAGAGGAAGCTAACTTCATGCTAAAATAGGAGAGCAAGCTAAGCGAGAGCAAACTAAGCTAAGGCTTGAGCAAGGCTAGCCCTGTGATTCCATCAGGTTACCTCCTGGGCCCAAAAGAGCCCTGACGAGCAATGAGGAGCCTCTCCACACACCCTTCCTTCCCCCAACTCAAACACACAATCTTCTTCTCCTTGAGTCTCAGCCAAGCCACAAGCTCTACACAGAGAGAAGCTCTATCTGCTACACCACACGGCCCAGCTGATCAGCCCTGATACACTGACACTGTGCTCAGAGTCAAGCATCCAGGCAAAGGACATGTGGCCTTGCCTTAGAGTCTAAAAGAAGTCCCAGCAGGAGGGGCAGCTTTCATTTCATAGTTTTCTCTAGAACTCACACCCTCGGTTACACCCAGTGCAGAACATTCTGCATGGCCTGGGACCAGTCATAAATAACTTGCATTAAGCCAACATCTTCCAATATTAGATTGGCACAGAATAACTTCAAGGCTCAGCTAGTGACCAACCTCTGTGCCAAACCCTTCCTTTGGGGAAGGCCACTAGTGACCCTTTTGCCACATGGCAAATTCATAGGCAGGATGGAGTAGGCTGCCTGCAGTGCTCAGAGGATGACCAGGGCCAGCAAAGGACAGAGGGAGCAGCTGGCAGAGCATCCTCCTGCAAACAAGAGGTCAGTAGTGAGCGAGCAAGCCAAGGGCAATCCCAACCATTGAAACATCCTGATGGACTCTCAGCCTCTGCCAAACAAACTCTCCAAGGAAGAATCCCTCTTCCCTCACCCATCAGACAAGTTCCTGTACTGGGCTTACAGCTGCCCGTGCCTCAGTTTCTCCATGAATGGATAGAGTCCTCACACTTATCTTTTTAGTCAATTTGGGACCAAATGAAGCAGATGGCTGGGTCACACCCACAGTATTCACAGGGAGAGGTGCAATATAACGCCATGGCAATTATCTCCACAGCGGCCTTGCTAGAGCCTGGGGTGCTGGGTCAGGATTCATGAGGGCCCCATTGCCTGCCTTCAGAGAAGGAATCACAGTCCAGCCCGACCTGGGTGAGAGTCACAGACTGGGGCAAGTTGCCTGCAACTTCTTGCAAGGACTCAGGCATGGTTCACTGGTCCCATGTATCTGTGTGCCCAAGAATCCTCATACGCAGCCGGCCAGGGCCCTCTGTGAATCTCGAGAGCCTGTGTTACAGGTCAGTCATTGCTTCCTCAGCGTGACCCAGGCCGGACAGTTAAAACTTCCCTCAAGCCCTTCACCTTTGCATCCAGCTTAGCAAAGAGTGACCCTGGACCCTGGCCAGACAAAGCTTAGGGCTGTTGCTCACCTGGTTACCCTGCGGCTGGTAAGAAAAGGGAGACAGAAATCTGGGGAGCCCAGAGACCCTCTGCACCTCTCAGCCTAACTGCTGGTAGGTAGTTCACTAACCTTGCGCTCCATACAACCTGACTTCTCCTGATGTGGGAGCTCCAAGGCTGGGGTCTGTCACCATGAACACCCAGCTGTGACAGTCTCATGAGAAGCAACCCTTCCAAGAGGGCCCTGGGGGAGGTGGCAGCCTAAGCTGACCCTAGGCTCTCTCTATCTCCAGTTCAGAGCGCTCTCCTGTGACCATCCCCAGCTGGGCTGCAGGGCCACGGACATGTCGTCATCTTGGCTGTCACTCAGGCCTGTGTCCCATCTCCTTCCAGTCTCCTCTTCTCTCCCCAACCTCTTCTACCCTAGGCTGCCCTTCTCCCTGGCTCAGCCCGGTTCCCACCCCATCCTACCCACCACAACCAGCCAACTTCCAAACTTTCATCTTCCTGTACCTCTCCCCGTTCAAAGCTGCCACGCCTCCCCAAGGTAAATCTTCTGTCTTTATCAGACACTCAAGGTCAAGGCTCAAGGTCAAGGCCCTCCCTGGGAAGCACCAGGCCGCCTTTATACCTGCCCCCACCTCAAGGGCTCCAGGTCCAAGCTGCCACCTCTCCAACCACAATCTAAAGCACTGATTTGTACTGCAGAGGAGCCCCTGTGCAGAGGGGTGCAGGGAGAAACTAGGGTATCTACAGTCCAGAAGGGAATTCTCCACAAAGACTCTGAGAGGGCTCCACCAGGAGCTCCTAGGAGACACCCCAAGCGAGGCCCACCCCATTGCAACCCCATGGTCACACCTCCAGGTCTCACTGATAATACTCACTTTGGCTCCTGGAGGGCCAGGTGGGCCTGGGTTCCCATATGGCCCAGGAGGACCCTGGAAGGAGAGAAAAAGAGATAAGAGATGAGAAAAAAGGAACAGTGCATTTCTGAGAACACTGCCTATTCATCCAGCCGCCTGCTGTGTGAGCTCTTTCCTCAAGCTCAGCCCCACAGCACTCTCAGTTCAGCTTCCTCTGAGAGGGGAACCCTGGGCTTCTGAGCCCGCATGAGTACGCCCCATGCCTTACCCTGTCATCCCATGCACATAGGTAGGTGCCAGAACTACTTCTGCTGTGAAGACGCTCAGGCGGCTGCAGACGGAGCGAGCTTTGACCCCACCTTTCTGAGCTCAGGGTATACCTTTTGCTTCCGGACCCTCGAGAACCAACCTCGCTACACTTTTCTCCAGCCTTGGCCCAGCTGTCCTCACCATCCATCTAGAATGTCCTGTCCATCTGCCTCTCAGCAGAAACTAGACCCATCTTCAAGGCTTGACTCAGGCTGGCTCCTCCAGAGAACCTCTAGGGCTACTCTAACTGAAGTGACCTCTCCCATTAAACTTCAGTAAAGCCTTTGAGATGAGCCTCTGTGAAGAATGGGCGTGGTCCCTCAGGGTCGGAGGTGCCCTCCTTTTGACTGCAGACTCCAGGGTAAAGTCCTCCAGACGTGGCTAGAAGTTGTACCCAGACAGTTCAAGAGACTTGGTCAAGGTCACACTACAGAAATGTGAGCATGTAGGAGGAGTCCTCACTGCTGACTTCAGACTGTTTTCCATGCACTGTACTATTCAGGGAATTTTCCAGGCTCCTCTGACAGCTGGCCTCTCTCACATCCACTTCCTCTGGCAAGAACCCATCCACAGGCTTCCAGCCCAGCAACATCAACCAACAGAGCTGGGTCAAGCCCCAGGGCCTTTGCCCAGAGGCAGTAGACGGGGTAGGAAGAGGCATCTAGAGGGCTCCACTGGTCCCTGGCCACTATGCTCGCAAGGCCTCGAGCAGATCCCTCTGCTCGTCTGTTGACTGTGTCTAACGCAGCTTCCTCCCTTCCTTCTCTGAACTATCCCCCAGCGGTAGCCTTTCACTTTCAGGCCAAAGCACCTCCTCCTTCACCAGTGCCTAAATGGGACCCTGCAGGAAGGAAAGGTGTCCAGAGAGCTCTCAGCCTGGGGAATTTATAGTACTAGTGTGGCCCACCTGTCCCCCTCCAGACAGTCTAGGACTTGGCCCAGGCTCAGAATCTCACTCAGTCTTCACCCTGCCCCTAGCCTCTGTCCCCCTATCTATCATAAGAATAACCCCAAACTATGGGTCTCTAAACAGTCTGAAGAAGCTCATCTGTTCACCCTGCTAAGGTTCTGGGGGTGTAAACAGAGTTCAGTCTCAATGGAGGAGCAGTGAGGAGGGATCCTTGATGCCCGACATGACCTCCCAAGGGCCAAGCGTGGCTCACAGGATCAAAAGCAGCTGCTTCTCCCTTTGTCTTAGTTGTGCCATACACCTACACACACACACACACACACACATACACACACACACACACACCCTCATGGCTGTCCTATCTGCATCCTCCCAGCTACTGCCTTGTAGGCGCATAGTTGATAAAAAGCCAAGCAGACTAATTCCATAGAGTTTCTTGGGACGGTGACTGGGGGCTCGTAGATGTCTCTGCAGGCTCAGAGAGTGTACAAGGGCACACAGCTCTGGGTGATCTCAGGTAAAACCCTGCCCCTCCCAGGGCCCAGAACTGCTGTGTTTGCAGAGGCACCAGTGTTGATTGACCCAACATTCTGCTAGCTATGGAATTTTTGGATCTATGGAGTTTCCAATGAAGACACAGGGTGAAGGGAGAGAGTCCGAAGGGGCAGAGAGTTTGAAGCTTATCCAGAGAGTCAACTGAGCTGGAAGGAAGCTCCGAGATGCAGGACCCTGATCCCACAAGTAAGGAGACTGAGGTCATTAACAGGGATGGACTAGCCTTACCTAAGGGCAACATGACTTCGGGGGGGGCGGGGTAGGAGAAGCTTTCCCAAACACTCTCCAACAGCCCCACAAGGCACCATGTCAGGTGTCCATTCCATGCATGGCCCATCTCCTGCTGTGGTCAGGTGGGGACCCAGGCCATGCTGGTAGAAAAGTCAGTACAGTGAACGTGCAGGAAGGTGGGTGAGCTACAGAATGGAACTGCCTGGCTCAACACTGGCTCTGGCGTTTCCTCTCACTTTATCTAAAGGAATAAAGTCACCTTTGGGAATCTCAGTTTTCTCCGCTGTACAATAAAGAGAATACTAGCACCTATATTTCCCGGGTCAACTGGGAAAACTGGTGACATCACTTTCACGTGCGTTAGCCAATAGAGCTCTGGGAACATGGGTGTTCAAAATGCTGAGGAGCTCCAGACAGAGAGAATCATCAGAAAAGGGGGTAGAATCTCATCGGAGCCACAGAGAGAACCGCCTGAGGAACAACATTGAGCAAAGCTGGCTGGTGGTCAGGTAAAGTTTGGGAGCAGGGGTCGGATTGCTTGACCCTGGAATACGAGGCCAAAGAGCGTGGTCCTGACACCTATATAGTTCCCAGCTCTGGACATGCACCCAGTAGTCTGCAGCCAGGAGGAAAGGCAGAACAGATGGAAGGTTCCAGAATTCTGGGCTCAGGAGGACACAGTGAGGTCTGGAAAGAAATAGGGCCCAAGTAATTGTATAACCAAAGCCAACTGCGAGGCTTCGAGCTAAAAATATGTAGCAGGCAGTTTCTTCCTCTGCTGCTCGCCTGAACTTGGAGTGAGAAAGGCTCCAGCAGCCCGGGCACAGATGTGAGCTCCATTCGTCCAAGCCTGTGGCTCAGCACTTCTCCAGGGTTACAGAATTGTTCTATCAGACCCCCAGGCTAGAATGGCCAGGCAGAGTTGGGGAATGCCCCAGGGTCTCTTCCTCCCGCACTGGGGTTTCCAGGTCAGATATCTGCTCATGCAGATGAACTTTAGGAGTCCCTGCCTTGCCCTAGGTCACAAAGAGCAGAACAGGTAAGGGTACCAGATGTCATCGCTGTCACACACCATGTCTACCCCAAAGACAAAATGGAATATGAGGAAAACCTGTGGATTGCAACAGGACAGGATTTCATGGGCAGTGGGATACAAACTAAAGGGTCATCTAGAACCCCAAAGAACAGCCAGCAGACACCACCACTTACCCGTGGACCTCTTGCACCTGGAGATCCAGGTAATCCCGGCAGCCCAGGAGGACCCTGAAGAGGAACAAGAGAGTGTGAGGCAATGCTGAGGTACAGCAGAGAGGTACAGCAACAGTGCATGGCTGTAAAGAGTCCCCGAGTCCTCTGCCTGGGGAACTCATGCTCACTGGCGGTTTCAGGCCTTCTAGAAACAGTGCTTGTTCCTTCCCAGTAGGTGAAACCCAGTTGTTTATCAGTTTATGACTCAGTTAACTTGTTAGGACGTCATCTCCTCCAGGAAGCCTTCCTTGCCCCTTTTCCTCTTCTTGGGGAAATATCTGTTTGGAAGCCCGACTCTCTCTATACATGGAAGTCTCCCCAAAGGCACTAACACAGAAGATGAGTCAGCCTTCCCCCCAGGGCTCAGGCAAATGTCTGATAACACAAAACAGCAGGCAAACTCAGAGCTCAGCCAGGTTCTCTGCAGAGCCAGAGCAGAGAAGAGACCCAGCCAAGGTCACACCAAGCATCCTTGGAGGGATAGTGAGCACAAAGGGCACCGCAGAGGCTTTGAGACACCTGGGCCTGAGTTCAAATGGCCTTGCTGCCACTCACAGCTGGCTGTCGCCCACTGGCCACTCTGACAGCCTGGCCTGTATAATGGCCACAGTCCTTGTGGGATTCCTTAAGGACAAGAGACAGTATGTGTCTACAGCCTTCTATACCACAGAGCCTGCGCTGAAACACCCATCTGTTCCATGGGGGCCAGCATCATCACAAACCCCTGGAACCTGCAACAAAGCCCCATAGGTATCTCTGTCTCCTCCAGTCTAATCTCTGGGCATGGCATCTCATTTCCCACAAGAGAAAGGCCTGGCCCTGACATGACCTAAGAGCACCTGCATGGCCCTATCTTGGGGGACTAACTAAGTCAGAGGCTGTACTTCTAATTTTAGCACTGCATGCTGGGACTTTGTGTGATTCCTTGCTGCTGCCCAGGCTTCAGCTGCTCCCTTGAAAATGCAGGTAGTACCATGACCATCCCCTCCGCCACAAAGAAGAAAATGGTATTAGCAAGCATGCATGCAAAAGACTGAGCCCAAAGCCTCAAAGGAAGCCAGGCTTTCGAGGAGCATGAGGCCTGGGAATTCATTTGTTTCAAATAACCATCCACGAGATTCAAGGTTCCCTGCCCAGAGTCAGAATCAGTGTTGAAAACTGAGTTCGTTCTGGCTGGCAACAGATCCTGCTCTCACACTGGGCAGCCCGGCTAGGCTCTGCTCAGCTTGGCACGCTGGCCTGTGAACACTCTGGGGCTTGTCGTCCCTGAGAGTCATAGTTCAGATCCAGACAGTTAGACACCAGCAGTTAGGCCACGGTCACTGGACAGTCCTGGGAGAGGGAGGGGGACACAGCATGGCCTCAGGCAAGTTCCAACCTGCTCTGAACTTTCGGACGCTTCCAGCCAAGCCGACAGCACCTTTCCATCCGTCCAGTCCACACAGATTTGGGACTGTGGGAGGCTGTCTCTCTCTTCTCCAGAGCCAGAGGACAGCATGGAACAGGGGTCTCGCACAGGCCAAGCACCCTGCCATTCAGAGAGGTGGCTTTGTGCCAGCTGCTCCACTCCCTTTCCAAGCCTGGGTTTCCATGGCTGTCCAATGAGGATAATAATAGCCCATCACCACAGATAATCTATAAAACGTGCTAATCCTTGTGCCTGGCATGAAGTTGATGCTCAAACAGTATGAGTTGTTGTTTCTGCTAGGCAAGCCCCTGGGACTTCCCCATCCAGCTGTTCAAGCTACACACACCCCTGGCTACTGTTTTGGGGAGAGTAGTATTTTTTTCAAGCAGGCTCTCCTCCTTGGCTCAATTCTCCCAGGCAGGTGACCCACAGTTGGAGGGAAAAACAATGCTGGAGGTATTCTGAGCCCTTTCAATGCATTAAAAAAAAATCAAGAGATGGCTCAGAGAGGCAAAGAGACTTGTCTGAGACCACACAGTTAGCAGTAAGCAGAGGTTTGCCAGGGCCACCAGGCTCGTTTTCTCCCCCTAGGCAACTCCTTCACTGACAATGCTGGACAGTTGTCTCTAACTAACCTTGTGGCCTGTCTAAGGCCCTTCCCTGTGAGATCGCCTTGGAAGCCAACATGCCAGCCTTACAGGTGCCCGTGCCTTCTGAGCTGTAGGGGACTGGTGTGGGTTAATCAGGTGAGACAGTAATGAGACCATTTCCATTGCCAGATAGTCAAGACAACTCCAGTGGACCCTGATGGGGCTACAAGTGTGGAAGCCTAGTAGCACCCTCTTGACATTTCTTCTGGGGCTCCGGGGCATCTGGGCCAGAATCTGACCTCACTTTGCATATCTGGTCAGTACACCCCAGTGTACTTGGGGTCTATAGCTCACTTTGGAAAGGTCAGACAATGGCCTGGCTCTTGGCACAGCTGTCCAGGCCCCTAGCTGAGGCATGGCCACTACCTACAGCCCACCAGCCTGAGGCCTGGGCCATGGCTACCCAGCCCAGCAGCAGACACAGCCCTGGCGTCCACAGTCTTCACTTGGATGGCTAGAGTAATGGCGGGTGCCCTGGTCCCTCTGTTCTATCTGAGTGAATCCCTGCTTTTACACAGTGGAAAACGTGGCTGTTTCTTTCCAGGCCCATAGCCTGAGCGGGGGAGCCCAATGAATCATGAGCTGGGGTGGGATTTTTCCACTCCACACTGCAAACAAGGAGGCCTCTGAGAGGGCTCCAGTGGGGGAGGGGCGGGGCCGCAGGCCTGTCTCTGTCCAGGGAATGCAGGAGGCCTGGGCCAGGGTACATGCACACACACAGAGCCATGGAAACATGAAACAGCCCCGCGGGCTTCCTCTGGTTCCTGATTCCCCCCCCCCATAGCCAGTCCAAAGGGATCCGGCTCTTGAACAAGACCCCTCCCCTTGTGCCAGCTGCCGTTAGGCCCTGCACAGAGTCAGACCTGCCAGGATCTCCCCCTGGCAAACAGCAAACCAGAAGACATTCTATAGGCCTGCGTTTGGGCCTGAGTGACCCAAACAAGGTCCTCCTGGCCCCTGTCTGCAAGGCTGTGCACCCATCCTCTGTGCTGGGATATAACACTTCTCCATGGGAACCCAGCTGTGTGGCCCTGTGTGAGTCACCTCCCATTCCTCCGGTCTCAGCAAAATGGGAGAGTAACCACATTTTCTGAGATCACGTGTGCACTTTCAAAGCTTGCTCTCCTGGCTTCTTCGCTCTCCTCATTCTGGTGGCCCAGGCATCTTGAAAGCCCAGCAAAGGGGCTGCCAGCAGAGAAAGGGACTGCCTCCCTTCCATTCACTCACTACAAAGATCTGGTTCAGGGCTTCGTTCTGGCTGAATGTTGGTACTCCTCTCCTGTCCCTTCTACCTGGAGGTCACCTGGGTATGACGGGTAATAGCGAAAGCTGCAGGTCCCTGCTTCTCAGACCTTCAGAAAGTTCCTCTTGAAATTATACAATCCTAGAATGTTAAGTCTTTCTGTATCCCAATCCATAGAAACTAAGGCTCAGAGAGGTTGAGTGACCTGCCAGACGTCACACAGCACAAACCATCTAGAAGTGTTATTACCATTTGGACTAAGAATAAAAACACGCAGGTTTTTCAGAATGCAAGCATGCTTCTTAACTCTTCACAATCTTGCCGTTCCTTCGACAGGACAGTTATGGTTGACCACAAGAATCCTGACCTGGCAATCACGGCAATCTGGTTTTTGCAAGAATCAGAACTGTTCACATTTCTATCTTCACTGAGTGTTGTGGCTCATGTCTTGGCCTACTCTCCCCAGGGACACAGACGTACAAGCTTTGGATTAGCTGAGACCGGCAGCCTCCTAGGCACATGGTTCCATGCCATTCTGTGAATCATGGCCTCAGCTTAGACAACTCTGTACCAGCTTCTACAGGCAACCTCATATCCTCAGCTAAGAACCAAGACACACGCCATCACGGCCCCTTCCGGGCACTGCACTCCAGTGCCCGTCCTAGAGGGGACTCTGACCCATGAGAGGACTGAGAGAAATCCCTGAAGCCTGCGGTACTTCCTCCTAATGACAGAGCTCTGGAATCCTCTACTGGACAGGTGGAAGCCACTACCCCATGCTACGGAACCAGCTCAAAGGAAGTATGGAGCAGAAGCAAGATTTGAACTTAGATCCATGCATCCCTAGACCCAGAAAGCATGGCCTTCCTCTGCTGTGCTCAAATCCTATGGATCAGAAGAAATGAGAGGGTAGGATGTGTTTCCATGTCACCACTGCCACCACTTCCATATCTAGGGAAGAGACATGGCCATGTGAACCACCTGGCACATGGTCGGCAAAGGTTCTAGTAGCTTCTTGGGTCCTACTGGAGAGTTGGAAGCTGGGGAGTTGGTGGGGGTCAGGGGCAGAATGGAGAGAGAAGCAGGACTGATGTTCCTCTCGTCCCTAGCTTTTTCAGGAACATGCTGGTCCCCTTGGTCACACACCCTGTCTCACGAGGCCTAAAGGGATCCACTGGGCACTAGGAAGACACGCAGAAACCTGGCCTATCATTTTATGCAAAAGCACACGTTTCTGCAACCCCTCCTCTGAGGCCAAGTGCAGGGCCTGATGCATCTTGAAGCCTCCCCACTTCAGTCCTGAAGCCAGAGCCTCTGTGTGGATCCGTAGCTGGGGAATAAAGGGACAGAACGTTCTGATCTCGGAGTCTGAAGTCCAGAGCACGGTCTTGACTCTGCTTCCTATATGCTGTAACTGTGGCAAGTGCTGGTCTCCTCTGGGCAGCCTCCTATCCCATCACCTGCCCAAAGAGGAGTGGTCAGCTAAAGAATCGCCGAGCATCCATTTGCTGAGCATGTCAACTCCAGGGCCTTCTCTGACAATGGGAAAACTCAAGAATAAGATTGGCAGAATGCGAACCGCAGCTCCAGGGAAACAAAACATAGTTTACAAATTCCACAGGTCCAAAAGACAGTCTCCTTGCTGAAAGTCCACACACCCACACATGACCCTGTCTGACTGTCCCACTCCTGGCCTGGAAAGGGTTGGTAGCCTCTTTTATTCAGTTGAGGTGTACCCCTTAGCCAGAGTCAGGACCCTTGTCTCAGGAGGGCAGTTCACCTCCTCCACCCTGTGCCCCGTCTGAGCAAGAGAACCTGGGCCAGGGTCAGGCAAGGTGAAAAGGTCCCCCGTCCTTTCCTCCAGATCCTTTGATCCCCAATTCCAGACTGTCGGTTTGAGAACAATGGGAAACGTGAGCCGAGTGCTGACCTAACTGTGGAGTGATGTACACTATTTCTATAAGCTGCGAAATATGGTTAGAATGAGGAGACTGTCCCCTTGGAGACGGCCTGGTAAATATTATTCCGAATGATTATTAAAACTCATTAAATGTGTTTGTGAGACCCAGGAAGCCTCAGCATCTGCCACTGTCTCCACATTGCAGAGTGCCTGGCCCTTAAACCCAGAGCCCAGTGGGAGACCTGGCTTTGTGGAAGGGGCAACTACTGCACCGTGGCCATTGCCAAGGTCAGTGCAGGGGCCTGAGCCTTCTAGAATCCCCACCTCACTCCTCTCTGCCTGGAGTGATGGCCTTCAGCCAGGGAAGGTCGTTGACCCTGGACACAGTCCCAGTCAAGCCTCTGCACATGGAAAGCCTTTTCTTTGTCTCTTCCTTGGCCCACAAAGTCTTTCCTCATCTTCAACTCCCCAGCTAGGGGTGGACATTCAAGCACGGGTACTGACCAGGTAGGTGACACATGCCACTGGGAATGCCAGCTAAGAAGTTCCGAGGAGAAATGGCATCATTGTGATAAGAGGCCACATGAGAGTCACCACGCCTTCGGTCCTCCAAGAGAACTGAGTGGCCTAGACTTTCCTAGAACATCCCACTTTTTCAATGTCACTCACTACTAGATTGCATAAAAAGAATGCTTCATGTGCCAAGCAAAATATATCCCAAGCTACGCATCCATGATCTCTGCCCACAGCTCCCAGGCAGACACACATGCCAGCAGGGCCACATGGAGAGCAGCTTGTCAGCTCACTGTAGTGACCTAGGCCCGTCAACTATGGTGTTCCTAAAGCCACAAACCCTTGCATTGGGACCTGAGCTAGCTAAAACTTAGGGATTCCTGCCAAGTCTGCCCCACTGGTCCACAACTCTGCCTGACGACATGTAGCCACTGAGCCAGTAAGGCTAAGGAGTTGGGGACTAAACTCTCTCATCCTCTAGGACCGAACTGTCCCATAGCCATCCATTTATGCACCAAGCAGCATGCAGACCCCACTCAGTCTTACCGGCAAGCCACAGTCTCCCTTGGAGCCTGGAGGCCCCATCAGCATCGGGAAAGGTGTGGGGCCCGGCATGTGGAAGAAAGGGAAGCCGCTGCTGGTTGGCTGAGGGCTGTAGGACTGGAGGTGAGCTGGGGCAAGGACCAGGGCTGGGGTGGTCAGTCGGCTGGGCTTGGTTGTCAGTTCTCTTGGGCTGTCCCTTGCTGTCTTCCCAGGGCCGAGAAGCTTCCGGGGGCTGCTCTTAGGTCTGGTTTTCTTGAAGGCTTCCAGTCTTGTGAATTTCTTGCTCCCAGCAGGAGTTGAAGCAGAATCACGAGTGGGAGGAGCCATTCTAGGACTTCCAATGCCCAGTGGAGGGAGGGCAGTAGCCAGGGTCCGAGAGGCTCTCACAGAGCCAAGGTAGGGAACAGGAGACTGGGACACAGCAGTCTGCGGCAGAGTTTTAGGGGCACTGGTGTTGGCCCAGCTCATCATCTTGGGTTTAGACTCTGCTACTGTGGGAACAGTAGACTTCTTCAATAAGCCAACAGTGGGGTGCAGGGGCTGGGGGCTGGGCGCTAGAGGTGGGGGCATCACAAAGGTCTTCTGGACAGGCCTGACTGTGGAACTAGAGGTTCTGGAAGATGGTGGGAGGGAGGTGTGGGTCACCGGCTTCTGGGTGGGTATAATGGGCTTTGTGAATGAAGGGGTGGCTGTTTTCTGGGTTGGATAGGTAACTGAAAGGGAAGAAGCAGAAGGTCTGGTAGGGGGATGTTTGGTGGGCCTAGTGGCTGTGGTCTTCAGCAGCTGGGCAGCAGCTGGATGAAGAACCCTGGTGGAGCTGCCTAATGACTCTGAAGGCGAGGGGGAAGGGGCTTTTCTGGCTGACTGTTTGGCAGCTGCCAGTGGGGTCTGGGCAGAGCTGTGTTGGGGTATACCTGGGGGTACAATCCTCGGGGGCTTGGTGGACATGGCAGGAGTCATAGTCACCATGGGTCCCCTGTCTATAGGCCTGGTTCCCAGGGTTGCTGGAGCTCTGGTCAAGTTTCCCAGACCAAGCAAGGCTGGTTCAGGATGCAAAGCAAAGGCCAGGCCAGAGTTCCAGGGGAAGAGGGCTCCCCCCTGGGGGCTGTGTGTGTCCATCTGTCGGCACCGCTCTCTCAGGTGGGCACAATAATTATGAGCAACCTGTGCCACGGGGTGGATGCTGAACTGGCAGAGCGCACCTTCAAACTGGACAGCGCGAGCATTCATCTTCCCCAGGAGAAAGGAGCCCTGGGGGTCGAGCGTGGAGTTCCTATGGGAAGGCAGCGGGATGGGTACCCTGTGCTGCCCGCAAGCTGTTACCAAGGTGACCGTGCGGCCACGCAGCTCCAGGGCCAGGTGGTGCCAATGCCCATCGTGCACATCCAGGTCGAAGGCCACAGATTGCCGGGGCCCCAGGTGGACAAGCATCCTGCCAGGGAGGAACTGCAGGCCCAGCTGCAGCCTGTGCTTCCTGCTGCGGATGGCGAAGAGGAAGGCATGGTTCACACGGTGCGAACAGAGGCTTAGCACCAGTGCCAGCTCCTGGCCCAGGGTAGGGGGAAGGACTGTGGCGGTAGGAGCCTGCAGCCTGGCCCTCTGTGTGAAGATGAAGCCGGATGGGAAAGGAATAACACCAGGTGGTGCGGGGCTCCGGCCACCCCCGGCCTTTGTCCAACTGAGGCCCAGCTGCTGGAGGACATCCACATCTGGGAGGGAAAGATAGGACAGGTAAGTTTAGCTCTGGCCACAACAGCCACCTGCACAGAGCCCTACCTCAGCTGTTACATGGCAGCTGACTGTGACACACTGCGACCTTGTATTCCAGGCTTGGGCTGCATGCTCCTGCCTGCCCTCCTGGGTTCTTCCTGGATCCACAACTTGCTCTACTACCTCTTAATCCTGTGGCTCTGGAGCCTCAGTCTCCCATCTGTCAGAAGGAATCAGAGCATAGGACCCACACATAGGACGCTGAGATGATTAAATGGGCAAATGCCCTCATAGCAAAGTAACTAGCAATAAGTACTGCCCAAACCAATGAGACACCCTTTCCCTCCTCATCCGGGAAGCAACCCCTTAGCCAGGAAGTCTAGGGAGCTCGACTGGGCTCACCACCTCATCAGAGGCACATCTTCTCTGGCTGGAGCAGGCTGAGGAGCTAGGCTCTGCTCTCAGAAGGAGCCGCCGTACCTATGTAGTCTCCATTCTCCAGCCAGTTCCCATCCTTAGTAACCATGGTGTGGTGCAGCTTCCCAGAGCAAAGGAAGAGTGTTGACCGGAACAAATGCAAATATGCTGTCCATGCAGGTGAGCCTGATTCCCTCAACCATCTTTACTCAATGATCCACACTGTACACATACATTAGATCTAACAATCTTCTGGGTATTTTGTTATGTTTTGAAGCAAATTCTTCCATGTAGTCTTCATAAAAAGGAAGCTACCCTGACCAACTTCTCTGTGCTATCTGATTATCTTCAGCCATCTGAACTACCAGCATCTACAAAGGCTGGCTCCTGCCTCAACCTCTGCAGGCAGCCTTCAAGTGCCTCCAGAACTCCCAGCTATCTCTAAAACTGCCATCTTAAAGGTCTGCGTCAGAGCCTTGACACTCTAACATTGAGAGCTGAATTTCTCTCCATAGGCCACACTGGAGCCTGAATCTAGCACATGACATCTAATTGATCCTCAGGTGACACCCATGAGCAGATGATGGATGGATGGGTGGGTGGATGGATGGATGGAGAGAAAGACACAGATACATGTCCAGATGTGCAGAGATGGGTAGGCGGATGGATGGATGGATGCATGGATGGATGGATGGATGGATGGAGAGATAGACACAGACATATGTACAGAAGTGCAGAGATGCGTGGGTGGGTGGATGGATGGATGGATGCATGGATGGATGGATGGGTGGGTGGATGGGTGGGTGGATGGAGAGAAAGACACAGATACATGTGCAGATGTGCAGAGATGGAAGGACCAAAGTCTGGGACAACGAGGAGAACCTGCACTGCCATCCTCACTGCAGCCCTCCAGAGTCTCTTCCTGATCCTCGGCCTTCAGACAGCAGGCTCCCGGTGTCATAAGGACTCTGCACCCAAGGGTGCTGTCCCTGCAACTTCACGATGACTTAGACGAAGATTCTCTTCTGTAGAACCTAAGGGCCTCCTATTCTTTCTCACACCAGCCAGTCCACAGGACTTGGCTAAAACAAAATACTGCCTATGATATTCTTAGTTTTAGCCACTGAGATTGTCTTAACGTGAAATACTATTCACTATAAGCAACTTCAAGTGGGAGGAGCCACTTGGCTGGGGAAGGAAGCCACCTACACACCCCACAGTGTGAAGGTATTCCTCAGGCCGGCTCTTGGCACACCCCCACATCCTTCTCTACATGCCAAGCCTCCAGCCAGGTGGCCACCCCAGAGGAGACACAGCTGGCCAGGACAGCCATCAGATTGGACCTTCAAACCTGATGGTCACCCAGCATCTGTGGGAACTCGGAAGCCACTAAAGCACCAACTGTGAGTCCCGAAGTTTCCAGCCACAGTAGAAGGTGGCGCTTCCTTGACCTTTCAGATGAACAAAATCACAGCTGACAAGAACAAAACCGAACTTGCTTCCCATGCAAGTGTATCTGTTTCTCTTTGTCATCCTGGAGACGGGCACTCAATACATGCAAGGCATCGAATAATCTTCTCTTTTTTAGACAGGTCTCATTATGTCTCTCAGACAAGCCTGGAACTTGGAAGCTTCCTGTCTTTTTCTCAAGTGCAAGGATGGCATGGCAGATGTGTGCCAGCAGGATGAGGCTTACCCAGGGTGCTGTGTAGCTCACAGCTGGGGCTGGGACCTAGGGACCCAAGCTCAGGGTCTCAGTTCTCAGGCACCCTCCCACACTGTTCTGAAACTACTCGGACGGCCAGGGGGCAAAGCACAGCCCCATCCTGACTCCCAGTGGGAGGAAAAGACAAGGGACAGGACCGAACTGAGGGCCTGTGCCAGGGTGTACAGGCCGGCCAGCTGGCTCCAGCAAGATTTCTTTATTACATAAACCTGGCTCAGTAAGCTCCAGTCGCTCCCACCCCCTGCCTGACTCAGGACTCTGGACAGCTGTTCCACAAGCTCGGAAAATATGACACATGAACAAATGTTGCTGGGCAGCGAAGTCCCTTCCGGGCATGGCCCTTACTTCCCAGGGGTCCAATTCCTACCTACTGGCCAAGTCAGGCTATGGGGACTCTTGAACATGGCAGGTGTGGAGGAGGGAAGGGTAGTTAATTTAAGAGGCATTATGTACGCTTGGCACGGATATGGGAAAGGTCTGAGTTCCATGGGCAGTGGAGAGGCTAGCCCGTAGATAACTGGACAACTCTTCAGGGGCAGCAAAAGCTGACGTAGAGGAATACCCGGAGTGGGCAAAGACACTGCAGCCCCCATGTTCCCTAGAGGTGGCTCTTAAGATACCCAGCAGATTGAACCAAAGAATGTGCTCAGATTGGACTCCGGGGAACACAGAAACGATCTTGTATGCAACCCTTCCAGCTCCTCACAGACCCCAGAGAATTGGGGCCATGGTTGGTTCCATTCTCAGGATGGGAAAACTGAGCCTCTACAGTCCAGCTAGTGGTGTGGATGTCTGCTACCCAAGTTCTCGAGTTCTCTTCCGCCCTCCTTTTGTCTCCCACCGGACAAAGAAAAGAGAGAATTACCTTCAGGAGCTCCTTGGGTGGAGGCCAGATGACAGGCAAATGAGACCAAGATCCAGGTGAAGAGAAACCCCCTAGAGACAGGCAGACACAAACACACAGGGCATCAGCTTCCGCCCTCACACCCAGATCCGGCTAGGGAGCCAGGAGGGAAGGCCTAGCTCAGTTCCCTCCCATCCTGGTCTCATTCTGGAAGCCAGAGGCAGGGTACAGCCTTCAAGGAACAATCAGACTGACTCTCACTCCCAGGATGCTCACAGGCCCCAGCACCCCAACAAGGTAGCAACACAGTTTTGCTCTTTACAGCAGGGTCTAAAGCCCTGTGCTAGACGCTGGGAGGTCTAGAGTCCAGCCTTCCAGTCTATTCATCTGCATTACAGCCTCAAAAGATCAAGACAGGCTTCTTCAGGCCCCAGGCTACAGAGCCATGGCTGAAAGGCAGATGGAAATAGACTAGTCTGCTTAGAAGACCAGTGTCCTCAAGGTGCAAGGGGAAGAGAAGACCCCTTCTCACGGCTCAGTCAGCAGCTGAGAGAGGAAAACGGGGGATTGGAGGATGGAGGCAGAGTCAAGCCAGGAGCCCCCAGGAGCAAAGCTGGCTGGTTCCCTGTGACTTCCAGGCTGTGTGACTCCAGATGGGTCATTCAGCCTTCCTGAGCTCCTCGAGTCTGCGGTGTAGACTGACACATCCTCTCTTGCAGGTCAGATGCATTGAAGAGCTGGCATGGCCCAGCCAGGGAAGCCCTCCCTTATCAATCGCCTCCACCCCACTGCTGCGCGCGGAAAGTCAGTGGCTGCTGCCATCATAGGTAGAGGTGAGGATCATATGTCACCTTCCTGTGGGAGCAGTCACTAGGACACGCAAGCTACTCAGGGCACCTGATCCCCAGGAGGGCAGTGAGGAGGCTGGGGCATGTGGCCAGAGATGGCTGAGATGGTGGCTGGAAGCCGAGCTGGGTGACTGGGGAGTGGGGAAGGCTCTGTCTGGGGCAGACTGGCCAGGTTCCTCTTCCAAGAGCAAAATCAAGCTGGTGTTCTCCTGGGGACCAGGGCAAGATAGGAAACCCAGGGATTCTGTCGGCAACCCTTGGCTCATTCCCTGCCAGGTCTCCCTACTTTCAAAGGTAGTAGGAGCTTGAATCCATGGCAAGCGCTGTGTGAGACCCCACCTAGGCTTGCCCACTCATGGAGTTCAGAGGACACTGGATGAAGACAGATCATGCCAGTGACTGGTTTATAAAAGCATACATGACTCAGACGTAGCCAATGAGATGTAAGTGGATAGCTGTCAGCCACTCCGGGGAAAAATGTTGAAATGAATAGAAAGAGTTTTCTACTGGCCTCCACGTGCTTTTGAATGAGGACACACAGTTCAGAGATGCTGCCAGCCACTTGGCGTGTGAGAGGTAAGAAGGTCCATGACCACACAAGGATGTCAGCAAGGGAACAATCATGGGTATTAATGCCACCACCCCTACAATGATCTTTCTTGAGGTTTTTCAAAGGGGAATGACCACTGACCCCTTGTTAAAGTCAGGTTGGAGTAAGTCTTCGGTTTCTTGCAGTCTAAGGCTGCCTGGGTGAAAGGGCCCTGGGATGCTGACATAGGCTCTTGACGCCTCCTTTATCAGACCTGAGCATGGGCGGTAGTAAAGGTGCCCATGTGCCTGCATGGTGGATGGGGGCCACATGGTGTGGCAAGACTGGACTTAAAAGCATCTTCCCAAAGTTCCCCTCCCTGGCTCTACCTTCTTCCAGGTCCCCCCTTGCCCTTTCCAGTCTGCTGTCATTGCTAGGAGTTCTCCTCTTTCCTGGGTCAAACGTCTTAAGTCTCGCTCACTGTGGCTGACTGACAGACAGAGTGCCCAGCCGCACAGGGTTTGCCTTCTGCAAAGGATAGGGAGTCTTCCCATCCATGGTTGGCTTTCAAAAGACACGGGCAGCCTCTATGGCTCTGGGAACTGGGAACAGGCTACTTAGTTCCCCAGATGGGAGAGGAAAGGCACCTTGTGTATATCCCCAAATATACCATCATTCAGAGAGGCACTCTACAAAAACAGTAGCCAGGCAGTCTAGGGCAGAGCCAACCCCTTCATCCAAGCTTAGATGGCTTCCCCAGCATGCCTGGATCCCAAAAGTTCTCAGAAGTCCTGTGGACAAGAAACTGAGCACCCAACCCCTGGCACCTCTCTCTCCTCACTCCTTAAGTCTACCAGTGCTGTATCACCTACAACCCATCTTGGATGTTTTCCAGAGGAGAGAGGAACGCCAGGTGAGTGAGAAAAGGCACAAGAGCTACTACATGTGTCGCCTGAGGTCATCTCTGGCTGCAGTCACGGACACTCTAGAGGGTAGATTAGAGGGCACTATATTAAGTTCTCAACGATGATTCAGGAGATGAGTTGAGGCTTCTTCTGCTACTCAGCTGCCTAAGGCAAAGCCGCAGAAGACTATCAAAAATGCAGCTTGCCTTTGGGTTGGGTTTTAGTGCACATTGGAGGCTTAAACTTCATCACATCCCAGTGAGAACAGTCTTGACGATCTCTAGGGACCAGAGTCTGTCCCTAATCATCATTTTGAAGAGATGGACAACAAGAGCTGAGAGAGGGGACTTGCTCAAAGCCACACAGCCAGTCAACTCTCCCTCTAATGGACCAATGTCTTATCTGTTTTCCCTAGAGGAGAAAGTGGGATCTTTTAGAGATCTCAGCAGGAACAGAGATGCAGCCGGGAGCCCCGGAGCCATCTATGTGAGTAAGCCCCAGCCAGGAAAGTTGGCCGCTGAAGGGAGGAGGCCCAGTGTGGCTACTGTTCCAGGGCTGTTTAGGCTACTGTTAATAACGCTGGTGGCTGCGCTGGCTCGTGGCTTTGTTCTCCCTGACTTCTGTTTTCATTACAGTTCCACCGGCCTTGAATTGGACACAGAGGAGTTCCCTGGTATACGGACGATCAATGCATGAGGACCACTCCCAGAAAGGGCAGCAGGCATCCCAGATACCAGCCACAAATGATAGAGCTGTGGAGACACAGCCTGAACATGCAGCCCTCCAGTAGCCAGCAGCTCTTGTCCTCTGCGAGAGACCAGGCAACTAGTTCACCACACAAGGCCATTCCTGGTCAGAGACTTGCCCAGAAGCTGCCTTCTGTTTGGATGGCTTTCCCTCCATACCTGTATCCTGGAAACACTGATGACTCAGAAGTCCATCCCAGCTTCAACATTCAGAGAGCTCCAAGGTCCTCAAGCCCAGAGGGCATAGGAACCCTTAAGGCAGGCAGCCCTGTGGATGCTGCATCCAGCTGTTCTACCATGGACTGAGCAGTGCCAGAGCTGGCTGGGAAGGACATTATTCTGTCCCTGTCTCACCTGCTTCTGTGGCCTCATCAGACCCTACGTGCCCAAGACAGCCACACCTGAAGTCCTCCACACCTTCTACCTCCTCCATGGGAACACAACACACACACACACACACACACACACACACACACACACACACACGAGTCATCTGTCTGGACAGGATACATCCAGAACTTTCCCATTGACTCACACACCCATTCACAAAGTAGTGAGCACAGATACAAATAACAGCTGTGGCTTTCTGAGCATTTGTTCTATGCCAGGCCAGGTCCAGGGCCCTTTCTGAACAAACTTCTTTAACTCTCACAAAGCCTTGCCATCTGGGAGGGTTGGTGCTCACCTTGTAGATGTGAAAATGGGGAGCATAGAGGTGGGAAGGCTGGTCACACACACAGCATAGCATACAGAACTCGAACTCAAACTGCTTGTTGCTAGGTTTCTATGTTCTACTCCAAAGCCTGCTTTCCATTGGAGTGAGCTCAGGACTGTTTCCTTGCCATTCATGACTGCCAGTGAACAGGATCCTCTGCATGCCAGACCAGGGCAGGCCATGGGGACGTCTGGAAGGTCCTAGGCACTGAGATCAGAGGAAGAAACTACCAACAAGGAATTGGGGCGTGTGCTGGATGCAAGCAGAGACAGAGGAAGGTACTGAGGATAGGCCTCCTCAGGGAAGGCCCCAGAGGCCAATGCCTACTGACAAGCAGCAGGGTGAATGGATGAACAGGAGGGAGGACTTCCCAATGCAGAAGCAAGGAGTCGAGCCGGGGGTCTCAAAGCTGGAAGGCTTGCTGAAGCCTCATTGTGGAGTGGATGTTCCCTGGCACCACCACACTGTCCAACCGCTGGCATCTGCCCTGGCACAGGGTCTCCCGGAGAAAATGTGTCATGGTGCGCTGTGTATCTGTCTGTGTGCGGTGGGAGAGTGGGGGAATCTCAAACAGCCAGCTTTTTCCAAGGCATGAAAAGAAGGGTGGCCTCATCCCCCTGGCTTCAGCTCAGAGGGGTGTTTCTTGAGCGGGTGGGCGGTGCTTCAACCCCAGCCAGGCTCTCCTGGGAGCCCTAGAGTCCCGCTGGATGAAAGCCTGAGCTGCAGTCCACAGGGCCTCTCTGGACCGCGTTCTCCCACACACACCCACACACAGTGACTGGATCCCTCACTCTCTTACAACTTTTGCACAGGCTGGGAATCCCAGCTGCGGGGTGCCAGCTGTATGCGGCCCCGCCCTGGAGATTCCCAGCCCCTCTCTGGCCGATTCCCCGATCTGTACAAGGAGGTTGGACTTGGTGATCTCCCAGGGCCTTTTCGTTCCCACAAGCTGGCTCTCACTCCTCACTTACTCGGGAGAGGGACAGGAACTACAGGCTTCTCGGGAGAAACTGGGAAAGTCTGAGGCACTCAGACCCAGGCAGACACATTCACAGGCAGAGAGGTTAGGAAAGCAGGGGCATGCAGAACCACAAAGACTGAGCCAAGAGCAAACGCCCGGACCTGGAGACCTACAAAATTGACTCACGGGGCAGTGGAACCGGAGGCGTGCAAGCTCAAGACCTGCAGACACCGAGACTCTTCTTCTGTCCCATTCCCTCTCCCGGCCCGCCACTTTGAGTGCCGCCACTAGCCTTCTTCGGATCACCAGTCTGGCTCTGCACAGACCCTCCTTTGCTGGCTCTGGCCCTAAGGCACCGGCGTAGCTCGGTCTGGGGGCGCAGCCCCTGTTAACCCCTGGCCTTCCTGCAGGAAGCTACAGGAAGCTGACGTTCCTCTGCGAGCGCGAGTGTCTGGCGTGGAGGGAAACCCCAGACTCCCGTGCACATCCGAGGCGCAGGAAGCTGGGTCAGGGGCATCTCTGGGATGATACTCACCCCCCGTGTCCTGCCGCCGCTGTGCCTCGGGCCCCACGTGCCGATCCCGTGCCCATGGCAGGCCCCTACTTCATACTCCCGAGCCCGGGGGGCAAGTGTGGGCGCGCCCCATGGGGCCGCCAGCCCCCCGCCGCGCCGCGCCAGGCCGGCTCAGAGCGCGCAGCCCGCGCACCCCCAGCGCAGCCCTGCGCCCAGAGGCTCCGGAGCAGGCGAGCAGCACGGCCTCAGCTCCGCGGGCGCCCGCGCCAGGCCCATGATCCCAGAAGTCCCAGAGCCGCGCTCGCCCCTGCCTCGCTCTTTTTCTGCTTCCACCGAAAAGGAAGAAGCAAGAAAAGGCAGAGAGAGAGAGAGAGAGAGAGAGAGAGAGAGAGAGAGAGAGAGAGAGAGAGAGAGAGTGAGAGAGAGAGAGAGAGAGAGAGAGAGAGAGAGAGAGAGAGAGAGAGAGAGAGAGAGAGAGAGAGAGAGAGAGAATCAAACTTGGAAGGTGGGCCGCTAGAGGTCCCTGGAGGCAGAGCAAGGCCGGGCGAGCGCACGCGGAGGGCGGTGGAAGCTGCCTCCCCGCCGGCCTGGGGGAGGAGAGGAAAAGGAAGGATTTGGGGAAAATGAAGGCGATTTAAAGTCTCGGTCCGCCGCAGCTCTCCACCTTCTTCTCCTCCCCGCGCCCGGCCGCCCTCTGCTGCCACCTGCTGCCCCCTGCCGGACGCAGCAAGGGATGCAGCCTCGGTCGCCTCGCGCGACCGTCCATACATCCGAGGGGGACATGCTCCCTCCTTCTCCTAGTGAAGATCTCAAAACGGACACGTGAAAAGGGGGCTGCTCCAGATTGTTCAGAGATGCATCACAAATGAGGATGGGAACGTATGATTTATAACACTAAGGGCCCTCACTGCCGGTGGGTGGGGGACAAAGAGGACAATTATTCCTAAGAGGATCCCAGAGTTCCAGGAACACAGCTGGGTCTTTGACTTGGCATCTACATTTCCACAACTGGCGTCTACCTTAACTCTCAACTATTAGCGGAAAGGTCGCACCCTAGATTCAGAGCTCCAGGAAGAACGCTGCGGGTGAGCGCGTGGATGCCTTCCTGCACCTTCACTCCTTCAGCCAACTAGAGACTCCCCGGTATTCCACGCGACACACTTGGACACCCAGGCAGATTCTCAAACTCACAATCACAACTTAGTCCTGAGACTAAATCCCCTCTGGCTTTTAGCCTCTATAAAGCGATTCATACTGACTGGTGAGAGTGCGCACACACTCCCTCCCACAGGCACACGCCAAACACTCACACTCATTCTCATGCAGACACAGCCATGCAATTATCTAAGCTCCCGCGAACCTCTCTGGATGTCTGGATTCTGCTCAGACGCTAAGCTCGCAGAGGCAGCCACGCGAGTACTCATACTGCACAAAAGTACATGCACTGGGAATACACTCCCATGTCCACACAGTCCATGCACGTCCCCGAGTACAAACTCCCCCTTGCACACAATCCTCTGCGAACAGCAACCACGGGGCGTGCACACAAGACTTGCGCCCACCCTGGCACAAGCATGCACCTTTGCGCACTCTGAATGACCAGCGCTCCAGGAGTCCCCGGGCACTTACAGAATCCCTAAGTGTGACGCTGGCCGGTCGGTTCTTCGGGTGCCTAAAGGCATCTGTAGTCATGGGTCCCCGCAGCCCCGGGCACGGGGGCGGGGTTGCAGTCCCCTTCCCTAAAGGCGCGCGGGGCGCAGTGGCGCCGGACGGGACATGGGAGCGCGGGCCTGCGCCACCGGCCCGGTCCCCCTGCGCTGCACCCGTGGCCACTCCGCGTGTTCAGGCTCCGGCGCAAGCTCCGGGTTCGGGGGGTGGCTCATAGGTGCCGCGGCGCGGCGGGAGCCGGCCCTTTTGAAGTCTCCGCTGGGGGCGGGGAAGGGGCTCTGAAGGCAGCCTTTTAAACCGCAGGCTGCACGCGGGCACGGTCAAGCAAGGTGTCTGGTTTCAGCAAACTTTCGGAAAAGTCCCAAGTCGAAGGGGGAGGGGGGCGCCACCGAGCTGTGCACGGCATCCTGCAGGGGGCAGGGCGCCCACGGCCTCCGGGGGCCCGCACACCCCCGGGTCCATTCCGAGTGCTACACCTTCCTTTGCAAGAGCACCTCTAGGCTGCACAGATTGTGCTTTCTTCTAGAGAAAGGGCCTCGGGGCTTCCTTGAGTTTTCAGAAGTTCACAGTTTAGGAGGTAAAGCACTCCCTGTACAATCACTGCCCCCGTGTGTTTCTGAGCTGCATACTCTGTGCCAGGCACATCCTGTCTTTATTTACATTTTTTTGGTATTTTGTTCATGGTGCTTTTTTCCTTTTCTTTTTTCTTTCTTTTTTTTTTTCCTCAGAGACTTTTTTTTAAAGTATTGAATTTAAGTGTTAGGTATCTCAACTGCTTAGTGAGATTGACATTCAGACATTTATCTCCATTACTGAGGGATTTGGCAACCGGTAATATTTTGCATCTTTTCTAGCCCACACTCTATCCTGGCTGAGAGCCACTGCGTTATAGGGAGATGTGCTATTACCTACATTAAAAAGAAGGCTGACTAAGCTGGTAAGTGGTGCAGGGGCCACTGCACTCAGTACCAGGCTCTTGTCCTCTGCCCATCTGAATGGTGATGCAATCCACAACCCTTCCTCCTCCTAAGCAGACCCTTGTTAGCCTCCCCCACTTCATCTCCTGCCCTGAGACACCCCCAGCCCTTCTGTCCCCATGGCAAGCTTGGCCACTTCAAAACCTGGGTCGCAGCCGCCCAGGCTTCCCTCTTTGTTCAAATGTAGCCACTCCACTTCTACCCAGTGGTGCCATCACTGCCCAGTTGCCTCTGTGTTTTCACAGCCAGCCTGAAATCTGGGACATGATTGGCACTCCAAACATTGCCAACCCAAGAAGGCCCCTACAGTATGCAGTGTGCAAAATGCAAACATCTGCCCCAGGTGAAGTGGGCTCCTGTTAAGGGCTAGGGACAAAGATGCTGCACATGGTTCTGAACACAGATAAGCTGTCATCAGGTACTCCCACCACGGTAGAAAGACAACAGACACAAGACACAAAGGTCTTGACAGGGACTTTCAAGGAGGGACACACGGGATCAATTGCACTGTCTGGCTGACTGACTTGGAGGATGGCTAGAAACCCAGGAACACACCTAGGAGGAGGCAGCTTTAAGGTCCTGAACGATGTTAAATACACTACAGCTGTGGAAAAGGGTGTCTCCCATGGGAAAATCATAGAAATAGAGGGTGGGCTGCATAAAGGTCCGGAAGGGTGGGTGTTGCAAGCAAGGTAAAGCAAGTCTCCAGGTCTCCCCATTGTGAGAGCACAGGTGCATTTCCTCAACAGTAAACAGCTGGCCGTGGTGGCACAAAACCCTTTCCAAACCTGCCCCATGTTTTTTCTTTTTCTTTTTTTTTTTCTTGTTTTCCCCCAGAGGTAGAGTTTTTGCGTCACCAGTGCTGGGGTTCCACTGCCCGTCACCTCCCATGGTCTTTAAAAGCAACATTGGTGTCAAGGACCAGACAGTCCCCAAAACACATGGGGAACTGTCAGAAGCCCAAAAGGGTTTAAATGTCCTCCCCATCCAGACTGCAGGTGATGGAACTCAATCACTCCAAGGGTCTTCTGCACTTGGGTAGGGAGGGCTGCTGCCAAACTCCTTCAGTTCAGAAAGGGCGATAAGGAAGGCGCGAAACCAGGAGGCTTCTGGGAGTCGCGGTCAGCTGGAAGGAAGAGACAAGGACCATGTACAAAAGCAGCAGAGAAGGGACCCTCTTTCCTGCTTCTCCACATCCATTCTTCCTGCCACACACGTTTATGACATGCAGCAGTGACCAGGGATAAACTACGGGGTGTTGCCAATACTGAGGGGAAAAAGCTCACAGTCAGCCCTCAGGTGGCATCTCTGAGGTCACAAGCCTGGAAATGGGTGATCTGACTGGTAAGCCTGTATAGACATGTCAGGAATAAGGCAGAAGATGAGGGACTCTCAAGGACTAGATCTATGGCCCTCTGAGACACACTGGGCTTGAAGGAAACTATGGGTCTTGACTAAGGACAAACCACAGAGGTGAGACTACGAACGGTTCATGCCTCTACCACATTAGAATATGGGCCAAACTTTTTCTAAGGACCCACAGTACACCAAACATGCCTCTTATTCTTGGAGTGCTCTTGACTTGAGCAAGGAGAAGACAGAAAAGCAGGGCCCCTTACTCTCACCATGTTGAATCAGGAGGAAAAGCAGGTCAGTCCTCCTAACCCGTGTACCGTGGGACACGCCAACAGTTCTTGCCTGCTGATTTAACCCCATCCAGTCAGTAGTATGGGGATGGATACACATTTCAGGTCTGATAATCAAAGTCATTTGTTCTGGGGCCCTCAGCCAATAGGTAAATGGCTTGTGTGCCAGGCTCAGAACTGGTCACTGGTCACTGAGCCCGGAGGGGGGGGGGAGGGCGTTCCCAGCTGCATTCCTGCTGGGGGGGTATACTGCCTCCCTTTGATGAAAACTCGATGCATGCCTGGGGCCTAGGAAGTGCTCCACAAATGCTCAGCAAATGGCTGCTATGGTCTGAGTGTGACATCTCCCACAGGTTCATTCGGGCACTTGGTCCCTAATAGGTATTCGGGGGAAATGATAAGAAAACCTTTAGGAGGTAGCACATAGATGGAGAAAGTGAGTCTCTCTGGGGTCCAGTTTTGAGGGTTGTAGCCAGGTCCCAGTTCTGAAGAGAGCTTACTGCTTTCTGACTTCCTAGTGATGGAACCAGAAGCTTGTGGCCCTGGGCCATGTCTGACACCATACCTTTTCCACCATGATGGACTGTTTGCCTCCAAACTGTAAGCCAAAATGCATCTCACCCCACCTCTGCCCTGCTTTCCTGCCCTCATCTCCCGCCCCCCCATTCATCCCGGCCTTCTTTCCTGATCACTGTATTTACTGAAAGGCTACAGCAAAAGACTAAATCCATAACTTTCTTTTGTAAGTTACTTCGGTCAGACTTTTTGGTCATTACAATGAGATAAAAGAACGAATTGAGGGAGAGAGGGAAGGTCAAGGGGATGGCTTTCAGACGGCTCCGTGGGTAAAGGTGCCTGCGGCCAAGGCTGAGGACCTGACTTCAATCCCTGGGACCCAAGTAGTGGAAGGAGAGAACCAACCCCACCCACTTACCTTCAGACCTCTGCAATGCACTATGGTAATAGTGTGCTCACACATGGACACACAAAAATGAAAATATAATAAATGTTAGGAAGAAAGGATGGAAAGAAAAGCAAGATAACCACCCTGTTACCTGCTCCTGTCCCATGTGGGAAGAAGGCAGAGCCAGCTTTAGGATCAGCAGATGTGTACTGATGGCCAGAGCACGAATTCACCCTCTTCTCTGATGAACACGGGGTACTGTGTTATGTCGTCAGGCTTTGAGTTTCAGCAACCACGGAGGATGGGACTTAGAGAGCTGTCCTGTCCTCAGAGAGGCCTGGCTTCCAAACTCCCTGCAGAGTTGTAAGCTTAGCAGGACCTTGGAGGACTTGGGAGGTAGCCCTGCAGACAGAGCAGCTGGGAGAAGGCTGAGTGGCCTCCCATTGCGGCTCTAGAATTCCTTCATCATCACATAGCCTTGTTCTGGCCTCACTCTTGACTTCCCCATAGCTAGGATGATATTTCGACAGGAGCTGAACTCTAGGCCAGAGAGGGAGAAGCCCACAGTGCTGTCCCCACGCTCCTTCAGGCAGTCTTAGCCAGGTCCTTTATCCCCGGAATGTGGCTGTCGTCTTGCCCCCTGGTCTCTGAGGACATGGCCTCCAGCTACAAAGACACAGAGACAATCATTCGGCTGGGCAGGGGGAGGGGGGTCCTGACCCCAGCAAGTCCTGGCTGCTGTCTAGCATGACAGCTTTTTCTCAGCACACAGTCCCAGTGTGTGAGCACTGCAGCCCCCTCTGTGCCCTGGTTCTGCTCCCGAGACTGGGACCAGTATGCCCCAGATGAGGGCCCCAGGCTGCCTGTTCAATCTCAGTGTCCTTGCATTACAGACGGAGAAGCAGGATCAGAGACAGTGTGATCTGGTGCAGCTAGGCTGAGAAACAAAGCTGTCCATATTTGACTCCAGATGTAGAAGGCCAATCTGAGTTGGTGTCCTTCCATACCAGATGACAGCCTTGGGGACACTACACTTTCAGCATTCTAGGCGCTCGGGCTGGGTCAGCCCTTTGGTTATCCCACACAGGCTCCAAGTGTGAAGTTTCATAGCAATGTAGCTCAGATGAGCTGCTTCTTCCCAGGCTAGACTGTGCTAGGTTAACTTTATGAGCAACAGTCTCCCAGGCACGCCTTACCAGATCCCATCCTGTAATACTGAGCCACCTCTGAACACTCAGTGTGTGCCCGCCTCACTCTCCTCTAATGGTCTCTGTTCAAGGCTGATAGCTGTGTCTTTTCTCCCTTTGTAGGCCAAGAAGGAAGGCAGAGGTGGGAGAGGAGACAAGAAGGCAGGGAAACAGGGAGGCTGGACAGAGGTAGAGGTGGTGAAGGCCATCTAGATGGCCTTATAATAGGGGGAGGCATGACTTCATCCCAACTAGCAGAATTCAGACTTTGTCTACATCATCCCTAAATGCTCATGCTTCAAGAAGACTGTGTCCCTCCCAAACTCCCAGGGTTCATCACTGCAAATAAAGACCTCCTCTCCCTCTACCACAGTACTCTTCTTCTGGCCCATGAGTGGCTAGGGTCCAGTCACTGGTACATGAGAATAATTATAGAAGAAGATTCACCTGAAGTTTTCTTCACTTGACAAATAGTTATAACTCAGGGGACATGTCCTCTCTCTTTAAACTTGGTGGGGCTAGGCTGTACTTTTTGGAGTCTGCAAGTATCTTGTCATTATGAGATTATAAAACCCAAAGGGACCTGAAGAACATGCAAATACAGGCTTCACTGAAGACCTCACCAGACACCCCCTTGATATCAAATCTGTCCAAATATTTTGTAGGCAACTGTGTCAGTAGAGCACCAAAGCCCTATGGCCAGCTACCGTTGGAACTCCATGCTCATGGCTCCTCATTCCCCATACCTAGGCAAGGCACTCCAAGGTATTTATGCTCAGATGAGGGTGGTTCTAAGACAAGCCTTGAGATAAATGTTCCCCTTGTCTCAAATGGAGAATACAGGATTCCTTTGCCTCCACCCCCTACCTCCCATCCTAGAAGCCTGCTGGACAGACAGCCCTCCAGCCACGTCTCCAGCATCACCCACCAAATCCCCTTCAGGGTGACTGTGGAGAACCACAGCCCTCACTAAGTCACAGAAGACTGGCTGGCGCCTTGGCGGAACCACCTGGAAAGCCATCAAGCCATCCTTTCTTCAGGTCCAACATTCTCATGTCCTCCAGCTCCTCCTCATCTGACACATCTTTCCTAACTCCCATCATCCTTCACTTCAGCGACTGCCAAGTGACCACAGCAGAGCTCAAGGTTTTAAGGTAGTGTCTAACACACTTGAGCAAGACTTCATTCACTTCCTTGTTGTGTTGTCTGCGCTTCTATTAATGAAGTCCAAGTTTATACTAGCCTTTGACGGTCACACTATAATGTTTATACTACGCTATCGTCTCAATGCCTCCTCCAGGGATTGAGGTTTTACCCTCCCCCTACAGAACCCCGTTTAAGCATGATCCATCCTGTTCGTGTGTCTAGACTAATGCTTACTAAGTATGGCTTGAGAGCCTGTGACTATGTGGCACAATCCCAGGTCATATTGAGAGACATTGATTCCGGTGTCCCTTTGTGCCTACCCTGCAGGAGTATCAGGCAGTTTGTGCCAATGCAGGAGAAACAGAGATGATCAGCTTATCCATAGTTCCCAGCAATCACCAAAATCCTAATCCAGACCTATCTGATGTTGTAGCCTTAGAGCTGAACCACCCCTGTCCACACTCGAGGAGCTTCCAAAAGTACCCCCTTTCCATCCTGGTTCCCACAAAAGCCAAAACAAGAGTGACAGTGGAGTGGAGTCTTTGTGTCCTTTCTCTGACCTAGCTTGGCACCAGGTGAACTTGGAGCACATGCCATGGTTTTTTCTCACCGTGGACTATAAGCCTTTTCCCAACTGCATTTGAAACAAGTGCCCTCAAATCAGAGAAAGCAATTAAAAGTATCTATAAAGTCCATCGGTCATAAGGGACACAGGGCTGGCGGCCTTGGTGTGGGTAGAGTAGACATGGACACCTTCTGGACAGGGCCCTGTGGAGAAAGGACTGGTCTGTGAGTGCACTGCAGCTGCATAGTGAGTCGTTGGCAGGTCTGGGAAGAGACCTGCTCCCAAAGCCTATGCCTGAGCTTGGGAGATTTTGCCCATTCTCTGGTCCCAGGATGGAGAGGAATTTCCTTGGGGTGGCAGGTCCGTTTGTGACGCCAAGTTAGAGAGCAAAAGTCAGTGGAAGGGGTTGCAGTGTGGGGAAGCTGCTCACTAGGAGCCTGGGCACCTCTTATATTCCACAGCTGGACACAGTGCTGCCTCCCTGGTGGCCAGAACCCACTGACATATCAGAATAGCAGCCCTGGGTCTTCTTTGCCTGACAGCTTCCAAGGAGAACTCATAAGCATTCTTTAATGTCATTTTCCTCCAATCCCGAGATCACCAGAGCACATGGGGAGTATAGGCCTCAAGTTACAGAAAGGAAGCTGAAGCTCTCTGACTTTCAACAGTGTTAACCTCGGGCTCAGGAGCTGGAAAGATGGCTCATTGAGTAAGAGCGTTTGCTTTGTAAGCATGAGGACCTGAGTTCAAATCCCAAATACACACATAGAAAGCCGGTATGGCTGCATGTACCTGTAACTACAGCTTTAGAGGTGGGTGGATAGACACAGGCAGATACCAAAAGCTTGCCAACAACTTAGCCAAAATATAAAATTAAATGTCTGTCTCAAGCCAACAAGCAGAGAGTGACAGAGGAAGGGACCCAACATCCTATTCTGGCCTTTGTGCCTACATATGCCTATGTGTGTACCGCACACACGCACACACAGCGTATACCTTATATAAACTCAAAATAAACAGGTATGAAGGCTAAGAGAAGTGTGGTTACAACACCAGAGGGGCTAAGGCAAGAGCATTGCTGCAAGCTGGAGGCAACCCTGGCCCACATAACAAGAACTTATTTTTAAAATGTTCAACACAGCAACAAGTGATGATGCCACTGGTGATGAAGTTTGATCAGTGACCCAGTCGAGTTGGTGGAGTGCTTGCCTAGCATGCTTGAAGGGTGGACTGATGCCTAGCACTGCATAAGCCATGCATTGGTGCATACATGTATTTTCAGCACTTAGAAAGTCAAGACAAAGGATCAGAAGTTCAAAGTCATCCTCTGGTCCGGGGAGTTTGAAGATAGTCTAGGCTGTATGAGATCTTATTCCAAACAAATAGATAAAATAAACTCAGGCTTAGAAAAGACCCTCTTTCCAGAGTGAGGGGGACTTTGTTGTAAAGGAGTCTGTGCTGTGGCAGGGGAAAGCTTGCTGTCAGTCACTGAGCTCCCAAGGGCACTTTTTGCTGGGCAGGCAGGCTGCACTATGGTCCCCACCATGGAGAATTCTGACCTTCCCCCTTCAACCCCATCAATTTCTCAGGAAGCCCAGGTAAGGAAAAAGCTCCTGAAAAATTGGCACACAGCCAATACCATCTTTCTCCTCCTCATGGTCACGAGGTCAATAGTGAGACCAGTAACTACGTGCTCTTTCCTCTTCTCTGGGCCTCAGTTTCCCTGTTCAAAACCTGAGCAGTTTGACCCAGGGAATATCTGTGGGGCCTTCCTCCCAGCTCTGGCTGGCGATTTCTATGTCCCATTCATTCCATCAACAAGTGTTTATTGAGTCCCTTCTCACAGGCTGATGCAGTGGGGAAATGAAGGCAGGGCTTTTCCAGAAGGTTCACTGTTCGGGTGGTTTCAGCCACATACACAAATTTCCTTGCACTTTCAAAAGGCAAATTATGGGAAGCATGTTATTCACCAAAACACATTCTCCTCATCTCTCAGGGAAGAAAAATGCCTTCAGTGCCACCAAGGACTAAACTAACAGAGGAGAAAAACCCACCCTTGTTCCTCTGGGCACCCTTCCAGAGGCTCATGTCCCTAAGAGAAAGGGGAAGCTGTCTGCCACCACCAGTCTCTGGGGCTTCGTGGACCTATAAACAACCTGTGTTTGTCTCAGCCTTGCTATCCTGAGAGAGCAGTCACGACGAAGCGAAACACAGCCTTGCTCTGTGTGTGCCTGTCCCCAGGGGAAGGAAAGTCATTCGTAAATATTTTTATCTTCCTGGTCACCAAGGGGGCACAGAGGATGACTTTGATCCTCCAAGTCCTGGGTCACTCCTGTCCTCCACGGACCCAGGGGTTAGAGCTGGCCTGGCCATCCCATATCCACCCCTAAATGATAGGCTGACATTCCTGCCGCCAGCCTCAGGCAGTGGTGGGATTACAGGGAGAACCACACTAGACACCACTGTTGACTTTGGGCTTGTGGCATAGCCTCTGCCGGTCGGCTAGCTGACTCTGGGACCTTGGTGGTCAAGGCTGTGGAAAGGAAGATGAGGGAGGGTGCTTCGGGTTATGGGGGGCAGGCTGAGGGGGAAAGACGGCAAGGTCACCATCTGCATCTATTTATCAGGGCCATGAAGAGGAAGTCCTGATAGCATCCGCATCATACCCAAAGCTGCATTTGGCGTTCCAGAAAGAAGACAACTGCATTTCAAGTTTTAAAGAAAGAAGCAGTAGTGGAGAGATGTCAGTGATTATCACCAGCAGGGACGAGGTTGGGTTTGTGGTTCTAGATCCCTCCTATGTCCTTTGTTTCTCTTTGAAAAAAAAAAAGATTTATTTTATTTTATCTGTATGAGCATTTTTGCATGCATGTATGTATGGAGGTATGAACGGGGCATCAGGGCACTTGCAACTTGAGTCATAGATTATTGTGCTTATTGGGACCCAAACTCAGGTCATCTTCAAGAGCAACACAAGCTGTTAGCCACCCAGCCTTCTCTCCAGCACGATTGTTCTGCTGTTGTTTGTTGTTGAGACAAACTCATTTGTAGCAAGACTGGACTCAAACTTGTCATCTAGTGAGGATGGTCTTGAGCATTTAATTCTCCTTCCTCCACCTATCAAATGCTGAAATTAAAAGCTTACGTCACCATGCCTGGTTTTCTGTAGCGCTAGAGATTTTAGCCAGGGCTTCAGTGTAACCACTGAGCACTGTCTCCACCCACCAGAACCAGTCTTTCTTGTGATAATTGCTGTCCATCTAAAGAAAACTGTTATTTTTTTGGAAATTTCTAGAAAGGAATACTTGCACTACTATTGATCAGACTTGAGCTACTGCAAGGGTTGCCCAAGTGCAAAGTCTGAGTCCCTGGTTCCTAGATCACCAAAGCCATAAAATTTTATGTTCCAAGTATTAGGCTTCTTACATGTCTCAAAGCCAGAACATGAAGGCCCTGGAGCTCCTGGAACCCTACCTGGGCCTGGCTCTGAGCTTCTATGATTCCATGCCTCAGAGGCTGGGATTTCCATGGTCCTTCAACTTCACAGTCTGCTTCAGGGCAGGCAAGGACCTTGCACAAGAGGACATTCATACCTGACAGGGATTTGGTCCCTAGCAGCCCCATGGTGCTGGCTCCCTGCTCCTCTGTCTGTGATGGGCAGTGTTCCACTAGCCCAGGCTTCCAGTTTGCCTTCTGACCTTTTCCTGACCATGTCCTCATTTGACCCCCCACTTAATCCTCCCAGCTAGCCCATTCTGCCAGGGGCAGGCAAGAAGTTTCCGCTATTAGTGCCCATGCTCTTGCCCCCATCTCCAGCACTATCCCTTTCCATGGGGCAGAGGGCAAGGAGAACAGCAGACATGTTTCTTCCAGACAGCGTGTGCCTAGGGACTCTGATTCGATGCTGTGAGAGAACGTGGACTGTCACTAGGCCCACTCCTAACTTTTTTCATCTTCAGTGACCAAAAACAGCACCCAAATGGCCGTATCTAGCTATGATGTCACGCTGCCAGTTTCGCAGCCTTGAGATTCAGAGAAGCCTCTTGGCATATCTGCAAGAGAGTTTTATGTTAGGTTAGGTTTATTGAAATGGGAAGCCCCAACCTTAAGCCCCAAGGTCTCAGATGGGAAAGAGAGGGAAAAGCAAGCTGAGAACCAGTGTTCTCTGCTTTCTGATTCCTGGCTGTGGATGCAAGCCGACTCAAGAACCCTCTGCCATGCCTTCCCTGCATTGTGCTCAGACTGTGAGCCAAAACAGACCTTCTCTTCTCTAGGTTCCCTTGTGGATAGATTGTCTCAGCGATGAGAAAGCAGCCAAGGCACTGAGTCAGGTGCCCCTGGATTGCCCCCATGGATCTCATCAATGCAGCTTCTCCTCAGGCAAAGGCTGGAGAGACCCCTGTGGGTGGAGGGAGAGGATTGTTCTCATTCCCAGCTCTCCTTTCTTTCCTCAGTCATGGGCTCAACAGCCTGTTAACCTGTGCGTGAAATAAGGTCTTCCTCCGTGTCCTTCAGAGAAGACCCACCTCTGCTGGTTGGTTTTTAACTGTTAATTTGATGCAACCTGAAAACATTAGGGAAGAGAGTTGTAGCGGGGAATTATCTCGATTGGGCAGGCTTATGGACGCACTGGGCAGGATCGTGTTGATTATTAATTGACCGGGGAAGAGTCACTGTGAATGTGGGCAGCACTGTTCCATGGACTGAGCCCCGACCTGTGTAAAGAGCTAGGTATTTACAAACAAGCTAGCAGCATGCCCTCCCCTCCCCCGTTCTCTCTGTTCCTCACTGTGGATGTGACGTAACTAGTTGCTTGAGTTCCTGCCTTGACTTCTCCTCAATGCTGGAACGTGATCTGGAAACCTGTTCCTCCTGGAAGTTTCTTCTGGTCCCAGGGTTTTATCACAATAACAAACGTGAAACTGGGACACCACCTTAGAGCTAACCTTTGCCAGAGGGGCAGGAACTCCACCTTAGAGCTAACCTTTCACCAGAGGGGCAAAAACTTCAGTCTTGACCACAACTACACCCCATTCCCTAGAAATGCAAAGATCGTGGGGTCTTCTGCATTCCGGACCCTCTGCTGCCTCCCGAGGCGCTCATGTTTAGCTGGTTCTGTGTCCAAATGCATGGTGATATGTCTTGGAAACAGGAAGCTTTGCTGGAACTGGAACACTAGCACACTGGGTCCCCCAGTCTGGGGGTACAGTCGCTTAGCTAAGGCTCTACCACTTTTGCCTTCTCCCTGCTTTCTAATAGATTCTGCCTCCCCCTCTCCCTCCGGGAGTGTGGCTCCTCACTGGGCTTCCCCCAGGCAGCTCAATTCTTCAATTCCTTCAAGGCTTCGGTGACCAAGTTGCTTGCAGGGTCTGACCCCTTGCCTCAGTAGGGAACAAGGAAGAAGCACACAGTGGACAGTGTGAACACACACACACATCCTTGGTTTGATGGGATCTTGGCGATTTCTTGGAGTGTCCCCTGCCTTCCTCCCCTGAAGAATAGAGGCTGGGCTGGAGTTTGCTTGTGGGATCAGTACAGAGGTGAAGTCTGACCCTTTGTCTCCTGGAGATTTCCCATTATGTAAAGCAGTAGAGGGGGATCTGTGGGTCTAGGTGTTTTTGAGGGTGTGGTACACCCTGCCTGCAGCCTTCCAAGGAGGTCCAAACAACTGCTAGGGAGAGAGAAGTCACAGCTTCAGATGTGGATAAGGCACACAGTGTAGACGCATGGACTCCCATGTCCAATGCCACTGGATGGAGTTGCTGGGATTCAGTCCCTGGCAAAGTCTGTCTCCACTCCAGGAACAACCACCTTTTGCCAGCCCCAACCTCCAGAATCAATTGTGGAAACAGTGGTACTCACGGGCTCTCCTAGAAAGCTAGCTACAAGCTCAGAGGAGAGAGCAGTGCTCCTGATCTTACCATGGAACTGGCCCTGCTAATTTGCAGGTGTTCTACAGGACACACCCATTGTCTCTCTCTCCTAGGACGAACCATCAGCAGCTAGACAGACCTAACTGCCTACAGGGATGGATGGCTATGGCCCACTATTCACTAGCCAGATGGGAAAATGGTGGCCCTGAAGGTCTTCCAATGAGCTGGCGACAGTACTGTGCTGGCCTCATCTCCTGGTGGCTACTGTCTCACCAGTTAGATCACTAACCCCAGGAACTGGGCTAGGGGCTCTGGCTACAGAAGCTTATTTATCATATTGATTCTGAGCCTAGGTCTTCTCACCCTGCTGTCAGTCAGAGGTGTTGTGGTCACGGAAGACCTAGCAGCTCTCTCAAGCTCACCCACTTCCAGGCAGGAAAGACACTGGTAAGTAGGGCTCCTCTCATGACCAGCAAATACAGACCCTCTCCCTACATACACATTGTCTGCAGTGGCCTGGGTGTAGGTACTTATTGGTGCTGGGGGCACCCAGGCCCTGGTTCCAAAGCCTGCCTAGGGTAGACCTCAAAGCCCCTTTCATTGGCTGTTCCACACCCCACTGGGGAGGTCCAGACAAAACTGCCAGTGTTGGGAGTATTTTTCTATTTCCAGATGGATCTGTTTGCTGGCTCCATCCAGGGCCTCCCATGGCAATGTGGGAGCCCGGGCCCAGCGCCAGGTTAATATTAGGAGGCCCAGGAGAAAGGCAGCCCTCTACTGTCCCTAGGACTCCGCTAGCCTCCCACACTCTCCCACGAATGACTTGAAGGCATTTAAGGGGGCCTGGAACCCAGACTGGCCTGGAGGCAGAAATATTTCCCGCACCCCAAGGAAACCCTGAGTGTCTCGTTTCAGGCTGGGGGCCAGAATGGAGTCCCCAGGTGATCTGGGGAGCTGAGCTGACAAAGGGGTTTCTGAATTCTTCTACTCAGTCAACATTTGCTGAGCCCCTATGATCACCAGGCAACACTACAGACACAAAGATCACTGCCATGGTGGAGAGCATGGTCTCACAGAGGTAAGAGGACTGGGTGACCACTCAATAGGCACTGTGAGAGAAGACCCACGACAGACAGCAGGACAGCAGGACACACCGACCATCTGTTTTCTCTCTCCCTTCCCCCCTTACCTTTTCCCCTCCCTCCCTTTTTCCTTCCCTCCTTCCCCTCCCCCCTCTCTCCCATGTTCTCTCCCTTCCTTCCTTTACTGGGTGACTCTAGGGCCCCACACATGCTAGGCTGGTGCTCTACCAATAATCTATATTACAACACTTTTTTTTTTACCTTTTCTAATTTAAAAAAATTATTTAGAGACAGAGAAACCCACACGCGCATTGGACACCTGGGGATTTTCTGGAGTCCATTTTCTCCTTCTGCCTTGTTGAGTGAGGCAGGCTCTCTTTTGTTTCTGAAATGCTGCTTATTCCAGCCTAGCTGGCCCATGAGCTTCCAGTCAATTCTCCCGTCTCCACTCCCATCTCCCAAGGGTGTTGGCATCCAGATGTGCACCTCCACATCCAGCTTCTCATGGGGGCTCTAGGCATAGAACTCCAGACACCAGACTTACCTCACTGACCCTTTTTTAATCCTTTTACAAATTTGAAACAGGATCTTGCTAAATTACCCAAGCAGGTCTTAAACTTGTGACTCCCCTGCCTCAACCTCTCAAGCAGCCAAGACTTTGGTCCTGTGCTTAAAGCCCCGGAACACCTCATATTTCAAAAGGCTAAAGAAATAGATAGGACATTGACCTTCTCAGAAAGGGAACCAAAGCTAGAGCTGTTCCCATGACTGACATTGGCTGGACCATGGCAGAGGCTGGGACTCTGGTCACCTTGACACTGATCTTGGGTGTGTGTGCAGTTTTGAGCACGGAGAACTCATTATTGCATGAGCAAAGTGCTGTGGCCTAGTTGTTTCCCAAGACCAAGAGATGTGAGCGCAGAAGCCTGGCCCAAACAGTCCAGCCAGACCGAGGGAGATGTCTCCTCCACCCCTTGCTCTTTGCCTGGACCCTTAGTTGCTGAGGCCCAGGTACAAAACAGACAGATAGAGACAAACAAAGCCCCAGAAGCTCGGGGGCGGGGTGGAGTTTGGGTGGCAAAGGCTGAGGTGAAGCTCCCAGGGAGTGGGAAGCCATACTCCTGTTGGGCATTAGTGACTACCACCAAATTCACTGTCCAAGACTGGCTGGAACTGTGTCCTCAGAGAAGATTCCAGTTCATATAAGATGGAGAAGACGGTTAAACCACCAAAAGGTGATGGTGGGAATAAAACAACCAGAATTGGGAAGAGCAGGTGTACCATGAACAGAACCCAATGACTTGCAGAAACTTACAGGGAAACCTCTGGCCTGGTTAGGAAGCTGGGCTAGAATCCAAGGCCAAATGAGGTCTACAGATGTTGTTATACTCATGATTCTGGCAAGAGGCAGCACACACTAAGGGAGTCTACAGAAAGAAAGAGCATTTGGCACTCTAGGGACAAAGACCAAGGAACTTGTGAACAGTGTGGTTGCCACATTCCTGCCAGCTGTTGGAAAGCAGGGAAGGGACTTCCTAGTGGGGACTAGAGGGAGAGTAAGCTGGCTCTCTAATAAGTCCCCTGAGACCAGGGGCAGCAGGAAGACCTCCCCCTGGGCCTGAGGGGAGAGTGAAAAGGTGTGTGGCTAAGGAGACACAAGACTGGAATATGTGGTAGGAGGCTCAACAGGAGCTGAGGCTCTAGGTAGCCACCACTACTGCAGAGCCCTGACCTCTCTCTTCTCGTGCTGCCCCAATGGCCAAGAAAGAGGTCAGGGACCAAGGCAACCAGAACCGCATGCCCAGACAGAAGCAGGAGATAGGATGTGGTCTTAGGGCTTCAACTGTTGTAATAAAACACCATGACCACAAGCAACTTAGGGGGAGAAAAAGTTTGTTTGGCTTACACTTCCACATCACAGTCTGTCATTAGGAAGTCAGGGTAAGACCTCAAGGCGGGAACCTGGAGGCAGGTACTTAAGCAAAGGCATGAAGGAGTGCTCACTGGCTTCGTCCTCACGGCTTGCTCAGTTTGTTTACTTATACACCCCAGGACTACCTGCCCAGAAGTATCACCACCAGTGAGCTGGGCCCTCCAACGTGAATCATTAATGAAAAATGCCCTTGCCTATAGATGACTTGCTTATAGACCAATCTGATGGAGGCATTTTTCCCAATTAAGATTACATCTTCCCAGATATGTTTAGGTTTGTGTCCAGCTGACAAAAGCAACCAACACAGATGCCAAGATGAGGCAATCCATTCTGGGTGGGGAATCCCCTTGGGCACAAGATAGGCATAAAAGGGTAGAGAATGAATAGGGGTGGAATGTTTATGTTTCCGGGCTGCTTCACCTGGGTTGTGGGTATCCATGTTGGGTGGATGGGTTGTCTGGTGAACATGCCCCACATGAGACAGACATTTCAGTCAGAGGCTTCATTGCAGTACACACACCCCATGTGGGTGGGCGCTACACAGTGTGTTCAAAGCTCAATGGATCCAAAGTGGAGGATGGAAGAACTCCCACCCAGCCCACCTCACCGCATCCACATCATGGTCCCAGGCCTTGGCCTGGGGTTGGCTCCATCCAATACCCTGATTCTCCAGTCTTTGAACTCAGATGGAGTTCACTGACATTCATGGGTTCAAATGCCTTATGACCTCCCGCCTCTCTTCGTGTGTTCATCTGTCTGTTTGTCCCTACCAGAGTCAAAGGTCACTTAATAATAGCTTAATGATAGTGACAATGTTCTGAGAAACATGCCACACAGTGATTTCTGTCCATGTACAAACATTATAGAGTGTACATAGACAAGCTACGGGGATGGCAATGACAGTGGCCATAGGACCCCTGGAGGGAGTTTGGTCTACTATCAATGGAAACATGCATGGCTAAGCCTCTCTCTCTCTCTCTCTCTCTCTCTCTCTCTCTCTCTCTCTCTCTCTCTCTCTCTCTCTCTCTCTCTGTGTGTGTGTGTGTGTGTGTGTGTGTGTGTGTGTGTGTAATCACACTCTACTGGCTCTGTTTCTATGGAACCTCTTACTGATTCAGGAAGTTACATAGGGAAGAAAATAACCAAAAGAGATGTCCAAACATGTCCCCCAGTTGGCTCCCGGCCTCCTCACTCCCAACTGTCTTCCAGTCCGTCTGGTTCCATTTGTGCAATGTTCCTAGCTGGCCTCAAGAGCATTCAAGCTGGTGAGCCCTGGAAAGGTGCCTCCCTGTGACTCTCAGGAAGGAGAGCAGTGCATGAGGAGAGAGCCACTGTCCACTCTGTCCTGAAGCCCTGCTGTGTACTGGGGCCCTGTGGGCATCCAGGGACTCAAGGACTGCCAAGTGTAATCTACCTTACAGCCTGGTAGAGACACAAGAGTTCACAGACTGGATGAATGTCTGCCACACGCTCTCAGGACAGAGCAATAAGCTTTGATTCCTGGCCTTGCATTCTACTTGGGACAGAAAACAAACACGGAAGCCCTTAAATCTATAACAGACATGATATCGTCCTGGGAAGGAAAACAGAGCAGGTAGCTGGGGCGCATGAAGTGTGAGGAGAATGATACCTAAGTCCTCAGGTGCTGTGTGAAAAAGTCAAGTGACATTCAGACATGGTGGGCATCCTCAAACCTGGAAAATGGAGGCAAGAGGATCAAGCACTCAGGACCATCCCTGGCAATAGAGTGAGCGTGAGGTCAGCTTGAGCTGTATGGGGCCCTGTCTCAGGAAACCCAAAGCAATATGAGCATATAGCTCTGTGGGTGGCTTCGTGTTCTTGGCTAGTAGGCGCCTTAAGTTGAGGAAAGTCTTAGATGGGACCTTACAGGTGGCTGTAGCTGTCTAAACATCCACGGGCTGGAATGTCCCAGAAGTGGCTTCCTCTGTATGTGGCAGGAACCTTGATGATCCCAGAGAGTGATGTCCTTGCTCTATCCCTCAGGAACTGTGACCCTGTTGCTCTCCATGACAGGCAGACTGATCAATGTGACTGGCCTAGGAACTGGATAAGGAGAGATTGTTTTTGAGTGTTCTGGGTTCTATGGATGGGAGGAAACAATTGTACGATACTGTAAGGAAGGGAGTGAGCAGGAGAGCCCAGCAAGGCTGTGGACAGACACAGACAAATGCCAGAAAAGATCTGGACACCAGGCTACCTACTTTGGAGATGGAGGAAGGGGCCACAAAGTGAAGGTGCAGGCAGCCTTTGTGATGAGAAAAATGAGTCTCTGCACAACCCTCACTTCAGCAGTGAAGCCAGATTTGGACTGCCAGCCCCCAGATCCATAGAGAATAAATACATGCATTCGGAAGCCATGGAGGCTGTAGTCACTTGCTTCTAATACATTGTGTCTACTGCCTTTGTGGGTTCCTAAGGAACGGGTTGGGGCAGGACAGCTGGCCAGAGTTCCTTTCTGTGCCCTCTGTGTTGCTTGGACTTCCCCACAGCATGGCAGGCTCAGGATAGTTGGGTTGTCTGTGAAATTGCAGGGCTCCAAGAAGTAGTGCTCCTACAAAAATAGGCAGAGAGAGAAGAGGGGGGCTCCCTGGCCTTAAGTGACCCCTTCCTCAGAAGTCTTGTGTGTCATATCCACTAGAAGGTGTTAGACTCACGGTCACAAGCCCATCTGGATGCAAAGATACAAAGGAAGGGACAGTTCCCTGCCTCATGATAGGAAGATCAGAAAACTTGCCGCCATGTTTTCTTCTGCACCTATGAGGCTAGTTCAGAGAAGGTTCTAGGGAAGGCTCTCTAACAGTGAAGAAGGCTGGGAGGTGCAATGGAACAAAGCTAGGAACTGCTAGGTCAGAGCTCACAGCAGAGGCAGAAGAAGCTGGAAGCCCAGAGGAGATGGGGAAACAGACCAGTGGCCAACAAGTTCAGGACCAACAGGACTCAGGGACTTTGGGAACCCATCCTAGGGACCAATACAGTCTGAGAAGATCCAGGAAGGTATTCCAGTCAGGGTTCCTATTGCTGTGATGAAACACCACAGGCAAAAGCAAGTTGGAGAGGAAAGGGTTTGTCTGGCTTACACTTCCACATTTAAGGAAGTCAGAACAGGAATGCAAGCAGGACAGGAACCTGGAGGCAGGGGCTGATGCAGAGGCCATGGAGGGGAGCTGCTTACTGGTTTGTTTCCCATGGCTTGCTCAGTCTATTTTCTTATAGAACCTAGGACCACCAGCCCAGGGATGGCACCATCCCCCATTAATCACTAATTAATAAAATGTCCTACAGATGGATCATGTGGAGGCCTTTTCTCAACAGATCTTCCTTCCTATCAAATAACTAGCTATGTCAATTTGACATAACACTAGCCAAGACAATTGATCCTTATCAACCTGACACACGAACACATCACTGTTAAGCTACAACCTTTCTTGTTCATCCCAAAGATCACACATTCATATCAATATCACAATATAAAACATTTTACAAACTTACAATTGTAACATGAGGGGCCCCCAGGCCTGCTTGTTTGGGTTTCTGTCCCGCCTGGTACCCCACAGTCGGCAAGCCCCAAAGAAATAACACAGAGATCTCTATAAGTTATAAAGCTGATTGGCCCATTAGCTCTAGCCTCTCACTGACTTAACTCTTTACATCTTGATTAACCCATTTTTCTGATCTATGTGAACAATGTGGCTCAGTACCTTTTATTCAGTGGGGCAGATCACATCCTGCTGCTTCGGTGATCTGGACAGGAGTGGGAGGAATCAACTTCCTCCTTCCCAGAGTTCTCCTGTTCTCATTACATCATTTCTACTTCCTGTCTGATTTTCCCACCTTTACCTCCTGCCTGGCCAATCAGCATTTTATTTAAAACATGATTGACAGATTACAGACAATTCTCCCACACTACTTCCCCCTCTTTAAAAAAAAAAAAACAAAGGAAAATATCCATAGTCCATTTTTTGGGAATGTGGGCATAGTATTTCAGGCTACTTCCAGCTGGTTGGGGGCGCTGATAATCTTATGGGGACCTAAAGAAAATTTAGAGTTATGATCAAGTCCTGATTGAAGTATCCTGTGAGTCTTAATCATCTTAGGGAGAAGTCTTGAACTTGTTCTGGATGAAGAACTCAGACATCTGGGCCATCTACTCTGCCAGAGATTTCTCAGGTGGTTGTCCTTGATCAAATTGGATTTTTCCTAACTCTGAATAAATCCACAGCCTCTCATTTTCTGTGGAAGCAAAAGCAAAATCTCTTCTCCAAAGTAAATGCCTTTTGACTTTAATTTTGAAGCCAAGGTATTTTCAAAATACCTATCTTGGATTAATTTTGCAGCATTTATAAGCAAACATCTTTTAGCAGCTGTTGCTCCTTCCTCAGCATTCAAACAATTCAAAGAAAGCATAATAAGAAACAGCATCAAGATTCTCTGTGTATTTTCCATCTTTATGTGGCTTTATTTTAACCTCTATTTCTTTTATTTTCACTTTTAACTTTTGGCTTTTTGAGACAGGTTCTCTGTATATCTTTGTCCTGGAATTCCCTCTGTAAACCAGGCTATCTTTGAACTCACAGAGATCTGTCTCTGCCTCCCAGGCTATTCTTTTTTTCTCTTTTTGTGACCACATGGGTCTTTAATTTGATAAGGAATATGGATAAGTTTTCTTGCCAGGAAGCAAGCTGCAATAGTGTGTGCATAAACAACAGTCAAAAGCTCCTATGGTGTTTTCTTGCCAGGAAACAAGCTGCAACAATGTATCCATAGGTCCATAGTCTGGACCACCTGCTTGAAAGAGTCAGAATTTTCCCTGGCAGGAAGGCCCAGAAAGCCAGCATTTTAAAACAGCCCAGATTTTTTGCTGGTAAGGCTGAAAACCCAAATGTTTTACTCTAGTCTTTTTTTTAAAGCTTTGTCAGGCTTTATGTGGATGTAGTTATCCACGTAGGCGCCATTCTGTAACATGAAGGAGGCCAACCTGCTTGTTTTCCATGTGGCTCAGTACCTTTTTTTCAGTGGGGCAGATCACATCCTGCTGCTTCGGTGATCTGGACAGGAGTGGGAGGAATCAACTTCCTCCTTCCCAGAGTTCTCCTGTTCTCATTACATCATTTTTACTTCCTGTCTGGTTTTCCCACCTTTACCTCCTGCCTGGCAAATCAGCGTTTTATTTAAAACATGATTGACAGATTACAGACAATTCTCCCACACCATACAATGTCTCACAATCTATAAAAATTCCAACACTTTAAAATTCAATCTCTCCAATCGGGCAGTGGTGGCACACGCCTTTAATCCCAGCTCTCAGGAGGCAGGGGCAGGCAGAACTCTGTGAGTTCAAGGCCAGCCTGGTCTACAAGAGCTAGTTCCAGGACAGGTTCCAAAACTACAGAGAAACCCTGTCTTGGGGGAGGGGGTTCTTTTTAAAAAAGTTTCTTTTAAAATCCAAAATCTCATGCCGGGCGGTGGTGGCACACGCCTTTAATCCCAGCACTCGGGAGGCAGAGGCAGGCGGATCTCTGTGAGTTCGAGACCAGCCTGGTCTACAAGAGCTAGTTCCAGGACAGGCTCCAAAAAGCCACAGAGAAACCCTGTCTCGAAAAACCAAAAAAAAAAAAAAATCCAAAATCTCTTTAAAAATTCAAAGTTTCTCAACTGTGGGTTCATGTAAAATAAAAATGAAATAGCTTTCTACTTCAAGAAAGAAGAACCCGCGCACAGACATGGTCTGAACAAAGAACCAAACTCCCAACAGAGTGGATAACTCAGCATCCAATGTTGGTGGTCATTCCATGGTCCTGGCATCTCCCAAATGCCAGGATCTCCTGCTGCAACTGGGCTGAACTTTTCACCGATAGCATGTCCTGGCCTCTCAGATTGCCAAGCCTCAGCTGCTGTCCATGACCCACCCCTTCATGCCTTCAAAGCCAGTACCACGTGAGTGACTCTTACACTACCAAGTTTGGCGCCAGCTCAAGGAACAACCTTGCCACCTCTGGAACACAGCTTGTGTGCTGACTCTTGGGAAACCCTTCCCAGAAGATTTCACCCCAGTGACGCTGGTCTGGTCTTTATCACAGCTAATTGCTCAGCTCCAGCTGACCCGCGTCAACACAGAGGTTTTGTTTCAAAGATGCTGGTCCCTTGTTAATCATGGACAGACTCCAACCACAGAATCTTAATTCAAACATCCAGTGGTCCTGATAGTCTTGAAGTAACTCTCCCCCTGGAAGTCCACAAGTCAGGCCCCCACTCTCTGCCCGCCTCTCAAAGCTCTTTTCTTCCATGCTTCAACAGAGTGGCTCATCAAGCTTTGAACATTCAGTGGCTTTTCTCTCCCAAGTTCCAAAGTCCTCCCATAGTCCTCCCCCAAAACAGTATGATCAGGCCTGTCACAGAAATGTCCCACCCCAGCACCAATTTCTGTCATAGTTAGGATTACTCTGGGGAGAAAAGGGTTTATTTGGCTTACACTTAATACATTGTGGCCAATCATCTAAGGAAGTCAGGACAGGAACTCAAGCAGGGCAGGAATCTGGAGACAGGAGCTGATATAGAGGCCAGGGAGGGTGCTGTTTACTGGCTTCCTCTGCCTGCTTTCGTGTAGAACTCAGGACCACCAGCCTAGGGATGGCACTGCCCACAATGGGCTGGACTCTCCCCTATCAATTACCAGTTAAGAAAATTTCCTCCAGGCCTGCCTAGAGGCCTGTCTTAAGGAGGTATTTTCCTCTGTGATGACTTTAGCTTGTATCAAGTTGACATGTAACTATCTAGAACAGAAGGGAGCATGAGGGGGCCTGAAGGCCATGGAGGAAGGCACTCCTCCTTGGTGGAAGACCGATGGCTGGTGTCTGCTTCTCAGTGCTGTCCTAAGTACTGGGACCCTGAGCCCACAGGCCCCTGCCAGGTGTCCAGGCCCACGCTGCCCCAGACACAAGCCCTATCATGGGGTCTGGGGTCAGCATTTTTGTAGCATCTCTGTCCCCAACCCTTCCACCACTCCACCAGATGAAGTTTTGCTGATTAACATAAGACTTCGTGAGCACACTCTCTGTGGAAATTAACAGAGCCAGTAGCAACAGAGCAAGCCAATTTTATCTGGATTCTGTCTCCGAAGGAAACCCAGGCCTGCCTTGCTGCTGCCTTTGGGAGCCCAATCAAAGCTTTCTCCTCTCTGCAGCCACTTGGGGGGAAGTGGGAGGAGGCCACAGTCAGCCAGGGAGGATGAAGCAGGAGTGATGTTTGCTTTCTCTGGTTCTGAGTTGGTAGGGGTAGCAGATAGGTCAGTGCTAGGAAGTACTAGGAAGTCAGTACTTTAGATGTGGGATCTAAGATGCTCAGTAAATAACCAGGGAGTAACAAAAAGAAGAAGAGGGCTCTTGCTAAGCTCCTGCTAGGCTCACAGCTAAGTTATTAATATGTTCCCAAGGTCAGATTAAAATGTCCCCACCTCTTATTCATTCACTGTAGATCATGTTACCTTTCTGAGCCCTAGTTACCTTATCTGTAAAACAAAGATGATCACATCTACCCCCACAGAAGAATTTAAGTTTCCAAGAAGGGCTGATGAGAATGGTGGTGACATGTTTAAGTCTTGACATGTTAAACCAAGCACAGCACAAAGACCACAGTCTGCATGTAGTTCACTACTGCAAAAATCCAGAGGAGCATTTCGCAGATGAGGAAATGGAGGCAGAGAGGATGAGTAACCTGCCAACTGTCACACAGTTGGTAGGCTGGGTACCATTTAAGTGCAAAGCCAGGCAATGTGGTACCCACTTCTGCAGTCTACCTAAAGGTCTGGCATACATTATTCTCCTCCATCCATAGGTAACTGATCCCTGTACCTACCTGCTAGGGGCAATGAGGCTGACTCCCTCTTTCCAGAGCCCAGCATGAAGCTGGGTTCATAGACGGGGCCAAGAAACATGGATATGACATTAACAGCAGTGTCGCCCAGTCATACCCATTAGTGGGGACCCAACTGCTTGAAAGTTAAGCTGCCTGGAGTTGAATTCTGGGACCACGATTGACTGACCCCAAGCCACAGTTTGCCTAAATCAGAGCATCCATGGTCTTGTTAGCATAAGATGGGGTAGGAGATAAGCAGAGGACTGTCCACAGAAGACTGACTCCAGGACCCTCGGTACCCATGTCCACATAATCCATAGGAACTGGTTTCCCAGACCCTCGGTACCCAAGCCCCTTGCACAGAATGGTGTATGTAGGAGACCAGAACACACTCCCCAAAACTTCCAACATCTCTAGGCTTACAATGCAAGTGTGATGCAACATGAGTCATACAGTGTTGTTTAGAGTAAACAAAAGAAAACTGTGTGTACTAAGAGTATGCATAACTTTTTAAAAAGAATTCTCATTTGTCAGTTCCTTCTGTACTTTTGAAACCCACTGACAGAGGAACGGCTGTACCAGCAGAGAGAGAGAGCACAATGGCTGTCAGCCCTGGTGATCATAGTGATCAGTGTGTGTGTGTGTGTGTGTGTGTGTGTGTGTGTGTGTGTGTGAAAGTGCTCGTATGTGTATGTGTGTGCACACAAGTGCACAAGCTAGAGGTAAAATCAAGTGTCTTCTTCCATCCTTCTCCATCTTACTTTTCCTGTTATATTTGCTCATATACACTCTATGTGAGAGTGGGGTCAGAAGATAACTCGTGGGAATTCATTCTCTCCTTCTATCATGTGGATGCCTAGGGTCAAACTCAGATCTTCAGACTTGGTAGCAAATGTCTTTACCCCTTGAGCCTTCTTGCCAACCCACTGCCTTGGTTTTTGACATGGAGTCCTCCCTCTGGACCGGAAACTTGTGGATTTGGGTATAATGGTTGGCTGATGGATTCCAGGGATCTTTTTCTCCACCTTCCCAGTGTTAGATGACAGATACCATCTGCACATCTGCTTCTACATGGTGCTAGGCACCCAAAACCACAACCTTGTGTTTGTATATCAGGCACTTTACCACATTGGCCATTTTCCTGGCCCATTTTATTTTATTTTCTGAGGCTAACCTTGCGTTCACTCTGCCACCAAGGATGATCTTGAACTCTGAATCCTCCTGCTTCTACTTCCCAGTTGTGAGGACTCAAGTATACCCCGCAACACTTGATTTACCTCAACACTCCCTTACCCCATTGCTCTAGCTGCGCTTCTAGCCGCACCGCTATGCCCAGCCAGATTTCACGGCACAATACTGGTTTGCAGAGAGCAGGCTGTTCCAGCTGGCAGAAAATGGTTAACCAGACTCTTTGGGGAGAAAGGTAACTTAAGCCCCATCTTCTAGAAGTAGAGGCAAAGGCCAAGGCAGAGGTGGGGCTGCAAGGCGAGATAGAACCTGGGCCGTGTGCTGGGGAGCTAACAGCCAGGGCTTTCACCAGAGTGCTTTCTTCTCCTGCCTTCCAGGGCAGTGTTCACAGATACGCTGAAATCAGATCGGCCTCCAGTGCTAGGATGGGGATGCCGAGTGGTAGCAGGCTGGTTGACGGAGGGTAACACTAGCTCTCTCCATGGCTTTCCCAGACCACATCAATCCTGCCTTCAACTTCCCCAGAGTCTCAGAGATGTTAAGGGCCTGAGCAGGGTCACACAGCATATCAGTCATGGGCTGGACTTTCTAATCCTGGAGGTCCCTAACTTTAGAGTTTCCTCTATGGCACTACTCAGCCTGGCCCAAGATCACTGCTTGGATGGCAAGGGAGAGTAATGAGAGCTCCTAGAGCCTTTGCAGAGGACTTGCATTGGATCCAGGCCAGATCCCTCCATGTGAGGGTGGCAGAGAGCCTTTAAGCAATAGGATCGGTACCAGCTCTGCTCCCCTGTGCACCAGGGAGGATCATATGCTCAGAGGAAGGAAAGAAGAGGAGGAGAGAGGGAGGAGGTAGGAGGGCTGGGATGCTGAGACGGGAGGCAGGTCCCCAGGGGAGCCCTCAGCCTCATTCTCCTGCCCCCTTCTGCCTTGCCACACACCCTCTCTCAGGCTCTACCTTTTACTCCCTGTATCATTCTGGTGCTCGCACTCCTACTTTCTCTGTATACCTGTGCTTATTCCCTTTGCCAACACTCTACCTCCCCATCCCCCACCACACACATCCGCCAGGCTCTGAACATCTCTGTGATTGATACCCTTGCTATGGAAACATAAAATGACTGCTACACTTGATTAGTGAGACTCAGAACCAATTAGCCCTGTCACCATCCCAGGCTCTTTTTCCCACAGTGCACCCTTTTGTCTTTTTCTCCTGCACGGGGTGGGCGGGGGGGTGTGTGAGGCACTGGCTGCCTAGGAGTGCAGAAGACTGACAATCTTCTCTCTAGCAGACCCACCTGGAAAACAGAAGCCAGTCGGGCGGGGGGGGGGGGGGGGGTCTCTGCCACAGGCCTTCTCCCACAGCTGCTATGAGGAGGGGGTGTCCCCAGGTTCCAGCTCTGCCATTGGCCCATTTGTGACTGTGGCCTCATTAACTCCTCCTTCGGCCCATCTTATGTTTGCACCAAGAGCTTCAGGCTCTGGGGGAGATGCCAGCTGGGTGCCTACAGTGCTTCAGCGGGAGGAGGTGTGCTGGTAGCCTCTGGCTCAGGCTGGCTAAGCAAGGGTTTGGCAGGCCATCTTTGCCTGTTCTGTTTGAGGATGAGTGTCTTGTTCCAACAAGGAGACAACCCAAGGGTGGCCCACTTAAGCCCCAGTGAGTCACTTATAGAGTGAGGGGCGGGCAGGAGCTGGCTCTGTGGCTCTTGGCGACCAGTAGAGAGCCCAGGACCCATGGGCCCATGCCAGGTGGGAACTCACGTCAACTCTGGCTCCTGGAAATCCCAAGGGGAGGGTTGGGACTGTGGGCAGCCCAGCCTTGGGAGAGAAAGCTCAGCCTGTGTGCTCTGGGGAGATGACCCTGGGGGACCCCGCTGGATGGAGGACATTAACGAGCACTCCATCTGGTGACACCCTCTTCAGGGAGCTGACACAGCACTTGGGTGGGAAGAGTGGGCAGTCTCCAAGGTTAGTACAGCCTCAGATTTTCCAAACCAGGAAACTGTAAAGAAGGAGGGATTGAGGTCAGGAAGCTAGAGTAGCTAGCTTCGTGTTTCCCATCTGTAGTGAGTGGCTGAGACTCTCTACAGAGACCTTGGGAGACCCAGGTTCAGATGGGCCCCACCAACAGGACAGTCCAGGATGGATATGAGACTTCTTCCCAGCCCAAGCTCAGCTACTCTGCTATCCCACCTCATGTACCTTGGAGGCTTGTGACCCTGACTTTGAATTTGAGATCTTACCTTCTCTGAAACCATAGGGAAGATATTTGCACTAGTTGGTACCTTAAGACTCTGGGGTATGGGAAGAGCTGTTATATTCTTCATATGGGAGATGGGAGGGAACTTAGAAGCAAAATAAAAAATCATAAAACAGTAATTGAGTCCTCACATAAACCTGTATTGTAGAAGTCATTTTACAGATAAGTGATTCTGGTAAGAAGTCACTTCTCACACCCCAGCCACCTAGCGAGAAGTTGGATGTAGACAGAGGTTTTTGTCCCACCCAGTCCCACAGCCATTCAGTCCCAAAGAAACACATAGGGGCCTACATTAGTTATAAACTTGTTGACCTATTAGCTCAGGCTTCTTACTAACTAACTCTTACATCTTAAATTAACCAATAATTCTTCTTATTAACTAATTCTTATATCTTAAATTAATCCATAATTTTTGTCTGTTTTAACCATGTGGCTTGGTACCTTTTACCAGTGAGGTATTCTCATCTTGCTTCCTCTTGGACTGGGTGATGACTGCAGATTGAGCCTTTCCTCTTCCCAGAATTCTCCTATTCTGGTTGTCCCTTCTATATTTCCTGCCTGACTACTGGCCAGTTGGTGTTTTATTAAACCAATACAAGTGACAAATCTTAACAGGGTCCCACAGTACTTCCCCTCTTTTTTTTCTTTTCAAAACAAGAACTCTGAATCTAATCTCATTTGTTTAGCCTTTTTCCTGACTATTATCCATAACAACTTGTAACCAACACTCTAAACAAAGACAATTAGCCATAATCCATTGGGGAGTGATGTGAGTGTAGTTTTCTAGGTTACCTTCTGCTGACTGGGGATGCTGATAATCTGATGAAAACCTACGAAAAATTTAGGATTATGGTCAAGTCCTGACTGGAATATTCTGTGAGGTTTGATCGTCTCAGCCAACAGTCTTGAGGCTGTTCTGAATGCAGAACTCAAAGGAAACTCCAACAGAAGTCCTTTGAAATGTTGGATCATCTGGGCCATTCACTTCTATCAGAGATTCTTCAGGGGGTGTTCCTTGATCAAACCTGAGTTCTCTTAACCAAAAATGAATCCACAGCCTCTCATTTCCTGTGGAAACAAAGGCAAAATCTCTTCTCCAAAGTAATATATTTTTTTACTTAATTTTTGAAATCAAGACATTTTCAAAATATATATGTTGAATTAATCCAGCAGCATTTATAATCAAATGTCTTTTAGCAGTTTTTGCCTCTTCCTCAACTGTCAAGCAATTCAAAGACAACACAGTAACAAAGTATCCATATTCTCTGTGTATTTTCCATTTTTACATGGCTTTATTTTAAGATCTATTTCTTTTATTTTTGATTTTCGGTTTTTTGAGACAGGGTTTCTCTGTGTATCTTTGGCTCTCCTGGAACTCACAGTGATCCACCTGCCTCTGCCTCCCAAATCCTGGGATTAAAGGTGTGTGCCACCACATCCAACTACTCTCTTTTCTTTCCTTTTTGTTAAGGACTTTATCCTTTTTATTTTCTCTTCCAAGATTACATATTTTAAAAACACACTGTAACTATCTAGAGGGTTTTTTTGTTTCTCTGAATCTATCTTTACTGTATATCTCTCTTTTTCTGAACACATGAGTTTTTAATTTGCTAAGTGATATGGCCAGGATTAAAGCCATGGCTCTGATGACTGGATCCACCCCATTTCCTAGCTTTCTGAGAGTCTAGCTTCACAACAGAGGTACTGGTGGGAGCCATGTTTATTGCCACAACTCTGTGGAGTTTCAAGGTCCCTGCTACCACCAAGAAGTATGTTGTTGACTATTCATAAACACCATTTAAGTGTTTGGTGGCAGGGCCTCTTAAAAGAGTTGCAAGGCTTTTGCAGCTAAAGCTGAGTTAGGAAGCCTCTCTTAATGAGACATGCTTGCCTCTAGCAAACAGAGCCCACCTGAGAAAATGCTGTTACCAAGAAGCTGTGCTTAACTCTGTTCTTTTGTGTCTAGAATTACTTCCTAAGTGCTCTCAGGTTTTACGTGGATATAGTTGTCCACATTGGTGCAATTTGTAAACAGGGGTTTCTGTCCCACCTGTTCCCACAGTCATTCAGTCTCAAAGAAACACACAGAGGCCTACATTAATTATAAACTGGTTGTAAGAATTAGTTAATAAGAAGCCTGAGCTAATAGGCTTTATAATTAATGTCAATAGCTGGAGAGCTGGGCCTCAGTGTTCAGGCAACCTGGGTCTTGAAACCAAACCATTGAAGAGCTATTTATGAGACAAATGTTGGCACCTTTTGAGACAGGAACATGGGACCCAGGGATGAAAAAGTACACAGGGCTCTAAACATAAGCTTGTCGGTCTTCCTCCCCTTACTTATCTACCCACCCACTTAACCATCCATTCACAATCTGGCCATTTACTCTTTTTTGTCTGTCCTCTCACTCACACATGCACCCAGCACATCATCCTTCCATTCATCATCTGTCTATGCCTCTGCCCATCCACCCATCCATCCACCCATCCATCCACCCATCCACCCATCCATCCATCCACCCATCCATCCACCCATCCATCCACCCATCCATCCATCCATCCATCCATCCAATTGTTCATCATTCATCTATTCATATGCCATCCTCCCACACACACTTATCTATCCACTCATTTATCCATCTGTTAATTTACCCATACACCATCTATTCACCATACATCCACTCATCCATCCATTTATCATTTATCTGTCAGCCTACCCACATACCATCCATCCACTGATCTACTTATTCATCTTCTATCTACTCTTCCATCTTCATCCATCCATCTTGTTTATCCATTTATCCAGCCAACTACCCATCAGTTCACCTATCAGCCATCTATCTGCCTACCCACTTACGCGCCCACTTATTCATTCATCATCTCTCTGTTTACTCATCCCTCTCTCCATTCATACACCCATATATTTGGTTCATCATTTGTCTATCTATTTGTCCACTGATCTATGTACTCACCAGTCCATCAATTCATCACCCACCCCCCAATTCACCCACTCACCTACCATCTTCTCATCCATTTTCCTGATTTTACTCACTGTCAAATCCCCCATGTTCAGCACAGTTCTTGGTGCACATGTCTTCAACAGTATTTGCTGAAGGAATAAAAACAGACATGGTCCCTACCCAAGAGCTCTAGCTTCTCACCTTTTCCAGTCTCACTGCAAAATAGGGTCCTGGGTGCCATCTCACCTTGGGAAACTCCTGTGGCAAGGTGGCATACACTTTCCCAACTCTCAAGCGCCAGAAGCTGTACCCAGCATCAAGCTCCTGAGCTGCTGCCACGGGGCCTGTGCGATGGTGCAGAGCTCCCAGCTCTGACTGTGAGACCTGTCAGACACTTCCCCTGGGCCTGCCAGCAGGCCCAGAAATGAAAGGAAATTGATGTTTAACGACTATCCATAAGATGCCAGGGACCTTCACAAAGTAACCTTCTTTTTCCTTATATAGACTGAAGAAATAAGAGCCCCAAAGGCCCATCATTTTCTGGAGACAACATAGCTAATGAACAGCAGAACCTAATCTTTTTTTTTTTTTTTTGGTTTTTCGAGACAGAGTTTCTCTGTGGCTTTGGAGCCTGTCCTGGAACTAGCTCTTGTAGCCCAGGCTGGCCTCGAACTCACAGAGATCCGCCTGCCTCTGCCTCCCGAGTGCTGGGATTAAAGGCGTGCGCCACCACCGCCCAGCCCAGAACCTAATCTTGAACCCAGGTCTGTGAGGTCCACACCTCACAGAAATGTTGTTTCTGTTGTTTTTGACCCTTTTCTATAACACCTGATGCTTCTAATGTCCTGCCACTCAAGTCCCTGCACGCTCCTATGTTTAAAGCTGCTCAGCCAGCTCCTGGCAGAACCTTTACAGAAGGTTTCCATTTGACTTTTGCGTTGATTATTTCCTTTTTCTTTTATTTGCCAAGAAAAGCCAATGTAAACGTTCCCTCAGCCCCAGGTTAACCCTTGTTCTGTGCAGGCGTTTGGTGCTAGGAGAGGAGGTTTTGCAGCACAACCAGGATCCCTGAAGGCTGTTTCAAAGATCTTCACTGAGATTCATTCACACTTGGCTGCACTGTTCAGCACATTCGCTCCATGGCAGAACCCCGGGCTTCAAATTTGCCACCTTCACAAAAGCATGGCCTTGGCCGCCCTCCTAGGATCCAGGTAAAAATTGTTCCTAAAACCCAAAGCTAGGGGACTATCTTTTCAGAATCGCCTCCTCAGCACAGGCTGGGACAGAAAAAGAAGTGGTCCAGACACAGTCCTTGGGCCGCACACTGAGTATCTGGCACAATGCTTGCTGTCACTAGCATCCTCCCACTGAATCTTTCCAACAGGAAGACTTGGTCTCCATGGGGTAACTGAGGCCCAGAAGAGCAAGTCACCTGCCTAGGCCACACAACTGTCCAGGGGCAGTATTACAGAACATCCCAGTTTACAGCTCACTTTAAGTCCAAGGCTAAAAATAAGACATTGTTGCATATGTGAGAAGGCACCCCTTTGTGCATGTGACAATGTATCCTAACTGTGGCAGACATTGTCTCATTCCTGGGTGCCTACTTCTAGTAAGAAGAAACTGCTGGACATCAATGTTAATTCTGCTACAGGTTTGCTAATGCAACTCAAGCTACTGATTCTCCACCAGGCTGAGGCTTGCCCCATGTGAAATGGGAAGATTGACCAAGTCTGGCCTTTCTGCTCTTTCTCACACAATTTAGACAGTTAGTGCAACTTTGAGTGGCTGAGGAAAGCTAGCTTGTGCGATCACAGCATGTGGCTGAAAGAGAGGTTCAGTTCCCTTCCTATAGCCTAGCCTAGACCCCCATCAGCACCCCTGACCAAAGTCCTTGAGCTGGGGAGTTACAAGCACTGGGCTGGGGCTGAGCAGAGAAACTATCAGTCCTTGGCCAGGCACCTGGGGCAAGAAGGGACATCACAAGTACTCACTGGCCATACAGCTTATTGTCTCTGAATTCTACACATCCTTCCCCACTCTGTCCCCAGCCCCTCTTGCCGCAGTCCATACCCCAACCCCTGCCCAGTGCCCTGGCCAGCCCAACTCCTCCCTCGTTTGGCTGTGGCTCCAGCGCACCGGCCATTTAAGGCTCCACCTCAGCCCTTTAAATTCTATTTTTTCAAATCACATTCTTGAACTTGGCAGATAACATGGCCTCCCGACAAGAGCCCTATTTACCCGGCAAGCCGTGAATGGGTCCTTTATAACTAGGTTCATTAATATTTCTACCTATTGGCTGGCTCTCCAGTCCTCCCCCTATCCAAACAGATTCTCTACACAGAAAGACTTTTCAAATACTCCTGTTGACTTTCCCGAGCGAGTGGAACAGGCGTGAGTGCGTGTGAGTGCGTGTGCAGGGGAGGGTATGCACTGCAGGAAGGAAAGAGGCTGCTATTCATAGCTGGGTGGCGGCCTCCCAGCCCAGGTATGTGGCCTCACAAAGGCCCACTGAGCCCAGTCAGCCGCAGTGCCAGGGCCCACAGTGGGGGAGGCGGCTCAGCCCTTCCTGGCCCTCTCATCTGGCCTGGTGACCCTGGGCCAGTCCCTGTTCATCCAGAGTCTGCTAGTTTCTCCTCAGCTCTTTCCGCTGTGGAGGATTTGGGAGACAAGCAGATGTCCTGCCCAGAAGGGCTACCCTTGTGTTTGCATCTTACTAAGACTCCTGGGTGCTGGGCACAGTGGTGCAAGCTTGGAGTCTCAGCTTTCAGTGGGCCGCAGAAGGAAGATCAAGAGTTCAAGTCTAGGCTGGGTGGTATAGCAAGTTCCAGGCTAGCCCAAACAACAGCAATGCCCCAAGGCTAGGGTGATTGCTCAGTCAGTACAGTCTTGCTTCCAAACACCAGGACCCGAGTTTAATTCCCAGAAGGAAATAGCAACAACAAAATCTGGGCCTTGTGACCTCCACTTGCAACCACAGCACTGGGGAGGGTGAGAGAGGAAGATCCCTGACGCTTTTCCGGCCAGCTAGTCCAACTGACTGGTAAGCCCTGGGCTCAGTGAGAGCCTCTCTATGAAACAAGCAAGATGGAGGAGAACTGAGACAGAGACACTCACTGGTGACTGCCAACTCCACATATGTGCCCCCCACATATGCACCCCCATACACATATGCACCCCCATACATATGCACCCCCACACACATATGCACCCCCCACACATATGCACCCCCACACACACATGCACTCCACACATATGCACTCCCCCACACACATATGAACCCACACACACACATATGCACCCCACACACATATGCACCCCCATACATATGCACCCCCCACATATATGTGTCCCCCACACAATGTACCCCCCCACACACAATGTACCCCCCCACACACATATGCACCCACACACACATATGCATCCCACACACACATATGCATCCCACACACACATATGCACCCACACACACATATGCATCCCCCACATATGCACCCCGCACACATGCACCCACACACATACATGCACCCCCACACACATATGCACCCACACACACATGCACCCACACACACATGCATGCCCACACACATATGCACCCCCACACATATGCAGCCCCCACATATGCACCCACACACACGCGCCCCCACAAACATGCACCCCCCCCATGATCCCAGGTGATTCATAAGCACAAAAACTCTGAGGAGCATTTGGTCTACACCACATGCCTCACCCTGCCCTTCACCCCTTCCAACACTGTAGCCAGGCTGTTCTGTGACCCGAAACCCCGAGCAGACCTTAGATGCCATCAGAATGTCAGTCACTGCAGTTGTGCTGTCTGCACAATGACTTCAAACCTGGCCCCTAATGGGACCTCAGGAAATAATGAACACACTGAAAAGGATGTTGTCCAAGGCACACACTTTGTGAAGGATGTCAAGTTCCATCTTCCTGCATTGTTGCACAGCCCTGCGAGGGACCTTCAACACTGTAGTGGCCTGGGTGGACCTAGAGCGCCAAAGTGGGGTAGTGCTCCCTGACTTTGGGGGACACGTAGAGCTGGAGGACCTTCAAGGGAAGCTGGAGTAACTTCTTGCTCCCCACTCTCACACACAGGATGTGCCCTGGGGGGTTGCAACATCACCACTGACAGCCACCCCTGACAGTCAGGATCATTTCAGAATGCCTACTCTGTGTTATCCCTGTCGTGGGCCTTGGTGCCTGTAACTAAGACTCTGACCCTGTCCTGCTAAGACTCTGACCCTGTCCCGTTAGGGCAATGATGAACAACAGGCAAAAGTGGATGTGAACTGTGGGGCAGACGCTGGGAAGCGACAGAGACAAGATGTGAGTATAGAACGCAGGGGAGCTTAAAGTGTCACCGAAGGGTGACAAACCTGCAGGTAAAGAGGCTACTCTTGTGAGGAGCTGGAGGCTGTCATTGCTTGTGTAGGGTGGGGCAGCATTGCCTTAGGGCAGGAAGTGCTCAGTGCCTCAGAAAGGAAGCAGTGTGCAGAAGACGTGACTCGTGCAGCTGCCACACAGTGAGTGGAGGGATTTGTATTTAATAAGGTGCTGGGATAAGAAGGTACCCCGAGAGGCCTAACACAGGGTGTAATTGTTCCTAGAAAGTCCTATGTAGTGAGGGGCTGCAGGCAGGCCTGCTTTTTGTCCCACCCAGCTCCCACACAGCTAGCTTTAAACCCAAAATAACAACATACAAATTGTATTCATTTAAACACTGCCTGGCCCATTAGTTTCAGCCTCTTATTAGCTAATTATCACATTTTGCTTTAACCCATATTTAGTAATGTGTGTAGCACCACGAGGGGTGGCTTACCAGGAAGATTCTAGCCTGCATCCATCTCAGAGAGGAGAGTCATGGCGACTGACTAATTTCCCAGCATTCTGTTCTGTCTACTCCACCCATCTAAATCCTGCCCTATCTAAAAGCCAAGGCAGTTTCTTTATTAACCAATGAGAGTCCTCCATCAGTCCTAGGTCCCCGTATGTTGATATGGGGGCTTAGACCCCTGGAAAAGCAGAGGCTGCACTTCCCGACCCAGAAGTGTGAAGAGAAACAAGTTCTAGTCGGGTATGCGCCCTAGACGTCTGGGAAATCTGACTCCAGGAACTTGATCCCCCACTCATACGCCTACCATTTCCTGAGCAGTAGCTCACTCTATTCCTCCCACCTCTGGATTTTTGCACATGCTAGGCCATTAACCTGACATGCTTTCTTCCTTTCTCCTGATGTCCCCATTCTCTTCATGTTTTCAGACCTAGCCCAGTGCTGCCTCTTCCAGGAAGCCTTCCTAGATCCTCTAGCTCTTGTTTTCCCATGGGATTCCGTTCTAGCCACTCAAAGATCTTAGCAGACACTCCCCGAGGATCCACTAGTCTTGATAGGCCCAAGGAAGAGGTTTGAGTTCCAGGAAGCAGATATTTGACTCACCTGTAGATGTGCAAGAGCGAATGGCTCTCTTTGGCAACCATTCTGTGCTCACAGCGACACCATGGATAATTATTATGGGTCTGTGGCCCCACGTGTCATGTGCATAGAGTTAACATTCAAGTAACACAATAACCACCTCCCCATCACCTCTACCAAGGAGGAAGAGGGACATGATTAGAAGAGACTTCCAGGATCCTAATGGCTCTCGAGGCTGGGCCTGTGCATAATTCTTCCCATCGTAGGAAAAGATTCATAGTTAATCCCGAGCTGGAAAGGAGTGAAGGGGATCCATCATCCTGGGAGAAGGCTCATGAGGAAGAACAGCCTCAGCAGAAGGAAGGGTGGATCAAACACAGCCACAGGACTGGGGGACTAGCGTGGTCATGACAGTGCTCACCTGGCATGCTTGAAGGGTTAATCCCAGCACCACTTAAAACCAGACATGGTAGGGCAGGTCTGCCATCCCAACATTTGAGGCATAGAGGCAGGAGGATTGAGAGTTCAGTGCTATCTTTCAATACATAGTGACTTTGAGGCCAACCTGGGGTACATGAGAAAGGGAGCCAATGTGATGGTTCGGTGGATAAAGGTGCCTGTTTCCAAACCAGAGGAGCTGGATTTGATCCCCCAGCCCATATGGCAGAAGGAGAGAGCCTACTCCTGCGAGCTCTCATCTGACCTCCGCAGGGATCCAGGGCTTGTCTATAAGATAAACTTCAGGTATCCAAGTACAGCCTTGGAGGATGGCTGCAGAGAGCAGAGGCAGAACATGAGTTCTGGTCCCCGCTCTACCACTTAGATGTTGAACAAGTTATTTAGCCTCTCAGATAAAGACAGTGGCTATTTCAGTTAATTCACGGGAAATAGAAAAGCACCCTTGACTCTGAATTCTCATCCTCCAAAACAGAAGTTTCCAGACATAGAGGTATCCTTGAGCAAGAATGGTCCAGCATACTGTTCAGCATCTGTGCCCAGGAGTGTCATCATCTGAGAGGAAAGTCAATGCCAGGGACACTCTTCCTGGCAAGTCTTTGACGCCCCCACCATCTAGAGATGCTCATCACCACCAAAGTCTGGCTTCAGGGTGTCACCATTTCTTTGCCAGACGTTCATCTCTCCATCAAGCAGTCAGGGTTGGCAGGATTTGTTTAGGGTAGTGGAAGTGAACCCTGACCCTCCCAGACCCTTGTCCGGTGGGAGCCTGACACAGCTGCTACGGTCCCTAGGGAGGAGATTGGTCAGGGTGCTGACCTCCACTTGAGGTCTTTGGGTTTTTCACACCACCTCAAACCGCACCTCCTTCGACTTTCCATCTTAAAAATGTGGTCACAGTCACTTGTGTCCTGCTCTGGAGGGCATTGTGAAGTGAATTCTATAACTGACACATTTTTATGAGCAATCACAGCAAGTGGGAAGGCGCTGCATGGTTCTGCTTTGCCTTGCTTGGCGTGAGCACTGAAACGCCAGCACTGTGAAGGGGAAACTCTGGGCAGCAGCAGAGGGAGCCCTAGACTGCAACACTTCTGTTCCCTGAGTCCACCACACGGAAGTGCTGGGACTAACCAAGAGCACTGATACACAGTGTCCCTAAACCAAGCAGAGCCTGACCTCTTCCCTCTGCAGATGATTGGGTTGAAAGGCCAGCTGGCCCCAGCAAAGAGAATGTCACCCATCTCTGGAAATATTTGAGAGCATTCTGTAGCAGGAGCTGATGATCTCCATGATAAATGAGTCCCAAAATGAATCCTTACATCATAAAACTGAGGGTTTGTGGTTGGGGAGGGCAGGGAGGTGAGAAAGGTTGGGGAGGGACGTAGGTCCTCCAGCTCTCCTAACCAGCCCTCTTGCCTCCTTTCTGACTCCTTCCTTTCCTCTATCCACGGTCCCTGATTCTGGTCCCATATCAGCTCAGAGGCCATGTTCCTGTTCACCATCAGTGTCCCCCGCCCCAAGTCACTGGGACCGAAGTTCCAAGGATGGCCTCTAACACAGTCTGATGAGTGACAGGAGCTCTCTGCGGGAAGACTTGCAGGGCATGGCCATCACCAACCAGGAGGGAGGTAGAGTGCTTGGCCAAGGGGGCAACATGGGGATAAGCTTCGGAGGCTGGGACACAGGGTGGGAGCAGAGGACAGGAATAGCCAGTAGGTGAGAAAGCCAAATGATATCAGATCTCAGGCTAGACAGTTTAGAATTTACTCAGATACCAAGGGAACCAGTGTGGGATTTTCCCAGGGGAGCAGTGTTAGAGGTGTAGGGGGCAGGGATGTGGGCAGAGAAACCCCAGATTGCTTGAATTTGTCCTGTCACACACTCAAAGAGCCACCTTGAGTGTCTGTTCCTCCTCAGTACACATGCTGAGGTAAAGACTGCACAGGACTCAGCTGACAAAGCGTCTTTGTGGTCAGCCCCAAGGCCATGCTGGCACGGTGCTCTGCCGCCCTCTAGTGAGGTCTGGGGCTGTGCCATGTGAGGAATAGTCACCACTCAGAATACCCTGAGCTTCTATCCTCTACCTTGCACTCCATCAAGGGAGCAAAGGCAGAGCCAGACCTAGCTGTGGATGGGCAGCTCGCCCCACAGTCATGGCCGCCAGGCCAGGAGAGCTGCAAAGGATGGCGCTGGTGGGGACATCAGGGATGGTGATGGTGTGAGAGACTAGATGACCATCGGACCACTGCTGATGACAGTATTGGAGGGGATGAATTACGGAGACGGTGCTGATGAAAGTACAAAACTGAAGGAGAAGCATGGGTAATGGAAATGATGACTAATGGAACTCTAAAGCTACTAGAATGTTCTTGGCAATATTTTTTGGTGGATGTGTGCATTTTTTTTGTTGGCACAGGTTGAGTGGAGTAGCAGAACAGTGGGGTATGGATATGTTTAGCATTAGTGGATATCACCAAGCAGAAGCACTAAACACAGTGATGTTTATACCCTGACCTGTAACATGTGAACATGCCACACATCATTACATGCAGGTCTATGTTCATTCTGAGGCATGTACCATGGCATCTTACCACAGTTTTCATTCCCTTACTTTGGTGGCTTGGGTATCATTTCTTAAGCAATGTTGGTCACAATTTTAATGCCAGTTCTAACCACTTTTCTTCTCTTTTACTTTTCTTTTAAAAGATCTCAGCATATAGCCCTGACTGGTCTAGAACTTTCTATATAAATCAGGTTGGTCTTGAACTCGCAGAGATACTCCTACTTCTATTTCCTGAGTGTTGGGATCAAAGCCATGTGCCACCATGCCTGGCATTTCTTGCCAGTTTTAAAGTGAGCTCTTAGGTTGTTGGCCTGCAGAAGGGCTGCTATGCATTGTACACACACACACACACACACACACACACACACACACACACACATTCATTTCATTTCAATATGCCCAATGCACCACTATTTTGGTGGGATGTGCATGTGTGTGTTTGTGTGTGTGAACCGTTTGAATTTTTGCCTACTCCCAAAGTCAGGAAGACATTATCTATGAAGACACTATCTAGGTTTTCCTGTAAACTTGGTTCTAACGTACTTCACATTAATGTTGTGGACAGTCCGAGGGACAGGATAGCCAACAAATCCTGCTCAATATGCTGAAGTGGAAGTTTTCTCCCAAATTAATCAATTCCTTTGTCATAAACCAGATCCTGCCTAGGGCTCTTCTCCCACTCACCCGTCCTTGCACCGACACCACAATGAATAAGTGTAACTTTACACTCAGGTGTGCTACTTAATGCAGTTGGTCATTTCTTACTCTTTTGGCTCTTTTGGGGGGCTCGCCACCCAATTCCCAATAAATCATGTGAGTCTTATGAATGAACGGCCTTCGCTTGGCTTGTTTATAGCCAGGTTTTCTTAACTTATCCTGTCTCCGTTTCCCTCTGGACTTGTACATTTTCCTGCTTCTATGTTTCTTCTTTCCTTCTCATTCCATGTCTGGCTGTGTAGCTGGGTCCCTGGAGTCCTTCTCTCCTCCTTTTCTCGTTCCTTGATCCTTTCCCCCTTCCCAGATTTCTTCTTCTATTTATTCTCTCTGCCTTCTAGCCCCACCTATCCTTTCTCCTGCCTGGCTATTGGCCATTCAGCTGTTTATTAGAACAATCAGGTATTTTAGACAGGCAAAGTAACACAGCTTCACAGAATTAAACAAATGTAACATAAAAGAATGCAACACATCTTTGCATCATTAAAGAAATGTTCCACAGCATAAGCAAATGTAACATATCTTAAAATAATATTCTGTAACAGTTTTATTGTTCTGTTTTGCAGTGCTACTGAGGTTGAACTTAGAGCCTTTCAACTATTAAGCAAGCACTCCACCACTGAGCTATAACCACAATCCTCTTTGTATTTTGAGACAGGGTCTCACTAGGTTACCTAGACTAACTTCAGACTTGTGATTCTCTAACCTCGGCCTGTCCAATGATTGGGATTAGGGGCCTGTGCCTCAGGCTTGACTTACATTGTCACGGCATGTGGTGGTATTCACCCTCCAGTTTGCTCTTTTTCATACTATGCTGGAGACTGCTGTCCTTTGCATTGCCATGTGACCTCAGCATCAGTTTGCCAGTTTTCCCTCTTAAGTCCCTGCTAGAGCATTGATCACGACGGACTTGAGTCTTCATTATATCAGCTGGTAGGAAATGTGGGCACCAGGTCTCTGTTCTTGTCCACATCTTCTCAACTACCTCTGCATGGCCTCTTTTGCCATCGTAAACGTGGCATTTCTGCATATCTTTCATCAGTTTTGCCTTTAAGAAGTAGAACTTATGATGTAACCCAGGCGTACCTCAGACTCTCAGCTCTCCTGCGTTATCCACACGAGTCCTAAGATTATAGATGTGCATGCCCACACCTGACTCTAAGGGGTTGATTTTGGTACTTTTTTTTTTTTTTTTTTTTTTGGTTTTTTCGAGACAGGGTTTCTCTGTGGCTTTGGAGCCTGTCCTGGAACTAGCTCTTGTAGACCAGGCTGTTCTCGAACTCACAGAGATCCGCCTGCCTCTGCCTCCCGAGTGCTGGGATTAAAGGCGTGCGCCACCACCGCCCGGCTTTTGGTACTTTTATAAATGTTGACATTTTAACTTTTGATTATAGATTTTATATGCGATTAACACACAATACATGTATTCATCTATTTTCCATCACTGTAATGAAATGCCTGGGACCGGATGTAGTGTGGGGAGATAATGGAGGCAGAGAGAGGCCTCGGTGGATGAGACATTTTCTCTGCAAGTATGAGGACTTGAATTCAACCCCCGCCCAGCACTCATGTAAAAACCATGCTGCACTTGTCTGTGACTCCAGAACTGGGAGGAGAAAAGGAAGATCCTGAGAGCTGATTGACCATCCAGCCTATTCAAAACATGACTTTCCAGGTCAATAAGAGACCTCTTTCAGGGCAGTAATGCAGATACTGATGAGGGTACCTGACATCCTGCTCTGGCTTCTGCTTGTGTACACACAGATGTACATATCTGCACACTCGTGTTCATATAGCCACACACTGCATACACAACACATACACACAAATAAGTAATTAAACAATCTTTAAGTTTTTAAAATTATATTTACTTATGCCACAGCTTTGGAGGTTCAAAGGACTGCCATATGCATTGGCTCACTTCAGGTGACTCCCCTGACCCCTGACATCAGGTCATCATGTAATGGCAGGTGGCATCATGGTGGAAGTGAGCAGAGAGAGGGAGAGATCACATGACAGAACAGGAATCCAGATCATGGAAGAGGCTGGGTTCACACCGCCCTCTCTAGCGAACTAACAGGAGGACTCACGATAACTACACCAATCTCTTTCAGGGCAGCGACCCAATGACCTAACTTTTTCCCACTTTTCTTCCACTCTCTTAAGAGCCTCACTGCCCTCTCATGGCCACACTGAAGACAGGAGCACGGACACATGAACCACCGGGGATCAGACTAAAGCCTTCACAAGGTATAAGATGCAGGTATTGACTGTGTTTGGACACTGGTTTGGAGCACCTTCTGAGTTTCCTGCATACACACACATGTGTGGAAAACTATGGCTTTACTAACTTTACTTCTTCCTTCCCAGTGGTAACATCCACTTTTCTCTTTCTGGGGTTATTGTACTGTTAGACTTTTGCAGCTGCACGTTCTGCATCTACAGATTCAAACAGCTCGTCAGAATGTAGGCAAGCTTACAAGGGGCTCCTCTGAGGAAAACATGTACAGCTTTCCCTGTTAGTCCCTAATAAGTTCCCAAATGCATTGTAGCAGCTACACACACAGTACTTGCTTTGTAGTAGGCAGAATAAGAAGCCTAGAGATCACCTATACTACATGGAATATGTGCAAATACTATGCATTCTATTTGTTTATCTTGTAAGTGTGTGTGTGTATGTGTGTGTGTGTGTGTGTGTGTGTGTGGCATAGAAGTGTGCCGTATCACATCTGTCCACACATTTGAGAGCGTGTATGCCTACAATGAGTAGAGACCAGATGAAGCCAACAGGTTTCCTATTTCTCACTTTATTCCTCTGCGACAGGGTCTCTCATAGTCTGGAGCTAGGCTGGCCACCAGCAGGCCTCAGCAACCCTCCCTCTCAGTCCCTAGCATTGGGGTTATAGCTGAACATAGCCATACCCAGATTTTCTTCACATGTGTGCTGGAAATTTGAACTCATCTCTTCCTGCTTTGCATAGTCAACACTCTTACCTGCTGAGCCAGTTCCCAAGACCCACCTGGGCATTATATGTAAGGAATTTGAGTTCCCATGGTTTTGATATGAGAGAGTGCCCTGAAATCAACTTCCCAAGAACACTAAGAGACAACTTTACTAATTTGTGTCATGATCATGGAAGAAAGAGTTATTTTAACCACTAAATAATATGTTAAACATAAATTTTTCATAGATAATCTTCTTATTTTCAATTAAGGAGTATCCATTGTATGCTTCCTCATTGCTCAGAGCTTTTATATTTTACTTGTGAATAATCATTAAGTTTTATATTTGTTTTCAGTATTTATTAGAATAATGTTTTGTATTTTTCTTGAGCTGTGTTAAACTACACAGGTTGATTTTCAAGCTATATATTTTATATCTCACTGTGTTTGACTGATGACAATTCTTTGGGATTTTAATATTTGTATTCATTAGAGCTAATACCTGCCATTTTCTTTTTGTCTGATGTCATTGTAAGGATTGGATATCATGGACCAATTCAATAAGGAAGGAAGGAAGGAAGGAAGGAAGGAAGGAAGGAAGGAAGAAAGAAAGAAGAAAGACTTGAAAGTAAACCCTTTGGCTCCAGGGCTGAGTTTGTGCAAACTGACTTTACTGCTTCTTCTTTGTTTGGAAGATTCCCCAGTGAGGGCCCCTGGATAAAGAGTCTCCCTTGTAGGGAGGTTTTCAATTGCAAATCCACTTCGTTCAACAGATACACAATCACACAGGTATGCAACCATCTCTCCTAACCGTTTTACCAAGTGAGTGATGGGGCCAATTCCAGATTTATTAGCATAAAGGCATTGGTAGAAACATCTTATTTTTTAATGTCTATAATATCCATAGTGAGGTCCCCTTTTTGTTTCTGATGCTGGAATTTTGGGGGGGGGTTCTTCTCTCTCTGTATTAATTAGTTTAGTATTTATACGAGTTAATGGTCTCATTCAAAAGTCAACTTCTGCCTTTTCATCAAAATGGCATCTAAAGAAGAGGAGGAAGTGACCCCAGCCTCATTATCCTCACTTCCTGATCCTGGCAGGGAGAAGACAAGACACTCGTTGACCTGACTCCTCACTGCAGTGTTACTTATTAACAAACTGGGCTCATCTAAATGGAGGCCAACTGGATCATTCTAAAAATGCACCTTTTCATCATTTTCTATTGTGTGGGCACCCTTGGAGGCCTGAAGAGAGTGTTCAATTCCCCAGAGCTAGAGTTATGGGCAGTGTTGAGAACCTGAACTTTGGTCCTCTGTGAGAGCAAAGACTAGCTTCTACCTGCTCAGTCTTCTCTCCAGCCCCCTCATTATTGTTGGTATTTTGCATTGTGTGTCAGCTATGCATTTTATTAACCCCTGCTCTTAGCTGTGTCATTTCCTTCCTTCTTTTCCTCAGTTGGCTCTGCTGTCTTTCCAGCTTCCTGAGCTGGAAACAGGGATGATTGGTTTTGTCTGCTTTCCTTTTTTGTATTTATGTTTATTTATTTGTGTGTGCATATTTGTTATGTACTGTGTAGTCAGAGGACAGCTTGTGAGAGTCTGTTCTCTCTTTCCACCTTAAGGGTCCCAAGCATTAAACTCGGGTCTTCAGTCTTAGCCTCAAGTGTCTTTGCTCACAAGACATCTTCCTGGCTCAGATGAGTTATTTAAACAGGTTTTTAAACCATAATTATGTATCGAAATATCATATATATATAAAATTAATAACAATATAATATTATGATTTGATATAAATTCAAACAATTTTATTTTTAGACAGGGTTTCATTATCTAGCCATAGCTGGCCTGGAACTTGCTATCTAACTCACAGAGATCTGCCTCCCTCTGCTTTCTGAGTGCCAGGATTAAAAATCTACACCACCATGGCTAGTTTGACATTATTTTAAACAAAAGGGGAAGGGGAATTCAGGTTAGAAAACTTCTCTTTTCCAGAACATTATTTTTTAATTCACTTTTTCTAAATGTGTCAATGTGACAAAAGTATTTGGTGACCTGTTATGTCCTGACACTAATGGTCAATGAAATTAGCTCAGTGTTCAGAGTCATGGTCTCAAAGAGATAACATATCTTCAACTCTTTTGGATCCAAAAATGGTTCTTGATACTTCAAGAGACAGAAAGTAGAATTCATAGATCCATTCCAAAAACAGAACAAAAATCATGATGAGGGTAAAACTTGAAAAAATAGCTTTAGATGTTCTTTCATGATCGGTTTTAACCTCTTGGTTAATTACACTGTGACTACAACACACCCTGCAGGAACAACTTCAAGAAGGGTTTACTTTGGCTCACAGTTTGAGGACACACAGTTCATCATGGAAAATGACAGCAGAGGAAACCGAGATGCATGGTCACATTACATCTGTAAAAGGAGACTGCACGTTTGTTTCCCAGCTGTGAAGATCCAAATAATCACACAGAAACTATATTAATTAAAACTCTGTGTGGTCAATAGCTTAGGAGTATTCCTGGCTAGCTTTTACATTTTAAATTAACCCATTTCTATTAATCTGTGTATCATCATAAGGCTGTGGCCTGCTGGTAAGGTTCTGGCATCCTTCTCCTTCAGCAGCTACATGGTGCCCCTTTGACTCCACCTACTCTCTCTATATATCTCTATTCAGATCTCATGCCTTGCTTTACTCTGCTAAGCCATTGGCCAAAACAGCTTTATTCATCAACCAATAAAACCACACATATACAAAAGGACATCCCACAGTCAGGAGGTAGAGATTCGAGTTCAGCTTGCTTCCTCCTTCTAATTTAACCCAGGACCCCAGCCCCCAGATGGTGTCACCAACAGTTAGATGGGAAGAACTCTCTTAATGTGGGTGACACATTCCAGTGGCAGCACAGATACAAGCTTTCCTAAAGGAAAAACATTTTTCTTTTGGCTATTTGCCTTGCAGCCTTGCTGGCAATCTCATTTATCCTGTTCAAGAGTGTATCTATGCTGCTGCTGCTGCTGCTGCTGCTGCTGCTGCTGCTGCTGCTGCTGCTGCCAAGGCTGCTGCCAAGGCTGCCACCATTCTTCCCTGATATCCAAATCCAACTTCTTCCTCCTTCCACCATGGGCTGGCGATAGTGGCTCTGCAGCATCTCTCCAGGCCTGCAGTGGCAGATAGTGGCTCTGCAGCATCCCTCCAGGCTTGCAGTGGCAGATTGGAGTGCTGAGGCTTCCAGCCTCATACAGTGAGCATCTACTGTGTCTCGGCCTTTCCTGAGTAAAGATTTGTTGTCGGAGGCTGCTCGTTCATTTTTGACCACCCAGACTTGAAATAACAACACAGAAACTATACTAATTAAATCACTCCTTGGCCTATTAGTTTATACATATTTTACACTAGCTCTTATATTTTAAATTAACCCATTTCTATTATTTTATATTTTATCACGAGGTTTGTGGCCTACCGGCAAGGTTCCAGCTGACAACTCACGTCTTTCTCCTCTGACAGCTACATGGCATCTCACTGACTCTACCTACTTTCTCCCAGCATCCAGTTTAGTTTTCCAGCCTAGCTCTATTCGACCCTCTCATAGGCCAAATAGTTTCTTTATTCATTAACCAATAAAAGCAATACATATACAGAATGACGTCCCACACTAAAGACTGCTAGAGTACACAGACTGTGTCTTGTAAGCCAATCTACCCCTCTTTAATGTACATGTATATATTCCTCCAATCATTTCTGTTCCCCTAGAGAACTCTGATGCATGCAACAATCTATGATGGTGGACTTGTCCATTTCTCCTTTGTGCTGAAGCCTCAACAAGCTGGTTCTAATATCAGCAGAAGAATGCTGCAGCAGAGGCAGCAACAGGGCAGATGAACTTGCCTGCAAAGTGAGGGCAAGCAGGCAAAAAGCAAAGTTTCCTTCTCCCATGTCCATTTCTTCCAGCTGCTACCAGAAAGTGCTACCCATATTTAGAGTGTGTCTTCCCACCCCAAACAGTCAGATCAAAAGAGTTCCTCAATAGTGCTCAGTTTGTATTTTAAATAATGCCAGATCCTGTCAAGTTGACAACCAAGATTAACCATTGCACAGGTTCTCATGGATTCCAGACTGCCCTTGGACTTTCTATGAACCTAAGATGACCTTGAACTTCTGATGTCTGCTTCTCCTTCCTGAGTGTTGGAATTACATGTATGTACCTAGTTTTTTGTGGTATTAGACACTCAACTTCGGGCTTCATTCATTCTAGGCAAGCACTCTGCCAACTTAGCTACATCTATTTGCCCTATCCTTAGTGGACAGCAAGATCGACACCTAAGATTGTCCTCTGACTGCCGTACTTGTACCATGACACAAGCCCATACTCAAGTGTACATGTGTGGGGGGGGGAGGGGTAGCGAGGGACTAGGTCTTCAGTTATATGTACTTATTCCTCTTTACATACCCCATCTACCATTTGTTTTGATTTGCTCAAGGCCTGGCTCTTCCCACCATCACCTCTACCATCAGCCCAGAGTGGAAGTCCATGACAGACGCTGCCCATGATGCTTCCTGTGAGCTCTTGTGTTCTTGTCCTCTTGCTGACTCAACGACAATGGCAACTTGACTGCCAGTTCCCTATTAGTGACTCTTACTGGCTTCCTAGTTCTCTGAGGAGTGCAGAGGATCATCCCTCGCCAGCCCCCCACAGCCTCTCCCCTTGCCACATCCCTGCACCTCCCCCTGCCTTCCTGAAGTGTGTGCTCCACTTAGAGCACCTGGCCTGGCCTCTCACTCCATGCACCCTCAGCTTCAGGCCTCTGTGCTTCCCCACCGACCCCACACCCTTGGCTGTTGCCACCTGTGTTCTCATCAGCAACAGGCAGGTCTACATGGGGCTGATCAGGCCTAGGGTCATCCTGGTGACCAGCAAGTGATGGCCCAGCCTGAGAACACTCATAGACGTCCCTGCTACTGGTGCTGCTCTGGTAAGCCAGACCAATGGGGTTACACACCACACTGGCATTGGATTAGCTCTGGCCTGGCAGAGGCAGGTGCACCAATGTTTAACCAGATGCTGGGAAGCTGATGTCAGCTCAGCCTAGAGTCCTCCCAGCCAGGTTTTCTGTGGTCCTCTATTTCCTGGGCTTGGCACAGTGGTGTGTGTGTGGTGGTGGTGGGGGGGGGAGACTGAGCTATTGGGGGAGGGAGGGTGTGTGCCAAAAGAGCCTAGTTCTTTCTCTGGCGCTGTGGCCTTGGCTGAGTCCTTCCCACCGCTGATTCGTGTCTCTGTGTGACAAAGAAGAATGGTCTTGTGGTGCTTTGGAGTCCACCAGAGGAGACTGGCCACAAGCAAGGGATCCTCAGACTCCAGAACCCCCTAGTTAGAATGTCCTGGCGTGGGACTTCCCCACTTCATGGGGTGGGGTGGGTAAATCTTTAACTTGCTAGCAGGCTGGAGTCTTTCTGGATGACTGGTTCTGGGGGACTGGGAGGAGAATGTAAGGTGTGTGTGGACAGTCCTGCTGTTGTAAAGGAGGGGATACAGGAAAAGGAAAGGAATCGTGTGCAGAACAGAACATGGAAGAACGTGGGTCTCCTGATGGGTAAGCATATTCATGTGAGGTTACTGAGTCCTTGAGGCATGCCCAGAGGACAGAACGGAAGCACAGGGATGGTAACTCTCTTTGTGGCCACAGAGACCCAGCGTGGAGCCTGGAGCAGGGCCCAGAAGGACCACAAACCCCCATTCAAGTGGTGCTCAGGTAAGGATGGATGGGCTAGGCAGCTCCGGGGTCAGGAAGGAACCAAAAGCACTAGCCGGATGGACCATCTGGTCTCTCCTGGATACTAGGGTGCGTCCCATGAGCACGGCAGAGCTGCATAGAGGGGAGCAGAGTGCTCTACACTGTTCAGGGATCCGGACTCTGCAGGTGATAAACCTTCCTTAACCTCCGCAAAGGAACCTGTGGAGGGGACCCTGGTGCCAAATGGAGCAACACTGCCTTGGGATCCTTCTTTCCACAGATTGCCCCTCCTCTACGGAGTGCCCCGCCTTTCTTTTAATTGTCCCGCCTCTCCAGGGTGCCTTCTCCCACCCCAGAATGCCCTACTCCTCCTAGATACCCAGCTAATTTCAGAGTGTCCGCCTCTTCAAATACCCCATCCCTACACAGTGCCTCACTCATCCCAGAGGGCCCGTCCCCTCTAAGGTGTCGCGTCTACTCTAAAGACCCTTCCTTCAGATTGCCCCGCCCTCCTGGGTGCCTGGCCCTGCACAGTGCCCGCCCGTATGCCATCCCCATTCCAGGTGAGGTCCCCAGGTGGGGGCCCCGACATAGCATTCCGCTTCGCTGCTGTACTGGATGGGGCGTGCACGCAAGAGGACGTGTTCAGATCATGCGGGGTGAAGCGCCTTGGCGAGCTGGCGCTGCAAGGGTGAGTGAGGCGTGGCCTGAACCGGGAGTGGGTCTCCGCACCTCCCCATCCCCGCCTCCCGGGGCCAGCCACGCCCTTGTCACCCGCAGTTTCTCCTGCACGGTCTTCACTTTTGGCCAGACAGGATCGGGCAAGACTTACACTCTGACAGGACCCCCTCCACAGGTGAGTAACTGGTTTGAGCTCCGTTCACCGACCACCATCGGCTTGTGGGCGGGACTACTGGGCGGAAGGGGGCGTGGTCAAATAAATCTCGCCCAATTGGTTTATTTACTTGGTGTCTGAGGAAGGGAAGGTGCCCAGGGTCTTGCAGAGTTTGGAACTTTCAGTTAATTTGTCTGTGGGGTGGCACTGATGAATTATTGACTGAGATTCCAATGACATTGTGTGTGGGGCGTGGTATCGCTTCTAGCACAGTTAATGCACTGCTAAGAGGGTGGCCCTTAGTATGCTGCTGCAGCTCCTGCTGTCTTTGCCCCCAGGGGGAAGGGGTGCCCGTGCCCCCCAGCCTGACTGGCATTATGCAGAGGACCTTCGCCTGGCTATTAGATCGTGTGCATCACCTGGGTTTCCCTGTCACCCTCCGAGCCTCCTATCTGGAGATCTACAATGAGCAGGTAGGCTAATGATAGTCCACCTGGGAAGAAAGTCATATATTCCCAGGACCAAGGATGCTAAGACACAGAAGGGGAGGGGGGACCATCGTCAAAGGACTGTAAGTGGATGGAGCCTGCTTCTTCCTCCTCTCCCAGGTTCGGGACTTGCTGAGCCTGGGGTCTCCTCGGCCTCTGCCTGTTAGGTGGAGCAAGGCTCGAGGCTTCTATGTGGAGCAGCTTCGGGTGGTGGAGTTTGGCAGTCTGGAGGCCCTGATGGAGCTCCTGCAGATGGGTATGCTGCTTCATGGAAACTTTGTGAGCAAGGATTCTTCAACTCCCTCTGAGGCGCCCTGGGGATCTGAGCTGCTGGAATTGGGACTTAAGAAAAAACACTTGTGGCAGAGAAGGGCCAGTCAAGTAGCAATTCAAAGATTTGGCAAAGGTGTCCACATGCTGGTTGCCTTGCCTCCAGATCTCCTGCCCGTGCCTCTTGCTCAGTCCTCTTGATTCATGCCTTGCACTCTGGCAGAGCCTAAGGGCAATGGCCATGCCCCTTAGCCTAGCTTATCTATGAGATCCTACTATTCCAGCCTTAGTTACTCATCTGAGCATTTACTGAGAACCCTCCTCTGGCAGACCTGGGTCCGCAAACACTGGCCCTGGACCCACAATTCGACTTTCTGCTGAGCTCTGTTTCATTGCTTCCTTTCCACACAGCAGGAGAGGTGCTTCTCTGCCATTCTGCTCTCTTCTCCCATACTCCGTCACCTGCCGACGCTCCCTCCCTAAGCTGGTCCTTTGTGCCTCTGTCTGAGGACCTCTCTGACATCCCTGCTCCTTGGGGAAGGCCCATTCTTCTTAGCTGGTACAGCTCCTGATGTCCCCTTCCCCAGGTCTCAGCCGCCGTCAGAGCTCCTCACATACCTTGAACCAGGCCTCCAGCAGAAGCCATGCCCTGCTCACGCTCTATGTCAGCCGCCCAACTGTGAGTGCCCACCTGTGAGAGGGCTGGGGAAAGGCTACCAGCAAAGACCTGTCTCTGCATGTATAAACCAACTGGGATTTTCTGGGTGTATGGGGGGAAACCTTTGACCTTAAGACCTTGTGACTTTTGATGGAGACAGTCTTCTCCGAATTCCCATCAAGCCCTGCTCTACCAGCCTCAGCAGGTACCCCCTGTGGACCCTGGGGAACCTCCTGTTGGGGGCAAGCTGTGCTTCGTGGACCTGGCAGGTAGTGAGAAGGTGGCAGCAACAGGATCCCGAGGGCAGCTGATGCTTGAGGCCAATAGTATTAACCGCAGTCTATTGGCACTGGGTAAGAACTGGGGCCTACAGGCCTGACTTCTGGGTCCCTTCTCTGCTCTGGATCCATTGTTATACTTAGGGAGACCACAGGACTTGTAGTTACAGATGAGGGCTGGCGTTCTGGTATCAGGTCTGAGGCTAACTTTCCCCCTCTGGTTATCATTCTAAGGTCAGCAACATTACACATATACAATTGGAAGACAGACACAGTAAGGAGAAAGGAATGGGTCTGTGTACTCAACTGCATGGCTGGCCCCAAATCCCTAGGGAACTGGCCTCAATTCTTGCCCTGGTGATGTCCCTTTTCAGTTAGTTATTGGTTGGAGATCTCTTGAGTCTCGGTTGGATGTTGGACATTGGGTGGGCATCACACCCGTACCTCCAGAGAACTCAGTCTGCCGCCAGACACCAACGTGAAAAGCAATGAGTTGAGGATACAGTTTCACTGGTCTGGTTGAGCTTGCTGGACTGCTACAGAGCAGGACAACGTTGGGCACACAGTGCAGTTTCTCTGGATCTCCCTCTTCCCATCAGGACACTGTATCTCCCTGCTGTTGGACCCACAGAGGAAGCAGAGCCACATTCCCTTCCGAGACAGCAAGCTCACCAAGTTGCTGGCAGACTCACTCGGGGGCCGTGGGGTCACCCTCATGGTATCTGATGGACAGGGGAGCTGGCAGAGGGGCTGGGCCCTGAGGAAGGGTTTCTTCCATAGATGCACTCAGGGGAGGTCCTCTCTAGGTTGCCTGCGTGTCTCCATCAGCCCAGTGCCTTCCTGAGACTCTCAGCACCCTGCGATATGCAAGCCGAGCTCAGAGGGTCACCACCCGGCCACAGGGTCCTAAGGTGGGCAGGCAACACCCAGAGCCTGAGTTATCATCCTGGTTGAAGTCTAGGACTGGATCAGAGTTGGAATTTGGGTTGGAATCCTAGGGATGGTGTCATGATTGATGTTAGGGTCATAGTCAAGGGTCTGTGTCACAGCTAGAGTCTGGGCAAACCTAGGGCTAAAGACTAAGTTGGGTTGTCATCAGGATATATCCAGGATTTCAGCTGGTTAGGTCTAATATGGGGTCTGATATGTGGTTAATTTGGGGAATCACAATCTAAGCTAAGACTGGGCCAGAACTGAGTTTGGGCATGGAATCAAGTCTGGTTCTGAGTCCTTTCAAAATGACCCAGAGAGGACAGGTGCAGCCTGGGCCAGCACGCAAAGCTGGCAAGTGAAGCAGGGGCTGGAGTTTGGGTTTCACAAATCCCCCCCCCCAGGAAGCTCTTGTGCAGTGTACCAGCCTATATCGTCATAAACAGTGACCCTGGGTTTCTTCCTTGGTAGTCCCCTGGAGTAAAGCCACCCCAGCAAGGAGCACCTGAGCTGCTGCAGCTCCAAGAGGAGAATTGTCACTTGCGGTCCCAGCTGGATCAAATGCGGACTAAGGGTACGAGTCCCCTGGGGGCCAGGAGGGGTGTGGGTAGCAGTACAGCAATGCCCTGCTTCTCCACAGCACCAGGGATCCATGGGACCCGAGTGGCCTGGGCCCAGCGGAACCTCTATGGCATGCTGCAGGAGTTTATGCTGGAGAATGAGAGGCTTAGGTAAGGCAAGATGGCACCAACCCTGTCCCTACCCCGTTTTGCTCATCTACTTTGGCCAAGATACTACCTACTCATCCCTGTTTCTCTGCTCCCCTTGGTGGTGCTGGTCCTGCCTCCATCACCTGGAGCTGACCCCCTGACAGGAAGGAAATGAGAGAGCTGCGGAGCAGTCGGGACCTGGCCCAGGCAGAGCAGCGTGTTCTGGCCCAGCAGGTCCATGAATTGGAGAGGTGAGTTAGCCATACAGAAGGCCTGGGGCATGGAAACTGGCAGAGGGGACTTTATGAAGAAGCCTTTGGCTTCTGCCTCTGTCACCTCCTGGCTGTGTGTGTCACCCTCAGCTAATCATTTGACCACGAATTTACTGGGCCCCTCTTCTGGGAGATGGGGTCTTGGCTTGGCCACCTCACACAGTTGTTTGCGAATGAGCAGGTGAGGTCATACAGAGGTGCCAAGGTTGAGAACGAAGGCTCAGACCCCACTTTTCTTCCCAGGCACCTGCATTCTGTTCATGCCCTTCCCCAGCAGGGCTCTGCCTCCATGTGCCCCTGCTTCATGGGTCCAGCTGCCTCCTGCCGTGTGAGTCCCTGCTCACCCCGGGTTGTGGAAGACAAGATGGAATGTCATAGTCATATCAGCCCTCTTGCAGGCACTACCACCCTTCTGCCCCTGCTTTCACCTCTGTCCTCTGTGCCGAGTATCCCTGGCCCACTGGGCCTGCCCTCGGAGGAAGTGCCATATGCCACAGGTAAGAAAGGCCAAGGTGAGCCTGGAGAACTGGAGACACTGGTGATTCCGGGGCTCTGGACTGGGATGTGGGGGTGAAGTCTTGGTCTGGGTCTCTCTCTGCCCAGGGTGGGAATGTCTGCTTGCCTGGCCTCCAGTTCTGCCTTCTTTTAGGGGAGCACTGTCTCATTCACATATATTCATCCGTTTCTCCATTCACTTCTTTATCCATTCACACATGCCTTCTGCACATCTCCCTAGGCCATCCTAAGCTTTGGGCCCACCTCTATTTTGGTCTCTGCCTTCAGGGAGCTCCCAATGCTGGGGAAAGACATTACAAGAACCACCTGTAGGCCACAGACTTCTGTATACTGGCTCACTGTTCTTGGTATCCTGTGCTGCTGGCATAGCTGAGGTCAGCCCTGGGGAAACGGTACCCAGACATGAACGCCTGAGGTCACCCAGTACGGGCTTTGGTCTTTTCAGCAGGAGCTAGGACCCGAGGCCCCAGGTCACATATCTCTTTGTGCACGGCCCCCACCCTCAGCACCTCCACCAAGTCCTGGCTCTTCCAAGCCCCCACGAGAGAGGTGGGTCAAGCCTGGGGTACTGGAGTGGGAGAGGGAGGCCTGGATATGCTCGGCTCATTCTTCTTCCACATCCACCCAGGAGCCACAGTGACTGGACACAGACACAAGTCCTGGCAGAGATGCTGATAGGGGAGGAGGTGGTGCCCTCTGCACCACCCATGCCCACTGGGTCCTCGAACCTGTCACCCATGCTAAGAGGTAAAAATGTGGGGGTTGAGTGCTTTATGGGCCATGGGCTTCCCATTTTAAACCAGGAAACTATGCGAAGAGATTTTGAAGGCCTTCCTGGTCCCAGCCTTTGAGTCTCCTGGCAGACTTAGTCATAACCTCTGCTGGAACCTGGGACTTGGAGAGAGAGTGTTTGAAGCTTCCACTGAAGAACATGGCTCTCAGTAGCTTGGCAGGTGACCAAGGCACACAGGATTTGAGTTTCATTGCTCCTTAGGAGGATCTGGGATCCTGAACCTGACTCAGAGGCCGGAGGCCATCACACACCAGATCAGCAACTCACTGAACCTCAGCCAGAGTCAGTCACAGCCCAGCGAGAGCATGCAGGGCCCTACCAAGGGCCTCTCTCCTCGTTAAAGACTGCCAGACTAGCTCTGCCCACCAGGCCTGCATCTCTGTGTCTGTGAATGGGAAAGACATGTTGCTGGGTAGATCTGGGGAATTCAAAGTTACTAAAACCCCCTGCCACCGCCCAGACCTTGAACCTGAGACTGGGTTCAGAAGACACTGGCAGTGGGTGTGGGCATCTGAATAAAGCAAGAAATCAGCTGTAATCTAGTTGGTCTTGTGCTCTGGGTGGCCATCTAGGGGGTGTCACTTCCATGAGGACTTGAAGAGGCTATAGGGCTGACAGAAAACCCAAAGACTGAAGTCAGGATGCTATAGCCACATCTAGAGTTAGGGCATAGGGGAGCTATGGAGGGCTGTCGAGAGGTTCCCAAGCTTAGGTGTGTGTCTTGGTCATATTGACCCCATGGAAGGTAAAGTAGCACCTTTGCAGAGATTGCCAGAGAGAGGAATAGACACCTTGGTTTGCGGTACCTAATTGGGGCATCCAGTAGGGACTCCTCTGAGTCCTGAGCTGTGGGACTGGCCAGGGCTCCAAGCAGGCAAGCCTCAGCCATAGGCTTGGGGGAGCCTTGGGGAAACAACATGCCGAGCCAGTTAGGATCATCTGGGAGCCTGGGCCTGTTGGAGGGCTGCTGGACTGTCCTGGAGACCTCCTATCTCTGAATAGCATGGCCCAACTGTGGACACAAGGGACAGTTCTCCACCACACTCCCAGATACAAGACCAGGAAGACCCCAGGCTTGATCACCCAGCATTCTCCAAAGCATGCTTCCTTCAGGAACAGAAGCAAAAAGTTAAGACCCTTCTGAATGTGGTGTGTCTTAGGCTTTTCTGGGTCTCCCCGACTCCTGAGTCTGAATAGGGAAGGTTCTGGAAGCTGGGACTGACTAATTCAGCCCAGGATGCAGCCCCAGGGAGCAGAAGCATGCCTTCCCCCAGGGAGCAGAAGCATGCCTTTGTTACTGGACATCTGGAGGTTTTCAGCAGAGACCATGATGTCCCTTGAAGGTCAGGATCAAAGTAGAGTCCAGAGCAGGCTCTCCACACAGGTTCCAATCACTAGTTGCTTCTCCACAAGGGGGTCCTGGGCAACTTAGCTGCTCTGAACCCAGGTTACCTTGTGTCCAAATGGGTACAACAATGGTGTTCCTTTACTTGACTCATAGAGATGAAGTTCTCTGGCGTTTGGAAATGATGTCACAAGAGGCTTCTTTTGCCAAAAGTTTGGTCAAAACAAAAGTTCTAGTCACTTGACAGTTTGATAGAATTAATAGCCCTGACCCTGGAGATGGCTCAGTTGATAAGTACCAATCCATAGCACACACATTAACATCACGGTGTGCAGCTGGTGAGGTGGGTCAGCAGGCAAAGGCACTGGCTGCCGTTCCTGTGGGCCCAAGTTCAATCCACAGGACCCACATGTGGAAAGAGAACCATCTCCAAGTATCCTGACCTTCTCCAGGAGACTGAAAAAAGACAGACGGACAGACATAAGCAAGTGTGTGCATGCATGCATACACACACACACACACACACACACACACACACACACACACACTACAGGTGTAGTGGCACATGCTTGTAATCCCATTACTGTGGAGGCACAGATCGAGAGATCCTTGGGGATCAGTCAGTCTGGCCTAATCAATGAGGCAGGCCGAGAGGCTCTGTCTCATAAACAAAAGGTAGGCGGTGCCTGAGAAACCATTCCTGAAGTGGACCTCTGGCTTCCGTATGCGTGTGCACACACATACACATAGACGTATCCACAACAACTGCTCAACAGAAACTTTTGGGAACCTGCCTGGCATGTGTGCTGCTCTTACAGGACATGGGCAGTGCCAAGGGGCTCCGCCTGGGCAGGGGTGTGGTTCTCAATACAGGGTCCCAAAGAGTCTTGTGGAGGTGCTGCTTATGCAATGACTGGAAGGGAGAGGGGAACCCAGTTGGCAGCACAGGGTCCCCTTTCCTGACACGTTCACAGCACCATGTTGGTGTGGGTGGTACCTGCTCCTCCTTGGCCCCCTGAACCCTCATCTCACTGCCTGGTATACAGCCCTGCTTGTTGAGAGGCCCTCTGCCCTGGCAGCGAGTGTGAGAGCCTTCCCCAGCCACGCTTGGAGATGGAGGATGGATGCAGACCACCAAGGGGCGACCCTGGCCCCAGCTGCCTCATTAGCATTTGATGGAGCCTCTTCAGCCAGCCAGGTTCCTGGTTCCAGCTTCTGCCCTTAACTCAACAAAAGCCTCGTGTCCTCTCCAAGACACATGGTACTCAGCCAACCTCCACTGCCCATGGCTGCCTAGAGCAATGTTACCATTCCCTCTGCCCCCCTCCCAGGATGGCTACTTCTCTAGGATCCCCAAGCTTTGGGGGATTCTGCAGGAGTCTAGTCCCAGGTGAGACTTCACATCCGCTGGGCCCTTACTGAGACCTGCATACACCACAGGACTAATCTGGAATCCTAAAAGCCACTGCCTAATGCAGATTGCTGGAATTTGGGAACAGGGCTTTGGCCCCAAGTGTTTCAAAGGATGTCAGAAGAAGTCTGCTAGTACCTCAGAATGCTGGAACTGAGGGAGGCTCTTGGAAGTCTTAGGCACTACAAACTTCCCAGAATTCCACTTCCTTGGATCTCTATGGAATTTTTAAACACAATATTGAAGTTGGGAGGAGACATTCACTAGAGCTCTGAGGCCATCTATGAGTTTCCAGAATGTTGGCACATCTGAAAAGATTTGGAGATCTAAAACAGTTTCTGGTTGAGTTGCCCAGATCCTTGGGGCCCTATCTCTAGCCAGTGCAGAGTGGGGTGTGTGTTGAAGCCACAGATGGTACAAGCTCCAGGAAGATGCTGTTGAAAACACTATTCAAACTATTCATTTGCACACGCACACACGCATGCGCACACACACAAATTTAAAAATCAATCAAGAAAAATAAAAAACAGGGAGAGAGGGCCAGGTTTATAGCTCAGGAGATGAGCACTTACCCTGGGTTCAGTCACATCACCTTACAAAGACAATGAAGTCTCATCAGAAAAGAATTCCAGATAGACTGCCAAGAGTGGCAGTCAAGGGAGCTGACCCTACTGTCAGAGCAACTTGCTGCTTTAACTACCAACCTCTAATGCCCCAGTGGCTCTGTTTGCTCAGCAAGTCTTTCTCCTTTGGTCTCATGACACACCTGCCCAAATTCATGTTCCGCTTTAGAGCTCTTGTGGGAGTTTCAGCCCATTGGGGAATAGTTTGTCCATTTCTGGATAGGTGTCCATGATGCATCTACCTTAGTTTTCCAGACAAACATGGTGGGCAGAATATGCAAATAGGTGTGGCCCTGTTGATAATCAGGAGCAGTGCCCACTGGAACTCCAGACAGGTGAGTGCCATGGCTGGAGGGCAGGACTCTAATCCAGAGACCTTCTACATGAGCCTTGCATGGCCCTAGTTGTCACTGATGCTGGCCCTAGAATGAACTTTGACAGTTGAGTTGGGTGGTGGCCTTGAACTCTCACTTAGAGACAGACCCTCTACTAGCAATACTAGCCTGAAGCTGAGCTAATGCCCTGCTCCTGTGGATCATCTGACCAAATGATGGGGAAAAGAGAAGCCCGCTGACAATTGCTGTGCAGAATCCTGACAACCAGCACATCTATGTGTGCCAAGCACTGCTCGCAAACAATGTGGACGCACTTCCTATTTTGCAGGAGGGAGAGGAGGATGTATGTGTGATAGTAGAAATGGCTCCCAAGGCAAAGGCTGATGGAGGAATGTCTATATGTTACTTTCATTATTAATAAAGAAAATGCCTTGGCCATTTAAGAGACAGAAAATTAGGTAGGCGGAATAGACAGAACAGAATTCTGGGAAAGAGGGGGAGACGCTTCAGGCAGTCACCATAGTGAGTCACCATGCTTCTCCTCTCTGAGATGGACACAGGTTAAGACATCTCCTGGTAAGCCACCCCTCGTGGTGCTATATAGATTACTAAATATGGGTTAAAACAAGATGTGAGAATTAAATGATAAGAGGCTGAAACAAAGGAATAGGTCCTCTTCTGGCACTGGGGAGATACAACCAGATTCAGTCACAGCAAAGATTGGTCTAGGACACCAAGTGCCTCCTGGCTCCATTTGAAGGAAGAGATGGGCAGGCGCCAATGCAGGAGCTCCTCCAACAACATGAAAGGCAACATGACATCACCACAATCCAGACATCCTGAAACAACAAGAATTGAACACCCTACCCCAGAAGATATAGAAGAAACCGACCTTAAACAGTACTTTATGAAAATAATAGAGGACCTTAAACAGGAGGTAAAAAACTGCCATAAAGAAATGGAGATGACAAACAAAAAAGTAGACGAAATAAATAAATCTCTCAAAGATACCCAAGAAAAACAAGAAAAAGCAATCAAACAGGTAAGGGAAACAGTACAAGACCTGATAAATGAAATGGAGGTAATGAAGAAAACACAATCTGAGGGACGACTGGAAATGGAAACTCTGAGTAAACGAACAGAAACTTCAGAGACAAGTATTTCCAACCGAATGCAAGAGATGGAAGAAAGAATCTCAGACTCTGAAGATACTATAGAGGAAATAAATTCACAGATTAAAGAACTAAACAAATCTAACAAATTCTTAACACAAAACATCCAGGAAATCTGGGACACCATGAAAAGACCAAACCTAAGAATAATTGGGGGTAGAAGAAGGAGAAGAATTACAACTCAAAGGCCCAGAAAACATATTCAACAAAATTATAGAAGAAAACTTCCCCAACCTAAAGAAGGATGTTCCTATGAAGGTACAAGAAGCCTACAGAACACCAAACAGACTGGATCAAAAGAAAGCATCCCCACGCCATATAATGATCAAAACACAAAACATACAGAATAAAGAACAGATATTAAGAGCTGCAACGGAAAAAGGTCAAGTAACATATAAAGGGAAACCTATCAGAATTACACCTGATTTCTCAATGGAAACCATGAAAGCCAGAAGAGCTTGGATAGATGTGCTACAGACACTAAGGGAACATGGATGCAAGCCTAGACTACTGTACCCAGCAAAGCTTGCATTCACCATTGATGGAGAAAACAAGATATTCCAGGACAAAAACAGATTTAAACAATACGTAGCCACAAATCCAGCCTTGCAGAAAGTAATAGAAGGAAAATCACAAACCAAGGAGTCCAACAACGCCCACAATAACTCAGGCATCTAGCGACCCTTCACCAGCACAACTAGAAGGGAAACACACAAACTCTACTACAAAAAAATGACCAGAATTAACAACCACTGGTCATTAATATCACTTAATATCAATGGACTCAATTCACCTATAAAAAGGCACAGGCTAAGAGATTGGATACGAAAACAGGATCCAACATTCTGCTGTTTACAAGAAACACACCTCAACCACAAAGACAGACACCTACTCAGAGTAAAGGGTTGGGAAAAGGTTTATCAAGCAAATGGACCTAAGAAACAAGCCGGTGTGGCCATACTAATTTCTAACAAAGTTGACTTCAAACTAAAATCAATAAGAAGAGATGGAAAGGGACACTTTATACTCATAACAGGAAAAATCCTTCAGAATGAAGTCTCAATCCTGAATATCTATGCCCCTAACATAAAAGCTCCCACATATGTAAAAGAAACACTTCTAGAACTCAAGGCAGCCATCAAACCACACACACTAATAGTTGGAGACTTCAACACTCCTCTCTCACCAATGGACAGGTCAATCAGACAGAAACCTAACAGAGAATTGAAAGACTTAATGGAGGTAATGAACCAAATGGACTTAACAGACATCTATAGAACATTCCACCCAAATAGGAAAGAATATACCTTCTTCTCTGCGGCTCATGGAACCTTTTCGAAAATTGACCATATACTTGGTAACAAAGCAAACTTCCACAGTTACAAAAAAATATTAGTAACCACCTGTGTCTTATCGGATCACCATGGATTAAAATTAGAAATCAACAACAATGCCACCCCCAGAAAGCTCACAAACTCATGGAAACTGAACAGTCAACTACTGAACCACACCTGGGTCAAGGAAGAAATAAAGAAAGAAATTAAAGTCTTTCTTGAATTTAATGAAAACCAAGACACAACATACTCAAACCTATGGGACACAATGAAAGCAGTGCTAAGAGGAAAGTTCATAGCACTAAGTGCCCACTTAAAGAAAACGGAGAAAGCACTCATTGGTGACTTAACAGCAAACCTGAAAGCTCTGGAAAAAAAAAGAAGCAGACTCACCTAGGAGAGTAGAAGACTGGAAATAATCAAAATGAGGGCAGAAATCAACAATATAGAAACACAGAAAACAATCCAAAGAATCAATGAAACAAAAAGCTGGTTCTTGGAGAAACTCAACAAGATTGACAAACCCTTAGCCAAACTAATCAAACGGCAGAGGGAGAACACGCAAATTAATAAGATCAGAAATGAAAAGGGGGACATAATCACAGACACAGAGGAAATTCAGAGAATCATTAGATCTTACTACAAAAGCCTGTATGCCACAAAATTGGAAAATGTAAAAGAAATGGACAGTTTTTTACATAAATACCATATACCAAAGTTAAACCAGGACCAGATAAATGCTCTAAATAGTCCTGTTAGTCGCGAAGAATTAGAAACTGTTATCAGAAACCTCCCTACCAAAAAGAGCCCAGGACCAGATGGTTTCAATGCGGAATTCTACCAGAACTTCCAAGAAGACCTAATACCTATACTCCTTAAGGTATTTCATAATATAGAAACACAAGAGTCACTGCCATATTCCTTCTATGAAGCTACAGTTACCTTGATACCTAAACCACACAAAGACTCAACCAAGAAAGAGAATTACAGGCCAATATCACTCATGAACATTGACGCAAAAATTCTCAATAAAATACTGGCAAACCGAATCCAAGAACACATTAGAAAAATTATCCACTATGATCAAGTAGGCTTCATGCCATAGATGCAGGGCTGGTTCAACATACGAAAATCTATCAATGTAATCCATCAGATAAATAAACTGAAGGAAAAAAACCATATGGTCATCTCATTAGATGCTGAAAAAGCATTTGACAAAATTCAGCATCCTTTTATGATAAAGGTCTTGGAGAGATTAGGGATACAAGGGTCATTCCTAAATATAATAAGAGCTATTTACAGCAAGCCGACAGCTAACATCAAATTAAACGGAGAGAAACTCAAGGCTATCCCACTAAATTCAGGAACACGACAAGGCTGTCCACTCTCTCCCTGTCTCTTCAATATAGTACTTGAAGTTCTAGCAATAGCAATAAGACAACATAAGGGAATCAAGGGGATTCGATTTGGGAAGGAAGAAGTTAAACTTTCGTTATTTGTAGATGATATGATAGTGTACATAAGCGACCCCAAAAACTCCACCAAAGAACTCCTACAGCTGATAAACTCCTTCAGTAACGTGGCAGGCTACAAGATCAACTCCAAAAAAATCAGTCACCCTCCTTTACACAAAGGATAAGGAAGCAGAGAGGGAAATCAGAGAAGTATCACCTTTCACAATAGCCACAAATAGCATAAGATATCTGGGAGTAACTCTAACCAAGGAAGTGAAGGATTTATTTGACAAGAACTTTAAGTCTTCGAAGAAAGAAATTGAAGAGGATACCAGAAAATGGAAGGATCTCCCCGGCTCATGGATTGGAAGGATCAACATAGTAAAAATGGCAATTCTACCAAAAGCAATCTATAGATTCAATGCAATCCCCATCAAGATCCCATCAAAATTCTTCACAGATATTGAGAGGACAATAATCAACTTTATATGGAAAAACAAGAAAACCAGGATAGCCAAAAAAGTCTTATACAATAAAGGTACTTCTGGAGGCATTACCATCCCTGACTTCAAACTCTATTACAGAGCTACAGTATTGAAAACAGCTTGGTATTGGCATAAAAACAGAGAAGTTGACCAATGGAATCATATAGAAGACCCGGATCTTAAACCACAAACCTATGAACACCTGATTTTTGATAAAGGAGCCAAAAGTACACAATGGAAGAAAGAGGGCATCTTCAACAAATGGTGCTGGCATAACTGGATGTCAACGTGTAGAAGAATGAAAGTAGATCCATATCTATCACCATGCATAAAACTCAAGTCCAAATGGATTAAAGACCTCAATATTAATCTAAACACACTGAGCTTGATAGAGGAGAAATTGGGAAGTACTCTACAACAAATGTGCACAGGAGACCGTTTCCTACGCATAACCCCAGCTGCACAGACATTAAGGGCAACATTGAATAAATGGGACCTCCTGAAGCTGAGCAGCTTCTGTAAAGCAAAGGACATTGTCACTAAGACACAAAGGCAGCCTACTGACTGGGAAAAGATCTTCACCAACCCTGCAACTGACAAAGGTCTGATCTCTAAAATATATAAGGAACTCAAGAGACTAGACTTTAAAATGCTAATTAACCCAATTAAAAAATGGGGTGCTGAACTGAACAGAGAATTTTCAACAGAAGAAGTTCAAATGGCCAAAAGACACTTACGGTCATGCTCAACCTCCTTAGCTATTAGGGAAATGCAAATCAAAACAACTTTGAGATATCATCTTACACCTGTCAGATTGGCTAAAATCCAAAACACCAATGATAACCTTTGCTGGAGAGGTTGTGGGGTAAGGGGTACACTAATCCATTGCTGGTGGGAATGCACACTTGTGCAACCACTTTGGAAAGCAGTGTGGCGGTTTCTCAGGGAATTTGGGATCAACCTACCCCAGGACCCAGCAATTCCACTATTGGGAATCTACTCAAGAGATGCCCAATCATACTACAAAAGCATTTGCTCAACTACGTTCATAGCAGCATTATTTGTAATAGCCAGATCCTGGAAACAACCTAGATGCCCTTCAGTGGAAGAATGGATGAAGAAACTGTGGAATATATACATGCTAGAATACTACTCAGCAGTAAAAAACAATGACTTCTTGAATTTTGCATGCAAATGGATGGAAATAGAAAACACCATTCTGAGTGAGGTAACCCAGACCCAAAAAGATGAACATGGATGTACTCACTCATAATCGGTTTCTAGCCATAATTAAAGGGCATCGAGCCTATAATTTGGGATCCTTGAGAAGATAATAAGAAGGTGAACCCCCCCCCAAAAAAAAGATATAGTAATCCTCCTGGATATTGGAAGTAGACACGATCGCCAGGCAAGAATTGGGAACTTGAGGGTGGGGCAAGAAGCAGCCAAGGTAAGATGCGGAAAGAAAAGCGTGAAGGGGAGAATGGGGGGAGCTTGGAGGAATGGGATGCTTGGGATACAGGAAGGGTGGATATGGGAGCAGGGAAGCATATATCTTAATTTAGGGAGCCACCTGAGGGTTGTCAAGAGTCTTGACCCTAGAGGGGTTCCCAGTTTTCTAGGGAGACGCCCCCAGTTAGTTCCTTGGGCAGCTGAGGAGAGGGAGCCTGAAAAGGCCAGTTCCTATAGCCATACTGATGAATTTCTTGCATATCACCATAGAACCTCCACCTGGCGAGAGATGAAGAAAATGACTGAGCCCCACATTGGAGCACCGGACTGAGCTCCCAAGGTCCTGATGAGGAGCAGAAAGAGAGAGAACATGAGAAAGAAAGTCAGGACCGTGAGGGAACCTCCACCTGGCGATAGATGAAGAATATGATTGAGCCCCACATTGGAGCACTGAACTGAGCTCCCAAGGTCCTGATGAGGAGCAGAAGGAGAGAGAACATGAGAAAGAAAGTCAGGACCGTGAGGGGTGTGTTCACCCATGGAGACGGTGGGACAGAACTAATGGGAGATCACCAACTCCAGTTGGAATGGGACTGATGGAACATGAGACCAAACCGGACTCTCTGAATGTGGCCAACAGTGGGGGCTGACTGAGAAGCAAAGGACAATGGTGCTGGGCTCTGATTCTTCTGCATGGACCGGCTCTCTGGGAGCCTTCTCAGCTTGGTCGATCACCTTCCTGGACCTGGGGGGAGTTGGAAGGACCTTGGTCTTAACATAGAGTAGGGAACCCTGATGGCTACTTGGCCTGGAGAGGGAGGCAGGGCGGGTATGGGTGGAGGGGAGGAGAGGGAAGGGGGAGGAGGAGGGGAGGAGATGGAAATTTTAAATATAAAAAAACCATAAAAAAACAACATAAAATACAAACAAACAAACACCCACAAAAAAGAAAAACTCTCTCAGACGTCTCAGTGAAGCAGGACTCGTACAGCCCTACCTGGAACTGAGAGGTCTAAAAGTGAAGGGCAGTGGTCTAACTGCTGCCCAATGGGCAGGGCCTTGGGCAAGGCAGGTCTGGATGCTCCCCAAGCTCCGGAGTCTCTGCAGACTTTGCTCTTTCTCAGCCTCCATCTGCCCAACTTACTAGCTACAGGAGCCTGGATGAAGAATTAACCTCTCGATTTCTTCTGTGAAGTGAGGATAAAATTAGTTTATCCTAAAGGGATCCAAGCACTCATAGGGATGATAGGATTAAATGTGGATGCTTACAGACTGAGGCCAAAAGCCTGGCCCTAGCTTTTATGACTAGATCATCGCCAGCGAGTGTTCCCAGCTCCTGCAGGGCCCTGTCATTCCTGTGCCTGCCCAGAGAGAACTGGATTAATCTCCTGCTGTTACAGAAGGTGTTGCCATCTACACTGGTTTCTTCCTTCACTGGGTGCTCTGGACACCGATTCTCCAGGACAACTAGGGCCAGTCAGAGGAGAGCCAGGGGCAGTCTCTGCTGTCCGAGGAATAGTTGGTAATTTTCACCCGTCTTTCTCGAGGAAAGACCCCTACTTTCCTCATGGCTGCAGGGAGGAAAACTTTCTTCCTTTCACACATGTTAGGTGCAGTCACGTGGTCAGCTGGGAGGGAAGGGTGCTCAAAAGTCTCGCTTCTATGGGCAGATGAGTCCAGTCTCCAGAATGCAAGACAGTGACAGCCTGTCCTTCCTGGGCATCCTCAAAGACTTTACAAATTCCTTCTGGAGGACTTCTGGTACCAGACTCCCGGACAGCAGGATCTCTAGGACACTATGAATTCCACAGTGCTCCAGTTTCGTGTGAGTGTGTGCATACATGCTCATGTGTGCGCGCGTGTGTGTGTACATGCTTATATGTGTGCAAGTACATGTGTGTGTATGCATGCACTCCCATTTGATTGTAGAGGCCAGACATCAACCTCAAGTACTGCTCTCAAGTGCTATCTGCCTTGGGTTTTGAGACAGGGTCTTTTACCTGGCCCAGAACTTTCTGATTCAGCTAAGCAGGCGGCCAGTGAGCTCTCAGAATCTGCCTGTGAACACTGCCCTCAGTACTGGCACACACACACACACATGAGCATGCACACATGCGCACACACATGCACATGCATGAGTGCGCGCACACACACACACACACTGACTGTCAGGGACCATTTTCCTAAAGGATAGATTTGTCAGGGACCATTTTCCTAAGGATAGATTTGTCAGGGACCATCGTCCTTACAGGGATAGCAGAGGTCTGCGGCAAACCCCCCTGGCCAGCAGGGAAGAACAACCACCGAGTCGAGGATTCTTCTCAAATCACGCTTTATTGGAGCCTCTTGGTTAAGGGAGAGCTGAAAGCGAGGGGCCCCGAGCACCAAACGGCAGCTGCTTATATAGGGAGAGTGGACACGGGTCGTGCCTGCGGGAGGTTCTGTCTAGAGCCTTGCCTAATATGGAGTTGTTTACTCGGCACTGCAGGGGCTCAGCGCCATCTTGTGATGGTGGCCGGCAAATCGGCTCCCTGCAGAGGTCATTGCCCTAAGGATGTTTACAGAGAACCCACCCCTCATCCCACTATCTTGAGAGCTATCCCTTAAAGGAACCCGCCCCTTACTCCAATGCTAATGGATCACATCTGTTAACGGAACCCGCCCCTTACTCCAATGTTAATGAATCACATGCTTTGGCTTACACCAGGTGCTGGCTGATGACCTTCAGTTACCCCGGCAGAGTTCCTGCCTACCCCTACCTCCACCCCATTCAAGGGTATATAAGCTGTAACTTTCACCCCAATAAATGGAGACCTTGACAATAGAATCTTGCTTGGTCTCCTTCCTCTTCTTCAGCCCATGTCTTGCAGGCTAGCAGGGTCCTTCAGAGGACCCTGAATAGCTGACCCGCCAAGCGGGGGTTACAGTGGCGCCCGAACAGGGACCCTGAAGTACGGCCAACTAACAGGATGAGGTGCAGTCCCGGGACGAAGGAAAATAAGATCCTGACCAGCTGTGATACTCGGACAGGTCTGCAGGACAGAGGTAGGCGCAGGTTCGTTGTCGTCTATAGGACATTGGACAATTGCTTCCAAAGGAAGAGAAATTCGTAGAGGAATTTCAACAGTCACTTAGGGAGAGAGGAGTAAGAGTTAAAAAAAGAGAGATTTAGCTAAATTCTTTTGTTTTATAGATGAAAAATGCCCCTGGTTAATTTTAACCAGCCCAGGAATTCATCCCCAGACATGGGACAAGGTAGGGAAAGATCTTAGTAAAATGTTAAAAAATGGAGACCCCGTGCTGGAGGCTGTCCTCAGTTACTGGGCTCTTATTAGAGATGTAGCATAGAGAAAAAAATGTAGAAAAGCGGGACAAAAGTTAAATAGGGAGTAAAACTTTGTAAATAAGTTATAATGGGGATAAGGAAAAAGTATTCAGTTATATATGTTAGTAACTAAAGGGTGTAAGAATGGAGCAGGAACAATGGCAGAGTTATTGAGAATCAGTAAGTGTGATAGATGTAGAGTTGCAACTTTTATTGCATGCTAAATGAGTAAAAAAGGTAAAGAAAAAATGATTTTTGTGAGGAGCCACGTGCACACAGTCAGCTAACCTAACTCACCTGCGGGTAAAAGGCAAGCAGAAGCAAGAGTAAGTTTAGAGAGCAAATTTAACCTCACACAGTCGATAGAACAGAGGAGATGATTCAAAAATTCTCCTAATTTTATGATTTACAAGTTAAAATAAAAAAGATAGTTAAAAATCCGCCCTCCAGAGCTCGGGAAGGCAGTCTAACTAATACTAACAGGCAAAGTGAGCCTGTGTTCTACCCCCTGCCATGCGTTGCAGCTTCAGCTAAAGGAAAAAAGACAGGTTTAAATTAAGGTAGCCTCTGAGATAAGCAGGTTAAAATGCTTTTTCACTTCACAATTTTGCTTCTTTGTCAAAAATCTGCTGTTTGTAAGCAGATGAATTTGTATCCAAGGTGGATTGATTTCAGTACTGTGGTAAAGTTTAAAGTCAGAGATTGTAATACATTCTAAAGTTTCTTGATTGTACAGGATTTTAAGATTGTTTAGGCTATCCTAAGTTTTTGTGAGTTTTGTGAGAAATGTTGCTATAATTTTTAATGGACATTTACACTGAATCTTTAGATTGCTTTCAGTGAGATTGTCATTTTTGCTGTGTTTCTTCTACTTTCCCAAGAAAATAGGAGATCTTTTTATTTTCTAATGTCTTAATTTTTTCTTAAGAGTTAAAGTTCTTATCATACAAGTTTTTCCATTTGTATGGCCCGCTCTTGGGTGGGAGTCGAGTTATCTCAGCTTGTAGTCCTTTCCTGCTGCCATGTGTTGCTTCAGGTTGGACTGCTGAGACTCAGGCCTCTTACTAAATTTATCAAGGGCCAGAGTTATACTCTAACAAGTGAAAATGGTAAAAATAAAAAAAAAATTTACCCCTTCACAAGCAGAAATGACAGGATCCAAACTTCTGTCCTGCTTGCTTAGAGCTACTCCAAGATATTTTATGGTATTTATGGCTATTTAAAAGGATGATGTCTCATCCTACGTGTAAAAGAGATACATTTGGGTTGTTTTCCGATTCTGACTATTATTAAGTAATTCTGCTGTAAGCATAGCTGAGCACATGTCCTTATGGTATGGTTGAAAAACTTTTGTATTTAGGCCCAAAAAGGGGTATTGCTGAGTTTTAAGGTAGATAATCTGCCTAATTTTAAAAAATAACCATACTATGATCCAAAAGCGGCTGTGCTAGTTTACACTTCCAGCAATGGAGTTTTTTCTTTACCCACATTTTCTTAAGTATAAGTTGTTAGTAATAATTTTTAATCTTGGTCATTTTTACAAGGATAAGATGAAATCTCAGAGTTTTGATTTGCATTTCTCTAATGGCTAAAGGATGTTATGTTTGAGCATTTTTTTTAAGTGTCTCTCAGTCACTTTTAAGTTCGTCTGTTGAGAGTTTTCAGTTTGTCTGTAACAAATATATATATATATATATATATATATATATATATATATATTTTGGTTTTTCGAGACAGGGTTTCTCTGCAGCTTTTTTAGAGCCTGTCCTGGAACTAGCTCTTGTAGACCAGGCTGGCCTCGAACTCACAGAGATCCGCCTGCCTCTGCCTCCCGAGTGCTGGGATTAAAGGCGTGCGCCACCACCGCCCGGCCTGTAACAAATATTTTTATTGGATTAATTTTTTAATAACTAATTTCCTGAGTTCTTCATATATTTTTGGAATGGGTTTATGATAAATAAAAATCTTTTCCCATTCTATAGGCTGATATTATGTTTGTTATACAAAAGTTTCTCAATTCAGGAGATATAATTTATTGTTTCTCCCAATGTTTGTGCCACTGAGGCTATGTTTAAGATATGGCAAAGTGTACTTCTAATTTTTTCTCTGTGAGGTTCAATGTAATTTTTATATGTTGAGGCCTTTGACTCATTTAAACTTGAATTCTGTACATGGAGATGGATGTGGATCTATTTTTATTCTTCTACATGTCGATCATTAGTTAAAATGCTTCCTTTTTTCCATTTTCCTATCTGCTAGACAGACTTGCAACTTAAGAGGAGGATAGTTTACAAACTTTTAATTAAATATACAATAGTTAAAGCCCTAGTTATAATATTCTTATGGGAGATATTGAGCCAATAGGTAAAATTCTTCAAAAAACAATGAGCCAATTTCCAATAAAAAGATTAAAAAAGCTGCCTAACAGGTACTCAAACAGGTAAAGTGTACAATAATGTATAAGTACAGTATATTACAGCTATGGCAAATTGTGTATTAAGTGTAAAACTTATTCAACAACAGTTTTATGAAAAAGCAAAATGCTGCTTTTGGGTAAACCTTCCCAGTTTTGCCAGTTAAGATATTAAAGTCTTAAATTAGAGGCAGAAGCTGCATTTATAAGGGTAGAAGAAACTATCTCCCAGCAAGGCTCAGGATATTTTGATCCTAAAAAAATCCTTTATCTATTGACATTTGCCACTGATTATATGCCATCAGGGCTCCTGTGGCAAGAGGAGCAGCCGCTTCTTTGGATACATGCGCCTGCTACCTCATCCAAGGTTTTGCCCTTCTATCCCTTTTTAGTGAAGCATACCATCTCTAAATTAATGGCACAAGAGACCCTTTACCCCATAAAAGACAATGCCAAGACAGTATTGGCCCAAGCTCCCTTTGTGCTCAATTTCTTAACTTTGGACAATCAAGGGCAGTCCGCTGTGGACAGATTGTGGCACCATTCTACCCAATCTACTTATGCACAAGCCCTATGGAAGGACCCCCTGTTGGGAGTCTGGGCTGGCCCTGACCCTATGCTTATTTGGGAAAAAGGCCATGCGTGTATTTATGATACCAAGGCTCTTTAAAAACAACTTAAAAAAGTTACAAACAGATCCTGATGCAAACAGATCTGACATGATAACATCAAGCTGATCTTTACTAATACAAGGTAAAAAAGCCCTTACAATGCATTATAAAAAAAACCCGACCTATATATATTTGGGGTCGAGGATATGTTTGTGCCGTGTGTCACAGAAAAAAAAATAAAGCTGGACCTGATGATGTCATAGCTGCGGACACCCCATGGAGGAGTTCGAGGAGAGACTAGTTGGAGGAAATCCTCATCCAGTCTTCCCTGCCCCCATGGAGAGAAGTGCCTGATAGCAGGACCAGCTATGCCACTCTACACATCCCGCCTCCAGAGATTCAGCTGAGATAATTGCCAAGATATTCTTCAGGTAGCTGAATCCAGCTCACCCCATCCAGGAATCCCACCTGCCCTGAAGCACAAACGCTGAGATGCTTCCAGACCTGAGACGCAGACACAGATGCCCTGCTGAGATGACCTGACCATTGGTGACTACAATTTTCTGCAGTTTGAATTCTGTTTGCTTTGGAGCTAAGATGCAGACTTAACATCTGACTGTTTTAATCTTTGGGACACAAAACTCATTTTGATTAAAATCTTAACTCCTCTTCACTTAAGAAAGGGAAAGAGCAGGATTTTAACTGTTGCTCAGAGACTGGAACTGATGGTGTTTTGATATAACAATGTCTGTCATTGTACTCTTACTGGAATTGACCTAATGATATCTGTAACTGCTTATAGATGTTGGGAAAAGTTTGACACACCCTGTAAAATGTTTGGGTTTAATGCATATGCTAAAAATTTTAGATTTTGCCACATAAAACCCAGAGATATGTGTGCCTGCCCATGATAGGCATGCACACCAGCAAAAGGGGTGCGAGGCAAAGCACTGCAGGGAGAGGACCACGCATTCTGTCTCTCTACCCTTGCTACAGACCCCAAACCCTTTAGACCTTGGAATCCCTGAAAAAAAAATTTTGGCAAGCAGCACTCATAATCTCATGGTGGAATAGACACTTAGGAAGGAATTTATACCAAAAGGTGAATACTGGGTTTGGAAGGTACCCTTTCTTCTTGTCCAGAGATGGAGTCATTGGTGTCCAATATCTTTTATACCTTTTGTTTTAGAAGTTCCTCGCAGTCTTTTCATTAATAGTCCACGCAGAGGCCCAATGACGGGAATATTGTGGAGCCCTCCCCTGAACAGCACATCATACAGAGGCCGTACAGGCCGGCTCAACATGGCATGATGTCAGGGGATGAGGATTGCCCTCCACATAGCCTAAGACAGGGACCCTGCATTCAAAGACCTGCTTACTTTGGTCTTGCTAGATACCTTTTTGAGGAGCTTCTAGGACGGGCAGCTGATGGTGGGACCGCCTCCAACCTAAGACAGGGCCCTGGGAACCCTATGACGGGTAATGGGGAGAAAAACCTGGTCCCCACTTGACCTAAGATGAGCCCTCATCGCAGGCCATCATTAAGGGCCAAAATAAAAAATATATAATTAAGACACCCCACTGTTCCCAGGAGAGGATAGGAGACTCCACTCGAGAGAAGGGTCCTCCTTGTCCCAGTCCCTTCTCCTATAGGTCTGACTACGTGGTTAGATTCTGACCAGTGTTCTCCACTTATTAGCTGCCTGCCTTAATAAAAGGAAGGGGGATTTGTCAGGGACCATTTTCCTAAAGGATAGATTTTTCAGGGATCATTTTCCTAAGGATAGATTTGTCAGGGACCATCATCCTTACAGGGATAGCAGAGGTCATTGCCCTAAGGATGTTTACAGAGAACCCACCCCTCATCCCACTATCTTGAGAGCTATCCCTTAAAGGAACCTGCCCCTTACTCCAATGCTAATAGATCACATCTGTTAACGGAACCTGCCCCTTACTCCAATGTTAATGAATCACATGCTTTGGCTTACACCAGGTGCTGGCTGATGACCTTCAGTTACCCCGGCAGAGCTCCTGCCTACCCCTACCTCCACCCCATTCAAGGGTATATAAGCTGTAACTTTCACCCCAATAAATGGAGACCTTGACAATAGAATCTTGCTTGGTCTCCTTCCTCTTCTTCAGCCCATGTCTTGCAGGTTAGCAGGGTCCTTCAGAGGACCCTGAATAGCTGACCCGCCAAGCGGGGGTTACAACTGACCTTCCTATGTACATTCTGAGGCTAGAACTCAAATCCTCATGCTTGCACGCCAAGCACTGTACTGAGCCACCCTCCCAGCACAACACTGCCGCACTCTCTAAGCCCTCTCTCCAGACTAAGCCACCACTCTCTGCAGTCCCAACTGAGGGCATCTCAGGTCCATCCACTAAGCCTAGTTGTCTCCGGGATCAAGAGCAGGATGGACTTTTGTCATTCGTCTTCGTATGAACCTTTGAATTCCAGCTCAGCCCAAGTCACTCAGGACAGAAAGCAGAGGTGCTGGTTGCCAGGGTCTAGGGCTAGGGATGTCAGCAGAGAGCCTTAGGGGGGTCAGGGAGATCTGGGGTTAATGGTAGCTTAGCTGCAGGTGGCCTTCAACACCTGATCTCTCAGCCACAGTTTTCCTACCTACAAAACAGGGCTTCCAGCGCAGAGCCCGAATAGGGACTTTAGAGAGACAACCTACAGTATATTCAGGTCTCCTAGGTGCGTGACAGCCTGTGCGCCCAATTCCTGTTCCCCAGCAGAATGTCCCAAAGACTTCAATTTTGTTCAAGGGCCTCTCTCAACCCTTCGACTCTCTAGAAGGCACAGGGATCGGCAGGTCAAGATGGAGGCTCACACGGGGATAACAACAGGCTAGAAGGAAGACAGGCTCTAACCTTGTTTTGTTCTTTTACATACCTTTGCTGCAGGCCTCTGAGGCCCTCCTTGTCTTTACTTTCTGCAAGTTCTCTGCTGCCCCCTGGTGGACAGGAGGCATCCCAGCACAATTCCAAACAGGTTTGGAGGCCAAAGCTGAGGAGGCTCAGTGACCTGTGCTCAGAATAACGTGGCTGCCTCAAGCCCACCCACTGTGGGGATGTGTTCACAGGTGTCTGCTGTGTCACCTGAGTGAGCACTCTCCTGTTCCGATGTTTGGCTGAAACAGCTGACACCACGGAGGGACAGGACTGGGGCTGATACTGGGGACCGATACTCAAGTCTCTAGGTGGTACCCCAACTCCTTTTTTTCTTTGATAGTCTCAGGTATTCCAGTTCTGGCCTTAAATTTTATATGTAGCTGAGAATGACCTTGAACTCCTGACCCTCTTCCCTCGACCTCTCAAGTGATGGAATTATAATATGTACCATTATGCCCAGTTTATGTAGTTGTTGGGATTCGAACCCAGGGCCTCAAGCATACTAGGAAAGCCCTTTACTTATGGAGATAGAACAGCAGCCTGAATTTGCTTTTGGGCACAGAGTGGGGAGTGAAAAGCAGAGCGTGGAGCTCAGCTGGGCAGTGAGGACCTCCTCTGTCCACTCCCATAGCGTCCCTCCCCCCACTTCCCTCTGGCGGCTTTGAAGGGATAGCCCATTACAGGACAGCAGGCAGGGCCTCCACCTTGCTGTGCTCTTCCACACTAAGCTTGCTCCTACCCTGAGGGCCCTGTTGGTTCAGTGTCCAGTCCTTTCTCTTCTTGGAGGCCTCCTGAACTCTTACAGTCCCCTAACTCCTATCCTGTCCCCTTATTGATCTCTCCTGACCCCAGATATGACCTCTACCACCTCCTGAACATGAGCAACCACGTGACCCCAGACAAGGAGCAAGCCCCAGGCCTGGCAGTTCTGCAGGTCCCCAGGCCCAGTCACCCCTCTTTCCTCTAAATTCTCATTGTAGGTATGTTCATAATTTTAATTGAAATATTTTTCACGTGTATTTATTTTATAAGCCTGCACGTGTGCACATGAGTGTAGGAGTCAGAGACAACTTGCCGTAGTCAGTCCTATCCTTCCATCGTGTGGGTGAACATGAGTGTACACATGAGTACATGAGTGTGCACATGAGTGTAGGAGTCAGAGACAACTTGCTGTAGTCAGTCCTATCCTTCCATCGTGTGGGTGAACATGAGTGTACACATGAGTACATGAGTGTGCACATGAGTAGGAGTCAGAGACAACTTGCTGTAGTCAGTCCTATCCTTCCATCGTGTGGGTGAAGTCATGGTCAGGCTTGGCAGTTAGCACCGCTACTGTCTGAGCCTCCTCACCTGTCCTGGTATATATAATATATAATATATATATATATATATATATATATATTGTATCCAAAATGCATTTCTCTCTCCATTTTCCTCTTCTGGGACATTTGCGACTTTGTCCCCATTGATGAAATGACTTTCTTTCTGGGACCTCCCTCCCTGTGCGCTCATGTCTGTGTCCCCCTCCCCTGGCCTCTGATCCCCATCACTATACCCTGCCTTAGGTCATTTCCTCATTTGCCTGCCTCCTTCTCAAACCCAGTCAGGATCCCTATTCTGTCCCTAGTGACAAGCTAGAAAGAATGAATGCTTGAATAGCTATGATGTGAGAATGGGGGTATCGGCTTTTGGGGGCCCCACTAGGGCCATAAGCTGACCTTGAACAAGTCCCTTCCCCAGTGTGTTCATCTAATGTCTACTGTGCTGGGTACCCTCGAGGTTCCTGGGGATGCAACATCCTCTCCACCTTCAAATCGTCCCAGAATACTGATGATTCCTGTGAACTCTGGGCCCCAAGGGAGGGCAGGGCCCTTAGCTTCCACACTCTACTCTGAGAAGCAAAGGAGAAGCGGGGATGGGATCCTAGGCCTGCCTGTCTCCTGTAGCCACTGTTAATGTTTACAAGTGGTTCAAAGTCCAGATGGCCTTGACTGACTGTCCCCTCTGTTTGCTCTGGTTAATAATCTCAGGAGTGCAAACATCTGGAGCAAGAGGAGAGATCACCACCCCTGGCCATCCTCTGGGCACCCCACCCCCCATTTACACCCATGGGTGTGTTGAACAGTGAGTAAATCAACTTCCTGGACCACCCTCCCTCACGGCAGCAGGTTGTTCTGCATGTACAGGCTGGTCCCAAAGAGTCTGAGATCAGAGATGAGCACTTTAGGCTTTGTGGCCTGCCAGGAAGGTCAGAAAGGTCATGTTGGGGGCACCGACTGCTCTGCCAGAGGCACCAGGTTCAATTCCCAGCACCCACTTGGTGGCCCACATCTGCCTCTTTTGTCCTCCAAGTGACTCTGCTTTCTCGTTTACAGGTTAGGAAGAGGGAGAGCTGTCCCAAGCTTCCAGAGGACAAGTTCACCTCCATGTGCCCACCACTAGCCAAGCATGAAAGACTGAGAAACTGGGCTGCCAAGATGCCTTAGTGGGCAAGGGCTTGTGTCAACCTGGAGGACCCAGCTCCCATCCCTGGAGCCCGCATGGCGGAAGGAGAGAACCGCCTCCTGCAGGTCGTCCTCTGGCCTCCACGTGTGCCTCCGCTACAGCACATGCTCTGTGGCATGCGTACTCCTGCAATACTATTTCCACATGCAAATAACCAGTTTTAATTGTTTTATTGAGCTCTACATTTTTCTCTGCTCCCCTTCTTTCCTCTCCCCTTCCCCTTCAACCATCTTTCATGGTCCTCATGTTCCAATTTACTCAGGAGATTTTGTCTTTTTCTACTTCCCATGTAGATTAGATCCATGTATGTCTCTCTTAGGGTCCTCATTGTTGTCTAAGTTCTCTGGGATTGTGAATTGTAGGCTGGTGTTCTTTGCTTTATGTCTAAAGGTCACTTATGAGTGAGTACATATTTGTCTTTCTGGGTCTGGGTTACTCAATATGATGTTTTCTAGATCCATCCATTTGCCCACAAATTTCATGATGTCATTATTATTTTCTATTGTTTAAATATACCACAGTTTCCTTATCCATTCTTTTTTTTAATGCTGCAGAAAATTCATATAAAAAAAATAGAAGCAAATGACACTCATAGGAACAAAGGAAGAACAGTGTCCAGAGGGCCATAAGTGTCGCCATAGATTCTGCCTGATCCTTGTTTTCCTTCTTTCCAGGCTTGAGGTGATCATTTGAAGTCCAGTAACAACAATATTGGCCTTTATTTTGGATCTTCATTTTCCCATTGACTTGAAACTTTATTTTACACATTTGTCTAATCGATATATTGGAAAGAAGAACTCTTATCTTTTAAAATGCCCCTCACTCAGTGCCTTCCAGAGAACACCAGTGACACCTCTTAAGAGAAGACCTCTGATCATTGATTAGCTTAGCTTTCCAGTGTGTTCTGGAAAAAAAAAACCCTCTGCTGTGAACAGAGAAAGACAGTATATCTGCGTCGGGAGCAAAGTCAAGTGTCTGAGGAAATGGTGCTGTCTCTACTTGTGAGCTGTCGCACTTCCGGAAGGATCCTTATCCATTCTTCAGTCGAGGGGTATTTAGGTTGTTTCCAGGTTCTGACTATGACAAACAATGCTGCTATGAACACAGTTGAGCACATGTCCTTGTGGCACGATTGAGCATCCTTTGGATATATACCCAAAAGTGGTATTGCAGGGTCTTGAGGTAGGTTGTTTCCTAATTTTCTGAGAAATTGCCACAGTGATATTCAAAGTGGCTGTACCAGTTAGCATTCCCACTAGCAATACAGGAGTGTTTCCTTTACCCCACATTCTCTTCAGCATAAGTTGTCATTATTGTTTTTGATCTTGGCCATTCTTACAGGTGTAAGATGGGATCTCAGAATTTTTATTTTAATTTTCATTTTTCTACATATTAATATCCAGTTATGCCAGCACCATTTGTTGAATGTTTTCTTTTTTTCATTTGATATCTTTTGCTTCTTTGTAAAAAACTCAGGTGTTCGTAGGTATGTTGATTGATACCTGGGTTTTTGATTTGGTCCCATTGGTCCTCCTGTCTGTTTTTATGCCAATATCAGACTGTTTTCAGTACTGTAGCTCTGTAGTAGAGTTTAAAGTCAGGGACTGTGATGCCTTTAGAAGTTTCTTTATTGTACAGGATTGTTTTGGCTATCCTGAGATTTTTGCTTTTCCATATGAAATTGAGTATTATTCTTTCAAGGTCTGTGAAGAATTTTGCTGGGATTTTGATAGGCATTGCATTGAATCGATAGATTGCTTTTGGTAAGATTGCCATTTTTGCTATGTTAATTCTACCTACCCAAGAGCATGGGAGATCTTCCCACTTTCTGGTGTCTTCTTCAGTTTCTTTCTTCAAAGATTTAAAGTTCTTTTCGAGTTACTCCAAGATATTTTGTTATTTGGGGCTATTGTAAAGGGTGATGTTTCTTTGATTTCTTTCAGTCCAATAAATTTTTTTTTTTAAAAAAATAGTCTGAGAATCAGGAACACAAACAAAGGTAAGACAGTTGCTGTCTTGAACTCTTTATGGAGGCTTTGGGCTTTCTAGCAACCAGAGCAAAAAAAAAAAAGATTAACATTTATGGGCAGGTTGTCTGTTACCGTGCATTGGAAAGCCTCTCATTTATAAATAGAACATATGTGCTCTGGATACCAGCAAAAGGGGACTGTGTCTGTCGGGCCTCACAGAAGGACAAAGCGCACCATTTGCTCAGGCATAGACTATGGGAAGGACCTCTGACTCTCTCAGGTGTCAGCTGTAACAGGGGCTACTTGCTGCATGCAGGAATCTGCCTCCAGAGGAGCAGGGAGGCAGGAAAGATGGTGGCTGGAACCCCTGGAGGAGAGAGAAGCATGTGGGGAGGGATCATAGTATCATGGACAGGAGTTTGAGCTCTGGAGACAAACAGATGAGGGTTTTAAAAATCTCCTTTTAGAATATGTAAATCACAAGGCTAAGAATAGAGCTCAGATGGTAAAGTCCTTTCCCAGCATGCACCAAGCCCTGGGTTTAACCCCCACCACAGCATAAACCAAGTGAGGTAGTGCGTGCCCGTGATCCTGACACTCTTAAGGTGGAGGCAGGAGGACCAGGTATCCAAGAGCAGTTCTGCCTATGAATGGAGTTCAAGGCTATCCATGCCTGTGATCCTGACACTCAGAAGGCAGAGGCAGGAGGACCAGATATCCAAGGGCAGTTCTGCCTACGAATGGAGTTCAGGCCATCCTGAGCTGTATAAATCCCTGTCTCAAGAAAAATTTTGTGGTTGCTGTTTTACATTGAAAGGTTACCATGTTACTCCCCTTGGGCTGCTGTTGCAAAAGACTCAAATCAGTAGGAGCTAAATGAAAGAAATGTGTCATCCTATTCAAACTTGCCTTAGCCAATCTCACCTAAAAGTGGAATCCTGTTCTGTGGTTCTTTCTGGATGGACATACATTTTGCAGAGGTTGTGAGTTACCCTACACAGACATTTCAGTCTCTTGCCCACTGGCTTTAACCCCTCAACCCTCACCCCAATCCAATGCTCTCCCTGCTTGTGGGTGAGGAAATGAGCCCTGAGAAGCTCAGCAACTTTTCCAAGCTCACACAGCAGGACGATCACAGGAAGCTGCCTGGCTTCAGAATCTCTGCCCTTGATCTCCTCCAGGCCTTCCCTTTCTCATGGTGTGGCGATGAGTCATTCCTGTCACTCCTGGGATGCTCATGACACACGTCTGTGAAAGGTGGAGGTGGGGTTCAACTGGATCCTGATACTCTCACTGTGAGAAACCAGTGTGGCTCCACGAAGGGACCACATCCTTCCTTGTTAAATTTATCTTAAAAGATATGAAAAGCTGGAGAAAAAAAACCTTATGGAGAAGGAAGCCAGGACCTGGTCTTGCTCTGCAGCCCCTTCCCCAGGCCTCGGTTTTGTCAGGTGAGAAACCGTACCTGGTAGCTTACTGGCGTGAGGTCCAGGGGAAGAGACTAGAGGAAACAGCCATTGCCTGTCTCCCCCATGCCCTGTGCTCCCTGGGGAGAGTTAGTTAGACCTACAAGGAAGCCTTTCTAGGGTCTGAACTTTATTGTGGTCAATGTCCCTTCTGAGTCAGGAGCCATGGCTTCCTGTCCACAGAGTTAGACCTGGGCCGGGCTGCAGGGATTGATTAGAACTGGCCCAGGACCCTGATTGGCCTTGGCTAAGCAGAGCAAACAGCAAGGTCATCACCCGCCTCTGACCCCTTCCCCAGCTTCATTCTGCAGCTACTGCTGGCAGGGAAGTTGTCCTTTGCTTCCACACCAAGCTGTGAGACATCAAAGGTTGAAGATCCCAGAGCCATGCAGGGTCTCAGGACCCTGTTCCTGCTATTGACTGCCTGCGTGGCTTCAAGGGCTGACCCAGACATCCAGGTTCAGGAGAATTTCAGCGAGTCCCGGGTAAGGCTGGTTTCTCTGGCTGAGATAGCCACAGTGGTGGCATATCCATGCCACTGGGCCTTGATGGCCAAGACCTGTCTGTCTTGGAGTGGCTGTCTTCCCGTCCTGTACACAATATCTCAATCCCTACAGGGCCTCCTGAACTATTAGGTGGGTTATTCTGGGATTCTCCAGAACTACAGCTCCCTCAGTGCCATTCTGTTGGCCCCCTGTGAGCCTAATGTCTTCCCACTCTGCCCTGTCCCATGGGTTCCCAGACGGCAGAATCCACATGGGGCAGGCGGCATAGGATGGGCATGGGCCTGTGAGATCATGAAAGAAGGAGAAGCAGGACATGGGTTGATGGGGTTGGGGGAATTGGGAAGTATGAGACTAAGGGCACCCTGGCCTGTGGCAGGCTAAGCACTTGTGCGTCTGTGTGTGTGTGCCAATATTTCATATGCATGGTGTGTGTGTGTGTGTGTGTGTGTTGTAGAGCCAGCAGCCCAGCTTTGTCCTGAAACCTAAAATGATAGGAGCAGGAGACCATGTCTCCATGGTCTATCTGCGGGGCTCTCAGAACTCTCCGAGTGATTTTCCATACCTCGGGACAAGGACCAGGTGTGCTGGAAAGTCAGCACCATCTGAACGGGGTCAAGAGGCCCTGTCAGGTTTGTAGTGTCTCCACGACACTTCTCCAGGCTGCCCACTAAGTGACAGACACTCTGCTGTGGAAAGTATAAAACCCAAGCCTCACACTCCTGAGCAGTGGCGGCTGGTGACCTCAGAGCATGAGTCTGGACCCCACTTGCCTACAGAGGTATCACAGGCACTTTAAATCTGTCAAGTAGGCCTTGTGTAAGGCCGGGGACACTGCACACCTCTGCCCTAACTGCTGTACCCGGAACTCCACCATCGACCGAATACACTGTCCCTTAAAGGGCTGGCCCTTGGAGGAGAGAAGGGGAATGTGGACATGTCTTCTCAAAGGCCCTGGGTAAATCCAGATCTTAGCTTGCGGTTCTTCCTAGATCTATGGAAAATGGTTCAACCTGGCGGTGGGCTCCACCTGCCCATGGCTGAGGAGGATCAAGGACAAGATGAGCGTAAGCACACTGGTGCTGCAAGGAGGAGCCACAGAAGCAGAGATCAGCATGACCAGCACCCGATGGCGGTAAGTGGGGGCACAGGAGCAACCAGGCCCTCCAATACCCTCACCTTGTCCTGGAAACTACAGTTAGGACCTTGCTTCTGAGTGTCCTCCCTCCCAAGCCTTCTGTGCCTCTCAAGGATCATGTCCCCAGCACTAGGCTTTGCTGTGCCACCTGCCTCTCCTTGGGGATTCCACAGCTGGAGAAGGAAACAACTATCCCATGGACCTAGCTGGAGAGCCTCAGGCCAGCTGGCCTAGGGTAGAGTCCCCAGACTACTCACTTCCTGCTACTGCAGAGCCATCATGAAGATCTGCCATTTCTCCAGGTCTCTCCCGCCTATCTTCTCTCCAGTGCTGCCACTGCAGCTCAAGCCTCCTTCCTTCCTTCCTTCCTTCCTTCGCCAGGAAGGAATTGGATAGGAGGAAGCAGCGGCCGAAGCCAAGAAGAAATAAGATCAAAGGAAAGAGAAAAAGGGAGGAAAGAGAAGAACAGCCAAACGGCAAAGCGCCGCGAGGCCTCACAAAAAGCCCGATCACCCGCCCTCCCCGCCACCCCCTCCTCGCCCGTCCCTTCTCTACACTCCTTCCTTTCCCCCTTCCTCCCTCCCCCCCCCTTTCCTTCCCTTCTTTCCCCCCTCCTCCCTCCCTCCCTCCCTCCTTTCTTCCTCCTTCCTCCCTTCCTTCCCATCTTCTTTCCTTTCTACCTTCAACCTCAATCTTTCCCTCTGATCCAGTTTTCACCCAACAACCAGAAAGGCCTTTTCAAAAAACCATCCCTGCTGAGGAGAACCTTCCATGGCTCCCTACTGACCAGAGTATTGAGAACGAAAGCTTGGCGCAGCCTCTGGGCCTGTTGGCACTTGCCTTTTCCTGCTCCATGCTCTCCTATGCAGCAAATTTTTGGGTTCCCAGGGCCCTTCACACCCTCAGTCCTCTAGGCACTATTTTCTGCCTCCCTGGCCTAATTCTGTGAGTCCTTGGGATGCTAGTTCTGTGTTGATTCTTCCAGGAAGCTCCCTTGGGCCCCAGGTTTAGGCCACATCACATGGCCTCTTGAGTACAGTGTTTCTACATACTGCCATGAATACACTGGTTGCATCTGGCCCTGGTTGGACTTCGTGGCTCCCATTACAAACCCCATAGAAGGACAGGGTGGTCTGGCTCTCCTCTGTGTCCCCAGAATGAAGCACAGAGCTGTTCACAGGACAGGGTGATTATGAATCAGCAATAACTAGACACGTTCCCTGAGGAGTGCTGAGTGATCCCAGCGATGGCCATGGGGCGTCTATGCCTCATCCCCATTTGGGACAGTAGGCAGTGGACGGATCACTGACCAGGGTAATGTGCAGCAATGACAGCAGCGCCTTTACTGCTTGCCCCTCAAGGAAGCATAAATGTATCTCTTTTCTCGGTCATGTACAAAAGGGGGACTTCTAAGGGTTAGATGACCATGAAATAAGATATTTGGAAATTTTCATTTCCAAGTAAACGTAAAGAGGACATTTTGGCTTGGTCATTACCAGGAGAGGTGTCTGCGAGGAGATCTCTGGAACATATGAGAAGACAGACATCAAGGGAAAGTTCCTTCACCGCAAACCCAGTGAGTGTGGGGACACACCACAGCCCTCCCTCCCCTTCTCGCCCTTCTCTGCCATCGCAGCCTTCCCTCTCACCCAGCCCTCCCTCAAATGGTTGGCACTCCACAGCTCCTCCCATTTATCATGTCCAGAATAATGCCAAGGATGATGTCAGCAGTTCCTCACCCGCAGGCCTCATGCTTGGAGCTAAGTGACAGAAGAATGAATTTACTCAGTTAGCAACTGTCTGTCGAATCTCCTCTGTGTGCCGAGTCAGGGTGCTTGAGATGAACACTGAATGTCTGACAGAAGGGTGGGAAACACTGAGTGGATGGACAACAATAAGTAAATGAATGGGCAGATGAATGACAGGTGAGCTGTCTCACCTGAGAGACAGGTGAAGAGATGGAGGGAGAAAAGAAGGAAGGATAGACAGACAGGAGAGAAGGAGAGGGGATGGGTGGGAAGGAAGAAAGGAAAACTGGGCATGGTGCTTTGTGCTTATAGTCCCAGCAGTGAGGCGGGGGAAGAAGGACCAAGGGCATCCTTGGCTACATAACAAGCTAAAAAGGCCAGCCTGGGATCAATAAGACTTTGATTTAAAAAATAAGAAACAGAGAAAGGAGGTAAATATATTAAATTATTTATTAAAAATAAAATTATTTATTAAAAAATTAAAAAAAAACAGGAATGGAAGGAGAGGTAATGGGGAGCCGGGAGGGAGGAAGAAGGAAGAGGGTGCAAGTAAGAATGAAAGGGGTGAAAAGAGGACATGGAAAGGAGAGGGAAGGAACAAGGGCGGGAGGCAGGAAAGGAGGAGAGGACAGACAGAGTGGGTGGATGAGTGGAGACGGGTGAGGCGATGCTGTTGAGCAGGTGGAGAGAGACACAACAGATGCTGAGACCCTGTCCACGTGGCTGTGGGGTGGATGCAGCCATCCTGAGTGGAGGACAGGTGATGGGCCTCCAGGGTGAAGAGCCTGACCACTGACTCCTTCGGTCTGCCGGCATCTCCCACACAGAATGGAACATAACGATGGAATCCTATGTGGTACACACGGACTACGATGAGTATGCCATTTTCCTGACCAAAAAGTTCAGCCGCCACCATGGACCCACCATCACTGCCAAACTCTATGGTAAAGGCCTTAACAAGGAACCTGTTGGAGCTGGGGCGGGGAGAAAGTTTGCTTTTTCTTGGTGAGAGAACTCTGGTTAGGGAGGCACAAGGGGTCCTGTCCTTGAGGAAGAAAAGCTCAGCCTCCCTGGTGAGGTAGATTTCTCATTTCATCTCTAGAAGGGACTCCTGGGGTCGGGGGGACAGTTCAGTGGTTAAATCCCATGAGGCCAAATTGGCATTCATAGAACCAACGTAAGTACCAGGTGGGCATGGTCAGCTGCCTGTAATTCCAGTCAACAGGGGACCCCCACACAAACTGGAAAGTGAGACTAGCAGTGTCCGTGAGTTCTGAGTTTAACGTAGAGACCCTGACCCAATGAGTAAGTGGGAGAGCAATGGAGTGGATTTCCTTCTTCAACCCCTAGCTCCATCTGCACAGCTGCCCACATAGACAAACACGGGTGCCCTCGCGAAATGCAAAGAGGCAGGAAGAAAGTGACTCCAAAGCCGCCAGGGCCCAGACAGAGCCAATAGGAGGAGCCCTGAATAAGGACGCAGGACCTATGATGGCCAACCTCTCTCTTTCTCTCTCTCTTGGGGGGGCCATCTTTCAACAGTATATTAAGGAGAATTAATGGCTTAATCCTTTCCACACCTTTCACTGGACACGGTCACCCTACCTGGCCAGCCCAGGTGCCTTAGGCTCCAGGTATCTTCCCCTGCTTTCCATTTGCAGGCCGGGAGCCGCAGCTGAGGGACAGCCTTCTGCAGGAGTTCAGAGAGGTGGCCCTGAGTGTGGGCATCCCTGAGAACGCCATCGTTTTTATGGCTGACAGAGGTAAGTAGCATCTTGCCCTGCTCTGAATTTTGGGCCTCTCATCTGTCTTGCCCCCAGAGGACATCCTTAGTCCCTGCATCTTTCCTGTAACACCCAGAGGCAAACAAGGCCACGGAGAGTCCTGGGTTTGCTCCAAGCCTCAGAGCATACACTAGCAGATGCAGCATTTGACCAAGCCCATTCCTGTCCCAGGGTCACAAGTCTCCATGAAGGTATCCTCAGACATGGCTGAGGAAGCAGCAGAGCCTCGGTGCTGAGGGCACAGACTCCACGGTCAGACACCCACATTCGAGTTTAGCGGTTCAAGCACAGAGGTGTGGCTTCTGGCTAGCCTTCCTAGAGTGTTACTCTCCTCAATGTCAATGGATCACAGTGCTGTGGGGGTCAGTGAGACAGAGCCGTTAGCGACATGGTACCTTAGAAGTGCTCTGTAGATGCCTCTGTTGCTGACTTCCTGAGGATACTGACAGAATAAAGTTCAGATGACCCAAGCTGTAGACTGTCCCATCAGTGGCTTTGAGCGATGCGAGGAAGGCCCTCCGCCAAGCGCTCTAAAGCACAGGACACAATGCTCACCTGTACCAAATAGAAATCTGGGTCTAGGATCTCCTGGGTCTGTCCTCCTAACCTGGGCCTCTTGTGCACTCTTCTTTTGTGTCCTTGCCTAGGGGAATGTGTCCCTGGGGATCTGGAGCAGGTGCCCACGTCACCTCAGGTGAGTATTTCTTCCACCCTTCCTCAGTAGCCATGCCCCAGGCCCTCTGCACTGTCAAGACCGTCAGCCGGCTGGGATTTAAGAACTAGCTAGCAACATCAGTTTTGTGGACACAGGAGCAGAGACAATGCCAATGTCTCTGGGAGTGGGGAGCAGGGCTGAAGCACACAAGAACAGAGCCCCAGCAGCCTGTTACCTTGTATGGGGCAGTGTGGAACTTGCCAGTATTTTTCCCCAGTAGCCTCTCACACTTGAACAAGAAGAAGTAGAAGGCTTGAACAAGATCTTGGTTTCTTGGATGATAGTGGCCGCCTCTTTGGAGCACTTAACATCTAGACCCACATGGCCATGTAAAAGTCCCCAGTGGTGAGAGAAACACTGAACCTGGTCCAACGGCCAGCCCAAGTCTGCTTCTGCACTGCTATGATCTTTAAAACCCCATCCTTAAGGAATGTCTCCAGGAAAAATTAAATAATCTATCTCCAGCAAGGGCAGAAAGAACAGGGAGATCGCCTCCAGGGATTTGACCTTCATGTCCTTGACCAGGTGACCCAGCTTGGTGACAAAGATCCTCCACGTGTTACAGAAATCTCACCAGAGAAGAACACCTACACACAGTGCATAGGCAATTGAAACTCTTTATTCCAGCCAGACGGGACCACACCCAAGTGTCTAAGGACCTGGGTGTGGCCTCGCGTGTCCAGAACACAGGTTTTTAAATGGCAGAAACAATGTCCTCACATCTCACTCTGCAGCTGCAGGGGGGATGACTTCTCAGAAATAAGTTGTTTGAAGCAAACAGTTTTACCCAAAACTAAGTTAGCTAGAACATCCCAACTTTGGGTTCCTACAAGAGTTGGGTAATTTTCTATGGGATTCTCCATCAAGGAGGCCAGATTCTAGTTAAACCTGAAGCCATCTCAGCAAAAATACAAGATGGAGGAACTTCTGCACTGTCTTGTCCCATCATAGATGAACCTCTGCCCCGGCCATCAGCCACAACCATGCTGAATCCTCCACGGAAGATACCACAGCCTCCTTACAATTACATGTTACTCCTGGCATTTAAATTTCCTTTTCTTTGGTGGAAATGTTTCTATAACAAACATATATACCCCCACCAGCAAACCACCTGAGCCATATTTCTTGTTCCTTGATGTCTTAGGGTTTCTATTGCTGTGATGAAGCACCATGACCAAAAGCAACTCGGGGAGGGGTTTATTTGGTTTCTCTTCCACAGCACTGTTCATCTCTGAAGGAAGTCAGAAGGAACTAAACAGGGCAGGAACCTGGAGGCAAGACATAATGCAGAGGCCATGGAGGGTGCTGCTTACTGGCTTGCTCTTTATAGTTAGCTCTGTCTGCTTCTTACAGAAGCCCGGGAGTGCCAGCCACAATGGGATGGGCCTTCCTGTATCAATCTCTAGTTATGAAAATGCTCTACCGGCTTACCTACAACCTGATTTTATGGAAACATTTTCTCAGCCATGGTTCTTTCCTCTCAGATGACTCTAGCTTGTGTCAAGTTGACATGAAAGATAGACAGCACACTTGCCCAGCTGAGACTGTGCTTCTGTGAGTCTACCATGGTCAGCAGCTTGGGTGAGGGGAGAATTACTGGATTGCAATCTTTTCCATGGCCTTCACGGTTTGCCTTGAGCTTCTATGTTTAAATCCTGTCATTTACCTCAAGGGCCACCAGCCTCCTTGTCCTTCTTTTCTGGAATGTCTATAAGTCTTTTTAGTTTTGGGGTCTTTTTGTTGTTATTGTTTGTTTTAAATTTTGATGATTTCATTTCCCCTCATCATTGGGCAACCCAAATCTTCCTTCAACTCAGAAAAGTTTTTTCTATAATTTCTACCCTATTTGTCTTCCTTCCATAACACCTAGGATGCAGATTTATTTCCTGCAGTATCTAAACAGCACTTTATTAGCTCAACTATGAGGTTAAACCTGACATCTTTTCTGAGTCTGAATCCACTGGTGGCGGCTGTTACGTTAGTGGAGATCACTGTGAATTTTACTGGTGACCTAATCTTTTTTCATGTTTCTTGGTCTCATCCTTGTTAAGTGAAAATTGTCTTTCAATTTAATCCAGTCCCTCTGAGCAGCTGTTATTCAGCTTGTCTTTTTTCTGTTCATCTTTATCACCACGGAAGACCTGTATGCCACCAGGTTAAAGTGGATCTGGAAAAGAACTGGGCCCCAAGTTCTCAGTTGCCTTTCAGAAGAAAAAAATTCCAAGACCACCATAGTTCTGTCTGTTCAATTCTTAGACCACTCATGTGAGCAGAAAGGCTGTCTAGTGACCAGCAGTCTCCCTACCCATCCCTTTTTAGATTGGCCTTGGACTCGGCCTCAGGAGCCGCTACAGCAGACACCCTCTTGAGCTTGGCACCCTGTAAAGCCCCTTCTGGAATTTAGATTGATACTGGGGCTAACATTTCATTAGGTACTCTAGTCTGTTTACACAACTCCACTGGTTCAGGGGCAACACACCGAGATCTCTGTAAAGCTATTTTCTCCTCTCTCTAGAGAGCCCGGAGGGCAGTGCTGCCCCAAGAAAATGAGGGATCAGGGGATGGGCGACTGGTAACTGAGGTCCTCAAGAAAGAAGGTAAGGACTCCCATCTGTTCACTTGCTTCAGCCATGACGTAAAAGAGTGCCAGTGGCTGCCTTACCCTGGCTGCCTCAGCACTATGAGGCCCATCTCTGTGCTATAGAGTTGACGGCTGGCCCAGATAAGGCAGATGAAGTTCTGTACCCTGTGGGGTTGGAGGGCGAGGAGCAGTAGATATGGTCCCAGGTACAGGGGAGCTCAGCTCTGCCAGGAGGAGTGGATTTCTGCCTGTCTGTATGCTCACAAAGCCCTGGTGTTCCTGCTATATAATGGGATACTCCTGAGTTGACTGCTAGGTCTCTTGAATAAGTAATGCAGAAGGACATGAGGATGCTTTGTGTGGTTGACAGTTCATTTAACTTGCTCAGCAGATGCCAAGTCTGCCCCACCCTAGGTCTTGTGGTGGGCAGACAGACTTGGGGTCTTCTTAGCTCTTTGTGCTTTAGTGGGGAGACTCCCAAGGGAGCAAATGGGAAGCATCATCAAAGGGCCGGTGATCCTAAGACGACAGAGGTGAGGTGAGGAAAGACACCTCCCTGGGCCAAGTAAATTCAGGCTGTGTCCAGGCACCAAGAAGGGTTTTATGGATCACAGGAGAGCAAAGGCATGGGTGGCACCTTGGTGAAGTGGTGGTCAAGGCAGATGTTGAGGAGAGGGGGAACCAGCTAGATTCTCTGGGCAGATAGGTCTTTGGGTCATTGGTAAACCTCACATTCTGGGTTATGAGTCTTTTGGTTTGGGTTTGGGTATTCATTCTGGATTTCACCCATTAGGAGTGAAGACGTGCTTCTCATCCAATGGATGAGTTGATAGCTCTTTCAGCATGGAGGGTGCACATCAGGCCATACATAGACACAAAGCAAGTGCTGTTAGCATATCAAATCATACATAGGTACACACAAGTGCTGTTAGCATAGGTGATATATAAGTCATGCATGGGTACACACAAGTGCTGTTAGCACGGGTGATGCATAAGTCATACATGGTTACACACAAGTGCTGTTAGCACAGGTGATGCATAAGTCATACATGGGTACACACAAGTGCTGTTAGCAGAGGTGATATATAAGTCATGCATGGTTACACCCAAGTGCTGTTAGCAGGGTGATGCATAAGTCATACATGGTTACACACAAGGGCTGTTAGCAGGGTGATGCATAAGTCACACGTGGGTACACACAAGTGCTATTAGCACAGGTGATGCATAAGTCATACGTGGGTACACACAAGTGCTGTTAGCATGGGTGATGCATAAATCATGCATGCATACACAGCTAGATCTCAGCCAGTGCTGCTCTAATGCTCCTTCCCAGATTCCTGTCAGCTCAGCTACTCAGAAGGTCCCTGCCTAGGGATGATAGAGAGGTATTACTACAATGGCGCTTCCATGGCCTGCGAGACCTTCCAATATGGGGGCTGCCTGGGCAATGGCAACAACTTTGTCTCTGAGAAGGAGTGTCTGCAGACATGCCGGACCATAGGTGAGCACCCTCTGTGCCCCCAGTTCTCATCATTCCACATCTAGACACAGGTGGCCTAGGTCAGACAGACATGACCCATCTCCCAGAGACACATCCAGCTTCCCATCTGTAAAAGGACCATGTGCTCTAAAGGTTCAGGATCCTCTGTCCCCATCTTAGTAGTCCTGTGCATGCCCCATCAGCAGCGGCAAGAGTGACTGACACTCCCTGTCCCTTTCTCCTGCACAGCGGCCTGCAATCTCCCCATAGTCCAAGGCCCCTGCCGAGCCAATACAGAGCTCTGGGCATTCGATGCAGCGCAAGGGAAGTGTGTCCAGTTCACCTATGGGGGCTGCAAAGGCAACGGCAACAAGTTCTACTCCGAGAAGGAGTGCAAGGAGTACTGCGGAGTTCCCGGTGACGGTGAGGCCCTGGGAGGGGCAGGCAGGGCAGTCCTGGTGAGGCTGGGGGCTGGTGAGTCCAACTACAGCAGCCTGGTCCACTCTTGGGGCCTCAGCTCCTCCCCTGGGGAATGAGCCACAGGCAGGAACATGACCTAGCTGGTCCTGGCTGGAGCAGAGAAGATGACAGCTAGGCATCAGCAGGAGGCATGCGGGGCAGCTGAGGAGCTTGATGGTGCTGACCTTCAGATCCTTCAGGCTAACTACCAGGACTGAAGGGCACACCCTTCCTTGCTTAGTGTTGAACCTAGGCCCTTCATGCTAGGTGCTGAGCCTTTTATTTTTATGCTTTTGTTTTGAGGCAGAGTCTCAGCCAATTGCTTTGTTTGCCTTAAATTTTCCCTGTAGCCCAGGAAGGTCTCGATTTATCATCTTCTTGCCCCATCTTCCTGTCACTGGGATTATAAACCTGTGCCACCAGGCCTGGCCACAGGGGAAATTAGAAGCCAGCTTTATACTCTTGTAAAAAGGGAAAAAGCGCCCACCTCCCCAACTTCACAGCACCCACAGTAGAGTTAGTGCTCAGCTGACAGGAGCTGCTCTCAGAAGGACGACCAGGGCATGGTAGCCATTAGAACCCTTGGGCCTTACGAGTTCCACTGGAACAGTACCTACAGCAGGTCAGAGGTCAGGCTGTTCCAGGCAACAGCCATAGCAGAGAAGCTGTTTACCAAGTAAGGTTTCATCCCTTCCCAAGGACCCAGCCTGAGTTTCTCTGTATCTGCAGGGTACGAGGAGCTAATGCGCAGCTGAAGGTACAGTCTGCAAACAAGAGAGGAGAGCCACTGTCTGTCCCAGTGTGGGCTAGCCCAAGAGATCTGGACCCAAATAAAACAAGCTGTCACCTCCTGGTATTCTATGTGTTGACATCTCACTGTCATCGTGGCTGGAATAAGGGGATTGCAGGGGAAGGAGAGTAACCCAGCCTTTCCAGGAGAGGAAGCTGTATGGCTTGCAATGTGACAACTTCCTGTAGTACAAGATCCTGGCTGTGTACCACTTCAAAGACAATAGTCCCCAATTCTCAGTAGGGCAGAGTGGGGTTATTTTGTTTCATCTCAACAAACAGAAAAAGCAAGCCCAGAAACTCCGGCATGTGTTTCTAGAAGAGGTTGGATGGGGGTCACTGAGACCCAGGGACAAAGAAATAGTGGTGTCCTGGAAAGTTCAGGTGCCTGAGGTTGTCCCTATCCTTGTCACACCCAAATCCTTTGCAGTGGTTTCCTCCAGCTGTCAGCTTGTCCCATACACATCCCAAATCTCCTGGTGCTGCAGCACCTGCTGTCTCTCCACCTTGACCTGGAATACCTGTCTCCTGGGGTCCTCACCCAGCCCTCTGCTGGCCTTTCTGGTGCGATTGCAACAACCAGCTGGACCCTGGAGCAGAGTTCAAAGCACTGGGCTGGGCTGGCTTCTTGCCATAGGAAAAAGAGAGGTGGGCCGGTCAGAGCAGCTTGAGGACAAGCATGGCTCATGCCCATGCCCTGGGAGTCTCCTATAATTGGTGCAATCATATTCATCCAGTTCCCGATGGTGGGTGGATAATGAGCAGAGGCTGAAGATTCCCAGCTTGATATGCTCTCGAGCGGAAAGTCATCCTTGTAGGAGATCCTAGTGCTCTGGAAAGCCACCATAGTCCCCAGAATTGACGGCCAGCTCTGCATGGAGATTGCTTTTCATACCACTAGGCCATCTTCTGACATGTTCTGTCAGGCAAGGAGGATGAGAATCTAGAACACTCTATAGTTTCAAGACACACATAGACACTACCTTGTCCTTCAAAGTCTGGAACTTGGACTTCCTAGTTTCCAAGAGAAGAGATTTTTCTGAAGGGACAGTCCTTATGCTCACGGCTCTGGTTTGAAGTTACAAGAATCCTCGGGGGAGACAGGCAACTGTGCAGAAGAAAGTTTCAGTAAGGTTCCCCACGGGGCTAACAAACACCATCACCATATAATCCATCCTCATATACCAGAGACAACAGGAGCTGGAGCTACCACTCTGAACTGGGGCATTTTGGGCTGTCTGGGGGAAACATCTTTGACAGAAAGTACAGGTTCCATATGCCGGCTGGCTCCCACCAGTGGTGGAAGGTCAGGCTCACGGTCAGATTTTTGCATAATTCTGAATTCCTATTAAAAAGTGCCCTAAAGAAAATCTGCTCAGATCTTGGAGGCTTTGAGATAAGATCCTTCTGTGTAGCCCAGGCTGGCCTCACACCCATGATTGTCCTGCTTCTACCTAGCCAGTGCTGGGATCAGAGGTATGGGCTGCTCAGTGCTGGAAGACACACCAGGAGCCCAGGGCTTGCCACAGCTTTAAATGACAGTGTGTCCCAACAACAGTTACCCTTCTAGTGGAATGGGGCGAGGCCCGCCTGTAATCCAGTCCCAGGAATCCACACCTCTCATCACAAAAGGGCTCAAGATTCATTCCCTGCCAGGGGGACTCCACCCTGAAAGGGAACACAGCACATTCGGTCCTGCCACAGGGTTTTTAGTAGCGGCTACAGTACAGACACAGCCGCCTAATAAACACCTTCTTAAATGATCACACAGCCCAGAGGCTGGCCCATCAGTGGTGAGGTCCACAGGCCATGGCCTGACCCTATTTGACCCTCAAGGTCAAAGGAACTCAGAAAACTCTGTGGATGCTGCTGTCTTCCTGATAATTTCGGCTGTGGAGAAACTTCTGCACCAACTGCTGGCACACATATGCCATGGTTTTCTTGCAGAAGCTTCCATGGGGACATGCCTGCAGGGCAGGGCTGTTGCCCTCTGGGAAGGAGCCAAGAATATAGATGACACCTGCACAGAATTTGATAGGTGATTTTTTTGCCAGAAGACCCAAGTGGCTCAGCTTATTAGAGTGGTATGACCCACAGCTAATCAGGGACATGGGTAGGACCTGAGGTGGGAGGGGTCTGTGCTCTACTCACCTGGAGACCAAGTCAGCCTTTCCACGCTGGGCTCCCTTGGGGTGTTCTACCCTCCCCTCTAGACAGGCCTCGGTTCATTTTCTGGTGGGATCTTCTCCCCCTCAACTTTGAATCTACAGAAGAAAAGCATGAATGTCCTCTTGTCTGTGACATCAGAATCAGTTGTGGGAGCCAATTCTCTGTTCACAGTCCCAATGCTATCAAGAGTGGGCGAGTCCAGGGAAGACTCTCGCTACACACGAGAGCTGTTTACACACACACATTGCATGGGAGACTCGGGGCACTACATTAAAGGCACCTCGTGGACAGCTCTGGGGCCAGGCCTACTGTGATGTGTCCTTATGTCCTAAACAGCAGGACTGAGTAAATCCATCCCTTATTCTGAAACAAACCTTGACAAGCCATCTCACAGCAGGTCCTGGTCTCCTTTGACACCTTCTCCAAATCCATCAAACAGTGGCTGAGCCGGGTCTACGCTGTGACAACCAGTGACCCTTACATAAGACGTGGGCAAGTATGACCTCAGAGTATGACAGGCTCAAGCCCTCTGTCCTCCTCACCCAGCTCTTTGATGGCATGGTCCAACTCCAACCCTAAGAAAAACACCACACACCAGAGTTCCTAGAGGCCGTTTTATTGTAAAACCATAAATACAACACTGATGACATGAACTGTGAACGTGCCCAGCGACTGGTCCTCCAGTCACCGAAAGGATGTCTTTCTGCCTTGGCATCAACCAACTGGGAAATGGTTTGGGGGTCGGGGGAGGAACTGAATCTTGGGCTGGAGCTTTTGGTGACTTAAGGAACCCAGTGGAACCTTCCACTTCTCCATGGGAACATTCCACTTTTGAATGAGAACAGACAGGTAAAAACAGCAACATTGAAACAGCTCAGTTTTAAATTTTATTACTTTGTAAAAATCTCTCTTTTTATTTTTTTTTTCTGTTCCTTTCCTCCATTTAACATCAGTAAAATTTTTAAACAGCATGAAACCTATTTGGCTGTAAAATGGAGAAACAGTATCCAAACCAAAGGTAAAACACCCTCAAAGGACACATAGAAAACCCTAAATAAACCCACAAGTTTGACCTTGAGAGTTTATGTATCACCAGAACTGGCAACTCAACCCCATGCAATGTGGCTCCTTGAAGGACTGCGGGACCCACACCATCGGGACAGGAGACCACCAACGACATCTTTGTTAATTAACACAGCAAGTGTGACACTAGGTAACTTTTTAAATACAGTACATGGTACACAGGGTCCCTAAGATAGCCCTGCATAAACCCCCGTGAAGACTTGAGCCAAGCACTGGCTGTTTATAAAAATATTATGTTGCTACAAAAGTATAAATTAATGCTACTGGTATTAAGAAATATTAAACACATAAAACTTATAAGGATTAAGAAAAATATTCATTAATACCTGTAGAAAACTCTGGCCTAAAAAAGATATTTTTTTGTGTGTGTGTTTGCTTTTTTGTAATTTTTTTGTGTTTTTAATTTTTTTAAAGATGACTTGAGTTTCTTGCACTCAAAGTGAGACACGGATGTGTCTATGGTATTGCCTAGAACGTCGTTACTACTGAGACAGGATGGGGACGCACACATGTGATCACTGAGTTGGGGGGCAAGAGGGATGGGGGCACCAAGGCGTTCTCAAGATTTACCTGATGTGAACGGATCACCCACATGAAGTTGTGAGGGAAAGGAAAAAGACAGGATCAGGAGACAACTGAAAATAACTCATGCCTCTTAAAAAATATCTCTGCTCCCGGTAGTTGTACAAAATGGTTTCCTGATGCTGGAGGTCTGGAAGGCCCTGCCACATGGCTCTTGCTCTTTCCTGGCTGGCCAGACCCAGCCTACATCTGGCCACAAGCTTGAGCCCTGTTGGGGAAACCACCCACCCTGACTAGGTGGGAGAAGGGTCCTAGGAGAGCCTTTGGGAGGATTCCTCCTTCGAGCTGGTATGCAAATTCAGGCTCTGAAGGACATGGCTGGGCTGTGCCCCTCTAAGGAACTTTGGTTCAAAAAGTCAAGGTTTCCCAATGGGAAGCTTGGGTAGGTAGGACCTTGGTGGGCCATGATGCTAATGTCAACTCCAAGCCTAGTCAATTTCCCATATGGAAATACAACCTTGAAGGTGCCACCCTCTTCCATGTGAAACCTCAGAGACCACAGGTTCCCTTGGTCAAAGCCTGAGCTCTTTAGACTGCCATCCTCAGACCCAAATGAGATAGGAAGAAAAAAACCACAGCCATAAATCCCCCCTGGAAACCCTGTAAAGGGAAGACAGGAGGGAAACGTAAGAGGAAACACTGTATCATTGGTTCACCATAACTGGCCTAGCAAATGTTAGCCACAGTGAAAGGGAGGGCCAACCTCCTTGCGAGCTCTCCCACTGCCCTGGGGACAGGAGCCCCTGTGTACTGTCTCCAGGGTATAGCCTGAGCCTGGGTCTCTTGGTTCTGCCCCTAGAAGCCTTCCTCTAGATATATTCCAGACAAGTGTCACGCCACTGCCAAGGCCAGGAAGCTGGGGGCTTGGCACAGCTTATGCGGTAAGAACTGCCTTGTGTGCTTCTCTTGAAGCATGGCATAATGTCTGGGGTGGTATCTCACAGGGTCTCTTTTCACATACATACCATCTTTGATCCTTCCTGGTGACCCTGTGTCCTCAGAGTGAGTACAGACAGTGCCCAGACTCTCCTCAGGTGTCCCCCTTCTTGGGCAGTCTAGCCTGTGGCCAGGAAAATAGGGGACCTTGATTAAAAGTGGGCTCCAAAGGTAGAGCTTTAGCTTCACAGTGGAAAACACGCCTTGTAGAATTCTTCCATTTCTTCAAAGTGCAGGAGATGTATCTGTCAAAGTGAAATGAAGACTCTTGGACAGAGGACTCAGGACCGTCCTAGAACCTCAAGCTGGGCTCTCATCACCGGTTGCTCTTCCCACCAGGAAACAGGCACCTTTCCCTGGCCAAGAGCAAGTCTGCCCCACAATGCCAAACACGAAGTCCTCAAGAGGGATGGTGACATCATTGGTGCTGTAGCACAAGGCTTCTGTGCAGGCAATCCTAGGGATGAAATGCAGATAGTTGTGCTCAGGAAGCACCAGTCTTGTTTCTGGTTGCTGAATATGCCATGCAAGGGGGCCTGGCAGGTAGACTTGGGTCCTGAGAACACAGCCGCGCCAAGAACAAGGGCTTCCATGTACAATCACTCCTCACAGTGACCTCTTGAGTGGTGAACCCCGCAAACAAGTCACAATCCCTGGCTTGGGCTTCACGAGTGAAACAAAGTGACCTCAACTTCGCGGAGAATATGTTAATGGAAGTTCATCTTCTCTACTTCCATGTTAGGGTTCACAGATGTCAAAGCAAAGACAATTTTTGGCCAGGGAATCACACAGCTCAAGGTAAGCTATGAGAACAGAGATAGAAATGGCCCAGCTTCCTGGTCTCCCAGTCCCCCAAAGCCTACAGTGTACAACTTTAGTGGTCACAGAACACACACGCAGGCAGACGACAAAGATCCTTCTGAAGGTCAAGGCCAGCCCGGGCAATTGGAGATAAACTAGAAGAGCCTATCTTAGTGCTTTGGCTGAACTAGAATTTGGTAAGGTGGCTATTGCTGTTGTGGGGGCCTGTGGATGAACCCGGGAGATCTTTGGGATTTATGAGCTGTTGGTTGCAGGATGTGCATCGTGTGATAGGCACAGTCTTTCTGGTTGACACTAGAGAGAAATGATTGACAGCCTGCCACTTTATAATCTGTGAGGACGAGGCAGCCTGGGAGACAGGTTTCTGAGGATTAATTGGGGCTCGCATTGGACCTACAGAGGCGATCTAAGCCCAGGGATAGAGTCTAGGTGCGAACGAACTGGACAGGAAGTGACGGCCTATGACCCAAAGCCTGGAGTTTAACACCAATTTCTTTCTGGAGGGCAAATGTTCCATGCTTCAAAAAGAATGCTTGAAATGCACATGCGGGCTTGGCTGATGTGAGCCAGCAACAGCAGCTCGCCCAGCTTTGGCTCTCCCTGACTGCACTGAGCACCCAGCTTCCAGTGTGGCTACAAGTGTCAGGCTGCGGCCCCTTTCTCAACAGCTGAGGGAGATTGGAGGTGTCCACCATTTGCCGTCCAGCGCCCCCTCCTGGAATGTCCCAAGTCCGAAGACATTCCTACATTCTTCAGGGAGTGACATTCAGTTCCTGTCTGGATTTCTCCACTGTGAACAGAGGTTCCTCTGATGCTAAGACTCAAATTGAAGACACTGTGATGGAAACGTCCAGAACTTCCCCTGGAGTAGAGACTTGCAGAGGTTCCTGAGAACAAAGCTTGCTGGAGTGAATGTGGACACAGTCGTCTCTGATCTATTTGTGGATCTGAGAATCGGCAGGAGAGCTCGGGTAGTCTGCTGAGGCAAAGAGTGCAGGCTTATTCCTCAAGGACAGTGTTTTGGAACCTGGAACGTAACAAGAAGCCTTTGAGTTTTTAAACCATCTTCACCCTCCTGTTGGGTACAGTGCTTTTGAAGTCGAGGTATCTTTCAGTTGAGTAATGCTTTAGGACTGGGAAGTGGGGGCCAGTCCAAGCCCCCAGTGGTAGAGGTGCTTTTGCAAATAACCAACAGGGGTGGCCGTTCTCAGCCTGATGTGCATGCAAGCTCATCCCACAGCTGTGGTCACCGGAGGACCAGGGACATCAAGTTCTTTATTTATGGGGAGGTTGTGTTCATCATCCTGTGGAGAGAATGGTGTCCCCTCTTGGCATCTGGACTGTGCAGAAGCACTAGTTCCCAGCCAGGGGTATCAGCAGCAAGGGCTAACGACCCCTTTCACAGCGTTCAATCAAGGTCATCCACCCACAGGATGCCAAATGTTCAACCAGCAATGTACTGTGCCCACCAGTGCCCCGACTGCAGGTCTGAGGTGCCTGTGCAGACCTCTGACTGCAGGTCTGAGGTGCCTGTGCAGACCTCTGACTGCAGGTCTGAGGTGCCTGTGCAGACCTCTGAGGGCTACAGACTCTCAGGCGAGAGAGGGGGGAGACGGTGGGTCTGGCAGACACAGATGTGGAGTGTATCACGGTCCCTGAAGAGCTGGAGGTTGGATGTGGTGAGTAGTACGGAGGCGAACATTCAAGAGGTGGGCACGCACACTACCACAGGCAGAAACCAGGCAGTGGCCTCCTGCTGACATTCAGGACCCCTAAAGCCACATGCTGCCCTCTATGGCTTCTACCAAAGCTGCAGCCAAGGAACCATGACTCCTCTCAACTCCCTCCTCCAGATGCGTAGCCACAGCCTTGACCACTGTCATGTGAGTCCTGAATACCGCCACTGAGATGAGCTTAGTTTACAGTGTGACTTGTGATCAAAAAAAAGGGGGCAAGTAAAACAAACGAAACAAACCTGCAGAAAGTGAGCCACGACATCCAGTGCCTCCCAGCGGTCTAATCAAAGGTGAGAAGAAACTGAATCCCCAGAGAGATAAAAAAAAAAAATTGCTTTAGCATTGGAGGAAAAGAAACAAAAACAAAAACAAAAAAACCTTGCGTGTAGAGTCAGCTGTACATCTCTGGAAAAAAATGTCTTTTTTTCTCTCTCTCTTATATTAAAAAGTAAAACATCAGTTTTATATTTTTAAAGTCTCCTTTCCTGACTTGGGGAGATAGTGTGTATCTAAGGCAGCTGCCCCAGACATCCAAGTGGGAGGTCACAGGTACAGCAGCTTAATGCCCTGAAGGTGAGACAGAAATGAAGTCCAGTGCAGAAACTGTCCATCTGATGAGCAGCTGGGGCAGAGGAGGTGAGGGGTTGGAGGAATGCAAAGGAAGGGCTGGAGATGGGGAGGGGACTTCAAGCCACTCACAATCTCAGCTTCTTCCACTCTGCACACCTGAAAATGGAGTCCTTTGAGCCCCTGCCCGAGGAAAGTGAAACCATCCCGCTTTCCCAGTCTCTCGGCTTTCCTGACACACCCAGCTCAATGCACACATGCCCAAGAACAGGCGTGCGTACACACACCAGGTTTGTGTGTGTGTGTGTGTGTGTGTGTGTGTGTGTGCGTGCTCTGGCTGTGCACTGAAGCATGAGCTCCCCACACCCTTTACCCATGCAATGTCACATGTGTGGGTGTGGACACACACACACAAACACACATACACACACACACTGAAAAAAAAGCACTTAAGTTTCCAGGGGCATTTACAATGAGGTTCCACAGTGTTTAGAACTTAAATTTCTTTGTGACAGTATTGTGTGTGTGTTTTCCTAATGTCTTTCATCTTTTGTCCTTTGTTTGTTTTCCCCAAAGTCAAGTCTTAAAGCATGTTAGATTTCAAAAACATGAGCTTGTTCATGTCTTCTGGACTAAGCAGTCGTCTCCTTTTAATCAGAAGTGCTTGCTCACACATATTTACACACCCGTTTCGAGCCCCCACAGCAGGAACAGCCAGGAGCCAGAAAGCGAGCTTGGCGAGTTTCGTGTGCTTTTGGGTCACACATGACCAGTACTGGAAGAGATCGGGAGTGGCCTGGAAGAGAGGTTCCTGAAGGTAGTCATACACTTCGTTCTTGCCCAGCCGGTCATCCTCCTGAGTTGTGGGGTGTTCGCCCGCAGCTGAGCGCGCCTTCTTGGCAGCAGGCTCAAAGTCGGCCTCCTCGGCCCAGGACTCTTTCACCTCATTGATGAGCTCACACACCTTGCTGATGATCTCCTCGTGCTGGTAGGGTGGCACTGGCCGCAGTTTCTGCTGAGGATCCAGGATCATGGCCACTTTGTGGGCTGGGTGCACCTTGAAGTTCTCCTTGAGAGCTTCTAGGAAGAGATGGCAGAGCTTGCTGACGGTGCCTGCGTCATTGGCTTTGGCTGTGAAGAGCTTCTCCAGCCGGACATAGGTGGGTAGCACCAGCTGCAGGGTGGGCTGGCTCTCATTGCTGAGCTCGATGACTGCCTGCTTCACAGGTGTCAGGATGGCAGCCAGGTTGCTCAACAAGTGCTTGTTGAGGCTCTGGATGAGGTTCATTTTCTTGGCACGGCTATAGAACTCGCAGATCTGCTCATAGCGCTCATGGACCAGAAGCAGCGAGTCTGTTACTGAGTTCCAGCAGGGTGGGGGTGATGTCTCCTCCAGAGAGCCAAAGGTCTCCTTGGCCAGGCCCGTAGAGCCTGCTAAGTCCTCACACACATTGAGCAGCTCGATGACCTCATGCATGCTGCGGGCTTGCAGCGTCCGCTTGCTCAGCACACTCTGCACCACTGAGTTCAAGGCACAGGCTGAGCAGCGAAGGCACATGCCAGCCTTGGAGAAGGCAGATGTGCTCACCTGGCAGTCCGTTACATACACAGTCCGGATCTCTGACATCACAAACTCTGACAGCACGTTCTGCACCCAGTGATGCACCAAGTCACCGCTGTCACGAATGTCTGCACCCTTCACACCCAGCACATAACTCTTGATGTGGTTGCCCTCAGCCTGGTAGGCTGTAAGGATGTAGCAGGAGTCAGGGCCTACACTCTGGGAGTGGCATGTGACACCAATGCCCAGGCAGGCATTGCTGCCCAGGGCGCATGTCACCTTCACCTTCACCTGGTTGTACATGCGTGGCAGGTGCTTCAGTGCTAGTGTGTTAAAGTTGCCCAGGATCTCGGTGACTGAGAAGGCCCCATAGCGGGCGCCACTGTCTACCAGGGTTTGGGCCAACTTTAGGAACTCCTTCCCACTGACCACGCTCAGCGCACCCAGGTCAGCACACATGACCCGCAGTAGCCGTTCTGCAATGTTCTGCCGCTCCTTCTCAGGAATTACACTGTTGGGTGTCAAACCACTAGTTGTGGCTAGCAGGGGACACAAAGAAAGAAGGGTTACTTTTGACATTCAAAGTTTAACTTGGCAGCAGTAATACTCTAAAGGGCGGGTATGAAGAATAACAAATAGATTTAGACTTGCATACAAATTGGTCTGTTTTTGACAACTGACAGTACCATAGGGATAAAGTTCTATGAGTGATTAATAATGCCATGGGCACGAGAACTGTGTATAGTGGTATGGGTGTAACACACTTGCCACAGGTGCCAAACACCTAAACCTTTGAACACAACCTTCTCCTCAACAGGAATTACATAGGAGTCTTTAGTGAGTAATGTGTTTTAGGGACAGCGTCAAGAAAAGAGCTTATGTAAACTGTGACAATGTGGGGTTGTGATTCTGGCATTACGTAGTGCTTTGGGCACAAACATGCACAGCCCTTCTCCTGGCCCCCTTTTGTCTATCCACAAGTTAAGAATCTCTGCCTGAGTCCTAAGGACAAGTAATTAGTTCCACAGGAAGTACAGACAGTAACAACGGGGACACAGCACAGCTGCAGCAGGGTTGGCGCTGAGACCTACTGTTGTTGGCACTGTTCCTCTGGGCCTGAGGCTTCCACTTCTCCTCCACCGCAGCAGGTGGAGATCGGGACTGGCTGGAGGCAATGTTGTTCTCACTGTCTGCTGTAGGCACAACGGGACAATGGGTTATTCTGAAGCTAAGAGGACGCTGAAGAGCAACTTAAGAACACCTGGGGGCCAGGGGAAAAGCAACACATGACCCCAGGGAGTTGGGTTCAGGCTTCTCAGAAAACGTCTATGCTTTCAAAGCCTCACCTGCACACTCTGGAAACTGAGGACTATGGTATGGCTACCACACAACTTCAGGAAGGACTATGAGGACGACAGGGAAGAGGCCAGGACTCAGAGGACTCTTAGAACATGGGCCCACCATAGTCACAAAGTACAGCCCTGAAGTGTGTGTGCACCCCAAGTACTCTAAAGTGTCTCACCATCTTCCACTTCTTCAAGGTATACTAGATAATCAAATGTTGCCAAGAGTAACAAAAGAATCTGTATGATGATGAATTGGCCAATTTACCTAGAATATGAGTTTAAAAACACACATATCTTTAAATACAAAAGAGAAAACTGAATTGACACAAAATGGACAAATTACCACTAGAGATCTGACTTATTTCTCTTAACAACTGTTACTGATCATAAAAGGGTTGGGGGAAGAACATATATGGATTGAGAAGACAACAAGAAGTCTATATATAGGCTGCAGAGATGACTGAGGAGTTAACAGTACATACTAATCTCCCAGAAGGCCTGTGTTCTATAGCTCCCTACACTGTAATTCCAGCTCCAAGGGCTCTGGTGACCTCTTCTGGCCTCCACAGGTACCTCACATACATGTGGCATTCACTCATTCAGGCATATACACATAAAACAAATATTTTTTAAAAAGAGGTCTAACAATAAGCAACTTGAGCCAAAAGTAGGGAGAAGAAATAACTCAGCAGAAACATAAATGAATGAAATAGAAAATGGACAAACATAAAAGAGCAAAACCAATAAAAACAAACACCAATTCTTTGTAAAGATCAGTCTACTTGATAAAGCTCTGACCAGAGTCCATAGACTATCAGGACAAAGAAAGAAAAGAAGTCATCATTACAGAGCCCACAGATGCCAAAAGGTCTAAGAGTAACTATAAACTTTAGGCCAATTAATTCAAAAAGTTAGGCAAGACAAATACCTGTAAGACACAAGGAAACAAAGTTCATCCCAGAAGAAATGGATAATTTGAAATTCTGTGGCCATTAAAGAAACAGCTCATAGTTAAATAATTCCCTTAAGGAACTCTTAAAAGTTCACTGGTTGATTTTTATGAAAAACTTAAGTAAGTGATGATATTAATTATATACAAATTCTTCTAGAAAACATGGGTAGTAAGACCATCCCACAACTCATTTTATGAGACTAGTATTGCCATTTGTTTGATGATAGCCATTCTGACTGGAGACGAGATCTTCTAATTCAATATTAAAAAATACTTTATTTATTTTTGCCTGTAAGCATGTCTGTACACCACAGCATGCCTGGTATCTGCTGAGATTAGAAGAGGGTGTTGGATCCTCTTGGACTGGAGTTACAGACAGTTGAAAGCTGTGCTTTCATGTGGGAGTGGGGAATTAAACCTGGTTCCTCTGCAAGAGCAGCCAGTGCTTTAAATGACTGAGCCAGCTCCCCAGCCCCAGGAGATGTAATCTTAAGCAGTTTTAATCTGCATTTCCCTGAACTGAGGATGTTATACACTTCCAAAAGTAAGTGTTCATTTGCCATCCATATTTCTTCTTTTGAAAACTCTCTGCTTAATTCCATAACCCCCTTCTAATAGGATTGCTTGCTTCCTTCATGTTCATTTATTGAGTTCTTTCTAGACACTAATCCTCTGCCCAATATAGATAATTTTTTTCTTTCATTTTGTAGGCTGCCTCTTTATTCTAATAGATTCCTTTGCTTTACAGAAACATTTTAGTTTCAGGAAATTGCATTGATTCACTGTTGGTCTAGTCCCTGAGCTGTGAGTACCACTCAGAAAGTCTACAGCTATTGAGGTGTACTCCCCACTTCCTTCCCTGCAGGTTCCAGGGTCTTCAGGCATTGAGGTGCACTTCCCACTTCCTTTCCCACAGGTTCTGGGGTCTCCAGCTATTGAGGTGCGCTCCCCACTTCCTTCCCCCCCAGTTTGGGGTCTCCAGCTTTTGAGGTGCGCTCCCCACTCCCTTCCCAGCAGGTTCCAGGGTCTCCAGCTATTGAGGTGCGCTCCCCACTTCCTTCCCCACAGGTTTTGGGATCTCCAGCTTTTGAGGTGTGCTCCCCACTTCCTTCCCCACAGGTTCTGGGGTATTAACTCTCATGCTAAGGTTGTTGAGTTTTGTGCGAGATGAGAGATAGAGATCTAGTTTCACTGTAAACATACACTAACAAATAACTAGAAATCAAGCTACCAGATGACCCAGCTCTATTTCCCCTGAGCATACGCCCCAAAGATTACACTGTAGAGACACTTGCACACCCATGCTCAATGCTGTTGAATCCACAACAGCCAGGAAATGAAAGCAGTCTAGATGTTCATCAACTGATGAATGGGTAATGAAAATGTGGCATAAATACACAATGGAATTTCATTTAACTATAACAAAAATTAAATTATGACATTTTCAGGTAGATGACTGGAACTGGAAAGAAAAATTATACTAAATGAGATAGCCCAGACTGGAGGAATACCACACTGTCTCTTTTAAATGCAAATTCCAGTTTACACTCCAGCTTTAGCCTGAAAGTCCAGAGATGAGAAAGAGGATATCAGGATGTGGGTGGGAGCAGGGGTGGGTGGGGGAGTGGGGGAGTAATGTGGGGTGTCATAAAGCCAGGAAATGATGGCACACACCTTTAATACCAGCACTTGAAAGGCAGAGGCAGACAAATCTCCAGGAGTTTGGGGCCAGCCTCGTTTACAGAGTGAGTTCTAGGAGAGCCAAGACTACACAGAGAAACCCTTCTCCAAAAACAAAACAAACAAAAGGGAGGGGAGGGTGCCAGAGCACAGGAAAAGGAAAGTAGAGAGTGGCAACCCTGGGGGCAGAAGTGTTGATGTGGAATGGGGAGTGGTGGATGGGGATAGAGAAGGCGAGGGCTGGCCAAAACATGGGATATACAAAAAAAGCCTTAAAAGCTTTTACTATTTTGTAATGCAATTTAAAAATATAAAAGGCAGATTGATGAGAGACATCCATCATGACTTGATGATGCTTCTCCTATAGGCAGTGAGTTACCATGCAAAATTCCAGCTGCCAGGTATTGGTACCTCCAAAAGAGTTAGTCAGGCCCCCAAACAACTCAGGCTCTTGTAGTCCTCTTGGCTGCCAATCAAAACTAGAGTGTAAGTCCCTATGCTGCAGACTCTACACACATCAGTTAAAAAGCAGAGAGCTCCAGAGAGCCGCTGGAGCTCAGCTGGGAAACTTCCTCCTTCCTGACTCTCTTCCGAAGAGCCAGACGTTGTGATGTATGCAGGCAACCCTAGTAGAAAAGGCACCGAAGGACTTCCCTAGCTGTGAATCTTATTAACTACAAAACCACCTAGAGAAGATGTGCCCACCTGAGTACTTAGGTAATCAACAAATCACCTTATGATTCAATTTGAACCCCACTCCACAGGAAGTAATTCATGCTTAGTATTGAAAGTCAGATCAATGATCCATACCTAGCAAAGTCATACATAGATAGGCCCAAGGGGATAATTCAGAACTGTTCTTTGACTAAAATGACTAAGCACCTCTTTTACACAAATAGACAAAGGCTACTCTTGCCCTGAGATAAGCCTCTTTTCGGTGAATAGAGTTGACTGCAGAGACTTAGGACTCCCCAAGGTACTGAGAGTTAAGTGATGTCTGAGTGCCCATCCCTAAAAAAATGTATACTATCCCTCCTAAGGCTCTGAGAACACTGGGGACAAGGGGTCAGGAAGAATGAAAGAGCTGCAAGACAGGGAAAAGGACTGAAAAATGTCACCTAGGCATGACACAACCATTAAAGTCACGAACCCACAGCAGCTGTAGTAACCTGCATTGGACCTGCATAAGCCTGGCCCTGACAGACTCTGGGAGATGTGGGAGCAACCATATTCAGTTGTGTGCCACGGCTAAGCTCACCAATAGATAGTTCTAAACCTACTGTCTTAGTTAGTGTTTCTACTGCTGCAACAAAACACCGTGACCAGAGAGCAGGCTAGGGAGGAAAGGCCCAACACTTCAGCATTGTGGTTCACCATGGAAGGCAGTCAGGACAGGAACTCACATGGGGCAGGATCCAGGAGGCAGGAGCTGATGCAGAGGCCATGGAGGAATGTTGCTTACTGACTTGCTTCCCATGGCTTGCTCAGCCCACCTTCTAATAGAACCCAGGACCATTAGCCAGGGATGGTACCACCCACCATGGCCTGGGCCCTCCTCCACTGATCACTAAATGAGAAAATGCCTTACAGCTGGATCTCACTGAGGCATTTCCTCAACTGAGGCCCCTTCCTTTGATGCCTCTAGCTTGTGTCAAGTTGACACAGAACCATCCAGTGCACCCACGGTCACACAGAGCCAACCACGGTCACACAGAACCACCCATGGTCACACAGAACCACCCATGGTCACACAGAACCACCCAGAGTCACACAGAACCACCCAGAGTCACACAGAACCACCCACAGTCACACAGAACCACCCACGGTCACACAGAACCACCCACGGTCACACAGAACCACCCACGGTCACACAGAACTACCCATGGTCACACAGAACCACCCACAGTCACACAGAACCACCCACGGTCACACAGAATCAGCCAGTACACCCACGGTCACACAGAACTACCCACGGTCACACAGAACCACCCATGGTCACACAGAACCACCCACGGTCACATGGAACTTCAGATTATTTTTCTTGGTGTCTGGATGCATACGTGCAGGCGCATGAGTGTGTGCTGTGAGCGAAAGCTGCAGGACACCTTGCCTGCTCTTCCCCAGGGGTTACCTGTCCACACCTTCTCTGAAGACAGGGTCTAACACTGGCACGTACCTTACAAACTTTACTGGATGGGCCAAGCTGGCTGGCCAGAGAGTCCCAACATTCCATTCACCAGTCTCTGACTTCCCAGGTTAGGATTACAAGTGTGTATTGCCAAGCCTGGCTGTTCTATGTGGGTTTGGAGAATCAAACAGATTCTCATTCTTACAAGGCAAACACTGTACTGACAGCCATTTCCCCAGCTCTCCAATGTCCTTTTCTGTGAAATGGCATTAAGGTGGCATTTAGAGGGCCACTTTGGGAATTAAATGGTGAACATGTCTAAAACTCTCAGACCAAGACCCGCCAGCAAGAATCAGTGAAATGGTGCTGGACAGTTCTTATGTGCTGTGCCAGGAGCTGTGCTTTCTGGACCATTATACAGGGGATGAGAAGTCAATCTCGGACAGTTCCATGTGCCTCAGTCAACACATATACCTGACACCTGGCAGGCCATCACTAACCACAGTCGGCATCATGACTGCACTGTCAGAAGGGCAGACAGGTTCCCTCCAGCACATAAGTTTACTAGCGTGAATTAGCCTGTGCCATTCAGCAGCTCTTAATGAGATTGGTGTACTGGAGGCTGATACCCCTTATCAGTGGTGCTGTGAACTGCGCAGCTCACAACACTTAATTTCCCTCCATGAAGCCAATCCTTTAATCCTGATTTAGTCTGGCTGGGATTCCGCCTGGCTTTGCACTGGAAGGCATTCTTTGGCTATGCTGGACCAGCACAAAGCAGCTCTTCAGTAACTCCGAACAAGCCAAGATGGTGAAGAATAGTGGGGGCCACTTCCTGGCTCAGACATACTTGCATCAAATGCAGGAGTGATGGAGAAGCATCCACATACAGAGTCATGCCTAATTACAGCTTCCCCAGTTGGTATAAACAGGGAAAGCCCAGGAGACCACACACACACACACACACACACACACACAGAGAGAGAGAGAGAGAGAGGAGAGAGAGAGGAGAGAGAGAGAGAGAGAGAGAGAGAGAGAGAGAGAGACAGAGAGACAGAGACAGAGGGAGAGGGAGAAAGACACACAAAGAGACAGAGACAGAGACAAAGAGACAGAGAGAGACTGAGAGAGGTAGATGGAAGGGGCATGAATGAATATGAGTTAACAGTCATCAGGGAGGCTGGGCTGTGAGGCTCAGGAACCAGGCTTGGTATCCAAAGAGCAGGACCTCAGCTACCATCACTCCAGGGCTGTAAGTTTCCCTTGATGGCATGCTAAGCATCCTAAATGCTTCGAACCATTCCTGGCTAACCATGGAGTCACTGGGAGATGGGAAACACTTCCGAGTGGGGCAAAAACACCAGGCAACAGGAGTCTGTGTGTCTTTGTTTTAGAGACTGGGACAGCTTCCTGCCTGAGGTCTCACAGCACCTAGGGAGCAGAACTAGAGCCCCAGAGTCCTGAGCACTCATAGCTTGGTTACATCAGGAGTGATTTGTGCCCCCAAGCAATATGAATTAGTGCCTCATGTAGAGCACACACCTTGAAACGAGTGAACGCAGGCTGGAGTAACATCACACTTTGTGTGGTGGTCTCAATAAGAACAGTACCCATTGGCTTATATATGGAATGTTTAGTCATCAGGGAGTGGCACTACTTGAGAAGGATTAGGAGATGTGGCCTTTTGGAGTAGCTGTGCCCTTGTGTAAGTCACTGGGGGTGGGCTTTGAGGTTTCAAAAGTCAAAATCAGCCCTAGTGACTCTCTCTTCCTGCTACTTGTGGATCTGTATGCAGAGCTCTCAGCTACGTCTCCAACAACAGGTCTGCCTGTGTGCCACCATGCTCCCTGCCATGAGGACAATGGACTGAACCTCTGGAACTCTAAGCAAGGCCTCAATGAAATGTCTTATAAGAGTTGCTGCAGTCATGGTGTTTCTTCGCAGCAACAGAAACTAGGACAGAAGCTGGTAGCAGGGAGTAGGGTGTTGTTGTGACAGGCCTAATCGTACTGCTTGGGGGTAGAATGTTAACTTTGGGACACTGGATTAGGAATCAGGTGAATGCTTTAAGTGGGGCTTGATGGACTATATTAGTAGGAGCATGGAAGACGGTGCTGAGGGTGAGCTGGACTGGGGGCTTGGCTCAGGAAGTTTCAGAGGGGGAAGAATATTAGGAAAGGGCCTAGAGATCATTTTTGTGATACTTTGGCAAAGAATGTGGCTACTTTTTGTCCTGGTCTGAAAAATCTGCTTGAATCCAAATTGAAGAGTTTTGGATTACTGGTGCTGGCAAAAGAGATTTTTCAATAAATGTGTCACATAGTTGGTTATTCATGGTCAGTCTTATGCAGATCTATTGTGAAAAGGAGCAAGCTGAGAAAGGAAAAAATACAGATTGAACAGATTTGAGGAGAAGAGGAGCACCAGGAAATGTAACACAGCTAAGTCCTGTGCTCAAGGACATAAAAAATTTTAAAGCTTGAAGCTAAATGAAATAAAGGGAGTAGTGACCTCAAGGCAAGACCCCACCCAGCTAAGCTTCCAACTTGTGAGAAGGAATTAAAGAAAAGATTCAACAGTGAAGGAAGAATCGGCAACAGAAAGCTGGTGCAGATGCACCTGAACAAGGGGCCCATGCTCCAGCCCTAGCAAGCAGCAGAACTCGGCAGCTTTGGTCACATGGTTCTGGCTTTTGAGTAAATGATAGAAGAAAGGGATTATGGTGTCTCCCTAAAAAACTTTCCTCGTTGTTAAGAAGAGTTGCTGAGGCCAGACATGTGGCAGGGGTGTCCCTGAGTGGACGCCTAGAGAGGCCCTTGTGTGAAACTGCAAAGGTATCATGGATTGTGTTGGAGACCCAAGATGGTGGAGATGCCAGAGCCATGAGATCCTGCCAAGAAGAGCTGCAGACTGGGTGTGGAACTGGCCCAATAAAGAACAAATGTGTTGCAGTCAGCAAAGCTAGAAGAAGTTGGAGATCTGAAGGGCACTTTGACATCAGACATGAAGATAAGGAATGTGCAGTTTGCCCAGCTGACCTTTGGTCTTGCTTTGGTGTGGTGTTTCCTCACCATGCTCCCTTTCCCGCTTTTGGAATGGTGATGTATATTCTGTGCCATTGCATGCTGGAAGCATGTCATCTGCTTTTTGATTTTGGTTTTAGAGAGGTTTACAATTAAGAGAATGTCACGAATTTTACAACTTTGGATGTTCATGTTGAGACTGTGATAGACTATGGGGACTTTTGAAGTTGGGCTAAATGCATGTGTGCCTTAGGGTGTGGCTCTGAGCCTATGGGGGCCAGGGAGTGGAATGTGGTGGTTTGAATAAGAATGGTCCCCACAGGCTTACATATTTGAATTTTTGGTCATCAGGGAGTGGCACTATTTGAGAAGGATTAGGAAGTGTGACCTTGTTGGGGTGGGGCCTTATGGGAGGAAATGTGTCACTGGGGGTGGGCTTTGGAGTTTCAAAAGCCAAAGTTAGGGCCAGTAGGTCTGTCTTCCTGGTTGGTACCCATGGATCCAGATAAAGAACTCTCAGCTACTTCTCTAGCGCCATGTCTGCCTGAGTGCCGCCATTTTCCCACTATGATGATAATGGACTAAACCTCTGAAGTGTCAGCTACCCCAGTTAAATGCTTTCTTTTATAAGAGTTGCCATGGTCATGGTGTCTGTTTAAAGCAATAGAACAGCGACTAAGACAATTTGTAAAGCTGTGTACTAGTCAGGTCTAATCTGGAGGCTTTGTAAACCTCAGGGACACAAACAGTAACAGCAACTGACAACACCAGCAGTGCCAACTACTCAGCCCCATCATGGCTCACCTACATTTCATATAATATTTCTTTTCGTTTCTTGATTTTTTTTTTTTTTTTGAAACAAGGCCTTGCCATGTTACCCAACATGGCCTTGAGTTTGTGATTCTCCTGTCTCAGGTGGGCAGAGAATGTAGGTACACACTGCCACTCCACTTCACATGCTGTTTCTACTGCCCCGAGAAGAACTGTCTGAGGGACAGGTGATGGCTGCCTCTTTGCCCAGATGGTTCCTTTTGCAAGAGTTGGGCTGTTCCTGGACAGAGGTTCGGGGCACCCTTCTGCACAGATTCAGGCTGGTCATATTCCTAACTGCCCACCCACAGGAACTGAGCATGTAGGAAATGTGTTGTGTGTGTATCCCCTTGCCTCCCTCCACACCTACAGAGAAGAAAGCCCCTGAGTACCCAGGGGAATACAGGGCCATGAGAGGGAAGGGACCTGGACCCCTGATTACCCACATGAAGGTCCCCAGCCAGGCTTCTTGCAATGGCTGTGTGGAGACAGAGTAACCTGTTTGTGGAAATACTTGGGACTAGGGACTCTCCCTACTGACACATTCTCCGACTAAGCACAGATTAGACCAGAAGCTGGTGCCACTGTAACTGACGTCTGCAGGTCCAGGCTGGGAAGCCCAATGCCTGTGCTGTGCAGTGCAAGAGTGAGGACAGGCTCAGAGGGTTGACAGCAGAAGCCTGTGCCTGCGAGGTGGAGCAGTCAGCATCTCAGGCCTAAAAGCCTGCAACAGCCTCAATACCTCCCAGCTAACTCCTCCAGGAGCTCCACTGAGCTTTGGAGAGGCAGAATGGTCAGTACACAGGACTGCCCGGGGAAGACCCAACTGCTGGCTTCTCTACCCCAGCCTCTGCTCCTGTTGAAAACGCCCATTTCCAGGTCTCGTTTCCTGGCCTGCAACCTCTAGGAAGCCCTTCTTCCACCCCCACGTCCAGCCCATCCTGAGCCGGAGCTGAGATCCCAGAGCTTAGACTAGTCACTGGCTGGGAGCTCAGAGGGTGGGTGCCCAGGAAGTGACAGCATTATGTGTGTGTTGAGTTAGGGGTGAGATGGGGAGGGGTGTGTACTCTGAGCGGGCTCTGCTCATCACTTCCGTTTGTATGTTTGGGTCTTCTTGGCCTTACCTGCATGGGACTGCATGTGTTCCAGCAGGTTGCTGTAGAACTGAAACTGGATACCGCAGGCACCACATGTGTAGGGTTCTGGGGAAGACAGGTGACATGTGACAGGTCGCTCCTACCCAGGTACCCTGATACTGGGCTGCAGGCAGCTTTGAAGGTGGGGGACCCAGATGCATACTTGGGGCCCAGGGCCCAACCTGTCCACGGGCCTGTCTCTAGCCTGGAGAGGGAAACACTGTGGAGAGGCAGAAACACAGAGAAGGGAAGACTGGCAGAGACAGGCTGTTCGAGCAATGGGCTTCTTATCAAGTGCTTACTTCATGCCAGGCACTGTTCTGAGCGCACAGAAAAGGACAACATCCAGGCACCGGGAGCTCTCAGGAAACACACTGTGCCCCTTGTGGTCCACAGCTCGCCCCCTGCCCGTGGCACCACACAGGGGTCACTGCTATGGACAGAAGGAGTGAGCAGATGCGCGAATCAACACAGGAATGCACAATGGGAGTGTAAGAGAGAGAGAGAGATGGAGGAAGTGCAGCAGCAGCGGGGTAGGACTGGAGAGGAAGAGGAGGCTGGGCTGAGGGGGACAAGCTGCACCTGCGCCATCAGCTCTGCGTATCCAGGGCTCACACCAGTACCTGGCAAAGAGGGAGGAAGGAGGAAACAAAACACTATTAGGTACACGTGTAAAGCAAGAGGGAGGAAGGTAGCTTGGAAGAGAAGTCCTGAGGCTTCTGGAGATCCAGGAATGGGTAAACATGTTCTCCCTCCTGTGTGCTCAGGATTCTGACAACCTGTGCACACCTCTCCACCTTCCTGAGCCCTCTGCAGCCTCCCCAGGCTATTGCTGGTTCCCTGGAGGATGGCCCAAAGCCCATCTACATCTCCGTGCGACAGGCAGTGTTCATTCCCTGAGCTGCCTTGCCCTCTCTAGCCCTCCCAGCAGGATCATCACTTACTCTGCAGGAGAGGGAAAGGATTGGAAATCAGGGGACTTGCAGTTTCTGCAAAAGAGAAACAATTTAGCTAAGGTTTTCATCAGTCCTGGGGCTGAGCCAGGGGGTACTCTGGGTAGGCATGAAAGCTGTGGGAAGGTGGGTGAGAGGCTGCATTCATCAGAGAAGGGAGGTACCACATGGTGCTGGTAGGGCCATTTCTCTAGGGTGCTCTGACAGTGAGGCCGTGGGACACAGGTACGGTGTCCATAAGTGGCCATACACTTGGTGACAGACTGTTGGAAACTGTCCCCAGCGTCTGACAGTAGATTGGGAGTGCTTGGTACAAAAGCACCTGAGTAGCCCTGGACGGTGTTTGCTGGCAGTGCCAGAGGGTGAGGCTGGCAAGCCTCCAACGTAACAGGCAGAAAAAGTGAAGTGCAGGCAGAGTAGGGGGTCCTGGCTCTACCTATAGTCTGGGGAACCTGGGGCTACCATGGAGTTATCCTGAGCCTCAGTTTCCTCATCCAGAAAGTGGGGATAAAGGGAACACGATCCCCACAGGATTGTGGTATGGGTGAAACAGATACAACACACAAAGCTCTGAACACATGCCAGCCACGTCGTAAGTGCTCAATAAACAGTGGCTGCCAGCAGCAGCAGCAGCAGCAGCAGCAGCAGCAGCAGCAGCAGCAGCAGCAGCAGCAGCAGCAGCAGCAGCAGCAGCAGCAGCAGCCACTGCCACCGCCACCACCTACAGCAGTGCTGTTCCCAAACAAACATCAGCCTTGGTGTCAGGAGAGGTACGAGGGGTGCAACAGGGCCTGGCTGCGAGACCTGCCAGAAAAACCTGGTTCTAATTCCAGGCTGCCACTCAATCCTCTGTGGCCTTGCACGGGTCATGCCATCCCTCCTAGACTAACCCCTTAGAGGGGCTCGAAGGGTCACAGTGACACCTCTGCATTGGAACTTGTGCCGATTGCTTGGTTTACACTAAAGCAAAACAAAGCAGACAAGCCTCAAAGCAGTGCACCCTCCTCTCTGCCTGTGTGCTCTGGGGCAGTTTGTGATCCCCAAGCACTCACTGCCAAGGAGGAATCAGGGCTCATCGGGAGCACTCACTGGAGGCAGTGGATCCAGAGAGGCTGCTTCTATTACTAGGCAGAAGCCTCCACCTAATGTCTGTGCTCTTTGCTGAAGCCCATGGTGGCTAAGATGCATGCCATTGCCTGTGTACGTCAGGCCGTGCTGGCACGGGGGCACTCACTCAGCCACATTCCAGCCACGGGTAAACCCTGGAGTCCAAAGCTCTCTGTTCTGCAGGCTTTGAGGTACCGCTAGACTCCAGAACGAGGTAGCCACTAGGTGGCAGCAAACACTATCAGGCGCGCTCATGCAAAGCCATAGCACTGCAGGGGCTAGAAGAGCATCTATCTGTTCTGTGGAACCAGGTCCAGCATGGGTCCAGAACCTGGGACCTCTGGCTCCTGTAAGCCGTTTTCTACTGTACCCCATTTGCATCTCCTGAAAAGAAACATGTGACGGCGTTACTTTTAACTTAGCGATTGGCTTTCTCAGGGCTATCCATCTGGGCTGGCTGAACTGATGCCTGAGTTTGGGATTAAGGACAAGGGACAAACGGTCAAAGTTCAGCCTCAGAAGAGCATCCACGGACACAAAGGTCTTCTGCTCTCCACAGGCTCCATCGTCTCTGATTCCACTGCTCAGTTCCCCTCCCACCATGCACCAGAAGACTCCATAGTCATATATGATGGCACATCACAGGTACACTCACCGCTGGAATTCTGTGAGCTGCTGTTGGTCTCTTCAAAGTGGTTCTGTGTTTTGCCTTCTACTCGCCGACTGAAGGTGCTTTCTGCTGGGTGGGGGGATGAGAACGGCAGAGGAGGGATCAGCTTGTCTGTCAGAGTGGGCAGAGGGCTCCTGGGGCTGGGAGAACAAGAACCCTGCAGATCCCTGAGCCACCTGGTTCCCAAGAGCATCTCTGGGTAGTGTCTGGGAGGTACAGGGTCAGAGGGGGAATAAGTGACCTGCTTAAGGACACACCAATGAAACGCAGCCAATAGCAGACAGCAAACAGGTCAGGGTCATATGTGTAAGGCCAAATCATTTAAATGAACTGTGTTAACCCTGGAAGATTCTGCTGCTACAGCCCCCACAGAAGAGGATGAAGGACGACAGCCCATTATCTGGAGGCAGCTCTGGCCCAGTGAGTATCGCAAAGCATAAAGGATGTCTTGGGACAGACAGACGCACAACAAGCAGAAAGGAAAAGGCCAGAGACCAGGTGAGGAGGGTTGGAACTCCCTGTTCCCCGTGAGCCGTGTCTAACAGCTTTCTGAGAGCTCACTGTGACTCAGGCTCTCTCTCTGGAAACCCCATAATGCAGAGACGGGCTCCAGCAAGCAGAACTCTACAGTTACAGCCCCACCTGCAGAAGATAACCCAGCCTTTCCACAGTGCTCCAGGCTCTAGAGGGCATGGCTGATCCAGGAGATGTGGGTCTCAGCAAAGTCAACTTGAGATACTCAATCAGCCCGAACCCTTTAAACAGCTTGGACGAGGCCACCACAGGCTCAGAGAAACTAACCAGAAGGTGACTCACTGAGCATTAATTAATGCATCCTGCAAAATACTGGGATTCTAAAGACTGGGTCCTGTAATTTCCTTCCAAGTAGTGTTTCTGGGAACACCATTCACCGGTCCATCCTTCCCAGCAAAGTGCTGGGTGTCAGGGCTCTGAGTGATGGGTGCAAAGGCAGCCAGATGCAGCTCCTACGGGCCTGCTAAGTTCTTTTACTGTCACTTCAGGGTCTCCCATAGCCTGTAGAGGCTGCTGGCACTAGGAACATGCTCCTTCTGTGTCCAGCATGTGTAATAGCATGGGTTGTCTCCAAATAGCCCAATCACTCTCTAGCTACGGAGTGGAGGAGTGCTCACTCTTGAGCACCCACTCTATACCTGGCACTGGGTCTGAGTTTTGCCATCATGGTCTTTAATCCTCGCAAATCCATGAGGCTGTGCGGTACTGCCCACTGAACAGACAAACTGCAGTTAGCAGGCTCCTGTCCACTAAGATAGTATGTGAGGCTCAACTGGAGGCAGGCGCTTCCCTTCTAGGAAGGAAGGGATCCCCTTCTCTACCGTTGCCTGTGTTCACAGGAGGGCAGGCAGGTAGGCAGATCCTTGTTCGGACTAGCACATGGGTACGACTTAGTGCAACTCAGGTCACCAGCTCCTGTACTGAGTCCCCATTGTTTGAATTTCCTGGTGCAAGGGCATCTGGTTGGAAACCAGTGTGCGGTATTTCAGGTATAATATGCACACAAACAGCCATACTCTAGTGTCTCTACTTTGCACCATTTAATAGCCCCTGCCATCTCTTGCTCCCAACCTGCAGCCCTTGGACTTTGCTGGTGTGCCCATGGCTTGCTGGACACTTGCCTGAAGATCGCAGCATTCAATGAGTGCCAAATGCCACGAAGTTCCTGAACAATTCTCAGTGCAAGCTGAGGGACTTTAAAAACTCAGCTACAACTTCCTTGGGCAGCTGAGGAGAGGGAGCCGGAAAAGGCCAGATCCTATAGCCATACTGATGAATATCTTGCATTATCACCATAGAACCTTCACCTGGCAATGGATGGAGATAGAGATAGAGCCCCACACTGGAGCACCGGACTGAGCTCCCAAGGCCCAAATGAGGAGCAGAAGGAGGCAGAACATGAGCAAGGAAGTCAGGACCGTGAGGGGTGCACCTACCCACTGAGATGGTGGGGCTGATCTAATGGGAGCTCACCAAAGCCAGCTGGACTGGGACTGAAAAATCACGGGATAAAACCGGACTCCCTGAACGTGGTGGACAATGAGGACTGCTGAGAAGCCAAAGACAATGGCACTGGATTTTGATTCTACTAAACATACTGGCTTTGGGGGGGTGGGGAGGCTAGCCTGTTTGGATGCTCACCTTCCTAGACCTGGATGGAGGGGGAATGAAATTGGACTTCCCACAGGGCAGGGAACCCTTACTGCTCTTTGGGTATGAGAGGGAGGGGGAGTGGAGGGGGAAAGAGGAGGTAAATGGGAGGCGGGGAGGAGGAGGAAATTTTTAATAATAAAAAAAAATTAAAAAAAAACGAAAAAAAAAAAACTCAGCTACAAAGCTCAAGCAAAGGCAGAAGGCATGATGTGCCATCTGATTAAGGGCCCACAACAGCCAGTCTCTCCAGGGGGCTTTTAATGCTGAGGACTGACCCCGACAAGGCCCCCCCCCCAGTCACTCTACCACTGAGCTAGACCCCCAACCCTCCTCTTAATTTAAGACAGGGTCTAACTAAGTTGCCCAGTCTGGCCTTGAACCCACTCTGTAGCCCAAGCAGGGCTTGAACTTTTGGTCCTCTCGACTGTAGTCAAAAACACAATTGTCACAACATGGTACTTAAAAATTCCACACTTCAAGGTTGCCTGACTCCCCTCCTTTTGGGAGATACAAGCACATTAAACATACGACCACAGTTTGGCCCAAATTAGCTTGTTAATCAGAAGAAAGGCAAGCAGCACTAATTCCCAGCCAGGTAACCAGTCACCAGATGATGCCAGGGCTCATTTATCTGCCCTCTCGGTGCCACCATTCTCTGTGTGCTTAGCTTTGGCCTCCTGAAGGCAACCAAAAGGCCCATAGCCTCCAAAAAGCACAGCATCATCATCTGGGTATGTGGTCCAAGACTTTCCTCATGCAAGTCTGAGACCCAGGGTGCCTGGCAACTGGTACCCAGGACACAGTAGGTCTTATATTCTGGAGGAAACAATCTCTGGGGATTTTGCTGCTCGGTCACCTTCTGGAGACAGGGTTCCTTTTTGCATAGGGCTGGAAAATTCTGGAGCTGGCTGGAATCCTCTGGTTTCCTGCTGGACCTCTATCTCTGGGAGGGTTTCATGGGGGAACTCTAGGGAGTGGGGAGCCAGGGTGACAGAGCTCCTGTCAGCCGCCGTACTTGGTGGAGAGCATATCTGTAGTGAAGCAGCTTGAGCGCGTTTTCCAGAAGGTGAAAAAGCAAGCTCATGCCAAGGGGTCCAGAGAATGGGGTTGGATGGTCACAGACAATGGCATAATTACCAAGGTAAATGATACCTGCTATGGGGCCACTGCGGCAGGGGGGTGGCAGGGAGTGGTAGGAATCGTGAAACTGAGAAGGAAGCATCAACCACTGCCCTGCAGGACCATGGCCTCAGAGCCTGAGCAGGTGTCTCAGCACAGTCAGCACCCCAGGGCTCTACAGAGACTCTTCTCACGGTCAAACACTACCAATTTATCTTTAATAAGAAGCTTTTAAACTTCATAAAGGCCAAATAAAACAGAACCCTTCAGGCTATGATTTGGGGAAAATGTATCAAATTACTTTTAAATGTTGTGAATTTTGTTGTTTAACCCTCCAATTGAGGTCCAGAACTTGGTCTACCAGGTCACTGGTAGCCAGAGGCCACGGGTCCCAATCTGTACCAAAGATTGATGGAACTTCCAGTGTTGTTCCTGCAGGGGAACAGCTTAGATAGGCGGTAGGCAGGGAGTCAGGGAGGCATGGGTAATGGAGGCCATCCATACCTGCAGTTGCCTTGCTTGCTGGAGATCCCGAGTTTGGAGTTCGAAACGTTTGAGTTTGGGTAGCTGGAGGGGTACGGTGTAAGAGGGTGGTGCATCGGACCACGGAGGCTGGAGCTTTTTTCCCCGACTGGTTCGTCTGGGTCTTCGCAGCCACGAAGCGTGGAGATGAGGTGACCTCTGGATGGGAACACTCAGAACCCGTGTCTGGATCTTCTGGAGGCTCCCACCCGGGGGCGGTACCTGAGAGGATCATACTTTTAGTCCTCCAGGGCCTCCCGAGCCTTCTTTCAAGTGGCTGGACTAGCAGGCTGCCCTGGAATGCCCAATCTGACATATCTACAAGTCTGCCTCATTCTACAGAGAGCAAGGGCTCAGGCTCCTACCTGGGCCGAGAACCTTTGAAAATCGGAATCTTCCCTAAAGCCTGACCTTCAGTGCATGCTCAGAGCTACCTGTTAGTCACCAACACCTCTGTGCAATTTCTGCGTGCCCACATCAGGGCATCTGGACTATCCCCCAGGCACGAGTACATTTTCCCGGCCCTTTTCCTCCAAGAGGGAGTCTGGCCCATCAGTGGCGATGAAAAACAGACAGGCAGTATGTGCTGGGTTCCGTGCTGGAGTAGGGAAGGGACAGGGTCTGGGGACTGCTATTCTTAGAAAACTCGGGACCTGTCACTGCCAACAGAGGTATGCCTGTCCCCTGTGAGGTGTGGGAACTCTCTCTGACCGGGCCCTCTACAGAGCTAGGTTATGAGAATGGATGGATTCTCAGGCAGTCTTGGGTTCCCCGAACCTGTCCCTAACCTGACCCACTCAGAAGAGCAGCAAACAAGGCCTGTTTCCTGAGACTGTGTAAGGTCTACAGCTATATCCTCTAATGGAAAGAAGGGGACCAAGCAGACAGGCAGAGAGGGGCAGGGGGTCCTAGAACCCACAGGAATGAGCATCATCCTGAAGGTGCTACCTGTGCACAGGGCCTGGGTGTCACTGTTCTCAGCCAATTTGTCTTTCGGGCTCTGTGAGGGTGGTGGGGCCTTGTTAGAACCCTGCTCTCAGGACAGTGCCCATCCTGGGAGTCCAAGACTCAAGCTACCACATCACAGGCTGAGATGAAGGACCTTGAGCCCAACTTCCAGCCGTTCCAGCACTGATGCAGAAGTCAAGGTCCAAGGAATCCGGGCCCACGCAAACCATGGCTCTTTCATGCAGAGATGCTTGCCTGTGGCAGGGCTGACTGTGCCAGGGGAGGGGCACCATTCAGTCGCAGCTCTAGCAGCTCCAGCCTAGCTGAGGAGATCCCGGGGGGCCTCAGGCTGAGGAAAGCCCAGAGAGCTCTCATGGCAAAGGTACCTCCGTGTTTTCCTTCTCTCCCTTCCCGCTCTTTCTTTCCTACTTGAGTCAAACAGGACGGCTTATCTGACAGTTCCCCCTCTTCAGTGTTATCACAGAATAACCCGATGCTGCCTCCCCAGCCCACCTCTGACTACTCCACTGTCTCCCTATGGGAGGAACAGTTTAGAGCCACGGCTTGGGGCTCTCGCTCAGGCCTATACTGAGGCTGGAGAAGCCAGTTCCCGGTGGAAGCCTAGCTCCATGACTTCTGGTCTCAGCAGCCCTGGGCTCTGTACTATAAGGGGCACACAGTTTCCTGTTCCTACCTCTCTGAGTGGGCAGCACCCTAGGGATTATTGAGACATCTAGAAGCCAGGGAGACACCCTAAAGTAACTAGTCCCCATATGGAAACTGCTCCTGCTGCTCCTGCTTACTCAGGGAATGCAAGACAAGGAGCTCCAGTGAGTTCCTTAGGGGCGCCCAGCAGGAAGGTGCTGGATGACACAGGATCTGAAGCCAGTCAGGAGTTCAAGGCTTATCAATATCATATATCTCCTCCACGCACCAGGAGACACTAGCCCACATATCCCGAGCCCTGGGTACAAGGACAGGGAGAGTCCATGAACTGCCTGGTCACGTGTTTTCCTGACAGACCTGTCTCTGTAGCAGCAGAACCACTTCTGGGGATTGTTTTATAGTGGCCCTGCCTGGCCCTATGTGCGGCCTGAGCAGCACCTGCCTAGGGAGCCCTGCCTGACCATCTCATCACCTCCTCCTGTCCAGGCAGTGACTGTCATCAACGGCATTTGCTGTGATCTTTGATGACTGCTCTCTCAAAGCCTGAGTGGTTCAGTTTGTCCCCCTATCTTCATGCATTGCCCGAACAAACCACAGGGGGCGATCAAGAAGAGTCATGCCATCCATGAATGAATGTACTGAACGGTCAGAAGAGGGAAACTTGGAATGCTGAAGTCAGAAAGCTCAACAAGAGGCTATCCTTATCCTCCCACTGCCTCAAAGCCTAGAGCAGACTGGGTCACAGAGGTCAGGCTCACCCAGTGGGATGCTCCTCAGCATGGATGGATCCCAGCAGGTTCTCAACTCACATTCCCCAACAGTCTACTCCATATGCTGACCTCACAGAGAACACCATCAGGCTGCTGCCTGGCCTTGTACTAGGAATGAGCACCTCAGGCAGATTGGCTACTTTCTACTATAAGAAACACAAGATATTTTTATACATAACACACCTAAACAATGAGAGGGTGCAAATTGTCTCCTGTAGGAAGCTGAAAAATTAACCAAAGCAGGAAAAAAAATTAAAGTAAGAGACTAGAGAGGCATGGGCTGTCTCTAGACGCTAGGAAGCAGAGGTGAATTCAGCAAAGGAACCATCTGCTCTACCATGGAGGTGGGGACAGAGGAAACCTCCATGGGGTTTTGTCCCAGAGAAAATTTTTGGCCACGATGCACTGACTGGAACAGGGCTGGAGTTTCTGAGGAAGCTAGAAAAACACAGACCTCCCCAGCAGACCTCACCAGTAGGTGGTGTGATGCAAGGATGAGACTTGGTGAGTCCCAGCTCATTCCAAAATCTCTCCTGGAGACAGTTAAGCTCAGAGAACAGAGCAGGGCCCAGAGGGCATGCCCACTCACTGAACCTGAACCAGAAGGACAGAGATCAAGGCCAGGGTTTCTGATGAGGCTGGACACCACAGGGCAGATTAGCAAAGAACAGACATTTGAGCCAAGGAAGAACTGCAGAAATGTGCAGTGGGCTTCTTCAAAGGCTTCAGTTGAATTCCGAATCCTTTGTGTAGGCTGAGTCTCTGCACAGGGAAAACAGACAAGTGTGTGCATTTATGTGGATGTGAGAGAGGGAGGTGTGTGTGTGTGTGTGTGTGTGTGTGTGTGTGTGTGACGTGAATGAGGACTCAGAGGTCATACAAAAGTCACACAAGATTAGGCGGTCTTTGGGGCCCCACCTGCCAGAGAGCTGAAGGCCTGGTGATGTCAGCAGAGTCACAGAAAAGCCACGGCCTGGAAGAGCTACCGCACTGCTGAGTAAGAGCTGCTCCTGCTGCTCTAACCTAGTTTAAAAACAAGACTCTGAAGCATTAAGTTGATCTGTAAGGAAATTAGTTGCCTACCAGAACAAAACCAAGGAAGAAAACACAGCCCAGTCAAGTCCAGAACATACCATCTACAATGAGCAACAGAAAGCAATTACTTTTGAGGGGGACCAGGAAAATGTAGTTAAAGATCAAAAGGAAAACCAATCAGAAGAAACAAAGAAAGAAATATGATAATGGAATTATGAGACAAAGGCCTTAAAGCCACTATTATAAATGTACCCAAAGGTTTAAAGAATACCCTGACTGAGAACAGGAAAGCTATAAAAAAGAATTTGCAGAGATTAGATATTGTAGAAGAAAACATTAATGTCTTTGAAAGCAGGGGAAGCTGAAGCACAGGGGGATAATAAGGCTGAAAAAGTAAACACAGACTGACGGTTAGCACCATCAGAAATCTAACACACATGCAATTAAAGTCCAAGGAGAGGAAAAAAATCAGGGAAGAAAAATAAAAAATCTCTTGGTCAAAGAAGATGAATCTCAACAAAAATCAGATTACTAAGAACTAGTATCATGGGTTAGTACTTAGAAAGGTCAGAAGGTTGGAAAGATGACTCAGTGGTTAGGACCTAAATTCGTGATAGACTCTAATACACCAAAGATGTATACTATAAACCACAAAATGAAAAAGAACTAATAGCAGAATATTAATAGAATAAACTTAAAAACACTTGATTAGTACTGAACCATGCAAAAAAAAGTCAGAGTGAAAATGAATGATATGAACAAACAGAAAAATATACAGTACTGAATGAAATCCAATCACATCAATAATCTATATTAAATGTAAATGGATTAAACTTTTCAATTAAAGGGAAATAGTTCATTTATTGTACTTTTTGTACCAAAGAATTGTATATTCTTTTTTTTTTTCAAGATAAGGTTTCTCTATGTAGCCCTGGATGGTCTGACACTCACAGAGAACCTTGTGCCTTTGCCTCCTGAGAGCTGGAATCAAAGTCATGCACCATCATGCCTGGCTTATACATTCCATTTTATTTTGAAGCTTAAAACAAAAACTTTAAAAATTCTAAAGGGGAGGAATACAGATTTGACACAGTGTGTGCATCTAACAGGATACATTCAAACAAAGCAACCAAAAATGAATACATCTTAAAGAGAGAATGGAAAAACCCAGACTGGAAGGTGAGGATTTTGAGGGTTTTGATTTTTTTAGTACTTGATAAGGTAAACCAATTTCTTTTTTAAAGGCAGGAAAGGTCACAGAGACTTGGAAATTATCAACTAACTTAACTTAACTGACACTACAAAACATATAACAAACTTACCTATGATTAATTAATCAATAATTTTGGTCAAGTGAACAAGGAACATATAGCAAAGAGAAGCCATTTAGATGGTAGATCATAAAACAAAACTCAATAAATTACAAAGATTGAAAATCACAATATGTATTTGACCATAATAGAATCAAATTAAAATTAATTAAAAATTTTAAATAATTAATTTACTAATATATGGAAAGGGAATCTATTTTCTAAATGTTTCCTATGAAGAAAATGCCAGGTTTGGCAATGTAAGTGTTGAATTTCTATAAAAATATTTATAAAAAGCAATTCCAACTCTATATGAATTCTTCAGAAAATGGAAGAGAAAGGAATTTTCTTTGAAACTGCTTCTGTGAAACAATTCTGTTCTGACATATAATAAACACAAGAACGTGACAGAAAGAACATGGAAGTTAACAGAAGCTGGAGTTAAAGTGGCTTTAACTACCTTGGAAAACAGAGGTTAATCTTTGGCTATGTATGTGTTGTGTACATGTGTGTTGTGAGCACACTCACCTGTGTGTGCATATATGGAGGCCAGAGGTCAGCCTCAGATGGATTTGTTAGCTCACCACATATTTCTGAGATAGGGTCTGCCACTGAGTCAGAGCTCACTGTTTTCACAAGAATGGCTGGTCAGTAAGGCCTTGGTACTCTCTTCTCTCCACTCCTAGTGCTGGGATCACAGGCAGGCGTTGCCACTACTCAGCTTCTAAGTGGGTGCAGGGGAACCAGACTCAGCTCCTCATGCTTGCACGTCCAGTACTCCATCCCTGAGCCGTCCACCAGCCTAAACGCTAGCTGTCCTTAAACATACACCTACCAGATGATGCAGCCATTCCATAAAGATGGCAGCTCGTCTGCATGAGATCCAAATATTCACCCAAGGATAATGTTTATTCAGACCGTTGAATATTACTTGCCATTTGTTGTTCAGTGCTTCGGTCAACGACAAAGCCAGTATATGGGGATTACATAATATCACACCCTTTAATAAAGCCACGGCTATTGGTTTGTGTAAGTGTCACTTTCTGAGGTGCACAACAAAACACCCTAATGATGTACTTCTCATCTTGTGCCTGGCCTAAGGGACTTGTGGCTGCATTCAGAGTGAACTACCGAAGGGCAGGCTACCTCAGTAATGGAGCACATTCTGTCACAGTCCACGTAAGCTGGAAATAAAATCTCATCCACAAAAACATAAGCGGACTGGTGACTGGTGGGGGATGGGACCAGCACATGAGGGATGACGAAAGGCACAGGTGGATTAGCATTCATCATCTGAATTTTGGTACATTCATGGACCAAACAAAAGCTTACCACTTTTACATTATAAATGGTGGGAACTTCTCTATGGGATCACCACATTTTACCAATGTTATTTAGTGCCTTAGAGACTCACTGAAAATATTTACTTTCTTGATTAAGAACCCTTAGTCACACCCCACTGGTTGATCATGGGCACGTTCCTAATTTAGGATTGTAGTTCCTTGCCCTTAGGGGAGTCTGGTTAAATGTCAGGGAAAATCCCGAGAAATTTTACACAGAAGTGAGTAAAAAACACACTCTGGAAAGCAAAGCAACTGACGAAACTCCCTTGACTCTGTACTCCAAAATAAATCCCTCTGCAAAGCCCTTGCTGGGGGGGCGCTTCTGTGTGCATCTATGTGTGTAAATGTGTAGATCAGAGTTGTGTACATTAACTATACATTAACCTCACTGTGATGGCATCTTCAGAGTGTGCATCCATGTACACAAATGTGTATATGTAATCTGAGTTGTGTACATTAAATATACATTGTTTTAAATCAGAAATTTTGGCATAGAAGAGACATCCCAATACTGCAAGTTCCTTCAGCCCATATCACATTCATTTTCTGATATTCTCAACCTTAATAAAATATAGGCACAATGACTCATTAAAAGACATCACATTTACTACACTAGCAAAAAACAAACACAACACAACACAACAAAACAAAAACAAAACAGAAACGTTAAGAATCCACATTCATCTCAACAGAAGGAAAATGCCACACAACCCTAATTTGTAAGCCCAACTTCCAGTGAACTGAGGGAAAGGCAGCCTGAGCTGCCGAGGGCCACTCCAGGAAGCTGCTGCAACCGGCACAGTGGTGCTGCTGAAAATGATGACACTCAGCAGCCAGCAACTGAGCCCTGTGAGGGCACAGGCAGGCGCGCCCTCTCAGTTCTTCCATTCAACACCGTACAACACACCCTAAAACAAGACTGTGATGAGCACAAAAAGAAGACAGACCAGGAGGGGGGTTGCTTCTATTAGCAAATCATTTTACCATGAGCAAAAAATACAAAAGAAGGAATCTACAAGGACCAACAAGCAAATTCAGTGAACCTGCAGGATAAAATCCAGAAGGCAAAATTCTACTACTCCCTTGAAGCAGCAGGAACAACTGGGAAATTCAAGTTTAAGAATTACAGCAGCATCACAAGACACAAGAAACCTAATGAAACAGGTGTTAAGACCGAAGAGCACACGCAAGCTGAGAGAACTAAAGAAGCCCCAGACCCTTGGAGGGTTACACCGTGGCCAGGACTGCCTGAAGCCCCAACACCACTGCAATGCCTGTGCTCCTCAAACTGTTCCACAGACTCAGTGTAACCCCCTCAAAACTTAACTGACCTTCTTTCTGCCCCACTTGCCTTCTCCTTTCTCATCATTATTATTTCGGTAGAAACTGGCAAGCCTCTAACATGCATGTGAAAATATAAAGTTCTTAGATGAGCCTATCTTCTTTACAACAGAAGGATAAAGCGGAAGACCTGAGAAGAGGTGCAATAAACGAGAGCACTGGTGCACGGAGAAAAGTAGAACAATGAATCATGGAAAAGAAAGACATCCCTTGGGCATTCAGCTGGTTCCAGCAAGGGCACCAAACCACCGAACAAGAAAAGGTAAGTTCAACAAAGGCTGTCCGACAACCCGGGGTCTACACAGAGTAGGACCAGCCTCCTACCTCACCTCAGTCACGGGCTAATGCAACTCAGCTGCAGCCCCAAACGTGGACGTTAAAATGATCTAAAACATTGCTAACAGCAAGGACGAGACCATCACCATTATGAGGTAGGCAAGGATACCCCCGAGGAAGGATTCAGAAAGCACTGTAGAAAAGAATGATAAACTATGTTTCATGAAAGAAAATGACCTACTGATCAGCGGATGCTGCATGGAAACCACCAGGTCTGCCAAAGGCTGGGAGAAACTATCCAGTGATGAAGGATGCGGAGCAACTCAAACAGACAAAGAGTATCTACGGCCAACGAAAAAGGGACAAACAACGGGGGGGGGGGGGGGAGACAGGAGGGGTCCCAAACCTTCCCAGCAGAGTTCCTGGGGAGGCTGAAATGCTATGGGCATTTTGGAAAATGGCTTGTCAGTTCTAATAAAAAGAGAAACAAACCTATTCTGCGGTAGCCCCCCACCTCCCCTCTTGTATTTAGCCTCAAGGAACAACCTGTAAGGCTGAAGAACACAGCACACAAACCTTTCACAGGGATTCTACTCATGTCAGCCTAACGCTGGAGCTGGCCCAAGTGAGCAGGCATGCGAGCAAACAGACTCAGATTCTGCACAGTGGGGGATCCATCAGCAGTCAAAGCGGAGCTGATACTATGGCACACGTGGGTCTTAAAAATGCTTTGTGACTGAAATCACAAGTAGATACAAGTGCACACATGGGACAGGAGAACTTGTGCCGTCAGCCTTTTGGATTCTCATCAGAACCAGGGACACACGTCCAACCACGGCCACCACCCAATCTCACCTCCACACCCAACTCCTACCACCCCTACACAGACCCAATCCTGAAGTCATCAACACACCGGCTCCTGCCCAGCCTTGCAGAAGTTACCCTTTGCTGAAACTAGACCAAGTCTCATGCCGTATTGGTGTTTCTAAAATCCTAGACAACATCGATGAGTACCAGAGAAACATAGCCAACAAAGAGATGCAGAAAAAAAAAAACAGTCTAAAATGGAGAGAAAAAAAAAAAAAAACCAAATGAAAATCAGGAAGCAATACAGGAAGCCCTTTGGGAGGGAAGTGCTTGTATGTCAGAGACGAAGTTAGGATGCTAAGTGGGGTGCCCCTTCCTCTCATATGCCAAGGGATTCAGGGTGGAGATAAGCTTGCAGCTGCCTGGGGTTCAGGGTCCACTCCTTATCAACATGCTCTGGGAGGAAAAGGAAGTAGCACACACACTGATGCCCAGCTGCCTTTGGCCTCTCTAAGTACATTCTGGGCAGCATCCTCTTTGGCACCTGGCAGCAGCTACCCACAAACAGCCCAATGCCTGGGCACCAGCATTAGGAAAAGAGATCAAATGGACAGAGCCGCGCCCACGGTAGATGGTCTGGTAACATAGAGTACATCCGGGCCACAGCAGACACTACCTGAAAGTCACTACCTGCTGCAGGTGTCAGTCCAAACTCTGGCAAAGAAAGATCTCAAGAAATATCTCAGAAACTCACCAGGCAAAGGGTCACACAATAGCTAGACAGTGAGCCAGACCAAGAACCACAACCCAGTGCAAAGATAGAATTGAAGCTGCCATCCAGTGAGGAGTATGTCCCAGCTGTATGGCTCCACCAGCATGGAGGAGTTCCTTGGGAAGCTTCTGTTCAAGCACTAGACATCTCTCTCCCTACTCAGATGCCCTCAGGGGAGCCACCTGCCTATGCTGCTACTGAAGGTCTGGGACCCACCCCCCAGAAATGGTTTAGATGCTGTTGTGACCTCCACAGGTTATCTTTCATCCCGTACCCCAACTTTTCCCAGTCTCAGAAAGGGGGTGGTCCCAACAGTTCTGCAGTGAGATGCCCACACAGGGAAATTAGCAGAGGCTCCTACACACCCCATCTGAGTATCCCAGAGGTGATGTGTTCCCGCCTCATCACAACGTCTATGTCCACCTATACAGGAAAGGGTGGAAGGCTGAGGCCCTCTGCTCACACACTTAGGGATGGACCTTCCTCTGACTCCTATCTGCAGAAAGGCACCCGGGAGTCACCAGGTAGGCTGACAGGCATCCAGAGTGTGGAGAAACAGCAGTACCCAATGGAATCCCTTTCTATCTTATCAGCAGAGGAGTAAGGGACTACGGGTCACAGTCACCAGGAAGCCCACGATGCCTGAGGCTGGTTTTCAGGTTTTCAGCCTCATACATTAGTACGTCTTCCACCTTCTTAGCTTTCTACCATCATAGCATAAGGGCTGCCTTGCCCAGGTGCCCTCCCGTCAGGTAGGCTAGACCTTGGTCCGACATCCTAAGACAGACACTATGGAGACGGATGCAGAGCCAGGAAGTTCACACGTGCAGGTGTTTGGAGAAGAGGACCCACTGCAGTGTTTGGATAAGCAATCTCCACTTCTGATGCCCAGTATGAGAGGCAGTCCTCTGAGCTACCATGAAAGAGCTCCACCAATTGGTTTCTGATGCTGGGCAGGCTTTCTAGGCTCTCCTACCTCCTAGTCTCCCTCATGGCTGAGGCTAGACCCAGACCCAAGCTCACCTTGCTGGCTCCTTCCCAGGAAAGCTCCAGATTCTTGGTCAGTGGCTAACCCCTGCCCCTTTCCAGGCCTCCCCATCCCCCAGCTGGAGAAGGGACTCACTGATGGGGGCATGTAAGGCCACGTGCTCTTGGTAGGGCGTGTAGTACTTGTACTGCTTTCCACAGAACTCACACGTGTAATTGCCGGTTTCTGCAGAGGAGAAGGAAGTATGAGATCAGGTGCTTGCCCCGCCCCCAACAAAACATCAGCATCTCTTAGCCTCCAACTCTGCTTCATTCTTGGACCACGAGCCAGACTCAGCTGGGACTGTAAAGTTGCACTGGCTGGTTCAAATCCCAGTGTGGCCTCTCTCATAACCTCTGACAGTTAGAGCTCTTTATGTGGTGGGGGTGCAGGGAGGCGGGGCAGTTGCATGTACACATGTGTGCATGGGTTATCATATCATATGGAGACCCAGTATCAACTTTGGATATTTTTCTCCAAAGCTGTTTACTGCTTTGAGACAAGGTCTCTTGCTGGACCCAGAGCTCACTGATTTGGGGAAGCTGGCTGGCCAGTGTGCTCCAGGAATCCACCCATTTTGCCTTCCCAGTCTGGGATGACAGGTACACACTGCTGCCCCTGGCTTTTAACACGAGTCCTAGGGATCTGAACTCAGGTTCTCACGCCTGCATGCAAGCACTTTACCAACTGAGCCAACTCTCCCGCCCCTAACCACTTCATGCCCCCATCCTTCTAACTGTACAAGGAAGGTGACGGAAGGGCCACCCTAGAGGATTGCTGGGGGGTTAACTCTGAGTGGCAGCCCTGGTATTAAGGGAACCCCAGCTGCCCCGCAAAGCCAACCTTTCCATCTGCCTTTCTGCAAGCCCTGTCCACTGCAAGGGTCACAACCATAGTCCCTTATCTCCAGGACTTTGTCCCCAAGTGTCACCACCCACCAAGGCTGGGGTCACACTTCTTAGTTCTCACTGGGTCTAAATATTTATTTATTTACGTATTTATTATTGCATGTTCTAATGTACATGTGCGTGCATGTGTGCTACAGAGAACACGCAGAGGTCAGAGAACACGGGTTCTGTGATTGAGTCCACCTTTAGGCATATGAGGTGAGCACTGTAGCCCTTGAGCCATCTTGCTGGTCCATCACTAGACTTTTATCTTTCTGTCTCTCTAGGTTCTGCCTAAATTCTCCTTTAAAGACGTCTGATGTAAAATGGTTCTTTTGGGACAGTGCTAAATTAGGAATAAATACAAGCTCAAAGTTTTTAAAAGGAGCAAGTGCAATCTTGCATGATCCCTACACCAAAGGGAACACCTTCCCTCAGGGCATCACCGGCTGCCTGGCCCTGCCCTGCCCCCACACTCCCATCACCCTCCTCTAGGGCATTTCTCTGCTGCTACCATTTGTCTGGCTTGAATTAGCCAGCCCTGATCGATATCCTCTTTGTAACCTGGTGTATTCAATCGACAATACTTTGTGGACATCTTGCCCAATCAATAAGTATTGATCTCCAGGACTGCCTTTATCGGCTGCATGGCTCCCATGGGACTTGGGAATTTGCTGAGCCAGTTGCCCTCCACCAAGGGACATTCAGATTGTTTCAAGTCACACACACACACACACACACACACACACACTTAAAATAATGCTGCAATCCACATCTTTGCAGGGGTTTTGCATATTTGCTCATTAGTTTCTCACAGGATCACAAAATCAAGCTCACTGCTCAGGAGACTGCCTGTGATTCTAGGGATTCTGAGGTGGGGAAGGGGCCACAGTACCATCCCCCAGTCACACACCACACCCCTACCACCTCTCTAGTTTGCATATCTGACCTGGGAGAAACCGTCCACTTGCGCTACAGGTTTTATTTTCTGTTTCCTTGATTTCTAAGGAAATTGACTTTCTTGTATAATGAACTATTGCTTTCCTTTTGTGAATTTCCTTTAAAACCACTACATTGTTGTAGATCTGTGATATCAACATTATGTCACATCTATCACAGGCCAGCTTTACCTCCAAGGGCTTCTCAGTCTACTTTGCTTCCCTCTCTCAAGATGGAAGCTTTAGGATTTAGGGTAGGTAAACAATTTTAGGAGCTGACTCAGGAATGCCAGAAAGGTATGCATTTTAGTTCCTGTCAAGGTTGTTAAATCAACTGTATTAATTATATTATTCCAATATTATATAACCATGTCTGCTTGCTCCAGCAAAGACTAAAGGCTGTGCTAAACCCTCCCATTCCATTGCTTTTCCGATTTACTTTGATATTTAGGTACATTATTGCTTGGTGTATGAAAGCTATGGCTCAGAATCTTTACTAGTGGGCTAGGAATGGAGCTATAGGTCAAGTTCTTTGACCTATAGCTTAAACCTAGCATGCAGGATATCCTAGGTTCCCTTCCCAGTGCTGGGTAAACTGAATGTGGCGGTAACACTGGCAGTCCCAGCAAAAGGAAGGCAGAGGGAAGAAGATGGGATTCAAAGTGATTCTCATCTACACATGGAGTCCTAAGTCATCCTGTGACATGACAGGCAGTCCTGACACACTGCTCCTAAGTGGTTCCTGGACCACAGGAGCCTGACAGAAACCCAGCATCTCTGGACTTGCCTAAGATCAGCTAAGAGAAAACTTCTATGGGCATGGCCCATAAATTTATGTTTTAACAAGAACATTCTAATGCATGGGAAAGTTTAAGAAGCATTGCTCGAACATTTAATTAAACCATTTTATTAGTTTGTCTGATATTAATATTATGAAGTTCCCAGCAATCTGTCAGGCCATGATCTCTACTTGTTTGCATGTGTCTAATGGCATGCTCCAATGGTCCTACGTTCACATTAAGCAGAGATGGCACTACAGTGGAGGCTGAGCAGAAACTGTCATGTCCCTGCCTTCAGGGAGCTGTGTAGAAAGGGAAACAGAACGCTCACAGCGTCATACGACTTTCAAACTGCACCCATGGTATGCACACTCGAGGAAACAGACAGTGTCTCAAACAGCCATGACGGGTACGTCTCTTTACGGAAGTAGGGAGAAGTCCCCAAGACACGCTGAAGCAAAGAGAAAGGATAAGGACTGAACTAGGTGCAATGTTCGTAGACCATTAGTGCTGGGATTATTTCAAATGAACTTGACAGCTACTGTTTTCTCACTGGAGAGATTATACCACTTGCTTTTATTGCGATGATTGATTCGGTTTTACAGGGTGAACATCCCTAATCCCCAACCCTGAAATGCTCCGAAAGATGCCACAAGAAAGAAACCCCACGCTTCAAATCTTTGTGTCACATATGTCATTACAAATATTTAATGAAATTACTTAGAGATTATCTATGCATATATATGAAAGGTAAGTAAATTCTGTATTTAGACTCGGGTCCTATCCTAGGATATTTCCTTATGATATGCAAAACTCTATGTTTTCTGTTTTTCATGCCTCACACTCTGGTTTATCCTTCTGAGCTCTTTGCCTTTACACTTTCACCTGTGCTCCATTATTTTTCAATATTCCTTATTATTTTAGAAAACATATAGGATATATTTCTTTAATTGTTAACAGGGGCAGAAATGGCATTTTAAAGTCTTTTAGTGCTGAAAAAGAGTGCTTAACCTGGTGCTTATTAAACTGTATTTACATGTCTCTGTGTATGCCACATGTGCACGGGTGCCCATGGAAGCCGGAGGAGGGTACCAAGCCCCTGGAGCTAGGGTTATAGTTGTATGCTATGAACTGCTGGATGCGGGAGGTGGGAGTCAGACCTGGGTCCTCTGGGGGGGGGCAGCCTTTAATCAGTAGGTCTCTCTCCAGACCTTTCTGAGATTTAGTACATGTAAAAATCCCCTCAAAGTCTCACAGCAAAGATCAACCACCAGATTCTACTCTAGAGATTCTGGTGCCACAGGTCTGGCCTAGAGTCAGAGAATTCACATTTCAGATGAACTTCAAGGGGCGGCTGATCCAGCTGGTATGGGACCCCACTCTAAGCAGAGTAGGGCAAGCCAGCCTTTGCTGTGCACAGCGTTGTGACCCTTTAGTGCATTACTCAACAATCCACGCCTCCTTTTCTTGCAATTTTTATTATTTTTGGGAAAGGGTGGTCTCACACAGCTCAGGCTGGCCCTGAACTCACTATTGTAGCTGAAGATGGCTGAGCCATGCACTCCCATGTTTGGTTCACGGGGTACTGGAGATCACACCCAGGACGGTTTGTGCATGTTAGGCAAGTACCTAACCTACCAACTGAGCTAATCCTGGTCCTTTCTGGTAACTCACCTCTGTATTTAGGTTAATTGTGAACACACACTCAACTTCCATAATTAGATTCACAATGGTTTAAACTTACTTGTTCAGAGTTTGCAGTCCTCTTACCCTAAAGCCTCCCAAGTGCCTACACATGCTCTATCAATCAGTTCCCCGAATATATTCTTTCAAAAAAGTTTTTTTTTTTTTTCTGAATCCCCTCATTTTTATTTGCACGCCAATTCCAATGTACTGTGGTGTAAAATTCTTCCAGCGTCTTTCCTTCCAAACACACCCACTTTCTTCGGATAACCAATGCTGCAGAGAAGTCTCGCCAAGTCTACTTGGAACTCGGGTAGATTCAACTTGTTTTATACACGTGGCTATCTCAATTTTCCTCTTCCTGCCTACACTTTTAGAGCCACTAAGACCTACTGAGGGTAGGATCTCCTTACGCTGACTCTGCCTCACTATGACAAGCCTTTCAGACACACACCCACTCAACAAGTTTCTTCTCTCAGATCTTTATAGTCTTTATGTGTCACACTGTCACACCATCCCCCCTGGGGCTGGCTCCCTGTTCTTACATCTCTTACCGTCTTCTGTTAACCACTGTCCTTCATGGTGCCAATCAGTTTTGTGCTGATCAATTCTGTCATTACTGACATGAAACTTTTCATTCTGCTCTTGTGTTTTGTTTTCCCCAAATCCTTTCTCATCTTACTCTGTGCTGTGCTGTGCTGTGCTGTGCCTATCCATCTTATGCTGAGGTCTGTTCATCATCCAATCCCAGGCTCCTTTACCACAGGGCCATCCAAAGGGGGAACTGAATTACCTGAGTGCAGGGCCATGTCTATCATCTAAGACAAGTCTGCCAAAGACACACAAGTTCAAGCGTGGTTCCTGTCCTTAGGGTTTGTATGGGAGAAATGTCCCTGTCTACAGGTGGCTGCCCTACTTGGATTGGTTCACTAAGATGTTTCTTGAATGGCTTTAGTCATCACCCTCTGAGCACCTAGTATGTTCCAGGCACAGTGCTACAGCATACTCAGTCTGTGATCTCATTAACATCTACCAAGTCCGCAGGGAGCACTTTCCTCACCACTGTGGGAGGCTGAAGTACAAGCGGCTAACAGACTGGGGGAAACCATAAACAAGCTGACTGAGATAAGGCTGTGGACTGGCTACCTTCACTACCCTGCTCTTGACCCCACACGTCTACAGTTCCCTGAAGGCTGATCTGAGCCTGCCTAGCCCAACCAACAGGCAGGTGCACAGTTGCAAGGCTGGAGCACAGGCTTTCCAGCAGAGTGGCTCAGGCCGCCTCCCTCACCCAGCCCCGCCAGCCCTTGGCCCCAGGGTCCCGCATACTTGGTCCAATTTTCTGGAAAGGCTCCGGAGGCTCCTCCTTCACCTCATCCGTGGCCACAACACCTTGGTCAAAGGGGTCTGTGGGAGAACACATGACCTTAGCATGCTGGTCACCCAGGACATAGGAACCCAGCTGGAGACAGAGAAAATGGGCAGCCACAAAGACTTACCTGCCCGATTCTCGGGAGCCCCTTCCACACTGAACACTGTACCCAGGCGGGAGGCGACAGCCGCAGGAGGAAAAAAGCGAACAGAAGCCCTGTTAGTCCCGGGCCACAGTTACCACTCCGGGTCATGCCTAGCATCATGGGGAGGCCTGACCTGGCCCTTGAGGAAACACAGGAAGGCAGGGCCACGATAGGGCATGTCTCCACCCTGGCCCATTCCTCTTCCTCACTGGGGGCAGGGGCCCACCCCAGACACTTACTGCTCAGAAATCCCCAGCATGTATATGACAGCAGAGGCAGTTCATGGGGATGAGAGGGAAAAGGGAGGTGAGGGGAGGTCATGGCAGAGGCAACCTGGTGTTATATCACTGTTCAGGGGCTGAGGTGGGGGGCCAGACAGGGAACCTTTATGGACCCACAACACCCTTCTTAGGAGTCTTAGGACTCTTTAGAGGAATGTCTTGCTCTAACTTCCATCTCTATAATCTAAGGTGCTCAGGGGACATCATTCATCTCAACAAACTGGTTTAATTTTATTACAGCATGCAAAGACTTAATATAAAATTATAAAATGACAAACTTTCAACATTCGACTCATGTTGACCTATAAAAGCTCCAGCAGTCTCATTTGAATCAGCCACAGAAAGAATATGGAAACGCAGGGACAATCCCTCCCCAGAATCTTGCAACAGAGATCCCTCTCCTCAGGGGTCTGGTACTATATGGGGACAGACTCCCAAGAGTGAGGGGCCTGACTCACCATCCACGGCGTGAAGGTCTCGGTGCTCCTGGAAGCAGCTGTAGTATTTGTATTTCTTCCCACAGATGTCACATGTGTACCTGAAATTGTCTGGTGGGGGGAACAGAAAGACACCCAGTTTAGTGGAAAGACACTGGTCACCTGGGGTGAGGTTGCTGGTTAATACACCAGACTCTGGAACCAAGATGGAACCAACCCAGCTGATCCTGAGCTGTCTGAGTCCAGGGACTGCTCAGCTCCTCTGAACAGTCGGAGTGGCTGTCCTGCTCACTCCCTGGACCTCTGAGCAGCTCCTCCTCCATGCTTAGCAAGGCCCTCAGACCTCCGTCACTTTCCACTCCAGGGCGTCTTAGAGCACACGCTGGGACTACAAGGGCTGGAATGGTGACAACAGGAGCCCTCTGTGGAGACTCGTGATACCTGGGAGCCCTGACTCCAACACCAACTCCTCAACCCTCCCTGTGAGACCTAGGCTCTCCAGGTCCTGATTTTAGGTGAGTCTCATCTCCCATCACGGAAGAGGCAGATATAACTGTGAGCAAGGTGCTGGACCAGGCCCTTCCCTGGGTTCTCTCAACCATTCTTTTCAATAGAGGGGAGAAGCAGTCTCTCATTAATGAGCAAACTAGAGAGATGTGATCTGCCCCAAGTCCTAGAGTAAGGTGGGCTGGCTTCACCGATATGTTGATGCCCCTTGCAGCTCATGTCCACACCCTGTGTGACTCCTCTCAGGGTCTTTCTTTCTTTCTTTTTTTTTTTTTTGGTTTTTCGAGACAGGGTTTCTCTGTGGCTTTGGAGCCTGTCCTGGAACTAGCTCTGTAGACCAGGCTGGTCTCGAACTCACAGAGATCCGCCTGCCTCTGCCTCCCGAGTGCTGGGATTAAAGGCGTGTGCCACCATCGTCCGGCTCTCAGGGTCTTTCTAATTAGGATAATGTGGCCAAAGTGATGAGCTGTCACTCTGGAAGCTAGGTGGCAGGCAACCAGGGAACTGGCCTTGCCCAAGCCACCTGACCCTGCTCAGCCTGTGGTTGGTTGCTATGTTCTTAGTTAGGTCATGGGCAGATGCAGGGGGCAGGGAACTGAGTTTGGCCCTCTCTGAGTGCTAGTGGGAACCGAGGCCCTCGGAGCCACAGTGTCAGAGGTACAGAGTCCTGCAACCCACACTTTCTCTAGCAAACCTAAAAGAAAGCCCTACTAGCTGAGCCCAGGATGAGGCCACTGCTCTGATCAAATCTGCCTGTGGTCCTGTGGGAATCTCGACGCCAGAGGACCCTGAAAAGCCACACCATAGAAGTTCCCAGCCATAGAAACGGGGAGAAAGCAGGGTGGGCTGCTTTGAGTCATTAACACTGGTCCAAGTTTGCCTGTTTCCTGGGCCTCCCACAGTGAGGCTAGTAGCACCCAGACCCATACCTCTCCCTCCAGGGCACACCCTCCTGCATTTGAACTGGCTCAGACCTGGTGAAATGTGTCCCTCTGGTTGCTCTATGGAGGGCCCATCAATTCTATCTCCCCAGGTCCCTAGGATACAGAGGTACGGTTGCACAGAGAGAAGAAAGAGCTAGGGACCAAAGTTCACTGAACTTCAAGCCAGAGCCGAGTCAGGGGTCGCAGCCTTTCCTTGCTGGATAAACCATGCTGGGGTGCTTTGTTCTGGCCCCATTCCCTGCTCCTCAGCACCAGGTACAGGAGTCAAAAAAAATACTTCACGCCAAGGCTGTTCCATCTGTGGAAGGGTGAGAAGGTTTCCAATCCCTTCTCAGCTGGACTCGGGATGGAGGAATCACTCGCCCTTCTTCCCACCTCTGCCCAGCTCATCCCTGGAACTGGCGGCCCCTGAAGGTGTCTTAGCAGACACCAGGGCTGCAGAGATGAACTGTCACTAAGGAGCCACAGTCTGGGCAGTAGTAGACATTCACAGGATGAGTACCAGAGTCTTCCAAAGGAGAGCTGAGGGGGGTGGGTGAGAGGTGTGGTCTCTGCCTCCTCATTGTCCCTATCTAAATTCTGAAGTAGGGGGCACAGATCAGGTGATTCCGGGTCCTTTCTTTGGCTTCTACTTCAGCATCACCTCCTTTCCCATGGCAAGCCAGGCAGCTCAGGGAGACTCCTTCCTTTCATTCTGGACCACCTAGCCCATAACCCTCAGCATCTCCCACAGTTCCACCATCTTTCTGGATGCCAGCAGGGAAAGCTACTGGGGCTAACCCAGATGAAGTTTCGTTCTGTTGTCCAAAGCTGTCTGCCCTCTGTGGATGCTGCTCACTCGGCTCTCATGTGTCTCTGCCCATTGCCTCTCCTGTCACCAGGCCCGCTCATCTCCCCATAGGCCACATTTCCCAGCTCCAATAAAACACAGACGCCCTCCCCCCCCCCCCCCGTTTCTGAGACTGAAAACCACTCCCATCTGTCCTGCTGAGTCTGCACTGTCTCCTCATGCTCCGGAACGTTAATGGAGGAGTTGAACAGGAAGAGAGTGTTATTCCCAAAAGCGTCTGCCAGTGACAGTTCTCACAAGAGAGCCCGGCATCTCAGTAATGCCACCGTGGACCTGCTACGGGAGGCAGATTCTGGAGCGAGACACCTAAGCCCAAACTCTACTATTGATAAAAATGTGTCTGAATTGGGACACACTCCCTAATGCCTCTGAGATGGGAATAGCAGCTCCTTGTAATGAAGAAAGGAACAAGATCCAGCTGTAGGGCATTTTCTTAATTAGTGATTTATAGCGGAGGGTCCAACCCATTTTAAGAGACACTATCCCTGGGCTGGTGGTTCTGGGTTCTATAAGAAAGCCAACTGAGCAGCTCCCCTCCATGGCCTCTGCATCAGCTCCTGCCTCCAGGCTCAGGTTCCTGCCCTGTGTGAGTTCCTGTCCTGACTTCCTTCAGTGATGAACAGAGAAGAGGAAGTGTAAGGCAAGTAAACCCTTTCCTCCCCAGGCTGCTTTTGGTCATGATGTTCATCACAGCAATAGAAATCCTAACTAAGACAGAACACAATGGCTTCCACCCCAACTAACAGGGTAAATGTCACTTGGCAGGGTTTCCCAAAGACCTAGGAGATGGAAATGGTGCTCGGGGAGTGTATTGCAGGGACTGACTGGTCTTTGATCTGATACTAAAAGATGGATGCGTGGGCAGGTGTGTCTGTCTGTCTGTCTGTGACGGGATTATCTCCCTGCTAAATGTTATCCAGGCCCGGCCCCACGGCTAACAAACTACATGACTTCCACACCCTGGGACTCGGGGTCTTCGTGTGCAAGCGGCAGGGTGGAGTTGGCATTTTCCACAGGAGCCTTCCAGTCCCAATGCTCTACAGCCCTGTGTCAAGGCCAATCCAGCACCTCACTAGACACAGAGCACTGCTGCTGACTGGACCGAGGCTGGGACATAGATGATAGCATCCTGGCCATGGGAAAAATGACCCGTGTAGAGGAATGGAAAAATGAAGAAAGGTCTAAAAAGCCTCCCACCACAGCACCAACACTAGGGAGCTGTAGAGTGGAAGCCAGACAGAGCGACAGCCCACTGAGCGGCATCCAGGGAGGCCAAGGAAGAAAGGATAAGTAGGGAAGGCCGTTAAATGTGTGGCTGACCACAGGCTGACCACAGGGTCCAGAGAAGAAGGGGGCAGCTAGTGAAGCAGACAGACAGGGCTGGGCCGGGGAGAGGCAGCTGCTGTGCCTCCCAGCTAGAGTCTATGGCAGGCTGATAGCCACGCTGAACACCTTCCTAGAGTGGGTATCTCAAGAAGGACATTCTCGGGGCTTAGCCTCAAGTAGGGCCCTTCTTCAGCTCAACCCTCACCTCTTTTGTTTTTGAGTAACATTTGTTATCTTTAAGTGCAGTGGTGCAACAAACACAAGCAACAAGGGGCCATACTGGTTCCCCAGGCCAGACCCCACCAACTTTACTGGTAGAATGTAGCCTCACGGTATCCCCTTACAGTTCCCACTACAAGTGAAGGGCTGGCGATGGAGATGCCACGACCCTGGCACAACCTCCTCACCATCTGCTCCTCTACAGCAAACACTTCTTGGCCCCTACAGAACAAAGTGTTTGGGTATTAAGCATGCAGCTTGGTCATGTTCCACCCACAAAGTCCTGAGGAATGGGAACCCTTGGCTCAAGAAGCAGACGGCAGACCCTTTCAAGGGTGCCTAATCTCCTGACTTCCCTCAGCACCCCTTTCCCCTATGCCTATGCTTTCTGACAGTCGTAGGAGATGATTCCCTCGAGAGCTCTGTGCACACAGCCGTGGGTAGCTAGACCGCACTCATCCCTCATTTCTGTATGTGGCCCTTTATGTGAGTGTACTTACTTAGCCACTCCCAAGGCTAGGCATCTGGGGGCCTCTGCGTTAGAGCTGTCAGGAACAATGCACTAAGAACAACCTAGTTCGTACCTTCTGATGGAGATGGGCCTAGACACGTGCTCCCATGAGATAATCACAAAGGGTAGAACTTTTGAGGCTCATGTGTGCACAGGGGTGGGAGGGATGGTGGAAGGGCAGAGTGTATCATCCCATGGGGTTTGAGTTGGAGAGAGGGTAAGAAGGACCTGTGAGAAACTATCACAGGGCCCAGCATCTGGAACCAACTGTGCCCAAGGCTGAGGGTCCTCCAAGAAAACTTTCCTAGCACAGGCTAAGAACCCCAGGCCCATGAACAGGGTCCAAAGCACAGGGAAGGTTGGTTCCTCTTGGAGATATTCCAGGTGGCATAGGATACCCATAGCAAAGATGTCAGCTATGCCCACCTGAGCACAACTCAGGACACCCATAGCAGAGATGTCAGCTACACCCACATGAACACAACTCAGGACACCCATAGCAGAGATGTCAGCTATGCCCACCTGAGCACAACTCTAGGTTTCCCAAGGTTACTTGGCCAGAGAACCCTTTTTCAAGAGAACCCTCCTCAGAATGTGCAACCTATGGAACCCACTTTGAGAAGGCCTTCTCTGATTTCATAAGGCCCCTCTGGCCCCAAGGCCTGGCAACGAGTTTCTTTCTCAAAGGCTACTCAAGCCTGTTCCGGGGAGGGAGGAACAGCTCCTTTCCAGGCACTGTGCTTGGCCCCCACCCACCCGGGAGGTGGGAAAAGTACTCACTGCTCTGGGAGGCGCCCTCCCCTGAGGTGGCTTCGGTATCTGCGAGAAAAAGAGAGAGAGAGAGAGGAAGGAGGTAACCAATTGGCAAAGGTGATGGCTGGGCATGCTGAGGGAGAGACTGAGTGGGGCAGCTGAAGGGAGTCTGGAAGTGCTGTCCATGCCTGGATCCTATGAGGGACAAGGTCACCTTGGCCTGAACCTGGGCTTCTCTTCCCGGCCACTTGGCTCAGGAGGGGCACATGCCAGCTCCTTTGTCCCCATAATTTCAGCTGCTGGCGTCTCTCTTGAGTTGTCAAGAGGAATATGAGATGATGTGAACACATGGCCTTTGGGAGTAGTGGCAGGTGATACTCCTACTGAGCATCCCCAGAGCCCTCAAGGCCAAAACTAGGGCCTGATCCCCCCCCCACTATTTCTCCCACCCCAAGAAGGCTTTTCCCTTCCTCCATGCCCCCCTCCTATGGTTGATTTCTAGGGCCATCAGAGCATGGGGCCGCCGGCCGCCCTCACCTCGGTGCGCCCGCACGTGGGTCTGGAAGCAGTTATAGTACTTGTACTTCTTGCCGCAGATGCCGCATTCATAGGACCCTGGAAAACAGCGGAGAGGGCCGGTAAACTACCTTGCCACCATGAGGCCCAGGACCAAGTGTCACTGGGCAGGGAGGGTCCCTTGGCAGACAAAGGAGCAATGAGGACCAACAGAGAAGGCATTGAGCTGGAGTTCATGGAGCTCAGCTTCACACCTACCTGCAACCACCTCTGCTCCCCGGCTTCCAGATCTGTAGAATAAAGGGGACAGCCTTGACTGAGTCCTGCACCCACACTCTGAGAGGAAAGAGAGGGACCTAGAGTGCTCTGTGAGGGGCCACCATACCATGAGGATGTCGCTCCATCAGGCCACAGGGCTTTAGGTCCCCATTGTGCACCTACCAGCATCTGACCTTGGTGATTTCTCCAGACACAGTAGGATTGGTCTGCGCACTTCCCTCTGGTCCTTCACTCTCCCTAGCAACTGTCCAGTCCCACGAGAGACAAGCTCACCAAACATAGCAGTTCACATCTGCTGTGGAGCCATGGTACTCAGACACAGAGAACACACCACACCACACATACATACAGAGAGAGAGAGAGAGAGAGAGAGAGAGAGAGAGAGAGAGAGAGAGAGAGAGAGAGAGAGAGAAAGAGAGAGAGAGAATGAATTCTGCTGCTTGGGCCTTTTCCCAGGTGCAGAGAACTAAAACAGTTGATCCTCAAGGGGACCAAAAAATGACCCACCATGTAGAGCCTAGGACAAAGTCCATGGAAGTAAGACTGGATACAGCGAACAGGACCTAACCTGGTAGGAACCCCAGGTAAAGAGCCTGCCCATCTCTGATAGGCAGAGCCCTCCTGCAGACCTGAGGCTACCTGGGCGCAGCTTCCACCTTCTAGAACAGCAAGGTCAGGAAGCATGTTGAAGAGGTCACACTCAAGCTGCTGGGGCTGGGGGCCTAGGCATGTGCCTTTTCAGGAACGTCTGGCACCCAGCAGTCAAGGTGGGACACCACTCCTTCAGTGCAGGTGCAGAGAAGGAGCTCAGCTCTGCCATTCATGGGCTGTGCCTAAGTTTCTTCTCTGGAGAAGGCAAGGGCGCCAACAGAAGACTGAATACAGAAGAACCATGTTCCCTGCAGATGCACGGGAGTGACCGCGATCGCTAACGGCCACTCCCTCTTCTGTGCCGAGAAGTCGAGATGCTTCAGTCGGGCACACTGAGAGAGTCTGTATGCCAAGCCTACCCCTCCACTAGAACTCCCTTTCCCTGTCTGTGGCTTAGATTCCTCCCGTGCCAACAGGACTGTGGCTCCTGCCTCTCACACCGAGAGCAAGGCACACAGACAGCACACGACCCACGGGCACAGGAGAAGTACTAGGGCAGTCAGCGGTTCTGAACCTGTGGGTTGTAACCTCTTTGGGGAGTCAAATGACCCCCCTAAGGGGGGTCACCTAAGACCACTGGAAAACACAGATATTTACATTATGAGTCATAGTAGTAAAATTGCAGTTATGAAGTACAACAAAAATTTTATAGTTGGGAGTCACCACAACATGAGGAATTAAGGGGTCTCAGCACTAGGAAGGTGAGAAGCACTGTTCTAAGAGGCAGTGGTTGCTGCCTGTGTTACTGTGAGTTACTTCAGGGCCACTGCCATCCTAATGCCACACAGCACAGAGCAGTTTACCTTTTAGGGCTTTGTTTATACATCACCCCTGCCATACTGGAAAGGTCACAAACACAGCAATAGAGCACACACAATTCTCTGCATTCAGCCCTGTAGCCTGCACACAGCAAGCACATGGTACTTCTTGGTGGCTTGCTACTGTGCACATCAATCACCAAGTGATAACTTCTGGACTTTCTTTTTGGCACCTTTACCCACTCTAACAGTTTCTGCCAGTTTCTTTCCACCAACCAAGGATTTATTAAGCATTTGAGATGGCCAGGCACTGAGGCTCGGCAGTGAAATAGATGTGGTCCCTGCGCCCCTCCATCTAATGGGGGGCAGATAGGTCAGCAAGCCTGGGGATAACTTGGTGATGGTGTTGTGACAGCCAGAGGGGGACCTGGAGGCTCGAGGTGGGACCCTGGCCCAGCTGGAGTGAGGAGGGTGTCTACAGAGTCAACGCTGTTTCTAACCAGTGGCTTTAAGGCAAGCCATCTCTTCTGTTTGTGGAAAGCTGAGGATTCATGCTGCCTGTGTGAGGCCTCTGACAACCTCCCTAACCCTGGCAGAGTAAAGATGAGCTCTATACACTGGCAGGAGGGACTTCCAAGCTCACCTTCCAGTTGCCCTCAGTCCCAGGGCTCTCAGTTTCCTGTGGGCAGAAGGTATCAAATGGACAGAGAAATGAGAAGCCCACGAGAGTAGTGGCCTCACTGAGCAGTCGGGGTAACCAAGCCAGGTCTAAATCTTAACTCCCTGAGAGGAGTCAGGAAAAGCCCAGGATTCCTCTCTGTAAAACAACAGCCAGGGTAAGTGGTGTAACTCTGTCCTTAGTATATGGCCTGGTACAGCAGGCACTCAGGAAGTGAGAGCTGAGGCTATCACCAGCATTTCCAGTGCTTTCTTCAGAACCAAAGTTCTAGAATGCACAGGAGGAGGAGGAGGCTCACATCCAACAGAGAAAGGCTCAACACAAGCCCTGTGCTGGTGGGCACATAAGACAAAGCTGCACAGAAGGTTGTGGGGACTATTCTTCTCTCGTGACTGTCAGTGACCCATAGGAAGTCTAGCTGAAATGGTCCAGAGAGTCTAGACCACCAGATTTCCAGGTGTCCTGTCAACCCTGAGGGTAGACTCAAGACTTATTCACAATGGTCGGATGAGGAGTAGGGAGGGTGGCCATTTAGGCCCTGAGATTCCAGCAGAGTTCGCTCAGGAGATGCAGCTGGCAGCCATGGCCAACTGTGCCCACCCTCCATGCCGACCCCTCAGCCATCAAGTACCAGATGCACATCTCAAAGCTTGGTCAAAAATCCAGGTCCCTGAATACTGGCTCCGAACAGATCCACTGTGGGGGCTGCCTTCTGGAGCTTTTCCATCTGAATTATGTAAGGAATCAGAAAGAGCCCTTAACGTTGGAGAATGACTTATGCCTGAGTTTAGGGTCAAGGCCAGCTGGGGAAGAGGCGGCCAGGCAGCTGGGCTCGCAAGGCCTCAGTCTCTGTAGCTGATGTTAGTAAGAATAGGTAGGACCATGTGGCAACGGCCTCACTTGAGCACTTCTGCACGCTTCCTATTTTGCTGGCTCCCTTGTGAAACACTGCTGTGGCTGTCACCTAGGACATCTTGGAACGGGGCTGACCTCTGACCCTGCACAGGTGGGGGAGCAGAGATGGAGACACACACTCAGGAATCTATCCAGGCTTCTGGATACAAGATGCCAGCTCGGGAGACTTCTCCCATTAGTTCAACACATCTTTAAAGCTCCAGGGGAGAGGGACAGCTATTATCTCTATTTTTCAACAGAGGGAAAGGAGGACCAAGGGGGGTGACACATTCTGGCCCAAGGTTGCTCAGCTCCACCAAACTGGGTGTCACACCATGAGCTTCACAGGGGATATCCTCAGGGCAGTGCCTATGAGCAGGTACAGCCTTGCTTCCCTTCCCACCACCTTTCCAGTCCTCTGGATCACTGGTCCTGGAGGTGCCCAGGCCTGGGACTCTGGGGCTGGTGAGGATAAATGCTCAAAGCCAGTCTCCGGGATTCCAGAGCTAGCCCTGTGCCAGCACAGCAAGGTCTCTTTCTGGATGCCAAGCAAGTTATGTTCTCCTCAGCAGTGAGGCCACACATTCTATGGTCCTCACCAGATCTGACACCACTTACAGGACTCTCAGATCTGGGAGGGACTCTCTTGCTCTTGCCTGCCCAGTTATGTCTTTCCCTGTCCCCACTCTTGCTTTTGCTGCAAGACGGCTCCCAGGTCACAAACAGATCCTTGTCGGCAGCCCCCACCTAGCACTGTGCTGCATCCCTGGCAGAGGACAGATGTGTGGGTAGGACCCCTGACTCCAAGTGTGAATACTCAGAGAAGTATTCTCTGAGTATTCTCTGAGCCATCCCCAGAGAAGCTTGGACACCTAGACAAAACTGTAACATGAAGGGCCTGCTTTGTTGGGGTTTCTGTCCTGCCTGGTTCCTGCAGCCGTTTAATCCCAAAGAAAATCACACAGAGGTCTCCATAAGTTATAAACTGATTGGCACATTAGCTCAGGCTTTGTATCAGCTCTTATAACTTATATTAACCCACTGTTCTTATCTATCTTAGCCACATGGCTCAGTACCTTTTTCAGCGGGGCAGGTCACATCTTGCTTCTTAGGTGGTTGAGACAGGACTGGCGGGAGAGCTTCCTTCTTCCCAGAATATGCCTGTTCTCGTTTCTCCGCCTATACTTCCTGTCTGGCTTCTGGCCAATCAGCATTTATTTAAAACATAATTGACAGAATACAGAATTGTCCCCTAAAATTTCTCTCCCTTTTTTTAAACAAAGGAAAAATCCATAGTCCATTTGTTGGGAATGTAGGTGTAGTTATTCAGGCTACTTCCTGCTGGTTGGGGGTGCTGATAATCTTATGGGGACCTAAAGAAAATTTAGAATTATAATCAAGTCCTCACTGGAGTATCCTGTGAGTCTTGACCATCTCAGATAGCATCTTGAACCTGTTCTGGATGTAGAACTCTGACATCTGGGCCATCTGTGCCTACCGGAGATTTCTCAGGTGGTCTTCTTTGATCAAACCTGATTTTTCTTAACTCAGAATGAATCCACAGCCTTTCATTTCCTGTGGAAACAAAAGCAAAACCTCTTCTCCAAAGTAACATATCCTTTGACTTCACTTCTGAAGTCAAGGTATTTTCAAAATACCTATCTTGAATTAATTCAACAGCATTTATAAGCAAGTATCTTTTAGCAGCTGTTGCTCCTTCCTCAGCATTCAAACAATTCAAAGAGAGCATAATAACATACAGTATCAAGATTCTCTGTGTATTTTTCATCTTTCTGTGGCTTTATTTTAACCTCTATTTCTTTTATTTTTACTTTTACTTTTTGAGACAGGTTCTCTGTATATCTTTGGCTGGAACTCCCTCTGTAGACCAGTCTGTCCTTGAACTCACAGAGATCCACTTGTCTCTGCCTTCCAAGTGCTGGGGTTAAAAGTGTGTGCTACCATACCTTGAACTCACAGAGATCTGTCTGCCTCTGCCTCCCAGGCATTGGGATTAAAGGCGTGTGCCACCACACCTTGAACTCACAGAGGTCTGACTATTTCTGCCTACCAAGTGTTGGGATTAAAGGTGTGTACCACCACCCCCAACTACTCTCTTTTTTTTATTTTTCTTACTCTTTTTCTTTTTTATTTTAAGGACTTTAACCTTTTTTAAGCCTGCATATATTTTTAACACACTGTAAACCATTTAGAGGTTTTCTTCATCTTTGATTCTCTCTTTACTGTATATCTCTCTTTTTCTGACCAGATGAGTCTTTAATTTACCAAGCAATATGGGTAGAATTAAAGCCGTGGCTTTGACAGCTGGATCCAGCCCATTCCTTAGCTTTCTGTGATTCCAGCCTCATGGCAGAGGTACTGGCTGTAGCCACATTTACTGCCACAACTCTATGGTGTTTCAAGGTCCTTGTTAGCAAGCAAGGTGCAACAGAGTGCTAACAAACCACACTCAAATGCTCCATAGTCGGACCACCTACCTGAAAGAGTCAGGGTTTGCCTTGGCAGGATGGCCCAGAAAGCCAGCATTTTAAAACAGTGCAGCTTTTTTCCTGCTACAGCTGAAAACCTAAAAGCGTGAGTTCAGCTTTTCATCAACACCATTTAAGTGTTTCATGGCAGGACCTCTTAAAAGAGCTGCAAGGTTTTACAGCTAAAGCTGAGTCAGGAAGCCTCTCTTAGATGAGAGCACTTGCTTGCCTCTAGGAAGCAGAGCAGACCCAAGAAATTGCTGCTACCAAGAAAACATGTCTTGAAAAACCAAAAAAAAAAAAAAAGAAAAAAAAAAAGAAAGAAAACAAAAAGAAAACATGCTTTACTCTATTCTTTCCCAAGCTTTCTCAGGCTTTCTGTGGATGCAGTTATCCACGTGGGCACCATTCTGTAACATGAAGGCTGGCTTCCTGTTTCATAAAAGAGTCTGCGAGACATTATGCAGGACACAGAAAAAAGTGACTGAACTGTCTTTAAAATTTTCTGCTTCATGGAAATGTCTGCTGGATACTATGGGCCTGTAGGCTAAATGTGGATGTCCCAGTGTTACAGAAGAACTTTGGGTAACCTGTCCAGCAGCAAGATGTCTCTGTCATTTCTAGAATTTTGGAAGTTGCTTACAATGCACTTCCTGTTTACTTAGGTAATATTATATCCTTCTGGAGTCTTTGATGGAGTTGAAGAATGGATAGTTATAGTTAATAGTTTTCCTTTGTTATGATAAAAGATAAAATAGATATAAATATTGTAACTGTAATTCTTGCTTGATAACTGTTTTGTTATATGTAATTTTACCATGTTAAAGTTAAAGCCTTCCTTCCCTTTTTAAACAGAAAAGGGGAAATTGTGTAGGAGGTCCTTCTGTTTATGTATTGCTTTCATTGGCTAATCAATAAACAAACTGCTTGGCCTGATAGGGCAGAACATAGGTAGGCGGGAAGAGAGAACTGAATTCTGGGAGGAAGGAAGAAAAGAGAGAGAGCTGCCATGGAGCCGCCAGGTCAGACATGCTGAATCTTTCCCGGTAAGCCATGACCTCATGGTGACATACAGATTAATAGAAAATGGGTTGAATCAAGATGTGAGAGTTAGCCAATAAGAGGCTAGAGATAATGGGCAAGCAGTAATTTAATTAATACAGTTTCTGTGTGATTATTTTGGGTGTAAGCTAGCCAGGTGGGATGGAACAAGGGGCCCCATTCCCCTCAACACAAAATATAAAACAATAGACACGCAAAGGGAAGGAATGGAAGATCCCAGACGTAAGGCTCATGGACATCTATCCCCCTCAGTTCCCAGAAACTGTAGCAGCTGGTTCTGGAACTTGATGAAGAAAGGGTGTGGATGTGGGAAGTTATGACAAGTAGGCTTCCTATGGCTCTCAAGGTCTTAGCCTCAAGCTGAATGCCCTCTGGAGCAGGGTCTTCTAAAGGGGGCACTTGAGGACAATGACTTTAAGAAAATTGTTTCCCTGCTGCCAACGTCAAAGCACTTTCCCCGTAAACACAACGAATCAGACAGGGGGAGGTGCTATGCACTGTCTCCTCATTTGTTCTCTTCTCTTCTCCAGCTTCTCCCAACTACCAAGGGTACCTTACACTTTCACAGGGCCAGTGCTTCCCTGGAGCGGGATGACATTGAAGTCCTGACTGGATCTAAAGCCTGGGGACAGATCCTGCTCTTCATTCAGGGATTTCCAATCCTCTGCTTCCACTCTGAATGAAGACGGAGGGACTGCAGGAATGGCTCAGTGGGTGAAGTGCCTGCTGGACATGCATGAGGACCTGAGTTTGGAACCCCAGCACCTACACAAATGCCAGGTGTGGTGCTGCACAGCTGGCTGCACAGCTGTAACCCTACTGCTGGAGATGGCTAAGACAGAAGGGTCCTGCAGTCTAACCAAATAGGTGAGCTCCAGATTCAGCAAGAGACCCAGTCTCAAAAACATAAATACAGAGAGTAAGAAAGACACCCCAAGTGTGACTCCTGGCTTCCACACTCATATTCTTGCGTGTACACACACACACACACAAACACACACACACACACAGAGAGAGAGAGAGAGAGAGAGAGAGAGAGAGAGAGAGAAAGAGAAAGAGAGAGCTGTAAATGAAGAGGCCATTAAAAACACTGTCTGAAGACAGACCCTCATGTGGTTTTAGGCATACATCTTGGAAAGAGTGCAAAGAATCAAGAGACACCATGAAGCAGACCCCAGGGTCTCTAGCTCCCTGTTCACACGACCCAGCCCTCCGAGCACCTTCCCTACAAACACGGAAGATCAGCATGAAGTGAAGGCCAAGTCCTGTCTCATTCTAGCTCTAAGAAATATTAATTCACAGATACATGAGCCAATTGAGAGAGAAAGAAAGCTTTATCCATTTTATCGAGAAGTGTGCTTTTGGTAATTTTTTATTTTTACACTTACTATTTATCTAACTTTGTTTTTGACAATTTGCATACTAATCACAACTCAATCTGAGGGAAAAATTAAAAGGTTTTTAAAATGGAGAGCTTTATGATCCCAGGAAATTTTTTTTCCTCTAGAAATTTCTATTTCAATTTATGTAGCTCGTGTTGTGCAGATGAGTGTGAAACAGTGATCAATAAAGGACTTTCAAGCATAGAAAATGTATTACATTAGGATGAAACCCTGTGGGGGGGGGGTGGGCTAGACACAGGAGTTCAAGGAGGAAAAACGAAGACATAAAATTTCTGTCTGCTAAAGAGGAGCTTGTTCACATGCTTTCTGCAGTGACAACAGCGGGCCCTAAACAGCAGTGCCATGGTGATTATTTCCTCAATTCTACCTTTAAAAAGCAATACAATATTCCAGGAATTATAACCTTTGCAGCTGGTGACAAACGAGAGACAGTGTTTTAGGAGCACGGAACTAGATGTCCGACGCTCTGGTCTGGGGGCTCCTCTTGCCACTGTGGCCATCCTGGGGGCCTCAGCTGACACCTTGTGTTCTAGTCCACCTTTAAAGATACTCTCAGAACTGTGGCTTCCCTCTCCCCTCTTGTCCTGACAGCCCTGCAGGTGTAACCCACTGAGCATTCCAAACATCTCTGACTTTCCAATAGGGATTCTCCACCTAGACCCCTTCCTAGTTTACCCCAGACGCAGAGTCAATAGCAGAGAAAACTGGGCCTGGAGGGCAGCCAGGACTCCTCCTTCCCTCATGGCTGTAGCAAAAAACTAAGTGTTGGTTCTGGCAGGCTCAGGCACCAAGACCTGCCAACAGCCTATTGAAATAGGAAACCCACTATCAGCTAGCACTACCAAGTAGAACCTGGCACCTTCGGCTCCTAAACTTGTCAAGGACTGAAGCCCACGTGGCTATGTCTGAGTAGCCGTGGAACTCGTCACTCCATCCAGAGCCACAGCCCTGGGGCTTCCTACTGACTGGAGTTCCCTCTTCCTCCTCCACTCTTCTTCCCAGGATGATGTGCTCTCTCTCTCTCTCTCTCTCTCTCTCTCTCTCTCTCTCTCTCTCTCTCTCTCTCTCTCTGTGTGTGTGTGTGGGGGGGTGTATACACTGTACTTCCTCCTTGGCACACCTATTCACTGCCTAGGAAACCTCCCTGCAGAATCTAGTTTCCATTTGGCCCTTAATTCCTTCCTCATAGCTTGGCTGACCGCCATCCCTCCTCTCTGTTTGCCCACCTCCAGGACCAGAAACTCATTCCCTCACAGGTTATATTTGGTTACCAAACAATTTCTGTCACAGATGACTTCCTGGTGGCTACTCCACACTGGCTAGGCCTCCTGAAATACTGTAGGTGGTGGGTATCTAGCCTTCGTCACCCTGTTCCCCGTCCCCTACAGGCTCTTGTTGCTTCTCCAGAACTCAAGATCCTTGGCTTCCCCATACTGGTTAACACCTGGAAACGGCCTGGTTGGCTCAGCTTTCACGAGAAGCAGAGTCCAGTGGAGGCAAGACTGTTCACTAGCTCTGTCGCCATGAACAGGAAGCCTCCCTCGGCCACTCAGCCCCTGGCTGGTTCCAAACCACAGAGATAAGCACTCACTGATTGCAAACAAGGGTGGGTGTTGGCCATCCTTATCTCTTGGGACCATGCAATGATCTACAATGGTGTCCTGACTGTGGCACACACAGCTGGCCTTCCTTATCTCTACCTAGCACAACGATAGCAAACAGGTTTCCACTTCCAGTCTTCAGTTCCAGCCATCTGGCAGTGTGCTGTGTTGAGGTTCTGAGGGACACTGATGGGACAGTGCACAGGGGTCCTTAGTGTATGTCATCCTTCATGAAGGAGTGGAAACCTCATGTTCTAGCCCCTCCCCAGGCTACAGGGCAGAGCTGTCCCTATAGCTTGTCAGAGGAGCAAGGCCTCAGTGAACTCATCCGTTCACTTCTGGTTTTACGTAACAACACTGTCAGACTCAATACCATCTCTGCTCTTGCTAAAAAGTGAACCGTGGGTCTGGCCCACAAATCCCATGCCAGCTATACCTGCACTGACATGCTAAGAGTAAGACATGCCCTTCTCAACACAGGCCCTCTCCAGGCAATACCAGCCTTCTGGGTACCGACACCTGCAGCAGGATTCTCCTAGACAATACCATCCATGAGGCCTGGTCTACAAGAGCTAGGTCCAGGACAGGCTCTAATAAAGCTGCAGAGAAACCCTGTCTTGAAAAAAAAAAAAAAAAAAAAAAAAAAAAAGAAATAGCCAGGAAAATCCACAAGAGAGCAGACATATATGCTGAGACTTCTGCGTGTGAACAGTTCTGGGACTGACAATGTTACAGCTAGGTAGATTTCTCAGTACTCGGCCAATGTCTCAACTTTCTCAGAGTCCCCTGGAGATGCTGTCAGCCCCAGACAACAGGAAGTAGTCTAGAGTATACACTGTCCACATTCCCAAGAGGTGGGATCGGTGGTTTCTGGTAAATTTGGTGGGTTATAGATATTTGTCATCATTTAGTGGGGATAGGAATATAGGATAAAAAGGCAACTATTCATCTCAAATATTTTACATTGATATTGACTATTGTACATTGATACAAATTTCAGATTAATTTTGTTCTACCATATATATGTTCCTACTCTTGCTTAAGGTACTGTACCTATGCAGCTCATTTAAAAATGCAATGTAAAGTTCTAGTTTTTGAAAGCTATTATTACAAACTGGCTAGGATAATTTTTTAAAAATGCAGGTTAGTAGTTAGTCATATATAACAATCAAACTTGTAGTCATGTTAGCTATGTTTTCAAGGTCAAACAGAGATATTTTAGATAGGTGACCTTCAAATGCTTCAGAGACCTACAAATATAGCATTTAAGATGCTTAATAACCTAAGGCTTTTCATGACAGTGAGACACATCTGCTCCTGGCAGCACCAATCTACTTCATGAAGGGATAATGGGTGTAAAAGAACCTCCATATGGAGCTTGCTTTCATTGTGGCAAAGCTGGTCATTTGGGCAAGAAACTGCCCTTGCCTCAACTGCTAACAGTATACTGTACAAACTGGACGAACAGGACACAAAGGAAAAAGATCACCAAATATTCCCAAGAGAAGGTGGAACAGTCCTTCAAAATTCCTGCTGCATAGAAAAGTCTGTCAGATCTTCTATGCCTGTAGGCAGCACATGGATGCCCCAATGTTGCAGAGGAACGTTGGGTGACTGTCTAGGCCACCATATGTCTCTGTCATTTCTATAGTTTTAGAAGTCCCTTGCACGGCAAGTCCTGTTTACTCAGGTAGTATTACATACCTCTGGGGTCTCTGTTGGAGTTGGACACAGGTAATTAAAGTTACAGTTTTCCTTAGCTACGACAGAAGGCAAATTAGGTGCAAAACTTTGGACTCACCAAGATAGGATAAATAATGGGGCATTTTCTCTGAATTTGCCAAATACAAATGAACTAGATATTGTAAATATAATTCTTATCTGGTAATTGTTCTTATTGTATATAGTTTTGCTATGCTAGAGTGAAAACTTTTCCTTTCTATTTAGACAAAAATGGGAAATGTGGGATATTTGTACACTGGGTAAAAATGTATTGCTGTGATTGATCAATGAAGTTGAATGTCCAATAGCTAGGCAGGAGGTATAGGCAGGACTTCTGGGCACAAAGAGAGGAAGTAGTAGGAGATAATCAAGGTGCACATATACAATAATGAGAATTGGAGGGAGTTGAACATACAGAATGAAAGAAAGATAAAGTCATAAGGCAAAATGTAGATGAACAGAAACAAATTAAATTCAGTTGTAAGAGCTAGTGGGACAAGCTTAGGCTAAAGGCTCAGCTTTCATAATTAGTAAGAAGTCTCCTTGTCATTATTTGGGAGCTGGTTGGTGGCTCAAAGAAAATTCCAACCACAATTACCAACACTCAGACTATACTACTGAAAGCTTTTTCATGCATTGCTGGACACAGCACCAGGTACTTAGCACATATCCTAACACGTCCTCATATGACCCATGAATCTGTATGGTGGGCACTGTGGTACACAGAGCTCTTCCATGAGTCAGAGGTCCTAGGTGTGCTCCCTATCACAGGCACTACAGAGATGAGTGCTCCTCATCACAGGCACCAGGGATGAGTGCTCCCCATCACAGGCACCAGAGATGAGTGCTCCCCATCACAGGCACCACAGAGATGAGTTCCCACTGTTCTGCCCACCACATCCCGCATCCATGAGGTTGCCGCGGTGTGTCCTCATCTAACAGCAAAGGACACTGAGACAGTGAGGCCAAAGACCAGGCTGCTGAGCAGCAGCTGAGTGTGAAATGCGCACTTCTGGCTAGCAGGAGGCCCGAGGGCAAAGGGCCTCCACTGTGTGGGCCACTGGCTGAGTGAAGGCTGTCCACATTTCTCTGGCCTGCTTGCCAGAGGCCTCCCTGACTGGATCTGCACAGTTATCTTCACAGGACATCCTGGGAAGGGCAGCAATGGCTGCTGGGCTTAGAGAGTATTGACATATCCTCATCAGCGAGAATAAGCATGCACCCTCTCCTCCATACACAGATGCTGGAGGAAGCTTGGTCCTTGGCTCTGGGGACTAAATGGTGAGGGGCAGAGGTCAGGCAAGGCTCCCCACCACGTATCTTCTCATGCCTAATTGTCCTTCATGCTATCCTTGGGATGTGGGCATCTTCTAGCTTCCTCACGTGGTCTGACAGCTATAAATGAACTCTATACCTCTTCCTTCGAGCTCTAGCAGTCAGTGGCCTGCTTGAGTTCACGTAGAGCTTGCTATCCTCTGTCATCGGGCCATCTGTGAAAACGGCTAACCTGGCAGGGGACGGGCACAGTCCATGCAGACTTCGCAGACCAGCAATCAGGGAAGGAGGGAGGTGGCCCTGGAACTTGCCTTGAACGACATGCTGGGCTTAGGAAATGAGTCGAGGTAATCCCAGAAGGGGTCACAGGAAGAGCAGACAGGATGAACATCGTAATGAGAGGTCTGGGATGACCAGAGGCCAAAAACATAGGCACAATGGAGGACCCCAGTGCTGGGGCCACATTTCTGGAGATGGTAGGAGTCGGTCTCAAGGTCTGAGAAGGACAACATAGCACATATCCTAACATGTCCTCATATGACCCATGAATCTGTATGGTGGGCACTGTGGTACATAGAGCTCTTCCATGAGTCAGAGGTCCTAGGTGGGCTCCCTATCACAGGCACCACAGAGATGAGTGCTCTCCATCACAGGCACCAGAGATGAGTGCTCTCCATCACAGGCACCACCACCGATCATCACGCAGATCTCGGCAGTTTTATTAGCTACGGTTTCCTTGTAGCCAGCTGAGCAGGGTATGTCAGGCGGAGAGACACAAAAGTGTGGCTGGTCATGGGATACTGTGGTGATGCACACGGTGACGTGGAAGAACAGGGGGAAAGAGAGCAGGGGGATGAGGTGAGCAGCTAAGGAGAAAAGGCACTGGAAACAGGGCTTCCCCATGAGGACTTGCAGGCTGCAGACAATATGTGAGCCAGGAAGACACAGGGGCCTAGGAGTCAGAGAAGGGCAGACGGTGATGCTGGAGCATGCCTGTGAACACTCTGGGCATGGCAACCATGGAGGAAGGAAGGATGGAGAGACGTGTGGGGCCAGACTAGGAACAGGGCCTTGTCTCACTATCCCTGGAATTCAAAGCTGTGGCTCATAGAGAGTTGTTAAACCAACAATATGTTTTGTTTGGCAGATTTGAAAAGTCAATCTGGGAGCCAATGCTGAAAGCCAAAAGAATTCACACCAATATGTTCACATGTTGGGCACAGGATCTGTGCAGAGATCTGGCAGGGTTGAGCCGGGGTCCCTCTTGAGGTGACTCTCAAGAGGCTGTCAAGCATTGTGGTGTAGGGACAACTGCCCTCTGGATCTTCATGTTCTCTCTACATACGCTAAGTCAGCCAGTCAGACCTTAGAGCAGGCTATTACACTTAACCAATCACCAGGAGCTTGGGGGCCTCGAGGTGTGATGGGGGCCAGCAGACATTCTAAGTATCTGACCTCATCAAAGGCTCTACAGAAGCATGGGGTCTTGTCATATCAGAAAATGAAGTCTCTAGGCTAGAACTCAATAGGCAAAGGCAACTTTTAGCAAGACACCAAAAGTTCTCTTTCTGGGCACACTCCCCTGCCCCCATCCTGGTCCTCATGCAGGCACTCACCAAGGGTCTGCTGGTTGCGGACACCACCGATCACCACACAGATCTCGGCAGGCACATCACCAGTTCCGTCCTTGCCAGCCGCCTTCTTGTCCTCCTTGGCCTCGCCCTGCCAGATGACCTCCTGGATGTAGTCGTCTGGTAGTTCTGTTTTTACCTTCACCTCCGTCATCGTCCCCTGCTCGGCACTCAGTGAGGTCTCAGCAGGCACTGGCTCTGGGCCCTCCACCTTGGCGTTCTTCTGACTGCGCTTCAAGCGCTCCCTGGGAAAAAAAGAGAGGCCGTTCAGAGGGAATCTGCAACGGGAGCTCCACCAGCCCTTAGCACCAGACAGTCTTACAACACAGCTCTGTACCAAATGTTAACAGTTGCCCCACCAGCTCCATTTTATGTCTGTATAAGTGGAGGTCTACAGACTTCTGAGAGTACTCAGGTGACGTCCTGTCATTTGTACAAGCTATGGGTCCTCATAAATGCAGGGTCTGGTTCAGGCAGCCTGGGCCAGTGCCTGAGACTCTGTTTCTAACAAGTCCCAGGCCAAGCTGGGATCTGTTCTGCCAACAGCACTCTGCGCAGCGTAATCAGCATGCCAAGCGTCTCACGCTGTTTCTGTTCCTTGGCAGCAGGACCTCAGACCACATCCAAGCTCTTCTCTACTCCCACTTTAGCTGGGAAAACACTAGCCCCAAGAGGCTCTCGTGGTGACAGTTTGGCACAGGACTGCTCTCCAAACATTTGAGAGCATCCTCAAGGAACTGAGGTCAGATGGAACTGGCCGGGAAGCTGAGTGCATTCTGTAGCTGGACCAGAGCCATGACTTGCCTAGGTCTTAAAGGCAGCTACGGGTGAACACACGCAGCCAAGGCTCTGGTACCCACACCCGGGCCACCCTTTCCACATTATTCTCCATGGACTCTCACATCCTTTCAGTAAGAGAACTATCCTCACAACTTCCATTTGGGAGGTGAGTAAGGCAAGGTAGGCACAGGATGAAAATCAAATCTCATTCTACACCTAGGGATACTGCCTTGTTACATCTGGTCCTTTCTTCTGCTCAGAGAAACCTAGACACAGGCATGTTCAGGCTTGGCCACACGACAAACAAAGTGGAGCACTGTGAAGACGTGGCGGCCTGGGAGGCAGGGCCTGCGACTTGGTCCTGGATCCACCTGGACCATGCTGTGCGGACCTGTAGGAGCCTGGCTCTCTGGGTCTCAGCAGCTACAAGAGTTGAGTTGCAATGGTTTCATTGCACAAGTTGATTCTCCTGCTGCAGCTGTTCCCAGAGGGGCAAAAGCTGGATGCTGAGCAAAGAATCCTTGAGGGCCTGAATACTAGAGAGGCACAGAGAAAGGTAACTAGGGAGCTACTCTGGACCAAACTGTGTCTCCCCCCCCAGAAATTCACACATTAATATCCAAATCTCAGATGTAGCCGTTTCTGGAGCTGGAGTGACTGAGAAGTAATTGGGGTTAAACAAGAGCCCCATGGTGGAGTCTCGTGAGGACATTAGTAACTTCATAAAAGCATTCTTGGACCAGCAGGAAGGCTTAGTCAGTAAAGATGACCTGAGTTTCATCTCTGTGACTTACATGGTGGAGGGAGAGAAGTGACCTTGACACACTTTATAATGTGGCCCCCTCCAATTCCAAGATAAAAATAAATTTACAAAAGTTATTTCTTCCAATGGAGGGCAAATTGGTTGTCTGCAAACTTGGTAGTGGATGCTCCCTGGAGCCTAAGCCATCAGACCCCTGACTTGGCCTCAAGTTCCTAGCCTGAAGAAATACTTTGCCTGACTAACCACCCAGGCCGCTGCTTCCACCATCCACGAAAAGTAGGGAGGGGCCAGCTGCTACTTCACTGCTCGCCATGGCACCCTGAAGCCTGGCTCTCCCATGGGCAAGCACAGCTAACAGGCTTGTCACATGAGACTTAACCAGAGAACACACAGAAAACACGTAGCAGAGTACTTGGGCCTGTTACTACATCATGGTGAAGCTGTCTGCCAGGAGACCTCACCAGAGCTGAACTCATGCTGGCTCTTGAACTTCACGAGCATAGGCTGAATAAACTTCTGTTCTCTATGAACTACTCAGCCCCAAGTGTTTCATTACAGCAACAGAACTGGAAGACTCTTACATGGCACATATGTTAGCACATGGATGATGGGGAATCCAACCCACGAGTGTCCAAACCCCAACTCCACCACTGCTGAGAACCAGGAGCGAGAACCCGAGCTGTTCGTGAGACAGAAATGAACATACTGAATGCTGGAAGGCAGCCACGGCCACCTTCAGGTACAAAGGCCTGATCTCTCCATGGTTTGCTAAACTCAGAAATAGGACAAAAAGGAACACCACCATCTCCTCCCCAGCTCACCCCGTCTTCTTGTTTCAGCCCCCTACCCACCCCATGTCCTCACTAGCTGCAGGCCACACTGTGGGGACAAGAGGAGCCATGGATCAGACAGACTGTGTAACTCTAATCTGCTTTCCCAACACTGTGCAATGCTGGTCAAAAAGCCCTCCCTGAGCCTTCGTTTCCGTGTCTCTTATGTGAGGATCCTTGCTGGACACAAGGATGCGTGGGGACATCTGTAAGGAGTCCAACTGGGGCAGTGGCCTGAAGTGGATGCCCATACAAATTTCAAATCGTAGTTATCACTATGACGACACTGGCTTATGATGTCACTCTTACCACCATGAAGCCTTCCTAGCACAAGCCGCAATCCCTCACAGAAGTCACTTTTCCTTCCCACAGGTGACTCTCACAGCATTTGGCACAGCTGTCCCCTTTCTTACTTCACTGTTCAGCCTCTCCGTCACTGTCTTGTTCTATTATCTTCATAGCCCTGGCTGCTATCTGAAAATATCTTGTCCATTAATGACTCACCTAATTGTACATCCCCTAAGAGTTGTTGGCATAACACTGTATTTCCAGCATACAGCAGGCATACAGTAGATGCTCCATAAATGCTCTACTGTAACACCGTATCTCCAGCATACAGCAGGCATACAATAGATGCTCCATAAATGCTGTACTTACTTAATGACAAAAACGTACCCCTCCTGAATAAACAGGCATTGGGACTTCTGGGACAGCAGATGGATCCGGGCTTAAGGTAGCCATACCCACCTGCATCAGGCCTGGGTGGAAATATACTACAGGGAGACACAGGGCAAGGCACCAACTGAGGACTTAAGGCCACATCTGCTGACCCCTGGAACCTCCAGTAGGGACACTAGGGTTCCAGAGTGAGGAACGGCAAATGACTTCCTCCCAAGGACAGGTAGACACACCCCCAACCCACACAGCCCCCTCCCTGCCCCCACCACATTCTAAATCAGTAAGGCTTACTCTGGAAACCCAGCTGAAGCAGCCTATGGATGGGGTCACAGGAATCACTCTCTGGCACGGCACAGAGCCACCGGCTCCCCTCCCATAAAGGCTCCAGGTGCTAAGGACACAGGCAGCTCCTATCTCTTCCCCGACTCCTGCGCTGAGATTTACAAGCCCAAACCTCTCTTTTCCTCAGCTGCTCCGCATTTAATTAGGTGTCCTAATAACAACGGCATCACACAAGTACTTAGATCACTTTGAATTAGTGGTGCAGTTACTTCCAACTTCTTAAATTTTTTTTCATATATCATTTTTTAAAATAGAGCTCATTATTTTAATTATATCCATTTAAATGTACAGTGGAGCCCTTGAATATTCTCAGCACGAATCATTAGGTATATTAGTGGAAAAGCACTCAGAATCTATCTACATGCTGACACTCCATAATCTATTCTATTTGTGTCGCTGTAAAATAGATTTATATATAGATAACTACAAAATAGTTGCTCAAGATATGCTGTGAATTTTATATTTAACCCAGTCACACTTCAACATAATATCCAAAGACGGGCACTAGAAGGGTATTTCTCAGTAAGTACCTGCCATCCTTGGTCATTGCTTACTGCAAGTGAGGATGCCTGGAGAGAGGTCAGACCAAACGAGTCCCCTGTCCAAGCAGGTGCTGAAAGCTCCTGCCCATCTCTTGGGCAATGTGTCTTCAAGTGTGTTCCTCAAGGGCTTAGGTGTCCTGCTGCAAACACTCACAGGCACCCAAGAGGCTGGGATGGTGAGGACAGCCTTGAGTAGGATTCTAACACTCCATTTCCTCAATTTTTAATAGCCACATCCTTGTTTTGTTGCCTGACATACAGATATTCGAGTTTCTGCTTTGAGTGGGGTGGACTGGAGCTTACCCAAAAGACATATCTACATCCTAACCCCAGAATCTATGAACACACTTCTGCATGTGTGTGTATGTGTGTGTATGTGTGTTCTTGTGTGTGTGTGTGTATGTGTGTTCTTGTGTGTGTGTGTGTGTGTATGTGTGTTTGTGTGTATGTGTGTGTATGTGTGTTCTTGTGTGTGTGTGTGTTGGGGGTTGCTAGCAAGAAGCTAACAGTCAGTCTTCTAGATCACTCTCCACTTTCTTTTTCCTTCAGGGTCTCTCGCTGAACCCAGAGCTCATGGAACCATTAGTCATCTGGCTCACCGGCTGGCTTTGAGGATTCCGTTTCCACCTCTCCAGTGCTGCTGGGGTTACAGTGGTGCTGGGGTTACAGGCATGCCACCGCACCCATTTGACTTTGTGTGAGTACCTGAGATGAGAACCCTGTATGTGCTGTATGGTAAGCACTTTATCCACTGAGCCATCTCCGCAGCCCCGATGTGAGCTTCTTTAAAACAAACAAAACCCCCAGATGTTTACAGATGTAAAGGTGTTGGAACTGAACTCATCCTATAGCCAGCAGCAAATGTTGCTAAGAGCACAGATAAGGCCCCAGAGAAATGGAGGAAGCTATTTGACATCCAGGTAGATGTGGCCATAAATCAAGGAACCATGACACTTGCTGGAAGCAGGAGGAAACATTATCCTCCTAAGACCTCTAGTGTTGAGTGTTAACCTGCTGCTCCACCCATTTCTGACTTCCTGCTCAAGATTTTTAAGGAATAAACCTTGGTTGCTCTAAGCTACCCAACTTGAGGTGTAACAGGCCCTTTGTCTCTTTAACGGACATATTTCCCTACTATATGCTTGAAGCTGGGACTGTGTTGACAATTTTCCTATGCTCCCCACAGTTTTACCTCATAACACCAAAGGCACCTGTCCTTCCACTGTGCCTGTACTAGGGTCTTCTTTGCGTTTTGACTTCTGTGCTTTGGAAACATTATTAAGTGGTATTGGGGCCACTTACACACCAGCTGAGACAGAGATGTGCACGGAGATGCTCACTAGTGAAAAGGAACAGGCAGCATATACAACGTGGGTACCAGGACTGCACGGGATTTCACAGCACCATGGAGAACAGTAAATCACTGAAAAACTTGGAAGCTATCTGGAATTTTTTATTTAATATTTTTGGATATTGTTCTGAAAGCGCAGGAAGTGAGAGTGTGAGCGGGGAAGGCTACTGTAACTTGTTTGGTAGGCCACAGGAAACAAACACTGGAGAGAGGGAATTCCGAAGCAATGGCGCTAAGCAGTGAAGTCTATGATCCACCCTCTCCCCAGTTCTCACTCGTCTTGTTCCCTGCTTATTGTCCTATGTAGTGTGAAGCGGCGGGGCTGCGTCCCGCCACCCGCCGCTGGCTAGCTTTACCCAAAATAATTACACAGAAACTGTATTCTTTCACTACAGATTGGCGCTCCAACGTGGTGACTAAATCCACTTAAAAACCTTGCCCGCTTGGGATCGGAAAGAAAGTTCTCTGAGACCATGCCAATGGCTCACTGCTCCCTGCCTGCACCTGGGCAGATGGCGGAATCAGGCTTAGGCGAGCGGGACATCGTTTGCGGATTCCTGCCGCCATAGAGAGAGAGGTGTTTTCAGACTTCGCGGTGCTCTGCGTGTCAGATTTGGCTGTAACTTGGATGAAAAGAGTTTCTGTGCTGCACGCTCAGTCTCAGAATTAAACTGCTGAGTGCGGCTCCAATGTCGACTGCTGTGTGCCTGGAACTGTGTGCGGCTCAGGGGCACCAAATGACTGAGGCAGGAGCGGCTTTGGCTCTGCTCCACCATGCTGAATTGTGCTGACCTCAGGCAGGAACTATCGTAATTACCATGCTAACAGCGCAGTTAAGGTTTAGACTTGGCTGTAAACAGGCAGTACCGTATTATTTTAAGAAGTGGTTAACCTTTTAAGAAATGCTCCTGGATAGTAAAAAATTACAGATTCACAATAGAAAAGATTTAGACATAGAAGGCCTTTAAATGGCTCACGTAGGCTTAAAAGAGAGAAAAAGAAAATATAGAAAATAAAGTTAATGCCTTAAAAAAAAAGGTTAAAGTCTTTAAAGAGACAGAGTACAGATAGTTATAGATTAAAAGAAGTAAAGTGATAGAGTAAAAATAAGCCACGTAAAAATGGAAAATTCACAGAGAGTCTGGATTATGTATTTTGTTGTGTTTTCTTTGATTTTTTTGACTGTAAAGGAGCTAAGTACAGAGAGACATTTCATTATATGGGCTGCCAGGCTAGACCAGAATGGACATCTTAACGGTATGACTTCAGGATTTGGATCTAAGAACATGATGCTTTGGAAAAGAGTTTCTTCTTTTGTTTTCACAGAGGACGAGACTCTGTGGATTGCTTCTATCCCAATATGGTATGATAGACCACGCCCTCCTGAAAGGTTGCTGTGAACATCTTCAAAAAATTACTTCACTCAACTGCCAACTGAGAGGAACCTAGCACACAGGTTATACCATGAAAGACCTAAATAACAACGCCCCCACTCAGCAGGAAGCAGTTTGGAGAGAAATAACTGCGCCCACATTCCCAAATATTGTTTATAAATGTTCTTTTACATTTAAAGGGGGATATGATATAGATATGAATAATTTGCATTGGTATGGATTTTAAGGTCAATTTGTTATATGTATATGTATTTCTGATTTTGATTAAGCTATTGTGATTGTAGTTCATTTTAAAGAATGTAATGTATAATTAGGAAATATAGGTTGTTAATGGATAATCATCGATTAATAGTCAAGCTTGTAGTCATGTTAGTCATTTTCTAGATGTGCATAGATATATTTCAGATAGGCATTCTTCATATCTTTCAAAGACTGCAGAATATGGCATTTAATGTTTTAATAACTTAGGGTTTTTCATGACAATGAGACACGTCTGCTCCTGGCAGCACCAATCTACTTCGAGAGGAAGATGGGCATCGAAGAGGCTACTTATGGAGTTTGTTAGCCATTTGGGCAAGAAAACGCTCTTGCCTGGACTGTTGCATAAACTGGACACAAGGAACCCACAGAAAGAGGACTGCTGAACTTGCCTAAAGGTGAGATGGTCTTTCGGGGTTCCTGATTCATGAAAGAGTCTGCGAGACGTTCTGCAGGACACAGCAGAAAGTGACTGAACTGTCTTTGGAATTTCCTGCTTCATGAAAAAGTCTGCTGGACATTATAGGCCTGTAGGCTAAAGATGGATGCCTCAACGGTACAGAGGAACTTTGGGTGACTGTCCAGGCAGCGAGTTGTCTCTGTCATTTCTAGAGTTTTATAAGTTACTTATTTCTTATTTACTTAGGTAGCATTATATCCTTCTGGAGTCTTTGATGGAGTTGAAGAATAAATAGATAGTTATAGCTTTCCTTAGTTATGATAAAAGATAAAATAGATTTAAATATTGTAACTGTAATACTTGCTTGATAACTGTTTTGTTATATGTAATTTTGCTATGTTAAAGTTGAAGCCTTTCTTTTTTGTTTAAACAGAAAAAGGGGAAATGATGGAGGAGAGTTATCTGTCTATGTTTCTTTCATTGGTTAATTAATAAAGAAAACTGCCTTGGCCCTTTAAGAACAGAAAATTAGGTAGGTGGAGTAGACAGAACAGAATTGTGGGAACAAGGAAGTAGAGTTAGGGAGAGACGCTTCAGGCAGTCGCGTGGTGAGTCTCCATGCTGCTCCTCTCCGAGATGGACGCAGGTTAAGATCTCTCCTGGTAAGCCACAACTCGTGGTGCTACCCAAATTACTAAATATGGGTTAAAGGAAGATGTGAGAATTAACTAATAAGAGGCTACAGATAATGGGCCAGGCAGTGTTTAAAAGAATACAGTTTCCGTGTAATTATTTCGGGTGTAAAGCTAGCCGGCGGCGGGTGGCGGGACGCAGCCCCGCCGCTTCTCACTACAGTCCTAGGCCATGTAGCCAGTCTCCTGTACCCAAAGACTCTGAGCAAAGCCCCAGAAACAATCTGCTTCCCTGGACTCTTACCTGGAAGTTCAAGAGCATATACCCACCCATTCACCTGAGTTTCCAAGTCCTGCTGCCAGCTAGGGAACCCATAGCACAGAGGAGAACCCAGTCCAGCATAAGGCTTAGCACCCAGCCAGGTGAACGAAGGACATGCCCAAAGTCATACAACTTTTAATGATAATGAACTTAGTATAAAAACAATTCTGGCTTCTACTTTCTCCCAGTTAAACCTCACAGCCTCAGAGAATGCATCAAGTAGATCCAAGGCCAAAGGCTTGCAGTTTCTGGGAATGCTGGAGGACTGGTCCTAATGACCCAGACAATGCTGTTCTCAGGCACAATTTCTACACCACTCCACCATAAACATTACCTTATGAAGTTCCACACAGTCTCAGGAAATGGAGATTTCAGCTCCCTGGACTTGAACCCTGATGCTGCTCATTCCCTTGGGCTGATCTGGCAAACCTTTTTGCCTTTGGAGATGGGAGTCTCACTATGCTGCCTAAGCCAGTCTCACACTTCTTATCTCAGCTGATCCCTTGAGCCTCAACCTTCTGAGTGGCTGGGGCCATGAGCATAATGATACCAAGTCAGGCTTCTGGAATTCAGCTTCTCTATCTGGATGCATAGAGCACACACAGAGGTGAACCCCGTATGCTCAGGTGTGTGTCCCTCACTATAAGACGGGAAGCATTGTGTTCACCTGCACCCCAGACTCAGCCTATTTCTTCCAAAGGAGCCATTTACCCTATTGTTCATCCATTTAAATCAGCGTCAACGGTGTGACAACCCTCCTTGAAGCATGCAAACAGTGCCTTGATTATCCCCTCCAGAATAAAAAGTCACTATGACTCAAGCTGTGTGTAACTATTCTCTCCAAAACGGAAACACACACTGCACACCCTCAAGGGCCATATGACCCTGCAGAGGACGACCTCTGATCAAGTCCTCACAAAACTGCCCTCCTGCTGATGACCTGAGCCAGATTGCTTCCTGGGGGTGGGTCACCAAAGACCCTGTCTTGGCAACGCTTCCTCAGTCTACAGAGCTGTTGTCTCCACTGCCACCCAGAGCTGCATTTCTGAGGCCCCGTGACCAACTGCCCCATGCCACTCTCTTCCCACTGAGCTTTCTATCTCCAGCCGCTGATGGTGCATCCTCCTCCTCCCAGAACTTCCCACCCTTGCACTGAACTCCCCTGCAGCCCTCCCACCTTCTGCCTACTCTTGTATATTTTGTGAACCGGAATCTCCCCGTACCTTTGTATGCTAACACACCCAAGGAGCAGCGGTGCAGTCCCTCTGTGCCTATCTATATGGACCCCATTAATGAGCTCATGTATGCTCAGACTTTTGTTTGCTTACTTCAGACAAAATTTTACTATGTAGCCCAAGCTGGCTTTAAACTCATGAACCTACCTCAGCCTCCACCTACATGCGTGACCATATCTATCTCTCACTTTCATACTTAAACATGAACTATATGATCATAAGACTCAGACTGATTCCTCCAGCTTGGAACTGCTCCACAGTCTGACTTATGTAAGTATCTACTTGACTCCTACTATATATTTAATAACTGTCTCAAAAGTAACAGACAGTAGGCTGAGCAGTCGCTGGTGCCTCATACACCAATGCTCCTGCCATGACACCGATGTGTGAAAATCCTGTAACAGCAGTCCTCCTTATCCTCCCTCCAGCACCTCACACCTCGACTCCAAACTCCTCCCAACCAACACGCTCACCAGCAAATCCCATCTGCAAAGTGTGCCCCGAAACTCCCCTTACAACCTCAGCCACCCCTCCACTTGGAGCCACATTCTCACCCGGGTACTAACATCCACATGCTAGGTTCTCTCCTCGCCTCTGCTCTGAGATCTCTGTTTGACAGCCAGACAGAATGATGTTGCCACATACAATCCAGGTTTTTATCACTTCTGGGCTCGAAACTCATTTTTTTTTCTCCTGAGTATTTTCCCAGTCAACATTTTCTATGATCTCTTTGTTTCTCCAGCTAGAATGTGAGCTACAAGAAGACAGGACTTGGTCTCATTGGTCCACTGTCCTCAGATCAGTGGTGGCACATTACAGACGCGAGCTATGAGCCTGTTCCCTGGGGTGGCCAATGGCAGCACCCGCAGCCTCCGACAAGGCCAAGCCCTTTCCATGGATGACCCATCCCTATCACTGCTGATGCGCTGTGCTTTGGAATGTTTAGAACAACATGGAGGGTGTCTCTGGCACGCTGCCCTCTCTGTGCTATGGCAGGAGATGGTCCAAGAGGCCAACTTTGTGAATGAGTGACCCTTGTTCCTTTACTGTCAGCTTACCTCTGCTCTTCCAGATGAAGCATCATTCTCCCTAGAGTCTAAAATGTGGCTGTGGATACCTGTAATAGACGCACACTCTTCAGACTGTGCAGTTACTATGTAGGGTGGTTTGCTGGAGTAAGTGTGTCATTGTAGGGGTGTGCTTTGAGGTTTCCTAAGCTCAGGATACCACCCAATGTCACAGCCAACTTCCTGTTGCCTGTACGATGTAGAACTCAGAGCACGGTGTCTGCCTGCACTCCCAGCAGCAGCCATGCTCCCCACCATGATGATAATGAATCAAACCTCTGAAACCGCAAGCAAATCCCCTCAATTAAATGTTTTCCTTATAGAGTGGTCATGGTCATGGTGTCTCTTCACAGCAACAGAAACTCTAAGACACCATGGCAAACACTCCTGAGTGAGGATTAGGCCCTGGAGTCTGCACGCTTACTCCATTCTAATGCATCCTGCTCTAAGCCCTCACCTGCACCTATGGTTTCCATGCAACTCTGAAAGACATCCAGAGGCCACAGCTCCACTCGCTTCCGTGCCTGGGCCCTGAACACGCGCAGGAGAAGGCCAGAGTCAGCACAAGGCAGGGAGCAGCTGGTGATGCTCTGGTGAGAACGCACACGGCTGGGAGTGGCGAGGAGACAGTGCTCCAGGATGCGGTATCCAGGCGGGGCACTTTATGCTGGGCAGTTGCTGCCACCATCCCTGGAAGGCCCCTTACCACGCAGGCAGTTCCTATATTACAGGTGAGAAGGCCGGGACAGTAATTCCAATGGAGTTTCTGCAGGGTCTCTGAGCTCCCTAACGACAGGGTCTGCCTGACTCCAAAGCTGAGGTTTTTAACTATTTGGACAGGTTCAGTTTTCACTTCTCAAAAGAAAAGAGAATAGTAAAACAGCTGTTGACTGAATTAACAGATGTGGAACTAGCATCAGGGACTCCAAGAAATCGGGAGTACCAATCCAGGACCGAGACACTGAAGAGTGGGCGGGTCCTCTCCTCCATGGAGAAAATTACCAGGGCTTGGTGCCCATTGTCAACCTCTAATTCTTCCTAAGGCTGCTCAGGTAGCTGCTTGCTACAACGTATGTCCTTTGGACATGCAGGGAAACGACAGACTTCTGACTGGGAGGGAGCCAGGACTCTGCAGTGAGAGCTCAGGCTGGAGAGACAGGGGACTGGCCCAGAACCTGTACTTGCTATTCTGCCCAAGTCTCCAATCCTTGCCCCATTATCTGTCCCTCAATAACCTCCAAATTGTCTGTTTCCATTCCTGTCGTGTATCACTGATATATTTTAATAAATAGTCAAGAAGAAAAGATTAAAATAATAGATTGAAACTATTAACCTATTAACTCTTAACATTCTAGAAACTCAAAATAACCTACAATACATAAATACATCATTACTTTGAGATAATTCTTAGGCACTTAATTTTCTTCAATGCACAGTGTCAGTCAGCCAAAACACTGACTAATATTGCTGCTCAGAGAGACAATGTTAAGATTTAAATATTAAGAGAAAATTCCCTGGTTAATTGAAAACTAAAGCAGGAAAAAAGAAATAGTCTCAGGCAACCTCATCAAATCCCAAATGCCAAGATTCAGCTGGTAAGGTGTTCTGTTTAAACCCGGAAGCTTATGTCATGGGCACTGGGGCACATGGGAGGCTGGCCCAGAACTGACCATCACAAGGGATTAGCAGTGGTAGCATTTTAAACAGACACATGGCTTGCCTTTGCCAGTGGGCCTGGCAGTACTATAATTCTGAACTGTCCTGCGCATGCCCTGTTCCTTGCTCTCACACATACTGACACCACAGCTCCAGCCACTAGCGCCCACACAACCTCCAAACAGGTATCTGGGAGTAAAAGTCATGGAGGGGTCTGTGTCCAAGGTCCTACACAGCCCTGCTCAGGACACATACAGACAGATCCCAAAGGGTGGGTGGACCCATGGGCAGTCTTCACGCAGGTCTCAGAACCAGAATCAACATTGCTTCTGCCCACGATACTATTTCCTGACTAGCCTATAGGTTAGCAACTCCCATTTCCTCCCTTCCTGGCCCCCACTTCTTCCTAGGATTGACAGTAGGAGAAGTTTCTCATAGGACGGTTGCTCTTCCTCCTTTTGGTCCCATGCTAGTAGACGCTCTGTAGTCTTTCTCTCTGGTGAGTTTCCCCCTCGATCCCCAGTCAGACCTTAAAACTAGTGGGCGATACACAGCGTCTGTTGTTCCCAGCCATCTCTGAGTGCAGCACTCTCCAGGGGGCACCTAGCTTAAGTAAGTAGCCCTCAGACCAACAACAGACTCTGCCCTGTGTGTGAGTGTGTGCGTGTGTGTGCATGTGTGTGTGCGCGCGCGCGTGCGCACGCGTGCGAGCATGCATGTGTACAGCACAGACAGAGGTACATCCTTCTCATAACTCCCTAGGCTGTGTAGTCTAGCAGCCCAACACAGGGCATTTATATTGTACTAGTTATGAATAATCCAGAGGCAATTCAAAGCATGTGGAAGGATGTGCAGAGATTACAGGCAAATATAACACATTTTCAGATGAGATCTGAGCATCACAGGACTCAGTATCCTTGGGGTGGGTGGGAATCCTGGACCTCCCTTATCCCACACAGATATCTGTCCATATCAGGGACCCAACAAGTCATTATTTTCTCTAGTCTCTACAAAGAGACAAAAGGTGGCATTTGCTCAGACTATGAAAAGGATGGCCAGCTTTACAGCCAGCCCAGTCGGATGTTTTCTACATAAAGGGAACAGGGGAATTTTCAGCCCCAATGAAAGCAAAAGGAGTTGTGGGCATGGTTGTTCTCCAGGCAGCAGCAAAGATGAGGCAGAGACTATGAGAAACAGATTGGAGGAACCAGAAGGCAGCTATGGAGTGGGAGGACCTTCTTTACCAACATGCTTTCAATAGTGTGTGAGCAAGTTTCAGCTGAGTGAGGTGTTTCCTCCCCCATCAGCAGAGTCAGGCTATCAGGAAGAAGCCCCACTGCTCATGGGGTACACACAGCAGGACTCAGAGTCAAGCAAAAGTCCCAGGAGACCTAGCTCAGGTCTCTGCAAGGCCACCCCAAACTCAAACGCCCTTTGGTGAGGACGACCTGGGGACCCCAGCACTTGCGAGTGAGGCTGTGCATTCCTTGGCTGTCTCTGCCAGGCAGCGAGAGTTGCATATGAACTTTCCAGAAAGTCTAGCTTTAATAGGAACTAGTTAAGCAAAAAGTGAACCATGCCTACCAGAAAAGCAACAGGTCCCCTGGAGCAAGGGCACTTCAGTGTGACAGTCAACCTTCTGTGTGCGAGGGTCTAGGACCCACACTTAGCCTAGAGTCTGGCAGAGGGAGAAGGGCCATTTCTGGATATCAAATCCAAGCTCTGTCACTCAGAGCATAAGCCTGGAGCCAGAGGAAGAAGCTTCCTGACTGAAGCAAGCCAATTCTCAGAGTCTTTTCCTTCTACACCGTACCATTCACCGGCTTAGGTGACTATAGAAAGCTGGTGCTAATGGAAGGGGTTTGTGTGGGACAGCCTTTATTCTACTGCTGAAAACCAGGATGCTAAACAAGATTTACTCCCTAAAGAATGGTTATACAGGCTCACACATGAGGTCAGTACTACACAGTCTACTGGTGAAAGGCCTTGGCTTTAAGGGTACTCAGCTAAGACTCAGCTAAGCCCAAAGCCATTTAACTCAGCGGTGACCTTGGGCATCTTCAGCTGGATCTGAAGGACGCTAAGCACTGTTTTACAAGGTGTTTGGAGGAACAAATAGGGCATGTGTGATGTCAAGGCATGGTGGCCAGGTCCCAAGGGTCCCTCAACAATCAGCCTCCATCCTCACCCTCTCCTACACCCGGCCAGCATGGTGGCAAGCAAAGCAGGTGTCCACAGATGAGCTGCTACGGCTCAGCACTGTGCAGAGCGCATACACATTACCATCACACTGAGGCGTGGAACTGACCCAACCTCCACTGTCCGGATGAGGAAACCAAAATGCAGCCAGTGGCAACACCAGGAGCTGAACCTAGACAGACTCTGTGTGAGCTGCTTGGCCTTCAGCATGGCTAGAGGGAAGGCAGAGAAGATGTACAATTAACCAACCAAGCAGAGGGTAGGTACCAAGGTCGGGGAGAGGGGTGCCATGCGGATATGACTGCCCAGTCTGGGGTTGCCGAGCACCGAACAGGAGTCTGTGCATTTTCAGATGTAGGCCTCTCCTAGTCAGCATCCTTGGAGCTCAAAACGCAGCAGTCCTTCATGTGCTTACCTTCTACAGTCCCATGGGTCTGAACCCCCGGCAGCATCTCTTCTAACATCTTGCCCCCAACTCCTGTCCTCTTAAAGACACAATGACCTTTTTAAAATCAAATATAGCTTCATCTCTGCTCAAAATCCCTAGTGGCTCCTGATGTGGAGAACAGCAAGTGCCAAAGTCTTAGCAATGGCCTCTGGGGGACTAGGAAGCCTCTTTGAATTTGCTCCAATGCAAAGGACATGCCCCAACCGGGGCCTCCAGCCCCAGGGCCCCCAGCCCCAGGGCTCCCAGCCTCAGGGCCCCCAGCCCCAGGGCCTGGCATCTGGAGTTCTGACTGGTATGTGCTTCCCTCAAAGAACCACTAGGTTTAGCCTCTTTCATGTCCATATTTAAGTGTCACCTCCCCAGTAACTTTAGTGACTAAGTATCCAAGTTGAAGAAGGACAGACAGACTCTCACAATCCCCCTGCCACCCTCTCCTCTTTTTCTGCCAAGACACTCATTAGATCCCACAAGAAGGTACTTTACGTATTTGCCCCACTAGAATCCCAACTCCTGGAGGGCAGGGCCTGCAGTCTGTTGAGCCCACTGTAGTATCATCAGAACCTAGGCATTTAGGAATATTATCTTACGGAAAGAATGAGTGAATGAATGAGACCTGGCCTTCCCATCTTCAGGATCCTGTGCAAACCTGCTGACATCTCTTAAATCTGGACCTCTCCCAGGCCAAATGGGCACAGTTTTCCAAGACATCTGGCGGTGTCTATATCTGCTTAACCATGAAGCCTGTGTTTCCCGTAGACTTCCCAGTTACGGCCCTCTGCCCCTTGGAACAGAGCATTTGGCTGTTGTGGAGGGATATGGGGGAGCAACCTGAGCATCAGAGCAGCATCCACCCAAGCACTAGACCCCTGGGCTTGTAAAAGCATCCCAGCCTGGGTTACCGGGAAGTACAGCAAACCACATTCATGTGCTCCTTAACACTGGAAACACGGCCTCTCCGTGTCCCCCTCAATTTAACTCTAACTCCTTAGCAGGCCATGCTGTTGGTTTTGGGGGTTAGCCAGAGGCCCCTAGGAAAAACAACAAAATTGAGTGTTCTAGGCCCAAAAGAGGGCACAGGGATAACAGGGCGCCATGGCTGACTGGGGGCATGGGCCTACAGAGGGCACTGTCCACTCTTCAAGGTCATTTCTGAAGCCCATGGCTCTCTAATCTCAGTCTTGACTGGTGGTGGGGGACTGAAGCCTTCATTTTTCCATCTGAAACTGGCTCAGTAAGCTCTAATGGTTCAGCGTCCACCATACCCTACCTGCCCAGGACCATACTCTCTGGAGGCAATAGCTTAGGTTCTCTTGATGCTTTAATATGTCAGTCACTCCTGGGGACACTGAGCTACTCACCAGCCACACAGTGTGGTCACTTAGAACAACAGTTCTCAAACTGTGGGTCACAACCCCTTTGGAGTCTAACAACCCTTTCACAGGGGTCACCTAAGACCCCCAGAAAACACAGATATTTCTGTTACGATTCATAACAGTACCAAAATTACACTTATGAAGTAGCAATGAAAACAAATTTATGGTTGGGGTCACCACAACAGAGCCGCATGAGAGGCAGTAGCAGGAGGAAGGTAGAGAAGCACGGCTCTGGGCACTGCTGGTCTCACTCACAGAACCACACACACTTACCAGGGAGCCTTGTCATTTTCTGATGCCTTTTCTTTACTTTTTAAAAAAATTTTTGAATGGGGTCCTCCCTAAGTTACCTAGGCTAGTCTTGAACACATTCTGCAAACACAAGTAGGCTTTGAATTCATAATCCTTCTGTCAAGTAGTCAGAGTGACAAGCCTACACCGCCAGGCCCAGCCACCCTCTCTTCCAGGATCCCTAGCCGGCCACTGAACTCCTAACTGAGACTCGGCGTGGCAGGACAGCAGAGTGGGCAGGCCTGAAGTCAGACCTGGCAGGCAGCCTGGTTCTCCTGCATCTATCCAACTAAGCATCCTTGGGCACATCAATCCCTATACTTCAGCAAAATCTCAGAAAAATACAAATATGTACCTCACTACTACCAGTGCTATGGAAAACCCATCTATGTGCTCTGGCTACAATGACCCAGATACGTGCTCTGCAGCAGGAGAGTTCCCTGCACCAGATGATAAACGCAAGAACCACATTCCCATCTGAGTGACAGTGTGGATTCAGCTTCATTCCCCTGCATGGCTATGGACACAACACTTTGAACATTGTCTGGCACACAGAAGCCACACAAGCCGGCTAGATCAATGACTACTTGACCCATCTGATCACAAAGCACAAGGCCTACCTCAGCAGGTGCAAGGCAGACATGGAAGAAGTGGGGACCGGCTGGCTGCACCCCACTTGAGTGTAGGAGAGAGGAGGATGCCATTTCTGACAAGTTCCAGGTCTGGCCCAGCCACTCATTCTTCTGATGACCCCGAGCAGGAGAGCTCCTGGCCATGGCCTGAGCGTCCATTCATGTACAATGAGAGTCCAGACGAATCGCAGGCCCCTTCAGCTCTGAGCTTATGGGAGCCACTGCTTTGGGGGCCGCTGACTCAGACAGAGTCCACCACCAGGCTGCAAGAGAAGTTGCATCCAGAGCACTGCTGGCCACAAGCTTCTCCAGTGATGCTGCCACAGAGCTCATGGGCCTGGCCTGACCAACCAGCCTGAGTTCAACTGCCAACCTGACACACCCAAGATCACCTGAGATAAGAGTCTCAAACGAGGAACTGTCACACTGGATTACATGCCTGCTCTTCTTGACTAGCCCCGGAGGATCTGCCGTTTCAGGACACTGCTACACTGGCTTCCCCACTATCAACTGCATCCTGGTTTGTGAGAGAAAATCAGCCCATTCTCTTCTAAGCTGTTTTGTCAGGATATTCTGTCATAGTGACAATCTCTCCTCCATTCCAGCCCACATACTCTGCTCCTGCATACCCCCACTTACCCATCTCTCACGCTGCATAACGCATTGTGTAAAATATGTACCTGAGCATACGAGGTTACATGTGTTAAGGGACCTCCTGCTCAGTGTCACGACAAACCCTCTCTGTTTACCGTACACAAGGCTGCTGAAACAAGGTTGGACACATTGCCCCTCAACAAAAAGGACGCACTTCCCAAGGATTTCCAAAGGGTGTTCTAAGGAACATTCACTAAGTAGGTGAATCTCAACAAAAGGTTTAAGAAACATGACATTATCATCCCTTCCCCCCCTCTTTTCTTCCCCACCCAAGCAAGCACAAAGCACATTTAAGCATAAAACATCCCATAGCAATAAGGAAGTAAATAAATAAATAAATCTGCTTGTCTTTGTTTATTCCAGAGCTCTCGCAGGAAATCTGGTCACAGAAAGTGTTTTCTTTACTCCTCCCACAGAAACAAATCCATCAACATTTTAAAGAACTGGTGTTCGGGGTCCAAAGGCAAATTTTTTCATGAGACCCTTGACTATATGTGCCAGGAAGCCATCCCTCTTCTCTGTCCTTTGGTTTCTCCTGCCTCCCAGGCCTCACACACAAGTCGCATGGTCACCTGAGCTTCCTGCAAGGCTCAGCAGCAGCACGAGCACTAAACTTACCAAGGGTCAGCTGGCTACATCAAGCCTATGGATGTGTCTTTACATCTTTCTCCCTTCTCCAGCAATGCGACCCAGCTCTTCTCTGGCCATCCCTTCCCATCTCCTGCCAAGTGCAAGGGTAGGGATGGACCTCTTGTCCAGCAAATGTCCATTGCCTTGCTTTAGAGTGATGGGTTCAGAACAAAAGTCCGGGCCCAAGTACGTGGGTCCAGGAATGTCACACTAAGGTGAACTAGTACCCTAAAACTGCCACTTATCTGCTGAGTGGGATCCCCCACTTGTGCTCACCCCAACTTTAGCAGTCCCTCGCTAAGTTCTCCAATGTGTCACTGTCACAGATGCCCAGAGGGTACAGTCCTGCCCACCAGCTCATATCCGTGAGGATGTGTAGAAGCTTCTCATCTTCCCAGTGGCCAAGACCAAGGGCAGGAAGGGGTGTGGTGTGGTGAGGGATGTACCTGCTAACAGTGCTTTTCCTTCCAGCTGCACTGGCTCCGTCAGCCTGCAAAAGAAACCCAGAACACCTTCATCAGCCAAGGCAGAAGATAGAGTCTAACTACCACTACTACCTTGCCTGATGCCCACAGAACACTCGCCGTAAGATGGATAGTCCGGGCACAAACGGCTGCTCCATCCCTCCAGGCACGAGAACCTGTCCTTAGGGCCGGAGGGAGTCAGGACACTCGCCCATTCCCATCTGCTTGGCCCTTTAAATCCAGGAGCACCTACTGCCACCACAGGCTCCCACTGCTAACACAGGCCACCAATGCCAGCACAAAGCCAGTAACTGCACACCCTGGGGACTCGGTGAGAAGTAAGTAACTAGTTAAATCTGAGATTGAATTGCTCTGCTTTTATTTTCAGCTGGGATTTCCAATAAAACAGTGGCTGCAGATTTATCCCTGCCAACCAGAGGGGGAAATTCCATTATGTTAAATATTCTGTCCCCCAACCCTATGAGCAGAGGAAAGCAAGAGAGGCTAGCTCTTAATCGTTTTATTTGGGGGTAAAGGTGGTTGGGAGATAAAGCTGACCAAATGAAATTTCCACAAATCAGAAAATTCTGGTGCAGATGGAAAGACCATGGCCCTGGGAACTGTTTTCAGTCTCAGGACCAACTGACAATGGCCTGGGGTCCAGGGCTCAGGAGGACTCTGGCACTGAGACCAAAGGAGGCTACAGAATGTGAACAGTGCCAAGATCCTCCTCCCCCACGGGATGCAGGCAATGCCCTTCTTGCTATCTCAAAATACCTGCAGCCACAGTAATTCTAGGCTGTGTACAAAGCCCAGGCGCATGTGCCCATTACCCAGAATCCAGCCAAACTGAGAGAGGCCCCACTGCAGGTCCCACGTTTTCAAACACCCCCAGCAGGGTCTGTGGCACTGGGGTAACCTAGCATCCTGCTGTTTCCGTGATGAAATACACACACAGTCACTCTGCATGGATTCCTGAGTGACAAGATAGTTAAGCCCTCCCCCTCCCACCTGCCTCCCGCCACTGTTGTGCCCCTCAGGTCAAGTTCTACTGCTCAATGGCCATTACCTTTCTGTTTCCAAACTTTCTAAATATCAGAGCTGTGGACAAAGGGCTGAGGATCTAAAGTAAAACAGCCACCTTTTGATGTGTTCTTAAGAAGCTAAAAACTGGTGAAACCATGAGGCTGGGTTTGAGTCGTACAAACCATTGATATGTTAAAAAAATAAGTTTCATCACAAAGGCCATGTTTTCAGTTTCTCTTAGAAACAAACCAAACCCAAACACCAGGTAATCAGTAGTGACATTCAGTCATACATGGTAATGGGCGAGCAATGTGACATTTCTGCTTCTCCACAGTCCACATTCCTTCCTCCTCTCAGATCCAGCATCTGTTTGGTCCCTGTGAGTGTCCCCGCGGGCTCCCCTTGTCTACTTCCCAGCTGAGTGCCAGTGTAGGACATGGATACCTCCTCCCCTGTAATGCTCACTGTGGGTCCTCACTCAGAAGACCTTCTTTATACAAAGTCTCACAGCTATGATTACAGACCAAGGTCACTCCAAAGCCACCTTTCTCAGCCCTAGAGTCCTCTGCTAATGTTTGGGAAGAGCAAGGTGACCATGGAGCTCCCAATCGCCACAGAGGGAAAACAGAAAAGATGAAGCTAGGAGAGGTGCCACTGTATGTATGGTTTGGAAAGAATGACAACCTGTAATGTCAGAAGAAACTGGTGGAAAAGGCCCACCATTTCATGGAATCAAAGGAACAGGATCAACTACGGCCACTTCTCTACCTCCCAAAGTTCTCAAACTAGATGCAAGGCTGCTTTTGTGTCAGGAATCTCCTACAAAGCAGGAGACATCTGACTCTGAGAGTTTTAAAAACTTGTATAATCCCAAATAATCTCTTACCTTTCAGACTAAACTCAGGGTATAGATTTGTAACATTTTTATATATTTTTATTGTCTTCTCCATCACAATTTTTAAAGGATGTATTGTTATTTCTGCTTATGTGTGTGTCTCTGTGAGTTTATATGCAGCACATCTACATAGGTTGCTGTGGAGGCTGGAAGGTGTAGGACCAAGTGGAGCTGGAGTTATAGTAGCTGTGAGCTGCCGTGTGTGGGCGCTGGGTACCCAACTCTGGTCCTCTACAAGAGCAGCAAGTGCTCTTAAATGTTGAGCCATCTCTCCAGCCCTTCCCATCACAACTGTATGCCAGGTTGGCTAGGTGCAGCCAGTGAATGCGCAGCAGAAGGAAGGATGGATGCTCTGCTGGGGGCACACCTGACAGTCTTCACCTGTGTCTCTACCAATGACTCTTGGCTTCATAGAGCTGGAGGTCACGCCTACTTGTTTTGTAAAAATGAGTGATGAAGGCAGAATGTTCCCAACCGTTCAAACTGTTGTTGAAACAAGTCCTTTAGCAGAGAGTGGGGCAGGAGCCCCAGGTACAAGCTGCTAGCGGAAGGGTTCTCTAGATGGAAATGTCCATTCCCATGTGGGAATTCCGGGTCAGGCTGGAGAATGACTGGGTAATGGACACAGTAGGGAGAGTCCACGGTAATGTGTCACTATCACAACAGCACATGGAGAGCACAGCTTTTGTGACTGGTGTGAGGTAAATAAGGTCACAGATGCTAAAGTATTTAGTGTGGATTCCGCAACAATAGCCACTAGCAGCCTCAGAAGTAATTACAGAAGCCAAGAAGGATCGGGAAAGAAGAACGGTCTGAACAAGCTGAATAGTCAGGCTGGACTTCCCAGAATCCCTTGCTCAAGATGGCATCTCAATAGGTTCTACCAGACCACCATAACCCCAAGGTTGTCTCCAATGGCCCAAATGACATCAATTACAGTTTAGCAATAAGTCTGGGGGGGGGCGGCAAATTGCAACAGCTCAGATACTATGACTGATGAGGTCACATGCTATCCTCCACTAAGAGAATTCATGTTCCAAAATGATGTAGCTTCTCGCTCGGGTTCTGTCTGGGTCTTACTTTGAACCTCAGTCAAACTTCCTGTAGCCCTGAAGCTCTCCACAAAGTGGGGGTGGGCACTGAGGGCTAAAATCAGATCCCTCCCCATCCCTGCCACCTCTGCCACTCCATGTTGAGTGAACCCAACCTCTATGACCAGTTAGGTATGTATGGGTCGATGGGCACCTCCTTCTCACTCTTGTTGGCTGGAGTAAGATGGTAGCCCTCCAGCCACGCTCTGATAACCCACCTTCTTTCCCAGCTCCACCCATTTCTTATATCCCAGATTCTCTCTAGCACCTGGGCAAGGCTATTTTTGGTTTCCTTCCTCCCTCTTCTTTCCTCCCCAACACACGTTAAGATGTTCTTTTCCATTCTCTTATTAAGGGTTTTCTTGGAAAGAAAATATTATTCCAAACCCAGAAATTTTATTTCTAAATTTGTGCAAATGTAAGTTGTAAGACATTAGCTGCATTTCACATTTTGTGCAAATGGCAGAAACAGGCAATTCGTGTGCTACGGGGATGGGGGCTGGCCAACGATTTCGATAAAATAAACCCTTTTTTAATTTAAATGCTAATGCACTGAATTAAAATTTAATAACTGAGGAAATTGAAAAGCCGAGCAGGAATATTGGAAATAAATCCAAGCAGAAACAGCTGAAATTAAAAATTCTAGAGAGTAGGAGGACAGCAGCTAAGCTGTCTTATATGATTACATTTTTTTTTTCAGAATGAAGCAAAAAAAAAAATCCTATCTCTCGCTGGCTCTAGGGCAGTAAATCCACAGTGCTGTGATTTATTGCTCAATTTTCCTGAGGGAAAAAGGCTTTCTTTCATGCTGAAATATTTCATAAATTTCAAGCCAGCATAAATTCTTAATTTAAAAGTTATGGAGGTCACATTTAGTGCATGGGTACAGTTCCAAAATCTTAAAGGCATAGGAGCAACAACAACAAAAAATGTAAAAAAGAGGGGTAGAATACAAGCATTCTCCTCTCTCTTCCTTTTTTTTTTTCCTTTTCTATTTTGGTTTTAATTCACAAGTTAAGATTTCATTTTTAAAGATTCTTCCTGGATGGACAGAACCCAACCAAGCATATGAAGAAATGGTATGTGTATGGAAATCAGCTTTAAAAGACAAAGAAATAAAGATTTAATTCAATTATGAAAAGGTTTTTTTTGGTTTTGGTTTTTTTGGGGGGTTTTCTTTTTTCTTCCTTCCTTCCTTCCTTCCTTCCTTCCTTCCTTCCTTCCTTCCTTCCTTCCTTCCTTCCTTCCTTTCTTTCTTTTTTGTAAAGCCACTTGAGGAATTTCTGGTAAAAATTTCCTCCTTTCCCTGGCTGGGAGGGGGTGGGGGAGGGGAGGGTGGCCAATGTAATTGCTTCTCTTAGATCTCTAATCTTTTGTGCACTGTGATATATTCATTTGTTATACAGCTGTTCAGTGGCGGAAAGAATGCTGGGGCGCCCATAATTCTAAGCAAATCAATCAAAAATTAATGATTTGTCACGCCTGCACAATGGAGGAAAACAGCTCCTTGGGTCTGCTGCCTGATCTCAAGAATGAAATGCCTTTCTGTGATGAGAGAATGGGGCCAGAGGCTAAGGTGGCACCACAAATGTGATCCAAGATGGCATCAGGACAGGCCCCGGCATGGTGCAGTTTTGTAGTGGGATAATTAGGTTCTTGACTTTGCCATCCCCCATAGCAATTTGAAAATCACTTCCTCTCTGGAGGTCTGACTGGCTCCCCTCCCCCAGCAAGATTTAATTTGTCCCTATGCATTATCCCCCAGCACTGTTAAGACACTACCATAAGAATCTTCACCAACTCCACAGGAGTGCCTGATGTACCCCAGACTAGGTGCCACTCCTCCCAGGCAGAGACTATAACCCCCACACAGCCATGGAGTGCCACTGCATTTGTATTTTAATACATAAAGCTTGCCTGAGGATCAGAAAAGTAAAACAGACACACTGGCCAGTCTTACAGACCAGGCAGCAATGGTGCACACCCTTAATCCCAGGACTAGAAAGGATCATAAAACGGGAGGAGACAGCTCTCAGTCTCAGTCTCAGTCTCATTCTGAGGTTCCTCCAGTCAGGATCACCATTTTCAGACTGAGGTCAAGGTAAGAGACAGTGGCTCAATGCTTTGCTTTTCTGCCCTTCAGGTTGAACCCGAATATCTGTCTCTGAGTTTTTATTAATTGTATTTCATGGCCATGTCTCTAGGAACCAGTTCAGGGAAAAAACTCAGCAAATACTTTTGGATTTGTTTTATAGACATCACTGCCCAGAAAATTCTGATTGTAAGGTTGCCCTGGTGAACAAATCACATTGGGAATGCAGCATGGATGAAAAGTGTGTGACCACACACACACACACACACACACACACACATGCATATACGCTTGTGTGTGCTCACACATATGGAGGCAAGAGGGCAACATGAGCTTTGCTTCCATTACTTTTCTACCGTGTTTGTTGAGAGGTGTCTCACAGATTCTTTGAGAATGGCTAGTCAACAAGCCCCTCAGTGCTGGGATTACAAGTGCACACTGGTCCTCAGTTCTCACATGGGCCCTCCTGCCTGTGCTGCAAGCACTCTACCAGCTGAGCCTCCTCCCCAGTCCTCATCAACTGAGTTTTAAAGATTGGCCACTCCTCATTTACTCTGTGAGTATTTCCTGGAAACCTACTACGTGTCAAGTACTATGCTGAGTTCTAAACAAGCCCCCAGTGGTCAGAACACTAGACTGTTGTATCCACAGGAACTGGAAACATGCAAAGGCAATGTCTCTGCATACTCCATCATACCAATTCACATGAAAGTCACATTCTTAAGTGTCCGTAAAGTATATTTATATGTACATGTGTGTTCACATTTAGTATATATGTTAGTTCAAAATTTTAAATTAAATTAAAATTCTGTTTCTATGTCAACTGGTATACTCAGCTCTGTAGGAAGGGTGAAGGCCTACTAGCAAGAAGCAGCTGTCAGAACCAGGACCTGCCCAGGGAACAATTCTATGTTTCTTACTATTTATGGGGGTCAGTTAAGGAACTGGAGCCACATCAACACATCCTTTTCCTTTCCAATAGCCAGCACTGCCTCCAAATTAACAACGTAACGAGGGAGGACTCAAATAAGAAGTCACCCACTCATCACTACAGAGTGCCTTCCTCTTGCAGGTATATGATCACACCGTGTGAAAGACACCTTCTTATTGGCTTAATAAAGAGCTGAAAGGCCAATAGCGATGCAGGAGAGAATAGGCAGACTTCCAGGGAGAGGCAGGAACTGGAGAAGAATCTAGGTGCATGGGAGATGCCAGCAGGACACTAAGGAAGTCAGACATACAGGATGGAGGAAATAAAAAGTCACGTGGCTGAACATAGACTAATAGAAATGGGTTAATTTAAGTTTTAAGAGCTAGTTAGGAACAAGCCTAAGCTAAAGGCCAAACTTCCTTAATTAGTAATACGACTTTGCATCACTATACCTTCCACAAGCGATCCCTGCTGTCACAGCACCGCAGTCAAGTGTTAGATGGTACCATTAGATGAAATCAGTAAAATATATCATTTCTAATGGGTTCTATGCAAGGCAGGCAACGGTAGAGACGTCCGGAATGTTGGACACAAGGCCAAGTTGTGTGTTGTGATCAGAATTAACAGTGGTCAGGATAGGCATAACTGAGAGAACACTAGGAACAGGCAAAGACTGGGCCATGAGGTATCTGGGCCAGAGTGAATGACCCCTGTGAAGTCCACGGGCGGGTGCATGTGTGTGCCTAGTGTGCATGTGGCCCAAAGGACGCTGATGTGGCAGAGCAATTGAGATAAGGAGAAGTAACGAAGAGTCAGCTCACACAGGGCCCTGAGAGGCCACTAAAGAGCCGTGTTTTGTGTGTGTGTGTGTGTGTGTGTGTGTGTTTAACCCTAGGGAGCCACAAAGAGGTTTTTTCAAAGAGACACAATTTGACTTGGATTTCAGAAAGACTGTCGTGGCTGCTGTGTTGAAAACAGGCCCTGAGCAGGAAGCTGGTGAGCTACAGTTGGCGTACGCGACTGACTGTAACTGACTGTAACCGGTGTGTGACAGCAGAGGGGGTAGGAAAGAGAACGCAGGACAGGACTCACTCAAGAAATGGATGTGGGTGGGTAGAGAGAAAGTTGCAAGAAAAAAACTTTTAAACTGTGGAACAGGAACACCAAGGAAAAAAATGGATAGCTTTCTGATATCCAATGTCAACAACCCATGGTATGTAGAGGGAGAGAGGGGTGTATCATGTGGACAGTCCTGAAGATCCTGAGGAGACACCACTACTATCCACACACTTCTGATAGCAATTAACCCAGCAGCCATTGGGGCCACAGAAATGTTTGAGGGCCATACAGCGGTGAGCAGCCAGCTGGGCTCACATGTGTCTTCTCACTCTCTGTTCATCTCCTTTATGCACTAAGACCTGTGTCTCCAAAGCCTTGGAGGAAGTGTCTTCCTACCTCACCTTCAGACACCACTCAGCCCTGGTGTCCACGAAAACAGACTGACTGTGTCAATGCAGAGCCAAAGCTTTGCAAGTTATAAAGGGGGCTCTGTTCCCTAAAACTGAATGTAGTATATAATCTCCCCAGTTAGGACATGCTTCTCAGGTTTCAAATGTGTGTCTTTTTTCCCAGCTGAACACTGACTGCCCTGGATTCCAAGCCTGTGGGATGAGTAGGGACAGAGGGGATTTGGGGAAGAAAGAACTGGAAGGCAGATAAGTGTTGTTTCCAGTAAGCAAGGCCTTGGGCAGACTGAGAGCAAACGTGGTCTTTATTCATTCATGCAGCATTTCTGTGCACCACCTATGATGGGCAGGGCCCCAGGACAGTTATACAAGAACAGCTGAGGAGAGAGCCAAGGGTGACAATGACATCACCAATGTGCTCAAAAGAGAAGGGCAGGCTCCAAGCACATCCCTGGCAATCGGCGCTAAGACTGCAGGGTCCTTAGGGCCAAGGAGGGGAAGGGAGCAGGCTTTAGGGATGAGTGGAGGGAGCAAGGGCACCCCAGGCGCAGGGCAGAGGCAAGGGATCACCTCTGGATGGAGCAGCAGTCTACCATCTGCACAGGCTCTTACAAGTGCTTCTGACTAGGCCCCCTAAGCCAGAGCTCAGGCTGCCCTCTGGGCAGGGGTCAAACCGCTAAGAGGACATGAAGAAAATGCCCCAGTGCCAAACAGACGCAGGGGAGCTGATTGGAGAGTAGCAAGATTTTGTGTCTACTTCTCAAAAGAGAGCTCTGTACTGCTATGAAATCCCTGCCACTCTTCCAGTGTGTGCAGAGGGTGGGACCACCTGCCTGCACAGCCCTGTACAAAAAGGAAGAAGGTAAGATCCAAGAATCACCTTGATGAAACCTCACAAGTAGCAGCAGCCCCGACACTGGCAGGTACAGATCTCCAGGCTGCACAGCCCTGGCCCTCACTCTAGGGACTCATTGTCACCAACGCAATTGGAGCCCCAAGTCCACTTCTGAACCAAAGGATGCAGTGATGGCCCCAGTTCTCAATGAGTGTCCACGCCTTCCCCCACACTAGGTGGATCACAATGCTTCTAAGCGCTGCTTCAGAAAGAAAGGGGGTTCTCCTGGGTCAGGCCCAGGGAAGTCTGTGGCTTTTAAATATGCATAACCCATTTTATATTGTCAAAGGACAGACTGACAGTGTGGGGACCCTTGTCCACCTTTCATCCAGAATGAGGGGCTTCAGGTGAGCAGACGCTGTCAGAATTCTGTCTTCAAAGTAGCTCAGAGCAGAGATCTTGAAAGCAGGTAGAGGTAGAAGTGGAAACCCAGGCAGGGCCAGCTCAGGTCTGGACTAAGAAATCACAAAAGACAAGTCTGGACCTCAGAGTTGTTCAATTCTTTTCTCTGTGCAGGAAGATGGGAGGTATTGTGTCTATCTCACCCCGCTATGGTGAGGATGAAACAGGCTAACCAGTCATATGTCCAGATGAGGGCTCCCATCCACAGTGTGGCAGCCTTGTTAACAGCAGGAAGAACCCTAAGGAAGATAAGTGTAATGCAGGAGCATCTCAGGACGCTTGGAGAGTGTCCTCTGCCACTCTCCAAGGAGGGGAAACTTCTGCTAGCCAGGCAAAGCCTCGCAGTGGGCTGGATACAGAGACCCTGGGCCTGGACAGTCCCACTTCAATGGCAGCCTGACTGCCAGGCTGCAAGGTAACCTTGGCGAATGACTTTCCCTGTCATCTGGGGGGGGGACACGCTCCTCTTGGTGCGTCCGCGCAGCTGTTTGTTTTCTTAAACGAGAAAGAAAAAGAAGGGGAAAAAAAGCATCTCTTTGTGGTCACATGGCTAACCTCTCAGTTTACAGAAGAATGAGCCATGTGACCAAATTCCACAAAAATTCTCTCTCCAGGTTTATGATTTTACAGAAAACTCCAGGGAAAACTGCCTGGAGCGAGTTAAAACCAGACCAGCTATAAACCATGTCCTGGCACACTTTTACCATGCCAAGCCTCAGATTACTCATTAAATAGAGTGATAGCGACTCACTTCAGATCAGCAGGAAGTGGGGGAGGGGCACATAAAAAAAAAACATTTTTGTTTGTTTGTTTCCTGGAGAGAAGAAAGTCTCTCTCTCTTTTTTTTTTTTTTTTGGTTTTTCGAGACAGGGTTTCTCTGTGGCTTTGGAGCCTGTCCTGGAACTAGCTCTTGTAGACCAGGCTGGTCTCGAACTCACAGAGATCCGCCTGCCTCTGCCTCCCGAGTGCTGGGATTAAAGGCGTGCGCCACCACCGCCCGGCTTTTTTTTCTTTTCTTTTCTTTTTTTTTTTTTTTTTTTTTTTTTTAAGAAAGTCTCTTATAAGTACAGGAAGGGCCGTGAAGTCTGAATTGATGACCAAGAATGGCAGGATAGGATTCTCAGTTGAGTGAGTGTGGAAGAGGCCACCCTGCAACGCTTCAAGAACAGACTGTAAAGGGCCCAGATGATCTTGCCAGGGAGGAGCAAGAGCCTGCATGGCTGCTGGATGAACGCCCCTGGTCTAGTTTGCCCTCTTGCCTAGTGGAGTGCCAGGTTGGGAGGTTCTCAAACCCTCTAACACCAACATGTAAAACCAGGCAGCCTTGAATTCAGATTCTGCCGGGACAATTACGCTTTGTAACCTTGCTCCATTCACACTCTGTCTCTGGACCACCTTTTCCTCCAATGTCAAACGAGTTTAAAAATCAGCCCTTTTACAAGGCTGCCAGGACATTCTTAGTTAGTGCTAAAATGTTCCATGACCCAAAGACCCAAAGTTCGTCATTCTGATGACACGGATGCTAAGATATAAAACTAGTGTCTTAAAAACATCCTGATTACTCCAGCAAGACAGATTCTGCATAGTGATTCTCAGAATGGACTATGGGGGCTGATGGCTGGGTTTTAAACCCTGGCTCCAAAACTCAATACCTGAGTGACACATTAACTCACGACTCAGGGTACGTATATATCAGAGGGGGTTACAGCATCACTTCATGAGATCACCGAGGGCTGAATCCGTGATACGAAGCTCTAAACAGTGGTTGGTACACACTGAGACCTGCACAAACAATGACCTCTTACGAAAATGGTTTCTCAGGAACGGACATCAGAAAACTACCATTTACTGCTCAGAGTGATGAGGCACAATCCTAACGAAGCAGTCAGGAGACTATGACTGGGGATCAAGAGGTCAAAGCCATCTTAGGCTATACAAGACCCTGTCTAAAAGCTCAGAAGTAACTGAAGAGTATATACATGAGGAAACAAGAGATAAAATAAGTTTCCAGTCTCTTTTCTTCTCCAAACCTCAGTTTCGTTAAGTACCGAGAATTTTGACAGAGTGCGTTTTTGAGGACATTACCCCTGCTCCCAGTTGTGAAGTGTCTCGACTCTGCTGCTGTCTTGCTGTTCTAGTCTATTCTAACCAGGAAGCCCAAGGTGATCAAGGGACAACTTGATCCTACAGGACTAAGGACCACCATTGACTTCTGCAGTCTTGCTCCCAGCAGCTCTGCACTGCAGGCTTCCTGAGGGTGTCCAGCTGTGTTCTGTTTCTCTGTAGCTCCACAGCATCCAGGGCCCCAGCTGTGCTACATGTGGGTGGGGCTTCATGGGACCAGTACACTGGCTGAAAACATAAATGAATTGTACTGCCAATATTGAGAAAACTGTGGTACTAACTGGGGTCTAGGGAATCATCCAGTCCAAGAATGGCAAGCAGGTTTTATTTCAGTGCCAATTTTAATCAATTAGTAGTGGCTGCCTAGGACAACGTGCCCAGAGGATTCTGGGACCACATTAGAGCACCTCTAGAGAGTGCTATGATCCATTACCAGTGTCTGCAATGAACTAAGCTGAGGATGGTAGCCTGCTCACACCTCTCAGCTAACCGAAGACTTTCTATGTACAGATGGGAGTCTCCTGACCCCAAACACCCTTTCCCAGGACATCACAATGCAAAATATCCCAATACAATGGAGTTTGGGGCTTTTAAATTTGGGGGGGGAATGTATATACATATATATGTATATATATATATGTATATGTATGTATGTATGTGTGTATATGTATATATAGACACATACACGAGGGGGGCAGAAACACAAAATTTGTGTGTGTGTGAGAGAGACAGACACACAGAGAGAGACAGAGAGAGAGACAGAGAGAGACAGAGAGAGAGAGGTATGTGTGTGTAAGAAAAATAATTATAAAGGGCAAGGTAGCTGCTCTAAGATTTTTTTTTAAAGAAAAAAGTCTAGAACACATGCTCCAAGTTGAAGTCTTATGAATTCCTCTTGCAAAATAACTCCTGGCCAGCCAACCACAAGCTCTATAAATACATCACAAGATCAACAGTCCAAGGAAACTGGAAGGAGGAGGAACAACTGCATGATTTTTTTCAAAATCAAAATAGTTCTCTCTTGGGAACCCTGACTGCTCCTTGGACTGGAGAGGGATGGGGAGGGGAAATGGGAGAGGGAAATGGGAGGAGGGGAGGAGGTGAAAATTTGTAAAAATTATATAATTTAATAAAAAAATTTAAAAAAATAGTTCTTTCTTAGATGGAAAGGAAGGAGTCACCCACTTCCCAACAAAATGAGGAGCCTTACAAAGCAAAGAAGATGGTAATTCTACACATCCCAGTGGGCGCCTGCCGGGAAATCTGGGCGGCCAGACTATTTTAAAATTATTCTGTAATTTTGTTTTCTTCTCAAATAAAAAAAAGGACTCTGCTGCTCTGAATTCATTAGGGCAGCTGTGACTTTTCCCATCGGCTTCCATCAGACAGTGCGGTGCTGGAGCACCTGCTCAGGGTGCTCTTCGGGTCCAACTGGTTACGTCTCCCAGACCAAAACAAACAAACGAAAGAACAAACAAGCAAACAAGCAATTAGGAAACAAAGGAGGGAAAAAAGTCACCGAGAGTCTTTTAAATATAGACCATTTAACATGGAGAGCTGAGCTCAGACCCTAAAGGGACTGTGAGCCCTTTAACCAGAGTAGCATCCAGGGACCTGCTGCTGGCAGTCAGGGCCTGGGGAGGCGAAGAACTCATCTTGCCAAAAGTTAGAGCTGTTTGACATAAGCAGAATTACAACAAGAGCTATCCTACAGGAAAGGACTACAAGAGGAGGGCTGCAGCCACACAGAAAACATGTCATGAAGCAGACAGAGAGAAGTGAAAAACCCTAGGCATCTCCTTCTTCTATGCCAATTTCCCTGCTGAATATCCTTTGGGCTGAAGGCGTTGAAAGCCAGACAGCAAAGGCATCTGGGAAATGTAGTTCTCTAACAAACACCATAACTAGGAAAGAGGTAATTTTTAGAGCTCATCAAAGACCCTCTGGGATCTCAAGACTGCGGTTGGAAAGTGTGTGAAATCTATCCATATCCACCCCTGACACCTCAGGGGGTATGCCTGCATGACCTTCATTGACACTTTTACTTCCAGAATTTTCTGAGAGCCTAGCATGGAAGACTAGCTGTCCAAACCCACCACCCAGGAGAGTCAAGCATCAAGGAAGCACCCCTTGACCAGACTAATCCTCCTCAGGGACTGAAGCTCCTCAGTTTCCAAACTCTTTCACCTCCAAGGCCACTCCAGAGCACTGCAGCTTTTTGTTACTGTTGAAGTTTGCTAAAGACAACAGCATTCCCACCACAGCAGGGAGTAGCTGCAACCCTGGGGGTCTCTGTGCAGGCTGTTGGGAAAGGTTTGATTTAGGAACAGAAGACTGCCTTTAAGGTTCAGTTCCCACCTCCCTGTTTTGTTAAAGCACTTATGGCTTGAGCCATTCAAACAGTATTGAGCTGGGATACTTGGTCATCTTTTCAGGACCTGTCTTCTCAGCTGGACCATCCATCTTCTCCAGCAGGGGCCATGCCTCTGCATTCCCAGGTGTCCAAAGAAGAGTGTGTCTACACAGCATCCTAGAAGGGGAAGACGACTCGGGTTCTGGGACGCCTGGGTCTGGGTGGGGGAGGAGGACATGTCCCATCAGCTCTGTGATCCATCTGCTTCACGATGGGGGGTTGCTACACCCACAACCTCATCCAGTTCACCTGAATGGAGTCATGATTTCCATGTCAGAGAGGAATGGGCAGGCTTGGGGTCACTCTACTGAATCATATGGTTAGGAGTAGTGCAGAGGTTTAAATTCTCATCTTCTAAGATAAATACCAAGTTACTTACCTTTCCAAGGTCTCTTTCATAAATTGGGTTAATGGATAAAATCATTCAATGAATAGGAGTTTGTAAATATAAGGCTCTTAGATCAAAGGCCAGCACAGATCAAGCTCTGTGCAAGTAACTACTCCATGGTCTTCACTGTCACCATCCACATGCCGTATTCTCCACCAGTGAACTTGTCTCCACAAGCCAACCTATCACGATAGCCACAGTAAACAAAATGCAGAAGCAAACAGTAGACCATGGAAAATGCCCACGTTTAATTTAAGCTTAGGACTTAACAATTAAAGGAAACATCTGAAGACAGCAAGATTCTCAGGAGTCTAGCCAAAATACTAACCTCCCTATACCAAGCACAACTGCATTCTCCAAAGCTAGACTTGCAGCTCCCCTTCCTGCACACTATCGGTTTCACTATGTCGTGGATGCCATGGCCTTTTGAGTCAGGTAGCATGTTGCTTGCACGGAATGGCCTTTTGAATCAGGTAGCATGTTGCATGCACAGAAGACACGCCTGGGAAGAGTTACAGTGCAGAGGCCCTATGAGTTTGGGTGCAGGTGGCAAGCCTCCACAGCCTTATCTCCTCTGTAGTTAGATTGTAATGGGGCTCTGTGAGCTTCTAGTCCAGCACTGACAAATGAGCATTGCAGACACCCGCTCATGGCTTGGCCCAGACTCTGAAATCAGATTTAGACTTTTGTCTTCATCCTCACCAAGACTCTGGAGCAGCTCAGAGCCTCAGGTGTCACACCATCACCACCATCATCACAGCCTTACCAATTCCCAAATCCTTTGACTCCAGCATCTCATTCTGAGGAACTGCACCTGTAAATATTGTACAGAAGGAAAATGCTTCATGCACAAAGATGCCCACTGTCCTGTTTATACAAGAACTTGGGGACAGCCAATAAGAACATCAGCAAATCCCCACTTCCAAATAACTCAAGACAGATGCCTGAAACTGGTAAAGAGCTATGGAAAAACATACATGCTAAACTGAAGCTACAAGGGCTCAGTTAAAAGTATACAAAAAAACCACTTTATATAAAGTGAACCAGGACAAATGCACCAGGCATTATGCACAAAATCCCCAAACCAACCGCCCCACAGGGTATGAAATGGAATGACCTTTCCCCTCCCTGCTTAGCCCCTTTACTGTCACTTATGAAGAAAACCTCACAGCGCCTATAAATAAGTCGGCTACACATCTCCAAGGGCTGTCACTGCAGCAGTGACTGAAGTCTCACCCTATCCCAGATGAGACATATCCTGGCCACTTACAACTTTACAAAAACCTGGCCTTGGGCCAACAAGATGGCTTGGTCAGTAGAGGCGCAAGAGTTCAACTCTGGGACCAACATGGTGGAGAGAACTGATGCTCAGAATTTAACCTCTGACCTCCACACATCTGTGAGTGCTACATGACAGTGTCCTTGGAGGTCAGAGGCTGAATCGCAGGCACCTGAACTCGAGTCCTCTAGAAGAGCAGCAAGCATTCTTGGCTATTGAGCCGTCTCCCTCCAGGTCACAAGGGGCAGCAAATCTCCAAGCTAAGTGGCTCAAGAATACATACTGGTTGTCTTCATAAATAAGCGGTGGCAGCCACAGCAGCAGGACACCGCTGGGTGAGAAGACCCCCTGAAGTGTCCAACACCCAAAAAGGCCCATCACACGATCCCGTTTAGCAGCTTCAATATTTAGAGTGGTATATTATGTGTGTTTTAATAAATAATCTTACCTGAAGATCAGAGGCAAAGCTAAAGCCATTATAGGTCAGGTAATGGTAACACACATCTTTAAACCCAGGAAATGGGAGACAGAAGCATATAGATCTCTGTGAGTTCAAGGCCACCCTGGGCTACACAAATCAATGCAGAAATCCACATGGTGGTGACTCACACTTTTAATCCCAGTACTAGGGAGTTACATGCCTTTAATCCCAGAACTAGAGGGAATATAAAATAGAAGGAGAGGCTTAGTCAGTTTAACTTGTGGTCGACCAGTCTTAAAGGTAAAACTTCTCTAGTGGCTTAGCTGCTTTGCTTTTCTGGTTTTCAGGTTGGATTCCAACTTCTGTCTCTGGGTTTTTATTATTCATACTACAATCATTAGGAGCCACTTATTCACTTTACAGTTGGATAAACTGGAGTGTCAAAAGTTGACCAGGTCAGCTGTTGGTGGAACAGAGCTGGACTGAGCAAACCCGTGGGTGACAAAGTGACCCAATCCTGTGGTTCGATCACACAGTCCAGGTTGGAATAAGAATGGAATTAGGCCACATTTCATTTCATCCTTACCAGGGTTGTGTGGTAATGGTTATTCATGAACTACTGATGTAGTTTAGTTGGTAGAATGCTTGCTTGCCTAGCATTTCAATCCACAGCACACCATAGGGCCAGATACAGTGTCTGTGCAATCCTAGCACCCAGAAGGGTCAAGGCAGGAAGACCAGGAGTTCAAACACAATAAACAAAATATCCTATCATTCTCCGGGGACTTCCTAGAGATTCCAGCACTATTATAATGTCATACAAACAGAGAGATTTATATTAGTAAAGTCACAAGGGCTGTGCCACTCTGTCCTGTGTGCAAAAAGGTCAATATTTAAAGCACAGATTGTCTGGCCCTGAAGCCCACATACTCAAGCATCAAGGCATCCCACCTTGCCCTAAAGGAAAGAAAGCAAGAGCCAAAAGACAACACAGACTTCAAAATAAGGAAACACATGAAGAGTCACTGCCAGGCGTGGTGTACTTCCATGGGCCATCTGTACAGGACATCCCTACAGGACAGCAGCACAGGACATCCCCACAGGACAGCAGCACAGGACAGCCAGCACAGGACAGCAGCACAGACATCCCCACAGGACAAGACAGCAGCACAGGACAACAGCACAGGACAGGACATCCGCACAGGACAGCAGCACAGGACATCCCCACAGGACAGCAGCACAGGACATCAGCCACTTTGTGTCAGGAGGAAAATGCTTTTTCCATTACCCTAGCATGGTAATGGAAAAAAAAGTGTGTGTGTGTGTGTGTGTGTGTGTGTGTGTGTGTGTGTGTGTGTGTGAACAGGATTCCTTTAGTTGTAGACATGTCTAGAAGATCCCAGACCTTCCTATGCTTCTCAGACTGGCCTTCATCATACACCTTTTATGCTCCGTATTTAAGGGCCACGATCTTTGAGTGAAACTCTGTGGACCAAATATTTAATTTCCTTTATTCCCTTCTTCATGGTTTCACACGTGTTGTAAAAAGTTAATGAATCCATAAATTGCTCATTGGTTTGAAAAAAAGAATAATATAGCTAATGGAATTTTAAGGAAATGTCAGTTCTACAGAGCTGTTGGCAAGCCCAGGACTGAAACACCTGGCACCAAAGTAGCCCAAACAGGATGCCACCAGGTATGAAGACACACAATGAAAGAAGTTCCAAGCAGCTCTGCATCTAAAGCATAGCAAGATCTCTCCACCCCAGACCTCAGAATCGCCATGAAGTGACATCTGTCCTAAGGGAAACATAGTCATATTTGTCACCCAACTGGGAAGCTATATTTGAAATAAGAAAGAACACACACACACACACACACACACACACACACACACACACACACACGTTCTTCCATGGGCTGAGACCAAAAGGACAAAAGGTACAGCTGGAAAAACCCAGCACATCTGGGAGGGGCACAGCCACAGAACCACAGAGCTTCACTCATCTGGAAGTGGGCGCATACAGAGTATGCATATTGAAGAAGAGGCTTTAGGTTTGGTTGGGACAAGATTCCCAGCTAAAAATACTGATCAGATCCTGCTCCATAAGCTGCTGAGCCAGAAGCACTACAAGACCCTCCTCCCTTCAAATCTTCTGAGGAAAGTGATGCCACTAAGCCACACAGCTGGTCCAGTCCCATCTCAGAAAGTGCTCCTCCATCTCAGAAAGTGCTCCTCCGTCTCAGAAAGTGTTCCTCCATCTCAGAAAGTGCTCCTCCATCTCAGAAAGTGCTCCTCTATCTCAGAAGTGCTCCTACATCTCAGAAAGTGTTCCTCCGTCTCAGAAAGTGCTCCTCCATCTCAGAAAGTACTCCTCTGTCTTAGAAACTGCTCCTCCATCTCAGAAGCTACTCCTCCATCTCAGAAAGTATTCCTCCATCTCAGAGAATGCTCCTCCATCTCAGAAAGTGTTCCTCCATCTCAGAAAGTGCTCCTCCGTCTCAGAAAGTGTTCCTCCATCTCAGAAAGTGTTCCTTTGTCTCAGAAACTGCTCCTCCATCTGAGAAAGTGCTCCTCCATCTCAGAAAGTGTTCTTCCATCTCAAAAAGAGCTCCTCCATCTCAGAAGTGCTCCTCCATCTCAGAAAGTGTTCCTCCATCTCAGAAAGTGCTCCTCCGTCTCAGAAAGTGTTCCTCCATCTCAGAAAGTGCTCCTCCATCTCAGACAGTGCTCCTCTGTCTCAGAAAGTACTCCTCTGTCTCAGAAACTGCTCCTCCATCTCAGAAGCTACTCCTCCATCTCAGAAAGTATTCCTCCATCTCAGAGAATGCTCCTCCATCTCAGAAAGTGTTCCTCCATCTCAGAAAGTTCTCCTCCATCTCAGAAAGTGTTCCTCCCTCTCAGAAAGTGCTCCTTTGTCTCAGAAACTGCTCCTCCATCTGAGAAAGTGCTCCTCCATCTCAAAAAGAGCTCCTCCATCTCAGAAGTGCTCCTCCATCTCGGAAAGTGTTCCTCCATCTCTGAAAGTGCTCCTCCGTCTCAGAAACTGCTCCTCCATCTCAGAAGCTACTCCTCCATCTCAGAAACTACTCCTCCATCTCAGAAACTGCTCCTCCGTCTCAAAAAGTGCTCCTCCATCTCAGAAACTGCTCCTCCATCTCAAAAAGTGCTCCTCCATCTCAGAAACTACTCCTCCATCTCAGAAACTGCTCCTCCATCTCAGAAAGTGTTCCTCTGTCTCAGAAAGTGCTCCTCTGTCTCAGAAACTGCTCCTCCATCTCAGAAACTACTCCTCCATCTGAGAAAGTGCTCCTCCATCTCAGAAACTACTCCTCCATCTCAGAAACTGCTCCTCCATCTCAGAAAGTGTTCCTCTGTCTCAGAAAGTGCTCCTCTGTCTCAGAAACTGCTCCTCCATCTCAGAAACTACTCCTCCATCTGAGAAAGTGCTCCTCCATCTCAGAAAGTGTTCTTCCATCTCAAAAAGTGCTCCTCTGTCTGAGAAACTACTCCTCCATCTCAGAAGTGCTCCTCCATCTCAGAAAGTGTTCCTCCATCTCAGAAAGTGCTCCTCCATCTCAGAAACTGCTCCTCTATCTCAGAAAGTGTACCTCCATCTCAGAAAGTGCTCCTCCATCTCAGAAAGTGCTCCTCCATCTCAGAAGTGCTCCTACATCTCAGAAAGTGTTCCTCCGTCTCAGAAAGTGCTCCTCCGTCTCAGAAACCTCTCCTCCATCTCAGAAAGTGCTTCTCCATCTCAGAAAGTGTTCCTCTGTCTCATAAAGTGCTCCTCTGTCTCAGAAACTGCTCCTCCATCTCAGAAGCTACTCCTCCATCTCAGAAACTACTCCTCCATCTCAGAAACTGCTCCTCCATCTCAGAAACTGCTCCTCCCTCTCAGAAACTGCTCCTCCATCTCAAAAAGTGCTCCTCCGTCTCAGAAACTGCTCCTCCATCTCAGAAGTGCTCAGAAAGTGCTGCTCCATCTCAGAAACTACTCCTCCATCTCAGAAAATGTTCCTCCATCTTAGAAAGTACTCCTCCATCTTAGAAAGTGCTCCTCCATCTCAGAAAGTGCTCCTCCATCTCAGAAAATGCTCCTCCATCTCAGAAAGTGTTCTTCCATCTCAGAAAGTGCTCCTTTGTCTCTTCCATGCTTCTTCTATGAGTCCCTTCAGACTTCGCTATCTCTGCTTAAGCACCGCCCCCTCCTTCCTTCCTTGGAGACACAAAGCTGCCCCTGTCACCCTCCCTTACCTGAAGCACTGCACCCTGGACTCTCATTTCTGCCAAGGTGAAACCACGCCCCTCCTCCTTCGGGCCACCTGTTCTCTTGCAGCCATGTTCATAACCAACGTTCCATCACACCTGTGTTCCTACATCTGCCCCCATCAGGCTATCTTTTCTCCCATCTTCACAGTCTGATCCTGGATGGCCTTCACACCAGGGCAGCCCGGCCCTGTGCCCTCAGTGTCCACCACACAAGCAGAGTGGAGCAGATGTCACTCTTTCCAAAGGCCCCGCTGTTCAGTCGCTTATCTGACTCTCCCCAGGCTGAAAGCAGCCTAGAGGGACCATTCACCAAACCGTAGCCTGGCCCCAAGAGAACACACTCAGATAAATTCTAAAAATTAGTGGCATCTACGTCATACAACCCCGGCCTGTTCAAACCCTAGGACCTGGGCCTATTTTGTCCAATCTCCCTGTGTTCCCACAACCTCCCAAGGAACACAGCACAAGCAAGACAGAAAGAAAAGCTGCCTCCTTCTTTCTTTGGCCTCCAGATCCTTGTCTTCCTTTTCTGTGAGTGGATACAGTTCAATCAATCAGAGAGAGAGAGAGAGAGGCATGGTCAGATAAGGCAGGGCAGGAGAAGTAGGAAACTATGGAAGGCCAGAGAAAGGGCAGAGCCACAGGCACACTCAGGAGGAGAGACAGCAGTAGGACGGTCCTAGCAACAGCCTAGACCACATGACACTAAGAGAAGCAGACACTAGCCCCCAGCAACCAGACATAAGTACCTGGAGTTACTACCATAGCTTTCAGTTTCCAGAAATTTCAAAGCCTCTTTCTCTTTGTTTTCCCCCTAAACCAGTTACAATTAGCATGGAGGGATATAATTACGTTGTTAGTCTAATTGCCTGTTTGAAGCAACTAGAAGATTTGAAGGGGGGGGCAAATAAAAAAGTCGGGGTAATCATGGAAGAAAGGTGTAATATGACTTTCTTCTCTGGTAGAGACAAGGCCTCCCCGCTAAAGCAGGAACTATCTCCACGTCAGCCCCCTGGCCTGGCTAGGTAGAAGGCGACACTAACCAGATGGCTCAACCTTGCTGGAAACTGATTTTGGAAATGTTGACCTAGTTAATCAGGAAGCAATCCTAGAAAAGCCCTTGCTTTTGGGCCAACCAACTATCATTGGCAGTGACACAATTCCACACCTGAGGGCAGTATTTTCCTGTCTGTACACACTGGCCCCTTCATGACACTAGGGAACCATGGAAGTCCCCTGAAAACAGAAGCCAGGAGGAGGCAGCCCTGGGATGGGATAAAGAGGAGCATCTGCTTCTAGGAAGAGTCCCAACAAAAGGCAGTGAGCACCTTGGCAACAGAGTCATTCAAGTTGGACAGCCGCTGCCGGATGCTGAGAAGCCTCCTAGGTAAGCAAACTGGGTACCTCCAAAGGCTGAAATCCGTCCTGTCCCCAGGCCACAGACAGGAAGGCAGTCTTGGGGAAAGAAAGGTTCATTTCCTCTTTAGGACCACTCCGTCCACGATCCTGAGTGACACACTTGTATAGGGAAGCTGGCCCTCGATATGGTGGCTACAAGGAGAACAAGTTCCTTTTCTGGTTATTTTCTCAAATGCAGGAAGCATCCTAACAACCCACAGTTACCTCCATGTGAAAGGAGTGATGTTCCAACAGGAAGGTCTCTTCCCAGTAAAGGCAGTGATCGCCCTGACCTTGGGTGTACCTTACATCAGCGAGAGCAGAGCTGTCCGGTTTTCCGTACGTGCCATGAGATCATGGATTTCCTTGTGCCTGACAGAGATGGATGAATGGCATAGCTACAGCCCTTAACAAGGAACGACCAGGTACTCTGATAAAACAACACGTGATGGTTGAATTTTCTCACTACCCGGTCAGAGGAAATGATTTCCCAGAATCCTTCCTTCCAGAAACCTTCTAATTCCCAACCTTCTAATTCCTGAACCTTCTAATTCCACTTCCTCTGCTCCACTGTGAAGCAGTGAGGTATAAGGCCTTGGAGATCCTTTAGGGCCCTAATACATTCCACAGGAAAGATGATGTGGGTTCACCTCTGTATGCTGTGAATACCATTGGCTATTAAAGAAACAGTCTTGGGCCTGCTCAGGGAATAGAGGTAAGCAGGGAAAACTGAACTGAATGCTGGGAGAAAAAAACAGGAGTAAGGAGAAACCATGTAGCCCCGCCAGAGACGATGCGAGAACTTTACCCAGTAAGCCACAGCCACGTGGCGATACACAGATTACTAGAAATGGGTTAAATTAAGATATAAGAGTTAGCCAATAAGAAGCTAGAGCTAATAGGCCAAGCAGTGCTTTAAATAATATAGTTTCTATGTGATTATTTCAGGGCAGCCAGGAAACAAACAAGTGGCTTCCTTACAACAGAAAGATAAGGACATGGATTTCCAGGCCGAGACCCATCACTCAAAAGGCCCTTGGCAGGGCAGGCCTTCTATCTTGTGTCTACCAACAGTACTACTGCATCCCAAACACCCTGGCTGCCAGGAGAGGCGGCAGTATGCTGGGTTTTCATGGTCCATAGTGGCAGTGGAATGTGCTGAGGACCCACAGGACATGGCAGCCAGAATTCCACAACACTGTTGAGGAGGGTACACAGTATGTGTGACCCAGGGTGGACAGACTCACTGATACCTTGGAGGGAGAGAAGCTGTGCTGCTGAGGAGCACCCTATCTGGTCAAGATAGCCAAGATGCCCACCAGAGACACGTCCATCCTGGACCTCCCTTTTTTCTAGACAGGATGCGAAGCTGAGGCTTTTCCTCGTGTCATGTCTGTCAGCTTGGGAAGACATAAGAAACCTAGCACAGGCAGAGGCCAGGGTCCCCACTCCAGCTCACTGGTCGGGGCATGCGACTATGTGAAGGTCTGGCAGGGCCATTTCCGTGCTGAATTTTGGGGACACAGATGAGTCATGAGGACACTGTCAGTACTGATATGACTAGAGCTCCCACTAATTTTGTTGCAACCAATCCTAAGTACTGGAGTCATGTCCTTCCTCTTGGTGCTTTCAGAAACACTCCAGTGTAGCTGTCCCTGTCCCCAGTGTCACTGAGATGGAGATGGAGAATCTTGTTCCAGGAGAGGTCAGGTTCAAGTACAGTTATGTCTGAATTCAACTTTCCCTGGATAATACTAACCACTGGTAGTGGGAATTTGACTGACAAGCCCAGGCCAGAGTTGATCAAGCTTGCCTCCTTGTTCCCTGAGCCTCCGCCCTGACTGAACACTCTGTGACTCTGATGACTAGTGAGTAATAAAGCTCACTCAGCAAGGGCACAGAAGATGTCAACTCTCAGAATAGAATGACTTAAGGAGCAGAGACAAGTCAACTCTCAGAATATAAGGACTTAAGGAGCAGAGACAAGTCAGGCAGAAGCTCCAGGGTCACAGCTTTCTGAAGCCATCCCCAACAGGGAGAAGAGGGTGAGTCCATCTCTGAATGAGCAGACAGTCGCCAGATACTTGCGGAAAAGAGTGAGCAGCCACGGAGGGTCTCAAATGACCAACCAGTGTGTGAGGTCTGAGGCTAGACCTCAGTGAGGCTGTGAGATGCACAGAAATTCATGGTCTCCATCTCCTCAGTCCTACTTCTTAAAGGACGCTGACATGATCTCTTTAAAAATGACAGGAACGAGCATGGAGTCACTCAATTAACACAGTGGTATGCCCCCACCTCGCTCTGGTAATTACACACAAGGAAAGGGCTGCCATCAGGGAGTAAAGGTGAGGTGTCTTGAAGGGCTGTCTGCCTCTGAGAACTCACAGCAAGTCCCAGGGCTCTATTTCATGGGCAAACAAATTCTGGATTCGTCACCAATAAATTGTCTGAACTCTTTTTCAATGGCTTCCCCCATTTCACTAATTGCATTTGCTGCATTTTCTCTTCGTAAATTAATTAACTTGCTATATGACCTTGGGTTAGAGGAGCCACCGCCTCCCCTTCAAACTCAGTTTCCCTCTATGTAAAACAAGAGTAGAGCTACTCTCTACAAACTCTCTTGGCTCACACACAGCTAGGACATCCCAGAATTCTGTGACCTTGATATCGCAGGCCTGGTGCAGCTGGAGGCCCCTCCCAGGCAGAATCGCTGTGGCCTGGCAATGGTGCCAGCTCTCAAGGCCTTGTCTCATTCCAAATGGACAGGCAGGACCACGTAACCTAGTGAGGTCTTCTCCATCCCCACAGGACCTCAGAGCTCCAATCTGCCTCTGCCCTGTCAGTGGGGATTCTTAGGCCAAGGGATTCGGAGAGACTCCAGATCAGCGTCTGGATCCAGAGTGTAAGCGTAAGGCTGAAATTGTAATAATAATAACTGACATTTATATCACGCCTTTCATCCCCAAATCCCAAATTAATTAACTTTTTACGAGACATTTTTAAACTAGTGCCATTTAATAAAATTCTATTAGGAGAAGTCTTTTTTTCCCAGCTCTATATTTTTATTAACAGCCACCAAAAATATAATTTAGAGGCAACTGAAAGTCAGTCAAGAGAGGGAGAGGAAGAGGGTGATTCTGTTGAAAATGATCCAGGAAGGCCAGTGCTGGCTGGAAGGGCCAAGCTCCTGATCTTGCTGTCAGGGGTCTGGGGCCGCTGGGTGGGGGTGGGGTGGGGTCCCCTGGGCCTAGGTTATTCCACAAGATCGATCCAGCCTGCTATCATCATTCATTCCCTACTTATTGATCATTAATTTTCTGTGGCCACCTTGCTAGCTAGCTGCTGTGGAGAAATCAAGAGAACAAAGAAGTCAGGGCCCTTTTGCTGTTGGAATGCACAGCCCACGGGTTAAAGAGGGATTGGAGAGCTAATTATCACTGCAGTAGGTGCTGAATGAAAGACCCCTCCTCCTCACAGAAGCACCCAACACAGGTCCTGGAGACAAACAAATGCCACCCTGAAAAATGGAAACGGAACCTGAAAGATAGCCTTGGCATGAGCTAGACACCGGGAGGAAGGACCCAGTCTCGGAATAGGGCATCGGAGGAGGGTTCAAAAGCCAGAAGAGAAACTCAGAGCAAGCCATGGTTGGGACGAGGAGCTGAGAGCTGGGGAATCTCATTCCTAGAGGATCTGACTAAAGCTCAAACAGGCAGGAAATAGAGGGACACATGGCGTTCACTGGGATCTTTGTGTTTCTTCTCCATCTGTACAACAACATTTTCCATATGCACCTGTTATAGCCACAGTGTCCAGCAAGGTCACCACAGTCCCATGTGGCTTCGGCTGTTGTGACGGGGTTCGTCCCCAAACTGAGATGCACGGTCCTTGGAAAACATGCACTGATTTTGGAGACGCTCTACAAGATAAGAAATGTATATTACCTTTGTAAGAATTTTTATTATGATTACATGTTGGACAGATAACCCTGTGGAGATACTAGGTTATATGAAATACGTTATTCAAATTAATTTCACCTGTGTCATTTTTCCTTTTTCAATCCGGCCACTAGAAAATTTAAAGTGACAGGCACAGCTTGCTTTGTATTTCTGCTATGCAGCTGTGTGATCTGTGTTTAAGAACAAAGGCTTTTTAAATAAAAATGTAGCTACCTAGCGCTGAGGGGTGGGTAGCAGCAGGCCCTCCTCCTGGATTGGTTTAGGCCTGGGCCTATTTCTCTAATCTTCTTCGTACTCTTCAACAAAACTAAGGAGAAGGGAGAAATTCCAGTGGGTTCCAACTGTGGAGGCTGAGCAAGGGGCATTAGAAGGCCATCGCGCCCCCCCCCCCCCACCGGTCTCCACTCGCTCCCAACACACTTGTCAGTCAGACTTACGAATTAAAAAAACGCTAGAAGAAAATGAAAAAAAATGTAAGCAGTCCCCGCCCGAGTTTTCTTTTTAGATCTTAGAAACAAAGTCTCCCTCTGTGCCCAAAATGGACCAGAGTGCACAGGTCTCCCAGGCAGGGCTGGGACTCAAGGATACCACCACTTTAGCCTCTACTGGGACTTCAGACTTAAGATGCCTGCTAGGCCTTCCACCTGTCATGCTTGAGCCCTGATGAAGAAAGCCGGGCAGGTGCTAGTTAGTCCCCAACACTTCATTTTCAAAACTGAACGCCAAATCCTCTCACGCACTATTGGCTAGGGAAACACTGGGTGGGCCTGTGCAGTCCAGGGACCTGAGTCTCTCTGCACTCTTGGTTTTCTCTGGCACTAATCGTAAGGGGCTAAGAAGTGCTTGGAAGCCCTGAAATTGAATAAGGGGTTCCCTATCTATTGCAAGGAGGCGATGCCCCAAACTACCAGCGGCTAATGAGGACACCTTCCCTCTCAGGACCAGACTCCCCAGCCCTCCACTGCTATCAGCTCCTCCATGCTCCCCATCCTCATGGCTGGGCCATGAAACAGAACATAAATGCTCAAACAGCCTGCTAAGCAGAGAGAAGACATTTGGATACCATACTCTCTCCTGGACAGATCTCTCTTCTTAGCCATGTTCCTGGGCCAGTGGCCTACTTGGTGAAACCAACCCTGAGCACCCTTCTAAACATGTTACACTGAAGATTATACAGAGTTTGAGGTAACTTTGAAGCCATGCTATCTCCGCTTTCTGTTGTGCAAACAAGAATTCTTGATTGTCCCTCTTGAAGTGGCCAGAGCCCTGCCTTGCTGCTATTACAAATGGAGTTTCACAAAGGTTCTAAACCATTTCTTCTGGTTTTCCTGAAAGAATTCCCGCTGTCAGTCAACCACAAATAAAATCTTCCATGAAACTGTAAATGCGAGGGCACCCTGCCCGGTGAGGTGAGACTGAAGCATTCTCCAGTGCAGGAATAGTTGGCTGCTGAGGCCTGCTCTCTGCCCTTTCTCAGGGGACGGTGGCTATTCACCTGACAAGTGGTCACACACACAGAAGAGAACTGAAGATGGCACACCAGGTGCCAAACATGCACAAACACCGGCTGCTTCTTATTTGCTGTACCAAAGTAGGTTCTGGTAAAGTCTACAACATGCTGTGTCAAAGTAAAACCTCTTGCAATGGCCAGATTTCCGAATTCAGCAAAGTCTCACTAACCAGGAAAACAAAATAGAAGGGGGGGTGATGAGGAGGAGGGGGTGGGTGAGGAGTTGTTAAGACTGACACATGCAAAATTATCTCCCACTAAGCCATTCTTTAACAAGAAAATTTTAAATAATAAAACAAAGGCAAAAATCTACAAGTTCCATCAGTGGGAAAGTGAGGCTCTGAAGTTCTGCCTACCCAGTCTCCAACTCTGACTCAAATCCTGCCTCCATCTCTGTCACCTGCCAGGAAGACTGCTTCCTACGCCAGCCACAGCCTTGCCCTGCTGGTCTCCTCCCGATGAGGAAAACCAGTCCTAGGGCACTGCCACAGGGGACTGACGACCACTCTACCTCACAGGAGTCTCTGCAGCAGCAGAGAACAGGACCAGAAAAGGCCAGAGTTTCCAGAGCCAAGTAGCGAAGGGGGAGAGAGATAAAACAAGACCCCTTGACACTTCTGTAAGATTCCCAACCTGAAGACAGTGGGGCCTCCCTCCACGAAGGAGAAACCTACAGAAAGACACGACCCAAGCCAGGTGCGTAAGATCAAGGGTGCACTGGCTAGAAGCCTAGAGAACACTTTCTAATCCAACACACAAGGCTGAGGGAAAACAAGGTCCTTCCAGACCTGCACGATCTCATCCACACTGCAAACATGAAGGAAAAGACCCCATTGTAAAAGGAAGACCATAAACGGGCCAGACTGAGCTAAGTCTAAGTGCTGACAGAGGACTCAAGGCGCTTTCTGATCTCCCAAATTAATACAGACAGGTTTCTCTCCCTTCCTTTCAGAAGCTGAAAATGAAAATTTCAAATTCCATTAACCAGTAAGAGATTAAAGGCCTTGGTGGCACACGCCTTTAATCCTGACACTCAGGGAGGCAGAGGCAGGAGAATCTCTATGAGTTTGGAGCCAGTCTGATTTACATAGTGAGTTCCAGGACAGCCTGAGATACAAAGAGAAACACTGTCTTGAAAAACAAAACGAGAGGGGGGGGGGGGCCTGGTCAGTTAGAAGTGCATGGAAAGGCAATTCTACGTGGGCTAGGAAGGGTGCACATTCTGTGCAAGGATTGGGGATGGGTGCTAGCAAAGCTAATTTATTCTTGCTCACAAGTTTAAATGCCTCTGTTACAGATTTACGCATAAGACATAAGAAATAGGACCATGACTTCCAAATCATAAAGAACAGGGATTGGGACAGAACAGTGGAGGAAGGCAGAAAAAATGGAAATAGCATGGAACTAAAAAGAAAAGAAAATGTTGGCAACCTCACGGGGGGGGGGGGATCAAAATGGGAGAAGTTGAAAAATTAAAAATTGTATTTCATATGGATGGTATGTAAATTCCCATTAAAAACCGGGCATCACAAACTGGGTGATGCGGGCAGGTCAAGGGCTAGAAAAAGACACAAAAAGGTAAGAAAAATGAGGCCTGAGGTGATGGGGAGACAGTGATGAAGAAGATTGGTACAGGACAATTGTCTATATTCTGTCAATTTAAACATTGATTGGCCAGTAGCCAGGCAGGAAGTATAGATGGGACAACCAGACAGGAGGCAGAGGCAGGGCAATGAGAAAAGGAGAATTCTGGGAAGGAGGAAGCCTATTCCTCTGCAGTCCTGCCCAGACACGGAAGAAGCAGAATGTGACTTGCCCTGCCGAAAAAGGTACCAAGCCATGTGGCTAACATAGATAAGAATAATGGGCTATATAAGTTATAAGAATTAATAAGAAGCCTGAGCTAATGGGCCAATCAGTTGATGATCAATGTAGACCTCTATGTGATTTCTTTGGGACTTAACGACTGCAGGAACTGGTGGGACTCCGACAACAGCATATGAAGGAGCCTTTAGTATTTTTTTGTTTGTTTTGTTTTTCAATACAAGGTTTCTTTGTGGTCCTGGTTGACCCGCTATGTAGACCAGACTGGCCTCAAACTCACAGAGATCTGCCTGCCTCTGTTTCCAAGTGCTGGGATTAAAGGCGTGTGCCACCACCACCCAGTTGAACAAAATCTTAAATGTACCAAAAGATGCACAACAAGGAAGTTTTGTATCTGCATAAAAATGCATAATGAAAACTACTGGGACTTCATGGAGAAGTGAAGGAGAGTCCATCAAGTCCAGAGCCTGAGCACACTCCCCGGAAATGGGCAGATCATGATTAAAACAAAACCCAAACACAAATGAGACAATAAACAACTTTTAAAAACACAGTTAACAAGTTTGATATGTTTCATACACATTTCTAATATAATATACATCTCAAAAATATCTGTGGAACAACCACAAGTTGGTGATGTGAGAAGCCACAAAGAAAACCTCAATTTTTTAAAAATTAGAAGTTACATAGGCCATATTCCCGGGCCGCAAAGCAGTAAGACTAAAAATTAAACAAAAAGAAAACCACAAAAATTCAAGAACTTAGAACTGTAACCTGAAGGTCATTTAAGGGAATATTTCTGAAAGAAATTAAAGAGTGCAGACTCTTTAAAAAGGAACAATGAGAGTCCCACACAGGAATGCCCAGGGGTATTTCTGAAGTAGTCATTAAAAAATGGAACAAATGAGAAGGAAATGAATCAAAAAAGGAAATGAATGAAATATAAGAAGTTAAAGAAAAGAAAATCAGAAGATTTGAGAATCAAACCCAGGACAAGGGTTTTGAAATCACTAATCAAACAGCACCTGCCTGGTCCTCAGTAAGTCTGGTCAAGGAAATACAAGCAAATTCAAAGTATTAATAAGAAGAGGAGACAAGAAGGATGGTTTTATATGGATGTATTTTTAAATGTACATGGAATGAGAATTTTCCAAATAAATGAAAATTATACAAAACTGATTCAAAAGGAAACAACAAGCTTGGATAGGCCAATAATCTGAGAGAAAATAGGAATTATGCATTATTGGGACTATACAAATAATTCCATGGACAAATTATATTAAATTGTTAGAAAAACAAAAACCAAAAAACACTGTTTTTTGAATTGTTGGGTGGGTAGGATATTCAAATTCTTGCTACAACACCAAATTTTCTACTATAATTGGGTTAAGGAAAATTTGAGAGAGGAAAAAAGTGTCTAAATTTTATGCAAATCATACAAATCTAAACTTCTAAATAAATGTTAGCAAAAAATTGTGACTAAATTTTACATAAATCATACAGATCCAAACTTCCTTAAATAATTGTTAGCAAATAAAATATGGTACCAAACTGCAAAAGCAACAGCATTCCAAAAAAGATTTATTTTACTAGGAATTTCTTTACAGCTTTTTAATAGATACCGCTCAGAAACTTCATACAAATACTAGTAAAACAGGGGCACTATTCCAGTTAAAGCTGAGAATGTTCCTCAACAGTGGCTGGAGATCCAGGTCACTATAGAATGATGCTCATATCCTGGAGATCCAGGTCACTATAGAAAGATGCTCATATCCTGGAGATCCAGGTCACTATAGAAAGATGCTCATATCCTGGAGATCCAGGTCACTATGATGCTCATATCCTGGAGATCCAGGTCACTATAGAAAGATGCTCATATCCCGGAGATCCTGGCCACTATAGAATGATGCTCATATCCTGGAGATCCTGGCCACTATAGAAAGATGCTCATATCCTGGAGATCCTGGCCACTATAGAAAGACTGGGGGCGGGGGAAGGACAGGAAATATAAATACTGAAAAGGAAGCAGTAAGCAGCCTTATTTACAGACAGGTCTGTATTCATCAAAAATCTAAGAGGATCAACTGGAAAAGTAACCAGATGCAGCATACATATTCACAAGTCAGTGTCAATAATAATCAGTGAGAACTAGAACAGGTAGGGATGGGATGTCACTCACTGGTAGAGGGCTCACCTAACATTTGTAAGGCCCTAGGTTCAAGTCCCAGCACCGTATGATCAACATGAGCTACATAACAGCAAACTCAGTGAGAAGAGTAGGTCGCCTAGGAGATTATGGTGAAGTTTTCCTAGAAACCTCCAATTACAACGAAGCTGGCACACCATATATACATCCCTTCCTTCCAAACGGATCCACAAATTGCAATGACTCTAGGCAAAAATCCTAGTAGGATTCCTGGCAGACCTTTTCGAGTCCACACAAAGCTCACACAGAAGACAAACTACTGGCTTCTAGTGCGGACTCTTCACATATTTTAAAATAATAACCTATGGTTTCACACTAATACAGTACTGAGCACCTCAAACTGGTGAAAAAAATGGCTAGGTAAGTCAGCCAGTGCAGTTAAGGTAACAAGGGCAAAGGCAGCCCCATAGACACTGGAGAATTTTAGGGAACTCTGAAGATACTGTTTCAAATTGGTGGAGAGAACAGTTTTGCAAATGGTCTTTACGTCACCTCAGAGCTGCTTCTGGTGAGTTCTCTAAAACATGCTTATCTTTAATCCAGCTATCAAGAAAGTCCACACAGACTCACGACAAGCCTGGACTACTAAAAGATGCAAGATTACTTCTAAGTCAAATGGGGAAAACTGAACCTACCTAGTGACTTGGGGCTTCTTCCCCTTTAGGGGCCCTAGAGTAGATGGGAGGTGTGAATCAGGTCTACAGGTTAACAGTATTCTTCTGCATTAACGTCTCAATTTGATCACTGTGATGTAGTTATGCTTTTAGGAAATACATCCGTAAGTGTGTAGCAATGTTGGCTTGAATGATCTAGAAACAGAGTCCTGTAAAGAGTACAGAAGGCCAGAAGGCATGAGAGGGGAGGAGGGTCCAGCAGTGTCTGGGGACAGGGAGTGAAGAGCACGCACGTATTCTCTGTACAGTTCTTACAACCTTTCTGTAAGCCTACATTACACCAAAATAAGTTTTTGAAAAGGAAAAGTCTGAGCTGCAAGGCCCATTGGGAGAGTTCCATTTCATCTATGCATAACATATTATAAATCCTGCCTGGGGGTTAGAGGCACCAGATTCTCTGTCACCTCCAGAGCGAGAGGAGAAGGCCAGGAGAGTGGCATGCGCTCACCAGCAACCTTCATTAAATGACTCAGGTGCCATAAAGCAAATAAAACTCCTTAAGTGAAGAGCTAGGAGTGAGACACTGGGAAAAACTACAGGCAAGGAAATTCCAAATGGATTAAATAGCTAATTGGGATGGCAGGGGAAACACTTCAGTACTAAATAACAGACAATTTTGAAAATACTGGAATGAAGAAGTATTTCTACGCATCTCCCGAAAACAAAGTAAAACAAAACAGTATGAGAGTGAGACTCTCTGTCCTTGACTGCTCTCAACGCAGTCTGGGCTGTGGGACAGAGAGCTGGCCTACATTCTGGGTCTGCTGTAAGCACGGTCAACGTGCACTCACCTGACCCTCAGGGACCAGAAGACACAGGTGTGAAGAGGAAGTCAAAGGGAACCTTGGGCCATAGCCAGGGCACCTTCCATGCCACAGGAGCTGTGACACTTCTCACCCTTCTATGCTACCTTGGCAGAAGTTCCAGGTCCTGTATGGTCTCTCAGAGCAGACAGCCTCTAGAAAATTCTCGACATTCCTTCCACACTGCACTGCCTCTTCTCAATGTCACTATGGTCTTTGAAATTCACACTGCCATCCTGAGGTAGCTTTTATTGTTTCCCCTTTTTTGTTTGTTTTGTTTTTCCAGCTGAGGCCCAGATTCTAAGAAAGATGCCAAAAACAACATGGCTAACTGGGCATCATGAGAATGTGGCCCAGGTCCACTCTGCCTCCCGAGTCTGGTCTCAGTCAGTGCCTAAGCCAATGGCCAATTCCCCTGAGATAAAAGCATCAATCCTGAAAGACACAGGGAGAAATTAACCAGACCTACTTCTGTGGCAGCCACTGGACCACATCCTTATTTGCCATGAAAGACAAGTGACATGGTGGATGTGATTCATTCAACAAATATTCTGAGCAACTACAATGTGCACATCTTGGGGACATCACTGAAGGTTAAGAGACGCTGTCCACTCTCAAGGAGTACCTAGTTGAGAGAGGTTGGATTTTTCGTCATCCAGCTACTGACAAAGCAGCTAAGGCTGACCTGGATTAGAGGAAACATGGAAGAAGGAAGAAGAAAGGGTCCTGTTGAGAGACCTAGACCCATTACCCAGAAGCAACTCCAGGACACACGTGTGTGCAGCTTCTCTGGTTACCAGGCAGGAAGAGGCCGGCCTAAATTCCAGACTGCCCGACCCTGTCCTGAACACACCTCTTTGACACAGTGATGCCCTGGGCACAGTACTGGGTGCTCCCAGGATCCAGGAGAGGGTAGCACATGCAGCCCGATGTGGCTCTGATGGTGAGAGCAAAGGCCTGCAGGCAGAGAGGTCAGGAAAAGCTGCATGACTCCTACCCAATGGACAAGGCCATAAGACAGCTTCCCACCCAGTAACTGGACCACCCACACTAGCCACCAGGGCTCTAGTTGGGTCACCCACAGTCTGTCACCCCTGCTTAGCCCTGGGGTCTTGTGACCTTTTACAAAACCAGGCCTGGATCAGCAGTCGCTCTGTCCTGTATCTGCAGGGTAAGGTTTGGAGGCTCCCGCGCATGCCTGCGTAAGTACAAGCCTCACTCTCCTCTACATAGGGCGCCCATGGCACCTCGGAAGTTGCCATGGCAAATGAGCTCACATGGCATGACAGACCATGCCCTGCCATGTTCAGATTACTGTCAGAACTGCCCAAGGCCTCCCCCAACTCCTCCCATCTACCCATGTGACACCAGCTCACCACATCCCTCCATTCAGCATAAATCAAGACGTACCTCCATCGAGTACCTGAAATGTCATTCAACCGTCTTGCCAGGACGAATATAACCAAAGGAGTCCCTTTCTGAGAGCCCTGCTAGGCCACGCACCTTCCAGCCATCCTCTCTGGAGAAGCACCCTGTCCCTGAAAGCCAGCTTTCCTCACTAAGGACAACTTTGCTGCTCTTGAGGGCAGCAACAAGTTCTGGGAGCTTCCCATTAGATGAGCCCTGGGCACTCTGACACTTCCTCACAATTGGTGCAGGAGATTAGACAACTGTAGTTTGTGCCTTTCAAAGAGGATGCAGGGGTGGCAGATCTTGGGAGCATCCTCTTCACTGATGTCACCTCCATGGCATTGTCCCACCAACCTGTCCCCTCCTCTCCCTGCTGTGTGTCCCAGCTAGAGCCAGACCCATCACAACGTTACTATTCTTGGCCCAGCTCTTTGCGGTCACCCCTGGCAAGTCCCCACACCCGCGTCCTGGCTGCCTCGTGCTGGTGGCTCATCACACTGTAAAGTTGAAACCACAAGCCTCCAGTGGGTCATTCATCCCGGGGATAATCTCTCCTGCGGTCTGGACTCCCACATGAGAGTTTCAGGTGGTCTAGTTCCCCAAACCGCATACAACCCATTCTCCACTATGAGTGCTTTCTGCAGAAAACGAAAGAAAAGTCAAGAGAGAGCACTCTATTACGACGCCACTGACTCGAGCAGCTCCCTGCTTCTACACGAGACAGCTCTTCCCCTGTCATAGTGACCAAGCTGGACCTTCCCGGCTGGACACGGCATCAACGCCAGCACAGGCCACTACACAGGCAACTTCCCTCAGGTCTTCTGCAGCATCCTTTTCGCTTGTTACCCAATGTCCTCAGGCAGGACACAAAACAGGCTGCCACCCTAATACTTAGGAAGTGTCCATGAACCACTCCCTAACTGGACTCCTGCACAGGACTCCCTGAAGCTGCATGAACTCTATAATTTCCCTTGCTAACACCCAGGCACGGATTCTACTCACACTGAGTGCCACCTCTACCATGACCCTCCATGGAGATCACAGTACCCAGGGCCACCAGTGGCCTCTGATGCCAAACCAATAGGATCCTTAGGATCCTCACCTTAGCAAACTCTTCCTTCCTGGTTTGAGGAATCCTCTTTCCTGGCTTCTCTTCCCCTCACGCTTCCCAGATGAGCCATGGTCAAATACCCATGTGCTAGTGGTCAACCCAGACACAACTGGCCTACTCCAGACTTGTCCCTGGTTCTTGACGTAATCATCAATGCCTTACCAACACAACAAAAACAGAAACAAAGAAAAAATTAAAAAACCAACTCCTCCTCAGTGGCCTCTAAGACGATCTGCCATCCAGTTACTTTCTTACTTTCCCCACCTCCCACAGGGGAAGTGTTTTGCTGGCTCCTCCCACACACCCAGCTCGTTCCAACCTCAGGGCCTTTTCACTTATTGCTCTGCTCCTAGAATATGTTTTCCCATTAATCACAAGGTTTGCTTCCAAGTGACTTCCTGACTTCTCCCGGTCTTCAGCACTCTACCCCATCTCTGGCCCTTGCGTATCCCAAACCTAGTTATTCATCCCAAGCACTTCTTCATCTCCAGGGAGATCAACTGGAAGCTACCATTCTTGTCACAGCAGGAATGCTGGCAGGCTTGGACCCTGTCCCCATTGCACAGCTGGAAAAACTAAGACCCCAAATCAAAGGAGAGTAATCCTGGATGCAAGACATCTAGCCCTAGAGTCTGTCCATCCACCACTGGTCCCTCACAAGGGCAGAAATAATAAGCAAATCCCAGAGCCAAGAATGAACAGGTTACTATGCATGCCCAGGCTTGTTTGGCTCTGCTAGTCTCGAGGCTAGGTAGAGACACCAAGTACTCCAGAGTCAACATGACACCAGAGAATGTCAAGAACCACCACATGGATTTCCAGTGATACTCTGATATGTAAGCGGCTCAAACTTCAACCTTCCTCTGCTCACAAGAAGAGAGATGGAAAAACTGAAAACAGGTCTTCTTATATGCACTGGGGAACCCAGGGCACAGAGCGACTGACGCGTCACAGCCGAGACTCAGGCTAATGCAGAGCCGTACGGCTATGGGTTGAACCTTAACCTTCCTGAGAGCCACGTGCTGGAGGATGCCCCCAACCTGAGGCTACTGGAAAGTGAAAGAGCCTCTAGGAGGTAAAGATTTGGGAAAGGAGGCTAGGAAAGGGTGAGGCATGGGAGGGGCCCATGATTTGTAGCTCCCACAAGGTGAGCAACTGCCACACCAGGGGTTCTCCTCTATATGCCTGCCTCTCCACAGGCCCCTAAACAACAAGGCCACAGGCCACGGGCAGAAACCCTAAACTGTGAGCTCAAACCGTCTTTGCTAATCTTATTTAGCAAGGAGCTAACTAACAGAAACTCTTCAGGAGCCGTAGACAGCTAGAACACTCACACGTTGCCTATGTGATGGCTAGAGGCAAGCCCAGAGAGGATCCCAGCTCCTGAGGACCTCCACGTCTCAAGACCGATTTGCTCCTCTCAGAGCCCCACAGCATCTCCTGGGGTTTAAGCAAAGTCCACTAGCAAGGAGGAGTAGACAGGAGGCCCAGCAACTCAAGCCTAGTAGAGGACCTCTCCTGCTTGTCTTCCCCAGGCAAAGAACAAGAAAGCTAAAGCATGTTTGTAAAGGGTATCAGCCAAGGAAGCAGATTCATATATACTAAACAACCACATAATAAAATGAATAAATAAATGAAGCAACTGAGATTAAGTCCTAAGCGGGCAGACTGTTTCCTCTCCTTAGCGCCCTAAGACGACGTCAAAAAGACCCCAGGAAACAACTGATCACAAATGAAGCTTCAAAACAGGTTCTATGCAAGAAAGAGTTATTGGAACTCCAAGACAGGAAGCCGAGAAAACAATAGACAAACAAACAACGGCAAAAACAAAGACAAAACAGAAAAAGAAAAAAGAAAACACAGAGGCTAAAGAGATACCCCAGAGGTTAGAGGCTCTTGCCACTAAAACTGACAATCTGAGTTTGAGTCCTGGAACCACGTGGTAGAAGAGAGGACCGATCCCTACAAGTTGCCCTTTGACCTCTGCAGGCACGAGTGTGAGAAGAACACACACACACACACACACACACACACACACACACACACACGTAAACAAACAAAAGAGAATTGAAGTTCCTGCCATGTATGGCAACCACAAACACTGCATAGCCTGGGACCCAGTTCTCACATATGCCCATATAATTTACTGGATAAATTATGTATAACTTAAAAAACAGCAACAAAAATATGGCATTCCAAAAGGCAACAGAAAAGCACATAGCATTCACCACTTCCAGGCTCAGAAACAACACAGATTTTCTGAACCGCATTAGATAACACTAAACATCTCTGGAAAATGTTATGGGCAGTTGTGGGCAACAGGGGCTACTGAAGAAAAGTGAGAAGAGAAAGGTGGTCTACAGATGCACAGACTTGAAAATCAAGAGAGCTTTTTGTGATGGTCTCTTGGTAGACCTGACACAGCTGGAGAAAACAATCAGAGCTGCGAACTGAGAGAAACTACCCAACCTGAAATACAAAGAGATAAATCCAGGACGATGGGAGCTTCAGGTTTATAACAGAACACATGAAGGGCCTGGAAGTCACCCTAAGACACAAAGGCAAGAGAGCACTTGCTGCTCTTACAGTGGAGCACCCACTGATTTCCAGCACCCAGAGGTACTCAGAACCATCTGAAAACCTAGTTCCAGGGGCTCCAACACCCTCTTCTGACCTTGGACACCAGCTATGCACATGATACACATATCATCAGGCAAAACACATACATAAAAAGAGAAAAGAGCTGAAACAAATCCCAACTCAACAGCTTGTCTTAGGTTCAACAGGGATTGCAGGCACAGAACCAGCCACGGATCTCACAAAGCGGAGGGACGGGCAAGTAAAAAGAACCAGCTTACCGCTCACTGGAGCTTCTGCCCGGTCCCTGCATACAGTGGGCAGGGCTGCCTCAAGAGCTTCCAGAGAGCAAGCTCCTGCCTTCTGCAAGCCTCAGCTCCCTCTGCCTTACTGTTTGCCTCCCCCAAAGAAAGAAAAAGCAACAATCCTGAGGTACCTCCAACAGGCCCTCTGGCAAGGAGGAATAAGCCCATGCTCACCTCCCTGAGCCTTGCTGTCTCCCCAGGGGAGGGTCTGAGAAGTGTTTGTGATGTTTGCTTTCTGGGGGGTACAGGCCCACTCAGGACTGAGCACTACACAGAAGGTTCTAGAGCACTTTCCATACACCTTCCTTCATCCGTTGGTTCATCTCTAACAGAGGGAAGGCACTATCAAAGGAATCAAAGAAAACTCAAACAAGACCTGAGACACAAGCAAGGAACCTAGAGGACACTGCCCTGTGCCAGCTACAGGTTAGACTGATGAGGAGACCTGCCTCTCTCTGCTGCATGGGCAGCTGCCATGGTTGTGAAAAGCACTGTTAAAATCAATTATCGGTGTTAACAGTAAGCTCTTATTTATTGTAAGTACTATTGTGTGTATGTTCCTGTAAGTAAAAAAAGATACTGGGGGATGGGTGATCTGGCTCCCTAAGTGACAGCTGTTAAGACTGTTTTCTGGTATTGTCTGTCTTAAGAAAAGGACTGTTGGGGGCTAAGAAGATGTCTCAGTTGGTAAAGTGCTTGGATCCCAAGACCCATGTATAAGCCAGGCATATGGAGCCTGTTTCTAACCCCACCGCTGGGGAACTGAGTGATTCAGTCAATTCTGTAGCTCACGGGCCAGCCAGCCTAGCCAATCAGTAAGTTCTAATTTCAGTAAAAGAGAGACCCTCAAAAAGTAAAGTGAAGAGCAAACACATCCCATGTCAACTTAAGGGCTGCACATACACATGTATGCATGCATACAAACATGAACACACACGTTCACATACAAAACACAAAGAAAGGAAGGAGAAGGAATGTCCAACGGCATGACCATATACCAGCACCTGTTGCTGAGAACACTCCACAGACACCTTGGTGAAGGAAGCCACACCACAACTGCAGCCAACTGCTGCATCATAGGCACAACTCCAGGCTCTTAAGCGTGCTACCAGCCAGGACTATTTCAAATAGCTTTACCTGGATCTTCCCTGCAGCCATTCCCACAAAAGCCAGAGCTTCAGTAACTTCCCCGGTGGCCTGCTTCAGGGCCCATTGTCACTAGTGCACCAGGGGTAAGGCATGAGGACACAGGCAATCCTGCACTTGCAGGGAAGTCGGTGGTGACTGCTGCAACTTCCCTTTGTGGGTACATAAGCACACTGCTGGGCTCCTCTATGCTGCACCCTACTGCCTCCAACTAGAACTGCCCACCCCAGAGTTACATTAGACCCAGTAAAGGTATCTTGAGTTAAAATCTTTGCTAGCATGCACTAAGCTGATAACAGAGAAAGAAGCAGTGGCTGGGGCCACAGCAGAGCAGCCTGACAGCAGAGTGGTCGGGGGGCCCACAAAAAGTGGGGCTGAAAACGGCCTGGCAGCTTTGACAGCCAGAGAAGATGGAAAGCTACAGTAACAGAAAACCTGAGAGTAGCCTAAGAAAGAGCAGAGATGTGGGGCAGCAGGGGACACGGACAGACAACACAGCCTGAGTGCAACTCAGGCAATAGGCAGGGGCACAGGGGCAGTGGACAGTGAGAGAGGCAGCTGGGAGGGGCCAACAGGGGAGCAGCAGGGGTACAGCAGCTCTGACATCAGCAACAGTAGTGGTGGTGGCAGCCAAGGGCCAAGAGTCTAGATGCCCTAGGCCTAGGAGCTGCAACTCTGGCCACTGTCAAGAGAACCCTCAAAACAAACTGATGTCAAGGGTCAGGAACTTCATAGGCCCACATAATGGCTTTTAACACCAGTCAAAGCAGAGCCACAGGTTTAGTGCCCTGAGGCCGGGGTGAAGCCCATAACACTAGAGGGAGCCATATGCTGCTGCTCCTGACTGGCTGCTGCTACTACCCTCTGTCTAGGCTTACAAAAGGACCAAGAACCACAAAAGCTGATCCTCACCTACCCACAATTGCTATCCCAGCAGAACAAAATGATTGAGCTCTTAGCAGAAACAGCAGCTGTAAATGGAACCCAACTCCTAAACAGACAGACACAGAAGATCATTTTGTAGGCCCATTTACCTTGTGGTAGTTTGAATGCAACTGGCCCCCATAAATTCATAGGGAGTGGCACTATTAGGAGGTGTGGCCTTGTTGGAGGAAGTATGATGTGGGATTCCCCTCTGTATGCTGTGAATATCATTGGTTAATAAAGGAACTGCTTTGGTCCTATAGCAGAGCTATAGGGGAACAGAGCTAGGTGGGGAAAACTAAACTGAATGCTGGGAGAAATGAGGCAGAGTCAGGGAGAAGCTATGGAGCCTCCACCAGAGACAGACATGCTGAAACTTTGCCAGTAAATCACAGCCACTGGCGATACACAGATTTATGGAGTTGGGTTAAATTGATATGTAAGCGTTAACCAATAAGAAGCTAGAGCCAATGGGCCAAGCAGTGATTTGAATAATATAGTTTCTGTGTGATTATTTTGTGGCTAAGTGGCCGGGAACCAACAAGCAGCTCCTCCAGCAAATTGGTGCCAATGTGGTTGACTAAAATCCATTTAAAACCTGAGAGGGCTTGAAAACAAATTCTATACACAAAAGTACAGAGTTTAACACAGTTTCTTGCTGTTTGCTGGCAGTGAGCTACAGCTCCTTTAAGAGGTTTTCCTGATTGAGCAGTAGCAGAAAAGGAAGCCATGCTGTTTTGAAATGCCAGCTTTTGGGACTGTGCTGCCAGTGAGACCTCTGGCTCTTTCAGGAGACTGAGCATTTGAATGGGGTTTGTGAGCAACATGCTACGGCTTGCTTGGTGGCAATATAGACCCTCTGTGTGCTTAAAAATGGGGCATTGTGCATGGCTCTCAGAGGCAGCAAGCAGCTCCACCATGTTGGTCTGTGTGGAGCAAGCAGGAAGTACCATATGAACCCTAGTAATGTCTCAGCTTAAGTTCATAAGAAGGGCTTAGCATTTTAAGAAGTGCTTCTAGTCAGAAAATAATTACAGATACACAATAACAACAAATTCAGATGGAAAAGACCTCTAAATAGTTCATAGTGTTGGATAAATGTACGTAGGCTTGGAAGAAAGAAAAATAATATAGACAGTTATAAAAGGAAGTAAATGGTTTTTTAAAAAGGTAAAGTTTTTAAAGAGACAGAGTACAGACAGCCATAGATTAAAAAGGAATAAAGAAAAATAAGCCACGTAAAGATGGAATATGTAAAGTGAGTCTGGATTATGTATTAATGGGTTTTCTTTGAATTTCTTGACTGTGAAGGAGCTAAGTAACCAACATACTTGCTTTAAAGGTATCTTGACTTCAGAATTTGAGTCTAAGGATATGTTGCTTTGGAAAAGAGGGTCTTCTTTTGTTTCCACAGAAGATGAGAACCTGTGGATTGCTTCTAGACTAATATAGTTTGATGAAAGGTCACCTTGAACACCCCTCAAAAGTTATTTCACACAATAAACAGCAGGAAGCAGTTTGGAGAAAAACTATGCCCATATTCCCAAATATTGTCTATATATGTTTATTTACATTTAAAGGGAGATATGCTATAGAGACTTGCATTGGTATGGATCTTGCTCTATTGATACAAATTTAAGGTCTATTTTGTTAGACTGTGTGTATGTATTTCTGTTCTTGATTAAGGTATTGTGTTTATGTAGCTCATTTAAAAATGTAATGTATATTTAAGAAATACATGTTGATAGTCATCTATAATAGTCAAGCTTGTAGTCATTAGTTAAATTTTCTAGATGTACAGAGATGTATTTCAGATGGATAGGCATTCTTAACCCTTTCAAAGATGACAGAATATGGCATTTAAAATGCTTTCAGAAGTTAGGACTTTTCATGACAGAGACATGTCTGTTCTTGGCAGCACCAGTTACTTCAAGAGGAAGACGGGCATCGAAGCGGCTCCTTATGGAGTTTGATAGCCATTTGAGCAAGAAACTGCTCTTGCCTGGACTGTTTAACTGGACATGTAGGACCCACAGAGAAATGACTGCTGAGCTTGCCTAAAGATGAGACAGTCTTTCGTGGTTCCTGCTTCATGAAAGAGTCTGCTAGACATTCTGCAGGACACAGAAGAAAGTGACCGACAAACGGCTAATATAGGTGTAACTGTCTTTGGAATTTCCTGCTTCATGGAAAAGTCTGCTGGATACTATGGGCCTGTGGGCTAAAGATTGATGCTGCAATGGTACAAAAGAACTTTGGGTGAGTGCCCAGGCAGAGATGTCTCTATCAATTCTAGAGTTTTGGAAGTTGCTTACAATGTACTTTCTTTTAACTTAGGTAATATTCTATCCTTCTGGAGTCTTTGATGGAGTTAAAGAATTGATAGTTATAATTATAGTTTTCCTTAGTTATGATAAAAGATAAAGTAGATATAAATATTGTAACTGTAATTCTTTAACTGTTTTGTTAAAACCTTCCTTTTTTATTTAAATAGAAAAGGGGAGGTGATGTGAGATTCCCCTCTGTATGCTATGAATATCATTGGTTAATAAAGGAACTACTTTGGGCCTATAGCAGAACTATAGGGGAATAGAACTAGGTGGGGAAAACTAAACTGAATGCTGGGAGAAAGGAGGCAGAGTCAGAGAGAAGCCATGGAGCCTCCACCAGAGACAGACATGCTGAAACTTTGCCAGTAAGCCACTGCCACGTGGCGATACTCAGATTAATGGAGATGGATTAGCCAATAAGAAGCTAGAGCTAATGGGCCAAGTAGTGATTTAAATAACACAGTTTCTGTGTGATTATTTCGGGGCTAAGCAGCCGGGAACCAACAAGCAGCTTCCTCCAACAGAAATGAGTCACTGTGGAGGCAGGCTTTGAGACCTCCTATGCTCAAGCTAAGCGTACTTCCGGCTGCCTGAAGGTCAAGATATAGACCTCTAGCTCCTTCAGCACATCTGCCTATACACCACCATGTAGTCCATGATGAAAATGGACTAAATCTCTGAACTGTAAGCCAGCCCCAGTTAAATCTTTCCTTTATAGCTGTGGTCATGGCATCTCTTCACAACAATAGAAGCCCTAACTAAGACAATGCTGTTCCTATCACTTGATATCATGCAGAGCTTTCAACCTCATGGTAAGATGCAGGTTGTGCTCTCTAACTTTCCTGGATCTGTAGCTTAGTGTTTGCCATTAACTTTTAAATTTCTCAGGCATTTGTTACTTCAGATACTTCTACAATTTCTTTTCTTCTTTTGTTTCCTTCATCCCAGAAGGGAAACATGACATATATATCTGATATTTGTAAGTCACTGAACTTCTTGGGTATTGTGGGTTTGTTTTTTTTGTTGTTGTTGTTGATGATGATGATGATGATTTTTTTTTGTTTTGGAGACAGTCTCATGTACCCCAGGCTGTCCCAAAGCTCCCTATGTAGTCAGGGATGACCTTGAACACCTGATTCTCCTGCCTCCACTTCCATAGTTACAGGTAGATGCCACCAGACCTACTTTTACTGCATTGGGGATTAAATTAGGGCCTCATGCATTCTAAGCAATAACTCTACTTAGTGAACTACATCTCTAGGCTCTGTGTTTCTTTTGTATTCAACTCATCCATCCTGTCTGACTTTATGATGATCCAGGGCATTAAATACATTGCTGGCAATGTTGTTTTTTGATAACAGTGTGTTCATGGGGTATCAGAAGCCAAAGAGTGTTCAAACTATGTTAAGAAAAATCTCTGGTATTCCTTATGAAGTGGCAGGGTGCTTGAAAGTAGATGAGTTACACAGGTCAAATGTCTACTCATGAGTAAATATGAATTAATAACAGTAAAAAGGGAGGAGGCAAGAAAATGTGTAATTAGAATCAAAGAAAGAAGAAAAAAGAATGGAAGACACCACTCCCCCCACTGAAAAAAAAACAGCAAAATCAAGGAAAGCAAACTATGGATGCCAGCAGCAAATAGAAAGCAATGGTAGCCATGGCAATAATCTTTAGTGTGCCGTTCTAAATACGTAATTATGAGACAGAGCGTATCAGAGCAGATAAATAAAAACAAGATCAAACTATATACTGTCTACAAGAAACCTACATTAAATAAAAACACAGATATAGGCCTTGGCGGATACTGGACTTGAAAGTCAAGATACACAGAAAAAGGCACACCATACCAACAACTAATTAAGAGATACCTGTGCCAGTGCACTTATTCAGACAAACCAGAAGTCGGAGCAAGGAAAAGTACTGGACATAAAAGAAGCATTCCACAGTGATAAAGGAGCCAATATGGAAAGAAGACCTCAACCCTCAGCTGAGCAATACAGCATCATGTAAGGCTGATGCACTTGGAGAGGTGAACAAATCCACCACTAATGTTATCCACCTGCAGCTAACACAGAGAGCAGAAAATCAGCACAAATACAGTTAGGACTGAACAGCACTGTCAATCAACCTCATCTAATTGACATTTGTGAGTACTTCATTCAGCAACACCATAGAACACACTCATTTCTCTCAAGTCCATGTGGAATATTTACTGAGACAGATATAATACTCAGGGCCATAGGATATACCTTAACAGGCTGAAAGAGACAGAATGCCTTGAGTCCTTAGATCATATGACATTAAACTAGAAATTCAGCGACAGACTACCAGAAAACCCAAAACAATTGGAGAGTTAATAAAAACAGTACAAGTTAAAGTGGGACTATCAAGAGAGACAAAAACCTTGAACTAAATGAAAATTAAAATACATTTTTCACATTTTAATAGGATATCTTCTATTTATTATTTGACAATTTCACCTGTGTAAACAAGGCAACCTGATCATATTGCAAGGTTAGTTCAACACTTAAACTCAATTAGTGAAATTCATCATCTCAAGAAACTAGAATGAAATCACACACCCTTATCAATACACACTCATTTGACAAGATCCAGTACCCATTTACAATGGCAAACTAGGGAAACAGGACTTCCCTCAACTCGATAAAGAATATCTACAAAAGAAAAATTCCATACCATTGGCATTATAATTAGTGGAGAAAAACAAGCATTCCCCGCCCCTCACCCTGGTAAGACCAGAAGTAAGGCCAGAATGGCTTTTAGCACCATTTCCACACCAACTCATACTAGAAGTCCTAGTTAATGAGATAAGGAAGGAAGACTGCATCTTAGAGTTTCTATTGCTGGCAGGAGACACCATGCTCAGGGTAACTTTTATAAAGGAATACATTTCACTGAGGTAGTGGCTTACAGTTTCAGAGGTTCAGTCCACTATCATCATGGCAGGGAGCATGGTGGCATGCAGGCAGACATGGTGCTGGAGAAGAGGCTGCTACATGTTGATATGCGGGCAATAGGAAGTAGACTGATTCTGGGCAGTATCTTGCGCACATATGAGACCCCAAAGCCCACCTCCACAGTGACACACCTACTCCAACAAGGCCACCTTCTAATAGTGCCACTCCCTTTGGGGGCCATTTTCTTTCAAGCCACCACAGGAGAGTAGATAGGTACATAGGTAGGTTTAGATGACATGGTCATCTATTGTAGGAAGTAATAAAGAAGCAACAGAAACCTTCAACAAGCAAGTAGTCCTAGGATGGTTGCATGGCACAAGATTAATTTCCAATTCAATCCTTTCCTGTAGACTAACAGTGAGTAACTGTGACCTAAACTAAAACTTACAGCATTTGTATCAGCACCAGAAAGCTCAGCATAAATATATATTCGGCATAAATATAACCTGACAAAAGGAATAAACAGAATCAAAGACTTTAATAGCTAGAGAGACATTCGTGTTCATGGAGTATTTTCCCAAGATTCTATATTACCAAGATATCAGTTCTTCCAACCCCATTGGCAGAGGCATGGGTGAGCAAGCCCTGAAGTTGTGAGCACGGGAGAGTTGTCCCTACTACCCATTTGTCATGTGGTGGCATGGGTGCAGGAGAGATGACCTCCCCACTGCTCATCAATGCCTGAGGTCATAAGAACAGGAGAGCTAGCCTTGCCCCTATTCACCTGAAGCTCTCACAGAATGAGCCCTGAAGGTGTAGGCATGGGAGATCTGACCCTGAGGACAGGGAAGCTGGAGAACTGGCTCTGCCTCTTGCTCATCACTGCAAGGGATGAACTAGTCAGGGTAGTGCTGGAGGGCTCACCCTGGTGGTGAAGACAAGGGAGAGCTGGCGGGCTGATCAACCCTGCAACTACCCAGGCCCAGAAGCAGGGTTACATGTTGGCCTACCACAACATCCACCCCATCTGTGATCTGCTGGAGCACATGAAGGGACTGGTCCTGCAGACCCAAAGCTGAAGGATCTCCACAACACAGGCAAGAACTGGATAACCAAGAGGGTTCCAGTGAGGATCCAGCATAGATAGTGTATCAGAGACCAGAGGCCTGGCACCAGACCAATGACTCTCTGCAATTAATACTTGCAAGTAAAGACATAAGGCTAAAAGGGTTTACTGCGTGACTCTCTGTGTCACACTACAGCTTCCATGATGAGATTGACTTTTTCTCCATCTTTTTCCTTTTTCTCTTAAATTTTATTTTATTTTATTGGGGGGGGGTTCAAGGACAGAGAGTGGGTAAGAAGGGATGGGGGAATGAATGGGATAGAGATTTATGATGTGCAGGACACACAGAATAAAGAACAACAGAAAAGGCATCAGATCTTTCCACGTTTACAGAGGGATTCAATCCAGGATTGATAAAAGCCAGTTAGTTACCATGTGGCTATAAAACACTGATTGCAAATGATGTATAAAAAGGAAAGAGACCTAGAATACTCAAGTTCAGTGCTGAGGAGCAGCCAAGGTGGAGGACCACCTGATGCTTTCCTACCCTACTCTAGAGTCGCAGCAAACCAGACAGCATAGAGCTGACCAAAGCAGAAAGGTAGATTGCTGCAACAGAATAGAAGGATCAAAAATAGAGCCGTGACCTGACCATGCCCTGGCCATGCCATGACCTTCAACCCATCTCAGGCAAGGAGCAAGGCTCACTGAAGAGAGGAAGGACGACACTGAAGTAAGTGACGTCCACACGGAGACAACAAAACAAAGGCCCTCCTAGGCCTGCCTCCACACCCCAACCACAAATCCTTCCACTACAGCACAGCTGCCCACCCACCTCCCCTCTGCTCTGTGCAACACCCATGCCACTGCAATCAGCACCCAGTGAGCTAAGAACTCTCCGGGTCCAGGGCAGCCTCCATGACGAGTGGTGGACCCTCCCACACTCATGTGCCTGTTCCAGTGTCTTCTCTTCCTTTCACTACATACATTGTTCTCTGGAGCAATTATGCCCAACAGTAGATATTCAGTATTTCATGGATAAATGTTTGTTATGTGACTGCTGCACACATTCTAAATAGACACACTATTCTAAGATCCCAACCATCAGGCATCAACATCCACAGTCCCTGTGTCTGGAAGTGAATGAATCTTGACTCGTTTTGCTCACTTAAACATTCTACTGTCAACATATATTGCTTTGGATATAACAAAAATAGTAACAGAAGCAACAGAGTAAGAAAATACAAGGCCAGGTTTATAGGAAACATCGGGGGTAAATATTTACTTTCTGAAGGAGTCCTCTGCTTTGAAAGAATCATTTCTGTAAGAGTCTCCTAGGTGGGCAGTTGCCAGTAGAAGGATTTGATGTAATGAAGCTAAGCTCAAGGGGCCTTTCTTCCCAAGACAGCAGCAGAAGGGCTCCTCCTCCATCCTCTCAGAAGTGCCCATGTCCTCTCCTCTCCTCAAGGGCCTGCCATCCAGACCCAAGCCAAGTGAGTCAGGAGCCACCAGCCTCTAGAGCAGAGTTCTCAAGCTGGGGCAGACCCCGTGGGCGGAACGACCCTCAGATGGCTTACACATCAGACGGCCTACAGACACACAGTGTTTACATTATGATTCATTAACAGTAGCAAAGTCACAGTTGCGAAGTAGTAACAAAAATAACGTTATGGTTGGGGTCCCCACAAAATGAGGAACTGTATTAAAGGACCGCAGCATTAGGGAGGCTGAGAACCACTCAGCTAGAGCCTCCCTTTTGGATCTGGAAGACCCGGCTCTCTGCTGGGTCACGCCAGGGAAAAGCCCCTTTGATGACTGGATGGGGACAGAACAGATACCGCCAATGGGGCGGGGGTGGGGAGGGCTAAAGCATCTCCTGATCTTGACCTTGGGAAATCCTCCCACGCTAGGAATCCCAAGGTACCACTCACCACACCCCACTCCAGGGCCCGTCCCTGTATACTCTGTATCCCTTCACTGCAAAGCCCAGAGCTATACCTAAGTATGTAACACTGACCCAGTGAGGAAGCAGACCAGAGAGCTGGAGGGATGTGCCTATAGTCACAAAGCAGAAACAACGCACAGGGTGCACAAAACAGGACAGAGTTCCCACCTTGGGCTGATGGATGCCAAGCATTATAATAAATAAATATATACATTCAAGTACCCAAATTGGCAAAGCTGTTGAGTGTGTGATCCAAGGCAAGCTCTGAGCAATGCTAGGTCTGAAAGCTGCTGTCATGTGTACACTGTGGTGCCAGCAGAGGGGACACAACTCCTAGTAACTTCCCATATGATGCCCACTGTGACAGGGACTGCTACGTGGCATTTCCATCCTCAGATGATATACAAAGGAATGGCTGGGGAAGTGCTGCAGCATGCTACCGGACCTCTGGATCTCCAAGTCTAAGTCCATGGTGACTACCACCAACTGTGGATGACATCGCCCTTCTCACGGGCCAGGCATTGCACCTGGCACTTTAAGCTAATTTGCTGGCTCCTCCCATTGTTTATGGCAGAAGCTGGTGTATGTCCACTTTATAGGCAGGAAAACTGAGTGCTCTTGTACCCTGCCCCAACACTGCAGTGAACAGCCTCTTGTGGAGTGTGCCCTATGACCCCGCTTCACCCTCAGTCATAAGCACAGGTCCCTAGGCACTTAAGTACACTATATTCAGCACAGTTTGGTCCAGCACAGGCCAGGTGAAGCTGCAGAACCCCCAACCAAAGCTGTCATCCATCATCCTAGGGGTAGAAAGATAACGTGACTCTTTTGGGCCAGCTCTGCTATGGACTAGAGAATACTTCTAGGATCACTAGAATCTCTACTCCCTTTCTCCGGGCCTCAGTTTCTCCTTCTACCGAGTCAAGCCAACTATTCTCCCTTGGCCCACTTCCCAGGACCAATGTGCAGAATCAGCAAGAACAGTCGCCCCCCAGGCAAACAGAGCGGCTGAATGAAGGCAGTCCTTGTGTGGCTGCTGTGCCACTTCACAAAGATCTGATGTTGCTTGAGGAGGACCTGGCAACAGGAGACCAGGAGCCAGCCAGATCTCTCTTGACTGTAAAATGGCTACAAGTTGCCAAGTTCACTACTGGCACCAGCATCTGCCAGCAGGGATGACTAGAAGGCCTACCAGTCAGTTTCCTCTTCAGGAATAAGCACACTCACATTCAGTACACATGCGCGCGCGCACACACACACACACACACACACACACACACACACACTCATAAATAAAAATCTGATTATCACTGATTTTTCTAAAGCCAATGTGACTGCATTTTAAATCTTTCATAAATACTCATAAAATATTCAAGTGAGTCAAACCTGTCTCTGGAGACTAAAAGTGGCTTCAGGCAAACCAAGCTACCCACCCAATGGGACCCCAGGAGTTCTGTCATTAACCACAAAGCACCACTCCTACCATGGCTGGGGTTCAATAGAGCCTCTGGCAAGGACTGGGCTGGCCAGGTCCTCAACTGCCAGCTTTCTCCCTGCTGTGCTCTGTGTTTGGCTCCAGGTCAGATTGGGAAGCCCTGGGCTCCTGTCAGACCATTAGCATAGATAAGGCTGACAACAAATGAGGGAACACAGACGGCCCCTCCCCTGGCAATGGCTAATTCAAACTTTCCAGATTCCACCATATATCTATTTGCCCAGCAGTGATTCCCTGGGAGCCTACCATCTGCCTTGACACTGTGTACAGCAGGAATGCACCACCAAACAATACAGGCAGAACTCTTCCCTGTGTCCTGGACTAGAGACTGCTCTCAAGGCTAAGGTACAAGGCAAGCAAGGAGTGCCTTTCCAAAACCCATAATGCCCAGAAGTACTCAAGGAAAGATGGTGGTTTGTCTAAAAGACAGGGAGGCCTTGTGACAGAGCTGCCACCAGCCAAATGTACAAGAATTTAAGCCAAAGAAAGACTAATGACAGTGATGGAGACACTAAACACACCCCAAATCTACAGCCACGTGATGGAGACACTAAACACACCCCAAATCTACAGCCACGTGATGCAGACACTAAACACATACCCCAAATCTACAGCCACGTGATGCAGACACTAAACATACCCCAAATCTACAGCCACGTGATGGAGACATTAAACACACCCCAAATCTACAGCCACGTGATACAGACACTAAACACACCCCAAATCTACAGCCACGTGATGCAGACACTAAACACACCCCAAATCTACAGCCACGTGATACAGACACTAAACACACCCCAAATCTACAGCCACGTGATGGAGACACTAAACACACCCCAAATCTACAGCCACGTGATGCAGACACTAAATACAAACCCCAAATCTACAGCCATGTGAGGAATTTAAGACATAAAACATGCATCCACACATACACCGCAATAAGCGAGTAAGAAAACGCATGAAAGAAATTCAGAAAGAAGGGCTCTTCCTACAGGAGAACCATAATTAATAAGTATGGGGGAATGGAGGAAACAGAAAGTCATCACTGTGAGGCAGGAATACAGACTAGATAGATGCTCAAAGTGGTGGAGAAAAGGTGGCAAAATGTTGGCATAGTCTCCAAATACCAGCCCATGAATGTGTTAGTGCAAACCAGGCAGACACCGCCCACCGCCTTCACTAGGTGCTCAAAGTTCAAGTCTCCAGTAGCAACAAGTCACCAGCATCTACACTACATAACCTACAGAGAAGGTGACCTCAAAACTGGGATACTCCTACTTGAAATGCAAGGCTCCACACAATTGCTAGAGGCTCAGAAGCCAAAGAAAGGTAAGGATCTGGCCCCAAACAAAGAAGACACAGCAACTACATGTAAGTGGGATCCTGGATTAGATGCTGGGCCAGACCATTATGGGACCACTGGTGAATTCTGAGTAAGAAACAGAATTAACTTACAGTATGGTTGTTACAAACTGAGCCGATCCTGATTCAGAACAAGAAATCAAAATGATCTGAAACTTAAAACTTTTGGATTGAGTAGACTGACAGACAGACAGATACGATATGATATAGTATTGGTATGGTATGGTATGGTATGGTATGGTATGGTATGGTGGATAATGAATTCTTTGCTGTTTTAAGGAGGTTTGGGAGATGGCCCAAGTGACAAAGGGCTTTCTTAGTAGGCAGGAAGACCTGGCTTTAGGTCCCCAGAACCCAGAACCCATGTGAAAAACAGGGAACGATGGCATATGCTTGTAATCCCAGCAGTGCTGGGATAAGCGATGGAGCTCTGCTGGCCAGCCAGCGGAGTGTGACTGGCAAAGTGCCAGGCCAGTGAGAGACTCTGTCTCCAATGACAGTGGACGGTGTCCGAGGAAAAACAGCCCCTGCTGTCATCTGACCTCAACACACGTGGAACTTACATACTGGATTCAGCATATTTTTGATTTCTGATTTTTAAGATTACAGAGGCCCAACCAGCAGAGTCTATGCAGATATTCCAAAATCTGAAAAAGTATGAAATCCAGAATACTTAAGGCCTTAACAATTTCAAATAAGGGAAACTCAACCTGCAATTTCCTGTATCAATATTAATTTCATAGTATAACTTGAAAACTATACAATAATTATACATGGTGTTAACATTTGGAGAATCTGAGTGAAAATGTGTGGAAATGCTTGATTTTATTTTTGTAAGTTTTTTTTAAGTTTGAAATTATTTTAAAATGAAGAGCTGGGGCTGGCGAGATGGCTGCAGAGGGGGGTAACGGATTCGATGCCAAGACTAACCACCTATTTTTTGTCCGGCAATCTTGTCTACTTCCAATAACCAGGAGGATAACTATATGTTTTTCTTTGGGTTCACCTTCTTATATAGCTTCTCTAGGATTTTTTACGAATTATAGGCTCGATGTCCTTTATTTGTGGCTAGAAACCAATTATGAGTGAGTACATCCCATGTTCCTCTTTTTGGGCCTGGGTTACCTCGCTCAGGATGGTGTTTTCTATTTCCATCCATGGGGGTGGGGTGGGATGGGGGGATGGGGGGATGGGGAGAGAAAAGGGTGAAGTGGAGGATGGGAAGAGCTTGGGGGAATAGGATGGTTGGGGTATAGGAAGGGTGGATATGGGAATAAGGAATTATATATCTTAGTTAAGGGAGCCATTCTAGGGTTGGCAGAGACTTGACTCTAGAGGGGTTCCCAGGTGTCCAGGAAGACGACCCCAGCTAGTTCCTAGGGCAGCTGAGGAGAGGGTGCCAGAAATGTCCAGATCCTATTGTCATACTCATGAATATCTTGCATATCACCATAGAACCTTCACCTGGCATTGGATGGAGAAAATGACAGAGCCCCACATAGGAGCACCGGACTGAGCTCTCAAGGTCCTGATGAGGAGCAAAAGGAGGGAGATCATGAGCAAGGAAGCCAGGACCGCGAGGAGTGCTTTTACCCATTGAGACGGTGGAACAGATCTAACGGGAGACCACCAAGTCCAGTCGGAATGGGACTGATGGAACAGGGGACCAAACCGGACTCTCTGAGTGTGGCTGATGGTGGAGGGGGACTGAGAAACCAAGGACAATGGCAATGAACATGAACTCTACGGCATGGACGGGCTCACTGTGAGCCTTGTCAGTTTGGTTGCTCACCTTCCTGGACTTAGGGGGAGCTGGGAGGACCTTGGACTTAACATAGAGAAGGGAACCCTGATGGCTCTTTGTCTTTGGAGAGGGGTGGAGTGGGGGTATGGGTGGAAGGGAGGGGAGGGAAGGGGGAGGAGATGGAAATCTTGAATAAAAAAACGAGAAAAAAAATTAACATATATATATAAAAAAAAAAAGACTAACCACCTAGGTTCAGTCCCTGGAACCTGGCACAGGGTGGAAGGAGGGAGCTCCTGTATGTTGTCCTCTGGTCTCGGCATCTGATGTGGTACATGTCTGTCCATTCACAAACAGTAAATATAATTTTTTAAATGAAAAGCTTAAAATAAGTAATGCTAAACCCTGTCTCAGGGTGATCATTGAGAAGCATAGATAGGGGGGATATGAGAAACCTATAAATGTCGTTTTAAAGGTTATGTGCGGTTAGATGGGAACAGATCCACAGAAGAAAATGAAGCCAGAGAGGATGGGGGCATAGAGTAACTTTTAAAAAGAAAGGCTTGATGAAGAAGGCACCTCCACAGGACAGAATGAATCTAGAAAGGAAGCCAGCTGAGGGACAGAAGCTAGCAGAGGAACAGCCGCTGCTGAGGCCCTGGGCTTGTCATGGAAGGTGTCAAAGAGATCAAACAAGGTCAAACTGAGCAGAGGCCATCTTTCCACCCATTCTTGCCTCTGTGGGGTCTGGCTGCCCCATTCCACCCTCTCATTACCCCTGTTCTCTCTGAACATAATGTGAAGTCAACCACCCCAAAGAAAGCACTGACTTCTTACACAAGCTGAAGTCCCAGAGCCAGCAATGTCGCTGAAATTTCCCGTAAGAAGACCTTGTTGCTGCTCTAGAGGTCCAGTCCTAAGCTTATCCTGGAGAACTGAGACATAAGGTGTTTTTCTTGCTGAGAAGATGCTGTCCTACATGGAGGTCACATAGCAAGACACTCATCTTGCAGCCGAAGAGACACAATCAGCCGGACTGGGTCCTCTCACTCCCAATGGGATCAGATGAACAGGACTCCTCATCTCCCTGTCATGGTCACCAGGGTGTGCTGGTCACCCACAGAATTCAGGTTCTTTGTAGCTAAGTACACAGCTGATGAGATATAGTGAAGCCTGTGCATCAGCCATGCCTCTGCTCCCAAACCTTCTGTGCTCCTCACTTCCCATCCCCATAGCACACCTCACCTCTGCAATGCACCAACAGTGGACATTGCCTGTTCCCGTCCCTGTCGGCACACCTCACCTCTGCAATGCATCAACAGTGGACATTGCCTGTTCCCGTCCCCACAGCACACCTCACCTCTGCAATGCACCAACAGTGGACATTGTCTGTTCCTGTCCCCATAGCACACCTCACCTCTGCAATGCATCAACAGTGGACATTGTCTGTTCCCGTCCCCATAGCACACCTTACCTCTGCAATGCATCAACAGTGGACATTGTCTGTTCCCGTCCCCATAGCACACCTCACCTCTGCAATGCATCAACAGTGGACACTGCCGGCTCACAAGACAAGCTAACGTGAAGTCAATTGGAATCAGGTTGTAGGTTTTCCTTCTACAAACCATCTGCATCCAATTTGGTCATCAGTACCAGGAAGGGACGTCACACTAACCCTAAGAAGGTAGAATACACAAGTCTAGCCTACATTGAGGTAAACTTGATTCCTTTTCTTAGCACAGACTCATGGCTGTGATTTTTTTTATTGCAGTCATATAACACGGTCATATTTTCTGCTAGTAAAATTGTCCCTGGGTCAAACAATGGAATCTTGATCAATATTTCAAAGCACTGTTAAAAAAAAAAAGCTTTGTTGTGTGTTTCTCTCTAAAACACACACACACACACACACACACACACACACCTACACCTGAGAACAGTCTATCACCACTGGATCACTAGTATACGGGATAACGTCTCTTCTTACTAGGCTGCCTTATGAAGAAACGTACAAGGCCAGCCCAGCACCACACTGGCTCCCCAGTACTCTGTTCACATAGGCCACCTGCTATTTTCCACCTCCCTCATAAGATATTTTTAAACATCTTCAAATGCCATTTGCATACAAAGCCTCAGCCATTTCTAACCTCTTCCTCAGAGCCTGGGATGCCCTCTCCTCTCCCCTCTGCCAACAACCTACAAGGTCACACATCTCCCTTCCCTCTTGGCATCCCAAGAGCTCCTCAGAACCAACAGTCTGACTTTCAGGGGCTCATCTATCCTGCTCGGCTCTGATGACAGCAGATGTCACTAAGACTCTGTGGGCTGCAGAATCCTCTTCCTGGGACCAGTCCAGCCAAGGCTCTGGGTGACAGGCAGCATGCGTGCAGGGATGCCCATGTGTACAAGGAGCTAACTCAGGGCAGGCCTAGAGCATCACACTTCTGGACACCGGATCCCAGGCAGTGCCTGGCTTATAGTAGGTGCTCAATATATAAACAGGCAGTAGCTGTCCAGGCTGCTTCTGTTGGAGAGCTCTGTTCAGTAAGGATTTCCTCTCCAGTTCACTGGGAGAAAACGCCTGACTTTATGCTCACTGTGCTCTGAAAATAACATGGAAAACTGTTCTTAGAAGGTGAGGGTCACAAGCTTCCAGAGCTCCCAGCAAGTACAGGGCAAAGTGCTGGAAGACAGGGAAGTGGTGCTGCCCCTCCTGCGGCCACAGTAAGGCTCACGTTCACACTGCACGGAGGCCACACTGAAAACAAATGGACTCTTTGAGTGGACTACTGTGGCCAGCACGCTTCCACCTTTGCCTTAACTCTGCTTAGCTCTTCTCCTTCCTCATCTTCTGGATAGCCCCTTTGAACAGAAAAACTGTTTTTATCATTTAATGCAGTATTTATATTCCAAATGGGAAATTTCCAATGACTTAAAAATGGACTGGCTCTATGCATACCTGAGACTCTTCCTCTGGAGAGACTGTGTATGCTGGGATTTTCCCCTGTGCACACCTGAGACTCTTCCTCTGGAGAGACTGTGTATGCTGGCATTTCCCCCTGTGCACACCTGAGACTCTTCCTCTGGAGAGGTTGTGTATGCTGGCATTTCCCCCTGTGCACACCTGAGACTCTTCCTCTGGAGAGACTGTGTATGCTGGGATTTTCCTTAACAAGTCTTCTCCCAAAAAGGTCACGTGGGGTCACCAGCTCCTTAGCAAGCAGCCAGAATGATTAGGACTAACAGGCAGCCTATGAGGCAACTCTTGAGCACCCACAGTCACCCTATGGCACAGGTGAAGAGTGGGTCTTCTTGTACCATACACTCCTCAAGGAAAAGCGCATGAGGCAAGCTCCCCGGGGCCATGCCATCCAGGTCTTGAGGACCTTGCTGGGGGAAGGATATAAGAGAGAGGTTCCTGGGGCTTCACACACTCTGGGATCCCAGGACCAACACAAACTCTGGTCTAAGAAAATCTGTGTGCTCCAGCACCACCCTGCTAGGAGCCAATTATATGATTATAATCATTATTGATAAAGGACTGCTCAGATGCCATCACTAACTGTATGATGGAGAAACTGACCCCAAGGGGGCAGGACTGATCTGTGTGCATAGCAGGTCAATGTTGGTACCAGACAGGACCTTGTGGCACCTGTCCATCCCTCCTCTAGCACATCCCACTACAGGGGACGAAAATAAGGTGTCCCCAAACCCTCATCACGTTCCACTAATTTTTTAATAGACTTTAACAATTTACTGACACCAGTGGAGCTTATAAAGTAGTTTAATTGAATTAATTAGGCAGTCACGACTTACTCCCGAGTTCCCCCCTTTGGCTCCGGGGAGGCTGTGCCAGTTAACCCCTGATATGCTAGAAAGGCTGTGGTTCCTGCTCATGTATGAGGATTCATCACACCACCCATCACTTCTCTACAAAAGGTACAGCATCATCTAACCTGGCTCTCACACTGCTCACCTGGATCTGACATTAGTAGTTCTAAACCACATCGGCCAGACCCAAACTGTGGGAAAGCCACCCTAATTAAAACTTTGAGGAGATTCCTGAATGTGGAGTCATATTGCACTCTCCTGCAGGGCCTACATGATGGGTAGCAAGGCAGTAGCTGCAGACCCAATATGGGAGCCAGGTGATGTCTACTGGTGCCCACACCCTCCTACCTCCATAGCCTTCACTTCCCTACTAGGAGATGCTGGCACACACTATGCTTGAGTGTGGGCAGGAGGCTGCTGGACACGCAGGTTGTTAGTGCCAGCTATGCCTGCTTGTTCAAAAGCTCTGGGATGGGGCCCAGCACAGGATCTTAACAGAGACCACCAACCTCCCAAATACTGTGGAGCAAACCAGAATTAGGGAAGAAAGTGGTCTAGGTGAGGGCCGAGATTCCTTCTATAACTAGAAATATGAAAACCCACTCACTCACAAATTACTTCTCAAGTAATATGTAAAAGGGGAAAACAGGAATTAGTCAAACAGTTCCCAAACAGGGCCAGGCTGGGCCAAGTAGTATACTCAGAGGAGACCTATGAGCAAAACCACAGGGAAATACAAAGCTTGTAACACTAATGGGTTTCAATCAGGAGAGAACTAAGTGTCAGCACCCGTCAGAGTACTGGTGAAAACAAACACTCAGATGAGCTTTAAACAGCCAGACTCAGAACCTACTGGGGGCCTTGAGGTCATTCTCTTTCTTCCTCGTTCTTTTCTGTTTTCTAACCCTTCCTATGCATAATGGAGCACTTACTCCTCTTTATAATGAAGAAGCACAAGTTTGGCTTTATTATTGTTTCAAATGTAACAAAGATCCCATGTGAAGTGGCTGCTTGGGAAGCAGGAAGGTCCATAGGAATTTGGGAAGCACATGTGCTGTGGGACCATGCTCTGTACCCTGTCACTTGTATTTTAAATAAACACTGATTGGCAGTAGCTAGGCAGGAAGTAGAGGCTGGGCAATGAGAATTCTGGGAAGAGGGAAGTTTCAGTCTGCAGTTGTCACCCAGACAGAAAGGAAGCCAGACACAGAGGAAGCAAGACGTGATTGCCTCGCCGAAAAAGGTACCAAGCCACATATCATACAGACAAGAATTATGGGCTGATACTAGTTATAAGAGTTAATTAATAAGAAGCCTGAGCTACTGGGCCAATCAGTTTATAATTAATGTAGACCTCGGTGTATTTTGGGGACTGAATGGCTACAGGACTGGGCAGGACAGAAACCTCAGTCAACACACATGGGTTTCTGAGATCTCAGTCTGGGAGGAGGAAGAGGGCAGGAGGCAGGAGGTATGGAGGACAGACAGGCAGGAAGGATGGACAGATTGACTGATGGAGGAATGGGCAGATGAAACGAAGTGCCGATGAGTCACTCTATGAAAGTGTGGGTTTTCTCAGATTATCATCAAATGAGCTCTTAGAAAGAAAAAAGAAAGAGAGGAAAAAAGAGGGGTGGAGGGAGGGAGGGAGGGAGGAAAGAAAAAGAAAAAACCAGCTCAAGAAGCCAGATGAAAAGTGAGCCCAAAGCCCTGTGGCCACAAGGACATGCTTCAGAGCCCACACACTTGAACACACCTGGCAGAGACGCATGCATGAGCAGGTCAGTAATATGTCACTGCTTCCAGGAACTTCTAAGTCCCAAAGCTGGGTTGGCTAAGTGGCCTTGGCAGGGGTGGGTAATTATGAAGTGTCAAACAGGAGCCAGGTGAACAAACACCAGGCCTGGGGTGAGGAACCGGCTGGTTAAGAGGTGCTCTATCAAAAGCCAGAATAGGGGTTACCCTGTACCTTCTCTATAGCCTTGGAAGCCACGGCATAAACAGCTGAGCAGGAGAGACAAAAGCACAAAGTATGGAGGTGGGAACCAAGAAGTATCCAGGAGAGCTCTTTAATGTGGCAGAAAAGAAAAGGAAAAAAAACCAGCCTGAGGGAGGGGTTGTACAGCAGGCTGTACTGTGGGTACCAGCTAGGTGGGATACAGGATCGGAGCACTGTGTGAACATTGGAGCCTAGAAAAGGCTTGAGAGCAGGAAGCCATGGGGATGTGTCCATTCTGCAACCTGCTGACCATTCCCAAACGGCTCAGACTCCGAGGCAGTGACACCTTTCACCTTGAGCCAACAAACCCCAGGAAGAAAGTCATATCACCATGCTTCCTTCTATCCCAACGTGAGTGACAAGCACAGGACACCCTAGGTGCACTGGGAAACGGCCTGCTGGACCCTGGGATGACCAAGTGTTCTTAGCAGGGTTTAGAAGAAATGCTGCACGCCCAGTGGGGACAAGAAGGGAGTCACACCCTAGAGCCTAATCTTCCCATTCCTTCCATGCCTACTGTTGAGGTCCCAACTGCCCCTGGACCAAGTGGGGTAGGAATACAAGGGGCTTGCCTTCGAGGCAAAAGCCAACCAATTCTTCACACCCCAGAATAAACTGAGTTGTGGGCACCAAGGCCCTTAATTGATTGGGGACACATGACAGTATCTTCACCTTCTCCTCTCCCGAGTGATGTGCCTTTAGTCACAATCAGTGGACAGAGGTGTACCTCAGACCCCAGCCATCACTGCTCAGCAGGGACACAGGTGAACCTCAGACCCCAGCCATCACTGCTCAGCAGGGACACAGGTGAACCTCAGACCCCAGCCATCACTGCTCGGCAGGGACACAGGGGAACCTCAGACCCCAGCCATCACTGCTCAGCAGGGACACAGGTGAACCTCAGACCCCATGACTGCTCAGCAGGGACACAGGGGAACCTCAGACTCCATCACTGCTCAGCAGTGGCTGTACTTCAGGACTAAAACAGAGTGGCACCTTCTGCCCCTAGAAGGCATTCAAGGACAGGCTGAGAAGCTCATTGGTTTGCAGGAAGGATGCTGAAGAGAGATTGAAGGACAAGACCTTAGCTGTTATCTTAGGAGCTCAGCAGTGAGAAACAGTGCTGGTTTGGTGCTCACAGCACCTGGGAGTGGGTGAGTCACAAAGAGTGGAAGTTTGAGATCTGAAAGTGCAGCTGGGTGGTAGAAGGCTAGCCCCCCATACAGGAGGCTCAGTGGTAGAAGGCTAGTCCCCCAAACGAGAGGCTCGGTGGTAGAAGGCTAGCCCCCCAAATGGGAGGCTCAGTGGTAGAAGGCTAGCCCCCCAAACGGGAGGCTCAGTGGTAGAAGGCTAGTCCCCCAAATGAGAGGCTTGGTGGTAGAAGGCTAGCCCCACAAATGGGAGGCTACAGGTTCAATTCCCAACACCACCCCACAAAAGAATGCAGGGCAGATGTATTCTGACTCACAGTGCTGGAGGCCGGATGTCTGTCCACAGCCTCATGGGGACAAGGCTGTCACACTATGGCAGAAAAGCAGATGGGCACGGGACTGCTTATAGAACAAATGAAATGCAAGAGGCTGGAGAGCAGCCTGCTCCTGTGAGAACTGACCCAATCTTATCTTCAGGTCCCCAACTCCCAACATCACCACAACAACAATGAAGTTTCAAGAAGAGTTTCTGAAGGGGCAAACCTTGTCTGTCTTCTGTGTTCTTCACACTCTCTGGGGAAGCAGATGGCAGCAGGAGACAAGGCCCAGGGAGTATCAGACAGATCACCCCTCCAGCTGGCCTCTGGGCCACTTTGTTAACAGGGACCTGTCTCCCTCAGGACCAGATATTCCCAGATGCCTAGCAGGAACAGTGGGGGCACACAAAACTTTTACAAGTAGCACACACACACACACACACACACACACACACACACACCCCTTTCATTTTTTTAAAAACCAGAATAAACTGAATTTTCAAGTCAAAGAAAATGTTTGATATTTAGTATCTTCACCTTTATACCAAAAAAGTCATTAAAGTACAATTTTTAGTGTTTTCTTTAATGAAAGAAGAACTCTCCCACAGGCAAAAGTGCCTGGAGTCCACAAAAGTCACAGTGTGACCATACCTCCTCAATTAAGAGAGTAATTTTTACCTATTTAACCCTCTAGGCTGCTGTGTAAGATTTCACTCACAGAAGGGACGTTAAGCTAACAGTCTGTTTGAAAGCTGGTAGCAGATGACAATAGTGGTTCTCCGTGGGTTAGGGTTGTACTTTAGGGTATTAATTAATCACTGGGCTTTTTCCAAGCCCAAGATTCAAGACTTGAAAATCCCTTGGGTGTCTGGGCCTGTTTCACGTGCCAACATTCCTCAGTGAGACATGCAAAGCCACTGTGCCCTCCTATCCTTTGGGTAACATTCACTGTACATCTGAAAGCATCAGAAGCACAAACCGCAGTGTGGAAATACAGCTGCCCTCCTGAGGACAGGCACTGTTCTCTGCACCTGCTCTTCCAACAGTATCACCTGTCACTCTTGAAGGTGTGGCTGCCTTGTAAGGCAGGATAAACTAACCAATGATTCCATCGGAAGCCACAATACCCAGCTAAGGTGGGCTCCCAGCCTTGTGTGAGCACTCAATCTCCATCATATGCAGAGTCACAAACTCATTACTAACAACTGATTTATATGTTTTATATGTTTTATATTTTATATGATTTATATTATACTAACAAATGTATTTATATGTTTACTGTGGGAGGGAGGGGTGCGCATGTGCCAGGGCACATGTGGGGGTCAGAAGACAACTTGAAGGAGTTCTTCTTTCCTCCCACCTCGTCGCTCCAAGAGACTGAGCTCAGGTTTGTAGGGCATGGCAGCAAGGTCTTTACCCACTGACCTATGTCACAGGCTGCCCCTTCTAGAGAAGAAGAAACACAGGGCCCTGTGATCCCTCCAAGGGTTCTCTCCACCCTTCCTACTGATGAAAGCAAACTGGTGGGGGCAGCCTGCTGGGCCCCACTTTCTGCTATCAATCAATGAATAAAGGATGCAGTGTCCTGGGAGCCTCACAAAAGCCCGAGCATAGTGTGGTGGCTTCTCCAGTAACATGCAACAGCTATTCCCTCCCATCATTCCTCTGCTCTGACCACGCTGGGACAACCTGACTCTAGCCAAGCACTGCCCTTACCTGGCTGAAGCCACGTGCTACACTATGGGGCTAGAGGTAGCTCTAACAAGAATAATAAGAACCCAGAAGTTTCATTAGTTTGCCAAAAGTACCTTCCCAAGGCAGTGAGAAAGTTAAGAGACAGAGCCTGGGAGGGCACAGTGCCACTGTCAAACCAAAGCCAGAGCAGAGAAGCCAGGAGAACCCTATGATGTGGCAGCCATGAATGATGGGGTTCCAAGGGCACAGAGGCAGCACCTGCTGTCACAGGCCATAAGTGTGGGCCTGTGTTGTGGGTGTTTCATTCTTTTGGCTTTTGAGGGGGCCCTTGCCCCCTCAAAATAAATCACACATGGAGGCTTATTCCTAGTTATGAATGCCTGGCCTTAGCGTGGCTTGTTTTATGCCAACTTTTCTTTTCATTACCTCGCCTACCTTTTGCCTCTGGGCTTGTATCTTTCTCTATTTCTATATAACCTTTCTGTGCTTCTTTCTTCGTGGCTGCTGTAAAGCTGGGTGGCTGAGCCCTGATGTCCACTCCTCTTTCTCTCTTTGCTCCTTGTTGCTTGCTCTTCTTCCTCGTTTTTCCTTTTGTTTATTCTCTCTGCCTGCCAGCTCCGCCTATCCTTCCTTGCCCCTGCCGTTCAGCTCTTTATTAGACCACCAGGTGTTTTAGACAGGCAAAGAATAACAGCTTCACAGAGTTAAACATTTGTAGCATAAACAAAAGTCACACAACTAAAAATATTATTTACCAACAGGCATGCTTGTTTTTGCCTATTACACACATCTTCCTCCAGACCACAGAGCCATCTCATCGCTGAGGCAACCCACGACCCAAGTACTCAAGCCTTAGGCTATTATAGCCAGCCTCCAACATGGAGGGCAGGAGCATCAGTCTGGCACCATTCCTGGAGCAGGCATGACAGTCTGAGAGACTGGGAGAGCCTCTCTTTCTAGTGAGAGTGGACCTGTCTGGGAACTATGTCAACACGAGAGCCCCATGTTTCTAATGACATCACCTGTGTCTTTACAGTAGGAATGCTGACATGTGCCCCTTTTGGCTGAAGAGACTCTAACATGAGGTCCTGTCTAGAACACAGAGACCACTATATGAACTGGGACTCTAACATGAGGTCCTGTCTAGAACACAGGGTCCCCTATATGAACTGGAAGACTATGTGGAAGGCAAAGATGACTGTTACTGGTTTCTGTGTTCACTATAGTACACTGTCCACCATTAAGCACACCCTACAAGGGAGACTCTTTCAGGAAGGAGCCACTGAAGGTACCGCTGTCACACACTGACTACGGGTTATCCATCACCTCTGAAGACCTGCCAATGGAACAAGGCGTAGAGGACTGTCATGGCAGTCCTGACACTGTGTGGTCCTAGGCTAACGTGTGTGTGCGGGTGTGCGGGTATGTGTGTGAGTGCGCGTGCGTGTGTGTGTGATGTGTGTGTATGGTGTGTGTGTGTGTGGTGTGTGGTGTATGCGTGGTGTGTGGTGTATGTGTGTGGTGTGTGTAGTGTGTGTATGTGGTGGTGGTGATGTGTGTGTGTGGGTGTGTGTGGGGTGTGTGTGTGTGTGTGTGTGTGTGGTGTGTGGTGTGTGGTGTATGCGTGGTGTGTGGTGTATGTGTGTGGGTGTGTGTCAGTGTGTGTATGTGGTGGTGGTGATGTGTGTGTTGTGTGGGGTGTGTGTGTGTGTGTGTGTGTGTGGTGTGTGGTGTGTGGTGTATGCGTGGTGTGTGGTGTATGTGTGTGGGTGTGTGTAGTGTGTGGTATCTGGTGGTGGTGATGTGTGTGTGTGGTGTGGGTGTGTGGTGGTGTGTGTGTGGTGTGTGTGGTGTGTGTGTGGTGTATGTGGTGTATGTGTGGTGTGTGGTGTATGTGTGTGGTGTGTGTAAGTGGTGGTGGTGATGTGTGTGTGTGGTGTGTGTATGTGGTATGTGTGTGATGTGTGTGTGGTGTGTGGGGTGTGTGTGTGTGGTGTGTGGTGTATGTGTGTGGGTGTGTGTGGGTGTGTGTGTGTGATGTGCATGTGTGGTGTATGTGTGGTGTGTGTATGGTGTGTGTGGTGTGTGTATGGTGTGTGTGGTGTGTGTATGTGGTAGTGGTGATGTGTGTGTGTGTGTGTGTGTGTGTGTGTGTGTGGTGGGATGGTGTGTGTATGAGGGGGGAGGGAGGGAGGGAGGAAGAGAGAGCGAGAGAGTATTGAGGATCAAATCCAGTCTTGTGCAAGTGACACAATGTTCTACAATGGCACTATATACCCAGTCCTGTGCATTTGTTTTTAACGAAAGCAAAAAGTTTAAAACTATCTAAAATATTAACTAGAAAAAGTGTCTTCCCAACCACTCACTACCTGCACCACGCACACCTTCCAGGCTCCAGCTGGTTCACAGTAAAGCTCCATCCAAGTTGGCCACTGCTATCCTCTAGACTGCATTTTTGCTCATCTCCCTGGTAAGGGTTTCCCCCCTGTTGCTGTGATAAAACACTCAGACCAAGAGCAACTTAGAGTTACTCTTCGGGCCACAGTTCATCACTGAGTAGTCAAGACAGGAACTCAAACAGGGTTTGAAGTGGAAACCATGAAGGAATTCAGATAGCTGGCTCACTCTTGGCTCACTCACAGGTTCATGCTCAACTACTTTCTGATACAGGCCAGGGAGGACCACCCTGCTTAGGGAAAGGTGCTGCCCACAGTGGGCTGCACCCTACTACATTAACTATCAAAACCATCCCCCACAGACGAGCCCACAGGCCAATCTCATCTGAGCAGTTACCCAGTCTCGGAGAGTCCCTCTGGGTGACTCTGAGCTGCATCTAATTGACAACCTTAGCTAACTAGGACAGCTCCCTACCACTATGTGGCACACGCCTACAGTATTCAGTGCACACCATACAGGTGTGTGGACCAGGGGCAGTAGGTTATTGCAGAAAGCCTGTGAGGGTAGCAGCCTGGATCTTCCACGTTTTCATAAGTACATGCAATAAGTATCCACACAACAAAATCCTCTAGTAGATATCTCAGAAGTTATTTCCAGCATTAAGTGAGCAAGACGATGAATCTGTGTTGCTCTATTGTAACAACTCAGTTTGATGATCTGCCAGAACAGCTACGGAAAACTAACACAACCCTAGTAACAAAGCACAAAAGACAGATGCCCAAACACCCAGCAGCAAATGTGAGATGCACACGATCTGCCAATCAAAATTTATTAAGCACAAAGGAAGTAGAAAAATCAATGAACAAGAGATTCAAAAATGTCAAAGAACGAAAGGCTTTAAATATATTTAAATGGCTATCATAAATGCACCTCCATATTATAGAGACAGGAGAATTTTTTTTTAAAAATTAGATGGAGAGTCCAATCCTGGGAGGAAGACAACACAGCAGGTAGAAGGAAGAGGACACGGGCAACCTAGGGATGCTTCAATAGACTCTCTGAACAAACAATGAATCACAGAACAGAAACAGATGGGAAAAATAGCCGGGGCATCAGTGAGCTGGAGGACAGAGTTAAAAAGGCTAGGAGACATGCAATTAGAGTCCTCAGAAATGGGGTATTTGAAAAGTAATGGCCCAAAGTTTTCCAAATTAGTGCAAACTGTAAACCCAGAAGACCCAGAAAAATCAATGGTTCCCAAGTCGAAGAAACAACCAGTCCCAGGTACATAAACATCAAACTGCTTAAAACAGGAGCTAAAGAGAAAAATCTTGTCATCAGAAATTTGTTTCAAGACTTTAAGTAATGAGCAGCAAAGACAAAGAGTGTGGCCACTTTCTCATCAGAAAACAATTTTGGCAGAGGGTAGTGAAGCTCACCTCAAAAGTACTAGAAGGAAAAACATCAGCCTAGAACCCTACAGCTGACAAAAATATCAATTAAAAAAAAGCAAAATACAGAAGCCCCAAGTTCAACAGGTTTGGCAGCAACTGATGTGTGCCAGGAGAGCATGGCTGTCTGGTAATAGTAACCGAGGCACTGATGGCATGAACCACCACGGGCTCTTTGTAGGAATACAGAGGCAAAGTGGAGGCAGATATATTGGGGGTCCCGTAGAACAACCTTGCAGCACCCTATAGGGGAAAGCCACACTGTTCCAGCATGAGCAGAACACATCTGTGCTTGTGAGTGTATTAGGAAGCCCGAGTCAGACACACCTGCTGTCAGAGACGCTGGCCCATTAGCCCTGCTAACAACAGGGCTCGAGAGGAGAATAGGCACAAGTAGGAGCCCTTTCCAGTTGACTCGTTTGACTTCTGCATCGTCCGATCCATTTTCAAAGACAATGTGTCTATATGATCTTGAGTTTAAAATTTAAAATTTGGGGAGATACACAGCTAAATAAAATGTAATATATATGCAATGTATATTAATATATTCATATAATGTATTATATTATGCTGTATAAATATTAATATCTATGACACATATATTAATATATAAATATAATTTGTAAATAAAGTCTGAAACAATGGAGTGTGTCTGTAATCCCAGTGCTGGGGAAGTGGAAGCAGGGGATCCCTGGGTCTTCCTGGCCAGCCAGCAGTCTAGCTGAGTCAGCAATAGGTTCGGGGAAAGGGCCGTTGTGTCAAAAAATAAAGCGCAGGACACTGTAAGTTGGCCTCTGGCCTCCACGTGCAAATGCAAATACACACAGAGAGAGACAGAGACAGGCAGACAGACAGACAGACAGACACAAACAGAAGCATGTACCAAGATATCCTTGGCACACAAGTCAAGTCAAACCAAGAGAGAACTATTTCGTCGGCCCAGTGTTGCTGACACTTTACTGAGCAAGTACAGAAAAGCTTCTGCTGTTCTGATTCCTTTAAATGCCCTCCACTTCAATCGATCCTAAACTCCGGCCCTGGATAACTGTCATAAACAGACTCCTTGCTGTCTGGGAAGGTGTCAGATGTGGCTGTGCTTGGGGTACAGGAAGCTGAAGGCAGGTAATGCAAACACTGAAGGGACCCTCACCAACAAAGCCAGCAGAATCTGGTTCTCCAGTCAAAGCAGCCAAAAACTGAGAAAACTCAGCAAACCCATCAGAAGAGGACAGTGGTATGGCTAAGAACCCTTTCTCTGAATGCTTGGGACTAGAAGTGTTAAGGGTTCCAGAGTTGGAGTATCTGTGTAAACTTTACTAGGTGAGTCTCCCTAATCTGCAAATTCCCCCAAATATTCCTAAATCCCAAGCTATAATCACTCAAAGGTTTCAGATTTGAGTCCTTCTCAGATGTCAGACTCTAAGATGCTCCACAGATGAAGCTCTTCACAACGGAACATGGCAGAGCACTAAATAAAAATGCCACAGGGGAAGCGGGGCGGTGGTGGCACATGCCTTTAATCCCAGCACTTGGGAGGCAGAGGCAGGTGGATCTCTGTGAGTTCAAGGCCAGCCTGGTCTACAAGAGGGGTGCACAGGTCAGACATGCTAGCTCCACTCCGTTACTACTGGTGATCTTCAAAAAAATCCGAGCTGGGAGACCTTTAAAGAAATAGAGACTCCAACTAAGGTATCTTATTTTAAAGTACCACACAAACAACAGTGCTCACTTCTAAGAAGATGTCTAAACACACGGGGCGAGCCGCTTGCACTCAGGTAAAAGGCAGAGCAGGTGCAGAGCACTGAGATTAGAGACTCAATCAAGTGAGAAAGGTCTGCACACAAGCCAAAGGCTGAGGCTACCCTGCCATGCTAGGGCACACGCAAGCGTGCTCTCCCCCACACCAGACGCTTTCAGTGCATTGCCTCACGGCATTCAGCTCACATTTTCTGTGTTCACTGATGGAGACCCACTTCAATCTACAAAGCAGAAACTAAGACACAGGTTCAACCGTGTTCCCAGAGTGACAGAAAGAGGAGCAGAGGCAAGGATGGGCGACTGTGGAGCCTGTGGCCTTCCCTGCAGGTCATCAGCCTCTGACTCTAGTCCCCCTGCTCACAGGGAGAAAATGGAAGCCGCAAGAGAAGTCAGCATGAGAGCTTTACAGCATGTAAGAAGACCTTTTCCTGCATCTAAAAAAACTGAGGGGTATGTGGGCAGGATGGGCATTGCACAGCGCATGGCCAAGAACGCCCAGGCAGTGCCCCCTAACTAACTATGGCACACAGGGTACCATGCCCCAAGGTACACTTGGAACTGTAAAGAAGAAAACCAATCAGATTTAATGGAGGATGGAGGGCCAAGGTAGAAGCTGGGAGGAAAACCAAACACCCTTCCTTCCAGGTTTGTGACAGAGCCATTGGGACTTTTCAGGTCTTTTAGCCTTGGTCCAGAATGTAGGAGCCCTCAGGAAGACCCTGTGCCTTGGTGGCACCTGCTACTTGGCCAGAACAAGGTGTCTGCCCAGGAAACAGAACTCTGTGGCTCATCGTGTTCTAGAGAAGCTGGCTAAGCCCTGGCACTGGGTGCTGATGGATCAGCTAATGTCTCGTTCAAGTTGTCAGCGTTTTGTTAGAGCCAATTCAGTGGGTAATTAAGAAAGAAGTTGGGACCAGATGGGGAAACAGATGCTAGCTTGGCCATGAGCGGCTCCCCGCACATGTAGGAAAACAACGGCCAACCAGGCAGGGGACAACTTGGAGGGCCACAGCAACTGCTGCTGGGAGGAGAGGCCCATTTCAAAGATGAAGAAACTGAGGCCTCAAGAGGTAAGAGAATCTAAGGACTAGGGAAAGATACAGGTGAGCAGGGATACAGAGGGGTGATTCTGACCTGAGAGAGAGCTAGCTGGAGATGAGGGTAGCCCCCAAAGGAGAATGAGGACCTCCAGAAACCAGGGAGGTGAGGAAGCCTCACGACACAAGACTGTGGGGACAGGGCCAGGAGGCAGGACCTGGGTCTCAGCCTCGACTCTGACTGCCTCGCTTCCTCTGCTCCTCGACACCAGAGTTTATTAGTCTGAAATGGAGGAAGGAATCCCTGCCCAGTCCACTCAAAGCAGAAGGGTAATTGCCAATGGATGAAGAACGGAGAATGACGGAGAAGGTGGAGATCTCAGTTGCTTAACTAGTTTATTGTGAGTGCAGCTATCACTACGGAACTGTGAACTTAAAATGATTAAGATGAGAAATTTTACATGCACGTTTTATCACAAAATCTGCTAGGGGAAAAAGAGAACTCCTAAAATCTGGAGGAGTCGAACACGAGCCAAGGAATTTCTGCTAGATACTATGGAGGTGGAGAAAACGCAAAAGGCATCACAGGGGCTACCTCCCAGCATCCTCGAAAATGCACAGGATTGGTAAGATAAAGATGAGAAGAGGGTGTGACAGTCCTGTAAGACAGAGTTCCCAGAGATGCCCCAGTGACAGTGAAGACACTTCCAACAGGGTTTCCATCCTGCCCTGACACTGGCGTGGATCTGGGCAGAACCACAAGATGTATCACAGCGCAACTCCAGCAGTCTGATGCGGAAGGTCACCTGGGGCTGCTGGACCACAGTCTGCTGCTCTGCAAAGCCTCGACACTTGGTGCGAGAGAATTGTCTGTAATCTGTCAATCATGTTTTAAATAAAGGCTGATTGGCCAGGCAGGAAGTATAGGCAAGAAAACCAGACAGGAAGTAGAAATGATGCAATGAGAACAGGAGAATTCTGGGAAGGAGGAAGTCGATTCCTCCCAGTCCTGTGCAGATCACTGAGGAAGCAGGATGTGACCTGCCAGCTGAAAAAGGTACCGAGCTATATGGCATAAATAGATCAGAATAATGGGTTAATATAAGCAGCAAGAGCTAATAAGTAGCCTGACATAATGGGCCAACCAGCTTTATAACTTACAGAAATCTCTGTGTGATTTTCTTTGGGGCTTGCCGGCTGGAAATGGGTGGGACAGAAAACCCCAACAAGCAGGCTCCTTCATGTTACAGACACTGAACCTTCCTTTCAACTAAAAACCCAAGGTTATACCATGAAAGACCTAAATAATAGCGGCCAAAAAAAACCACCGTGGAAGCAGCCTCTGATATCATTTCAGAGCATAACCCTAACACAAAGCACAGGTCCCCTTATTCTAAATAAATATGTGAACCCAATATGGAAAAACAGAAATGGGAAAAGGGAAAAAAGAAAAGGTAAACAGATATCAACAACCAACATGAAGTATATATTCCATTCAAGACTCAGAGAAGACAAACAGAGAACATGGACTGCTCACAGGAAGCAAGAGTGTATTTTAGACATACTTTCCTTTGTACAGACAATAAAACTGCAAGCAACAGCAAAGGAAGTAAGCACACAAGGCAGCAAGGAGATGGAGCCCAGTGGAAAGCAGGTTGAAGGCCGGTAATAGTGGAAGTGTCCAGGCAGAGAAGCTGGCGGGTTCGTGATGTAAATAAAGGAGCAGGGTCCTAGCTGCTGTTGTATTGGTATGAAAAGACACTTGACCAGGACAGCTTATAGAAGAAAGCATTTAAGTGGGGGTTCACTTCCAGCTTCAGAGGGATCCTCCATGATCACCATGGCATGGAGCAAAGTGGCAGGCAGGAGGCACCACCCAGTGGCACATCTCCCCCAACATGGTCACACTGTCTCAGGCAAGACCACACCTCCCAATCCTTCCTAAACATCCCACCAACTGGGAACCAAGCATTTGAATATATGAGCCTGTCCTAATTGAGGTTACCATGGCTACGCTGAAACATTATTACCAAAGTGACACTTGGGGAGGAAAGGATCTGTTTGGCTTATATTTTCATATTGCAGTCCCTCATTGAAGGAAGTCAGGAGCCCTCCCACACTGATCACTAAGTAAAAAATGCCCTCCAGGCTTCCCTACAGCCCAGTCTTACGGAAGCATTTTCTCAATTGAGGCTCTCTCCTCTCCAATGATTCTAGTTTGTGCCAAACTAACATAAAACTAGCCAGCACAGAATCTATGGTACTATCCTCACTCAAACTACCACAAAAAAAAAAAAATTAGGGAAAGAAGACACAGACACCAAGAAAAAAAGTTATTGCATTGACTTACAGGCTGTGGTCCAGCTAGTGCAACAATGAATGTCTACAAACAGAAAGTCAAAAAATCTAGTAGTTGTTCAGTCTTTGAGGCTCAGTGTCTCAGCTGGTCTTTAGTATGTGCCAGAATCCTGAAGAAGTACTCTCTAAAACCAGTGAAAGAATGGACTTCCAGCAAGAGTTACGGCAAGCAGGCAAAAATCAAGATTCCTTCACCAGAAGGTATAGTCCAGATTTAAGGTGGATCTTCCCACCTCAAAAGATTAAAAGTGGGTCTTTCCACTTGAAATGGTTTAACTATGAGATTCCTAGACAAGTTCACAGCTGTTAATCCCAGATGCAGTCTAGCTGCTCACAACAATCCTGCCTCAGAACCTGGGATTCGGCAATCTTTGCTGACCTGCCTAAGTACCCAGCAAGCACACGGTGCACATACAAACATGCAGGCAATATACCCATGCATAAAATAAAAGAAATAAATCTAAAACAACAAACAAAAATACTAAGCAATACCTACTATAAGATGAAAGGCCAGCTACATTGTGCTTAAGGGCCAAAACAGATAATCCACAAATGTTTCTGTCAGCAAAGCAGCCATTCACATGATAAGGGACAATACACTACTACTTATTATAACAAATACTGCTTTTTTTTGAGACAGGGTGTAATGCAATTCAGGCTAGGCTAGCCTCAAATTTGCTATTTAGCAAATGGTAGCTAACTGATACTCCTGCCTGTACCTTCTGAGTGCTGGAGCTACAAACACACAATCACATACAGAAAATTCCATATTCTGAAACAGATTCTCAGACTTTTGAGTGCTGTGGGATAATGCTCTTGTATATTGTAAAGATTTGTTATTGATTTAATAAAACACTGATTGGCCAGTAGCCAGGTAGGAAGTATAGGTGGGGTGACCAGACTAGAAGAATTCTGGGAAGAGAAAAGGCACAGACACAGTTGCAAGCCAGACACAGAAGAAGCAAGATGGGAATTCCTTACTGAGAAAAGGTATCAAGCCGCATGCCTAAAAATAGATAAGAATTACAGGTTGATTTAAGATGTAAGAGCTGGTTAGTAATGAGCATGAGCAATAGATCTAACAGGTTGTAATTACTATGAAGCCTCTGTGTGGTTATTTTAAAGGCAGCTGCAAGGTCAGGCAGGACAGAAACTCCCATATACACTTGAGTTTTTGAAAACTTATGAAAATAAAAAACTATTTCAGCCAGTCAAATGTGGTAGAGTGCACAGTGTAATCAGCTCCTACAGAAAGTTGGGAGGTGCAGACAGCAGAATCCCTGGAAACCAACCTGGCACATGCAGTAAAAAAAAAAAAAAATCTCAAAGTGTGGGAAGACCCACATCTGAGGCTGACCTCTGACCTCCACATGCTCACACCTGCATCCACATAAATGCATATATGCACACATGTCACATGTGCATGCACACACCCACTTTAAAAAATGAATTTTTTAAAAATGAATCAAAATCTCAAAGGTAGAATAATTATGTAAAAAAGAATTAAGGAAACTCCAAGAGCAAGCAAGAAGTGCATTATATAAATCACCAAAACTGAAGGTAAAAGCTAGTCTGTACACATGTGCAATAATTCTGTGTCAATTTAAATGAAACCATGCAGCAGGAAATAATCAGAAAAAAAACAGAACTGGAAGAGGAGGAGGAGGAGGAGGAGGAAGAGGAGGAGAAGGAGGAGAAAGAAAGAAAGAAGGAAAGACCTACATTAACAGGTTAAAGGGATCCACAATAAAGTGTAGCAGACATGTGTGATCCTGCTAAATCACCTCATAATAAAATATAAAGAGCAAAAGGTAAAAATAAAAAGAAACATTACTGGCAAACATTAACAGACTCTTAATTTCATGAATTAATTAATAAAAACTGTATGATTACGGTCCTACAGGAAATCTGAAAAATATAATTAATCATGAATGATGGGGATATGGGTATATAGTAAGCAATTAAGCCTACAAATAAGAATTATTTCTTTTGCAAGCAAATAAAACATTTATACAAATTAATACTGATTTAATACATATCCAAAACTCTCAGTAATTTACAAAAGCAGAATCATGACAGGCAAAATTTTCTCACAATAGAATAAAAATAAACACAAAAATCATGCCAAGTCAGGTGGGGTGGAGGCTGGGGCAGGAGGACTGCTGTGAGTTTGAGCCCAGCTTGGGCATCATAGCAAGACCCTGTCTTAAAAGAACAAGCAAAACATGCCGAGCAGTGTTAGTGCATGCCTTTAATTCCAGGACCCTAGGAGACAGAGGCAGGCCTGTGAACTCTGTGAGTTTGAGGCCAGGCTGGTCTACAGACTGAGTTCCAAGAAAGCCAAGGATACACAGAGAAACCCTGTCTCAAAACAAAAAAGAACAAACAAAATAAAATAAAAATTATGACATTTAAAAATTATACTTTTAAATAATTTTCATGCTAAAGATGGTATCAAAATCAAAATGATCAAATTCTTAAGAGGAAAGCTAGTATAGTTTTAAAATACGGCTTATGGATGTCACGAAGCATGTGCTAAGAAGAGAAGCATTTTTATTACCAATTAGAAAAAAATCAGAGGTAGCTAGAGGGATGGCTCAGCTCTTCTGCTCTCCCCGAGGACCCGAGTTCAGTTCCCAGCACCCACAATGGATGGTTCACAACCACCTGCAACATCAGCTTCAGGGGAATCTAGAACCTTCTGCTGACTGTGGGCACTACACTCATGTGCACATACCCACACACAGGCACACAGATAACTAATAATAAATATTTTAAAATACAAAATAAACAGCTGAGCATTCAAAAACTTTAAAATCTAGAGGAAAAAGAAAGGTGAATTTATGTAATACAAAAGTATAATAGTTTGAGATATTTCAAGTGGTGAGAACTAACAGATAACTTTAAAAATTTAGGCTGTGAGTACAAAAATAGTAAAATGGCCCCTAGATACAAGTCATTCAAACAATAAATAAGACAGAAAGTATAACAGCTCCTTAAAAAATCAAGTTAGGAAATTAACTCTCACAGAGGGCTTTTCAAAAACAACTTAATATTCTGTCCTATGCCAATAGAGTTCAAACTCTGATGAAATAAGTATGCCCCTACGAGATATAAATGATCAAAACTGTCTTGAGAGGAACAGAGCCCAAAAAGTCATTGGAGGAAAAATTACACTAGGAAATGTCTCCCAAAATTCAATAAGAGAGAGTTTTTGTATAAATTACTATTTTAATCTTTCAAAAGCTAGACAATTCCTGTGCCATGTACATCACCCAGGCCAGGCCTAGAAATAAAAATTTGGCACACACACTTAAACTCTTGTTTCCTATGCTCTCACAAAACAACCCATTGTTTACACATGGCAAGGCCTCAGGACCCTTCAACACAGAGCAGAGAGCTGTTACCTGACCTCAACTGTTTTAAGCCCCCAGCTCCAGACCTTTGGAAATGACAGAAAGTGTTCTGACTGATAGCTTATGACAGTAGCACATAACTGATTAACAAGATGACAAAAACGGTATACTAAAAATAAAACCACAGGGCAATCTCACTAATGAACAGACACGAAACACCGTAAGATGGACCCACAATGTATTAAAAGAATGAACCACCCTGAACAAGATGGGTTCCTTCCAGGATAGTTTAATACACAGAAACCTATTAATATAATTCATCACATCAGCAGATCAAAGGCAGAAAAAAACCATACGGCCGTCTGGGTACATAATGAAAAGGTGCTGGTTAAAAATTCATCATCCCTCCCCTCTTATTGCTAAGTAGCTCTGCAGTGGGGGAGGGGCAAGTCACACTGTTGCAAGGAGAAATTTTCAAATATAGAAAAGTGAAAATAGCTCCTATAGCACAGCCCACACCTTTAGACTGGTAAAATTCTACATGTAAAGAACTCTTGGCAACTCAGAATGACACTTACTTAGTGATACATATTTCTGAAACCCAAATCAAATGTCATGCTTGACCAGAAAGTACTATAATTTTTCTCACCAAAGTAACAGTAAGACTGTACTCTTGCTATTTTTCTAAGTCTCCTAGGTCTAGTTGATGGATCGGTTAGATGGAGGTGGTGGGGAAGCTGAATGGTATTTACATATGTCAGAGACAATCTGGGACACACTGAAACTAAAAAATAACACAAGGCATCCTCTACGCCAAGATAGAAAACCAAGAGTGCTGGGTGTGGTGGAACAGGCCTGTGATCCCACATCCCTGCGAGAGTTAAGGCAAAAGGATGGTAAGGTCTGACCAGTAGAATGAGTCACCCACCCCGGGTCAAAATAAAAGGTAAAAGAGGACTAGGGAAATGGCTCTGTGATAGAGCACTTTTCCAAAATGAAAAGTTCCTAGTTGCAATGCTCCATACAGGAAGAAAAAAGAAAAAACTTACTACACATTCAAATTTGGTAGGATACATTTATTGTATGTAAAAAATTCTCCCACTCACAATTGAAGCAAAAATACCAAATGTCTAGAGAGAACATATCATAATAAACGTTCAAAAATGAGATGAAAAACTCTAAAACTGGTGAGTCATATGCAGGCATGTGAATGAGGACAAAGAGCCATGTTACCTGGACAAAAACAACGCAACATAGTAACAATTCCCCTCTATAGCCACAGACCACAAATTGCTGTATAAATTTAATACAAATAGTGTCACAAACACAAAACCAAGTTCAGGGTCTCTTCCTCCAAGAACTTGCATTTCCCAGGGTTCATTTCCCCTGCCACAGCCTTGGCACCCATTTAAGGGCACAGAACATCCAACCGCTCAAGCCAGGAGGCTCCGAGCAGAGTCCCGCACTGACTCAGCACCTCAGCTTCCCTCAAGGACCAGCAGCACCGTGGGCACAAACACCAACTGGATGGTGAGCAAGGGATACACTCAAAAGGGCATCATCATCCAAAGACAAAATACCAGCACAAACGTGGGAAAAAGACTCATTGAGTGAATTCTGGTAAACGAAACAAGATTTAAAATGTCCTACTGAAAAAAATTAGTATTTGTATAAATAACATTGCAAAAAACATGAAATAGGGGGTCACTTTGGAAAGTTGGAGAAACATGGGATTACTGGTCCTTTTGTGCATAAACTGTTTTCTTCATTGAATCCTTCTTTTTTCTTTTCTTTTTTTTTTTTTTTTGTAACAAAATCAAGACTTTCTTTCAAGCAGGGTGTCACACTGTAGCACATGCCGACCTGGAACTCACGATGTTGGCCACACTACTTCTGCCTCAGCCTCACAAATGCTAGGATTACAAGCGTGCCCTCCCACACCCAGCAAGAAGGTATTTTTAAAGAGAATTCTGTTTCTTTTCCAAGTCAACAGAGGTTCCCAAACATCCTCCAATAAAAGCCATAAAAGAGGCAGGACGTCTAGAAACGGTCCACCTTTGACCTAGTAATCCCTCTCTGGAAATAAAGGAGAAGATTTTAAGCTAGCAATCTGTTTGCTATATGGAAGATACAATTTTATGGAAATGAGAACTGGGGACTAATCTAAAGCTCCAACAATACAGCATGATTAGATGCATTAGATCGGCCCTCTTCTACAAACAGTGCCTCTTCCTGAAAATCAGTAAGGCAATGCAGAAGCAAAATTCTAATATATTATGACTTAGATAATAAGAAATATGCTTAGAAATACCTAGAAGAAAATGTCCTGATGTTTTCACAGTGAATATGAGGGAGGGGGATTTATTTAGGACCATCTTTTTATTTCTCTGCTTTCTGATTCTGGTGGATTTGTTGGGTTATGTAAATATTTGACTTGTCTCTTTTACTATATTAACCATCTTAACATGACAGTTCACTAGGGTTAAGTTTATTCCCACTTCTGTGTAACTAACTCAGGGGTTCTCCAAATGGAAACCTCTGCACCCACGAACCAACTCCCCCTTCCTTTCCTCCAGCTTCTGGCACACGTTTTCCTTGGCATTTCTGAGTCTGACTCTAAACACTCACATAAGTGGACCCTATAGAAGGCTGTCTTTTCTGACCTCAAGCTTCAATCACATCGCTGTGTGGTAAGATCTCCCTTTGAAGGCTGAATAATACTCTGTTGTGCAGATACGCTATATAGCTTCTCTTCTGCTTTAAATTCTTTGGGCTGTGTATGCACGGTGGACGGCTGCACTGCAGGCACTGTAGCATGAGTTTGTTTTCATTTATATGAGAACTCATGACATCTACGTGGACAGTCAGGCTCCAGTTTCTCCAGATTCTTGCCGACACTTCTTCATACAGTCTCTCCCCCCCCCCCCCCCCGCCCGCCATGTCTCCCTCTTAAGTGGGTTTGAACTGCATCTCCCCAGACTGGTGCCACTGAGCAGTATGTCAACATGCCACATGCTTGTTGCCAACTCTGTCTCTTCTGTTGGGATGTCTCCACTTGAATCCTTTCCCAGTTGGCAGCCGAGTTATTTTGTTGTTGCTGCTGACTTTTGATCACCTTTCATGGTTTGACTGTTATAGGATTTCCGCCTCCCACTCCTCCTTTTCCATTTTCTAGAGTTTTCAGACAGGGTTTCATGTAGCCCAGGCTGGTCTTCAAAGCAATCCTCTGCCTGCACCCAAGTGCCGGGGTTACGTTCGTGCCACCAGAATCAGCTACGCTACTGTCGCTGCCGCACCATCTACAGCTCGAATACTGACTGCGTGTCAAGTGGGCATGATTGGCAGATCTCTCCTGCCCTCCCACAGCTTGCTGTTTCTCTATAAATTCCTAATGCAAAGACGTCTAAGCAGATGCAAAAAAGAGAAAAAAAAAACCAAAATTTAAGACAAAAAATATGATTTTTTTAAGTTAAACATTTTACTTAGCCACCACCAGTGCTAAGTAACAAAAAGTGTTGTAAAAAAAAAATAGCTGAAACGTAAGCAACAAAGCTATAGCTCTAAATCCAAAGAGCTAAAGAGGGGGAGGGGCATCTCTGTGACATGTGCCTAGAATCCAGGCACTCGGGGAACTATGCTGGGAGGAGTCTGAGTTTGAAGCTGGAGCAGCTACTTATGGAAACCCTAGCTCACAAAACAAAATCAGCAACAAATCTGAAGGGAGGACTGGCTATACCAAGCCTGAAGGTCTGAGTTCAACCCCCTGGACCCGAGTGGGGGAAGGAGAAAACTGATTCCCACAAGTTGTCCCGACACCACACTCGCACCATAGCAATGCACCCTCTCCTGCACACATGGGCACATAAATATAAAAATGTTAAAAAAAAAACCATTTAATGATTGGCAATACAGCTGAGTGATGTGTCAGATAAACAGCAGGAAGCAGAAGCCACTGGAGGGGAGGAGGGAGACACGGTGAAGCCAAGTCTGTCTTCATGCACATGATCCTCTATAGCTAACCTAGCACCAGCTTCTTGGACCAGGGGTCAAGAGATCCACAAAGGAGCAGCGACACGTATGAAGACTTGTCTCACTGTGCGAATATAACAATGAAAATGAGAGTCAGCCAAAATCTAGAGAGACACCGAATTGGGGTGCATCCTATGGTGGAGGTACAGCCCAGTTAGAAATGTTTGCATTCACAGATGATAGCTATCACAAGCCAGCATGCAAAATATAATCCCATTTGTGCAAAACTGTAATCATAAATACTTAAATATGTAGAAATGACTTGAATAACGTTCATCAAAATGTGAACAGTGGTTATCTCAGAATTCAGGTGATTTTTTTTAAAGAATAATCTTCCTACTTTTCAGGACTGTGTGAATGTTTTTGTAATGAATGTGTTATTTTTATAGTTAGAAAAAAATAAACCTATTTTCACTTAGGAAAAATCTAAAAATGCCAGGAATGAGGAAAGAACTCTGGAAAGACATTTCACACTTGGAGAGCAAACTGAAGCCTGCCTCATCCATGGAGGGAGCTAGAGACAGTGTCGTCAGAAAGTCCCAGGTTTGAATCTGGCCCTGATGCAAACTGGTTTGAGCTTAGGCAAGTCAACTAGCCATTGCATTCACTGGCTCATCGGTATGAAAATAAAGACGGTACTATGTTGCAGAAACACTTTGAGGATAAAAAACTAGTATTGAGGAAGTTCTCGATTAATCCTGTCTCTTCGCCCTTTGAGCTCATTGTTGAATGTTCCTGTAGTCACACCTGGCTCATATCAGGTGTTCAAATGTGTTGAACTGGATAGATGGAGGGATGGAGGGACGGAGGGATAGATGATGGATGATGGATGGATGGGTGGATGGATGGGTGGATGGATGGAAGGATGGATGGATGGATGGGTAGATGGGTGGGTAGATGGGTAGATGGATGGATGGATGGGTGGATGGATGGATGGATGGATGGGTGGGTGGGTGGGTGGATGGTTGAATGGATGGAGGGATGGGTGGGTGGATGGATGGATGGATGGGTGGGTGGATGGGTGGATGGATGGAGGGATGGATGGATGATGGATGGATGGATGGGTGGGTGGGTGGATGGGTGAATGGATGGATGGGTGGGTGGATGGATGGATGGGTGGGTGGGTGGATGGATGGATGGAGGGATGGGTGGGTGGATGGGTGGATGGATGGAGGGATGGGTGGGTGGATGGGTAGATGGATGGATGGATGGGTGGGTGGGTGGGTGGGTGGGTGGGTGGATGGATGGGTGGGTGGGTGGGTGGATGGATGGGTGGGTGGGTGGGTGGATGGATGGATGGAGGGATGGATGGATGGATGGATGATGGATGGATGGATGGATGGGTGGGTAGGTGGATGGATGGATGGATGGATGGATAGATGATGGAGGATGGATGGATGGATGGAGGATGGAAGGATGGAAGGGTGGGTGGGTGGATGGGTGGGTGGATGAATGGATGGATGGATGGGTGATGGATGGAGGGATGGATGGATGATGGATGGATGGATGGGTGGGTGGGTGGATGGGTGATGGATGGATGGAGGGATGGGTGGGTGCATGGGTGATGAATGGATGGATGGATGGGTGGGTGGGTGGATGGGTGATGGATGGATGGATGGGTGATGGATGGATGGATGGATGGAGGGATGGATGGATGGATGGATGATGGATAGATGGATGTGTGGGTGGGTGGATGGATGGATGGGTAGGATGGATGGAAGGATGGATGGATGGGTAGATGATGGATGGATGGATGGAAGAAAGGATGGATGGATGGATGATGGATGGATGGGTGGATGGATGGATGGTTGGGTGGGTGGGTGGATGGGTGAATAGACGGATGGATGGATGGGTGGGTGGGTGGATGACCAAATGAGCGAATGGCGAGACAGGACGACAAGTCTCTAAAGGATGGAGGAACTGGATGCATAGATGGGTGGTTCCGGAGATGGACTGAGACAGACAGATTGATTGGTGAGTAACTAGAATGGCTACCTGTATTCTTCCAAGATAGCTACATCAATCTATCTCCCATCCTACAAACTGAATGCCATGTTTGGGTTCCTCCTTGGTGTTAACAAGGGCACACCTCTGGAACCGCCTCCATCAATGTAGTGTCATGGTGAAGGGCGCTACAGGAGTATGGAGTCATAAAGGATGCTACCCCACCCATCTCCTCTTCCTCCTACACAGGGACAGAGTCCTTGTCCCTTCAGACCATCGTCTATGAAGCCGCATCAGTCATCTGAGTCTTCACACTCCTGGCAACAATGTGCACAGAAAAGCTTAAGATGACTTCAGCCCCAGCCTCCGTGTGATGAGACCACAGAGACAACCTGAGTCATTCCCAAATCCCCAGTCCACAGAGACCAGAAGTGGCCATTGCTGTGTTAAGTCACTAAGTTTTAGGGTGCCATCACACAGAGTGAAATACCCAATATAGGTTGAAAGGTGAGTGCGCGCCCAAGAGGCAGGACAGACGCAGCTGTGACTCTGCAGCTGGAGCCCTGCAAGTGGCTGCATCTGTATCAGGTATCCCGCCTTTCAGATGTTTGTTCTACAGCCTCCTGCCTCCCTCACTACTCAAGCCTCTCTCATCTCAACAGTTGTATGTCCAAACTCCAGGCTTTCTCTTCTAAAAAGAAACCTTGCTTCTCTAATTGCCTTCCTTTCCCTGAACAACTGAGCAGCACATACCTTCTGAGAACATCCAGTCAAAGCTCTCATTGTGCAGCATAAGAAACTGAGGCTCAAAGAAGGGCAACGATTCCCCCAGACTGGAGACCTAAAACCCATGGTTATTTCTCTTCCTACTGCCTGTGGGCTCCTGGCATCCCTAGGGTGGAGTCTTGACTCCACTTCTCACTGTCTGTCGCTGTCCCATGAGGAGCATGAGCAACACTGCCAAGCCTGGCTGGGACACAGCAGAGCTCTTGGCTGTGAGCATACCTTACATCTGTCTGGGTAGAAATTTGCATTCTGCAACCGGGAGGCCCCGGTTCCAAGTATGTCAAATGTAATTAATTAGACTAAACCTGCGACTGTTTTCAAATGCCGTATTAGTGGCTTTGTGCACACAGAACACACCCGCTGGCCCGCTGAGGCTCGTGAAGGTCTGGGGAATAAAAGCCAGGGAATCCTGAGCCTGAAGAGAATGGGGAGCCCAGCTTCCCCACACTACAGCCAAGGCGAAGGCCAGAGCTCAAGTCCAGCCCGGCCGACAGCTCCACACACTGTGTGTGCCACTGCACTTTCCCTGGCTGTATAACAGAACAAGAGCTCACAGCTCAGACAGGGTCTGGAATTCTGCGTCCACCAGAGCTTGAATCCAACTGAACTGCCACTGAAGCCACCTGTGCGACCTTGGTACCTCCCTTCATCTCCAACCTCACATTGAAAACCTAAGTAAATAGGGGCTGGGGCAGGGGGTGGCTGAATGGGTAAAAGTCCTACTGGACATGCATGAAGACCCAAGTTCAGATCCCCATCACCCAGGTAAAAGACAGGTACAGGGCATGCATCTGAAACCCCAATACTGGGGTTTCAGGATGGTGACAGGCAGACCCCAGGGAGTCTGCACACATATCCACATAGACACGCACACATATATACATGTGAATGTGTGTCCCTGAAAATACACATGGATGACTACTAAACGAGATGCCAGATGTTAACTGCTTACCCCAGTGCTAGGCATAGCCAATGTGCAGTGGCAAAAATACTTCAAGGAAGAAAAATAAATCCATTTTGCAAAAGTAGAGTAAGATAAATGAAGCCCTGCAACCTTTTGACAGAGATCCCAATTAGAAACAAAACCACCACTCAATTTCCAACACTTGGCTTCAACTTTCATAACACTCAGAGCCAGAATCCAGTGTAGAAAGTTAGCTACTGTGCTTCTGGCTCTCGTTCCCCGCCAGGACTCAGGACCAGGTGAGAGGCCTGGGCTAGAGGGCCTCCCACCAGCCTGCTTTGCCCATTGAAGCAGTGTATACTCTCAGTCTTCTAGAAGCTCTGCTTTCCCAGCAGTGATGGAACAAACCAGACTCAACAAAAGAATAGCTTCCAGTTCCAACCCCTGGGTGTCAAAGCCCAGAGCACCCCAGTACAGCTGGGTCTCCGTGCCCACATGGAACATGCCCACACAAAGACCCCACTTCCAGCTCGAAGACTATGCTTTGCCATACCTGGCAGAGAGAGAAACTAGAAAACAGTGAAGATGGGGGTAGGGAACAGGCATCTTCTAGACTGGTTTCTGCTGTTCTACAGTTTTTACTTTCTTTCAAAATTCTTGGCAAAGGTTTAGAAGCCTTGGTAAGCAGAATGGGACATTCTTTAACTCTTCCCTCTAAATTACCAATCTATTTCTTGCTGTGGGATAATGCTCTTGTACCTGTAAAGATTTGTCATTCATATTGGTTTAATAAAATGATGATTGGACAGATTCAATGCAATGTCCATCAAAATCCCAGCAAAATTCTTCAAAGATCTCAAAAGCACAGTACTCAACTTCATATGGAAAAGCAAAAAACCCAGGATAGCCAAAACAATCCTGTACAATAAAAGAACTTCTGGAGGCATCACAATCCCTGACTTCAAACTCTACTACAGAGCTACAGTACTGAAAACAGCCTAGTATTGGAATAAAAACAGAGAGGACAACCAATGGAACTGAGTAGAAAACCTGGATATCATTCCACACATCTTCAAACACCTGATTTTTAACAAAGAAGCAAAAAATATCAAATAAAAAAAAGAAAGCATATTTAACAAGTGGTGCTGGCATAAATGGATATCAACATGTAGAAAAATGAAAATAAACCCATATCTATCACCATGAACAAAACTCAAGTCCAAAAGGATCAAAGACCTCAACTTAAAACCAGCCACACTGAACCTTATAGAAGAGAAAGTGGGAAGTACACTTGAACACATTGGCACAGAGAACCACTTCCTAAATGGAACCCCAGCAGCACAGACACTGAGAGGAAACAATTAATAAATGGGACCTCCTGAAACTGAGAAGCTTCTGTAAAGTAAAGGACATGGTCAACAAGACAAAGCAACAGCCTACAGAATGGGAAAAGATCTTCACTAACCCCACATCAGACAGAGATCTAATCTCCAAAATATATAAAGAACTCAAGAAATTGGACACCAAAAGAACACATAATCCAATGAAAGAAATGGAGTACAGACCTAAACAGAGAACTCTCAACAGAGGAATCTAAAATGGCTGAAAGACACTTAAGGAAATATTCAACATTCTTAGACATCAGAGAAATGCAAATCAAAACTCTGAGATTCCATCTTACACCTGTAAGAATGGCCAAGATCAAAAACACTCATAGCAACTTATGCTGGAGAGGTTGTGGGGGGAAAGGGAACACTTCTGCATTGCCGGTGGGAATGCAAGCTGGTACAACCCCTTTGTATGTCAGTGTGGCGATTTCTCAGAAAATTAGGAAACAACCTTCCTCAAGACCCAGTAATACCATTTTTGGGTATATATCCAAAGGATGCTCAATTGTGCCACAAGGACATGTGCTCACCTATGTTCATAGCAACATTGTCATAGCCAGAACCTGGAAACAACCTAAATGCCCCTTGACCAAAGAATGGATAAGGAAAATGTGGTACATTTCCAAGATGGAGTACTACACAGCAGAAAAAATAATGGCATCTTGAATTTTGCAGGAAAATAGATGGAACTAGAAAACATTATTTTGAGTGAGGTAACCCAGACACAGAAAGACAATTATCACATGTACTTACTCATAGGTGGTTTTTAAACATAAAGCAAAGAAAGCCATCCTACAAACCACAATCCCAGAGAACTTAGACAACAATGAGGACACTAAGAGATCTAAACTACATGGGAAGTAGAAAGTAGAAAAAGACAAGATCGCCTGAGTAAATTGGGAGCATGGGGACCTCGGGGGAGGGTTGAAGGGGAGAGACAGGGAGGGGAGCAGAGAAAAATGTAGAGCTCAATAAGTATCAATAAAAATTAATTAAAAAAAATGATGATTGGCCAGTAGTCAGGCAGGGTCACCAGACTAGAAGAATTCTGGGAAGAGAAAAGGCAGAGACACAGTTGTCAGTCAGACACAGAGGAAGCAAGATAAGAATGCCTTACTGAGAAAAGGTACCAACCACATGGCAAGATAAGAATTATGGGTTGATTGAAGTTTTAAGAGCTAGTTAGTAATAAGCCTGAGCTAAGCAATCAAACAGTTTGTAATTAGTATAGGTCTATGTGTGTTTCGTTGGGGGCTGAATGGTTGCAGGACTAGGCAGGACAGAAACTTCTGTCTATAATTTCTTGCTTTCTGTAAGCACAGCACTCTGCAAAGTTCCCATGGCCTGATCTGTTTTCCACTCAGTTATACCCCTACATCCCCACCCACATCATCTTTAGTCTCCACCAGGACTGGAGTCCTGAATGCAGTCCAGAAAGCTGCTATATGACAACCCCTAGGTAAAGCTTGTTCTCATTCTCTCAGGTTTTACTTCTCAAGCCCAGAGGGAGTGGAAATAGGTGACTTGAGGCAACACTAACCAGTAGAAATATAATCTGAGCCACAGGGTTATAGGATCCTAGCAGCCATGTTACTTTTGAAAGAAAGAAAGAAAGAAAGAAAGAAAGAAAGAAAGAAAGAAAGAAAGAAAGAAAGAAAGAAAGAAGCTGAAGGCAGGGAGGGGGCTCACCCAGTAAAGTGCTTGCTATACAAGGTCTTAAGTTTACCTCCCAGCACCTACAAAAAAAGTCAAGTGTGGAGGTATCAACCTGTAATCCCAGTACTAGAAGATGGATCCAGAAGATCCTCAGGCTCACTGCCTAGACAGCCTAGCCTAATTGGTGAGCTGCATGTCCCAAAGAAGAATCTCCTCTCAAATCACAAGATGGACAAGGCCTGCAGATACCTAGAGTTGATCTCTGATCTTTATGTGTATGTGTGTTTGTGTCTGTCTGCCTCTCTCCCTCCCTCCCTCCCTCCCTCCCTCCCTCCCTCCCTCCCTCCCTCCCTCCCTCTCTCCCCGCCTCACACACACACACACACACACACACACTTGCACAGGCACAAAAGTGCAGATATAAATAAGTGAACTGAAAGGAGAATGGAGAATTAACCTTAAGAGTATATCTTAATTAAACCAATGTAGAAAATTGTCTCAACCTGTCACCAATGTTACTCACTGTAAGTGACATCAGTCGGACTTTTTCTCACAAGTCTTTAAAACTCTGATGTGGATCTACTAGCCACATGTCAGTTGGAGATTTTTAGAATACACTAGATGGCAGGAGCTCAGACCATCATCGTGAGCTGTCCTGGTACATCCTCAGAAAGGAGGCCAGATACACAGCAAACTCCACCTAACACTAATGGCACCCAAGGAAGTTTCCCTCCCTCGGGCCTCATTCCAAATCAGTTTCAGTTTTGTTCTGAATCGCTTTCACTCTCTGTTTTCCCAGCATCTACTGGAAGAAATCCCACATAAACACACTTAAAGTTTGATAGTTAGTTCTCCCAGTTGATGAAATTCAAAGAAAAAAATCCGCACTATGCAACTATGTCTTCATTTCTTCTCTCTGGCCATTCTGAGAGTCCTGCTTACATCATGTTGGCTCACAGAACTCTGAGCTCAAAATAAAGCCAAACACAAATTCCTTGCAAAATGTATCCAACAAAAAATCCCCATCCGCACTTCTCCGGTTTTCTAGAAAAACACTGGGGCAGATGGGGATTTGTACACCAGGCTCAGAGATGAAAGATGTGTGGCCAGCTCCTCGGGCGAGAGCTGTCTCGAATAATAACATCCAGAACAGGATGAGCTGAAAGCCAGGGACTGGCCAAAGGCCCCCAGGCCTCTTACCCACAGGGGACCTGCCAGACTTCACTCCTCCCTGGCCTTGTCCACTCACTTCACAGTGATGCTCCTGTGTGTCCACAGCCCACAGGGAGCCTGGCATCACCTGACTCCACTGATTCTCTCTAGCTCATATGAGGCTCCATTCTGTTTTGTCAACCAAAATATTTATATCATTTTTCTGTCAACTCAGTTCCATCCTCACCTCATTCTCTCTCCATCCCTGGTTAAGAGCACTCCTCCACATCCTTGTAGCTCTCAAGCACTTTGGACTCTCAGATGCTAAGAGGCACACCCAAGCCCACGCCTTTAATCCCAGCAGACTCGGGAGACAGAGGCAGGCGGTTCTTTGTAAATTTGAGGCCAGCCTGGTCTACACAGTGAGTTCCAGGACAGGCAGGAATACACAGTGAAACCCCTGTTTCAAAAAACTTTTAAAAAAATCATTTCAAGAATGTCATCTTAGTTCCTTCTTGTAAAGTATTCTTACCAGCCCATTTCCCAGATGTAGAAATTAAAACACAGAAAGTATAAGGCATCCTCTGTCTCGGTATATAAACAAAAATGTCACACCACATTCCAGATATTCAGGGCCTGCCATTCCCCTGTAATCTGTACTGTATCAGTGAGGGAGGGGCACCCTCTCCAACCATAATCATGCCCCCCCAGCACCCTCCCTTTGAAATCTGATCAGTCTTTTGGTCTGGGCTGAGAAGCGGGCCATCCAGCCCAGCTCTGATGACAGCCCCAAGGGTGTCTAATTATAACAAGGAATGGAGGAGTCAGAATTCTCTGGCTATTTCTCAAGACCAAATTAGCTTTAATTCCCTTTAACACAGGGTATGTGCAGATTGCAGGAAAAGCGCTCATTGTGGAGTGAAGAAATCTGAGATTTTGAATCCTACTTCTGCTTTCTTGCTGAGTTTAGGGACAAGTCACTCCACCTTCCTTCCCCAGCCTCCATTCCACTGTATGTGTGTGTGTGGGGGGGGGGGACAAACATGATTAGATCAGGAAAGACAAACTGGCTCATGGCTCATGCTAAACTCAAGTGACTGAGAAGCACACTAAGTCGAGTCAAGGGGACGGAAGAAGGCCATGATTGATTAGTAATGTCTGCCACAGGCATGAAAGGGAAGCAGCAGAATGTGTGTTACCTCTTCCTCTTTACCTTGCCTGGATTAGGAAGCAGAAAAGCAGACCGTGGTGATAAAAACCCTCTTGTCTATTACAAAGGTTTTCCTCACATCTCCCAACCCTGAGCATCGCCACCATCAATACTGTCATCCCTACATTACAGATAAGGAAAACAACTGGCAAAGAAATAAAGAGCTCTGGTTAAGATCCCCAAATGATCCAGTGGTGCAGCAGAGTAGGGACTAAGCCTTGCCCCTCCAGCTCTGTCTGTCCAATCAGTCCTTGGAAACGCCACACTGGTGTTCTGCAACGGGGAAGACAGCTCATCTCTGTAGCTACAGAGAAGGAAACACCATAGGTTGTTGGCACCGTCATAGCAAAAAGATGGCAACCTGCCCAAAGACATAGCAAGAAGGGATCTGAGGTCAGAATTCCAGAGACTTATCTAGGAAAACACTATCCTCTCTGCACGGATGCCAAGCCCAGCCAAAGCAAGGGACAACAGAGGAATTTGGGTCACAACATACCCTACCAGGAGCTAGACAACTCATTTGTGAGAAGCACTTGGATGCACCTCCTTAACTCAGAAACAGGAAGATACACACGCTGAGGAGATGGCTCGGTGGGTCAAGTGCTTGGTGCACACAAAGGAGTGCCTGAGCTCACATCCCCAGGACCCACGTAACTCCACACACTGGAGTTATTATATGCCTGTAATGCCACCTGCTTCTCAAGAAACAAGATGGAAGAGCAACATGGGCCTGCATACGCACATGCGCACACATTCACACACATGAAATACAGAAGTAGAAGTGAACTTGAAGACACGTGACCAACCTTAAACTGAGACTCCCATCCCCTTGCTGAACTGGGGCACGAACTTTCAAAATGATAAAAGTTTCATATAAAACAGAAAGAAATTAAGCAAACAAACAATAATCTCAGCTTTCCCTCATTAATTTTAGTTGAAGTTTGGCATCTGCAACACAGAACTGAACCCAAGATGAGGCTGGCTGGGTATCAAATCACACAGCCAGTTGGAGTCTTAGGGCCCTTGTGTCCAATGTTCAGCAAGTAGCTGGGACTCTCTTCTCAAGCAAACACATGCACGGCTGGAGAAGCACTTCCAGGAGGTGCTGGCTGTTCCCCATTCAAAGTCTCTGCATCTCCACCAGGTAGAGGGTGATTCCTGCTGGCTTCCAACCCAGGCTAAAGAAATATTGAATCCTGAGGCTGGGTTGGTAAGGTATTTGCTAAGTACACATAACCTGAGTTCAACCCCAGAGCACAAGTTGTTTTAAAAAAAAAAAAAAAAACAAAAAAAACAAAAAAACAGCCAAATGTGATGGCACATGCCTGTAAACCCAGGAAAGATCCTTGGAGTTTGCAGCCCAGCCAAATTAGCCGAATGGAAGGGTTCCACATTTAGTGAGAGACCCTATCTCCAAAAAAGTAAATAAATACAATGGAGAACAACTAAGAATAGCAATGCCAACCTGACTCTACACACACGGAGAAATACTATAGGACTGGGGAGCTGCCCTAGTGGGTAGAAAGCTCACTGTGCTAGCACGAAGTCCCAAGTTCAATCAGAAATCCATGTCTAAGCTAGGAACAGCAGCTTACACTTGGAACCTCCAGGGGATAGGGCGTTAGAGGCAGGAGAATCCTGGGGTCGGGATGAACTGTGAGCTCCAGGTTCAAGGAGAAACCCTAACTCAAAAAAGAAGGCAGACAGTTCTGGGAGAAGAGACCTGAAGCGGACCTCTGGCCTCCACATAGACACAGGTCAGCACATCTGTACACACACACACACACACACACACACACTCACACACACACACAAATGGGGGGGAGCAGTAATGTGGTCAAAAGTATTTTTAAAATTTCCAAGACACATAAAGTCAAAGTAAGCTCACTCCCTACCCTGCTGAGGATTCCGTTTGACTGTTTCGATTCAGAGCCAATTGTAAGAGAACACTGTCCATGGCTCCCTACGAAGACACCAGTTTGAACCAAAAAGCCAAAACCAAATTGGTCATCCACTCCTCACTGCACTCAATTCCAGCTGAGCTACTTCCAAAAGCCAAATTAAGTCATCAAATATTTACTGAGCTTCTGCTCTGTGCCAGACCCCAAGATGAATAAGCCATGATCTCTAGCCTTAAGGAAGTCTCCAGCTGGCTGGAAAAACAGATGTGTAAATGGCCAGCTCAGGCTTGAATCCAGAGTTGAGGGAGCACGAGGAGAGAAACTTAACTCCAGCTGCTGAAGAGGAACCCTTCCAAGGGTCTCAGCTGCTCTGGCACAGAAAGGAAGGCAGAAACTCCAGACAGGCCGAGGTGTAATCACACATCTTTAAAGACTAAGCCACTGGCTTTGAAAGGACCTGACCAGGAAGCACTCAGTATCCCTGAACAGAGTGCAGAGAACACTGATAAAAAGCCTCACCTCTGCCAAAGGTGCGTGCGTGTGTGCGTGTGTGTGTGTGTGTGTGTGTGTGTGAGAGAGAGAGAGAGAGAGAGAGAGAGAGAGAGAGAGAGAGAGAGAACATACTACCCACCTATTAGACCCACTGCCCCTTGATCAAGTGTCAAGTAGCATACACTGGCTGTCCTCTAAGGAGCCCACACGGCCTGGTGTTCTCAGCTGCTCCATCTCATCAGGAAGTCCCCTTCAAGGTCAGGGTAACTATCCACCCCCTTCTCCACATGTAGAAGCTGTAGCCCCAAAACCAAAAGTGACTCCCACGGTGACACAAAGCTCACCGTACACCAGGAGGCTGGATATCAGACTCTGGTCCTAGCTCCCATGTTTTCATCAGAAGCTTTCTGAACATCTGAGGTAGCACCTTGCCTGAAGTAACTTTCTGATGGCCTCACATTTTCACTTAAGAAATGAATTTCTTTGACACCCCCTTAGCTCTTCCCTCTCTTCACACTCTACCCCCTCATATCTCTTTCAGACAACATTTTATTTAAACCCCAACTCCAGTGACTGTCCTCTTCATGCAGGGCTCAGCTTCACCACACATGCACACACACGTACACACATGCACACACACGCGCGCACACACACACACACACACACACACACACACATCTACATGGGCAGACACACCTGCACACGTGCCCGCCACATCCTACTACATTCCCAGCCACTGTCATTTTCAACTGGGAGCACAGAGGTGTGCACCACTCTGACGCGGACGAGCTGCATGGATGATGCACTTGCCTCAGAAGCTGAAATACTCAAATGAGTCTCAGGGAGGAAGTCCCACCAATGAAGCCACGGGAGTCGAAGGCTATTGCTAGCCTTCTGAGGCTAACCTGAACAACAACCAGAAAGAATGTGGGTCTGGCTGGCCCTGCGCTGTCCACCATGGTCACTGGCCACACATCAGTACTGTCAGTCAGAACTGGGAGTCACTACTGGAGGGGGTGCTCACATATTTCCAATACTCATGCTCCCTCCCTCAATGAGTACTGCCACATTAATTACTTTCTATATTGATGGTGGGTCAAAATGGTGGCGCTGTTCAAATTCAGGGTTAAAAACACATTTTACCAAATCAATGTCACCTGTTTCTTTGTAGTCTTTAATAGATTACTAAAGAATGAGAAATTACATATGTGGCTCCAACTTGTGGTTTGAATTCTATTTCTGTTAGACCACACTACTCTGACTTTAAACTACATGTTTAAAGAATGAGATGATGAGGGCAGAAATTCAGGAAATCGTACACACACACACACACCAAAAGCAAAAAAAAACCCCACAAACTTCCGGAGTGATTAAAGCATAAATATAGCCCCAATAGAGGCTACTCCAAAAAGACTTCTCTGGAAAACTTACAAGAAGTAGGAAATGAAAGCAACCCTGACAGCCACTGAGCCAGCAGACAGAGCTCCACACCACCCCCATCACCTCTCCAGCATGAGGACACAACCCCTGCCCAATGTCCCTCCAAGGCCAGCAAGCTGGGATCGTGCCTCCTGATGTACACAGCCAAGAATTCACAGGTGGCTGAAAAGCCATTTAACAGGGAAGAAAGCAGGTGGCCCAGGGCAGCTACGCTAAAGGGAGTCCATCTAGTTCAGCACTTTCGGATGGGATCCTCCTAGGACCAACGGCAGAAATGTACTTCCCGTCACGTGCAGACATCCTCACATGTACGTATGTTCCATGAGACGCTGCCTGTACATTGCATGAAGTTCCTCTATGTTCTGTCCCAGCATTCTCCTCTTTCTTCCCTTCTCTAACATGGACTGCTTTACCAAGGGACTCTACAGCTCACCCACAAACAATGATTCAAAGTCTAACTGAGATCTAGTCATTCAGGGGTATGCATGCCATTTGGCCACCGCACCTCTGTCTCTAGAATATGGGAGTCCAGATGTGGCCTCAGCAGCTTTCTCTACACTATGATGAAGCAGTTACAGCTAACTCCTTAAGAGTCAGAATCAGGAGCCGGGCAATGGTGGCACACACCTTTAATCCCAGCACTCGGGAGGCAGAGGCAGGCGACTCTGTGAGTTCAAGGCTAGCTTGGTCTACAAGAGCTAGTTCCAAGACAGGCTCCAAAGCAAGGCACCCCATCATGTAACTGGTCTGATGTGCTTGCCTCACAAGCCCAGCTCCCCAGGAAGGAGTGATTTGCCCAAGGCCACCATCAAGTCCTTGGCAGAGCTAGCCCTGAGTAGGCCCTGAGTAACCTACAAAGCCACTTCTCGGAACCACAGAGGAGACACAAACTGTCATGAAAGTCTACAGAGTGAAAGTACCGAGAATTCCCTGCACCCATGAAAAGCCAGCCTGTCTATACCCAGTCAAATGGACGAGAAAGTTCTCATCACCCACGAAGAAGAAGGATTCTGAGGTCAGTGGAGACAAGGGCTGAGGCAAAGGTAGGGAAGAAACTGTGTCTGACCTTGGGACCATTCACAACCGTTTCCAACGGTGCAAGCCACAGGCGTGTGTCTTCTAGACTCAGGTGACCAGCCATCTTTGTCGTTCTGTAAAAGCAAGCCTTGTGCAGAGCTCAAAGTATAAGGAAGCTGTTCTTCCTAGCTTGGTCCAAGTCAAACTATAAATCTAGTCCTTGAAATTTCAAACCTTATTAGAAAAAAAAAAGATCTCCTTAGGCAGAAAAGCAAAACATTAAGTAATAAGACTCTCCACTGTGAGAAGTATAAATTATCTTTCACCAAAATAACCCAAGCCATCATCAAATCACCACCCCACAAGTCCAATTTGCCAAATCTCTTGGCCAATATTATATGAGCATGATAAACGGTCATGAACTAATAAAAACAGCTCCTATATCCATTTCTGGCCATGCATCATCTGAGAGAGTAGAAGCAGAGAGATGAGGCCCAGGTCAGCTCACACCTCAGTGACACAGAGAGAAACAAAAGAAAGCTAACCCCACCCCCAAGAGGACCAGCATGCCCCTCTTTTTTTCCTAGTTCCTTCACAGTGAACATGATGAGAATGAGCAGTTCTGTAGGGGGAGGTCTACAGAGCAAATGCTTTGCAGTTCTGGCCATAAACCGTAACTATAGGCCACAAAACAAAATGTTCATCAGAGGACTGCAGGAATCTGAGTGGCTTGGCCCACTGCAGGCTGCACAAAGGGATGAGCAGAAAGATTCTCATTCCTTTGCACTAGAGATAACCTGTTATCTTCAGCCCGGACTTTCTCTCCGATGCCCTTACCATCCAACTATCCCAACTTCAGTCTCCCTCCAGCCCTGCTAAACTTGAGCCCATGACCTTATGAGGCTTCCAGAACTCCTGAGATTATATATTCCTTGACCGTAAAGACATTGTCCTAAATAATTCAATGGAAAAAATATTATTTTAACTATGCTACTTAACGAGGGTGAAAAAAAAACAACTCATTCCAAATGTCAGAATGTGGCCAGTCAGCCTTGAAGGATTTTGTGACAAAAATAAAAAATAAATTAAAATTAAAAAAATTAAAATGCAGTGGCGGCGATGGGACGGTCGAGACTGTGCCGCTGTTAAATTCACTTATTCCTGTCAGAGAATTAGGAGCCCTTCAGACGCCCATCACCATAAGACAAGGTTGACAAGGCATGGACTGGGGCTGCCAGGTCACCAAGACTCCATCCCCACCCCAGGTAACCCGCCCCAGCTCCCACTTCAAGTCCTACAAGATCTGCCAATTGTTACCAACATAAGCCTTTTGGACTGAAATTTTTTAACTTCTATTTATTTTCTCAAAAAAAAAAAAAATCTCAGCACATCCGATCAGACTGTAATTTAATTTATCACAAATTTCCCTCCGTCTCAGAGCAGAGATCTTATTTTTCAACCCAGTCAATATTGTCATTTGAATTTTTTTTCTTTTTTGTTTCACCTCCATTGATTCATCTTGAGGCCCAAATCTCCACATAAAATCCTGTTTGTAAAATGACTTCAAATTCCAAAGGCAAGCATCTCTGGTTTGGCTTTTGTGTGTATTCTCATTAGTTTTTCTTTCATAGAAAATAATAAATTTTGCTGCTAGAAATAGCTGAGTTGGTGTTTTAGCCTATTTCTTCAGTAAAGTGTTTTTCCCAGGGAAGATGGATACAAATCAGAATTTTCATCTCTTTGCCATTCTCTTTCATCTTTTTTTCTTGCTGGGTCAGTAAAATTTGTGGGTTTTTTTGTTATTGTTGTTACTCCCCAACACACACACACACACACACACACACACACACACACACACACTCCAAATGATCAAGGCTAATGAATTTCTTCTCCTTTGAAGGTAATAAAAATATGAAAAATACAAAACATTAATAAATTATCCAAATCCACATCACAAAGAAACCTGAAGCCAATACAAATTTTAAAATAATAACAATATTCTAGTTTGGAAAATGAATAAGATTAAGAAGGAGAAATTCTCTTAACAAGGATTTGTTTAATCCTTATCTTCATCAATTGAGTCACTTGCATGTCATAAAAAATGAGCTTCTGTGAATCCACTGTTAGTTTTTCATAATAATGTTAATTATGCATATCTTATTTTAATGGCGGCCTCTCCTACAAATCTGTGGGCTACTCAGTTCATACAATATATAAATTGACATTTTCCCCCACTGAATATTGCTCAAGAAAAGGTCCCTGACATTTTCTAGATAAAAAAACAAAACAAGAAATGCTTAGACCTTGCAGCAAACAAAATCAGGAAACAGCCGTAATTATTCCATCAAAGCAAAACACACACACACACACACACACACACACACACACACACACACACACACTAACAAAAACCAGAAAAAAGGCAGGCAGGATTTCACTCTAACTTTTCCAGTTTCTGTTTTTCTTAGACTCTTAGGAGTTAAAAGCAGTAAAATGTAAATGAAAAAAAAAATCAAGCTACAATTCTTGGGTGTGTCCAAAGCCAACATTTTAGGATCATTTTCTCTTCTAAATGCTTCTTTCTTGGAAATGGAAAAACTTTGAAGACTGACAAAAGGTAAAATCAGTCATTTTTGTCCACCGAACAAAACAAGCCACAAATACAATGAAACACAATTTCTAATTGCTTCAAAAAGCCAATTCTCCCTGCTTTTCCCAAACTGAACTATCTCCCTCCTTTCCCCATTCCAGGTAGTTTTTTTTCCCCCTCAAACTAAAATGACTTGGGATCCTAAACTGTCTTTGCTTTTAGGGAGTATTTCTGCTTTCTCCACTTCAAGAATTGAATTCATTCAAATTCCAGCTTAATTTTCATTTACATATTATCTGGATTTGGCTTCAAATAAAAATTGTCTCCATGTTCCTTCAAGGATCAAAGTGAAATTTTTCATTCCAAAAAAGATAGAAAAAAAGAATCTTTTCCCCCCTCCACCGCCTTGTAGAGGAAACTTTGAAAAAATAAGAAATAAAAAATATTTCTTTTCAATTTTAATTTTTTTATTATTTACAAAATAGTATCCTCTAGGTGGCGTCGTTTTAATGGGAAAAAAACTACCGTTTGAAGAAAAATTAGAAAAAAAATTGAGAGAAGGAAATATGGCCTTTAAAAAAAAAAAACATTGTTGCAAAGATGGGGGCCTGGAAGCTGGAAGGAAAGCTCTCCTGTGGTAGAAAGGGGGAGTCGCCAGGGACCCTGAGAGCAGAGCGGGTCAGGGGGAAATTGCAAATTTCGGGGGAGGGGGAGAGCTGGAAGAAGGTTGCATTTTCGCAAAATCTGAATTGTCCAAACTGCAATGGCTGCTCCGTGTTTTCGCCGCTTTGTTTCTGGGCTCCGGTCCGAGCAGGGGGCCGCGGGGGGCGCCCGGTGCTGGGTCCCCGTCAGCCCCGGCCGCCGCCCCCGCGCCGCCCGCGCCCCGCAGCGCCCCAGGGGGGCCGCTCCCGCACCCCGGCCTCCCGGCCCCGCTCCCGAGCCCCCAGCCGGCGCCCGCGCTCGACAAGCCGCGGGGCTGCCGCGGCCCCCGCCCCGGCCCGGTCCCGGTCCCGCGTTACCTGCGGAGCCGCCGCGCCGCCCGGCTGGCTCATCGGTCCGTGCGGGAGGAGGCGGCCCCGGCGCGTCCTGCTCCTCCCGGGCCGGGCTGCGCCGCGCGCACAATGCCGCTGCCACCACTGCCGCTGCCGCCTCCGCCGCCGCCGCTCCCTCCTCCGCCCGCCCCGCGCGGGCCGGGGGGCGGGGGTCGGGGGCGCCGGGGGGGACCGCTGCGGGGACCGCAGATCGCCCCGCCGGCCCGCGCCCGCCGCGCCGCGCCGCGCCCCGCACCGCCCCCGCCGGCCTCCGAGCAGCCGCCGGCCCCCAGCCTCTCCTTGGCCTCCGCCGCCGGCCTCCGCGCCGCCCCGCGCCGCACACAAAGCCGCCGGGCCCCCGCTCCGCTGCTGGCCCCCCAAACTTTCCCGCGCCAGCCCCGTGCGCGGGGCATCTGCTCGCGTGGGGCGGGGGTGGGGGCACCGAAAAGTTTTGGGGAGCGGCCTCTGTTGGGACAGAAGGGGTTAATGGGAACGCCTCGCCTCTCCCCAAAACCCTCACCCCCCAAAATCAGATTGAATTTTAAAATAAAAGTTTTGAAGAGCGCAATTGGAAGGCTTCCTGGGAATATTCGGATAGCCCAGGCTTTCCTTACCGCCCCCCCCCACCCAAATCTGAGAACTGAGGGCCAAGGGGGACTCTCCCTTCCCCCAGCAAGTCTGATTTTTAATTTACTATTTGGGGAGCCTCTCTTCTGTGTAATGGCAGTGGAGGACTCTTTTACCCTCCTCTGCCAAAAAACTTAAAATCATTTAAAAAAAAAAAAAAAAAAAGCTCAGAAACTGGCCTTATGGTAAAAAGAGAGGTGGAAGGTTGAACAAGGGTCAGCCCCTCCTCCAATTTAAAAAAAGAAAATTTTGACTAAAGGCTCTTACTTTAACTGAAAGGTGAAAGAGGTTGGTTTTTTGAAAAATCCTAAAATACAAAAATACAAACTTTTTCTTTCTTGAGTTTCCTCCTTATGACTTAGGAAGATTTAAGAGAGTTGATGTGTTTTGTTTTTGTCCTCCCACTCCCCAAAATAGATTTTAAAATAATAAAACAGAAAGGCCTGGCCTATGTAGAGAAAGCCCTAGATTCTTTCCCACAACCGGGTGAGTGCTAGAATTAAAAGTTGAAGAATCGCCATCTATCAGATGAGAAAGGAACCAACACATTCCTTACCCCTTCCCTTGAGAAAACAATAAGGGTATGTTTTTGTTTGGCTGGTTGGTTTGATTTTGGTGTTTTGTTTTGTGTTTTGTGTGCACACACACACACACACGCGTGTGTAGAAATTAAGGTTAGTAAATGGTTGCTTTTCCTGACTCTACCTTAGGAAGACGTGTAGGGTTTTTCATGTTTAAAGAGCAAACTCACCCAGACAGGAAGAGCTCGAGAATCGTCCCCTTAGAACCACTTCCCCACCACACACATGTGCACGCGCGCGCGCACACACACACACACACACACACAGAGAGAGAGAGAGGGGGGGGGCATCTATTTTATAAAGACACTGCTCTCCTGGAAGAATGAATCTGTGGGAATTCTACCCTCTGTGGAAGAAACAGGATAAAGAAAGTCACTTCTCACTCCCTGACCTGGCAAATACTCATATAAGTAAGAGGAATCTTCTAGTAACTTCTGGAAACCTTGAAGTCAGTGATTCATTTAAGGTTTTTTAAAAAAAAAAAAAAAAAGATAAAGATTCTTCTCCCCAAAGCCTAACAAGTATATTCCTGGCAAAGATCTGGCAGCATCTGCCAAGGCCAGTGTGGATCAGGTGTGGAGGAGAGCTGGCAGTTGGTTGAGCCTGGCAAAGCCCTTAGCTTACTACTGCCAGGTAGCCCCCTGTCTGCTTGCTTCCTCTGGGATGCTGGAGCCTTGGCATCTGGAGACACCTTTGGTTCAGACTCTACATCTTATGTACTGTTTTTAGAGCATCTGCCTCCTGGCCAGGTCCCCTCCTTTGCCTAAGCCAAGCCTGATACAATGCCCTGGACTCAAAAGGAAGGAGCCCCACAGTGTGATGTGTATCGAGAGAAAAGCCCTACTCTGAGAACCAAGAAAACAAGATGCAATAACTGTTCACTGAGCAATTACTGTATACCTGTGTCTAACAGGGCAGATAAAGAGAATCTTGTCCCAGCCCTTCTCTCAAACCTGAACCATCCTCCAGATTGGCAGATCTCACCCTGGGGTTTTTAATTCACCCAGTTGAGGTAAGGGACCAATGATTTACATTTCCATCACATTCTCAGTAGCTGCGTGCCTAAAAACACCCTTTTCCAAACCACTGTAGTGCTGGACAAAGTGGGCTGCACAGGCACAAGATGAACAGCCCAGTCCAGTCCAGGGGCACAGCAAAGATTCCAAGGGAAGTTATACCTCACTGGCCTGTGTATGGAGCATCCTCCCCCAGGATCGTCACCAAATAAAGGGTCTCTCCAGAACAGGAGTTTGAGTTTATAGGCCCTTGCATAGGTCTAAGGATCCAGGAACTACCCCCTAAACAACTCTTGTCTACCCATACATTTGAAGGGAGAAAATATCCTCTACCAAAATTTCCCAGAAGGATCCACTGACTACCAACAGGGAATGAATGATAGACGATGGCCCGTCACCTGTAGCTTGTGAAATCTAAGGTGCTGACTGGTATATTTGGGTATCACTCGAAATTCTAAAGAGAGAGGCTGTGATTGGCTAGGCCTGGCTCAGGTGTCCTTGGGTGCAGATCATCCATGACCAGGAGAGGACAGGGCGTCTCATTACACAGAACCTCCCAAGACACCCCATGATGGAAACAAGAGAAGGAAGCAACACTGAACAGACCCATCCCATGGCACTCCCTGACATCTCCAGCCCAGGGCTGTGCCCAGGGATGGTGCTCTCCACAGCTCTCCTGCTGGAGCCTGTCTACATTCAGCAGCCCGAGTTAGGATGCTGACCTCTGGGAAGGGTGGGGGACAAACGTCACGCCTTCACCACAGGCAGGTATTTTGGAGAATCTGGGGCCTAGCTAAAAAGCCTAGTGGGTGTGCCCTGGGAAAGACTCCCGTGCAAACAAGCTGGAGGCTGAGAGAGCTGGGCAGAGTGGAGATGGGGACTAGCAAACAGCTTCTCTGAGCAGTCTGAGCCAGGAAAGAAGCAAGGGCGCCAGGGCGTTGCCTGCATCCCTTCAAAGGTTTTCAAGTAAGTTGCAACTTCTTCCGATGGCAGAAGAGGTACTTATCCCCATTTTAAAGACGGGGAAGCTGACACTCAAGCCCTGAAAAGCATAGAGCTGCCAGACTGACTCCTGCCCAGTGCTCTCTCAGAATGCCCCTGCTACTTCTATGCAGCCTTCCTGTGACTGTAATCCAAGCGAGCAGGGTCTTACAAGCCTCTTGCATTTCCATGGGAACTTTCTTTGTTTCCATCTCTCTCCTGCCTCAGTTTCAAGGGAAAAGAGGTACAGAAGGGACCGGGATCAACCAATAGTAACACTCCAATGGAGATGCACACTCCGACACACCTGGCTCCTCTGACACACCTGGCTCCGATGGAGGCGCACACTCCAACACACCTGGCTCCCATGGAGACACACACCTGGCTCCCATGGAGATGCACACTCCAACACACACCTGGCTCCCATGGAGACACACACTCCGACACACCTGTCTTCCATGGAGACGCACACTCCGACACACCTGTCTTCCATGGAGACGCACACTCCGACACACCTGGTTCCAATGGAGATGCACACTCAGACACACCTGGCTCCCATGGAGACGCACACTCCGACACACCTGACCTGCATCTCTCCAGTTGACAAAGGTTGCCAAGACCAAGAGGTGAAGCCACTATCTCACATCACCAGGAGCAATCAACAAGGCAACTGAAGGATCCTGCAGCCCCTATAATCATGTCTCTTAAAAGTGGAGGGACCCTAGATTCTCGGTCACTTCTTATTTGTTTGGGGTCCTGGATCAGAATGTGAAAAAAATGATATAAAGGACATTTTGGTATGAAAGGGTGAAATTTCAATATGGATAGTCCATATTGGATAATAATGTTTCTTTGTGTTCAATTTTGAATTAATCAGGGCTTTTGAGGTTATATAAGGTGATGTTCTAACTCAAGTAGCACTTGAAGCAATGACATGAGACAGCAGGAACTCAAATTGTTTCTGCAAAATAACTTATGTCTCTGTGTATATGTATATGTAAAACATACATATAAGAAGTGGTGTGTGTGGTGTGTATGGTGTGTGTAGTGTGGTGTTTATGGTGTGTGAGTGATATGTGAGGTGTGTGTGTGTGGTATGGTACATGTGAGTGGTGTGTGTATATGTGGTATGTGTGTGTTTATGTGTGTTGCCAGGAATTGTATCCAGATACTTGAATATACCAGACAAGAACTCTACCTCTGAGCTACATCCTCAACTTTTCTATAACTTTGATGTTATTTCAAAATAAAAAGATTAAGAAAAAGTAAACGTCTGAGATGTTTGGAACAGGTCAAAGCTGACCTTGAAGTTATTTTAAACACAATGGAGTCTTTCATTGCTTGTCTGACAAAAAAAAAAAAAAATTGATTCATTGATCAGAGCTTGTCTGCATCAAAATCTGCTGATTTTTTTCCTAATGATGTGAGTTTTCATTTGTGGACATTAATCCTAGCAGGTCCAATTTTCCTAGACAAAGTTTTTGTGTTCTAAATTTTTACCACAGGGATTTAGGGTCTGCCTCAACTTGTAGTGAGTCATATTTACTGCATGTAGGGGTCAGTCATCTTTGTCAGTATTATTTTGTATTGCTTGTTTCTACCAAGTGTGTGTGTGTGATTTTTTACTGTTATTTTTACTGTTAGGTTTTACTGTTATCCACAAGTCGTAATCCTTCAAAAAAATTAACTTTGTTGGGGTAGCTTAAGGATTGTGTGGACCCTTGGCTGGACATCTCAATCTGCTGGAATATTGAATTATACAAGCTTTCCCAGACAGATGGGGCCTGGGTGCTTGTGTTTTAGCAGACCCATTCCCAAGTTCTGCAGCAGCCACGGAGCAATCACGTGCTCCTTCTATGGTAGATGTCTTCCATTCCCCAGTACTGTCCTCTCTACTGCTTTAGCTGTCTGTTCCCATTTTAACTAAGAGATCTTTGAGGGAAGGGGTCGAGTTCATTGATTTCTTATTGGCTGGTCCAGACCCCACATGGACTGACAGTCACTGAAAATTCTTTGGCTATTTGTGATGGAGGAGGGTCATCTGTCTATGTGTTACTTTCATTGGTTAATAAAAAAAAACTGCCTTGGCTCTTTAATAGGACAGAAAATTAGGTAGGCGGAGTAGACAGAACAGAATTGTGGGAGAAAGCAAGCAGAGTCAGGCAGATGCCTCAGGCAGTCGCCATAGCTCTCCTCTCAGAGACGGATGCAGGCTAAGATCCTTCCTGGTAAGCCACCACCTTGTGGTGCTACACAGATTACTAAATATGGGTTAAAGCAAGATGTGAGAATTAGCCAAGAAGAGGCTGAAACTAATGGGCCAGGCAGTGTTTTAAATGAATACAGTTTCTGTGTAATTATTTTGGGTAAAGCTAGCTGGGTGGCAGGAAGCAGCCCTCCGCTGCTCAACACTACATATTTGATTGGTGCCCCAAATGAAACCTTAAAAAGAGAGGAGCCTGCATTTCTAAATTACGATGACATGCATGTAACATAACATGAAGTTTACAGGATGTGATTGAGCATTTTCATGTTGCTGGCTAACCATCAAAACCAAAATTCCTCATCACCCCAAACAGAAACTCCGAGCATTACCTCCCAGCAGCTTCTGGGGACCACTGAGAAAACCCATGTCCATATACACTGCTCTCTATAACCCCATAAGTAACTACACAGTATCTGTCTTGTTGTGCCTAGCACATTTCACTAGTACAATGTCTTCAGATTGCCCCATGATGTTACATGTGCCAGAATTTCCCTTATTTATTTGTTTTCTAGTGTTTTCATTCTTCTTTTCAAGATTAACATCTCCACAAAGGGCTCCTGCTGAATGGAACAGGTGGAGACAAAATAAAGACTCTGCTCTTAATTCTTCCTCTTTAAAGCTGATTCTGTGTATGAAAGTTCCTATTCGGGGCAGATTCGTATGTACTGAGGCATCACTTTCTATACGCCACCTCCGACATTGGCATGTTTTCTATGGCTGTATGTGCTGGGGTATCACTTTCTATACTCCATCTCCGACATTGGCATGTTTTCTACGGTTGTGTCATAGGAGCCAACAAATTGGTCTTCAGAAAACTGAACTTCCAATGGAGATTCCCCTGCTTCCCCCACTTTTTAATTTCTGAAATTTCATTATTTTTTAAAGTGAATACTATTCTGTTGTGTGGATATACCACATGCTGACTATGCATTCATCCATAGCAATGCTTGGGGTTCCCACCTTTAGCTACTGTGAGCAACACTGCTGTGGACGCTGTATATGGTATCTGTTCGGTTGCCTGCTTCCACTTCTCCAGGGTATAAAGACAGATGTGAAACTGTTGGTTCACAGGGTAATTCTATTTTTAGGTTTTGATGAACCATCATGTTTTCTAGACCAGCTGAAAAAGGAACGTCTTTAAAAGCTGCTTCAATAAGGTAAAATGATGATTAATCCTTCTGAATTTTATCCAGAGCCTATTGAGAAACAAAATCCACTCATCTCTATTTAGCAAACTTAAAGAACCAAGTTAAGTTTCACCCACCTTTTGTTCTGTGGGAGACCGACTGTGTTAAAGGCCCTAATTCCACACATCTCCCTGGGTCCATCCCTTTCTGTGATGTAACTTGCAGTTTTTACAAAGAGGTCAGATCTAATAGATGGTCCTGGAGTCTGCACTTAGCCCTGTGACTTGCTTTGGACAAGGAGTGTTGGTGAGACATGCCAGGAGAGGCTGCACTGCGCTGTGTACTTTGGACTTTGGTGAAACTTTCTAGGAGAGACCACACAGTGATATGTTACTGTCTTTGCACTTACACCTTACTGTGAGAAGGTGTTCAAGGAAGTCTTTGTAAGAGAATAATAAGAAGTTACCGCAGTGTTGGTGCAGGCTGCTTGTTCATTTCCCGGAAGCTCAGACCAAAATAAGCATACAAAAACTATATAAATTGCAACACATATACAGAAGGACTTCCACTTCACCCCAGCCACCAGCAGATGTGTGAACACCTAGTCAACCTCTGCCACCATGGCAGAGGGAGCTAGCGGAGCCCTGAAGGACCAGCTACATTGCATTTCAAGACCATAGATTTACGAGGAGCAGAAAACTTGTAATTGGAGTTTTCCAGTTCAGAAAAAAGTGACATGAGACTTATTAATTATGAAAGTCAGGCCTATAGCTTATGCTTATCACACTTTCTTTTATAACTTAAATCATCTATGTGCTGCCATGTGACTCGTGGCTTTTACCTCTCCTCCTGCATGTCTTGTTCTCTCTTGTTCTCTCTCTTTCTCTCTCTCTCTCTGTCTCTCTCTCTGTCTCTCTCTCTGTCTCTCTCTCTGTCTCTCTCTCTCTCTCTCTCTCTCTCTCTCTCTCTCTCTCTCTCTGTGTGTGTGTGTGTGTGTGTCTGGCTGGTTGGCGACTCTGTCTTTCATCTTCTCAGAGCTTTCTCTGTCCAGAAATCCCTGTTATCCCTCCTGCCTATCTATTGGCTGTTTAGCTCTCTAGTGAACCAGTCGCAGTGACACCTTTTCACACAGTGGAAAGGGATATTCCACAACAAACACCTGTTGCTGTATGTGACTGGGTTCGGGATGGTTTGTTACATAGCATTATTATGGCAATAGATACACTCTCTTCCTCTACTAAATAGCTGCAGTTTCTGCATCTACCAAAGGAGAAGAAGGCAATGAATTTCACTCTTTCCATGGAGCTGTCATGAGATGTAAATGACGATTCAGGAAGATTTTGTGTCTGACAGTTATAATCTACAGGCCAGTTTTTCTCATCCATCTTGAAGACCGCCATCATTTGGTTTATCAGGAAGGTAAACCGGAGAGATTGTTTTCATTTGCCTTGCTCTGGTGACAATATCTCAGCTTATCTCCCAAACTGTGAAAGTAAATTTTGATTGTCTACCTGACTAAATTGAGAAAGACTCAGAAGACTAGAAAATCCCACCCCTAGGTATTTCAGGGGATGTTTCCATGTGGGACAACAAATGAGGCTGGAAGATCTGCCCTGGCCATGGGCAACACCTTACAACATGTGGTACTCAGGTGGGATAACAAGAGAAGAGGCCCATCGGGCAGGCATGCCCCTTTTCTGCTTCCTGGCCTCTGTGCACAATCCTGCGACAGGAGACTGCCTCACCCCATGCCCAGAGCCACAGGTCCAGTGCGCCGTGCACAGGACACTCTGAAAGGGAGCCAGAGCATCAGGTCCAGTGCACCATGCACTGGACACTCTGAAAGGGAGCCAGAGTCTCTCCTTGCTCCCTTGCCTTCCGCTCAGGTCTTTCATCCCAGCGAACAAACATCTGACTCACACACAGAGCAAGAACTCTATGTGCTCAGACTCAGTCCTCATAGAGTTGCTCTAAACTGAGCACCATCTAAGTCTCCTTGGCCTGGCCAGTTACTGCATCCCATCCCGTTTGTCCACAAACTGGTTCAAAGGTCATGTTACAGACAGCCAATGAGATTTGGATTCAAGAGCTTGAGTAGTAAGTTTTGTTTTCCATTGAGGTTGCTAAGGAGACATAAAGTTGCAGGATCTTTGGGTACCCTGTGAAGAAAGTTACTGAGGTGCCATTTACTTTTCTCATTCTCATTACTGTGGCTAAAGCAGCAGAAGGGTAGAAGGTATCTTTGGTAGACAGTGGGAGGGTGGGAAAACATGGTAGCAGGGAACTGCCAGTCACATTGTGTCCTCAGTCAAGAAGCAGAGAGGATGAATGTGAGTGTTTGGCTCATTTCCCCTCTTTCTGCATCCCAGAATAACCCACCCCATCTCATGGAATGACACTGTCTACATTCAGAGCATGTCTTCCCACCGTCCCCTTCCCTCACAGACACCCAGAGGTCTGTCACCTAGGGCGACTCTAAACCCTGCGGAGTTGGCCATCAAGGTTGACCAGCATACCTGACACAAGCACACAGGGCCTAAAGATGGGAAGAAGCCGGGTCTTGACGACATGGTGAGAAACCCTGGACCCAGCCAGGTCTGAAACTCTACTTCTTTGCAGTTTTAATTATGGGAATCAATGAACATTTTTCGAGTTTGCTTTGAGAAAACAGTTTCAGTAAGGAGTCTGTGACTTGGAGCTGAGCGAGTGACTTTTCAGGCATTCCTGCTGGGCCGCATTCCTGACTGCACAGCCCTCATCCCACTGATGGACCCCACCTGGGATTCCCAGGCCAAGTCCAGACAGGACCCTGACAGAGGGCATTGTGCAGGTCTGGGCTGATGAAGCACGCTAGTTTATTCTAGACAGTTCTGTCTGGTGTCCCAGTAGGATTACTGAGCACTAATTTTCATGGTGGTATTGTCACCTTAGCAGGCCACTGGGCCTTCTGCTGTCACATCTCTATTCTCACCACCCCTGTTACAGTTTCGCTGTCAGCTTGACAAATCGGAAAGGAAGAGAGTTTCCATCAGATTGGCCCCTGGGCATATTCATGGGGCATTTTCTGGGTTTGCCAGTTGATGTTAGAGGACTCAGACCACTGTGGGCAGTAACATACCTATGTGGCTGGACCTAGGCTGCATAAGGAAAGTGACTTATCCACCGTATATGAGAATCAGCCCTACAAAAGCAATTAGCTTCATATCCTCTTTAGTAACTCATGTCCATTACCTGTGGGTAAGTGCATAAAATCTATTCGGTGCTGGAATTGTAAAATTTAATGTGAAGTTTCATAGTTTCTCCTCCAATGCAATTCTCGCTGTATAGAATTTCTCAGAGTTGTTTAGACTTTGATTCCAGTTCATTTTGGTGTGTGGTAGTTTTATTTATTTGCCAGGGGAAGGAAGACAGCAGCGCTCCTCTGTGGTCTCAGCTTCAGTTCCTGCCTTTGAATTCCTGCTTTAGTTTTCTTCCATGATGGACGTAAATTGTAAGACAAAACAAGCCCTTTCCTCCGCAGGTTGCTATGTTATTGTGGTATTTATCACATTAACTGAAAACAAACAATGACAATCCTCACACAAATGTGAATGATACTTTCAGCCTGGAATGATTAGAGTCTAGTGGCATAGTGTGGCAGAATCCACAGTTGGCAGCCATAGTATCTGTGCTGGCTAGTTTTATGTCTACTTGACACAAGGTCAAGTCATCTGAAAGGAGGAAGGCTCAGGTGAGAATATGCCTCCATAAAATCTAGCTATAGGACATTTTCTTAGTGATGGATGGGGGAGATGACATCCCTGGGTTGGTGGTCCTGGGTTCTACAAGACTGAACAAGCCATGGAGAGAAAACCAGTAATTAGCACTCGTCATGACCTCTGCACCAGCTCCTGCCTCCAGGTTCCTGCCCTTTTTAAATCCCTATCCTGACTTCTTTCAATGATGAACAGTTCTGTGGAAGTGTAAGCCAAATAAATCCTTTCTTCCCCAGCTTGTTTTATAGACATGGTGTTTCACCACAGCCATAGAAACCCTGAGACACTCCCCAGCTTGCCTTTGTCATGGTGTTTCATCATAGCAATATAAAGCCTGCCTAAGACAAGCTGGTACCAGGAAGGAGGTACTGCCATGACAGACGTGACCATGTTGCTTTGCAGAGGACTGTGGAAGGACTTTGGAACTCTGGGCTAGAAAGCATTGAGTGTTAGGAGCTCAGTGGGCTGTGCTATAGAAGCTTGGAAGATAAGAATGTTGAGAGCAATCCCAAACAATGGAGGCCTAACTTAGGAAGCTTCAGAGGGAAGCACTGGCTCTACCAGGCCATGTGAATGAAGAATCTGTGGTCCTATTCAGCTGGATCTGAAGAATCAGCTGAGATTAACAAGATACCAGAACCACTAAAGTGAAATCTTTGTTTTGCTGGGACAATAAATCCTGGTCAGCTGGGACTGAAGACTGAGCTGTGATGAAGAAGAGACCAACATAATGAGTGAAATCTGGGAAGTGTGTCCTCGGGGTCAGCACACAGAAGCTGTGTTCCAGAAGTGGCCAAGGTTGTACCTCCTGTTGGCAGCTGCACTTGGTAGTGTAAGAGTCACCCATGTGGTACTGGTTTTGAAGGCATGAAGGGGTCATGGGGAGCAGCTGAGGCTTAGCACTGTGTGACAGGGCTTGAGTCCCTGAAGAGTCCGAGTACAGGCTACAGGTGAAAGTGCAGCCCAGTTTCAGTAGAAGACCCCAGCATTTTGGAGATGCCAGTGTCATGGGCTGGCACCAAGAAAGAATTGAGTGGAGCTGGCCTGAGCCTAAAGACAACCTATATCTGCTGCAAAGGGCAGAACCAGAGAAGTGACTCAAATCAATAAGATTGTGAGTGCATCCTGGACATTGGACACTGAGTTATTCGCACTGTTGGGAGCTTGGCTTTGCTTTGTTCAGACCGTGACTGTGCTCTTGTTCTTCCCTCTTGAAGTAGGAGAGTGTCTAACTTATGTATGGTTTTCCAAGTGTCCACAGTTGAGACATTTTAAAGAAAACTTTAGGTTCAGAGATTGGATTTTAAAGTGTTTGAATTTGTAACAATTGAAACTTTTAAAGCTTGTAAACATTTTATTGTGATTTTGATGGTAATATGTGATCTTGGGGATGAACAAGAAAAGAAAGGTTATGACTTAACAGTTACAGTGTTTGGGTGTCAAGTTGACAAGGTGTGTCATGTCTAGTTTTATGTCAACACAAACTAGAGTCATCTGAAAAGAAGGCCCCTCAATAGAAAAAAATATGCCTTCAAAAGATCCAGCTATAGGGAATTTTCTTAATAAGTGATTGTGGTAGTTTGAATAAAAATGGCCCCATAGACCCATAGGAAGTGACACTATTAGGAGGTATGGCTTGTTGGAGGAAGTGTGTCACCTGGATGTGTCACACTTTATTCCTGATGCCTGCTAATTCAGATGTAGAACTCTCAGCTACCTCTTCAGCATCATGTCTGCCTGCACACTGCTGTGGAAGAATTGTCTGTAATCTGTCAATCATGTTTTAAATAAATGCTGATTGGCCAGGCAGGAAGTATAGGTGGGAAAACCAGACAGGAAGTAGAAATGATGCAATGAGAACAGGAGAATTCTGGGAAGGAGGAAGTTGATTCCTCCCACTCCTGCCCAGACCACCCAAGCAGCAGGATGTGATCTGCCCCACTGAAAAAGGTACTGAGCCACATGGCTAACATAGATCAGAATAGATCAAGAGCTAATAAGTAGCCCGACCTAATGGGCCAAACAGCTTATATTTTATGGAGACCTCTGTGTGATTTTCTTTGAGGCTTGCTGGCTGTGGGGTAACGAGCGGGACAGAAAACCCCAACAAGCAGGCCCCCTCATGTTACAGAATGGCACCTACATGAATAACTGTATCCACAGAAAGCCTGATAAAGCTTGGGATAGACGAGAGTAAAGCATTTCGGTTTTCAGCTGTAGCAGGAAAAAAGCTGCACTGTTTTAAAATGCCTGCTTTCTGGGCCATCCTGCTAGGGAAAATTCTGACTCTTTCAAGCAGGGGGTCCTGACTATGGAGCTATGGACACACTGTTGCAGCTTGCTTCCTGGCAAGGACCTTGAAACGCCATAGAGTTGTGGCAAAAAACTTCTCCATATTCCTTAGCAAATAAAAGACCCATGTGGTCAGAAAAGGAGAGATATAGAGTAAAGAGAGATTCAAAGAGAAAGAAAACCTCTAAATGGTTTACAGTGTGTTAAAAATATATACAGGCTAAAGGTTAAAGTTCTCAAAGTAAAAAAAAAAGAAAGGGAGAGAGAAGAAAGGAAGGAAGGAAGGAAGGAAGAAAGAAAGAAAGAAAGAAAGAAAGAAAGAAAGAAAGAAAGAAAGAAAGAAAGAGAGTAACCGGTTGTGATGGTGCAGGCCAGTAAGATTTGCGTGGGAGGCAGAGGCAGACGGATCTCTGTGAGTTCAAGGACAGCCTAGTCTACAGAGTTATTCCAGGACAAAGATATACAGAGGACCTGTCTCAAAAAAGTAAAAGTAAAAATAAAAGAAATAAAGGTTAAAATAAAGCCACATAAAGATGGAAAATACACAGAGAATCTTGATACTGTATGTCATTATGTTCTCTTTGAATTGTTTGAATGCTGAGGAAGGAGCAAGAGCTGCTAAAAGATATTTGCTTATAAATGTTGCAGAATTAATCCAAGATAGGTATTTTGAAAATACCTTGACTTCAAAATAGAAGTCAAAAGGCATGTTACTTTGGAGAAGAGATTTTGCTTTTGTTTCCACAGGAAATGAAAGACTGTGGATTCATTCAGAGTTAAGAAAAATCAAGGAAGACCACCTGAGAAATCTCCAGCAGGAATAGATGGCCCAGATGTCTGAGTTCTTCATCCAGAATAAGTTCAAGACTGCTGCCTGAGATGATCAAGACTCACAGGATACTTCAGTCAGGACTTGATCATAACTCTAAATTTTCTTTAGGTCCCCATAAGATTATCAGTACCCCCAACCAGCGGGAAGTAGCCTGGAATACTACACCCACATTGCCAAAAAATAGACTATGGGAATTTTTAAAAAAAAAGGGGGGGGGAGTGGTACACGAGAATTGTCTGTAATCTGTCAATCATGTTTTAAATAAATGCTGATTGACCAGGCAGGAAGTATAGGTGGGAAAACCAGACAGGAAGTAGAAATGATACAATGAGAACAGGAGAATTCTGGGAAGAAGGAAGTTGATTCCTCCCACTCCTGTCCAGACCACCCAAGCAGCAGGATGTGATCTGCCCCACTGAAAAAGGTACTGAGCCACATGGCTAACATAGATCAGAATAACTGGTTAATATAAGCTACAAGAGCTAATAAGTAGCCTGACCTAATGGGCCAATCAACTTATAATTTATGGAGACCTCTGTGTGATTTTTTGGGGGCTTGCCAGCTGTGGGGTACCAGGCGGGACAGAAAACCCCAACAAGCAGGCCCCCTCATGTTACACACTGCCATGCTCCCCACCACAATGATAATGGACTAAACCTCTGAACTGTAAGTTACCACCAATTAAATTTTTTCCTTTATAAGAGTTGCCATGATCCTGGTATCTCTTCACAGCAATAAAAACCCTAACTAAGACAATGATTAGTGGGGGGTCAGCCCACTGTGGGGGTGGAGGGCTATCCATTGGCTGGTGGTCCTTGGGTCTATTAGAAAGAAGGCTGAGCGAGCATGGGGAGCAAGTCAGTAAGTACCACCCTTCTATGGCTTCTGCATCAGCTCCTGTCTCCAGGTTCCGCCATGTCTTCTTTGATGATGAACTATTATGCAGAAGTGTCAGCCAAACAAACCCTTTCCTCCCCAAGTTTCTTTGGTTACGGTGTTTCATCACAGCAATCATAACACTACCAAAGACAGTACCTCTCTTCCTCAAGAAATAAAGACAAATTCTCTTGTCCTCAAATTTGGATAAGCAGAAAGTCAAGTGAAATGATTTCCTAGTCCCAGGCATGAAGAGTAGTATAGTTTTTACTAGAATTTTTAAAACCTGGTGTTACTATGCATCGAGAATGAAACCCAACTGCTTAAAAGCTGCCATTTGTGGCACTGAAGACAGTCATTGGCAGCAGCCACGCCCAGTCCTTAACCTCAATTCAACAACCAGCAAGTACCTGAGACCTGAAACATTGTATAAGTGCACTTAGCTGCTGACTTTTCCCTGCATGAGCCTTTGGTGAAACCTGTTGTCTTAGCCACGGTGCTGTTGCTGTGATGAAACCCCATCACCAAAGAAACCTGAGGGTACAGGGTTCATTTGGCTTACACGCCCATAAGACAGTTCATCATCAAAGGAAGTCAGGACAGGAACTCAAACAGGGCAGGAACCTGGAGGCTATCACGGAGTGAAGGTGCGTGGTTGATCGGCAGTTATGATTCACCAGACTAGCTTTAATATATAATTCAGTTTTAATAAAGGAAAGGAAAGGGAACTTACAAATCCAAGGTTCCAGCGAGGAGTGCAGGAAAACAAAGAGCAGGTGGGCCACAGGCCCGCAAGATTTTATAAGTCAATATTAGCCTAAGGGGGGACACGCCTTTAGCCAAAGGGGGACACGCCTTTAGCCAAAGGGGGACACGCCTTACAAAACAAGGTTTTTGGCTAGGCTTCCCCTTCATCTCCCCCTTTTGTCTAAATAAGACAGAACCAAAACAAATACAACTATATTCAATAGGAACAAATAATAAATATAAAATTACAAACAACAAATAATATTAAGAAGAAACATATAACAAAAGTTTTACTAAACATTCTATTTCAAGGAGTCTAAATAATGTAGAGGGTAACTACAATTATCTAATCTTCAACCCCATCAAAGATCTGAGAAGGGAAGTAATATTACTTAAGCAACCAGGAAGTACAAACAAGAAACTTCCAAAATGTGCAACAAATGACAGAGACAACTATCTACCTGGGCAGTCACCCAAAGTTTCGTTTTGCAATGTTGAGGCAACCAACTTTGGCTGAGGCCTGACACAACTGACATAACATTTTTCAAAGGCAAGGAACTTTTTGTAGAACTGTCTTACCCTGTCTTGGCAAGATAAGACAATCCTGTTTTATCCACTTATGGGTATTCTGTATCTTTGTCAGTAGTTGAGGTATGGGGCTTTTCTTTGCCCAAAGGCCAGTTCTGCCAAGAAGAAGACAAGCTCCCAGTGGAGTGCCTTTGGTGCTCAACATTTTCTCGGGAGTAGAGTGGTGTTGCCAGGAGTGATTGTGTCTCATAAGTACAAAACTCTAGGTTAGATTAAAGGCCATTTTCTACAGCTCTTCAAAGAGGTCGAAGATTATACTATCTATACTAAATATAATTTCTATGTATCTAAAAAACCTGAATATCCTAAATATAAATATGACAAACATATATGACTATTGATATATAATTCTCGATACCTATCTAACTTGGAAACTAAGAGAATAAACAACTGTGCAATAAATGAGGACAATATCCCCAAAAGTAAACAATGTCATTACACAAATAATATCAGAGGTAGAAATGTACATTGCAATATGATAAATATCTCAATATAACAATTGTTTTAAACAGAGGTAGAAGCATACTCTCATACAATAGAGGTAGAAGCATACTCACATACAATGTTCAATATACAAAAATCAACAACAATGCAATTTTCTAAAAACAATAATTCACAAATACCAATCATCCCATCAAACCAGGTAATCCCCCCCTTTTTTTTCATAAACACCCCTGAGTCCATATAATACCTCCCCCATCCCCTCAACCCTATACCAACTACTAAATGATGTCCCTAAACCAGAGGACAAACTCTGTTGGGAGAGGGGGCGTCATCCTCTAAGATTACTTCCAGCTGACATGGGGGCAATGTTCTTCTCAGGGGGTCCCGTGAAAACAAATGATGGTAAAATTCTCAGAATAACATTTGGTCGAGGAAATTGTAACTAGCCTCTGAGTGTTTTGAGGAGGTCCGGCCAGAGTGTTGTCAAAATTGTACACATTTGAAACTGTCTTGTGTAGTTGGTACCAAAAAAACAGGTCTAATTTTAGCGCTATTAAAAACATGACGTCATAGTAACCAGGTGAAAGTGATGTTGTGGGGCCCCATCTTCATCCTGGAAACTTCAAAGATTACTGAAGGAAAATTTGTTGTTTGTTACAGGAAAGGTAAACATTATCTACAAAGACATATACAGACATATATATTCAATGGAAGGTATAATAAAGACAGACACAGATATGAGGAAAGGCAAAGAAAGTTTATCAAGTATAATCATTATCATCATCATCATCATCATCATTATTATTATTATTATCATCATCATTATTATTACTATTACTATTCTGTCCCATTTCATGGCTCCTGACCTGAGACAGAAACTCTGAGATATCTCTTATCAACAGGCTTGGAATTGAAGAAGGACTGAGCCATAGTCCAACTCCAAAACCAGCTCTATATACATATAAATAAAAGCACAGTAATGTATATATATATATGTGTGTGTGTGTGTGTGTGTGTGTGTGTGTGTGTGTGTAAAAATGTTTTATACTTACTAAACCTATTCGGGTTCTGTGTTGATCCATATTAGGTTGTAACTAGTGTCCATCCATCAGTATTTAAATATCCAGGGTTCCTTAAGTTCTTTGAAGATGAGTGGTTTCCTGTGGAGATAAGAAAAGAACCCTGCCCCCAACCTATATGCTTTTCTTACCATCAGTATGATCATCATCCTTGTGAATGAATTATTTTTCTTTTCCAAGGGGCTTCTCCTCTTCAAACCGAACCTTTATTAATTTTGACGGTATCCACAATTTTTCCTCTCCTGTTGAGACAAGAGCAAAACCCCTTCCCCAACGCAGCACATCTCCTGGCTTCCATTGTGAGGTCAGCACATCCTTGAAATAAACTGGTTGATTTAATTCAGCAGACTTTTCCATTATCCAATGTCTTTATGCAGCCGTTGTCCCCTTCTCATTAGCGTTGAGAAAATTCAAGGTTAATAAGGCACTATGTAACCTATTTCTAGGGGCATTTTCCACCCCTTTCTGTTTGTTTAACATATCCTTTATAGTTCTATTTGATCTTTCTATGACTGCTTGACCTGTAGGATTGTATGGTATACCTGTAACATGCTTAATATTGTAATAAGCAAAAAACTGTTTCATTTTCCTAGAGACATAAGCTGGACCATTATCCATCTTTATTTGTGTAGGTATACCCATGATGGCCATAACTTCTAATAAATGAGTGATTACTGAATCAGCCTTTTCTGAGCTTAAAGCAGTTGCCCATTGAAAACCTGAATAAGTGTCAATAGTGTGTTGTACATATTTTAATTTGCCAAATTCTGCAAAGTGAAACACATCCATCTGCCAGATTTCATTCCTTTGAGTGCCCTTTGGATTAGCCCCTGCAGGCAGTGGTGTTTGGTTATAAAAAGAGCAAGTAGGGCATTTCTTTACAATTTCCTTAGCTTGTTGCCATGTAATAGAAAACTCTTTCTTCAAGCCTTTGCTATTGACATGATGTTTTTTATGAAATTCAGAGGCCTGAAGCACACTACCAATCAACAATTGATCAATTTCTGCATTACCTTGTGCTAGAGGACCTGGCAGACCCGTATGGGATCGGATGTGTGTTATATACATAGGGCAAAGCCTGTTCCTGATCATGTCTTGTACCTGGATAAACAATGAGGTTAGTTCTGTATCATCAGGTATAAATTCAGCAGTTTCAATATGTAAGATAACTCTTTCTGCATATTGTGAATCAGTAACTATATTAAGAGGTTCTTTAAAATCCCTTACCACCATAAGAATGGCATGTAATTCTGCCTTCTGGACAGAATCATAAGGACTTTGTTCCACCTTACTCAAATCTTCTGATTTGTAACCTGCTTTCCCTGATTTATTAGCATCAGTATAAAATGTACGTGCTCCAGTTATCGGAGCATCACGGATGATTAGAGGGAGAATCCAAGAAGTTCTCTTTATAAAGTTAAGCCTCTTGCTTTTCGGATAGTTGTTATTTATTTCTCCCAAAAAATTAGCATAAGCTCTTTGCCATGGTTCGTTATCTTCCCACAACTTTTTTAGTTCATCAGCAGTGAAAGGCACTATAATTTCTGCTGGGTCTATGCCTGCTAGTTGACGAAGTCTCAATTTGCCTTTTATAATTAATTCAGAGACTTTTTCCACATAAGTTTTTATTTTCTTACTTGGTTTATGTGATAAAAAGATCCATTCTAAGATAATATCATCTCTCTGCATTAAAATTCCTGTAGGAGAAATTTTGGAAGGCAATATGACGAGAATACAACTGAGCTCTAGATTCACCCTGTCCACATGTGTCTCTTGTAATTTCTCCTCAATCATTCTCAGCTCCTTTTCTGCTTCAGCTGTTAATTCTCTGGGACTGTTTAAGTCTTTTTCACCATCCAAGGTTTTATTTAAATGAATTATCATATCAGGTGTTATCCCAACAGCTGGTCGTAAGCTGGAAATGTCTCCTAACAACCTTTGAAAGTCATTGAGAGTCCGTAACCGATCTCTCCTAATTTGTGCTTTTTGTGTCTTAATTTTTTGCAAACCTATTTTATAACCTAGATAATTAACAGAATCTCCTCTCTGAATTTTTTCAGGAGCAATCTGCAATCCCCATTTAGGTAAAAGTATTTTTACTTCTTCAAACAGTATTTCTAAAGTATCCATGTTTGAATCAGATAACAGAATATCATCCATGTAATGATAAATTATAGACTTGGGAAATTGCTTGCGTATTATCTGCAATGGTTGATTTACAAAGTATTGGCACAGGGTGGGAGAGTTCAACATGCCCTGTGGGAGGACGGTCCACTGGTATCTCCTTGTAGGTTGAGAGTTATTATAAGTAGGCACTGTGAAGGCAAACTTTTCTCTGTCTTTTTCTTGTAAAGGTATAGTGAAGAAACAATCCCTTAAATCAATAACTATGAGAGGCCATCCTTTTGGTAATAAAGAGGGCAGAGGAATTCCAGATTGCAGAGAGCCCATAGGTTGAATAACCTTATTGATAGCTCTGAGATCTGTCACCATTCTCCATTTACCAGATTTTTTCTTAACAACAAATACAGGAGAATTCCAAGGGCTGGTAGATTCTTCTATATGTCGGGCATCTAATTGCTCTTGTACCAGCTGTTCTAAAGCCTGCAACTTTTCCTCAGCTAAAGGCCATTGCTTTGTCCATATTGGTTTCTCTGTCAACCATTTTAGAGGCAGTGCTGTTCATATCTCTGAAGGGCTATCAATTGCTTTGCATTCTTGTACAGCCCGAACAGCCGGTTTCCGCCTTCTGTAATATCTTTTAATATTTCCTCAGTAATATAGGCTCTAGAAGCAGCAGGAATGTTAATTTGGATATTCCATTGCTGCAACAGGTCACGGCCCCATAAATTCACTGCAATATTGGCTACATATGGCCTTAATTTTCCTATTTGTCCTTCTGTCCCTATGCATTCAACCCATCTCGTGCTCTGCCTTACTTGAGATAGGGTTCCAATTCCCAGGAACTGAACATTTACGTCCTGAAGAGGCCAATACGGATGCCAAGATTCTGGAGTAATGATACTTACATCCGCACCTGTGTCCAGTAGGCCAGTAATAAAAACGCCATTTACACACACTCTTAACTTTGGTCTTTGTTCATTTATAAAAGTCTGCCAAAATACACGTAACTCATCTTTCAGGCCATTTTTGCTTTTAACAGCAGGCATGGGGCTTTCTAATTTTCTTGACGAGGCATATTCTCGGCAGTAACCGGAAATGACTGGACCACATTCGCCATGGGGGCCTACGAGAGGCCCCCCCATTGCGTTTCCCAGTGGCAACAGGTTGCCTTGTCTATCTCTTGTTGACCTGCACTCATTTGTCCAGTGTCTTCCTTTTCCACATCTCCTACATATACCTGAAGGCTGAGTCTTCCTACGTCTGTTATTTTTAGAAGAGGCATTATTATTATTATTATTATTATTATTATTATTATTTCTGAAAATCCGTTGTCTGCAATTCCTTTTAATATGTCCCATCTTGCCACAATTAAAACATTTGGTAACTTGATGCCTCCTTTTTGCATTAGAAATTGCTTCTTCTACCCATGCTTCAGTGCCATAGTCAAATGATTCAACATTCATTGTATGCAAGACCCATTCGTCCAAGGGCACTGATCTCATCTTTAAAGGCCCCAGGATCGTTTTACACTCCACATTGGCATTCTCATATGCCAAAGACTCAATTATTATACGTCTTGCTTCTGGGTCAGATATCCCTATTTGTACAGCTTTAGTTAGCCTTTGTAAAAAATCACTAAAGGGTTCTCTCTGACCCTGTTTAACTCTGATATATGATTTCAGTCTCTGTCCTGGGTCTTGAACCCTGTCCCAAGCCTTTAAGGCTGCTGTAGTACATATGGATAAGGTGTGTTCATCATAATTAGCTTGTTCTAGAGGATCGGAGAAAAGTCCTTCACCTAGAATTTGATCTAGGGAGATCTCAATTCCCTTTGCTCTTTCCTGCTGTTCTAAAAGTTTAGCCTCTTGTCTGAACATGTATTTCCAATTTAATTTTGACCCACTCTCTAGAACAGCTGATACTAATTGTACCCAATCGTGGGGCATTGCCTTATTGTTTATAGACCAAGTTTTGAGCATCTCTCTAACAAAGGACGAATGTAGCCCAAAATTCATAATGGCTTGTTTAATTTCTTTGAGATCATTCATACGGACGGGTTCCCATGTATATTCCTTGATGACCCTAGGGTTTTTGGAACCAGTCACCTTTTCTGACGTTATTATTGGAAAGGCAGGTAGAACTTTATGGAAATTATCCCGGAGAGTTTTACTCATTGACGGAGTTAAATTTCGCCTTTCTACCGTTTGCTCCTGTTCATCACAGTCTATAATTTCCTCAATCTTTTCTAATCTGCTTACTATTGCCTTCTGTAAGGCCTGGATCTCCTGTCCAGAATTATGCTCCAAGGCCTTCATGGAGGATTCCAAAACATGAAGTTTGTCCAGTAGAGTTAGTATCTCATCCTTGGATAGAATTTTCATGGCATGAATTGTGCCTTCTTGTATTGACAATCTGTCAGCCAATCTGTCATATCCTTTAGACAAAGTCCGATTTTCACATTCAGCAGTTTTAATTCTCTCTGATAATGTTTCAGACAGGGACTGAAGTTTACGATCCAAATCAGCTGTTCTCTCCTCCGCAGCAATGAATCTCTCCTTAATATCAGACTGTAGTTTTTCTAAATTTTGCTCATTTGACAGAGTCATATCAGACAAAGCCCTATTCCCTTCCTTGAGAACTTCAAACTCTTTCTTGGTGTCAGTCTGAATTGTTTTTGCAAATACCTCGACCGACTTAAAGTTGTCACTCAAAACAATTGTGCCCTTTCTTAAGCATTCAACCTCTGTCCTAAGAATCCTGGTTTCATTCTGTAAGGACTTTATCATTTTTCTATTTTCAAACCATGTAAGGGAGAAACCAAATACGAGAAAAATTGCAAGCCCTATAAATATCCAAGTTATGGGAATATCATATGTATCCTGCAATATTTCTACCATAGCATAATTAAACAGGCTGCAGAAGCTTTCAACGGTGATATGGTCAGACATTTTTTTTTAATCAAAAGAAATTTTACCTGTAATGACAGTTCCCTGCCAGTAGGTGGCAAGGGCAGTAACCGCTCGGCCAAACCGAGTCTGCAGTACTGGTGGAGCTCGAATGCTGGAACTCAGGCAATAACCAATAGTCTCCGGCAGGTCAGGGCCCAGGCTGAACTCAGCCGGGACTGGTTCTGCCTGAGGGGTTAGCGAGCTCGGACTGAGGACTGAGTCACCCGCACCAGTCCTTTGCTCCGTACAAGCAGGGCTGGGACAGACTAGTCTGGGAAACTGCGCTGAAGCAATCAAGAGCCCAAGGCCGAATCCCTGCCATGCAGTGCGGGAACTGGAGCTAAAGGCTCCCAAATGCCCGAGTTGGACGCCAAATGAAGGTGCGTGGTTGATTGGCAGTTATGATTCACCAGACTAGCTTTAATATATAATTCAGTTTTAATAAAGGAAAAGAAAGGGAACTTACAAATCCAAGGTTCCAGCGAGGAGCGCAGGAAAACAAAGAGCAGGAGGGCCACAGGCCCGCAAGATTTTATAAGTCAATATTAGCCTAAGGGGGACACGCCTTTAGCCAAAGGGGGACACGCCTGTAGACAAAGGGGGACACGCCTTACAAAACAAGGTTTTTGGCTAGGCTTCCCCTTCAACGGAGTGCTGCCTACTCACTTGCTCCTCATGGTTTGCCCAGCCTGCTTTTTTTTATAAAAACAAGAACCACAAACCCAAGGGGTGGCTCCACTCACAATAGCCTGAATCTCTCCCCGTGGATCACTAGTCAAGAAAATGCCCTACAGCCATATTTTATGGAGGCATTTTCTCTTTTGAGACTCCGTTCTCTTCAATGAGTCTAGCTTGTATCGGGTTGACATAAAACTAGCCAGCACACCTGTAATTACAGACTTTAGAGATGATGTCTGACTCACAGATGCTGTGAGGGAAGAGATGTGTGCTCAGCTCAGTTATTCATGGTCCCAAATCTTCAGGTTGCCCCTGCTCAGACACCAGACATACAAGCAGTGAGCCACTGGATCATTCCAGTACCCAAATGCAGACTCCCTTCTAAGCATTTAAATCTCTTCTACTACCCTAGACATCATGGAACAAAGCAATCTCTCCCATGCCATGTCCAAATTCCAACCTTATAACCCAGAAACTTAATGAAATGGTTAAAACCTCTACAGTTGGGGATGGGTGGTAGTTGTGCACCCCTTTAATCCCAGCACTTGGGAGGCAAAGGTAGGTGAATCTTTGTGAGTTTGAAGCCAGTCTGGTCTACAACATGAGTTCCAGGACAGCTGGGGCAGTTACACAGAGAAACCCTGTTTTGAAAACCCAAGAAATCAAAACCCAAAAAAACAAACAAATAAACAACCGCTACAGTTGGAAGTTGTTTGTAACACATCCATAAAGAACGGAAGAGAAGATTCCATTTGAAAACAGTTTGTCAACTGTGATGGCCATGATCCACAGTGGCAGGAAAGTTCAGTTGCCAGGGTCACTTGGGTCAGCCCCTTCTCCCAGTCCTGGACAGTTTCCACCAGTCTTTCGTTCTTATCCAAGTGTGTGGTCTTCCCAGGCAGTTCACTGACTGTGAACTTCTCTGCAACATAGAATCTTGTTGAGGTTTTGGTGTTACTTCCTTATAAGGATCTGGCCACTCAAGACATTACCACACTGATGTAGGTAGGTAGAAGCAGTTCTGTTCTTTCAGTTTTATGTAACTGAACTCTTCTAATATTCAAGGCTCTAACTAATGACCCAGGAACACTTTGGGGGAGAAGAGGGAGGGAGGATGAAAGACTAGTCAGAGGAAGTCACAGGAGTCAGTGGGAAGATGGGGATAAGCTCTTATCCAAACCATATCAACTCTGAGACAGGAGAAGATAGACGCCTTGAACATGCATGCCTGTGAGAACACACACATGCACACACACACACACACTCACATGCACACTTGTTCATACACATACACATACACTCACACACTTATATGTCTCTTCATCTTTTGCCTTCCCTACCAGAGGAGAAGTAAAAGCCATTGTCCCACATATCTTACTTTAAAAGATAGTGCAGAAAAAGCCCGACTCTAAAGTGTCGACAGAGACTTTCTCGCTGGAGCTCGTCAAGAAGTGAAATCCATTTTCTCTATGCCTAAACCCAGATTCCAATAACTGGGAATGGAAGTGTTTTCTGAAAATCAGACAGCATCCTTCCTCCCATCCTTCCTGAAATCCCACATCCAGTACTGCTCCCAGTCTTACAAAGAGAAGTAGCTGAGAGAAGGACATTTGTACAATGCAGTGCATTTTCAAAAGAAAAATTATTCTCCTCACTATTTCTGAATATGCATTTAATTCTTTAGAGTTAATGGCTACCTATACGAATGCAAACAAGCCTTCCCATGATGTGAGTGTACTCTTCCTACCAAAAGACAAGCATAGTCCATGATGCCCCAAGAGGTTACCAAGCCTTGAGCATAAATGAGGTCACACTTTATTTATTTAACAAATACTAAGCCAGGCCTTACAATGGGCAATTCAAAGTATGTTAAGATCAATTGGTTTTTGCTAAAATGTCAAGAAAACACAGGGGGCAAAGGATAGTTTCTTCTATAAATAGTGTTGGGAAAACTGGGTATCCAAATGCAGAAGAATGAAATTAAACCTTTATCTAATGACACACACACAAATCAACTGAAAATGAACTAAATACTAACATGTAGGCATAAAACTTTCAATTAGCTAGGAGAAAATACAGAGCATAAGTTCCACAACAGTGGTCTGGGCAGTGACATTTTGGGTATTGCTGTAAAAGTGTGTGTAAGACAGCCAGCCACACATGAGGGACCCCTTCAACAGCCACACGTGAGGGATGCCTTCAACAACAGCCACACGTGAGGGACACCTCCAACAGCCACACGTGAGGGAACATTCAATAGTACACATGAGAGAACATTCAACAGTACACATGAAGGGCCCCTTCAACAGCACAGTTTCTACAGCAAAGGAAAGAAGCCACAGAGGAAGAGACAACCTACAGTATAGAAAAATAACATTTGTAAGTCAATATATAAGAGAGTAATGCCCAAAATAAACAAGAATCACATGCCTCAATGAAAGAAAACAAAGAATCCCATTAAACCATGGGCGAAGGGCCTGAACAGACATTTTTTTTCTAGAGAAAACATGCATGGTGTTTGAAATCACCAATCACCAGGGAAATGCCAACCAAAACCATAGATAGACATTGCTTCATACCTGATGCAGGTCTCTTTCCAAAAGTCAGAAAACAGCCAGTGCTGACAGGGAAGGTGAGGAAGGCACATCCAGAATCTGAATCTGTTCATAGTGATGTCAGTACATAATCACTGAGAAATTAGTATGGCGACTTCCCAAATCATCAGTAGAGACCACATGAGCCAGCAATTCTGCTACTTGGAATATAGCCTAAGGAAGTCAGATCAAATGTCAGAGTCATCTGCATTTCCATGTTGATTGCAACACTCTTTGAAGAGTTAAGATGTGCATTTGATCTAACTGTCTACTAAGGGGTGGATGGCTAAAGAAAACACGGTGCTCATCCATCACAGAATATAATAATAAATGCACACCCTTCCATCTGTGATAATGTGGATGACCCTGGAGGACATTGTGCTAAGGGAAACGAGCCAGGCATAGAAAGACCAATGTCCTATGATCTCGCTATGATGTAGACTCTGAGAGGCTGGAAGCTCGTGGGAGGCTATACAGTAGTTGCCAAGGGCTGAGGATGGTGTGAAAGGCCACAGATTTCCAACCAGCAGGGGGCAGATCAAGAGCTGTGCTGAACAACCCAGGGAGTGTCATTAACAACAATATATTGTGTGCTTGAAAGTTACTAAGACAATAGATTCTAAGTGTTCTCACCAGGAAAGAAAAAGTGTGCGAGGTAATGCTAATTCATTTGACTTAGCATTCATTTCATAATGAATACATATTTTAAAACACTGTGCTGTACACTAAAAATACACATTTTATTTGTCAATTTCAATTTTTTAAGATTTAAAAAGCCTATTGCTCTTTATCAGAGCTTTATGAGGTACGTGCTTTTTTTCACCTTCCTGTTTTACAAGTAAGGATCATGAGCTTAAACTATTTTGTTCGAGGACGTGCAGCACATACGTAGATCTAGGCTTTGGACCCAGATGCCACACCCTAGGGCTTGAACTCCTTAACGCACCTTACCTACACTGAATCTCACTAACGCAGATCCCTTACCTTGTGGCAAAAGTATTCGAATATTACTTTCAAAACTCCCTCCTTTTTCCAAGTATCACCACTCCCAGAGCCAAGTATTCCATGTGGGCTCAGTGTTGCCAGGTTTCTGTTGCCAGAGAGTAACGCTGTTCCTGCAACCTCTTTCCACACACTGTTTATTACCTAGCGGTGCAGGGTAACAAAACCCCAAACACCATGACTTCAGGTATGAAACCGATTTCATTCATCAGTCTGCAGGTCAGTTGAAGGTTCTGGTCTTTGCTGAACTTGGCTACATGTATATATTTAAGTGACTCTTAGCTGACCTGTGTTTTCTGGAACATACTGGTATACTTGGTTCTGAACCACATGTCTCTTGCCTTCCAGAAGGCTAGACAATGGTAGAGCGGCAGAAGAACATGAGCTCATTGTGCACATGCTCAGCAAACTTCTGTGTAGATTCACACTTGCTAGCATTCCATTGCCCAAAGCAAGTCATAAGAGTCATAGAGTAGGACCTGAGTCCAACTGGGGGGATGCAGAAAGATGTAAGAATAGACCATGAATACACACAGCCTATGACTTTCCATCCTTCCTTACAAAAGGCAGAGGAGAGAGAGGAGAGAGAACATCTGCAGGTGCATATGGAGATCAAAGGATAAGCTTGTGTCCTTCCTCCTCAAGTACCATCTACCTTGTTTTTTGAAGCAGGGTCACTTTGGCTTCCTGACTAGCTAGGCTGGCTGACAAGCCCTGAAACTGCCTGTCACTGTCTCCCAGCACGAGGACTGCATGCTCATGCCACCACACGCAGGACTTTCCATAGGTGCTGTTTAACTAAGGTCACTACTGGCACAACAACACTTTAGAGATCAAGCTCTCATGCCTGCCGCAGAACAAAATGAAATTTCAAGTAAAATTAAGTCATTTAGATAAAGCAACCCAAAGACCCATAAATTACAGTTGAGTTCTGAAGGGCAGTGAAGAAGGGGGCACAGTAGGGAAAATGTGTGTGCAAGTGGCATCTTTCGAGAAAGAAAACAGGCCTCCCTTTGCGCCTACAGAAAACAAATAATGCAGAACTCAGGCAGTGAGATCCCCATTGTGGCAGCAAGGTGGCAGCCAGTGCCAGCTACTGGACCAGTGTCTGGCAGCAGCCAGTGCCAGCTACCGTGCCAGCATCTGAGCAATAAAGTTAGCGTAAAAGCAACATTAGAGCAAGCAGTAGCTACACTGACTCGGTCAGTGAATTCTTAGCATATCAATGCCTCATTTTGTTTCTCCTGTAGAAAGTTCAAAAATTGGATTGCCTGATTCAAAGTTGGCCCCCAGGCAACGCCAGCCCTTCCGGGAGGGCATGAATGAATATCTATTTTTTTCTGTTCCTGGAAAGCAGCACCAGTCATTTTCTGGTCTCATACCCCTGCAGAGGCGGATTATAATCCTCTCTCTGAGAAATGGAGGAACCCTAGGAAGCCTGCCAAAGCCAGTCTCCAGATGTCTAAATCCATGGCTGTAGCTTCTGGTAGGAGATACCAGAAATGGTACCTGTGGGTAAATATTGACTGCTGTAAACATTTCATTTTAAATAAAAAAAAAACCCTGGCAGATGAAAAAACTAAAACTAATACACGAAAGTAAGTCAATGAGCGAGCATTCTGCTTTCTGTCACAGGGATGCCAAGACAGACTCAGTGACAGCATCGCCTTCACTCAGGGCGCTGGGCGAGGTGACTGGAGGCAAGGGGGATCTTGGCTCCCTTCTCAGAGTGTATTGGTTGGGAGAACTCTCCAAAATTTCTAACTCTTCTTCAAGCATTTATCATGTACTGGCTATATTTGTCATCTCAATGAGCCCTGAACAAATCCCCAGGTGGGGCCGGGGAGATTATTTGGTTAGGAAATCGCCTGCCTTGCAAGCATGAGGACCAAGTTCAGACCCCAGCACCCAGGTAAAAATGCTAGGCTGGAGGCATGCGCTTGTGATCTCAGGTCTGAGAGGGTAAAAACGGTTGGATCCCTGGGTCTAGCTAGGCAGCTAGCCTTAGACAAGTTCTGGAAACCTTGTGAAGCCATGATTCTTCCCTTCAAAATGGGATTCATTCCCAGAACACCTCAGCAGTGTAACCCCTGGACAGGCAGTGGAATGGCCTTGCTCCATTCCCCCACACCATGAGGCCTTGAAGCTGTGGCATTCACTCTTTGTTCCAAGAGTCAAATTTACACAGAGTCAATTCCATAAAATTACCCGCCAACAGACCACACAGAAATTTCTACAGAAGGCAGGCCCTGAGCAGGAAGGCATCACGCCCCACCTTTGCTAGCAAATAAGTCTGGGCATCCCCAAAGCTGGACTTTGTCAAGTTCCAGACCAGTGAGAGACCCTGTCTCAAAAAATACAAGTGTACAGCACCTAAGGGAAAGCACACACACACACACACACACACACACACACACACACACACACACAACTCATCCATGCATAAGAGAGCAGGGAGCCTGAGGTGTGCTGTGTGCGTCTCCATCATTTTGCAGATCATGGAAATGAGGCAGCACACTTTAGTGATGGAAACTGCCCAAGTCACACAGCTGCATATCTGACTGCAGCATTGGCTCTCTCAGATGTGACTCCGAGAAGCCACCATGCATGGATGACCTCCTTTCAGCACAGGGAATGAAGAGAATCTGTGTCTAGAGTCTCAGACTGCCTGGCATCAGCTTCTTCACAGAAGTTTAAAACCCTAGGATTCTGGTGTCTCTTTTGGCCTCCGCCACTAAGGCAGTTGTATCTGTCAGTCTAGGAATACCCCCTCTCTTATCGGGGGCTTGAGTATCAGCCTCAGTACCCCATCATGGCTCAGAATTGGATGTCTATGGCAGGCGAGGATCTGAGGGTAAAAAATTAGCTCAAATACATTACCTTTGTATGTTTTTTATTTTAGTGTGAGGGGAGAAAATGACGTAAAAGGGCACAGAGAAGAGGAAGAAGGGGAAAAATAAGGAGAAGAAGGAAGGGGAGTAAGGGGAAGAAGTAGATGAAGTAGCGAGGAGGAGAAGAAGAAAGAGAAGAGTAAGGGTTGATCTCCACGAGGTTTCTAGTTTTTGCAGACATAGTTGGAAAATACCATAGGCAAGGACAATAATAATATGCATATCAAAATCACAAAAAGGACAGGTAGACCCTGACAAAGCTGTGCTCTGGAACAGGTGATAACACTCAGGAAAAAGCCAGCATTCAAGGGAAAGTACCTGACATCCCAAACCATTAGATAAAGTTACCAAACATCCCTGAGTCCAGCTTTGGGGATGCCCAGACTTATTTGCTAGCAAAGGTGGGGCATGATGCCTTCCTGCTCAGGGCCTGCCTTCTGTAGAAATTTCTGTGTGGTCTGTTGGCGGGTAATTTTATGGAATTGACTCTGTGTAAATTTGACTCTTGGAACAAAGAGTGAATGCCACAGCTTCAAGGCCTCATGGTGTGGGGGAATGGAGCAAGGCCATTCCACTGCCTGTCCAGGGGTTACACTGCTGAGGTGTTCTGGGAATGAATCCCATTTTGAAGGGAAGAATCATGGCTTCACAAGGTTTCCAGATATGCCAGTAACTTCCAAAAGTCAAGTTTTCCCACAGCTCTGCAAAACGGGTCGCACCGTGTGGACATGTGTGTATACACTTCCCGCGGATCTGTCAGCTGTGCATTCACTGTAGAGTCTTGTGGGCGCCAACACTCTCACTCTCCTTCCTTTCTTCCTTTCTTCCTTTTCTTCTTCTTCTTCTTCTTCTTCTTCTTCTTCTTCTTCTTCTTCTTCTTCTTCTTCTTCTTCTTCTTCTTCTTCTTCTTCTTCTTCTTCTTCCTCTTCTTCTTCTTCTTTTTCTCAAAACCCATGTTGAAATTACTCCGATCCACATTCTGAATGCATTCGGAACAGACATGAGCTTCCTCTCTCCAGTCCCCCTTGGCCTATAACAAGAATGTCCCTTACTCAATAGCAGATACACTCTGCCCTGAGTCAAGACACTTTGCTTCATGGGAAAACCTTGCTTGTTGGTCCCACCCCTGATTTGGACAACACAAGCCTCCCATTCTTTACCTAGTGCATCAGCAGCTAATTCTGTGGCCATGCGCTTCTCCTTCAACACACTAAGCTTGAGTTCATCATCCACCTCAGTGAGTTTCGTGGCTAGGAAGGAGATACTCAACTTCATCTTAACACAGCCAACTGTCCAGAAGGTGCCAGGATTTCCTCAGAGTGGATGTGAGATTTATTTACTGACCATGACTTGATAGGCCCTGGGGTGCAGTGCCTCAGGGGACCATGGTTGGGAATGTACTGGATCACAGCTGTCGTAGATAAGCCACTTCACAGCTACCACAGCTTCACATTCATCAGCATTAGAGAACGCCTGCTTCTTAGAGATACGGATCTTCTGATAGGTGGGGAATTTGAATTTGGTTCTATTCAGGGCCTCGATCACATGTCATCCTGCAGCCTAGGGCAAATAGACATGATGGGCTGGCCAATGTGATGCCCGGCCATTGTGTCCTGGGGCTTCCTAAAGGCACCTGCCTACCACCTGTCAGGACCCTATATTGGAGTCTGCACTGAGATCAGAGACATGGATACATACCAGAACACTGTCTCCAGGATTCCTTCCGGCAGTCCATATAGGGAATAGGCTGCTACACTTCCAAGGAGGAGGGTTTCCTCGCCATCTCAGAGCAGGCCTCTGCAAGTAAAGGAACCTGGTTAACTTAACTGGTTGCCAACATCTATTTTTTTTAAACAAACGATATTGCATCCAAAACTCACTAGGATATTGAAATTGCACTGGATATATTTGAAGAAATGATATAAACATTTTATATTTAAATGTTAATAATAACAAATTTGCACGCTAAATTCTTTTATAAGTATTTAAAATAGCAATATTTTCTTTTTGTTTTTTCAAGACAGGGTTTCTTTGTATAGCCCTGACTGTCCTGGAACTCGCTCTCTAGATCAGGCTGGCCTCAACTCGGAGAACAACACATTTTTAAAAGTGTGTCATTATGGATCTTTTTCACATTCCCTTTCAAGACACATAGGAAAAAGGTGTATAAAGGCCTCTGATTTTAACCAAACACTTTTTATACAGATGAAGCTCTTGAAATCCAGAGGGTAGAAAGGTCACATAGCAAAGCAATAGCCAAGCCAGGTCCTCCTCAAAGGTCTGAGAACTTCTTGTTCAGCCCTTGTTTTAGCTGTTTCCTTCTGGCTGTAACAAAACACCTGCCAAAAGCAATGTAAGGAGGAAAGGAGGCTCCTGGCTCCCAGTTCAGTGGATGGTCAAGTATGAGAGGGAGATTAAAGCTCTGGCCACACTCTGATCACAGTCAAGAAGCAGAGACTGATGATTCGATTACAATATGTAAAGATATGTTGTTGTGATTGGTTTAGCAAAGAGCTGGATGGCCAATAGCTAGGCAAGATTTCCAGGCGGGAAAGAAGAAGGCAGGGGAACAGACATGCAGGAGGAGAGAGTAAAGCCATGAGTCATGTGGCAACACATAGATGAGTAGAAATGGGTTAATTTAAGTTATAAGAGTTAGCTACAAACAAGCTAAGCTATTGGCTGAGTTTTCATAATTAATAACGTTGTCGTTTGGGAGCTGGTTGGCGGGACAGAGAAAGTCCGAGCACACTGGTTTGAGAAAGTTCCATAATCACTGGTGTTCAGCCTATTTTCTCCTTTAGTTTTAGTTCAGGACCTCAGATCAGGGGAAGCTGCTGCCCACAGTTAAGGTGGATCTTCCAACTTTAATTAATTATATCTAGATAGTCACCCACAGCTTGTGCCAGAGCTGGTCTCCTAAGTGGCGCCAGATTGTGCCAAATTGACAATATGAACCACCACAGAACTTTCCCCTAACCAAAGCTAGTTCTCCGTATTGGCGTTCTGTGAGATTCCAGCACTCAGAAGACATCTAAGGCATGAACACACATCTAAAGCAGTGGTTCTCAACCTTCCCAACACTGCGACTTCTTAATATAGTTCCTCATGTTGTAGTGACCCGCAGCCTGAATTTTTTTGTTGCTACTTCATAACTGTAATTTCACGACTGTTATTCATCATAAAGTATTATCTGACATTCAGATGGTCTTAAGTGACCACTGTGAAAGGGTTGCTCAACTCTCAAGGGGTCTTGACCCACATTTTGAGAATTGTTGATCTAGCGTGTGCTTGCACAGGAAGGTCGGGGTAATGAGAATGGCAGAGTCTAGTAACCCTGCTCCGGCAGCACACACACACCAAGGACTATCAGGATGGGAAAGTAGCTCCCATTCGGGGGCCTGAGGGCACACAGGAAAAGTGTCCTGTCTAGGACATCAGCAGAAAGCCACCCACAGGAGCTGGGTATGAAATAGAAGAACATAGTCACTGCCAAACCAGAGCTAAATCTGCCAAATCTCCAGTTTTCTTTCTAGCACTTTCCTTGGCCAAACTAACCAAAAGCCGCAGTACCGGGAAGCCAGTGGATGGTACTTTCAGATCTCAAGCCCCTTGACCGGGAGGACAGGCCAAAGGGGAAGGAGTCCACCACACTCTCCGTTTTGAACTGAACATTTGTATTTAAACAAAAACAGCAAAGATTAGCCATGGCAGAACCAAGAGATCTGGCTGTAGGGAATCTAAACTCATGTGACTGAGGCAGGAGGATTCTTGTAACTCTCATGCACATCTGTCTACTTATTTGGACATTATCAATGCTTTGACATCCTCTTCCATTGGAAACTGCTCCTTATTTCTCAAAAAAAATTTAATCAGAATCTCCACTCATGGAAGTCTTAATAATCTGCTAAAGCTTTAACAAAACCCAGGAACTGAAGGGATGCCCCTGGGAAAATCAATAAGAAGTGGACGCTTTTAAACAGAAATTTATTATTAAAGATAATTATATGAATTATTAATAGTTATCTACTAAAGAAAGATTAATCCTGCTATAATTAGAACAAAAGAATGTGTACAACTGCTGTAAACCAAACTTCAAATCCCCTTTCAGGACAACCTTATGATGATAGCAAGGTCTGTAGGGGCAGGGAACTCCAGGGGACCAGTAAGAGGGGTGGGGCAGGGCGGGGTGTGGGGATAGGTGGAGAGATGGGTGGGGGCAGGGCGTGGTGGGGTTGGGGGTGGGGCGGGGTGAGGTTGAGAACAGTACTCTCATCCCCAGTTCTGCCCTAGAAGAAATCAGGCGGGTGGTGTACCCAGACCATCAGCTGGGAAGCAGAACACCCAAGCTCAGGTTCAAACAGACTCACTGACTACTCCTTTAGTCCTGCCTAATGTTTTCTCTCTGAATCCGATTTCTCTCCTCTGTGTCACCCCTAGTATCTCCTACACCTGAAGCTGTCCTCAACACCAAAGTTAGAATAAGGAAAGTGAGTACTAAATAAACTAATACTTAGAAATCAACATGGCAGCTACAAAGTAGGAGAAACCAACACATATGCTAACAATCAGGATCTGCGCTTACAACAATAGCCTGCATTTGAGATGATGGACTAGCCTGATGGACTGGAGCATGCCTGCACATGGAGATAGTCTTCCTCTAGGGAGGGCATGGCCATGAAAGGTCAAAGCTAACGTGGACTCCTTTGTCACAGAAGCAAAGGGACAAATCAAATTATTGAATGCTGGGTAAGAACAGCCAGAGGGCAGTGTCTCGGTGGTGCCTTTGCCTGGGCTACTTCTGAACCACCCTCCCAGCTCTGCAGAGTGTGGCAGGCTGTGGGTGTGGGAGTCAGAGGACTTACCTGGGTCTCAGTGAGAGGCACATATGTGCGATGGCACACAAGGAAGGCTGCCTTTGGCAGTGGTTGTGCATGGAGGTGAATGGCTTTATTAGTCTAAGATTCTGGTCATGGTTAGGGCAAGCATATGTCTGGCTGGGGCCACACATACAGGCAGCAGAGACTGGTTGATGGCATGGGCCAAAACGCACAAGCCTGGCTGGCTTCCCAGCCTGCACACATGTGTGGGCAGACCAAAAGGGCTTAGTGAAGAGGAAATGCTCAGGCAGACTTTAAAGTGCCCTAAGTTTAGAGGCTGTTCTCTTACCCATTAATAGATATCAGCAGTGGATGACAGCCCTGCTTGCTTGAAGTGTCTTAATGTAACTGACAATCATTGACTATTAAAATGCAGACCCAGGACTAGACTTTAGGAAGATATCTTTAAAAAGAAAAGCAAGAATAAAATTTAAAAACTGGGATGTAGGAGATAGCTGAGTCAGTAAGTATCTGCCGTCTAATCACGCAGACCTGAATTCCACCCCTCAGTACTCGTGTAATGGAAGCTGGTAGGTAGCTTGAGCCCACAATCCCTGGAAAGATGGACACAGGCAGACCCTTGGGGCCTACTTTTCACCAAGTCTAGCTGAATTGAGGATCTCCAGAGTCAGTAAGAAACCGTCTCAAAAATCAAGGTGGAGCCGGGTGGTGGCGCAGGCCTTTAAATCCCCACACACACTCAAAATCAAGAGCCTGTGGCCCAGCTGGGTAGCCTGAACAACTTGGCAGTCATCAGGCACAGATCTCGTGCTTCAAGTAGGTGAACCCCAATACCTACTTCATGAACAAACTGCTAGACCTCGAGGAGGAGCTGGTGCTGCCAAACCACATCTGGAAGCATGTCACGGCTACTGAAGGTGAGGACCTGAAGGACGGCTGAGATCAAAGAAGTCGCGGCAATGATCTGGAGTTTATGGTGCTTGAGAGAACAGAGACCTTGAGCCAGACCCGGGGCATGAGCATTTACATGCAGAGATATGCGGGCAAAAAAGTGTGCCGAGTAATGCGATGCAGTTTTCAGTGCCCCTGTGCCTGTGAGTTTGCAGTGGGGACCATGGAGAAGTGGAGTGGTACAGATGTGGGGGGACCGTGCTCTATTCCCTATGGGGGCCATTTTCATTCAAACCCCATACTTTGCAATCATGGTGACCCTAGAACCCACATTTAAATTTTTTTAATTTAAAAAGGCCTGAAAATATAGTGTGTTCTTGTGTTTGTAATCCCAGTACTGAGCACGTAGAGATGAATCCTTGACTCTCATGGGCCAGTGAATTTAGTCTACTTGGTGAGGTTCAGGCCAATAGACACCCTGGTTTAAAAAAAAATAGAAGATGGACACTGTCCTGAGAAAGGACAGCCAAAGTTGTCATATAGGCTTCACACACGATGTGCACTCACACCCACAACCACACAAGTACACACACACAAAGCAGCAAGAGAAAAATGGTTCCGCACATCTAGAAAGTACATTAACTTCAATTCTTCCTTTTCATATAAGATAATGGGAAGCCAAAGGGCACATTCAAAAGAACTAGTTAAAAAACACTAAACCTGCCAAAAGAAAAATTCTACAGTAATCAAAAATATCCTCAAACAAAAGCTAAATAAAAACAGTCTCAGATTAAAATATAAGCCAGTGGATAAAAGGGCTAGCAGCAGAGATGACTCAAGGACTTGTCTTACAAGATGATATTAAAAGTCCTTTGGGCAGAAAGGGATAGAAACCAGATGGTAATCGGAATTTACAGGAAGAAATGAAAACTGCCATAAATGATAAATATGTGACTTAATATCAAAGTCTCTTTCTACCATTTCTGTTTTATTCCCTTCACTTTTGCGAAAGACATAAAATTACATAAAATAATATGATACTTATATAATTATATTTTTATGTTATTATATACATTTGTATATGCATTAGGACATATAAGAAAGGGAGCAAATGGAACTAGGCAAGGACAAGGGGTTTTATTTTCCCCTTGATTCAGTGCATACTGGTTAGAAGTTCTGGGGGAAAAATACCACATATATTATAACCTCACTGAAGCCAATAAGAAAATAACTAAGGAGTCTATAGGACTCAAAAATGCTACAAAGAAATATTTATTTGGAACAAAATAAGGAAGTAAAAAGACAGAAGAAGAAAAAGACAGATATACATAACAAGTACAAAATGGCAAATATATCTCTAACCTGCCAGTAATGACATTAAAACTCAGGGTCTCACCTGCCACCTCAATCAGAAGGACCATGGCAGACTAAACCAAAACATACAAGCCACCTACATGCTCCTTACAAAGAACACACATGAAATGGTTCACATGCCAGGCAGACAGTATATAAAAGAGCTAGCTATATTGACAGTGTGAAAACAGATGTCTAGTAATATAAGGAAATATAGAAATAATCATTTTATACCCTATGTCTCAAAGGCTTAGCAATGAGATTTATGCAGCATTAGCAGTCCACTGGCGTGAGCAGCATCTACTGAGCTCTCCATCCATTCAACAACAGCGGGAAAATGCTTCTGAGCACATCTGGAACATTTCCTGAGGTAGACAGCATATTAGACCCTAAAACAATGTCAATAAACCCAACAGACTGAAAAAATATGAACTATGCTCTCCAAACACAATAGAGTTAAGTTAGAACTCAACAATGGAAAGGGATTTTGGAATTGAATAAATATTAGGAAAATTTTTTAAAAAGATGTAAATGATAAACTGGTTAATGGTGAAACCACAAGGTAGCTAGAAAAATATCTTCAACTTGCCGGAAATGAAAACATGCCAATATTAATGGAATGCAGCTAAAAGTGTCCTGAGAGGAAAATGTATACTTGTGTCAGAGATAAAATCTGAAATGGGTTTAAAGTCCATCAAGAGTGTTCTTGTGATTATATCAATAATGTAAAATTCGACCTTCAGAAACTAGACAAATGAGAGGATTAAAACACCAAACATAGAAAAAAAAGAGTAAATAAAAAACATTACCACATGCACACACACACACACACACACACACACACACACACACACAGAGAGAGAGAGAGAGAGAGAGAGAGAGAGAGAGAGAGAGAGAGAGAGATAAAAAATATGGAACTATGAAAAACACAGTCAGAAGTTGATTCTTGGGGCTGGAGAGATAAATAGTGCGGCTGTTAAAAGTGCATGTTGCTCTTTCAGAGAACATGTTTTGGGTTCTCTGCACCCATATTAGGTAACTCCATGGCTGCCCGCAATTCCAGCTCCAGGGAATCTGACACCACTGGCCTCCACAGGCACCTGTATTCACAAGCACACACACCCACACAGAGTTACATACATGTAATTAAAATAAAATATGTCTTTTTTTTACAAAAAAAAATCAACTCTTTTTAAATTTTTTTTTATTATGTATACAATATTCTGTCTGCATGCATGTCTGCAGGCCAAAAGAGGGCAGCAGACTTCATTATAGATGGTTGTGAGCCACCATGTGGTTGCTGGGAACTGAACTCAGGACCTTTGGAAAAGCAGGAAATGCTCTTAACTGCTGAGCCATCTCTCCAGTCCTAAAAAAAAGTTGATCCTTAGCTGGGCATTGGTAGTGCATACCTTTAATCGCAGCACTCAGGAGGCAGAGGCAAGCGGATCTCTGTAAATTCGAAGTCAGCCTGGTCTACAGAGTGAGTTCCAGGAAATGCTACACAGAGAAACATTGTCTCAAAAACTTTTAAAAAAAAAAGTTCATTTTTTGAATTTCACTTATTACATAATTGAAAAGTTTATAAAGGAACATTTGAATTCTTTGTGTCAGCGCATTAGATAATTTCAAGAAATCAAGTGTTAGAGAAACAGATGATTGTCCGGTGTTGGTAGCAAAATGTCTTTAGTCCCAGAACTTGGGAGGCAGACACAGGCGGATCTCTATGAGTTCGAGGCCAGCCTGGTCTACAGAGAGAGTTCCAGGACAGGCTCCAAAGATACAGAGAAACCCTGTCTTGAAAACCAGGAAAGAAAAGAAAAGAAAGAAAAACAGATGATCAAAATGACACAGGAAGAAATTGGAAACTGGAATATTCACATACAATAAGTATAATATGCAATAAGGAAATCTAATATAATTGTTCTCAAAGAAATAACTCAAGTCTTGAAGACTTCACAGGTTTTTTATCATATATTTAAGAAAAACATAATATCACAGAATATATGAGGAGGAAATTTTTTTTCTCTTTTGGGACATAGGCCCACCACATAGGCTGTCTTCAAACTTACTACATATCTCAGACTGGTCTTGAACTCCTACCTGAGCTTCCTGAGTACTTGCAATACAGGTAGGTACACCACCACACCAGGCTACTTTCTAACTTACTCAATGTAGCAAATATTATCCTGAGACTCAGCAAGACAAAGGCATCATAAGTAAACTACAGAGTGATGCCTGTACTGTGTCTAGATACAAAATCCTCAACAAAGGCTGCATAGTGGGTACAACATATTCAGCTAACAATACACTGTGACCCAGAATATTCTATCCCAGGAATTCAAGGTTGGTTTGATGTGAAAATTAACATAGTTTTGAAGAAAAAGAATTAAAATCTCCACAATGATCACTATAGATTCTGAGAAGATATCAGACAAAATCTAACCTAATTTGGTATAGCTAAGACACCTAAAAGCTAGAAAGAGAGAGGTGTCTGCAAGATATTTGATGGCAGTCATCAAATGCTTAACACCTTGAAAAAGCATTTTAGCTTTAGTATCAGGAACAAAGGAGATGTGTTCTCTGCCCTTCTGTGCAATCACACAGGCTGTTTCCACCAGGGAAACAAAGTAAAAGGCAAAATAAACAAAGTGAGAAAATAAGGAAAGGCGAACAACTCACAAAGGAGGAATGAATGCCCTCAGTTAGACACCCTGCACACCAGGTTCCCTAAGGAACCCCACAGAGTAGCTAGAACTGAGAAGCACTAGGAAATGTGGTCGAAGGAGACAGAATAGATAACAAAAGCAAGTGAGTTTCCTGCGAACAGCCTAATCAAATGTTCCATATGCAGTAAAATAAACCCAGCCCACTTGCAATAAGATCCAAAAAAAGTTTATATCTAGCAAGAGGTGCTAGATGTGTACATTAACAATTATAAAAATTAGAGAAAAAAACACAGAGAAAATCCAAGTACTAATAAAAGTCATCACATGTTTGTGGATTGGAGAAAAACTAGTGTTTTTCTCATGAACCTCTTCCAAGTTAAGAGTTCCAATCTCTTTTGTTGTTGTTGTTTTCCTTTGTTTTGTTTTGTTTATTTTTTGATATTTATTGAGTTCTACATTGTTCTCTGCTCCCCTCCCTGCCTCTCCCATTCCCCTTTAACCCTTCCCCAAGGTCCCTATGTTCCCAATTTACTCAAGAGATCCTGTCTTTTTCTACTTTCTACTTCTCATTAGATTAGATCTATGCACGTCTCTCTTATTGTCCTCATTGTTGTCTAAGTTCTCTGGGATTGTGGTTTTGTAGGCTGGCTTTCTTTGCTTTATGTTTAAAAACCACCTATGAGTGAGTACGTGTGATAATTGTATTTCTGTGTCTGGGTTACCTCACTCAAAATAATGTTTTCTAGCTCCATTCATTTTCTTGCAAAATTCAAGATATCATTATTTTTTTCTGCTATGTAATACTCCATTGTGGAAATGTACCACATTTTCCTTATCCATTCTTCGGTCAAGGGGCATTTAGGTAGTTTCCAGGTTCTAGCTATGACAAACAAAGCTGCTATAAACATAGGTGAGCACACGTCCTTGTGGTACAATTGAGCATCCTTTGGGTATATACCCAAAAGTGGTATTAATGGGTCTTGAGGAAGGTTGTTTCCTCCATCCAAAGGGGTTGTACCAGCTTGCATTTCCACCAGTAATGCAGAAGTGTTCCCTTTTCCCCACAACCTCTCCAGGAAAATTGTCATCAGTGTTTTTGATCTTGGCTATTCTTACAGGAGTAAAATGGAATCTCAGAGTTGGTTTGATTTGCATTTCTCTGATGACTAAGGATGTTGAACATTTCCTTAAGTGTCTTTCAGCCATTTTAGATTCCTCTGTTGAGAGTTCTCTGTTTAGGTTTGTACTCCATTTCTTTCATTGGATTATGTGTTCTTTTGGTGTCCAGTTTCTTGAGTTCTTTGTATATTTTAGAGATCAGACCTCTGTCTGATGTTAGGTTAGTGAAGATTTTTTTCCCATTCTGTAGGCTGTCGTTTTGTCTTGTTGACCATGTCCTTTACTTTACAGAAGCTTTTCAGCTTTAGGAGGTCCCATTTATTAATTGTTTCCTCTCAGTGTCTGTGCTACTGGTGTTATATTTAGGAAGTGGTCTCCTATGCCAGTGCGTTCCCACTTTCTCTTCTATAAGGTTTAGTGTGGCTGGCTTTATGTTGAGGTCTTTGATCTATTTGGACTTGAGTTTTGTACATGGTGATAGATATGGGTCTATGTAACATGAAGGGGCCTGCTTGTTGGGGTTTCCGTCCTGCTTGGTACCCCATAGCTGGCAAGCCCCAAAGAAAATCACAGAGAGTCTGCATTAATTATAAACTTATTGGCCCATTAGCTCAGGCTACTTATTAGCTCTTGTATCTTATATTAACTCATTATTCTTACCTATGCTAGCCACATGGCTTGGGACCTTTCTCAGCCAGGCAGGTTACATGTTACCTCTTTGGTGGTCTGGGCTGGACTGGGGGAAGAGCTTCCTTCTTCCCAGAATACTCCTGTTCTCATCGCCCCACCTCTACTTCCTATCTGGTTGACCCACCTATACTTCCTGCCTGGCCAATCAGCATTTATTCAAAATATAATTGGCAGAATACAGACAATTCTCCAGTACCATTTCCCCCTCTTTTTTTTAACAAAGGAAAATATCCATAGTCCATTTTTGGGGAATGTGGGTGTAGTTTTCCAGGCTACTTCCTGCTGGTTGGGAGTGCTGATAATCTTATGGGGACCTAAAGAAAATTTAGAGTTATAATCAAGTCTTGACTGGAGTATCCTGTGAGTCTTGATCATCTCAGGCAGTAGTCTTGAACCTGTTCTGGATGTAGAACTCAGACATCCAGGCCATCTGTTCCTATGGGAGATTTCTCAGGTGGTTTTCCTTGATCAAAGTGGATTTTTCTTATCTCAGAATGAATCCACAGCCTTTCATTTTCTGTGGAAACAAAATCAAAATCTCTTCTCGAAAGTAGGAGGTCATCTGTCTATGTGTTACTTTCATTGGTTAATAAAGAAACTGCCTTGGCCTTTTGATAGGCCAGTGCTTAGGTAGGTGGAATAGACAGAACAGACTTCTGGGAGGAAGAAAGCAGAGTCAGGCAGATGCCATGAAGCTCTGGCCCAAGATGGACATAGGTTAGAATCTTCCTGGTAAGCCACCACCTTGTGGTGCTACACATATTAATAGAAATGGGTTAATCAATATGTGAGAGCTAGCCAGTAAGAGGCTAGAACTAAAGGGACAGTCAGTGTTTAAATGAATACAATTTGTGTGTTATTATTTCAGGTGTAAAGCTAGCCATGCAGGAGCTGAGCAGGATAAAAAGCAGGACTCATCACTATGGGTCTATTTTCATTCTTCTACATGTTGATATCCAGTTATGCCAGCACCACTTGTTAAATATGCTTTATTTTTTTCCATTTGATTTTTTTGCTTCTTTATCAAATATCAGGTGTTCAAAGATGTATGGATTGATATCCAGGTCTTCTAGTTGGTTCCATTGGTCCTCCTGTCTGTTTTTATGCCAATACTAGGCTGTTTTCAGTACTGTATCTCTGAAGTAGAGTTTGAAGTCAGGGACTGTGATGCCTCCAGAAGTTCTTTTATTGTACAAGATTATTTTGGCTATCCTGGGTTTTTTGCTTTTCCATATGAAGTTGAGTACCATTTTTTCTAGGTCTTTGAAGAATTTTGCTGGGATTTTGATGGGCATTGTGTTGAATCTGTAGATTGCTTTTGGTAAGATTGCCATTTTTCCTATGTTAGTTCTGCCTACCCAAGAGCATAGGAGATCTTTCCACTTTCTGGTGTCTTCTTCAATTTCTTTCTTCAAAGATTTAAAGTTCTTGTCATACAAATCTTCCACTTGTTTGGTTAGAGTTACTCTGAGATATTTTATGCTAGTTGTGGCTATTATGAAAGGTGTTGATTCTCTGATTTCTTCCCCAGCCCTTTTATCATCTTTGTACAGGAGGACTACTGATTTTTTTGAGTTAATCTTGTATCCTGCTACATCGCTGAAAGTGTTTATGAGTTGTCAAAGTTCCTTAGTAGAATTTTTGGGATCACTTATGTAAACTATCATATCATCAGCAAATAGTGAGAGTTTGACTTCTTCTTTTCCAATTTGTATCCCCTTGATCTCCTTTTGGTGTCTTATTGCATTAGCTAGGACCTAGAGAACTATATTGAATATATATGGAGAGAGTGGACAACCTTGTCTTGTTCCTGATTTCAGTGGGAAATTGCTGGGAGTTTCTCTCCATTTAGTTTGATGTTGGCTGTTGGCTTACTGTATATTTCCTTAATTATGTTTAGGTGTTTCCTTGTATCCCTGCTCTCTCCAAGACCTTTATTGTGAAGAGATATTGCATTTTGTCAAAAGCTTTTTTAACATCTAATGAGATGATCATGTGGTTTTTATTTTTAGCTTGTTTATTTGGTGGATTATGTGGACAGATTTTCATATGTTGAACCATCCCTGCATCTCTGGGATTAAGCTGACTTGATCATGGTGGATGATGGTTCTGATGTGTTCTTAGATTCAATTTGCCAGTATTTTATTTAGTATTTTTGCATCAATGTTCATGAGTGAGTTTGATCTGTAATTCTCTTTCATAGTGATGTCTTTCTGTAGTTTGGGTATCAAGTAATTATAGCCTCATAAAAAGAGTTTTGCAATGTTCCCTCTGTTTCTATTGTGTGGGATAATTTGAGGAGTATTGGTATTAGTTCTTCTTTGAAAGTCTTGTAGAATTCTGAGCTGAAACCATCTGGTCATGGGCTTTTTTTGGTTGAGAGACTTTTGATGACTGCTTCTATTTCTTCAGCATTTATACATCTGTTTAATTTGCATATCTGGTCTTGATTTAATTTTTGTAAGTGAAATTTTTCCAGAAACTTTTCCATTTTAAGTTTTCCAATTTTGTGGAGTACAGATTTTCAAACTATGACCTGATGATTCGCTGTATTTCCTCCATGTCTGGTGTTATGTCCCTCCTTTCATTTCTGATTTTGTTAATTGGATATTTTCTCTCTGCCTTTTGGTTAGTTTGGATAAAGGTTTGTCTATTTTGTTGATTTTCTGGGAGAACCAGCTCTTTGTATCATTGATTCTTTGTATTGTTTTCTTTGTTTCTATTTTGTTGGTTTCAGCTCTCAATTTGATTATTTCCTGCTGGCTAGTCCTCTTAGGTGAGTTTGCTTCTTCTTGTTCTAAAGTTTTCAAATGTGCTGTTAATTCACTAGTGTGGGATTTTTCCAGCTTCTTTATATAGAGGTTTAGCGCTATGAACTTTTTTCTTACCACTGCTTTCTTGTGTCCCACAAATTTGAGTATGTTGTGTGGTCATTTTCATTGAATTTTTGGAAGTCTTTAATTTGTCCCTTTATTTCTTCCTTGACCCATTGATAATTGAGGTGAACATTGTTTAATATCCATGTGTTTGTGGGTTTTCTGGAATTGCTATTGCTGTTGACTTCTAGTTTTATACCATGGTGATCTGATATGGTACATTGGGTTATTCCAAATTTTTGTATTTGTTGAGGTTTGTTTTGTTACTGATTATGTGGTCAGTTTTTGAGAAGGTTCCATGATGTGCTGAGAAGAAGGTATATTATTTTTCTGTTTGGATGGAATATTCTATAGATGTCTGTTAAGTCCATTTGAGTCATAACATCTGTTAGTTCTCTTATTTCTCTGTTCATTTTTTTGTCTGACTGACATGTCCAGTGGTGAGAGGGTAGTGTTGAAGTCTCCCACTATTACTGTTTGGGGTTTAATGTATAATTTAAGCTTTAGAAGTGTTTCTTTCACATATGAGGGTGCCCTTGTATTTGGGGCATAGATGTTCAGTATTGAGATTTCCTCTTCATGGATTTTTCCTATGACTCATATGAAATGACCTTCTTTATCTCTTTTGACTGACTTTAACTTGAAGTCTATTTTGTCAGATATTAGGACAGCTATGCCAGCTTGTTTCTTAGGTCCATTTGATTGGTATACTTTTTCCCAACCTTTTACTCTGAGACGATGTCTGACTTTGAGGTTGAGTTGTTTTTCTTGTTTGCAGAAGAAGGATGGATTCTGTTTTTTGTATCTAATCTTTTAGCCTGCACCTTTTTATAGGTGAGTTGAGTCCATTTACATTAAGGGATATTAATGACCAGTGATTGCTATCTCCTGTTAATTTAGTTTGCATCATTGGTGATGTTAATTTGTGTGTTTTTCTTTCCTCTTTGGGATTTGCTGTTATGAGATCATCAATTGTCTGTGTTTTTATTGGTGTAGCCATCTTCCCTGGGTTGGAGTTTTCCTTCTAGTATTTTGTGTAGGGCTGGGTTTATGGTTAGGTATTGGTGAAATCTAGATTTGTCATGGAATATCTTGTTTTGTCTTTCTATGGTGATTGACAGTTTTGCTGGGTATAGTAGTCTGGGCTGGTATCTGTGGTCTCTTAATGTCTGCATAACACTTGACTATGACATTCTGGCTCTCATTGTTTCCAATGAGAAGTCGGGTATAATTCTGATAGGTCTGCCTTTATATGTTAGTTGGCCTATTTCCTTTGCAGCTCTTAATATTCTTTCTTTATTCTGTATGTTTAGTGTTTTGATTGTGGTGAAAGGACTTTTTTTTTGATCCAGTCTTTTTGGTTATTTGTAAGCTTCTTGTATCTTGATAGGCATATCTTTCTTTATGTAGGGAAAGTTTTCCTCTATGATTTTGTTAAATAAATTTTCTGTGCCTTTGAGTTGAACTTCTCCTTCTTCTATACCTATTATTCTAAGATTTGGTCTTTTCATGGTGTCCCATATTTCCTGGATATTTTGGATTAAGCTTTTGTTAGATTTAATGTTTTCTTTAACTGATGAGTCTATTTTCTCTATTGTATCTTCAATGCTTGAGATTCTTTCTTTCATCTCCTGTATTCTGATGCTCATGCTTGTTCAAGCCCTCTGAGTCTCAGCCTTCCTTATTAGGTAGCTATGGGATGGAATCGCTCAATACAGCAGTCATCATAGCTTTTGTCACAGAAGGAGCCAGTGAAGAAGAGAAGAGGCAGGGTGCCTGGTGGCATCTCTGAAGGAGGCGTGAACTATTTTAGTGAGTTATCTGCATTTGTTTCAAACTGATCACCTTTCCTTAACTTGATTAATTAATCCACTATAAATTCCCCACTTTGTGGGGTTCATGTTAATTGGTACAAACAAGTTAAAATTAGGTCAGCTGGTCAATAGATCTGTGTCTGAGACACAGGATGATCCCAGAGTGAGAATATGGATGCAGGTGCACGCATGTGTGTGTGGAGGGCAGAGGACAACTGTAGGAGTCACTTCGCTCCTCCCACCTGCGGGTTCTAAAGAGCAACGGTGAACTCAGGTGTCAGACTTGGCAGCAAGTGCTTTACCTGCTGAGCCATCTTCCAGGCCCCAGTGACACTGAAAAAGATCTTTAGCTAGCTTGTTTATTTTTTCAGTGGCTTCAGTGTAGGTCCTGGGGTGTCCTAGGTCTGTCTTTACAATGGCCGGCAAACATTACAAAGAGCTTCACCAGGAGTTCACTTTCCAGACAGAGAGGCAAGCGAGAAACAGACTCAGACAGCTCAGAACAACCTGCTGTGCCGTGTGGTAAGCCTTGTGAAGAAATACCAATCAGGATAGAGATACAAAGAGATATGAGGGTGTTGTTTGAGCCAGAGCTGGGATGAGACAGTGGGCGGGACAAGGGAGGGCTGTGGGAAGTGGATGTGAGTGAAGGGCAATGACACCCGTGTATAAAAATGTCTTGGACACTCATTCTTTTATACGCTAAGAAAAAGGTGAATTTTAAAAAGTCAGATTTTGTGTCAATTGCAATTTAAAGACGTGAGATGATGAGCTCCTTCTTGAGTTCTCTTTGAGGGTTTATTAGCCATTTCTCAGGGAGCGTTTCTATGAGAAGAATGTGGTCACAGAACCATCACCTTGAGAGTGTTGACAAAGCTGCCCTTCTTCAGGGTGAGGAAGCACTGACTGCATCACCAGGGATTGGGACAAGCCGGTCCTCACAAGCCAGTGTTTTAATCCTGGGCGCACTGTGCTCAGAGTTCATAAGCCACACAAAGGGCAGGCACACTTCCTGTGCGGATTCCAGGGCAATTTTATTGCCACCCAGAAGAGGTGCACACTGCCAAAATGGAACTGGTAAGCATAAAACATCCCAGGGAAGATCAGCCCAGCTTCACTGCGTAATGATGGCCCATGGCTAAAGCAGAAGAATGGAACAAGCCCCTTATCCCTGAAATTTATAAAAGGCTCTGTTCTTCAAAGGGGAAGGAGACTCTATTGAAAGGTATCAGCGTGGGAGACAACAGGTCTGGGGCTTGGGTCCATGTCGATAGGATTACTGGGTGCTATTAAGCAAGCTACACCTCCTGTGGACCTTGGTATCCTCATTGATTTTAGGGGAGTTCTCGGGTTTCATCACGACCCAAGAAAAGGAGGCAGTGGTGGGGCTCAGGCAAGGTCACAAGGAAAATGCCAACAACAACTAAGGCTCTATTTACTGGGCCGGCCCAACTCTATCAACGTCACATGCACCATTTCAATGAGTGATGGCCAAAGCAACTCCATAATGTATGTTACTTTGAGTCCCAAGCTTACAAGCAGAGAAACAAGCTCAGAAATACAGTCGGTTGCCCACTACTTTTAAGTGGCTGAGTCATTGTTTGATGCACAAATCCTTGGATTGTCCCTGCTGGTGGGAGAGCTCTGAGTAGCAGGAGCAGGAAGATGGCAGCCTCCTCTTAGCCCATGGCCAAACCCCATCCCTCTGGCCATCTTGTTAGTCACTGAATTGGTGTTTGCCAGCTGCTGGCAGGTTAGCAGGAGAGCAGTGCGCATTTGTTTGAGGGGATGAAGGAATGGATGGATGGGCTGTATAGGGGAATGGTGGCACACTGAAAATGTGGTGCTAACTTCCAAGAATCACAACAGGTTTACTATGTCAGGCTAAATACAGGCTTCCAGGTACAAGTCAGATGAGTTCCTGAACCAGAAGGCGGGTCTGATGAGAGACAGATCCACAAGCATGGCATCCTGTGGGGTGACATGTCACTTAGCATTGGCTTGCTGAGGACAGAGAAGTTGCCCTGGCAGCTCAGCATGGCCTTATTTGTCCTCCTTGTTTGAGTGATTTGATCTAAAGACAATGGTGGCCAGTAATGAAAGAAATAGGGAGTTCTGGGATCAGAGGGCGAGTGAGTGGGGCAGAGTCCACACTCCCCAGGGTCTTCCCTGAGGGACCTGTGAAGGACTCCGTCTGCGTGTGAATGGGCCTTTGGAGGGGCTTTCCCTGCGGCCTGAGAAGGCTTACGTGGGCTCTATCTCCCACATGCCCTGTGTCTGGCTGTCTCTTCTCGTCATACATTTGTTCCTTTTGATCCTTCAACAGCATCTTGTCCTGGGAGTCTGAATCAGTTCTGAGGCCAATCTCCACACTCTGCCACAGGGGAGCATACATTTCTATCGCTTTGATAAAACACCATGATCGAAGCAACTTATAGAAACAAGGATTTATTTGTGTTTATGGTTCCTCATGCTGTAGTGACCCCCAATTATAAAATTACTTTTGCTGCTACTTCATAACTGTAATTTTGCTACAGTCATGAATCGTAATTCAAATATTTTTGGAGAGGTATACCAAAGAATTCGTGACCCACAGGTTGAGAACTGCTGGTCTTGAGGGATGAGAGTTTATCACTGGGGGTGGGAAGGTGAGGAGAGACACAAGGCAAATAGACGTAAGCTCCCCACTCCCATTGATGTACTTCCTCCAGCAAAGCCGCTCCTCCTACACCTCCCGGACAGCACCACCAGCTGGGAACCAAGTGTTCACCATGGGAGCCCAAGAGGAGACATTCATATTAAGCCAGCACAACACCCCTCAAGTATTAAGGACCAAACTCAACTGGTAATTGGTCATGCAAGATTTAAAATATACAAATTATAAAAGCCATCCATGTCTAATGTTGAAAAATATAGAACAGCAAAAAGAGCAAGAAGTAAAATTGTATTTAACCTCATGCTCAAGCTATTATTATTTTAGTACAAAATTCACAAATGTTATCCGTGGTTATCTGTAATTATTTTAGTTAGGGTTACTATGGCAATGAGACACCACAACCAAAAGCAACTTGGGGGAAAGCGCTTATTTCACTCACACATCCATCACCAAAACCAGTGAAGACAGGAACTCACACAGGGCAGGAAACAGAGGCAGGAGCTGATGCAGAGGTCATGGAGGGTGTTGCTTATTGGCTTACTCCTCATGCCCTGCTCATCCTGCTTTCTTATAGAACGCAGAACCACCAACCCAGGGATGGCACCACCCACAGTGGACTGGACTGGGCCCTCCCCATCAATCACTGATTATGAAAATCCCTCACACTCCAATCCTATGGAGGCATTTTCTCAATTGAGGCTCCCTCCTTTCAGATAATGTTAAACTGTGATAAATGGATATAAAAGTAGTCAGCACAGTAATACAGATGCATGAATACTAAGCTTTTAAAAACAACAAAATATTACTCAGTATGCTGCTTGAAATGATAATATATCATCAACAGGTATATATCTTATTTAGGAATAACTAAATAGTTTGTCAGTATGAATATAACTATTGTGGAAATTCATTCTGCCAATAGTTTTGGGGTACTGGCCTTAGGGTGTGGCTTCTGTGTGTGAACTGATATCTTATAAAGAAGAGAGGGCTCTCTCACTCCCTTGTGCGGGGTGGTTGGAGATGGGATCCCTACATCCACTGACCCCAGGGCAAACAGATGACCGTGGAGGCTCTCTACCTTGTTGTTATTCATAGGTGTTCCCTAATAAGTCATTGTTATCCTTTTATTAGGGCTCTCGTGGATTCACATAATGTCGACTACATATAACCTTTATTATATGATGACTTTGGGATATCACGAAACATAGAAAACCATTCCCTTGTGATACAGTGTACATTAACATAAGTCCTTATTGTTGATAACATGTTTGGGGTATTTTTTTCTTGGAGGGAGAATACTGTGAAGAGCATCCTGAACACATTCATCCTATTAGGAACCTACTCGAATTTCTCCTTAAAAATGAAAGAGTTGAGCCAATGATGACTCGAGCCACCCTTGGGGCCTACATAGACGTGGTGCTACGTGGTAGGAGAGAATCAATTTCTGTGAGGATTGTCCTCTGACCTCTCCACATGTACACTGTGGCACCTGCACTTATGTGCACGCACACACATGCACACATATGTGCACATGCATGCACACATATGTGCACACGCATGTGCACACACTACACACACATGTGCACAAATGCACACAAATAAATTTAAAATGTATTTTTTAAGAAATGGAACTGCTGTACTATGGACTGTGTACATTTAAATAATTCCACTAAGTACATCCACCTGGTCACCTCCATATCCATCCCAAATATTTCTAATTTATACTTTTTCCCCTATTTTATCCAATAGACTCTAAGGTTACTTTTACACTTGGAAAATATGGTAGATGGAAACTGGTTTTTTGGTTTTTGTTTGTTGTTTCGTTTTTTTGTTTTTTTGACATAGGGTGTCTCTGTAGCTTTGGAGCCTGTCCTGGAACTCATAGAGATCTGCCTGTTTCTGCCTCCTAGTGCTGGCAGTAAAGGCATGTGCCCCTACCTCCTGAAGGAAACTGGTTTCTTGAGTAAATGGGTTAGTTGTTTGTTTCTATAGTCCTAGTGGTCGAGTCCAGGACCCCACTGCAAGCTGGAAGAGCACCCCCTATGACACCATACCCCAGCTTCATTCTTTCCTTACAACAAGTCGGGTATCTCTCTTTGCTTCCTGGCTGCCTGGGTTGTCTTGAGAGTAGGGCTGGCGCTCTACTGGAATGCCCAGTATATTGATTTGTTGTTTTTTTCCTTACTTTGTACTTTTTTTCTGCAGTCATTTTTCCTACTGTATGATCAAACCTCTATTCTTTGATGCATAGAAGAGCCTTTTTGTTTCACGATTACATCTTTCTTCTGTATCTGTGTACAGTTGCTCTAAATGTCTGATTGATGCTTAAATCTTTAATGGTACTGGGATTTATTTTGTTGATCTGTAATTTAGGCATCTTAACTTCCCCCCAAAATAGTAGCCAGTTGTATCACTGTTTACAGAATAATTCTCTCTTCATTTTAGGATCTGAGGTTACATATACTGGGTCTTTGGGAGAAAGTATCTGTTCTTGTTTATTTATGTGCTTACTTATTCTGGTCTGAGAACTGCGCTATTTTCATACTGTATGCTTTAATACACATTAGCATTGATCAAAGCAGACCAAATACTCTGTCTACTCCTTTCTTTCTGACTCCCTTCCTTCCTCCCCTTTCTTCCTTTCTTTTTAGTTATTCTTGCATATATTTCAAATCAAATTTAATACAAATACCTTTAATTTTATTAAGTATAAAAATAACATTATGTTTATAAAAAGAGTATTGAATATAGACCATTGAAACCTCCGTTTTGGATAATAATATGGTTTCTTTTATAGCCTTGAATTAAGTTCTGCTGTTCATATGTGTCATGCATATTTTGTTAAATTTAAATTGCCCTTGTTATTTAGGAAAATTAGACATAGATGTGGATGTTGATATTCCCAAACATATAATGGTGTGTGTGTGTGTGTGTGTGTGTGTGTGTGTGTGTGTGTACATGCTTGTGAGTGCACTGGGTATTTCCTCAGTTGCTCTTCACCTTATTTTTAGAGACAAGGTCTCTCCTGAACTAGCTGGCCTTCCAGCTCCAGCGAGCCCCTTGCCATCACCTCTGTCTGCTGGTGTTGCCGACAGGCACCACTACACCCAGAATCTTACATGGGCTCTGGGGATCCAAACTCAAGTCCGCAGGCTTGCATGGCAAACACTTGGCTGACTGAGCCATCTCTGGACCTCTCATCTATGCGGTTTTAGGTAACGACATATTTTAAGATTTGCTTTTAAAATTATGTATTTGTGTTTGTGTATGGGTGCGTGTACCTGCACGTGCAGGTACCTGTGGAGTCCATAAGAGGGTGCTAATCCCCAGAGTCTGAGATATAGGTGGTTATGAACTGTCCCTCCTGAGTGCTGGCAACTGAACTCTGGCACTCTGCAAGAGCAATACCCACCCTTACCCACCAAGCCATCTCTCCTGCCCCAGCAGCAGGGCTTTAGCAACAGGCTTTTTCTTACTTAGCATCCTTGATTACTTTGTTTCTTTTTTTTTCATTTGTTCTTCCTGACTCTCATGTGGCAGCGTATAATTGAAGACTGCAACGCTCCTCACTAAATAAGTAAAGCCCTCAGCAAGACTAATGTTCTAGTGATGCTGTCCAGCATGTCTGACCAGTCTTCACCTTTTGAAACGTGTTTGGACATTAGCAAACAGCAAAGTGCAACAAAACCAGTTAATGACATATGTTCTAACGGAAATTGGTTAATTCAAATTCCTGCTGAAATAGCTTCCTCCCCCATCACAGTAACATCTTAACAATCTCTTCTGTCAGTTTGCCTCATTTCAGAGATGGTAACATGTGTACTATAACATGTCTAAAGCATGGTCATAGCGCACTTATAAAGTGCTTTAATGCACTTGGGCTGGTGATCCCAGGCCTCCCTCGGGGTCAGTAAAGAGACACTAATTTTACAGATGTAACTCTGAAGCTCATTCGCTCCTTTCCCCCGGTTTTAGCATAGATGTTTTTGGAATGTTTGGAAGTTGCATGACATTAGATAATTCATGTGCTTAGGATGTTCTGGAGGCTGCATGACATGAGACAGTCCATGGGCTGGAACGTTCTGAAGGCTGCAGGACATGAGGGAGTCCATCCTGCTGAATATGCAAACACATGGGAGGGGCCAGATGATTCCTATTAAGCAGATCATCAAAGAAGTTCATACAATAGCACTGTTCTCACTCTTTCTCCTCCTGTCTTGGAAAATATAGTTATTATCACAAACATTTTATTTATGCTAACTTTGAATAACTTTACTGTTGTTGTTATAACTAAATAAATAACAATAAAGTCAAGTTCTGTCTTCACATCTAATACGGTGAGCATCAATAGCCGTAAACCACTCACACCAGAGTTCCATGGGCATCTTAAATCAGTTTCAACCGTGAGAAAGGATTGTGAGAACAAAAAGTTTGAGAACGATGGCTTTAGGCTAAATTATGCAATTACTCCTGCTTCTAAATATAGCCATCCTGCTTTGGTGTTATTATGAGTGGGCAACAATTAGCTGTGTAAGTAGCAATTGTGCAGTGTTTTTGATGTTTATAAATTCAAGACTTCATAATAAAATATTAGCAATGAAATCCAGATTGAAGATACAGCACGGTTTGGGATAAGTTCCTCTGTGTTTTTTTTAAGTATGATAAACATGAATTTTCTGGCTGTGGGAGAACAAAGAAGCCACATTCCTCACCCTGAAATGTGGGGAAACAGTCTGATACTGTGCGGGAACCAGAACCTGGGACCTTTAGGGCTGTAGAAATGGCCCAGAGAACAAGCAATTGAAATGAATGCAATAAAAACGATGTGGTCTTTTCAATAAACACAAAATGACAGCTTTGTCATATCGGTGGCTGCCCAGAGCATCGGAATGCTCAAAACTTGTGTATTTAAAAGTTTCAGGTGAGCCTTAGGTGGTAAAAGTGCTTATCATGCAAGCCTGGTGACCTCAGTTCAGTCCCCAGAACCACGATGGAGAGAACCAACTCCCCCAAAGTCGTTCTATACACATACAAGCTATCAATGTATAAAATTTTAAAATAAAAATGGTTGAAGGCTAGAAAGATAGGTCAATGGTTAGAGCCCTGGATGTTCTTGCAGAAGACCTGGGCTTGTCTCTCTGCACTGACAAGGTGGCTCACAGCCAACTGTAACTCTAGTTCTGGAGATCTGATACCCTCTACTAACCTCAGGCATGCGTGTGGCACACAGACATACATGCAGGCAACGTACTCATTACCATAAAAAGTAAGATCCATAAATCTTAAAAATAATTTTAGGTTGAAAATGCCATATTTCCACATTTCACAAGAGTGACAATTATGCCTGTTAAAACTTGCATTTTTAAATAAGGAACAATTTCTCTCATCAATGAGAAAAATCATAGAAACATTAGAAGTCAATTTCATATAAGTACTTGTAATACAATTTCTTAAAGTTTATCAAAATATTGTTAAAGCAAATGAAAACCATCTAGAGAACATTTCTCTCATCAATGAGAAAAATCATAGAAACATTAGAAGTCAATTTCATATAAGTATTTGTAATACAATTTCTTAAAGTTTATCAAAATATTGTTAAAGCAAATGAAAACCATCTAGAGAACATTGTCTACATGCTTAGAAATGATTGTTCATCCTCAGACATAAAATATTTAATAACCTCAAGTAAAGAATACCATTAATATGGGCTTATCATTGCAATCTAAATATATGGACTTGCTTGTTGCAGAAATATTTATCTACTGAGAGAAGAAAACAACTTTTTGGAAAATGTATAAATCAAGGCAGTAAAATGTCAATCATTATTGATGAAGCCTCAACCATTTCATATAAAATAGTTTTAATAATTTATTTAACTCACAAACTTCAAGAGTTTGAAGATAATTTAATGGGCTTTTGTTGATCTCATGAGGCAGGAAGGAAAAGCACCTGAAATAATTTATCAAAATTTATTGTTGACACATGAGAAAAATGGTTCCAATGAACAATATTTCTATGAAAAACTTATTAGATTCTGTGCAAGCCTTGTAGAGCTGGGGGGAGAACAACATTTTAGCAAACTTCCTGGACATTTTAATCCGGTGCTGTCTGACTCACTGGAGTTGAGAATCCCGTGGCTGACCTGTATATCGTAAGTAAGAGAATGTCTTCTAAATTAGAGTTTGATTTATTGTCATGCATTATATAGTTTCAGGGAAAAATTAATAATAGAGCCAAAGATTTGAAAGTTGAAACAATGGAACTTAGAATACTTGGGCCATGATGAATTGCAAAAGTAGTTTGAAATTTTCAAATTTATCAGTTTAACAAAAACTAGTGTAATAGGAGCAAATATCGAGAGAATTGCTGTTTTTAGAAAGATAATCCACTGTAAGTTAAAGTAAAATATGAACAGTAACAGCAATGTGAGGTTTACTAACGATGGGCGGTGGATTGTTGTGATGAAGACTAAGACTTGGGGACACAGGAGCCACAGGGAAGGCGCTGGGTAGAGACAAAGGCAGCGGGAGAAACCGTCAGGGAGAAAATACATCCGACCCATAAACAGTCAGAAAATGGTGTTTAATGGAGAAAGTAAAAACTTAAAATTTTTTTCTTTAATTTTTTCTCACTAAACCATGCTTTAAAATGTATTATTACTGTTGCCGTGACCACTCTTTGCCTCTCCAAATGGATCAAAGGTAACTGAAGTTGATAAAATGATCTTTGTAATTAAATACAGTCATTTCATGTGTCACTCGGCGGTGGGAAAACGTTTTGAGGATGGGCAAGGGGATCCCACATCGTGCACACACGACAGAGTGTACTGACTACCTCAGGTCCTTGTCGTGTCCCAGGGAGACACAGTCTTCGCAGATGACCAGCTCACACACTGCCTATCCCTCCCTGATCACAATGCGTTAGGTGGCGTGTGGTCGTGCAATATTCTAGTCCACACTTTCTGCGTGGTTTCAAGGGTGATGGGTTTGAAACTGTAGAAACTGAATGTCTTGAAGGTTAGAAATGTTTGGATTCATCGCTGCGTGTTCAGTGGAAGCTGGCAGACATGTCAGCATTTGAACAATATTGTGATCTTGCGAGAAGCGCGGCACCCGGCGGCCTCTGAGTACTAATTAGTGGTAAGTGGCTGGGGAATTCATGTGCTGTGTGTCAGATTATTGCTCGCTTAATTAGTGATGGCTGTGTTTTTAAAGTTGCACCAACAACTTCTAGAAATCAGCAAATGGTTTGGAAGTCACTAAAATACTCTGATAACAATTGAATTTATGATCTCTAGGAATTGCAAGAAATTTTATGATATGTAGGTAGAGATGACTTTGTTTTCCTAAAAAGTACAAAGGAAAAAAATTTAAAAATGTTATTACACACACACACACACACACACACACACACACACACACATATATACATATATTAGTTTTTATTACAGATCCTATTCAACCTTTGAATATCTATTTTTTAAGGCTCTATCTCTGACCTGCATTGGCAGGCGATGATAAGATGGAACTAAGCAACACTGATGGTTGGGCCTTGTTTGCTTTTCCTGAATTTAATTATGCTTTTAGTACTTTTCATAATAGTGAAATTTGATTGAATGTAATTTAAAAAATCAAATTTTATAAGCATTATTTTTGGTATATAAAGAGTTTAATTTTTGCCAACTTTGACATACTAATATGGTTAGTTAAAATAGTAGACTTTTAATATTGGATTGACCTCTTATTCTCATAATGAGCCCTATTTGGTGGCAGTATATTATATTCTTAATGTGCAGCTGGATTCAATCATCCTTTTTCAAAAAAAAAAAAGGAAAAAGAAATTTTATATCCACACCCCAAAGCACAGTTGGCTATTAGCTCTCTTCCTTGGTTGTCTATAAATGTTGAGTCTAAATGATCCCCGAATTAAACAATCATCTCATCTGGGCGATGGTGGCGCACACCTTTAATCCCAGCACTCAGGACTCAGAGGCAGGAGGATCCCTGTGAGCTCAAGGCCAGCCTGGTCTACAGAGCAAGTTCCAGGACAGGCTCCAAAGCTACACAGAGAAACCCTGTCTCGAAAAAAAGAAGAAATCATCTCAAATCCAGTCACAGTTTTTAGTCTATGCAAATTACTTCCACTCTTTTGTTTGCCCCGCCCCTTGTTTCCAGCTCCACAGTGGTGGGATTAGAACTCAGGTCTTCTCCCCAGCCCTTACAATTGTTCTTATTGTGTTTCAGTTTCTATCTCTTTTTGAGTCCATTTTAGGGAGCTAAGTCTCACAAAGGAACTTAGTTCATCAAACATTTCAAATTCTGAAGAAAATACATTTGTGTGTGTGTGCGCGCGCGCGCGTATGCGTGTGCGTGTGTGTGTGTGCGTGTGCCAGGTGCAATGTCTATGTACTATGTGTGGGTAGGTCAGAAGCGGATGCCAGATGCCCAGGAACTGGAGCTGTAGATGGTTGTGAGCAGCCCCATGGGTGCTGAAAACTGAGGCCAGGGCTTCTGAATCTCTGAGTCATCTCTCCAGATCCTTAAACATCAATTTTTGAGCCTAGCAGTCTGTGATTTCTGTAATACATACTTTAAAATGACACTTTCCTCTAGGTCTATAGCTAAAGCATTTTCATTATTCCAAGTAGAATAATTTGAAAACTAAGATACAGTTTCTGTACCGTAAAATTGACCTTTTGAAAGTTTACAGCACCCTACTTTTTGCTGTATTCACTGACCTATGACATCACTACAGGTTAACTCCAGAACATTGCTATCACTCAGAGGAAACCTGGTGCCCCTGGAGCTGCCTTTCCCCAGGCTTCCTCCCCTAGCCTGTCGGCCACTAATCCACTTTCTGTCTTTAGAATTGATCATTCAAGATGTTCTCTATAAGCAGGATCACAACACTTGTGGCCTTTTGTGCCTGGATTCTTTCATTTAGTAAAAATATTTTCAAGATTTATCCATGCAATAGGCATAATGATGCTTCATTCCTTTTTATGATTAAATACCATTCCATCTATGTACAGGTGTGTTGATTTTTTCCTGTCATTTTTTAAAAATTTTTATTTATTTATTTATTATGTATACAGCATTCCTTCCATGTATGCGTGCATGCCAGCAGGGAGCACCAGATCTCATTATAGATGACTGTGAGCCACCATGTGGTTGCTGGGAATTGAACTCAGGTCCTCTGAAAGAGCATTCAGTGCTCTTAACTGCTGAGCCATCTCTCCAGCCCCCTCCTGTCACTTTTGATCGACACTTGTATTAGTTACACTTAAAAATGTTAAAAATACTTAACATTGAACTTTGATTATTTTTGTATGGATACATTTTTCATTCTCTTCCGTGCACATCTACAAGTGACATGCCAGGTCACTGTTGCTCCAGTCTTCTGGGTGACAATCTGACTGTTCCAAAGAGGCTGTACCATTATAATATTCTCTCTGGCAACCCATTTTCTATGTTACACTTTTAATAAACTATTTTAAAAGTTATGGCCATTCTCCTGAAAGAATGGAATGGATTTGATCTGTATTTCTATAAAGCTGTGATAACAGTGAGCACCTCGTCACACCCCCACTCACCATTTGGGTCATTTCTTGGAGAATTCCTCCTTTTACCCCTTGCCTGTTGAATTCTTTGTACTTTTATTGTTGAATCCTAAGGGATTTTTACACATTCTGGGATCTCATAACTTCTTGGATACACTATTGTCATATAAATGAGTGATTTGGAAATATTTTCTCCATCCTATGGGTAGCCTTTCAACTTCTTTCATTTTATTATTTATTATCAAGATCACTTTATTATTTATTCATGTTTATACTTGTGTGTGGATGTGTGCACTTCAGTTCAGGTGCCCAAGGAAGCCAGAAAAGGGCCCCAGTTCACAGGCAGCTGTGAATCCCCCAACATGGTGCTCAGAACTCAACAAATGGGCTGCAGGAAGAGCGCAATGTTCTATCAATTTTGAGTCCTATTTCCAGCACCCCCCCTATTTCAACCTAAGTACCTATTGGTTAATGAAGAGCATTTATGTTTTTCCCTGATAGTTTTCCATGTTTAGCGTTTGTGTTTGTCTTATTGAGTTAATTTTTGCCTAAGCTGTGAATTAGGGATCCAGCCTCATTCTTCTGCACGTGACAACAGCTTTTCTACACCATTTGTTCCTCAGAGTCTTATTTCCTCATTAAGTTTTCTTCTTGGGACTTGCGAGATGACTCGGTGGATAGAGATGCTTGCTGCCTGTCATGATGACCAGAGTTAAATCCCCAGGTCCCAAATAATGGAAGGAGAGAAATATTTCCCAAAAATTGTCCTCTGATCTCCACATATGGCACACAAATGCCAACAGACACACAGATACACAAACATACACACATAAACAAATAAAATGTAATTTTTTTAAAGATCGTGAATTTTCTTTAAAATTATAAAAGAACCTCCATGCCAGTTTCTTTGTTAAAAAGGCTAAGTTTATTTCTTTTGCCTGTGCGTCTGTGTGAGGGTGTATCTTCCTAGAAGCCAGCAGAAGGCTCTGGACCCTTGGAACTGGAACCGGGGTTGAACTCTGGTCTTTTGCCATAGCAGCAATGCTGTCAGTTGCCGAGCCACTTTTGTGAACTTTCTGGGTAGCGATAGGATGCCTGGAACTGCATGAGGTCATTTTTGAAGTCTCAGTGTTCAAATCTGCATGGTTACCCTTACACTACCAGCATGCTGTCCTGGTTACAACAGCCTTGTAATCTCATCTGAACCTAGAAGTTACAGCCCTCCAACTTCACTCTGTCAGTGAAAGATGTGTGAATATTCTCAGTTCCCTGAATTTTATGTAAATTTTAGGGCAAGCTATTGAGGTGTGGGGAGGAAGGCAGATGGCACTGAATGCAACATTGGAGCTCTGCAACCTCCTCCCAGCTTCGCCACCTGAGCCTCCGGGCTTTACATCATCTAAGGAAGACAGAAAGTTACAACACTTGCCTGTAATTGAAGTTAACAAACACCTCTAAGTTTTGGAATTGGGTAAAAACTGAGTAAGTACAGACAACTATATCCCAAAATCAGGGCGATACCATAAACCACCAGAAGTTCAACAGCAAAGAAGCTTTGGGGGCTGCTGCTCTGTTTGGCTCACTCTAGTGGCAACCAAGTAACTGCTTGTACTAAGATGAGGACCACTGAGGTTCCTGCAGGACTGCCGAAAGGGAGATCAGGTTACAACAGTGAAAACCCCGCCCACCACAACCCTAACACTGACCTCCAAACCCTAACCCTGTCCTAAGCATAACCCTAAGCTTGTCCTAAACACAGCACTAACCCTAACCGAACCCTAACTTCGGCTGTTTTAACCGAGTAAACACTCTCTGCCGTCCCAACCTTTGCTTTATTTCTCAGCCATGGAAAAATCCCTTCCACAGAGTTTGCCAGCTTCTTCATTGCTCCCATGGAGAAGAGAATTTCTAGAAGTCTTTACGAGCTTAAAATGCTGGTCCAGATGTTAACACACTCCCACCCCTCAGTCTTTTCTCTTTCTTTCTGATTGATTTTTGCCAGAATTTTCTTTCCTTGTTCACATTTTAAGAATTAGAATTCATTAGCTCAGTTTCATTTTCCACCCAAGTCACTGGCTTCACGCTTCTTATCATCGGATCTTTCCATCCCTACCTAGTTCAGTCTGTCTTACTGTGCCTTGAAACTTCTTGAAATGAAAGCATAGTTCAGTCATTTTGATCCTTCTCTGTTATGTGAGAAGTAATAATAACTACATGGGTTATTCTGAGGACAACACCCTGGACTCTCCTGAGTCCGTACACGATGCCATTGTAATTATTTTCTAGGCCTTGTGGTATGATTTATTTTTGACTTTTTATTTATGACAGTATTTTTAATTTTCTAAGTAACTTTTATTTATTTTGCAGCCTGTTCCTTATTTGATTGCATCAATGGAGTCCACCCCTTTTGTATCTACTGTTTTGCTTTGTGACTCCTGAAATCATTAATTTAAAACTATTTCAAGAACATTTGAGAAAAATACATTCTTAGGCTGCCTGTAATGTTTCATGTTCCCATATAGCAATGTAAACAGTAGCCACTGCCTCTCTTCAGTCCTTACCAACTGAGAAATCTCTCAGAATTTTTAATATAAATTTAATTTCTTACAAATTGTGGGATATTCAATTACCTGTCTAATATTGGATGGTTACATTAGTCTGTGCTTTTCAGAGGCTGTGGTTGATCTCATCTAAATTTTGAAGTTTCCCTTGAGTAGTCTGAAGGATTTTTCTAGTGTCCTTGGTGTGGGTGTGGAGGTGCATGCATGCAGGTGTGTCTGTGTGCTGAGTGTGTTGGTGCGAATGTGAGTGCACGCACATGTGTCTGTGTCCTTGGTGCAGGTGTGAATGTGTGTGCACACACGTGTGTCTGTGTGCTGAGTGTGTGGGCGTGAATGTGCATGCACATAGGTATGTCTGTATGTTGAGTGTGTGGGTGTGAATGTTCATGCACACACGTGTGTCTGTGTCCTTGATGCAGGTGTGAATGTGTGTTCACGCACGTGTGTCTGTGTGCTGAGTGTGTGGGTGTGAATGTGCGTGCACACACGTGTGTCTGTGTGCTGAGTGTGTGCAGGCGAGGAGCTCAAAGGCTCAATCACTTATGCAACACTTTAGGTTTTGTACTGCCTTGAGTTCCTAGGCTCCACCTGTTGCTGCCTCCCTAGTGCCAGGATCCCAGGCACACTCTGCAATACCCCGCTTTTTACATGAGTGCTGGGGATCAGAACTTATATCTTCCTTTTTGCACAGCAAGCCCTTAACTATGAGCTCCCCCCAGGCCCTGGCCCACCTAAAGTCCTTTTGTGACCTACAGAGTCTGTAGAGGTTTTTCTTGTTGCTGATACTGGGAAATCTGTCATCTGTGAGTATTGCCAGTTTTTTCACTTTATTGATCTTTGCAAAGAATGAGTTCTTTGTTTCATTTATTTTTTTTTCTATTTTTAAATTTTCATTGATTTTTTCCCATCTTAGATTTATTATTCTCTATTTGCTTTCTTGCATTGTGTCTATTCTGCTTTTGTTTTCCAAGATTCCTGAGGGAGTTCAGATTGTTGACTGGAAACTCTTCATCTGTTTATGCATGTGCGCAGTGTAATACATTTCCCTCAGCAATTCCCTGGCTGTGTCCACACATTTTGAGGCCCCGTGTTTTCACTTTCTTCAGTTCTGTGTGTTTGTTTTCCTTCTTCCTCTCTGTCCTGTGGGTCATCTAGAGGTGAAGTGCTGCTCTGCTTCCAGGTACTGGGGATTTTTCCTTTATGTCTCTTACTAATTGTTAGTTCAGTCCCATGTGATCGAATCCTCCATGTCAGTGTTCTTATAAGATGACTTTGCTTTAAAAATCTTTAACTCGCTTTTAACATAGATTTTTAAGATTTATTCTTTCTTATTTTATGTGTATCAACGTTTTGCCTGCATATGTATCTGTGTGCCATGTGTGTGCACTGCTTGAGGAGGCCAGAAGAGGGCATTCGATGCCCTGGAGATGGAGGTACTGAGGTTGTGAGACGGCATACAGATGCGGTGATTCGGGTCCTCTGGAAGAGACCACTGTGCTATCTATCTCTCCAGCGCACTGGTGCTTTTGAAGGTCGTACTGGGCATGTGTTTCTGAGATCATTCTACCCCGTACTGTTTTCCCTCTGTTCTTCAGGTTGAATAAGTTCTGTTGTTATGCTCTGCTTTTTGATGATTCTTCTGTGTGACTCATTCTGCCCTGGTCCTCCCCTGTTTCAGTTCCTGCATTGAACTGATCCTTCCTCATGCATTTTGCTTTTACATATGTTGTAAACTCACATTATTATGTTTGCTTCAGATAATCAGTGATCCATGGAGAGATGTAACCAAAAAGGAATTATTTACTAAGTAGCTATCGTTTTGGGGATTCTTCATTCTTTTTGTAGATTCACATTTCTGTATATTATTATTGTTTCTTTGAAGGAATTATTTTAAAGCGTCTCTCTCTGTGTGTGTATGCACGTGCACATACATGTGTGAGATTTGTGAGTGTGGATACCTGAGGTGGCCAGGAGAGGGCATCAGATCATCTGGACCTGGAGTTACAAGCAATTGTGAGCCCCTCTAGGTGGATACTGGGAGCCACACTCTGGTCTTCTGATGAACAGCAAGGGTTCTCAATTGATGAGCCATTCCTCCAGGCCCTGAATGATTTTTTTTTTAATTTGTCATTCTTAAGCTCTTTAGATGAATTCTTCAAGATTGTGTGTCTGAAAATTATTTTGCCTTTTGTTGTTCAGTTGTTGTTGGCTGTAGAATTGGATCCTGAAAGGTCTTTTCTTTCAGGCCTACGTTTCTGCGATATAGCCCATCTTGGGTTGTTTGTGATGAGAATTCTGCTGTCAGTCTTAGCTGGTTGCTCTGTACTTGACATGTCTGTCTTTGGAGGCTGCTGTAGAGAATGTCTCTTTATAGTTACCTGTAAGTAATTTAGTCGTGGTGCATCTCAGTGTGGCTCTCTTTTCATTTTGTGATTGAAGTGCTAACTTGATTTTTGTCTTTTGGTACATATGTTCCTTCTAACTTAGAAAGCTGTCAATATTTCTTTGAACATGATTTCTTTCCCTGGACACTTTTATGCTATTTAACTTGAAGTTTCCCATGATTCAAACATTATCAGCTAATGTTTTTCAGCTTCTTTTCTCTTTCATTTTGAAAACTTCTCAGTTTATACCTCCATTTCACTAATCATTTCATATAGGACATGAAACCCATGGGTAATCCCAGATTCTGTGTGTTTTTCATGTTCGGCGGGTTAAACCATTTTTGTGTGTTTTCTATAGCTGCACTAAATTTGTTCAGCCATCCTCTAGCTCCTTGGATGTATCAAATGGAGCTAAATTCATCACCAGTGTCACTTCTGGGGTTCAGTGCATAAATTTTCCTTCATAATTTGATGTTTTTCTTCTTCCTTATAAAGCTGATATGGTTTTTTTTTTGTTTGTTTTTTTTTTGTTTTTCGAGACAGGGTTTCCCTGTAGTTTCCAGAGCCTGTCCTGGAACTAGCTCTTGTAGACAAGGCTGGCCTTGAACTCAGAGATCCGCCTGCCTCTGCCTCCTGAGTGCTGGGATTAAAGGCGTGCGCCACCACCGCCCGGCTTAAGCTGATATGTTTTTATTGGATGTTAGGTCAGACTGGTTTGACAACAGTTGGTTAATCAATGTTGCCAAGTTTTATAGATATTTATGAGAAGATGTGACTTTCATTTTAACTTTTCTATCATGAAATGAATAGGCAAATATAATAGTGGCCGTGAGTCTCTCATCAAAGTGACTGCTTTTTGTGTTATAACTGTATGCTATTTTAATGACTAATGTTTACTATTCTTTATAATGAGAATTTTATTTTTATGTAAAAAAATAATTTATCACTGCAAGGCAATGGTAGCAGATGCCTTTAATTCCAACACTCGGGAGGCAGAGGCAGGCAGATCTCTGTGAGTTTGAGGCCAGCCTGGTCTAGAGAACTAGTTCCAGGACAGCCAGGGCTACAAAAAAAGGTTTATCCCTGTTTTCCCCTTTAAAAATCTGGTTTAAATTAAGATTTTATATTAATATTGCCACAATATTCCTTTTATATATTAATGATTATCTTATATCCTTTGTCCATTCTTTTATTTTAAACATTATTATTCTAGTCCAAGTAGAGTTTGCTTTTGTGATAATCTTCATCCATATAGAGAAAAATTTGATCTGTTTATATTTATTGTAATGCTTGGTATCTCTCCGCTAAAACTGTCATCTTATTTCATGCCACTTTTTTACCTTCTTCCTCACCCTCTGGTTTTTGTGCTCATGTTTTCCATATTTTTTAATAACCTCATAATTTGCATGTATTCTTATTTTGGTTAACCCTATTTTAAAATAGAAACCTTAATAATTCTGGACTCATCTAACATATGTAGGATATTTGAAAACCTTCCTAGGGTATGTCCTGATGTGAGTTATTTCCATTAGTTTTGCTGCTCTGTGTAGGTATTTCCTACCTCAGACTGGTTTTGTTTTTGCCAATTTCAGATTGACTCTGATGTTTGCTTTTCTTTCATCCCTCCATGCTTTTCTCTGAATTCTGGGAGATTTTCTTTTTCAGAACAGATGATTTAAATTATTTATTCCACTTTGTTCAATTTTTAATTTGCTTCTCGTAGCCTCTTCTACATTTTCACATCCAACAATCATGCTTTTCATTTTAAAGAAAAATGGTTTAAACTCACACCAATCACCCTTTGAAAAATACTGTGTATTCTCTAATCTCATGGGAAATACGAAATTGATAAGAAAGCTTGTCTTTGTATTTCTTCTACATGGGTTCATCTGATTTCACTCTCTATGGATCAGGACCATTCAGTCTCCCGTGTGAGGCCCTGGGCAGCTCAGCTCATCCTCAGTGTCGACTCCTGACCCCAGGCCTCAGGGTGAGCTCTACATGACTGGAACCAGCGGATACTGATCATTGTGTTATTCAAAATCCTACAGAGCAAGGACACCCAAGGTCCAGTCAACTTTTTCTGGTGTAGGAGGTCCCTCTGTATTTGTGTTGCTTTCATTGGTTGAATAAAGAAACTGCCTTGGCCTTTTGATAGGGCAGAACTTAGATGGGCGTGGAAAAGAGAACAGGATGCCGGGAAGAAGGGCAGTGTGGCAGACGCCATGAAGCTCCAGCCTGAGCTGATGCCAGTTAGAATCTTTCCCGTTAAGCCACGACCTCGTGGTGTTACATAGATTGGTGAGATTGGTGAGAGTTGGCCAAGAAGAGGCTTGATATAATGGGCCAGGCAGTAATTTAATTAATACAATTTCTGTGTGATTATTTCTGGGCAGTGGGACGCGGCCTGCTCCTCTTACTACATTTTTCAGCATGTCTGGTTATCCATCTTAACTTAGGTACCGCCCTCAGTAGGTCTCTGGGGAAGATGGGGAACGGCTTCAGTCCTGTGCTCCAGGTGCAGGTGTAGTCATATTTCATTTCTATATTAATTAATAAAATCAACCTGAAGGTCAGAAAAGTGAAACAGCCAGTCACTGCCTCTTGTCTCATTAAAATACAAGTGAAATATCACTATGTATAGGCATTTCCAAAATCTTTGATTTGCTTTTCATGATCAGCAAATGAACTCAGATCAGAGTTTGGGTCTCTTTGTTTCTTGAGGGGAGCCTTCTTCATTCCATCCATCCATGCCCCATATGTTACCTACTGAGTAATGACCATATGCCAAGTACTGTTCTGGATGTTGGAGGCTCAGTGGTGGAAGGAGATAGGCATGCAGCTTGCAATCTAGACAGGAGCTGTAGCCCACAGGAGAGGATTTTCTCTCCCTCTAATTGAGCTGATTCACATCATATTACTCTATAATACAGATCCTCATCGTTCAGCATTGATAAGAATTTTGACTTCTTCATGATGAAATTAGTGATAGTCAAGTCATGATCAATAATATAAGAAGGATGCATCCCTCCAAAGAAATAAAAAATGAAGAATAAAGGAGACCAGAATAGAGGGTATAGAAGGAGGTGGGGAGGGGAGGGTGGAGAGGAGAGGAAAGGGCCAGTTGCAGAGGGAAAAGGGTGTTAGAGAGAAACAGAAGAGGGGAAATTCTGAGTTAGCTTATCACAGCCACTCCGCAGGACCTGTATCAACACTGGTTCCCCGAATTTGAACCACACACCCACAAACTCTCATTCTTCTCTTCCTCAGAGTCTATGTTAGTACAATGAACTCTCCATGCTTTGAGTGGAATATTTGTTAGCATTTGTCTTCTTCATGCTTTGGGTGGAATACAGAAAAATATTTTGTATTAACTACCCAGATTTGTTCTGCCCTGATTTGACATGCCACAATCACATTCTCCTTTTTCTTTAAGGTCAGCAGAGCATTCTGTCCTGCCCATGCCTGAGTTGTTTCCCTCCTTCAACCTTGGTACGAAGAATTTCACTATTGCAACACACTGCCCCGAAGTGAAGCCATGAAAGTCTTGAAGGAGCTTAGATCTTCCAATTTATTCCATGAGTATGAATTCCCAGAAAAAAACCTTTTAGGTTGAAAAGAATTGATGTTGTTGGGTATTTTAAATGACTTCAAATAGGGGACCAGCAATGTGGAAATTTTCCTGGAACTTCATCAGCCTTCGTTTGCTTTCTGAATCAGCTGCTGGTGAGAGGAAGGCTAGGCATGGATGGCGCCTGCTGATGGTCTGCCTTTGTGCTCACTCTGCTTTCCTCCACAGAGAATCTTCTCACCTTACCTTTTGTGCATTTATTTATTTGGCCTTGGAGGGGGGTTCTTAAGTATTTTTTGATGTTATTTGTATTTTTCTGGATGAAATATTTTCAACCTTGATCCTTGCAAGGAGAGGTGTAGGGAGTCTACTAATCCTAGAAGCTATGTATACCATTTATGCGTCTATGTCTATGTCTATGTTTATCTATGTGTGTGTGTGTGCGCGCGCGCATACGCACAGGAATACATGTCCATATGTAACTGTGGAGGGTTTCTTAACTTTCCTTAGAGTCTCAACAAGTTTAAATAAAAAAAGGGTTAATCCCAGAAGGAGTGGTGGTGAACACTGCAGTCCTAGCACTTGAGAGGCAGAGGCAAAAGGACTGTGAGTTTAACGTCAGCCTGGGCAGACCAACCAACCAACCAGAGCCATAAAAACAATGTTCTAGAAAGAAGGAAGACGGCATGACACCTGTGCGCAGGACTGCTAGACAATCTGAAGACTAAACCAGACACAGCTGGAGGACAGCGTCTATCAAGTGGATGATGGTGGAAACACCAGTGTCCATAACAAAACCAGAGAAGAAACTTTGGGAAAGAGAACAGGGGAGAGAGTTCTGCATCTGTTCTGGAGGACTTGGCCTGAAGACTTGTGCTAGCTCATGGTGTGAGTGCCACAGCAAAGGCATGAGCAGAGGGCTAGGATATAGAAAAGAACCAAGGCAAGTTACACCAGACTTCAATTAAAATAGAGGGGCAGGAGTAGTGTTGGCACCCCACTAGAGCAGTGGGAAGAAGCCATGTCGAGGCAAAAGTCCCTCAGACACGTCTCATTCTGAGAGTTCGGAGAAAGCACCATGGAACTGTACTCTGAGCCCTGGTCTGCCTAATTATCTCAGGGAGGGCATAAACTCTGAGTCAGCATCATAGAGTTCCATGTAGTGGATATTTGGTCTGAGGCAGTGTGGGGTGGACCTGAACTCAAACCTTTGCTCTCTCTTCTCAACCTCTGTTGGTTGGCGGAAGGAGAGAACTGGCTCCAGAAACTGGTCATACACCCCTCACTTGTGTGCTGGAGCCCCAGACAAATAAGTGTAAAAATAATAGGGGAGCCACTGAGAGGGTTCAGTGGGTAAAGCAGTCGCCACGCAAGCCTCATGGCCCGAATTCCATTCCTAGAATCCATGTAAAGAATGAAGGGGAGAACTGATCCCACAAAGCTAATCTGTAACCTCCACACATCTGTCACACACACACACACACACACACACACGCCACACAATAATAGATAATAGATAGATAGATAGATAGATAAAAAATTGGCAGAATCTCAAATAAATTAATAGTGCATCTCAAGTTCTTAAAAAAATTAAGAACAAGTCAAACCCATAATCAGTAGATAGAAATAATAAAGACCAGAGAAGAAATTAATAAAATGTAAATGAAAAGAACAATTAAAGAATCAATGATTCTTTGCAAAGTTAAACAAGATTGAAAACCTGTAGTCAAACTTATCAAAAGAGAGAGAAGACAGTGATATTTGAGATGAAGAGGCAGGCGTTCCAACAGATGCCAATGGAATCCAGAGGCTCATGGCCGCATATTCTGGGAACTTAGATTCTAATAAATTGGAAAACACAGGAGAAAGGATACATTATCAATAAGTAACCAAACAAACCAAAAGGCTATTAACAGGTAGAGCTATAACAAGAACAAGATAGAAATAGCAATAAAAACTCTCTCAACCAAATCAAAGTCCACACACAGGTAGACTCACTGCTAAGAAGTACTGTGCCCTCAGGAGGGAATGCTGCCAATGCTACCAAACATATTTATGAAGCCAGTACTATCCCAATTCCCAAACCTTGTAAAGACACAACAAATAAATAAAATCATAGGCCAACTTCCCTGATGATTATGGATGAAAAATTCTTAATAAAAATATTTACAAACCAAATTCAGTTTCATAGGCCATTCATTGTGACTGGGTAGACTGCTTTCGAGGAATGCAAGGATAGTTCAACACAAGCAAATAAATGCATGTAACATATCATACTAATAGACTCCATAAATCACTTTAATTATTACAGAAAAAATCTTTGACAAAGTCCAACATCCCTTAATGACAAAAGCCCTAAAGAGGAGCAAAAGGATGTGCTTCAGCATACTAAAGCACATACATGACAAAGACTGTCGTTAACATTATGTGAACCAGGAAAGACTCGGGAGTTACCATCAACATCAGGAGCAAGAGAAGGATGTCCACTCCCTGTACTCTGTTTCAGCACAGTTGGTCCTTGAAGTCTTAGCTACACCCATAAGACAAGAAAATGGAATGAATGGGACTAAAATAGTAAAGGAAAAAGTCACCTTATCCCTGTTTGCAGATGAGAGGATCCTGTACTTAAGAGACCTTAGATTCCCAGATGAAGGGGAAGCCTAGCCAAAAACCTTGTTTTGTAAGGTGTGTCCCCCTTTGGCTAAAGGCGTGTCCCCCTTAGGCTAATATTGACTTATAAAATCTTGCGGGCCTGTGGCCCACCTGCTCTTTGTTTTCCTGCACTCCTCGCTGGAACCTTGGATTTGTAAGTTCCCTTTCCTTTCTTTTATTAAAACTGAATTATATATATATTAAAGCTAGTCTGGTGAATCATAACTGCCAATCAACCACGCACCTTAATTCAGCACCCAACGTGGATAACTGAATCCACAGAAAGCTTGAGAAAGCTTGGAAAAGAATAGAGTAAAGCATGGCTTCTTGGTAGCAGCAATTTCTCGGGTCTGAACATGTGTTTTTTGGTTTTCAGCTGTAGCAGGAAAAAAGCTGTGCTGTTTTAAAATGCCAGCTTTCTGGGCCATCCTTCCAGGGTAAACTCTGACTCTTTCAAGCAGGCGGTCCTGACTACAGAGCTTTTAATTGTTGTTTAACACTGTTGGAGCTTGCTTGCTAGCAGGGACCTTGAAACACTGTAGAGTTGCAGCAATGAACACGGCTCTGGCTGGTATCTCAGCCACAAGGCTGGAATCACAGAAAGCTAAGGAATGAGCTGGATCTAGCTGCCAAAGCCACGGCTTTAGTCCTACTGATATTATTTGGTAAATTAAAGACTCATGTAGTCAGAAAAAGAGAGATATACAGTAAAAGAAAGATTCAAAGTCGAAGAAAATGTCTAAATGGTTTACTATGTGTTGAAAATATATGTAGGCTAAGGTTAAAGTTCTTAAAAGTAAAAAAGATAAGCCTGGCGGTGGTGGCGCACACCTTTAATCCCAGCATTCGGGAGGCAGAGGCAGGTGGATCTCTGTGAGTTCGAGGCCAGCCTGGTCTACAAGAGCTAGTTCCAGGACAGGCTCTAAAAAAGCTGCAGAGAAACCCTGTCTCGAAAAACCAAAAAAATAAAAAAATAAAAGTAAGAATAAACGAAATAGAGGTTAAAATAAAGCCGTACAAAGATGGAAAATACACAAAGAATCTTGATGCTGTATACTATTATGCTCTCTTTGAATTGTTTGAATGCTGAGAAAGAAGCAACAGCTGCTAAAAGATATTTGTTTATAAATGCTGTTGAACTAATACAAGATAGATATTTTGAAAATACCTTGACTTCAGAATTTGGATCTAAGGATATGATACTTTGGAAAGGAGTTTCTTTTGTTTTTACAGAAAATGAGACCATGTGGATTGCTTAGACCACGCCCTCCTGAAGGTTGCTGTGAACACCCTCAAAAAATTACTTTACGCAACTGATGACTGAGATGAACCTGGCACACAGCTTACACCATAAAAGATCGTATTAACAGCACCCCCATTCAGCATGAAGCAGTTTGGAGAGAAATAACTGTGCCCATATTCCCAAATATTGTTTATAAACGTTCTTTTACATTTAAAGGGGGATATGATATAGATATAAATAAGTTGGATTGTTGTGAATCTTGGTTAATGATATTAAGGTCAATCTTGTTATATGTATTTCTGATCTTGATTAAGGTATTGTGATTGTGTAGTTCATTTTAAAATTGTAATGTATAATTAAGAAATATAGGTTGTTAATGGATGATCATCGATAATAGTAAAGCTTATAGTCATGTAAGTTAGATTTTCTAGATATATAGAGATATATTTAAGTTAAATAGGCATTCTTCATATCTTTCAAAGACTATAGAATATGCCATTTTACATGTTTTAATAACTTAAGGTTTTTCATGACAATGAGACACATCTGCTCCTGGCAGCACCAGCTACTTCAAGAGGAAGATGGGCATCGAAGAGGCTACTTTGGAGTTTGATAGCCATTTGGGCAAGAAACTGCTCTTGCCTGGACTGATGCATAGACTGGACACAGAGAACCCTGAGAGAGGACTGCTGAACTTGCTTATAGGTGAGATGATCTTTCGGGGTTCCTGATTCATGAAAGAGTCTCCAAGACATTCTGCAGGACACAGCAGATACTGACTGAACTGACTTTGAAATTTCCTGCATCATGGAAATGTCTCCTGGAAACTATGGGCCTGTAGGCCAAAGATGGATGCCCCAACAGTACAAAAGAACTTTGGGTGACTGTCCAGGCAGCGAGATGTCTCTGTCATTTCTAGAGTTTGGAAGTTGCTTATTTCTTGTTTACTTAGGTAATATTATATCCTTTTGGAGTCTTTGATGGAGTTGAAGAATAGATAGATAGTTATAGTTTTCCTTAGTTATGATAAAAGATAAAGTAGATATAAATATTGTAACTGTAATTCTTACTTGATAACTGTTTTGTTATATGTAATTTTACTATGTTAAAGTTAAAGCCTTTCTTTTTTGTTTAAACAGAAAAAGGGGAAATGATGGAGGACTCCCATTGGCTAATAAAGAAACTGCCTGGCCCATTTGATTGGCCAGCCCTTAGGTGGGCGGAGTAGACAGAACAGGAAGAAGGAAGTGAGGTAGATGGCTCAGTCAGATGCCAAGCCTCTCCTAAGTTAGACAGACTGCCATGCCTTTCCTGAGAGAGACAGATGCGATTGGGCCAGCCGCCAGTTCAGACATGCTGAATCTTTCCTGGTAAGACACCATTTGTGGTGTTACACAGATTATTAGATATGGGTTAAAGCAAGAGATGTGAGAATTAGACAATAAGAGGCTAGAAATAGTGGGCCAGGCAGTGTTTAAAAGAATACAGTTTCCATGTAATTATTTCGGGTGTAAAGCTAACCATGCGGGAGCTGGGCAGGATGAAAAGCAGGCCTGCCCGTAGCCCCTCACTACACCCAGAAAGCTCTTTGTACTAATAAACAGTTTCAGTAGAGAGAAAGATACAAAAATCAACGTATGAAATTACAATTAGTAGATTTTCTTTATGCCAATAGTGGAAATACTGAGAAAGAAATCAAGAAAACAAATGCTTTCAAAAAACACTTAAAAACATAGCGTAATAATCCCAACCAAGGGATGTGGAAGACTCTATACTGACCATTTTAAATCACTGAAGAAAGAAACTGAAGGCTTGAGAAGATGAAAAGATTCCCATGCTCACAAATTGCTGTAGTGATGAGCTGCGGGTCGTGTTCCTGCCGCCCTGCTCCCTGCCACCGGCTAGCTTATACCCCGAAATAACAACACACAAATTGTATTCTTTTAAATACTGCCTGGCCCATTATTTTATGCCTCTTACTCACATCTTGATTAACCCATATCTAATAATCTGTGTAGCACCACAAAGTGGTGCCTTACCGGGAAGTTTCTAGCGTACATCCATCTTGGGCTGGAGCTTCATTGCATCTGGCATCTCTCTCAGGAGAGGCACGGTGGTCTGTCTCACTTAGGAAAGGCGTGGCATCTGACTGAGCCATCTACCTCACTTCCTTCTTCCTGTTCTGTCTACTCCACCCACCTAAGGGCTGGCCAAGGCAGTTTCTTTATTAAAACAGAAGACCCTCCCACATCATTTCCCTTTTCTGTTTAAACAAAAAAGAAGGCTTTAACTTTAACAGCAGAATTACATATAACAAAACAGTTATCAAGTAATAATTAGTTAATATATATATATATATTATCTTTTATCATAACAAAGGAAAACAACTATAACTATCTATCTATTCTTCAACTCCATCAAAGACTCCAGAAGGATATAATATTACCTAAGTAAATGAGAAGTAAGCAACTTACAAAACTCTAGAAATCACAGAGACATCTTGCTGCCTGGACAGTCACCCAAAGTTCCTCAGTACTGTTGGGGCATCCATCTTCGGCCTACAGGCCCATAGTATCCAGCAGACTTTTCCAAAGTCAGTTCAGTCAGTATCTGCTGTGTCCTGCAGAGTGTCTCGTGGACTCTTTCATGAATCAGGAATCCCAAAGAATCATCTCACCTTTAGGCAAGTTCAGCAGTCCTCTCTCTGTGGGTTCTTTGTGTCCAGTTTCTGCAACAGTCCAGGCAAGAGCAGTTTCTTGCCCAAATGGCTGTCAAACTCCATAAGGATCCTTTTTGATGCCCATTTTCCTCTTGAAGTAGCTAGTGCTGCCAGGAGCAGATATGTCTCATTGTCATGAAAAACCTTAAGTTATTAAAACATTTAAGTGGAATATTCTGTAGTCTTTGAAAGATATTAGGAATGCCTATCTAACTAAAATATATCTCTATATATCTAGAAAATATGACTACAAGATTTACTATTATGATGATTATCCATTAGCAACCTATATTCCCTAATTATACATTACATTCTTAAAAGAACTACACAATCATAATACCTTAATCAAGATCAGAAATACATATACATATAACAAAATTGACCTTAAAATCCATACCAATACAAATTATTAATCTCTATATCATATCCCCCTTTAAATGTAAAAGAACATTTATAAACAATATTTGGGAATATGGGTGCAGTTATTTCTCTCCAAACTGCTTCCTGCTGAATGGGGACGCTGTTAATCCGATCTTCTGTGGTGTAAACTGTGTGCCATGTTCATCTCAGTCATCAGTTGCGTAAAGTAATTTTTTGAGGGTGTTCACAGCAACCTTCAGGAGGGCGTGGTCTATCATACCATATTGGGATATAAGCAATCCATAGGGTCTCATTTTCTGTAAAAACAAAAGAAGAATCTCTTTTCCAAAGTATCATATCCTTAGATCTAAATCCTGAAGTCAAGGTATTTTCAAGGTACATATCTTGGATTAGTTCAGCAGCATTTATAAACAAATATCTTTTAGCAGCTGTTGCTTCTTCCTCAGCATTCAAACAATTCAAAGAGAGCATAATAGTATACAGTATCAAGATTCTCTGTGTATTTTCCATCTTTGTGTGGCTTTATTTTAACCTCTATTTCTTTTATTTTTACTTTTACTTTTTGAGACAGGTTCTCTGCATATCTTTGTCCTGGAATAACTCTGTAGACCAGGCTGTCCTTGAACTCAACAGAGATCCGTCTGCCTCTGCCTCCCCAGTGCAGGGATTAAAGGTGTGTGCTACAACACCTTGAATTTACAGAGATCTATCTGTCTCTGCCTCCCAGGCATTGGGATTAAAGGTGTGTTCTGCCACACCTTGAGGTCACAGAGGTCAATCTACTTCTGCCTCCCAAGTGTTGGAATTAAAGGTGTGTACCACCACACCCAACTACTCTCTTTCTTTACTTTTAAGAACTTTAACCTTCAGCCTGGGTATATTTTTAGAACACTATAAATCATTTAGAGGTTTTCTTTGTTTTTGAATGTCTCTTTATCTTTCTCTCTCTTTTTCTGACCACACAAGCCTTTAAATTACTGAGCAATATAGGTAGGATTAAAACCTTGGCTTTGACAGCTGGATCCAGCCCATTCCTTAGCTTTTCAGCCTCATGGCAGAGGTACCCGCTGTAGCCATTTTTATTGCCACAACTCTACAGTGTTTCAAGGTCCCTGCCAGCAAGCAAGCTGCAACAGTGTTAAACAACAATCAAAAGCTCCATAGTCAGGACTGCCTGCTTGAAAGAGTCAGAGTTTGCCCTGGCAGGATGGCCCAGAAAGCCAGCATTTTTTTTTGTTGTTGTTGTTGTTGTTTTTTTGTTTTGTTTTTCGAGACAGAGTTTCTCTGCGGCACTTTTTTTCTTTTTGCTATGGCTGAAAACCGTTTAACCATTAATCATCAACACCATTTAAGTGTTTCGTGGCAGGGCCTCTTAAAAAAGCTGCACAGTTTTGCAGCTAAAGCTGAATCAGGAAGCCTCTCTTAGATGAGAGCGCTTTCTTGCCTCTAGCAAGCAGAGCCAGACCCAAAAACATGCTTTACTCTATTCTTTCCCAAGCTTTATCAAGCTTTCTGTGGATTCAGTTATCCACGTTGGACGCCATTCTGTAGTGATGAGCTGCGGGCCTTGTTCCTGCTGCCCTGCTCCCTGCCACCAGCTAGCTTATACCCCGAAATAACAACACACAAATTGTATTCTTTTAAATACTGCCTGGCCCATTATTTTATGCCTCTTACTCACATCTTGATTAACCCATATCTAATAATCTGTGTAGCACCACAAAGTGGTGCCTTACCGGGAAGTTTCTAGCATACATCCATCTTGGGCTGGAGCTTCATTGCATCTGGCATCTCTCTCAGGAGAGGCACGGTGGTCTGTCTCACTTAGGAAAGGCGTGGCATCTGACTGAGCCATCTACCTCACTTCCTTCTTCCTGTTCTGTCTACTCCACCCACCTAAGGGCTGGCCAAGGCAGTTTCTTTATTAAAACAGAAGACCCTCCCACATCAAATTGCCACAAGCGATACAGGGAATCTACAATCTATAGTCCCAGGGCAGCTCCCAGGAACACTCTAATAGCATTCATCATAGAACTAAAACCACAATCTCAAAATTTACAGAAGGTCCTGGACAGTGGAGCAGTTCTGAGCAAAGAGAACAAGGGGGAAGGTCTCTCGACACCACCTGATTTTGTGCTGTTCTAGAGAATAGTAGTATCAAAGAGAGCATGGGACTGGCTCAAAAACAGACACATAGGTCTACAGAATGGAGTAGACAGCCCAGAATTAAACCTCCAGAGCTGCAGTCACACGACTTTGACAAAGATGACAAGAGTATACACTGGAGCAAGGATACTTTTCAATAAATCCTGCTGCGAGAAGCAGATATTCACACCTAGAAGAATGAACTTAGATCCTTATCTCTCCCCCTTTATAAAAACCAACTCAAAATGGTTCATAGGCCTTAAGCTCTGAAGTCATTAAAAGAAAACTCAAGGAAGACACTTCAAAATGCAAGTGCAGGCAAAGACTTTCTGGAAAAGATTGTAATCTCTCAGGAAATAATCCTGAGAATTGGCCATTGGGGTTGCATGAGATTAAAGTTTCTGTGAAGCAAAGGAAAAGAGCACCAGAAGACCATACACACTGGGAGAAATATATGCTAGACACACAGATGACTGAAGACTGCTATCCAAAATATATGAAGAGTTCAGACCACAATACCACCCCCCACAACAACCCAGTTGATAAATGGGCAAATGAATCCAGGAGTTAGCAAAAAATGAAATGAAAATGGCCAGAAACACACACAAAAAATGGCCAAAATCCCTAGCAGTCAGGGAAGTACAGAGTAAAAACCCCACCATGGTTCCATCCCTAGCAGTCAGGGAAGTACAGAGTAAAAACCCCACCGTGATTCCATCTCACCATGATCAGAAAGGCTTCATAAAGAAAACAAATAGTGAATGCTGGCAAAGACGCCAGGAGGAGGGAAGCTTTACTCTGTTGCTAGGAATGAGAATGGATTCAGCCACTATGGAAATCAGTATGAAGTTCCTCAAAAAACTAAAGCTAGACCATATGACCAAGCCAACCACTTCCAAGAATATGCCTGAAGAACTCTACATCAACATAACACATATATAGACAAACATTGAATTTTACTAATGACCAATAACCAAGTTATGAAATCAGCCTTCATGTCCATCAGTAGATGAAAGGAAAAAGTGTGTGTGTGTGTGTGTGTGTTTGTGTGTGTGTGTTTGTGTGTGTTTGTGTATGTGTGTGTGTATATGTGTGTGTGTGTGTGTGTGTGTGTGTGTGTGTGTGTGTGTGTGTGTGTGATTATGGTCAAAACCCATGATATAATTGAAAGGAATCTTATTTATTAAACCAAGCACCATATACAGTGAATATGCACCAATTTTAAAACTAAAAAGAATAAAAGCAAAGAAAAATTGAAAGCATGGCTGTAGATGTATCACACTTGCCGAGCATGCGCGAGACCTGGGTTCAACCCCAGCACCCCCAAAAATAACAATCTGAAGAGAGATGGGGAGGAAGAAGATGAGGAAGAAGAAAAAAGGGAGGAGGAAAAGGAGGAAGAAAAGAACAGGAGGAGAAGAGGAGGCGGGGAGGAATGGATAAATGGGTAAGCAGAGGGAAGAGGAAGGGAAATGAAGTTAAAAGTTCATTTGCTGCAAATCATTCCAAATATTATTTCCTTTTCCTTCTACTTTCTGTGTTTGCATATGCATATATTCAACTTGTTAATATGATTTACTCTCAGTTTTCCCCCTTTGTTTTTTCTCCTGTATCCTTTATTCTTGAACTACAACCCCTCGGGTGGAGAAATACAGACAGCACCTGACTTACAATGGTCTGGCTTTCTACTTTTGACATTGTGCACATTAAGTCTTACTCTGGATACCCATACTTCTCACTGTGAGTGTTGGTCCCTTCCTGGGCTGGTGTTGTGCAGTAGGGGACTCTGAGGTGACATGGGCAGAGCTGCAGACAAGGTAAACAATGAATACAGTGTCCTCTGTTGCTATGTGTGGGCAGAGGGTGCTTGTTCATTTCCTGGACGCCCAGACCTGAAATAATCACACAGAAACTATATTGATATTAGCTTAGATTTCTTATTAACTAACTCTTACATCTTAAATCAACCCATTGCTATTATTCTATGTACTGCCACATGGCTGTGGCTTACTGGTAAAGTTCCGGAGTATCTGTCTCCTTTAGAAGCTACATGGCATCTCCCTGACGCTGCCTTCTTTTCTCCTCTATCTCTTCTTGGAATTCCTGCCTTTCTCTATTCTGCCATGTCATAGGTCCAAGCGATTTTTTATTAACCAATGGTAATAAAACATATTCCCAGCATACAGAGGGAAATCCCACACCAGCATACATCAGCTATGAAGGGTACTTGGTAAGATGGGTGTGAAATGACTGCAGCCCCATTGCAAGGTGAGGAGCAAGCAGACACACACCATTGACTTAGGCTGGCTCGACAGCAGCGGTGTTGGAATTGGCCACTTGTGAATGTAGAATGTATTTTTAGGTGTGGACTTGGACCAACTCTGTAATCACTTCCTAGCTTCCCTGCTTTCTTTACTATGGGATGTTTCTTTCCTTTGCCATTTTGTGACACAGTATTTTTTTAAAAAGATTATTATTTTATTGTATGTGTAGAAATGTTTTGTCTGAATGTATTTGTGCATCACATGTGTGCCTGGTACCCATGGAGGTCTGAGAAGGGAGCTGAGTCCCCTGGGATTGGAACGACAGTTGAATTACTAGTCCTTATGTGGCTACTGGGAACCCAGCGCTGGTCCTCTTCAAGGACAGCAAGTGCTCTTAACTGCTGGGCCATCTCTCTTCAGTCCTTGTGACACACGTCTTGCTTATTAAATTCTTTTGTGGCAGTATATCAACCTTGGTTCTTAGTTTTCAGACTTATTTAAATGCTGTCGCTATCACCAATGCTTCCTAGGACTTTCTCTGACATTTTCCAGTTCTGTTCCAAATTATTTTAAAATGCATTTTGTCAAATTCTATAAGAAATTCTTTTAGAGTAAAACAGAAAACTATACTATTTATATTATTTGCTGGGGAAAAGTTACATTTCCCCCCATTATTCCAATATTCTGTTATTGCTTTTATGACAAACTGTGTTGTTTCCATGTGTCTTCTGTCTTTGTATTTTGCTGTTTATATTTGATTGTGAAGTGGATCTCTATTTTAATTTGCTTTCTGTCTTTTATCTACTTATGAAAGTTATTAACTTAAAAATATTTATCACACAGTCCTGACATGTTAGTTATTAAACTATTATATTATCACTATTGTTGCATTGAGGAAAATATCAATTTTGTGTTAATGTGTAGGAGGTTAGTCTGAGTGTACATGTGTGCAGGAACTCTTGGAGGCCAAAAGAGAACATGGGAACCCCTGGAGCTGGAGACACAGGTGGTTGGGAGTGGCCTCATGTGGGTGTTGGGACCTGAACTGCAAGAGAACATGCTTTCTTAACTTCTGAACCATCTCTCCAGCCCGAACGTCAGATTTTAAGGTGAGTAGCCACAGCTTCTGTGGAGGAAGCTTTCTTCCTGCCTCTCGGATGTTCCTAGGCTTTCGTTTTCATGCCTTATCACATCAGCCCGAGTCCTCAGTGCTATTAAACAGCTCCTGCTCACCTGTCCATCCTAATCCCTAAGGGGAAAGTCTCCAGCTTTGTCCACTAAAGTTGCTAGCTTGATTTTAAATAGATTGTTACTGTGATAAGAAGTGTCATACTGTTCCTATTTTTTTAAAAAAATGTTTTGACATCTATTGAAACAGATTTTTGGCACACACTAGAATGATCATATGGTTCCTATTATTGAATCTACTGACCCGCTGTGTTGTATTAATAGACGCCCTTGTGCTGACCCTGCCTTGCATTGCTGGAGACCTCCATGGTCATGGTGTTTTACTCTCCTCATAGGCTGCTGAACATCAGTCTCCAGGACTGTACTTCTGAGCGATATTAGATCCTGTTTCTTTTTTAGAAAAACAGTTCTGTATCAGAGCTCAAAATCAGAACTGTATTTGCCTTGCAAAATGAATTAGCAGATTTTTTCACCATTCTTTCTCTGTGTTAAAGAATAATTTATGTAACATGGAAATGCAGCGTTCTGTAAAATTTGGATAGATTTCTCCAGAGACACTGGGGGGATGCGAATGTCCTTTCCAGGACTAGAGAAGCTCGCTCTCTAATGTATTTCTCCTCGCTCACATCCTTCACTGTGTGCCCATCTCACCCACATTTCTTGTGTTTGGTGCCTTACTTTATAATTTTGTAGACTGTCATCTGTTTAATTGATAATTTTAAAATAAATTTGTTGTAGAATTATGTGTGCTCCCCCTCAATAAGTTATAATCTTTTTGATTCATTGTTATAATCACTTCCTCATTTCTGATTTCATTTGGGCTCTTTTCTTTTCTTGGTTATATTTGCCAGAGCTTGGTCTTTTTTATTTGCGCTCACAAAGAACCAGCTCTGGGTTTTATTTATTGATCCCTCTGTTTTTTTTGTGTCCTCTAATTTGTTTATTCCTGCTCTCATCTTTCTTTCCAGCTTAATATTTTCATCAGGGTCTGAGTACATTCTGGGGGTGGGGTAAGAGAAACCTGCTCTCCAGGTTCCAGAGCAGTGAGAGCTTTCTTCACACTGCTTGATTATGTTTTCAATTTTTTTAAGTTAAAAAAGCCTGTGAAGTGGAGTTCATGCCCACTGACGAGCTAAGTGACCGCCAGTGGCCTTAAGGTATACAGTGTGTACCACGGGGAGGGGGACCTGTAAGGACTGTGTTGTCAGGAGGGACATTGGGAAATAGCTGACTCAAAGGCGACTTCAATGAATTGATGTGTGCAGAAGAATGTGGAGCCCAGGGGCCAACCTTGGATGTCATTCCTCAGGTGCCACTGCCTTTTTATCATTGTGTGAGTGAGCATGCTATGTATGTGGAAGCAGGGCTGCATGCATGCCCCCACACATGCATGGAGGTCAGAGAGCAATCGCACAGAAAATATTTTGTTATCTGAACCATCTCCCCTGGCCCTAGGAATGCTTTTGTGCCAAACATTCTTCCCATGTCCTGTTGAGCCATCTTGTCAGCTCCATGTGTCTTGTTTCTTTCTCTCTCTCTCTCTCTCTCTCTCTCTCTCTCTCTCTCTCTCTCTCTCTCTCTCTCTCTCTCTCTCTTTGAGGCATGATCTCTCATTGGCTGGGCTAGGCTGGCTAACCAGTGAGCACCAGATCTTCCTGGCTCTGCTGGATTATATATGTCTGATTTCTTATGTGGGTTCTGAAGATTGAATTGAGGTTCACATGCTTTTCCAGAAAACATTTTACTAACTGAGCCATCTCCCCAGCCACAGAAATGCTCCTGTGTCAGGCACTTTCCCCGCCTCCAGCCCCACCACCCCTGGGTCCTTCTTCTTCGTGTGTTTGTAAAAGGAGAAACAGTCTGAGACACCTGGAAGGACTTGCAAAGAGTCCTGTTAGAACACAGAGAATGGGGAAGAATCTACAGTCCTGTTTTTCTCTCTTTTTACTAATCTCTTAACTGAAATTCGTCATCTCTAAATGAACTGGAGCCATGCTAGCCATGTTAGATATGACATGTCCAGCCCAGTCCAGACGTCTTCTTACCGCAGGTCGGGGGCACAGCACCCGACACTGCTACACCTCACCCAAAGCATTTCCTTTCTTTTTTCCCTCTTTCTTCCCTCGTAGAAGGACTGGGGATTGAACCCAGAGCCTCACACATGGCAGGCAGACTCTTTACCACTGAGCTACGTCCTCTAGAACACTGTCTTAGTTGGGGTTTCTTTCTGTGAAGAGACCCCAAGACCATGGCAACTCTTACAAAGGAAAACATTTAACTGAGGTGGTGGCTGACAGTTCAGAGGTTCAGGCCATCATCATCATGGTGGTGGGAACACGACACTGGGAATTTAGCAGCACGCAGGCAGACATGGTGTTGGACAATTCAACAGCTTGATCCAAAGGCAACAGGAAGTGTATTGTCTCTCTGGGTGTGGTTTGAGCATATATGAGACCTCAAAGCCCACCTCCACAGTGACACACTTCCTCCGAAAAACCACACCTACTCCAACAAGGCCACGCTTCCTAATAGTGCCACTCCTTTTGGGACCATTTTCTTTCAAACCATCACAGATGCATTTTAAAAACAGGCATGGTGGTGAGACCTGTAATCCTAGACTGGGGGGGGGGGAGGGGTGCGAGAGAGGGCGCGTTGGCTGGGCTCATGTCGTCTTGACAGAAGCTAGAGTCATCTGAAAGGAGGTGGCCCTACAGAGGAAATGCCTTCCTAAGATCCAGCTGTAGAGTTTTCTTCACTAGTGATTGATGTGGGGAGTGGGGGGTCCTGGGTTCTATAAGAAAGCAGTCAAATAAGCTCCGTGGTCTCTGCATCAACTCCTGCCTCCAGGTTCCGCCCTGTTTGAGTTCCTGTCCTGACTTCATTGATGACGAACCGTGGGAAGCAAACAAACCCAGTCCTCTCCTAGTTGCTCTGCCCACAGTGTCTCACAGCATGACACGGGGCCAGGGTTCCAAGACTGATGGAAGCTACACACTTGTTAGAGGCCAACTGGGGCTACTTAACAAGAACCTGTCTCAAAAAATAAATAAATAAAAACAAAAAACAAAAACTTCCCTAATGTTGACTTCCACATGGACACATACCCATAAAATACATATAGCAGATTGTATTTATATACATTTCAAATATAAGTAAAATGAAACTATTCTGAGTATGTGTATGTGTGTGTACTCATGTGAGCATGTGTGTATGTGTGTACTTGTATTCACGTGTATGATGGTCAAAGGGCATCTTTCAGTATCTGATTCTTTTCTTCCACCATGTAGATTCCAGGAACTGACATCTGGTCACCAGTTTGGCAAGCTTCTCTCTCTCTCTCTCTCTCTCTCTCTCTCTCTCTCTCTCTCTCTCTCTCTCTCTCTCTCTCTCATTTTCTTTCTTTCTTTTTTTTCTTGACACAGGGTTTCTCTCTGTAGCTCTTATAGACAGGCTGGCCTCAGAGATCCGCCTGTCTCTGCCTCCTGAGTGCTGGGATTAAAGGTGTGCGCCACCACCGCCTGGTTATTATTTCTTTTCAAAAGTAAGGCAATAAAAAACTAAAGCTGAATAGATGGAAGTGCCACATTGCCTGTGTGGGGTGGGATTGTGGGTCTAACTCAGAAGCCTGTTCTAAGCACTGCACCTAACTAAAATGGCTCCCACCCCAACTTGCTCCTTGTTCAGAGTCCAGTGGCCTCTTCTGAGCCGATGGGGCAGCCATTGCTGAAGGCAGCGAGCAGGGATTGCTGAAGGCAGCGAGCAGGGATTGCTGAAGGCAGCGAGCAGGGATTGCTGAAGGCAGCGAGCAGGGATTGCTGAAGGCAGCGAGCAGGGATTGCTGAAGGCAGCGAGCAGGGATTGCTGAAGGCAGCGAGCAGGGATTGCTGAAGGCAGCGAGCAGGGATTGCTGAAGGCAGCGAGCAGGGATTGCTGAAGGCAGCGAGCAGGGATTGCTGAAGGCAGCGAGCAGGGATTGCTGAAGGCAGCGAGCAGGGATTGCTGAAGGCAGCGAGCAGGGATTGCTGAAGGCAGCGAGCAGGGATTGCTGAAGGCAGCGAGCAGGGATTGCTGAAGGCAGCGAGCAGGGATTGCTGAAGGCAGCGAGCAGGGATTGCTGAAGGCAGCGAGCGGGGATTGCTGAAGGCAGCGAGCGGGGATTGCTGAAGGCAGCGAGCGGGGATTGCTGAAGGCAGCGAGCGGGGATTGCTGAAGGCAGCGAGCGGGGATTGCTGAAGGCAGCGAGCGGGGATTGCTGAAGGCAGCGAGCGGGGATTGCTGAAGGCAGCGAGCGGGGATTGCTGAAGGCAGCGAGCAGGGATTGCTGAAGGCAGCGAGCAGGGATTGCTGAAGGCAGCGAGCGGGGATTGCTGAAGGCAGCGAGCAGGGATTGCTGAAGGCAGCGAGCAGGGATTGCTGAAGGCAGCGAGCAGGGATTGCTGAAGGCAGCGAGCAGGGATTGCTGAAGGCAGCGAGCAGGGATTGCTGAAGGCAGCGAGCAGGGATTGCTGAAGGCAGCGAGCAGGGATTGCTGAAGGCAGCGAGCGGGGATTGCTGAAGGCAGCGAGCGGGGATTGCTGAAGGCAGCGAGCAGGGATTGCTGAAGGCAGCGAGCAGGGATTGCTGAAGGCAGCGAGCGGGGATTGCTGAAGGCAGCGAGCAGGGATTGCTGAAGGCAGCGAGCAGGGATTGCTGAAGGCAGCGAGCGGGGACAGCCACAGCTCCTGCACTGCTTATTGAACCATCGCTCACTTCCTGTCAGACCTTACTGTACCAACATCTCCTAAATGACAGAACTGGATTCATTAACTGTAAATTCAATTAAACTGAAAGAGAAAGAAAATAAAAGTGATTTGGAACAAGAGAAATGGAAGGTGCTACTAAGCAGCATGGAAGCCATGGCCCAGGCCATTTCTGATTTTCGGCCACAGGCAGAAGGGAAAAGGCGTTCTGCAAGGACCCAACAGTCCCCAGCCTGTGGTGAGGCCTTGGGCAAATTTCCTCACCTCTCTAAGCCTTGGTTTGCTTCTCACAGGTGGGGTTACATCTTCTACATGCAAATACTTGGAGCATGAGATGGGGGAGGTGTTATCCAGAAGGAAGGAAGTGGTGCTGGGAACGGTGCATCAGGTCACAGGTACAAGAGCTCTGGTAAAAGGATCCCCGGTTTGCCTGCCGCTATGGAGCGAGAGAGTGGACAGCCCACTGCGTAATTTTAACTACTCTCTGGATAGGTTCTCAGATCTCATCTATGCAGTTTTGATTCACAAGAGAAATGTCTTTTATGTTTTCAGAAACGGCTCTGTGGGTAAAGTGCTTGCTCTGCAAACCAGAGGAGGAGGAAGCCTTAGGAGCCCCGTAGCCACGTGAATGTGTCTGCAAACGCAGTGGTGCTCCTAAGGTAAGGCCAGGTAGCCCGGTGTTGGAGCAGGGAACAAGAAACCCTGTTTCAAATAAGGCAGGAGGCAAGGCTGTTCTTTGGCCTCCACACGCGTGCATGACCCGTGTACACCCACACACACAGTACACAAACATACACACAAAGGCTGAAAGCCAAGAATGTCTTTTATGTCAGGGTGTGTGTACAAAAGCAGAGCCATTTGTACTGCAGTACATATATGCTACTTTTTATTGTTACATTGTTTTGTTTTGTTTCCCCACCAAGAGAACTGGTTTTATGACCTACTGTTGAACATCCTAAGCAAGGTTCACAGCAATTTTAGTGCCGCTGGGACTAGACTCAGTCTTCTTGGGCCCTGGTCCACCCCTTTTTGGTCTACAGGGCCGGGTGGATGAGCGCCCATTCAGAAGAGGGAGGACAGAAGTGATTGGGTGAGGCGGGAAGCACAAGCAGGCTGTGCAGAAAGGCTCCAGGGAAGGGGCTCCCAGAAGCCCTTGCACTCTGCAGGGAGTCTGATAAATAGGGGTTGAAGTGAGGGCATTAAGCAAAAAAGCCAACCCAGGGTCTGATCCTGATTCTGCCGCGGTGGGGCCCTGAGCCCTTGAAATGGATGCTTCTCTCTGAGTTTCCTTTTACCTTTACAGGTGTGTGGAGGTTGTGGAAGGTTCCTCCCCTGCCCCGCCCCCATGACTGAGAAGCAGCCCTAGAAGTTCCCTTGGACCGCCTATGGGGCGCTTTGAAGCACTGCCACCTACTGGTCACTTCCTCTCATTACGTTTTATCGGTTAGTAGGGCTCTGTAGGTAATTCACCCACATTTCTGACTCTACAGAACAACCTTGTAGGAAAGGGGGATACCCTTAATTTACCTTAGGCAGGAGGTAATTGGGGGACAGAGAAATTAAGTGGCTTGTTCAAGGACACACAGAATCCCACATGGATGCCCTGGCTCCCAATCCAGGGTTGGATTCAGCTGTAACAAAACCCAGTGGTCTGGCTCTGGGCTGAACCATGGACTCAGTCTGGCCAGAGGGAGGGAGATGGCAACTCCCTTCAAGCTCCCAGGAAACCCTCGTGGAGGGATAATGTCAAAGAATGACGTCATCTGACTTTTTCCTGCAGGAGATGTCTGATGTCCCTGCTCAGAGCCTGGGAGGCCCTGATGGTTTCCTGAAGAAGTGAATATGGGTGGGCTGGGGCTGGTGGGCTGGGGCTGGTGGCAGGAGCACTGCCTGTATGGCTGCCTGCCGTACGGCTCAAGGGAGGGACTATCACAGACACAAGGGTGCCTGGCACAAGGCACTTAGCGAATGATAACACTCCTAATGGGTGTTGAAACAATCTGGATTCAAGTGCTGTTTGTCACTGACTCTTAGTGACCGCGGGCACCCCCTCTGCTGGGTCTTCTTCACCCAGGGGGCGGGATTGTTCTGCTGAGCTTCCTCTGGCTGCTTGGTGACTGTGTCACTATGGAAGCCCACGTTCAAGGTCAGAGGGAGGCGGGTTTGGCTGGGGCCCATCTGCATCTCTAGTTAGAATGGCTCTTTTCTTTATGCTCTTCTTGGAACTATTTTAAATAGCAAGGTCAAGCAAGCAGGACTACAAATCAATCCAAGCAAAAGTGCTGAGGTACATACCCTTGAACTCCAGGGACTTAAAATAGCTTCCTTGACATCCCCAGCCAAATGCCCAGCACCTAGGATCTCTGTCATCATGGGCTAATAAACCACCCTCATGGAAACTGACCAGAAGAAAACCCTGAGTCAAAGTGACTGAGATGCCCGGATGAATCCACGCAGCTGCACAGCCTTCTCTGCAGTCCTGGGACAGCAGAGACTGCATAGCTGGCTGCGTTCTCGTGAACATGAATATCTTACTCATTAATAGCAGCAAGGCTGGCCTAACCATCTTAGTAATGAGCCTGCTGCTCCGGGAGTAGCCAAGTGTGGCCAGCCTGTATGGAACGCTTCAGAGTTCTACCTTACATACTGGGGGTGAGGGAGTGGGCATGGTTACCTAAGAAAGGAAAGGAAAAGGAGATGCACAAAGTACCTACTGTGTGCCTGGCATGAGTTCATCCCCACAGCTACGCTGAATGGAGGATGTTTGGTGTGAGAACTTACACATTTATTGAGATAGAATTACTACCTATTCATCTTGACATGCGCAACCCAGCAGTTTTAATATCTGTCAAATCCTCAAGCATTGCTACAGTAGTTCAGGAATGTTCTTGTTACCTCCCATAGGACCTCTAGACCCTTTAACAGTTATTCCTCACCGTCCCTGCTGGCCTCCGACAGCCGTTCAGAGTGTTCTGTCACGCAGATAACCAGGTCTAGCTATTTCACAGTATGAATTTATATAACCTGTGACTTTTTAAAAAAAAAAAACAGGGACCACTATGTAGCCCAAGAAGGCCCTGAACTCACTGTAAACCTTAGTCTGGCTTTGAACTCATTACTCCCCTCCTCAGTCTCCCAAGTTCTGGGACTACAGGTGGGTGACACAATGCCCAGTCACTGTGACTGGTTTCTTCCATGCACCACGATGCTTTTCAAGTGCACCCATGTCTTGTTCTATTTAGGAAACTAAAGTCCACTGTGGTTTTCCAGTGATTGGTTAAGGCTGTCCACTGGTTGTCTAGCTTGACAAAGCTGCTGTGAACATCCTCCGGGTGTTTCTGTGCACACACGTCTTTAATTCCTTTGACACTGAAAGAGTGGACCTACCGAGCATAGAACTTCTGGGTCATAAGTCACTATCTTATTATTTTCCAAAGTGGCCAGGCCTCTGGAGTCCATTTTCTTTCATGTACACCATGCTTGTGAGTCTATATCCTTGATGGCAATCACGGCCATCACAGCAGACACAGCATGACCCTTGTGAGTCTGTATCCCTGCAACCACGGCCATCACAGCAAACATGACATGACCCTTGTGAGTCTGTATCCCTGAAACCACGGCCATCACAGCAGACACGGCATGACCCTTGTGAGTCTGTATCCCTGCAACCACGGCCATCACAGCAGACACGGCATGACCCTTGTGAGTCTGTATCCCTGCAATCAAGGCCATCACAGCAGACATGGCATGACCCTTGTGAGTCTATATCCTTGCAATCACAGCTATCACAGCAGACATGGCATGATCCTGCCCTATGGTTTCGGTTTATTTACCTGCTCAGTGCCTTCCATTATTTGTGTGTCTTCCTTCAAATGTGTAGCAAATCTTTGGTATTTGGAGAAACAATAACCTTTAAACCTTCTCGGGTTGTAATGCTTCTTATGTCTTCTGTACACAGTTCCTTCACCAGATACATGAGTTACAGATACTTCCTCCCATTTTTGGTAGCATACTTTATTCTTTGAAGTCCAATTTATCTATTTTCTTGGAATTTTTTGTGTTATGCTTTAAGAAGCATAACTATTTTATCCAAAGTCACCCATATCTGTGCCTGTATTTTCATCTAAGGGCTTATAGTTCTAGCTATCACATGTGGATCTATGATCCACTTGGAGTTAGTTTTAATCATGGGCATGGGCAAGCTTACTCATTTGCACGTGCAAAGCCTATATCTCTGCTGATTTTTATTTATTTATCAAGAGACAGGGCCTCACATTTCCCAGGCTGGCCTCGAACTCACTGTGTAGCCAAGGGTGGCCTTGAACTTCTGATCCTCCTATCTCTCCCTCCTGAGAGCTGGGACTACAGGTGTTCTCCAGGGGACTACAGGTGTGCTCTACGGGACTACAGATGTGCTCCACGGGACTATAGTTGTTCTCCACAGGACTACAGGTGTGCTCCACGGGACTACAGGTGTGCTCCACAGGACTACGGGTGTGCTCCATGGGACTATGGAAGTGCTCCATGGACTACGAGTGTGCTCCATGGGACTATAGGTGTACTCCACAGGACTACAGGTGTGCTCCACGGGACTACAGGTGTGCTCCATGGGACTAAAAGTGTGCTCCACTGGACTGTGGGTGTGATCCACAGGACTAAGGGTGTGCTCCACAAAACTATGGGTGTGCTCCCTTAGACTACAAATGTGTTCCACGGGACTACAGCTGTGCTCCACGGGACAATGGGTGTGCTCCACGGGACTACAGGTGTGCTCCATGGGACTATGGGTGTGCTCCATGGGACTGCAGATGTGCTCCACAGCACTACGGGTGTGCTCCATGGGACTACAGGTATACTCCACAGGACTACAAGTGTACTCCATGAGACCTGTTTGTGTGTTACTGGGGATTGAACCCAGGGCTTCATGTGTGCTAGGCAAGCACTCTGCCAACTGAGTTGCACCCCAGGTCCCAGACTGTTTGCTGACAAGACTGCTCTGCCTGCTAGAATTGTCTCAGCACACTTGTCAAAACTCAACTGCCAGCCACAGATGCGTGGCTTGTTTCTACACACTTGGCTCTGTGCCCTTGATCTTAGTGCCTGTTCTTAGACTGGCACCATTTGCCTCTGTGTTCTCGGCAGTTTTATGTCACCTTGACCCAGGCTAGTCATCAGAGAGGAGAGAGCCTCAATTAAGAAAATGCCGCCATAGGATGGGGCTGTGAGAAAGCCTGTAAAAATTTTCTTAATTAGTGATTGATGGAGGAGGGCCCAGCCTATTGTGGGTGAGGCCACCTTTGGGCTGCTGGTCCTGGGTGCTACAAGAAAGCAGGCTGAGCAAGCCATAGAGAGCAAGCCAGTAGGCAGCACCCTCCGTGGTCTCTGCACCAGCTCCTGCCTCCAGGTCCCTGGCCTGACTTCCTTCAGTGATGGTCATGGTGTTTCATCTCAGCAACAGTAACCCTGACTAAGACACTTGTTGCTTTTGATGTGGAGAAAATGTTGCAACTGAGAGTGTCCAACTTTGTCTTTTCAAGGTAGTATGGTTAGCCCCAGCCCCTTGCATTTCTGTGGGGTGTAGGATCAGTTCACTGATTTCTGAAGAGAAACTGGCTAGCACTTTGCAGTTTCACGAATATCTCAGCAATGTGAAGTCTTCCACAAGAACGGGATGCTTTTGCATGTCTTTAGCTCTCCGTTCTTTTCTTTCAGTGATGCTTTGTAGTTTTGAGGGGCAAAGTCTTCCACTTCTGTTGCTAAATGTATTAAATACTCTTTTGAAGTAACTTTAATGTGAATTTGTTTCTTTTATTTATTTGTTTGTTTTTATTGCTAGTGTCAAAAATACAATCTATTCTTGTATCTTGTGTCCCACAGCATGGCTGTTAGCGCTACTGTCTGGAGGAGAGAAAGAATCAGATGGAGTGGGTGTGGCTTCTGGTCCTCACACTCCCCCATTCTTACCCTTTCTCTTCTCCAAGGAAATTCTGCTTGCTTAAAAAAAAGGCTCTAACCACCTCCCCTTATGGTCCCAAGGATGGGCCAAGCCATCTTTCCCCAGCTTCTCCCCCTGTGAGGGGACATAGCTGTTCTTACCACTCAGCACCTGGATCCAGCTGTACCTGGATCCAGCTGTGCCCGGAGCCAGTTTTTAGTTTTTCTACTCAGCTGGGGCTTTTCCAACCACACTGGCCATGTGGGTGGTGGAATCCTCACCTATCCAGTAGTAAAAGGCTAGCAAGGAGTGGGAATTTGTAGGGAGCCTCCCCATGTGACTCCCCAAAGCTTCTCTCCAAGGTGCCACCCTTAATACTTCAGACACTCACATTGCCTGTGTGGGGTGTGAGAAACTTCTAGAAACAAGTGGAGCATGAAGTAAGTAAGGAACAGAGGGACAGAAACCTAAGTCCTTGGGCACATGCAGGTGTGGAGAGAGAATCAGGAAAATCAGACACAAAACCACAAAGCAAACCCTAGTTCTTACCTCGTTTTTAAAAAAATATTTATTTATTATGCATACAGTATTCTGTCTGTGTGTATGCCTGCGGGCCAAAAGAGGGCACTAGACCCCATTACAGATGGTTGTGAGCCCCCATGTGGTTGCTGGGAATAGAACTCAGGACCTTTGGAAGAGCAGGCAATGCTCTTAACCTCTGAGCCATCTCTTTCCCAGTGAGCTTTGGTCCAGCTCTTCCTAGGCTAGGACACTCTCTTCTGGCTGGTTTGGGGGCCCATTCCAGGCCTACAGGCCCAAAGACTAATCATGACAACTCTGGAGATGTCCCTGCCCAATAACCTCATGCAGTTCCCACTAAATCTCTGAGGGCTGCAGGACAGAGACAATCGTGGCCATTGGATAGTTGGGTAAACTGAGGTGAGACAGTATGCAGGGAGTTGTTTAAAGATCCTCAGCTCCTAAAAGACTAAGTGGACCTGGGTCTTGAATCTCCACATCTGATATTCTCACCATAAACCAGGGAGGCAGTGGGGCCTCCTTGGGATTTGCCTGGGGCCTGAGATTTCCCATAATCCAATTAATAAATTGTCCAAGATGGAGGGCCAGCTCCCAATTAGTTCTCCTGCCTCCCTGGTGCCTCTGAGAGCTTCGTGGGTAGCAACTCCCTGGAAAGAGAAAAGCCCCCACCTTGTTCTCCCTCCTTGGGAATCGCGGGTCTGGAAATTAGCTGATTCTTGATAAGCCCTAATTATAAATTAGGTCTTATTATCTGTGGCTCCTGGAATCACGCTGGTGAATTAAAACTCTAGGAAAAGGAATATTTCAATTAACCATGTGAACTCAGGTAATTGCCTGCCGAGGCGAAGCCCTCATGGAACGAGCAGCAGTGCAGTTATGAGGACATCAGAAGGCAGAGGCAGAGACCACACACAGGTGTGTGGTGACAAGGCTGTTGGGTGCATCCTCACCCGTGCCTTGGTCTTGTGGTCAAAGGCATGGGTGCTCCCTTTCCTAACCGAGATCCCAGAGTCTTTGCTTTGGTTTCCTCAGTTGAACAGGAACCACTTACATGTAGTGATGGACCTTGCTAGAACGTGTGGGGAACTCATCAGGTATTGGGATCTGAGCACAGGTGAATACTCTTAAATGAGAACCTGAGAGAGGAGGAAGGGTGACGATGTGCTTGAACCGACCAGGATTCTAGAGGGAGTGGCCTTCATCCTTCCACCCATTTGTCTATCCATCCATCCCACAAATATTTCACGGATGCTTACGGAGGGCTGGATGCTGAGCAGAGCAGCATAAGCACAAAGACTAAGGTGAAGGGCGGGCCCACAGGCTAGTGGAGAGCTCCTGCAGGAGGAGCATCACACCTCCTCGCTCCCCTCCCCGCAGAGCCCACACAGGTAACCATCCTTGGGGATACATTGGACAGGGGAGGGGTAGCAAGGCTGCTATGCCCCCAGACCTGTGGACAGAGGCCAGTGTAGGAGTGAGTGTTTCTGGGAAATGTCCCTCCTCCCCCTCACTATTGCCTCATGCAGCCGCTACTCCCAAACTCTCACCTTCTAACAGGAATTTTGGAAACAAACATTAGGATAAAAGAATTCCTTTATTTATTTATTTAGGTTTTTCGAAACAGGGTTTCTCTGTAGTTTTGGAGTCTGTCCTGAAACTCACTCTGTAGACCAGGCTGGCTTTGAACTCACAGAGATCTGCCTGCCTCTGTCTCCTGATTACTGGGACTAAAGTCGTACGCCATCACTGCCCAGTCCAAGATGAAAGATTCTGCTTGAATCTTTCTTGTGCAGAGCAGGGGCTGGAGGGTCCAAGGGCACTGAGGCAGCCCTTTGGAGTCAACAGAGAGGGTCTCGGGACTCTGGTGCCAGTCACCTAAGCTCACACCATCCCTGTCATCTTGCCACCCGTGAGTCGCCTCTGTGACACACTGATAGAAACATCCGCCAGACTTTGCAGGAGCAGCAGCAATTCTGAGGTGCTACCACTTTTACTGTTCATGAGGATATACGAAGACCCAGAGACACCATGTTGCCAGGCCTCCAGGAACTCTTTGACTGAAAAACCAACAATATGGCTGGACCATGTAAGATAAGCCTGCCCTTTGCTACCAGTTTTCATTAGAGTTCCATAAGCGGCCAAATTCCCCTGAAGTATCTTCCTTGCGATTCAGGCCCAAAGATGCTCCTTGTTGGTCTACCCACAAAGCCTCGTGCCTTGGCGACACAAACCTTTTCCTAACGTTGAGATGAAGGCATAAATCACAAACAATCCCACACCAGTTTGGAACTATGATTAATAGAATGTTTATTTATTTAAAAGGGAAAAAAACTTACAGATCACAGTCCCAGACAACAGCCCTCTGCACAATCAGGAAGGGAGCCTAGTCGTCAGAAGCGGAGCCGGAAGCCAGAGAGCAAGCAGAGGGAAGTGGCTGCATTTTTAAAAAGAGAGACCACGCCCCAATGGGCTGGTATCTCAGCGGCTATTGGCTGAAGGAGCAGAAGAATCTCTCCGCAACATTGATAGCCTATGCCTGAATACCAACAGCAATGGGTAACCTGTTACCTCAAAACAGAATTGAGTCTATTTCCATAACACTGTGATCACCCTAAAGCTGCTTTGTGTAAGGGGCTAAAATTAAACCCCCATTCTGGCCATGGGCAGAGTAGTAGCGGCTGCGTTTGTGTCCAGAGCCAGGGTTATTGCTGGGTAGGAGTCATAAGAACCTTCCTTTCCGTGAGAGGAAACTTTCTTCCTCATATTTGCTGGCGCATCCAAACATTTAATTATAAAAGCTCCTCCAAGGAGATAGATGTTTAAAATTAAGATGAATACACTCATTTTGGCCAATAGCACAGACAGCTATTACTCTGAAAGCCCCAATTCATTACTGGATATTGTAACAGAACGCTAACACTTGCACAACAGCCTGGAGATCTGTCTGGCATGCACAATCAGCAAGCCCTGCCCAAACCCTTATACCCACGGAGGGAAGCAAGCAAAACGCGAGCACATGCCCCTGGATGACTGCTTTCCAGCGGAAACACTGATGGGCCTTTAATTACAGCAGTTCCTTTTGTTCGGTCTGATGGTGCAGCTCAATCCTTGTCTCAGCTTAGTGAGCTGCAGAGGACAGTCTGGAGTTTCCAGTTTCCCCAGGATGTGCTCTGGCTGCTATACCCCCTGAATCCACTAGGGGGCGCCTGCCATTCCCCACCCGTGTCCCAGTGCTTGGGACAACTCGGCCAACATCAAGGTGACTGTCCACCAAAACATTAGGCACAGTGGCAACACCGAGCAGCCCTCAAGTGGACCACATCATCCTGCCTGTGAAGTCCTCCTTTGGCTCTTGCTTCTCCTGGGAGACACTCTCAAATTGAGTCAGAGAGCAACTTGTTTCCAGTCTAGCTCTTGAGACTCCTTCTGCCCTTTGCTCTGTCCCAACACTTATGAACTGTCTGGACTGTCTTGGCCTCTTATAGGTGGAGTTAGTTTCTTTCCTTTCTCTCTTCTGTTGTGACACAGCCCAGGAATTCCCACCCTGATGTCACTCAGACCATTCAGTCATCAGTGGAAACACAAGCCAGACAAACCTTTTGTTTCATGTTTTGCTCTGCACTGAAGCTCCATTATAGCAACAGCATGGCGCCGATGGCCACTGTCTACTTTCTGGTTTTCCCTGGTGAACTGCCTGGGTTTGTGCCATTCTGTCCTGAACCATTCTTCTCTGTACCCAGTGTTTGACACAGGTGCTGTGCATGGGAGACAAGTAATACGGATTTGTTGTGGATTGAAAGAGCGCATGCCAGCCTAGTTCCAGACAGCTAACACAGACTCATGTGGGGCTGAGAGAATACCATGACCAGAAGCGGCTTAGGGAAGAAAGAGGAACCTTTCAGCTTAGAACCTGGTTACAGTCCTTCATGGCAGGAAAGTCAAGGCAAGGACTTCAAGCACCTGATCCTATGACATTCAATCTGAGCTGAGAACGAAGTGAAACATTTGTACTTATCCACTTCTTTGTGCTTGCCTGGGTTTCTCCTGTTCAGGACCCTCTTCCTAGAGAACGCTGCTGCCCACTGTAGGCAGGGTCTTCCAACAGCAACTAACAGACATACCCACAAGCCAAACCAATGTAGACTACCCCTTATTGATACACTTCCAGGTGATTCTAGATTGTTGAGTTGGCAATTAAAGCTAATCATCACACTAGTGTAAGGTTTGCCCATTGTCGCCTGACTCCCAGACAGGAGGTTTTAAAGAATTGGCTCGCGTATTAGTGGATAGCTGGAGGTTCAAAATCTGGAGACTAGATCAATGGACTGGAGACTCTGGAAAGAGCTGAACTCAGTCCGAGTTCAAAGCAGTTTGCTAGCAGAGTTCTCTCTTCCTCAGAGTATGCCCCTCCCCAGCCCCATGAAGGCCATCACAGTGGGGATAATCTTCTCTAGTCAACCATTGTAAATGTTGACTTCATCTAAAAACGCCTTCACAGGAAACAGCTAGAAGAACATTTGACCAAATCTCTGGATGCTATAGCACAACCAAGTTGATATTTATATACAACTAGCCAATTACAGAGGTGACCAGGAAGTGAGGACAGAACTGGGAGCAAAGAGCTTACTCAGCTTGGCCTGCAGGACTCCAGTCTGGCCTGCGGCTCAGCAGGTCTTCTGGAAGGAGGTGTTTGCTGACAGACAGCAGGGTCTCTGTCTCTCATCCCGAGCTCCATAAGCTCCCCAGGCACAGAAAGTCATCAGTGTCCAGGAATCAAAAGTCATAACAGTGGCCGCCGGCTCCTACAGCAGGAGCTCCAGAGCCACTAGGGGACTCGGGGAAACTGCTGCACTCCTGAGAGGAGACCTCAGCGAGGTGCCAAGAGTGGTCTAAAACACGTGGCCCACAGAGGACTCTCATGAGGAAGATGGAAATGACTTGGTGCCCCCAGCCGGGAGCATCAACCAAGGAACAAGTGGAGTGATGGCTCCCCCATTGAGAATGAAGAAAGAGGCTACTGAGGAACCACTGTGGCAAGAATTCCAAACAGGAATCAATGCAGCCATCCGAAACTACTGTGGATGTGTATGTTGCTAGTGGAGGGCGCATCACTTTGTGCCCAAAGGCCCAAAAAGGTTGACTCCTGGGAATGGTGCCTCCTCCACTGGAGGCAAGGCCCTTTCTCTCTGTAGGGAGGCAGTGGCAGCAGACAATCGCTGAGGGGCCCCCCTGCAGCAATAAGCCCTCTTTGCAAAATTCATGTGCTTTTTTAAAATTTACATATATTGGTGGTCAGTGGTGGCACCTTTAATCCCAGCACTAAGGAGGCAGGTGGATCTCTGTGAGTTCTAGGCCAGCCTGGTCTACAGAGCAAGTTCCAGGACAGACAGAAACCTTGTTTCAGAAAACCCAAAAATAAAAAAATAAAAAATAAATTTACATTTATTTAGTTATAGGAGTTAGGGGTGGACTTAGGGTCTCACACAGTATGAGCATTTGTTCTGCCACTGAGCCATACCCCGGTACCATGTTCTTGGGAGACAATGAAGGTATCTAAAAATGCCATGCCCAGGAAACCCAAATGGCCTCTTATTGAATTGTATGTTTGTTGCTGTTCCCTCATAACCGCACTGTCCTGTCCTGTTTGACTTAGGGCTCAAAGGCCCAGGAGGCTCCATGCACAAACTGGGCCTCATCAATGATGAAAACAACCCTTTCTTCTCTCACTGTCTGGAAAAGGGAGAGAATCAGGGACATGTTAGCGGACTCTGTAGTCCTGTGCACAGGTGGGTGTACTTATTGGTACTTATTGGTTTACACTATTTAGATCAGGCTGGTCTCCAAATCACAGAGGTAGATCCCCTCAACCACATCTTCAGAGCATCAGGAATAGAAGTATGTGCCGCTATGACCAGCTAGTGGTGGTTTTACAAAGAGAAAGCAAGGAGAGGAGGGAGGAGGAAATGAAGGTAGGAAGGAAACAGGAAGCACTAAATCCAGTGTGGTTCACACCTGTGATCCCCACACAGGAGGATCAGGAGTTCAAGGCTACCCTTGACATCATGAGCTCAGAGTCAGTCTGAGCTAAGAGACCCTTTTTCAAAACAAACAAAACCTGAGAGCATAATCCAGAGGTAAAGTGCCTTTTTAGTACGCCGTGGGTTGGATTCTTAGCAGAAAAAATTCATGTGCTTTAAACCCAGTAGCAGTTCAGTGGACGGCGGTGAGAACACCATCTTATAGAAGGGGAAACTGAGGCCATGGAGAAGTGGTTCTCAGTCTGTGGCTCCTAACAGCAATGGAATAATTCTATGTTTGGAGGTCACCACAGCATGCGGATGTGTGGAAGGGTCACAGCACTAAGGAGGTGGAGAACCTCCGGAGGCTGAATGGTTTACAGAACATCATCTCAGCAGCTGTCTGGCTCCAGGAAGGCTGTGAACCCACTTGCTCCATCGTATACCAGCCCCTCAGGTTCATTCTGCAAGATGAGACCTCTTGACATTGTCCTTTCTCTGCTACCCAAGAAGCATATGACCCAGACAAATAATTCTTCTTTTGTGCCTCAGTTCACCATGGCAGTGTAGTTTAATGATTCCTGCTTCCTGGGGTGTTATAGGAATCAACATGATCTTGGATGTAAGGCATGTGAAACTTGATATGTCTGTTTCCAGTGGCTGTGGTGGTTGACTAGGTATGGCCCCCATGGACTTGCGCGTTTGAATGCTTGGTCTACAGGAAAAGGCACTATTAGGAGGTGTGGCCTTGTTAAGAGTAGGTGTGGCTTTGTTAGAGGAAGCATGTCACTGTGGAGGCAGGCTTTGAGATGTTACAGGCTGAAGTCTGGCCAGTGTGACCCAGTATTTCCTTCTGATATAAGACTGTCAGCTCCTTCTCCAGCACCACGTCTGCCTGCCTGCTACCATGTCCCACCATGATGGCAAGGGACTAAACTTTTGAAATTGTCAGCCAGCCCCAATCAAATGTTTTCCTTTATGAGAGCTGCTGTGGTCACAGTGTCTCCACAGCAGTAGAGACTCTAAGACGGCTACAGTTAATAATTAGAGCAGCACTCGTGAAGGGCTGGCCCTCTAGACACTGCAGTGGGATCACCCAGGCCTGGCCTTCTCCCATGGGCCCCACAAGCTCTTGTTCTACCAGCTGCTGTGTGTTCTTTGAGGTGCCGTAGAACTTTCAGACAAGGGGCCCAGGGGAGGACAGACACTGAAGGTTATATCCAGTCCTGGGTCCCACTGCATTTTCCACTTCCTGGAACTCCATGGTCCAAGCAGCCTCTGTCGTATGCAGAAATAACCTAAAGTTCTCCCATCATGCCTCCCCTACCACAGAAGGCTGACACCATGGGCCAACATAGACCTTACCTCCCAGACACTGCAGCAGTGTTAGTGAGACCAGCTGCTCTGGTTTGCTACTTTCTAGTCATTATAGGACCTAGGCTGGTATGTCACCACAGAGCCCCTGCTTGCTGGTACCCGACAATGCTGGACTTACCCAACACTTCTTCATCAATGACACATCACCCCACTTAATACCTTATGAGATAAGTGCAGTCGTCACCCCCACTGGGAGAGCAAGAAGTCACCTAGAAATGTCACTTGAAGCCACCAGTGGGAAGAAGCAGGCATAGAAAGCCTTAATTTCCTCTTCTGGAATTGTCTAAGAAGCCTTCCTGGGCTCTTTTCTCTCCCCTATACTGGATCTCATAAGGCTGCCATTGCCTTCCTGCTGCTGGACACACTACCAGCTCAGGGATTCCAATGCTGATCTGTTTCTCTGCAGCCTAGAGTGGACTTGATCTCAAAGCCCTTGGTTGGTGAGAGAACTCAGTGACACTGGGTGGCTGAGAGTGTCTGGTGTCTATCCAGAGAGACCCGGGGTGGAGCATTTACCATGCCAACAAGCAGAGAGAAGGGGGTCTCCAATTCCAATTCCTGGGGAGGCTGAGGCAAAGGGTTGCAAGTTCAAGGCCTATCTGAGTGGCAGAGTGAGTTCAAAGTGACCTGAGTCACTTAGTTGTAGAAGGAGCTGCGGGCCGCTTCCTGCCACCTGGCTCCCGGTCACCTGGCTAGCTTATGCCCTGAAATAACAACACACAAATTGTATTCATTTAAACACTGCTTGGCCCATTATATCTAGCCTCTTCTTGGCTAACTCTCATATTTTGATTAACCCATTTCTAATAATCTGTGTAGCACCACAAGGTGGTGGCTTACCAGGAAAGATTCTAGCCTGCGTCCATATTGGAGAGGAAAGCCATGGCAACTGCCTAAGCCTGACTCTGCTTTCTTTCTCCCAGCATTCTGTTCTTTCTTTCCCGCCTACCTATGTTCTGACCTATCAGGCCAAGCAATTTTTTTTATTAATTAACCAATGAAAGTAACACATAGACAGATGACCCTCCTACATCACTTAGTGACCCTGTTCAGAAGGAGGTTGGGTGCAGCTCAGCCGGAAGGGTGCTTGCCCCACAGGCCAAGGTCCCTGGCTTCTATCCCAGCATCAGAAAAATAAGGAAAAGAAAGAAAAAAACCTTTCATGCTCCCTGACACACCTCAAAATGAAAACATTTTGTACTTATGGGACTGAGCCCCACATCTTTTTTCCTTGGGTCACATTGTTGTCACCTGCTCTTTTTGTGGTGGGACCTGTGGCCTCAGGAAATGATAAAAATGCAGCCAGCACAGGAGAACACAGCTGCTAGGCCAGGCTAGAAGCGGTGAGAATGGTCAGTCAGCCTGGTTTAGTGTCTGTACCCAAGTGGACAAAGAGGACTGGTATTGCACAGAGTACCCGGAATACAGAGTCCTCCCCATTCGCAAGATCTCAGGTTGTGGAATGCTTCACAGACCTCAGATGACTTAAAAGTTTCCCAATCTGCAACCAAACATAATGAGGAAAAGAGCCCTTTTCTTGGTGAGTGAATTAAGTCACGGCAACTCTTGTGGCACAGTCTTCTTTTGAGTTTCTTTTTTTAAGATTTATTTATTTATTATGTATACAATGTTCTCAGTATTCTGTCTGCATGTATGCCTACAGGCCAGAAGAGGGCACCAGATCTCATTACAGATGGTTGTGAGCCACCATGTGGTTGCTGGGAATTGAACTCAGGACCTTTGGAAGAACAGGCAATGCTCTTAACCACTGAGCCATCTTTCCAGTCCCCTTCTTTGAGTTTCTTACATCAAATTCCAGATCTTGGCTATCAAAATAGAACAAATAACAAGGAACATGACTACTTATTTTAAAAACTATTTGTGTGTGTGTGTGTGTGTGTGTGTGAGAGAGAGAGAGAGAGAGAGAGAGAGAGAGAGAGAGAGAGAGAGAGAGAGAGAGAGAGAGAGAGAATGTGTGAAGATCAGAGGACAACTTGTAAGAATTGGTACCCTCCTTATGCACACGACTTCTGGAGATGAAACCTGGGTCCTCAGTCTTGGCAGCTGGGACCACAAGGGCTCCCAGGATGGTTTGTCTGCGTAAGTGAGGACGAGTTGGTCACCTTTGGATGATCCAGTGACTACAGCTGACTTGCCAGGTTGGGGAGCACTGAGAAAAGCTGTGGATTATTTCATTTAAGCCTCACAGGAGCCCGTGAGGAGCTAAGAATTACTCTCTGTTGACCCAGACACTAAAGGCTTAAGTCAGGGAGGGGGGGTGAGGGGAAGGTGCAGCAGCTAAGAGCTCACGACGCACTTGCTCGACCTGAGTTTGGTTCCCAGCACGCGTGCAGGGTATAATCCACCACTGAACCCCAGGAGAACTGAAGCACTGGTCTCCTTGGGCTCTGGGCACGGGTACCATGTGTGCTTGTGGAGATCAGACGTCAGTTCTCTTCTACCACACGAGTCCCAGGGATGGAACTCAAGTCCTTAGATATGATGGTAAGTGCTTTTACCAGTGAGCCATCTCTGGGCCCCACCTCATCTTTCGTGACAGGGTTTCAACGAACTCTAGCGGTTGGCCACCCTCTAGGGATCTTTCTGTTTCCTCTCACTATGCGAAGCTCCTAGACACGCACAACCTGCCTGGATTCTTTCACGTGGATACTAGGGATCAAACGCGGGTCCTCGTGCTTGCATGGCAGCCCCTTTAGCAGCTGAGACCTCTCCCCAGCCCCCAAACACTGATTTTTTAAAGCAAGAAATAGCTTTACTGTTGTTCTTCTACCCTGAGGTCATGATCTCTGTCCTCATGCATCTTCTCTCCTTTCTCTGCGATCTGACCAGGTGTTTTACTGAAGTGTTGTTGTTGTTGTTGCTGTGACAAATACCTAAGCTAGGAACTTCAAAAAAGAAATGTGTCTACTTCGCTCAAAACTTTAGAAACCAGGAAGTCCAAGATGGGTGATCTGCTCGCCCTCTGGTGAGGGCTCTCCGGGTTACACCATGGCGTGGTGAACAAACAGGAAGGGAGCAGCCATGTACAGAGCAGACAGAGCTTTACGGAGACTCACCCTGGAGAGGACTTGCCAGGGTCTTACGAGGACCTTGTGATTGTCTTCTGAGAATGGTGTCGCTGTGACTCAATCACTCTCTACTAGGCCCCGCCTCTGGAAGGATTGTCTCAGCATCACAACAGGGTCAGGCTCTGAGTATATAAAACTGTAGGTGATGTGATCAAACCATGTGACTTGTGTGGCTAATGCCACACAGACAAACAGCCCTAGGCTTTCCCACAATGTGTGAACCTTGCTCTTCCCGGGCAAAGCTCAGATTATAGATGGCCTGCTAGCTCGCCAAGCCCAAAGTCATGAAACAGAGTTGCCCCCAAATCTCCAGCCCTTTAGAGATCTCCACTTAGTCTAGATTAGCCAGTCCTCGACTAGCCAACACTGGGGAAAGAGAGTAAAGGTCATTGTAGTTCCACTTCCCAGGGCATGGATGGTGACTTGCTACCCTGCAGTAGCTAGCTGCTAAGATGGTTCTGACAACTAATGGCCTTTGAGGAACAAAGTTTGTACACTAAGTGTGGCTAAGCATTGCCAGTTACTGGGTTACTAACATGAGAGATGGTTGCTGCCCTTTTAGGAGTTAATAAAGGGCTGGAGAAGGGACAAAAAGGAAAATGTTCTATGTTCCAAGTGCTACTCTTGTTTGAATTGTGTTGCATGAAGTCTACTGACCCAAATCAGTAGAATCTTTTCAGAATTCACTCTCCCTGGGACAAACACCTTAAACCCACAAGGTAGTTAGTTCTAGGAGAAATGGAGCCATTTGCTTCGACACAGAGCAGAGAACACACTTTCGTATACACCAGAGAATACCGCAGAAAGCTGAGGTGAGAGATCCCGGTGGCCGGCCCTACTGGGCTTTGAACTCACTGCGTAGTCTTAAATAAAGCTTCCCTTCTCTGAATCTCTGCCTTCACATTTGCTTATTAGTCTGCGGGTAGATGTGAACTAAGACATGTGTGTGTGTGTGTGTGTGTGTGTGTGTTAGTTTGCACAAAGATTTTGGAGCCAGTTTTGTGTTCTCCTGTTTGCCTGTGAGCTGTGGGATCCCCAGGTAAGTTACTTCTCCTGCATGACCCCAGTTCCCCACCTCTGTTGGGGAATTACTGAGGCCTGAAGCAGTAAAGCCAATCACTGGAAACCCCGAGCCAGTGGTGTTCAGTGGTGTTACTATGTCCAGCTAGTGGCTCTCCTGAAATGGATCCTCCCGGATCAGCCGTCAGCTCCTTTCAATGAAGTGAAAGCGCTTCTATTCCAGCCTCATTTCAAGGGTTCCCTCTTTAATTCTAAAGTGTCGTTTGCAACGGGGTTATTTACAGAGCAAAGGAACGGGATGGTTGCCTCCTAAAAATGGTTTCACAAATTCCCTTCTTTTCCTGTTATAATATTAGCGCCTAGTAAATGTCGTTCTACATAAATGTAGAGAGGCTGCAAAAGCGCGCCCCATAGTAATTGTGAGTTGTCTTGACGCTAATTACATAGGGGAGCCTGTTTAATTGCCAGTTAAATTGACTGTGTGTGTTTTCTCTAATCTGTGTTTCCGGGCAAGTTGGATGACATCAGTTCCTCATTGGACTAGTGTGAATTTGGAAGACCCCAAGAGGCCTCCTATGAGAAGGGCCCCTGAGGGTGGCTGGGGGTGGCTGGGGTATGGACTGACAGCTCATAGGCCTGAAGATGTGAATCCAACCTGGGGTCCCAGAGAAGAGGAGGAATGTAAGACTCCTCTTAAGACAGATGGGAACTGTGGGCTGCACAGAGCAGAAAAGACAGCTTGGCTTCTAGTCTCCTGGACCAGGCACCCAGCACTTGCACAACACCCTGCAGGCCTTCACATATCCTGGCTTCCCTCTGGCACGGAGTCACATATCTTGCTCCTCATTCTTCTGATCTCAATAGCCCGCTGCCCACCACGATGACGATGACCATGCCCTACTTCCCACACAAGCTCCGGGAGGAGAGCCCCCCTCTGCCCAACCCCTGGGCTCTCCAGTCTTAGGGTTTTCTAGTTTCTCTCTTGTACTGGAACAAATCAAGGCCAGATAGACTGTGAGTCCTCGAACACAGATCCTGCCATGAAGCGGGGTCCTGAGAGGCTGGAGGTGAAAGCCATAGAGAAGAGTAGAGAGGAGGGAGAAGGCAAGAAAGAGGGGGGACAGAGAACAGGTTGAGGAGAGAGAGGTAAAGCAAGGAGAAAAGGGAGGGGTGACAATCGCCATAGCAACTAATAGAGTGTATTGTCGTATATGTGTGTGCGCTTGTGTGAGTTGAGGCCAGAGACTGGTGTCAAATGTCTTGCTTCATCTCTTCCCACCATTTTTTTGAGGCAGACTTCTCGTTGAACTGGAGCGCATGGCTTTGGTCACATTAAGTGGCAAGCGAGCTCCAGAGAGCCTACTGTCTCTGCCTCCCCGGTGCTGGGGCTACAAGCACACAGCATCATGTCTGGCTTTTTACATGAGTGCTAGGGGTCCCAAATGTTTTACACAGCAAGCGCATTGCTGGCTGAGCCATCTCCCCAGTCCCCATCTGATGTCTGTTCACAGCAGAGCTTCCTCTTGTCATCCCCGCTGCCCTGGGGCAGGTACCACAGCTGTCCGCCATTTCACAGATGAATAGATAGAATGAGGACTCTCAGAGACCGAGCAACTTGGGCTCAAGATCCCAAAGCAGCTGACACAGGGGTCCACACATTCCAGTGTGAAGCTGAGCTGCCCGGCAGGGAAGACAGGAGAAAAGACAGAGAGAGAGGAGCTCCCACCCCACCCCCCCGCCCCTACACCCTATGTTTAAAAACCTCTCTAGTCTTCCACACACGCTCTCTCCTTAGCTCAAAAGCTAAATTAGAGTGGATTGCACTCTCCTCACTTTAGTAATTTAGATAAAAGTAAGATTTTGTCTGAGAGTAGAAGCAATTATAGCGCGGGTTTTGTGATTAACTTGATTAACACTGTTTCACTTGAAAAGCGCACCCCCCTTTGCTGGTGCTCTGTAATCAGAGCCCCGTCTTTCAACTGTGCTACAGCTGCTCTTTCCCCGCCCCCAAAAGGGTTTTCGACATAAATACTTATTAGGGAGGATTCCAGGCTTGGGCTGAGCAGTTGGTTGGAGAAGAGCGAAGGGCGCCCTCTGCGTTAGCACTGTAGCTATTAAAAGGCTGTCGCCGGCCACCCTGCCTACTGACAAAGATCCCAATTATGCGGCAATGAAATATACATACATGATACAGGAAACTTTATGCATTTTTAATTTATTTCACAGAGAAAACTCTAATTAGAGATTTTATTTCTTTAAGGGGAAATGATATGTGACTGCAAAGAGGATTATCTAGGGTTATCACTGGGTGACCATAAAAGTTCTGTGTCCCAGCCCAATCCTGAGCCAGAGCTGAGCTGCCTGATGTCTTTGGAGATGTTGAGTTCTGTGTTGTGGATCTTGGGGACCGGAGCCCACGTGGAAGTTGGATGAGTGGCTGTAGCTGCCTCCTCAGGCCAGTACTCTGAGCTCCACCATTCTACTTCCCAATCCTCTCTAGGCTCTGCGGGGCATGGTTATGGGAAAATTCGCTGCTGAATCTAGAATGCCCTGTCCTGGCAACCAGTCTACAGGTAGATAAAGAAATGAGTTCCAGAGAGAGCTCGCCTGTTATCCTTGGCTATGGAGTCTCAGAGATTAAGGGGGCTCTGCTCTGAAGGATGTCCAGATAGGTCACTCAGCTACTCCGCAGAGGGAACCCAGCAGCTCATAGAGGGAACTGAGTACTGCTCCAATCCTCTGGATTCAGCCAATGGTCCTCAGGGTCATGCTTGAATCTTGAAGTCAGCCTGGGTGAGAACAAGCCAGTGAGGGTCTCCTTTCCCGCAACTTCTAGGGCCTCTCTGGGATCCTCTAACACTGCTCTGTGCACGGAAGTCCAGGGCATGTTCCCTCCTCTGTAGCACGCCAGGCACTTGCTATTGGAATCAAGCTCATGTCACGGATGGACTTGAAACAGTCTGCATCCTTTTCCCACCATTTGCCACCCACATACATAATACAGTCTGGATATCTAGAGCCTTTGGTGCCATCTTTTCTCGGGACAGACAAGTACCAAGTGATTGTGTGCTGGGAAAACAAGTGTGACACTGGGTCACACCCCTTCTGTCAGCTGGGTGCCTTCGAGGGGTTCCTGAACCATTATCTCAGCAGGGAAGGCACAATGACATACAGACTTTCAAGGCCTGAAGTTTAAGGTTATGGTGTGGGAGGTCCTCCTGTCTATGTGTTGTTTTTATTGGTTAATGAATAAAGAAACTGGCTTGGCCTATAGCATGGGAGGAGGAAGGCAGAGTCAGAGAGAAGCCGTGGAGCCACCGGAGGCAGACGCTGGGAACTTTACCCGATAAGCCACAGCCACATGGTGATATACAGATTAATAGAAATGGGTTAAAGTAATATAAGAGTTAGCTAATAAGAAGCTAGAGCTAATGGGCCAAGCAATGATTTAATTAATACAGTTTCTGTGTGATTATTTCGGGTCTAAGCTAGCTGGGCTGGCGGGAACCAACAAGCGGCCTTCTCCAACAAGGTTAAAGGGATTTGGAGGCTGGGGTATAACACAGTTGGTAGAGTGCTTGCCCAGTGTTCATAAAGGTCAGAGTTCCTTCTCCGAGCACCACATAAGTCAGGGGTGGCAGCAAACACTGGTACCCCAGATAACCAGCATTTGGGAGCTGGAGACAAGATCAGAAGTTCAAGGTTATCTTCATGTCCAAGACCAGCCTGGGCTGCACGAGACCCTGTCTTCATTTAAAAAGTAAGAATGGGAAAAAGAAGAAAGGGAGGGAGGGAAAGAGGGTGGGAGGGAGGGAGAAAGGAAGGAAGGAGGGAAGGAAGGAAGGAAGGAAGGAAGGAAGGAAGGAAGGAAGGAAGGAAGGAAGGCACTTTTAGAAGACAGCCTGGTAGGACTTGCGGTCACTGTAATGGCAGGTGGACAGGCGGAGCCACATAAGCTGAAGCAGTTCTCACACACTGGCACTGGTCACTGTCAGCAGTTAGTGTATTCCAACCTTCTGTTTGTTGAGCACTCGCTGTGGGCAGATGCTGGCTCTGAGTATGCCAGCTGGGTGTGTGCACATGGATGTGACTGCCAGTGCCAGGAGGGGCTGGGCTACAGCTGGCAGAGAACAGAATAGCAACTCAAACCCAGGCCTGCCTGGCACTCAGCCCCCCGAAACTGCAGGCAGTCTGAAGCACACCCCACCCCAAGTGCAGCCATCCTCCATTGCACCTCTTCCTTACAATCCATGGGGAACCAGAGGTTGCTGGAGTCTGCCTTCCTCTTCAGTAACTCACCAGCCTGGTGGGGCTGCCAGGGTCCATCCCCGGCCTCACGCCCCCCCACTGTCCAGCCCTCCTCTGGCCTTCTGATTTCCCATCCTGTGCGCCCCCCAAGCCTCCTTCCTGCCTCTCCCGGGGCGGGCTTGGGCCTGGCAGCACTCCAGAATGGCTTAATCAGAACAAATCCTGAGAAAGCACATGTATTATTTATTCCTGCAAAGGTTAAATAATTTGATGAGTTTCTTAGGATGCTGCTGGAATGCTGATGGCCTCTTAGAAAAAAAACACACACAAACAAACATACAAAATTCTCTCTCTCCCTCTCTATCCCTCTCTCTGTCTCCCGCCCCCTTTTCTCTCACACACACATACCATACACACATGCACACACACACACACACACACACACACACACACGCATGCATGGCTGCTATTGTTACTTGCCCAGTAATCTCTTGAAGGAGACCAAAGTATGGCCCTGGTGACACTGGCCCTGAGGCCAGGAGAGGACACAAATCTTCCGGTTCGATGGCTGGAGAGGACAGCCCTCATGTCTTCCCTGTCTTGATGCACTATTCAGAGCTGACTGTGCCTCAGAGTCTGTAAATGGTCATGGGAACACCATTGATTATGGACTCAGTCCTTGCCTTCCAAGAGTGCACGGCAAGTTGTCAAGGTCATGGGGAGAAAGTCCTGCCTGTGGCGTTCAGGTGACCATGTCTCTCTTTGACGTGGCTGTCAGGGTCAATCAGTTTACCTCTACGGGTGCCATCTCCTCTTAACCCTTCCTCTTCCTCACCATCATGGTTGCCCTAGCATCTAGCCCTTCCTGTGCCCAGTCCAAGGCTGAATATATTCCTGCCTCATGAAATCCCCTCCCTTCGCATTCAGCCTTCATCCCAGAGATAAGATATCCCACAGAGACTTCTTGAGCTACCAAAGAGCACAGAGCTATGTGGAACCAGGCCTACAGGGGCCTATCTGGGTTCTGGCCATGGGTTCTTTCTGCTGCCACACAGACAGCAAGGGGACAGAGCTGGGGCTCCAAGGCGGATGACGTGTGGAAGCTGGTTCTGAATGCATAGCCGTGGGAACCTGAAGAAGTTCCCTCACAGCGCATGCCTGTTTCTGGACAGGAATGACCACACACCAACCTCTAGGGACTGGATGGTCCTGGGTCACAGCTAACTGGGGCCTCATTTGCCACCCTTGCTGCCCCTGCCCATTCTAACTCACTGGGATCAAGCACCCTACTTGGTGAATGCTTCTTTGCCACGTTGACCTCATCCCTTCCTCAGTCTCCAGACAGCCCACTTTATAGTGTTTTAGTTCTGAGCACCCCTAGGAAGGCAGCAGAACTGGGGTGCAGGGCAAAGGGTACAGCTCTGGATGGGATATCTGGGGATATGAACTTGACTCCAGACTCTATCCCTCTGCTAGGTGAAGGATAATTCTTACCTCAGTCTGTAAAATAGGAACAACCCAAGACTAGCCTTCACAAGGCAGACCATAGGTATAAAGTCCAGCTCCTGAGAAATCAGACCAGCACGAAGGAGCAGGGTCTCGAAAGAATATTCTGGATAGTGAGAAGTAGTTTCTTAGATCATAAAGTAGGCAGGCCCTGGAGCCAGACACTAGTTTTGCCTCTTCCATGGCTCAGTTTTCTTATCTGGAAAAACGAGGTTCATTATGGAAACTCTCCTGGGAGCGGTTGTTACGCCATAGCTCCAAATCCTCTCAATAGTAAGGAAAACAGTAGATATAAGATACCGGGAACCACTGGAAGTCAAGGAACGGGGCTTCATATCCAGGGGGCAACCTCCGTCTCCTTAGGTGTGTTTTCATGATTGGCAGCAATTTTTATGAATTGATCCCCCAGTACTGGTGTGAGCCCCAGGCCATCTCTTGGTGTCAATCAATGACTATGTGCCCACCCCGATCACCTTTCTCCTCACTCTGGCCAAGCTCTGTGCCCAGGCCACATACCACATATCCCAGGCTTCTGTGGGAAAATTCTGTGAGAGGCTCTGATATGCTGCTCACCCGTTTTAATTACTGTTTCCTTAATTGAGTCACAAGTGGTGTTTGTGTTCCCATCAGACCCATGAGGACCTCGCTGTTTATGTGAATGACTCTCAGTGGAGAGACAGCTCTGAGATTCCAGACGTTCTGTTTGTACCAGTGTTAACAAAGTAGTGAGCGCTAGCTACAGACCTGTGATCCCACTGTCCTGGTGCTAGATAAAAGGAGATGGTGCTTTCATCACAGGACCCTGGTCGTGGAAGGCCTCAGCTGTGCTTCTGGCAAGCTCCTAGTGATGTAAACTGGTCCCTCTCAGGGCAGCTTCTTCCCTGGCCATGCATGCCGGAGAGACTGGCTCAGCTCCTCCTGAGCGACAATGGAAGGTGGATGATACAGAGACCTCCAGCTCTTTCCTTTTGGCCACTTCCACTAGCAGCCATCCAGAGAGACTTCTTGAGGACTAAGAGTGAGAACAAGCAGTCAGAGAACAGGGTCCAAGTTCGTAGAAGGTTCTGTCCTCAAGCTGCCCACACAGAATAACTAGGGTGTGCCCTGTGTGCTCAGTCTGAGAATGCTTCCTCAAGGAGAGACCACATGATCAGACCCTTAGCCCAGTATGGAGGATGGAAGAGGGACGAAGAAAACTGTCACACGCCTGCCCTCAGCATGTCAAACACGGCCCCGCTCGGTCACTGTGCCAGGGGACGCCTGGCACAAACCCTGGGTTTTCTCAGGAGCTTCCCACTTCTTTCTTTCTTCCATTTTTTTCCGTTTATGAAAAGATAATTCAGGCGACATTATTTCAATCAGACCCCCACACAGTTTGGGAATACTAATGCTTCCTCTATTAAAAAGGTGTGGAATAATTAGGGTGCTGATGAAGACTGGGGACACGCCGTTCTAGGGTGCTGGATATGTTTCTGTCCTCTCTATATCCCCAGGTGACAAATTAGCCAGGAACAGAGCAACGACTGCTAACACTTAGTGCTCAGCTGATGATGGAAGCCAGGTTCTAAAGACTGCGAAAGAGTTTCTGGGTCCTGCTATGGAAGGGTTTGGGAAAGATGAGAGTCAGGAGAGGGAGGAGAGACACTCCAGGCCGGTCCATGTCAGAGAAGAGTCAGAGCATGTCTGTGGGGACAGAAATGAGTGACACTGGGATGCCACCACCACTTATTTGGGGAGTGTGAAAAAGTGAACAAGGCTGAACCCTAAACATGTAAAAATCATTGGTAATTAACTTGTCTGAACACTTTTCAACCAGGCGCTGTGCCAAGGTCTTTATTAGAATGGGTGCATTTAACTCCTCCACACGGTACTCTGCCTCCCTTCCCATCTGAGGTGGGCACCAGTCTTGTCCCCTTTCTAAAGACGAAGAAGCTGAGACACAGAGGAAGAAAGTGGCCTGACAGGAGGGAGGAGAGAAACCTGAATTCAACACCGCTAACATCAGAATCAAGAAGACTCTGGGGTCTTCAAAAACAGAGTTTGGGTGCTCCCTAAGAAGGGCCTTGATATGCAGCTGCTGTAGATAGAAGTGCCCCCCCCGTGAAGTCCTGACCTCAGATCATAAGTGTGAGTCCCCCCAGGTGAAGTCCTGACCTCAGATCATGTGAGTGTGAGTGCCCCCAGGTGAAGTCCGGACCTCAGATCATAAGTGTGAGTGCCCCCCCAGGTGAAGTCCTGACCTCAGATCATAAGTGTGAGTGCCCCCTGTGAAGTCCTGACCTCAGATCATGAGTGTAGTGCCCCCCCCCGTGAAGTCCAGACCTCAGATCATGAGTGTGAGCCCCCCCCCCTGTGAAGTTCGGACCTCAGATCATGAGTGTGAGTGTGCTTAGAGTCAAAATCTTGGAAGGTGATCAAATTCAGATGCTGTCATTAGGCTGAATCCTAGTCCAAGACAGTTGTTCCAAGTCTTGTTTTGTTTTGTTAAAGGTGGGGAGGTGGGGAGATAGCTCAGTGGGTAAATGCACCTGTCTCCTAGACTGGCAACCTGAGTTTGACCCTCAGTTCCTACATGGGAGAAGAAAAAAAAAACAATTTCTGCAAGTTGTCTTGAAACCCTTCTGTTGTAGGATGGTCTTTTTGTACCATGAAGGTTTGTCTCTGCCAAGACACCTTCTGATTGGTTTAGTAAAGAGCTGAGTGGCCAGTAGCTAACCAGGAAAGGATAGGCAGTACTTCCAAGCAGAGATAGAAACTCTGGATTAGAATCTGGCAGGGGAAATTTGCCAGCTGGACAAAGAGGAAGTAAGACACACAATACTGAACAGAGACAACAAACCACATGGCAGAATGTAGATTAATATAAATGGATTAATTTAAGTTATAAGAGCTAGTTGGGAACAAGCCTAAACTAAGGCCAAGCTTTCATAATTAATAAGAAGTCTCTGTGTCATTATTTGGGAGCTAACGGTGCAAAGAAAGTCCAATTATACCCTTCATAGATGTGCTGTGGCATGTGCACCCCCAAATAAATAAACAATAAATAAAAATAAGAGAGGCAATTGACAGAGACACACATTCAGGGGAAGATGGGATAAAGACTTAGGGAGAACATAGCCTACAAGCTGAAGGATGCCCAAACACTCTGGAAGAAGGCAGGCCCCTTCAGAATACAAGATGATACCTTCTGTTGCTGTTTAAGCCAAAATGTAGTACTTTGTTAGTCAAGCCCTGATAACATTTCAGTGGACAAACAAGATAGGTCTCAGTGGCTTGGGTAATAGGAAATCATTGCAGATTTATGAGATTGGTGAGTCGTAGGAGACTGGTATCTTCAAAAGATTACTCCTGCTCTGTTTTCAGGCCAGGATCCTGGGGGCAGAGGGTTCCTGTCACCAGGCGGGAACTGATGTGCTCCAGCCAGGGATGTGAGGGTGAAGTGGGCAAAGCAAGAACCCTGGAATGGCCAATGAGGAAGACACAGTTGCCTTTGAGAACTGCAGGAATAATGGCATCAAACAGCTTTGTTCACTCAGCCCCAGGGAAGATGGAAAAACTGAGTTGATGCTGAAGAGGAGGAAGAAGAGGAAGGAGAGGAAGAGAGGAGGGAGAAGAATAAAAAAGAGGAGGAGAGTGGTGATGAGGAGAAGGTAGCAGCAGAATTCAGGACCAAAGCAGCTTTCTGAAGAGGGTGGCGTTATTTCCAGCCAAGACACCAGAGCCTCGGCCGGGGGTCTTTAGATAACACTAAGTGAGCTCTAAATGTTTAACTAACTCTGCTTCTCTTAGCAGCTGGCTCTCTGAAAAGCGGGACGCAGTGATGTCCCAGCTGTTCTGCTCCATAGGGCACAGCACTTGAGTAAATACAGCTTACATTTCTTTTTGCATTAGCAACCCAAGCATTCAGGTTCACTGTTCTGGCCATCACATTCATTTCTGGTAGATTAAATTGGCCAAAGTCCTAACACAGGGTTCCATCAGGATTCAACAGGTCTCTTCACACAACTGGTCTTTGTGTTCAGATATCTAGCTGAGCTGTGGTGGTGCACCTATCATGTGATTTCCTGAAGAACAGAGTCCATCTACTCATTCATACCTGTTATTAAATTAGAAGTCACCTACCAAGCCACTTTCTGAAAAGCAGATATTTGCTCATTGATCCCTGCTATTTCGAATCTACATTAATAGTCAGTTTTGTTGTGAAACAAGCAACCCCAAAGTCTAATGACTCAAGACAACAATCATTTGCAATTGCTTAGGAGCCTGTGGGTCATCAAAGCAAGTCACATGACCACACATGATGGAGTCATATACCTGACTGTTAGATGGGAATATTGTTTCCAAAATTCAGAGTACTTTCAAGGGTGGGAAAATTTAAGGTTAATTTTGCCATCTGCCCTGCTCCTTTTCTTGGAGAAACAACAAACATCAAAAGAGCACACAGATAGAAATATGCCAGTTATCACTTGGGTTCCTTTGCTGTGATAAAACACTGAACAGATTCAACATGGGGGAGGAATGCACTTACTTCATTTATAGGCTATAGTCTGCCATACAAGGCAATCAAAGCAGAAACCAAAGACAGGAGCCTGAAGCAAAAATCACAGAAGAACTCTGCTTATTGACTTGCAGTCTCCTGCTGGTGCCAACCTAGCTTTCTTATACAGCCCAGAACTGCTTGCCCCTGCCCACAGTGGACTGGGCCCTTTCTGATCAACAGAAACCAAGAAAATGCCCCCACAGGCATGCCTACAGGCGTTGTTGGGAATTCCTCAACTGGGTGGGTTCTCCCCAAGTGTGTCAAGCTGACACCAAGATTAACCAACACAAAAGGCTAACTTATTTTGACATTCTATTTGTCTGGAATTATGCAGGAATCATCAATACTTATATCTCATTTAATCTGAGACATTATATGACTTTTTCAAGGTCATAGTAAAACAAAGATAGTCTCTGGACTAAGTCTAAATCACACACACACACACACACACACACATTAAAAACAAAACTCCTTTCTGTCTTCCAAATGTAAATTGAATTTGTCGCTTCTGGCTTTCTAGTGTACATGGTTGGCCTTTCTATCACATTCTAGGCAATTATCTTCTCACCTGGTTTTCCCAGTGGTTGTCATCCACTCTTGTGTCTTCTGATGAGAAGCCCACTAACTGTAATGAAATGGAAGCCCAATTCATCTTAAACTATTATGAACTTAAGTTAAACAAGACTCTGAAACACACATACCAACAACAACACCAGGTGGTGATGGAAGGAGTTGACGGGAAAAGTACAGTTTGAATTTTCTTTTGTGCACCAAAATGCAGTTCAACTGTTTGAGCTGCCTAACTTTACAACTGTGGTTATATTTGCTTCACATCATTTGAAAACTACAATTTATGTTGAAAAGAAAAAGAAAGAGAAAATGAATGCAGGAACTTTAGACTAACTAGGTGAACACACACTGTTTGCCTGAAAGAAAATGAAGCTCTGAGACTAAATGGTTAAACACCCGGTAAAATCAGAAGTGGAGAGGCCTTGGACAGTGAACCCCATGAGAGTAAGAGTGTATCCAGATCAGGGTCATTTGCGGACCAGGACTGAGCCAGCAAACTGGGCCAGAGCAGACTTGACACAGCAAACGCCACAGGAACCTATACAGGGAAGCAACCACTGAGTGAGTGAGCCTGAGCCAGAGCCAGAGACCGCTATGGGTCCAGATGTGAATCTGGGACCTTCAAGGGAGTAGACCTAATCCAGGACCCCTGTGAGTCTGGGTGTGAGTCTAGGACCTCTGAAGAACTAGGCCTGAGCCAGGACCTCTGCCAGTCTGGGCATGAATCTGGGACCTGCAAGGGAGTAGGCAGGAACCAGAGATCCCTGGGGGTTCAGGTGTGAGTCTGGGACCTCTGGGGGAGTAAGCCTGAGCCAGATCCTCTGTGAGTCTGGGCACACCCAAGCCTGGGGACTCTAAGGGAGTTGATTGGTCCTTTACAGGACTAACCCCAAGCCTGGGACCACTGCAGGAACAGATCGAGACCAGGATTTACAGAAACAGGTCTGAGCTGACAACCTGGACTAGAGCAAGCCTGAGACAGCAAACTCCAAGGGAGTGGAGCAAAGCCTGGGAGCGCTGACCTCCAGGAACATGGAGTGACCAATGGGGTAACCAGAACTGTGGCACTGACTATACCATGAGGAACAACCATCTGAGCTTTGGATTCACTGGCACATAGAAGATTAATCAGCAGAATCACAGACAGCCCCAACACACCTATTAGAGGAAAAGGTGAGTAGAAAAGCTAAGAACACACTCAACACCACAAAGAGCAACACAAATGTAGTAGGAGGAGCAGGCTGCTTGTCATCTCAGGCGGCCGGCTAGCTTAACCCCTGAAATAACCACACAGAAATTGTATTAATTAAAACACTGCCAGGCCCATTATCTCCAGCCCCTTATTGGCTAACTCTCACATATTAGTTTAACCCATCTCCATTAATATGTATCACCACTTGACTGTGGCTTACCAGCATGTGTCTAACCAGCGTCTGTCTCGGGCAGGAGAATCATGGTATCTGCCTGTCTCTGCTTTCCTCCTCCCAGAATTCTGTTCTGTCTTCCCCGCCTACCTGAGTTCCACCCTATCAACTAGGCCAAGGCAGTTTTTTTAATAACCAATGAAAGCAACACAAATACAGAAGGGCCTCCTACACCACATAGCACCAGTAAAACCTAAGGACCCTACAACAGCAAGTCTTGAAAAACCAAATATAGATGAAGCAGAAGAAAATGACCTAAAAATAACTTCAGGAGAATGTTTGAAACCAGCCCACAAATCACAATCCCAGAGAACCTAGAGAATAATAAGGACTCTAAGAGAGACATGCAGGGATCTAATCTACATGGGAAGTAGGAAGAGACAAGATCTCCTGAGTAAATTGAGAATATGGAAACCTTGGGAGAGGGTTGAGAGAGGGTTATAGCAGGGAGGAGAACAGAGGAAAATATAGAGCTCAACAAAAATCAATTTAAAAAAATCAGAAGTGTTACCAGTGCAATAGCAATCAGTGTCTTGGTGCCCAGAGTGGTCACATGTAGGCTGTCACTATGCCTGTCTACCATTCTGTAAAGTCAGACCATGATGTCACACAGCCAGCTATCCACCCGTCTATTTGCTGTGTCATCCACCCAACACAAAAGCCCTTCCTCGACTGAAACATTATCAGGTAAGCTAGACAGAAAAATAAATTGTACAGGTCCTTGTCTCATGACTTCAGGGTTTAGCAAGGGAAAGAAGCAGATGGTTGTGATCCTGATCAGGGTTGTACCAGGGGTCTAAGTATAGTAAGTCTCCGAGGAAAGAATGAGTTTGTCCTGGCAATGGAGATGAGCTGGGGTCTAAGTATAGTAAATCTCAGGGGAAGGAGTGAGCTTATCCTGGCAGTGGAGATGAGCTTTGGGCCACTGTTCTCATCTGAAGTCAGAAAACAGGAAGTCAGTCCTGTCCACTGATGCTCACCTGGACTCTGTAGTCTCTATAAATCTCTTTTTGAGCTCACTTTTCTCTGAATGGCTCTTACACAACACACATGTGTGAAATCTTAGAAGAGAAGGCTGTTTCTACACAAGTGCAAAACTCCAAAGGATTCATGGAAGTTATGACCTGGAGGCCATTTTTCCTTGCTGGAGGGTGCTGTTCTGGGTGGCAGCGATGTCAGGAGAAGGAGGACCAGATTTGGGCCACTCTGCAGGCTTCTCTAGCTTCCTCTCGGTGGAGGGTTTCAGATTTTCTCTCAGTAAGAATCACTGCTGGGCAAACACAAATAAACTTAATGCATTTAACTGACAAAGTTAAACAAGCAGAGGATAGGGTTTCTCTTAATGAAAATAAACTACCTGCATATGAAAAAGATTTCATACTGAGGCTCCAATAACTCACCAGAGAATTGGAACAGTTTCCCAAAGCTGGGGGAGAAGCCAGGAGCCGGGACCTTCACCTGGCAGCTGCTGATGCTGGAAGTTGAGTCCGCAGTACTGAGGAGCAGTGGTTATTGTGTGGTCAGTGGGGGAGCCCGCAGTACTGATTCCCAATTTTCGGAGAAGCTGCCATATTGATTTATAAAGTGACTGTACAAGTTTGTATACCCACCAGCAGTGGAAGAGTAACCACCTGACTCCACATCCTCTCCAACATAAGCTGTCCTCAATACTTTTGATCTTAGCCATTCTGACAGGTGTAAGATGGTATCTCAGAGTCATTTTGATTTGCATTTCCCTGATGATTAAGGATGTTGAACATTTCCTTAAATGCCTTTCAACCATTTGAGATTCCTCTGCTGAGAATTCTCTGTTTAGCTTTGTATCCCATTTTAATTGCATTATTTTGTATTTTGATGTCTAGTTTCTTGAGTTCTTTATATATTTTGGAGATAGTCAGTCCTCTGTTAGATGTGGGGTTCTTTTCTCATTCTGCAGGTTGTCATTTTGTCTTATTTACTGTGACCTTGTCTTACAGAAGTTTCTCAATTTCAGGAGGTCCCATTTATTGATTATTGCTGTCAGTGTCTGTACTACTGGTGTTATATTTAGGAAGTGGTCTCCTGTGCCAATGTATTCAAGGCTACTTTCCACTTTCTCTTCTTATTCATAATAGCTGGAACCTGGAAACAACCTAGATGTCCCTTAACTGAAGAATGGATAAAGAAAATATGGTACATTTATACAATGGGGTATTACTCATCTGTAAAAAGCAATAACATCATGAAATTTACAGGCAAATGAATGTAATTAGAAGTTAAATAACTCAAACTCAGAAAGACAAGCAAGGCATGTACTCACTCATAAGTGAATATTATATCTAAAGCAAAGGATAACCAGACAACAATCCACAGCTCCAGAGAAGGTAGGTAACAAGAAGGACCCTAAGAAGGGCACATGGATCACCCAGGGAAGGGAAATTAGATGAATTGCCTCCTGGAGGCAAAGGAAGGTGGTAAAGGGGAGGGGATGAGAGATGAGAACATGAGAGAATAGGATGGTCAAATGGGGAGAGGGACATAGTGGGAGAGCAATGAAAGAGAGATCTTGATAGAGAAAGCCACTATAAGGTTAGGGAGAAACCTGATGCTAGAGAAATTCCCAAGTATCCATAAAGATGATCCCAGCTAAGACTTCTAGCAATAGTGAAAAGGAATCCCAAACTGGCCTTCCCATGTAATTAGAGTGGTGAATACCTCAACTATCATAGAGCCTTCATCCAGCAATTGACAGAACCAGATATAGAGATCCACAACCAAGAACCAGGCCAAGCTCTGGGAATCCAATTGAAGAGAGGGAGGAGGGAATATATGAGCAAAGGATGTTAAGATCATGATGGAGAAATCTACAGAGACAACTGAATCAAGCTGTGTAAAGTCATGAACCCTAGAACAACAGTTGTGAAACTTTAATGGTACCAAACCAGGCCCTCCATATGTAAGAGACAATGGTGAGGCTTGGACTATCTGGGAGGCAGGTGGTAGTAGTCAATTTTGTTATATGTATATTTCTACTCTTTTTTAAGGTATTGTGTTTGTGTAGCTCATCTAAAAATATAATGTATAATTAAGAAATACAGGTTAATAGATAGTCATCTATAGTAGTCAAGTTCGTAGTCATGTTAGGTTTTCTAAATATATAGAGATATATTTCAGTTAGATAATCTTCAAATATTTCAAAGACTAACAGAATATGGCATTTAAAATGTTTTAAGAGCTTAAGACTTTTCATGACAATGAGACACATCTGTTCCTGGCAGCACCAATCTACTTCAAGGGGAAGATGGGCATCGAAGAGGCTCCTTATGGAGTTTGATAGCCATTTGGGCAAGAAAAGGCCCTTGCCTGAACTGTTTGACTGGACTGTCAGGACCAACAGAAAAATGACTGCTGAAGCTGCCTAAAGAAAATGAGATGGTCTTTAGGGGTTTCTGCTTTATTAAATAATAAAAAGAGTCTGCTAGACTCTACAGGCATGGAAGAAAGTTATTGACAAACAGCCAATATAGGCAGAACTCTCTTTGAAATTTCCTGCTCCATGGAAAAGTCTGCCAGATACTATGGCCTGTAGGCTGAAGATGGATGCCCCAATGTTACAGAAGAACTTTGGGTGACTGTCCTGGCAGTGAGATGTCTCTGTCAATTCTAGAGTTTTGGAAGTTGCTTACAATGCACTTCCTGTTTACTTAGGTAATATCCTTCTGGAGTCTTTGATGGAGTTGAAGAATAGATAGTTATAGTTAAAGTTTTCCTTAGTTATGATAAAAGATAAATTAGGTATAACTATTGTAACTATAATTCTTGTTTGATAACTGTTTTGTTATATGCAATTTTACTATGTTTAAGATAAAACCTTCCTTTTTATTTAAACAGAAAAGGGGAAATGATATGGGAAGTTCTTCTGTATATGTGTTGCTTTTATTAATTAGTGAATAAAGAAGCTGTATTGGCCTGTGATGGGGAGAGCAGAGCTAGGCAGGAAAAACTAAACTGAATGTTGGGAGAAAGAAGGCAGAGTAAGAGAAGCCACATAGCCTCTAACAGAGACAGATGTGATGGAACCTGGTCAGTTAGCCACAGTCATGTAACAATAGACAGATTAATAGAGATGGGTTAGTTTAGGATATAGGAGCAAGCTAGAAATATGCTTAAGCTATTGGCCAAACATGCTAAAAATAATATAGTTTCTAAGCAAGTGATTTCAGAGCTAGGCAGCCAGGAACGAACAAGCAGCTTCCTACAACAATACAAGACATGATGAGAAGACCAAACCTAAGAATAATAGGAATTGAAAACAGAGAAGTCCAGCTCAAAGACACAGAAAATATACTCAATAAAATCAAAGGACATGCCTATGAAAATATATGAAGCTTACAGTACACAAAATAGGGTGGACTAGAAAAGTCCCCTTGGCACATAATAGTCAAAACATTAGACATATAATAAAGAAAGAATATTAAAAGCTGCAAAGGAAAGGTCAAGTAACATATAAAGACTTATGGGAATTATACCTGACTTCTCAATAGAAACAATGAAAACCAAAAGGTCCTGGTCAAACATAATGTAAACACTAAGAGATGCTAAATGCCAGCCCAGACTACTATATCCAGCAAAGTTTTCAATCAACATTGACAGAGAAAACAAGATATTACATGACAAAACCAGTTTAGTCAATACCTATTTACACACCCAGCCCGACCTAAGTACTAGAAGGAAAAATCTAACCCAAGGAAATTAGCTACACTCACAAAATCACAGGCAATTGATAATTCCACACTAGAAAATTCAAAGAAGAGAAACACACACACAGCACCAGCAAGAACAACAAAAACAAAAATAACAGGAACTAACAATCACTGATCATTAATATTTTTAATATTAATGGACTGAATTTGCCCTTAAAAAGACACAGGCTAAAGAGCCATCAAGGTTCCCTACACTAGAGAGAGAGGGAGTGGGGGTATGGGTGGAGGGGAAGGGAGGGAAGGGGGAGGAAGGGAGGAGATGGAAATTTTTAATAAAAAAATGAGAAAAAAGAGCTATATTGAATAGATATGGAGAGAGTGGGAAAAAAGACACAGGCTAACAGATTGGATACAAAAACAGAATCCATCCTTCTGCTGCATACAAAAAATACACCTTAACTACAAAGACAGATATTACCTCAGAGTAAAGGGTTGAGAAAAGATTTTCCAATCAAATGGACCTAAAAACAAGCTGGTATTGCTATCCTAATATCTAGCAAAATAGACTTCAAACTAAAATTAGTCAACAGAGATACAGGAAAAATCCATCAAGATTAAGTCTCAATTCTGAACATTTGTGACCCAAATACAAGGACACCCTCATTTGTAAAAGAAACATTACTAAAGCTTAAATCACACATCAAGTCCCACTCACTAATAGTGGGAGACTTCAACACCCTATTCTCATGACTGGACATAACTGACAGACAGAAACTTAACAGAGAAATAAAGGAACTAACAGATGTTATGACTCAAATGGGTTTATCAAACACTGATAAAACATTCCATCCAAATATAAAAGAATATACCTTTTTCTCAACACCTCATGGATTCTTCTCCAAAATCAACCATATACTCAGTAACAAAGCAAATCTCAACAGATCCAAAAAAATTGGAATAACCCCCAGTGTCTTATTGGGCCTTCTTGGCTTAAAGTTAGAGTTCAATAGCAACACTAGTTGCAGAAAACCCACAAACTCACAGAAAATAAACAATGCTCAACTGAATCACCAGTGGATCAAGAAAAAATAAAGGAAGAAATTAAAGACTTCCTAAAATTTAATGGAAATGATTGCACAACATACCCAAACCTATGGGACACTATGAAAGCATTGCTAAGAGGAAAGTTCATAGCACTAAATACCTACATAAAGAAGATGGAAAAATCCAACAGTAGCAAATTAACTGAACACCTGAAAGCTCTAGAACAAAAAGAAGAAAACTCATCTAAGAGGATGAGACTACAGGACATAATCAAATTGAAAGCTGAAATCAATAAAATAGAAACAAAGAAAACAATGCAAAGAATCAATGAATTGAAGAGTTGGTTCTTTGAGAAAAATCAACAAAATAGACAAAACTTTATCCAAACTAACCAAATGGCAGAGAGAGAATATTCAAATTAACAAAATCAGAAATAAAAGGGGGACATAACAACAGACATAGAGGAAATCCAGATAATCACCAAGTCATATTTGAAAACCTGTGCTCTATAACATTGGAAAACTAAAAGTAAATGGACAATTTTCTGGATAAGTATCACTTACAAAAATTAAATCAAGACCAGATAAGCAAATTAAATAGACTTATAATTGCTAAGGAAATAGAAATAGTCATCAAAATCTCCCAATCAAGAAAAAACCCAGCACCAGATGGTTTCAGTGCAGAATTCTACAAGATTTTCAAAGAACTAATATCAATACTCCTCAAATTGTCCCAAACAATAAAAACAGAAGAAACATTGTCAAAATTTTTACAAGACTATAATTATCTTCTAATACCCAAACCACACAAAGACACAACTAAGAAAGAGATTTACAGACCAATCTCACTCACAAACATTGATGCAAAAATACTCAATAAAATGCTGACAAATGAAATCCAAGAACACTTTAGAAAAATCATCCACCATGACCAAGTAGGCAGGGATGGTTCAACATAGAAAAATCCATCAATATTATCCACCATATAAAAATTGAAAGAAAAAACCACATGATCATTTCATTAGATGCTGAAAAAGCCTTCAATAAAATGCAACTCCCCTTCATGATAAAGGTCTTGGAAAGAGCAGGGATACAAGGAATATACCTATACACAATAAAGGCAATATACGCAAACCAACAGCCAACATCAAATTAAATGGAGAGAAACACAAAGTGATTCCACTGAATTCAGGAATAAGACAAGGCTGTCCACTCTCTACGTATCTATTCAATATAGTACTTGAAGTTTTAGCTAGATCAATAAGATAGAAAAAGGAGATCAAGAGGATACAAATTGGAAAAGAAGTCAAACTCCACTATTTGCTGATGAAATGAGAGTATATATAAGTGACCCCAAAAATACCACCAGTGTACTCCAACAACTGATAAACACCTTCAGTAATGTAGCAGGACAGATTTACTCAAAAAAGCAGTAGCCCTCCTTTTCAGAGAGGATAAAAATGATAAAAGAGAAATCAGAGAAACACCACCCTTTACAATAGCCACAAATAACATAAAATATCTTGGGGCAACTCTAACCAAACAAGTGAAAGTTCTGTATGATAAGAACTTTAAATTTTTGAAGAAAGAAATCAAAAAAGACATCAGAGAACAATAACAAAAAAAATGCCCGTGCTCTTGGATAGGTAGGATTAACATAGTAAAAATGGAAATCTTACCAAAAGCAATATACAGATTTAATGCCATATCCAGCAAAATTCTTCAAACTTTGAGCATTGCCTCGAAAGAGCAATGCTCAAGTTCATATGGAAACACAAAAAATCCAGAAAAGCCAAAACAATCCTGTACAATAAAGGAACTTCTGGAGTCATCACCATTTCTGACTTCAAACTCTCTTGTAAAGAAAACAGCTTGATATTGGCATAAAAAAGACAGGAGGACACATGGAATTGAATCAAAGACCTGGATATCAACACATACACCTATGAACACTTGATTTTTGACAAAGAAACTAAAATTGTAAAGTGGAAAAAAATAAAGCATCTTCAAGAAATGGTGCTGATATAACTGGATATCAACATTTAGAAAATGCAAATAGATCCGTATCTATCACCAAGCACAAAACTCAAGTCCAAATGGATTAAAGACCTCAACATAAAGCCAGCTACTCTGAACCTCATAGAAGAGAAAGTGGGAAGTAGCCTTGAATGCCATAGCACAGGCGACCACTTCCTAAATAGAACTCCAGTACCACAGACACTGAGAGCAACAAGAAATAAATGAGACCTCCTGAAACTGAGAAGCTTCTGTAAAGCAAAGGACATGATTAATAAGACAAAATTGCAGACTATAGAATGGAAAAAGATCTTCACCAATCCCACATCTGACAGAGAGCTGGTCTCCAACGTATAAAAAGAACTAAAGAAATTGGTCCTCAAAAGAACAAACAATCCAATTTAAAAAAATGGGGTTCAGACCTAAACAGAGAACTCTCAACTGAGGAATCTAAAGGCCAAAAGACACATAGAGAAATGCTCAACATCCTTAGTCATCAAATGCAAATCAAAACTCTGAGATTCCATCTTACACCTCTCAGAATGACCGAGATTAAAAGCACGGATGATGACTTAAGTTGGAGGGGTGTGGAGTAAGGGGAACACTCCCCCATTGCTAGTTGGAGTGCAAGCTGGTACAGCTGCTTTGGAAATCAGTATAGCAAATTCTCATAAAATTAGGAAACAACCTACCTCAAGACCCAGTAATACCACTGTTAGGCATATACCCAAAGATGCTCAGCCATACCACAAGGACATTTGTTCAACCATGTTCATAGCAACACTATTCATAATGATTAGAACCTAGAAACAATATAGATGCCCCTCAACTGAAGAATGGATAAAGAAAATGTGGTAAATTTATGCAATGAGTACTACTCAGAGGTAAAAAATAATGACATCTTAAAATCTGCAGACAAATGAACAGAACTAGAAAAAACCATACTGAGTGAGGTAACCCAGACCCAGAAAGACAAATATATTTACTCACTCATAAATGGTTTTTAGACTTAAAACAAAGATTAACTAGCCTACAGCCCACAACCCCAGAGAAACTAGACAACAAAAAAGACCCTAAGATAGATCTGCCTAAGAAAGAGAAAAAGACAAGATCTTCTGAGTAAATTGGGGGAGTGGGGACAGGTGGAAGGGGAGAGTGGAGGAAGGAAAGGGGAGTGGGTAAAAAGTGAATAGCTTAATTTAAAACAATATAGTATAAAAATTTTTAAAAATCCTCAACACAGGGGAGGTGGAGATGTATGGATTCCTGGAGCTTTCTAGCTTGTGAGACAGTCTATCTGAATCAGGGAAACCTTGTCTCAAAAATGGAGATTGACAGTCACCTCTAGTTTCTAAACTCTCTCTCTCTCTCTCTCTTTCTGTTGGGGCAGCTGGCCCAATCCCTGCATTCAGGGGCATGGCTGCCCCAGCGTGGTAGGATACCCCTTAAATAGCATCGGGGTGACAGGAGGACCCCCGTTTTGCTTTCCCCCGTGTTACCTTCTGCTCCGCTGGACCCTTGGTTCTGTAAGTTCCCTTATTTCCCCTTTTATTAAAACTGATTTATTATAAAAGGACTATCTTGGTTATTCCCTAACCCCTCCGACCGCCGGTACCGCTGGTACCCGCCGGTACATTTCCTCCGGTGCCCGCCGGTACATCTTTCTCTTGCTCTCTCTCTCTCTCTCTCTCTCTCTCTCTCCCTCCCTTTTTCCCTGTCTCCCTCCCTCTCCCCTCTTTCTCTCCCCTACCTCCTCCCCCTCTCTCTTCCTCTCTCTCATGTCCCAATCTGGCCTCTCCTCCCTTCTTCTAGATGAGTAAACTGGGACTCTATCTTCACAACTGGAGCTCCTGATACTGTATCCTTCATTGTTTGCATAAGGATCCTAGGAGGTGACACTCATGACTTGTCCTTCATTTAATAATACTTTCCCAGCTTAGGGATCAGGGACTCTTCCTAGCTCTGGGGGCACAATAGTAAGCAAGACCAACAGAGCTCTGCTTGTGCAGAGTCTAAAAGATTCTGAGGTCAATATTTGAAGTGTTTGATGACAAGAAATAAAAAGCTAGCCTGCAGAAGGGGAGACAAGGTGCTGATGGGTTGCCACAGTTTGCTGCATGACAAAGTAGCCCATGGAAGCTGAGGAAATGCAGCTATGGGGCTTGGGGCCTCTGTTTCAGCAACTGAGACAAAACACTGCACAGCTTCCTCTGTCCCTCTGAATCCATCCATTTCCTCTGCTGTCACTCTCTTCCTGCACTGCTGGCTTATTTTCCCCATATTGTCTCTTTATGGTTGGGACACAGTCACCGCAGCTCAGCTTGGTAACCTCAAGATGTTTCTTTTTTTCAGTAGCTTCAAAGAAGTTCTCCCTGGACCCTGCTGGAGTCTCACATCTTAAATAAATTAATCACCATTTCCAGGAAGAAGGCAAAATATGCCCAGCTAGGCATATGTTACATCTTCAACGCTGAGGTTTAACTGCTGTGTATAGTAACAAACACCCCCCTAAAAACACATGGATAGAAAAAGGCATATTCTGCAATTAGAAGGAAGCAAAGATCCCAAATGGCAGATGCCACCCCATGCAAGGCACTTAGTCTGGGCTTCACAGGTAGTAAGTGTGCAGTGAGGGGCAGCTTCCAGAGGTGGCAGTGTTCAGTAAACCCTAGGAGAAATGACCACTCCATTTGTCAACTTCATTGGTACTTTTGCTTTAGGGACAGGGTCTCTTGTAGCCCAGCTTGGTCTTCAATTATTTAAGTACTCAGACTGGCTGGGAACTCCTGATCATTCTGCCTCTGCCTTCCAAGTGCTGGGATTACAGGCACACATCACCACAATGGCTTGACTCTTCATTCTTGATCTTAACACAATATTATGTCCAGCAGGAAATCTATACATTCTCAAGCCCAGATTAACTCTTCTTGGGTGATATCAAAACTGTCAGCAAATTCCTTCTCACATGACAGGAGTTTCCAGCATTTTCATGATGCCCTTCCAACTCAGAGTTGGATTCCTCTGCATTTTAAACTCATTTGGGAGATCAAATTAGGCCTCCTTTCTTCCTGATCTGAGCCAGTAGCTATCAAAGCAACTACTCTCCAAGTCTGCAATTAGTGTCACCTAACCAGGCCTTGGAGCCTAACCATTTGCCAACTCTAGGATGAGGAGTCTCCTTGTAAATCAACATTCCAGAAGGGGATAAAGCTGTGGCCAGTAGAACACAGCTATAAAACACATTCTTTGTAGTCCATTTTCATCTGTTTTCCCATGTCCTCTGGACTGAGCCAAATGGCAGGCACAATGGTCCATACCTTCAGTTCCAGTTCTCAGAAGGCAGAGGCAGGCAGATCTCTGTTAGTTTTAGGCCAACTTAGTCTACAAGTTCCAGGTCAGATGGGTCTACATGGTGAAACCCTGCTTGGTAATAATAATGATTATGATATAGTAATAATATAAAAGATTGGACCAAATATTTTTTGGTTTTGTTTTTTGAGACAGAACCTTATGTAGCCCAGGCTGACCTCAAACTCACTATATAGCCATGAAGCATTTTGACATCTGATCCTCCTATTTCTACCCCACAAACACTGTTTTTACAGGCATGTACCATGACGCTTGGTTTACATGCATCTAGAGATCGAACCCAGGGCTTTGTGTGTGCTAGGTAAGCACTCTACTAACTGAGCTACATCACCAACAAGGGCCAAACAGACCTTGAGTAGGGTGGCTTCCTCCTTCCTCTATTCCTTTCAACAAGTAAATAAATCTCAGAAAATGATAGAGACCCATGTCCTCACCCTCTAGAATGAACAGATACTAACATTTTGTTGTGCTTCATGCTTTTTTATTTACTTATTTAAATGATATGTATGTGTTTGTCTGTGTATGTGCACATGAGTGCAATGCCCACAGAGTCCAGAAGAGGGCATCAAATCCCCTGGAGCTGGAGTTATTGGTGGCTATGAGTTGCTTGACCTGGGTGCTGGGATCTGAACTCAAGTGCTCTGGAACAATTTCTTTTTAAAATGATGTTATACCTGTTGATCGAGTGGAAGCTCCTTTGCACCTATCTTTTCCAACCCACAGGCAGTCATCGTTGTAAGTTCAGCACACTCCCTTCCCATTCTTCCTCACAGGTTTTAACACATAATTAGTTATCAGTAAACAATGAAGAGGAATTCTGGTGGGATTTCAAATTGTATGCCAATGTCTTCACACTGTATATTCTGATGAAAATTATTCCTGTCACTCACTGTCTGTCTTAGTCACTGTTCTGCTGTTGGAACAAGGCACCATGACCAAGGCAAGGAAGAACTTAACTGGGGACTTGCTTACCATGATGGTGGGGTACAGGGCAGCATGTGGGCAGGCACTGGAGCGCTAGTCCAGAGCTACATCCTGTCCTACAGGCAGAGAGACAAAGAGACTCAGCAAGAGCTTTTGCAACCTCAAAGCTCACCCCCAGTGACAACAGAGTCACTCCCTGGTGATTAAACGTTCAAATACCAGAGCCTTTGGGGCCCATAGTTATTCAGGCCTCCATGCTGTGCTCTGTAGGGCCAGTCTGTGTTGTTCTTTACACACATGCACACATGGTCATTTTTAAGGGCTACGTAACATTTCACCAAATATTTACTCTGCTTTCTGTTCCTTAGCTATTGAAATCATTTCCGATTTGTTGATATGCAAACAATGCTGAGTTTGGCCTACATTAAAAACAAGTCTACAGAGCATTAGTGATCCCTTGGCAGAGAAGATCTCAAGGTATGTGCCTTTTAAAAAACTACTGCACTAAGAGCCTGCTGCATGCACAAGACTTTGCAGCTGGTTGACATGTTCTCATTTTTCTCATTCATGACATCATCACCTTCCCCAATAGCCCCAGGGCGACAGAGCATGTTTGCTGTTTGGAAAGCTGAATCTTAGAAGAGGAATGGCCCCGGGTCAGTCTGTGTATGTGTGTGTGTGTGTGTGTGTGTGTGTGTGTGTGTACATGTGTATGCTTGTGCTAGTGCACATGTGTGCTGTGCATATGAATGCTAGAGGTTGTATTTGGTGTTTTCTATAACTGCTTTATTTATTTGCTACGGGAGTGCCTTCTGCTCCTTCAGCCAATAGCTGCTGAAATACCAGCCCACTGGGGTGTGGTCTGTTTCCCTTTTTAAAAGAGTGGCAAGCCTGGGCTTGCTCTCTTAGTTCCTGCGCTTGGTTCCGGCTCCTGCTCCAGCGACTAGACTCCTTTCCTGACGGTTGGTGTTTTGTAAATTTTACCCCTAAAATAAATACCCCTTTAAATCCTAACTGGTGTGGGATTGTTTCGCACATTATTTACTAAGGAGGATCTCTTGTTGAACCGAGAGCTCTCTTTCTTGTTGTCTTGTTAGCCTGCTTGCCCTGGGGACCCTGTCTCCACCTCTTGTTTCTTTCTCCCAGGCAGTGAACTACAAGTGGGCAGATGTACTGTCCTAGGTTGTTACGTGGCCGCTGGAGTCTGAACCCAGATCTTCACAATGTGAAGCAAACATTTTATCCTCTGAGCCAGTGCGCTACCCTTTCAGATTTTTCTCTACCTGGCACAGTTAACTTGCCGTGAGCTGCAATCCCCAAGGGTCCATTTTGTATGCCTCCCAGAAGGAATCATGACTGGCAGCCTGAATGCCTCCTCTGGATGCCATGGGATGAGGGGGAATCCTGACTGGGACACAAAAAGAGAACGCAAAACTGGCAGCTGCAGCTGAGTCTGGTCCACAGATGTTTAGTTTGGCTCAGCTAATGTTTTCAAAGAATCAAGCCAACTTTTAACAATTGACATTTCACATTTTAAAAATGCTGATTTCTGGCTTGTCTTGAAAAGATCGGGAAGGCTGACAGGCCCAGATCTGAATTGTCACATGGCAACAATCAGCTAAACCAAGAGCAAAGGTACCTTTGGTTGGGTCCTGCACTCTCTGATGTACCTAAATCCCCAGACTCTGAGACAAATGTAGGCACCATTGTCTACCCTGCTTACATGGTTGTTCTCCCTGTAGCAGTTGGGGACAGGACCTTGCAACCTTCCTTCCACTGCCGCACTTCTGCTCTGCATTCTCTGGCGTGTTATGTCGTGAGTGGAATTAGGTTATTACTTGCAGTAGATTGTCACTTCCTAACCAAGAGAACATGCAGAAGGCATGGCACTGACCTCCTGGAAATAACTGCCAGGCACTCCCTAGATGCTGGTTGGTGGTACCTGCCTGTATCGGGTACTATTTAAAGGTCTTTACATATAGCAATTCAGAGCAGCTATATGTAGTCTGAAGAAATGGGCACTCCTGAGATGGCTCAGTTGATGAAGGGCTTACAACACAAGCATGAAGAGCCGTGTTCTGATCCAGCACCTAGGTGAATACTAGGCATGGAAAAGGTGGAGACAGGCCAATCCCCAGAGCTCTTTGCCCAGTCAGCCAATCAGATCCATGAGCTCCAGGTTCAGTGAGAGGCCCTGTCTCAGAATAGAAGGTACAGTAATTGAAGAAAACATTTGACACAAACTTCTGACTTCTACATGCACATATTAGCCCACTCACAAACACACAAAAAATAAACCACACATAAATATGTGCACACTCAGAAATAGACATTATTCTCAGTCTCATTTATGTATTAAGAAACAGAGACACAAGAAGATGAAGCAACTTGTCCAGGACTGACTCAGGGGAATCTGAACGTACATAGACTGAGCCACAGTCTACACTGGCCTTCACTATGCTCTACCAAGATTGCTGGTGTGTGTGTGTGTGTGTGTGTGTGTGTTTGTGTTCATAACAGGCACACTATGTACCCATTTATGGATTGTTGTAGTATTGTGGCTGTTGAAAGTTAGTTCACAAAGGACTAAAGAGAAAGGACTGGGGCATTATGAGGTTGATGACATATAACCCTGCTCTTAAAAGAAGAATGACTGGGTCATTGTCCTGATGTGCACAGACAATCAATCCCTCCATCCCCGTGGGCTTCAGAGTTTCCACATCTAAATTCAGACAGAGTTTAGTTTAGTTCACTTTAGTGTGGTGTGGACTGCGTGACCTGCCCAGTCCTGCTGCTCTGCAGTTCTCGGTCTCTATCTTTCTGTCTCCCTGTCTCTCTGTACATAATTTTAGTATTTTTAGTCAGGTGTAAGTATGTGTGCCTGTATGGGTATGTGCACATAAGTGCAGATGTCCAAGAAGGCTAGAACCAACCCTTTATAGCTGGCGTTACAAATAATTAGGAGCTGCCTGACATGGGTGCTGGGGGCCAAACAAGAGGAGCACTATTCTAAACTGCTAAGTCATCTCTTCAGTCCCACTTACTCTATTTCTGCAAGCCATCTCCCTGAGAAAGTCTGCTGGAGCCCACAGATTTGGATTTGCCCTACCTTGACCAGAGGTCAAAGAGTTCAAGCCTATTGTTGCTCCTTCAAGGTTATTGACAGGAGGCTTGATCCAGGGTGTGGCTACTAATTAGATGTTTTGACCTAGGATGTGGTTACTGGATGCTTTGGGTATTTGAGAAGATGATCATCTTGTTCCTTGCATTTTGGTAAAAAGGTCTTCTGCCTTCCCCCTCTTCTTTGGATTGGGTTATATAAAGCCTATAAAAACAAATGTGGGTGGATTGAGTATTCACTAGATTGGCCTCACAGCTCTATCCTGTGTCTCTATTTCTTTTGTATCTCTGTTTTTTCCTAACATTTCTAATCCACATGCCCTTACCCTGGAACATATGAACCTGTCGAGAGTGGATCCCGACACATGAGTGTCTGCTGGAAACACAAGGGAATGCTGCCCAAGGCATTGGTATTCACTGTGAGGACTTCTGTCACCAAACGTCCACAGTGCTGGAGCCAAAGCAGCCACAAGACGCCCTATGACTTCCCAGCAACCCGCTGGAGTCCTCTGAGAAAATCTCCAGTGACGAGAACTTTAAGATTGGAGGAAGATAACAAATGGTCTTACAGTCTGGGGACCTGAGCTCTGTTCCTACACGACCCTGTGCCCATTGAAGTTCCAATTTCTATGCAACTCGTCTTGTGTGAGCATCACTTTCCTCTCCTTGCCATAATCACTCTAAAGTGCTGTGGAGAAAGAAGAGATGGCTGGGATCAGATGTGCAGAAGCTGGGGCTGGGGCCTCATAGAGTTTGGCACAGAGTGAGGATGTGGGAAAGAAGTGGACGAGACATTGGGCCCTGCTAGATCTTGCTGGAGAGATGGCAGCAAAGAAGGCCTGATTCTTGACATTGCTCTTGGATCGGGTAGAGCTACCGCCCTGTGGCCACACTGTCATCTCTGGAACCTGGGAATATGCACAAACAGGAACAGTTACATGGCAGAAGGGGAACTGCAGATGCAATTTAAAATTACAAGCAAAACTAGAAAATTGTTCACTGTAACCACAAATGAACACTTTTTCTGTCTGGAGTTGGAAGACTGACAGGGAAGAGATGAAAGCAAGAGGCGGGTTGACCATTGCTGGAAGATCCACCTAGAGAGAAGCACAAAGCAAGTCATGCAGACTCGGGCAGTGAAGGCAGGCCCTGCCTGAAAGCCAACAGGAAAGTGGGGGCTTTGATCCTACATCCATGAAAAGCTGGATCTGGCCAGTGACCCGGATGAGTTTAGAAGCAGAGCTGTCCTTGGCACTTCCAGGTACGGCCCAGGGAGCTCATATCACAGAAAACACACGCCTGGGATCCAGGCGACTACCGCCATACCCAGATTCCTGACCCACAAACCTGGGAGACAAAAGTGGGGCTTCCTACAAGCCACCAGGGTGAGGCAATGTATTATAGCCACAACAGGAAATAACTCAGGACTTCCTGCCACAGTTGGGAGGCGATTAAAGAATGTGGTGGTAGATATTCTCGTACAGTCCTGCGTTGTGTGTCCAGAAAGGACAACACTGTGCACAGTTGAATGGAAGTGCTGTTTCAGAATCAGGTTTGGAGATGGAGGATGGAGACTCCCTCTTTGTAGCTGGGATGTTTCCGGTTGATAGAGTCTCTATCCTACTGCCAAGAACATTCAGGGCTTAAAATGACCTTGCTAAGGAGAGAGGGGATATGATGAGGGAAAAACAGTTTTAGCGTTCCAGAAGTGTCCTCTGGAGAATCAATCCTCTCCTCAATGGAAATGGTATATTATTATTATGATGATATAAGATTATTATGATATAGGATTATTATGCTAGTCTCTCATTCTCTCATTGCATATTTCTTCACATCTACAAAATCCAAACTGGTAATATAAATGACCAAAGAAAGAGATTAAAGGATGAAATTCTTCTTCCCCAGCTAGTGATCACCCTATGCCGCTCCGCTGCCAATGGCTGCTTGGTCACCCTTCTATCCCACAAGCCTAGGCTGGGAAGGTGCACTGTCTGGTCACCCTTCTACAACACAAGTCTAGGCTGGGAAGGTGCACCGTCAGTCACTTTGGCATGCCGGGATCACAATCTCTGAGAAAAAAAAATGGAATGAAGACATCTTCTGTCTTGCCTCGTGGTTTCAGAGGGCTCAATCCAAAGATGGGTGGCCCCGTGCACATAGGCAGAATCCTGGGGTAGCAGGTGAAATGTGTGGTCCACAGTGAGGCAGGCCAAGGAGAAGCATTCATTCTGCTGCTTAGTCCCCCTCCTTTATTCCACTCCATCATGTCCCCCAGGCCAAGGGAAGGGCCACTCACTTTCAGAGTGGGCCTTTCTCCTCAGTTTACCACACACATACTGGAAACTCCTCCCCAGACATGCCCAGAGGCCTGCCTCACCATCTACTAGCAATTTTGTATCCAGTCAAGCTGATAATAAAGAATAACCATTTGGGAGAACAACGGATAATAGACATCTCTGATGACTAAGCAAAGAGCATGTATGCACAGTTACCGTACGCCTTGCAGTTAGTGAGTAAAGGGAAGGATCAGAGCCCTTGAGAACCTCCACAGAGCTGGGTGTTATTCCTTGTCCCCAACTGGATCTTGCCATGACCAGCAAGTGCTGGAGAGATGTCTAAATGTTGTTAAAGAAGAAAGCAGTGCTTTTTTTCCGGCGGTGACAACCTCCCTACGAGAACATGCCTCTCGCAAAGGATCTCCTTCATCCCTCTCCAGAGGAGGAAAAGAGGAAATACAAGAAAAAGCACCTGGTGCAGAACCCCAATTCCTACTTTATGGATGTGAAGTGCCCAGGATGCTATAAAATCACCATGGCCTTTAGCCTTGCATAGACGGTAGTCTTGTGTGTTGGCTGCTCCACTGTCCTCTGTCAGCCTACAGGCGGGAAAGCAAGACTGACAGAAGGATGCTCCTTCAGGAGCAAGCAGCACTGAAAAGCACCTGATTCGAGATGAGTGGGAACCATCCCAATAAACACATTTTGGATAAAAAAAAAAAGAAGAAGAAGAAGAAGAAGAAGAAGAAGAAGAAGAAGAAGAAGAAGAAGAAGAAGAAGAAGAAGAAGAAGAAGAAAGCAGTGCCAACACCCACCCTGTCTCTGAGGAGTCACACTTCCCTCGAGGCTCCCCAACTCTCCAGCAGGTTTTCCCAGGGCTCACACCTTTAACTGCAGCCACAACCTGACCTGCTGGCGTTCGATGCGCTCCAATCTGGAAAACTCTAACATACTACCTGTCAATGAGCTCTGAAGTTGGCCTCCCAGAAACTGATTCGTTAGAAATTACTGTAGATGTGCACACTGACGCATGCCCAAAGCCATTTGTCCTGAGGCTGGAAACAGCCAATGTCCACGGATAGAACATTTGTTATAGATGGCCATGTCTGACCAGCTCAGTAATTCTTCAAAACAACACAGATTCATGCATGTTGCTATAGAAAGAGTCTGCTTACAGTATTGGAGGGAATCCTGACTACTACAGAATCCTGCAATGATATCGAAGTTATATAAATTAAGTAAATGTCTAGACTAGGTACTAAGTGTTTTCCACAATCACCCTTTTCCTTTAGATTTCATATTCTGAATTTAAACAATGAAATTAGATTACTGTTAAAATCAGGATTTACAATAACCAATTCAAAAGCACCCCTTCCTTCAGCGCATCGAGTGGTGGCCTATCCTGGGAGACTGTCTCTGCTACCCGGTTTGCCGTTTCCTGGAGCCGGTCTCACAGTATGCTATTGGGCCTCCCTCTAAGCAGTGATCATGTCCTCTGGGGTTGTTTTCTTCCTTCTTGTCCATTGCAGAGTTGGAGTGTCCTTCACGGTGCTGTCCACATCACAGTCATGCGTGCCCATGTGGCAGATACATGTTAACCACTGAAGACTGCATAGGAATAACTGTCGTTCTGTAGCTCACTGTGGCCACATCACAGCACCTACAGCTGAGATGTGAAAATGGGCTAGCCCAGGAGATGGAAGGATATGATCTTGTTTCTCTTTCTGTCTTTCCACAATCAAGTCGGCCCAAGGGTCTGTGACTTGTAGACGACTTTCCCAGACATCATGGCCAGGCCATATGAACAAACACAGTACAGGGCCCAGCATTCGCCAATAAATTGAAACATTATGGTTGGTATAGGTTTGTTTCCCCCGTTTCTGTGATAAAATATCCTGACCAAAGCAACCTACAAGGGAAAATATTTATTTCAACTCACAGTTCAAGGCAGAGACAAGAAGACAGCAGGAGCTTGAAACAGCTGTCACATCCCATTCATAATTGAGAAGCAGGCAGGGATGGCTACACAGTGCTGCTCGGTTCCCGTTCTCCTCTGCACAATCTAAGATCCCAGGCAAGGAATGGCGCCTCTCACAGTGGTTGGGTCTTCCCATCCTCGGTCAATGTAGGCGTGGCCAGGGGTTGCTCTCCAAGGCAATTACAGATTCTCTCAAGTTGACAATGAATACTAACTGTTGAAGTCAGTCAGAAAGAAATAAAAACAGAAAAGAAAAATGTATCAAATTCTTTACTGGTAAATGATAACTTTTAATTTTCAAGGTTAAAATGCATTTAGTATGAGCCACATGCAAGATAACAGTGTTTGAAAGGTTTTGAGACCATTCTTTACAGTTTGAAGTGAACACATGTCAAATTAGACATGGCTAAATGACTTAAACCAATTAAGCATGGGTAGAACCAACATTGTGGAGTGTATCAGTTACTTTTGTATTCTTGTGATTAAAATACTGTAACCAGAAGGAACTAGAGTCCAGAATAGTGTGGCAAGCATGACAGCAGGGGCCTGGAGCACGGAGCAGCTGATCATGTTCACCACACCCCGGAAGAAGAAAGAGCAGAAAGCAGATGAGTGACCACTTCAAAGGCCATCTCATTGGCATACTTCCTCCAAGGCTGCGTCTCCTAAGGGTACCATAACCTCCTCAAACAGCACCATCAACTGGGGACCAAGTGTTAAATGCATGAGCCTGTGGGGACATTTCAGCTTTGAACAGCAGTGGCTGTGAAGTGCTGACTGGGGAGGGGGGGGCAGGCTTTGCATTCTGAGTGTTCTCTCAGTAGCCACACACCTGAGCAGATAGAGCTGCTGTTATTTCAATTTACTTAAGAATAGGATCTCAACAAGGTGACTTTTTTTAGTCTGGGTCATATGGTCTCTGAGCAAACTGAGTCATGATTTCAAAGCACTGTTGACTGAGCCTAAGGCTCAGACCGGAATATTGAACTCATTATGAAATCTAAAACTTGTGCCATTGGAATTAGGAACTGAAACAGTAGCACGGCAGCTCTGCCTGCCTCGTGAGGTAAAACAGAGTGGGACCCAAGCAAGCTCTAGACTCTCTGCTCTCTGAGCACAGCTAAAGCACGTGTGAGTGCCTCCAGGAACCTGTGAACGTAAATGTCACCATCAAGTACATCACTTCTAGAATGCACAAAAGGAACTGTAGACAGGCAAACCAAACTCTTCTTCTCTGGAGGAGTACAGAGTTTAGAAGTTAGCATGAGTTTCTAGGTCTTCTGCTCTCATTCTCCGTGACTGGCAGCCTTCCAAGCAAGTTTTACTCAATCAGCTGGAATCTCTAAGTGACAACAGTGTGACGACATCTGGGAAAGCCCAACAATGGAAATACAGCGTGAGTGAGAAGCATCTGTGTCTAGGGCACATGTAGATGGAGTGAGGGCTATTGTGTTACCATAGCTTAGAGTTTGCTGTCCTGGTTGCTGCTCAGCAATGCCCAGGGGGCCCCTCAACATCTGCAGGATCCTCATTCTCAGAGCTTGCTTCCTCCACCTCCTGATGTCACCCCCCAGTTCCTGTATGTCTACGGAAGGCTCTGACCTGTGGCTTGGGTTTGAAGGAAGGTCATTTTCCTGCAGCCTCACTAAGGACCTCACGTCAAGGATGAAGCCTCTGGTCATCTGAAGTCATCTGCATCATCTGAGCTGGTCAACTCCAGATTTTTGTTTGGATTCTATGCAGTGTTGTCTGTCTTAAAAAAATATTATTCTCCATTTTTGTGTGTAAGCACGTCTGCATATTTGCATGTGTGGGGGTTTACATGATATGCATGTCTGAGCCTGATGGTAGGAATCACCCTATGCGTTGAAGTGAGTTCTCTTAATCAAACCCAGAGCTCACCAATGTGACTAGTGTCAGTAGCCAGCTTTCTCTAGGGACCCCATCTCTGCCTCCTCAAGCTAGAATTACAGGTGGGCTGCCATGCCTACCCAGTGAGAATCTACACTCGCTCCTCAAGCTTGCAGAGCAAGGACCTTGACCACTGAGCCATTTCTGCAGCACAGAATCTCGGAGATAACGAATGTTCAGGCAAGATTTTGAAGAATTCTGAGAATTTGAAGGATACCATTCCACTTGGTAGCGTTATAAATGGGAAAAGGAGGAATCACTTCCTCGTGCCTTTGGAACTTATCAATGATAGAAAAAGACAAGGAATAGTGGAATCTCTGGAAAGAATAAACCACAAATGAGAAGTCCCCAGACTAAGTGCGTCTTTGGGGAACAAAATAGACCCAATTAAAAGCTAGAGTTCTCAAAGAATGCAAATCTCCCAAACAAAACATAATTGAGCAAAGAGAGGAGACTTTCTCCCATAAATAACCCACCATAATTAGACCCTATCAACAGCTCCTATTAAAGAAACATCAGGCAGCTGAGTACTGGAAGTCTAGGAAAATTGAGTTTTTAATTAAATCCTCATCAGATTTACTGATACCCAGATCCCTAACTTCCCATTTCCCAAGTCTTGCATGACAAAGCATCAGAAAACATCTCAGTTCTGTGTAATCATGAGATGAATTCCACATCTGCTGGACCTTAGCAGGGGATGAGGAAGAGACCGTGTTTTTAAATGTAGCATCTCAACCTGCAGAGGAACCTTCTGCGTCTTGACATGGTGGCCACACATGTAAACTTCTCTAAAAGAAATATCTCAGCCATGGTGGAGCACATTTTTAATCCCAGCACTTGGGAGGCAGAAGCAGGCTGATCTCTGTGAGTTTAAGTCAGACTGGTCTAAGGAGTGAGTTCCAGGACAGCCAGGGCTGTTGCAGAGAAACTCTACTTCAAAAAAAAATCAAAAAGAAAAGAAAGAGAGATAAAGAAAGGAAAGGAGAAAGGGAAGGAGGGAGGGAGGGAAAGGAAGGAAGGTGTCTCTTTTCTTAATAGCACTGCTGGGCTCCACATCTGCCTTGGGTCTTTAAAATGTGCAGATGTGATTCAGCCTCCTGCACCTGGAACTTCAGAAGGAATTCCCCTACTCTCTCTTCTCCATCCTTTCAACATGGCACCAGCTTCCTGGCATTCTTTTTCTCTCTCTCTCTCTCTCTCTCTCTCTCTCTCTCTCTCTCTCTCTCTCTCTCTCTCTGTCCTCTTTCTTTCTTTCTTTCTTTCTTTCTTTCTTTCTTTCTTTCTTTCTTTCTTTCTTTCTTTCTTCCTGTCTCCTCTCGCTCCCTCTCTCCCCTTTTCCATTCCAATTCCTGGAGAGCCTGTTCTCTCATTCTCTGACCACCAAAATCTCACTAGAATGTTCTTTTCCATGTCACCACTATGTTTCCCTCTTTAAGACCCTCTCAGTGGCATTTGGTCTGTGGTTCTGTTTCCCCTTCTAGGAATAAAGCTTGCCCCCTTGTGTCTGAGAGCCCATGGGATGCTGGTTTTCTCCCAGACTCATTGCCTTCTGCCCCTCTGTCTCTACTCCTCCTCCCTTCCCACCATGAGGTAATGCACTTTGACCCTGGATTCTGCCCCTTCTATAAATTTCCCATATACTTCATGTATCTTCTCTTTGCCAGAGACCCCAATTCTGTTTTTCCAGCCCTGGCCTGTCTCCACAGCTCCAGATCTTTAAAGAATCTTCTAGAATAGCCTTGCTGGTCCACCTCATCCCTTTTCCATTAGAAATCTAATGTTGTAGCTCAGTGTGTTCTTCCCTCCAATTGTTTGCTCAAATCAAAGTTTAGACATTTTCCAAGATGCTCCCTCACCCTCCTCTGTGCTTTCTTGACACAGAGGTGGCACACAGTCCCTTCAAAGTGCCAGGGAGTAGATATTGTTGATGTTGTGGACAGCACTCTCTCCCATCTGAATGAGTGCTGGCCTGCTGGTAAAGTGGTGTGCTTTCTCTGCAAGTTAACAGAGCCTTAGATGGTGCCATTTCAAACATCTTTTGAATTAACTATTTCTTAATTGGACACATAATCTGAACTTCATAACTGTAAGATGTAGCTGAAAGCCATGCTTCTGTCACTCAGCCAGAGGACCCACTATAAGCAAGTTCATGTATATTTTACAGAGATGATGTACAGATGGTCAACTGTGTGCAAAAGAAAGCTTCTTATATGTACAGTTCTAAGACTTATTGTAGCTGCATTTGTTCTTTTATCCTTACTAATACATTGCAACTTCAGAGGAACTTGCTAGCTTTTCCTTAGTGCAAACTTTGTTTTTTCTTTCTCTTTTATTATTTAAATTTTTAAATGTATATGCAATAACTGAGACCTAAAAAATCAGTTTAAAAATAATGTCATGTATATTCATGCCACCCTGCTTAAGAAGTGAAACTTTGTCAACACAGCTAACTCCCTCCATAAATATCTTTCATCCCTGCCTCCTCTCACAGTTAACCTCTGAGGTGGCATTTCATTTGTATTTTAATAACTAAAACTTGCCTAAGATCAGAGAGTAAAACAGGCCCACTGATCAGCCTTAAAGACCAGGCAGTGGTAACACATACCTTTAAACCCAGTAGCCACACTAGGCAGTGCACGCCTCTAATCCCAGGCCTAGAGAGGAAAATAAAACAGGAGGAGACAGCTCACACTCTCAGTCTCATTCTGAGATTCCTGGAGGCAAAATCACCAATTTGGACTAAGGTCAAGGTAAGAGCTAGTGGCTGGCTGCTTTGCTTTTCTGATCTTCAGGTTGAATCCCAATTTCTGTCTCTGAGTTTTAGTTATTGTGCATTATTTGGTGCCCAACATGGGGCTTGAAACCTTGACCCTGAGATTAAGCATCTCTGTCATTTCTAGAACTTTGGAAGTTGCTTACAAAGTTACTAAGTTGTTTACTTAGGTAATATTATATACTTCTGTGGTCTTTGATGGAGGTGAAGACAAATAGTTATAATTATAGTTTTCTTTAGTTATAATAAATGATAAATTAGATATGAAACTTTAGACTCACAAAGAAATATTTTAATTGTGATTCTTGCTTGATACCCATTTAGTTATATGTAATTTTGCTATGTTAAAATTAAAACCTTCCTTTTTATTTAGACAGAAAAGGGGAGATGATGTGGGATTCCCCTCTGTATGCTGTAAATATGTTTTATTACCATTGGTTAATAAAGAAGCTCTTTGGCCTATGGCAGGGCAGAATATAGCAAGGCAGAAAATCTAAGCAAAGATAGAGAAGGAAAGTAGGTGGAGTCAGGCAGATGCCATGTAGCTGTTAAAGGAGAAAGGTGCAAGAATCTACTGTTAGACAACAGCATCATGGCAATACACAGATTAATAGAAATGGGTTAATTTAAGATGTAATAGCTAGCTAGAAATATGTCTGAGCCATTGGCCAAAAGGCATTGTAATTAATATAGTTTTGTGTGATTACTCAGGTCTTGGTGGCCAGGAAATGAAAGCACAGTCTTCATTTATAAATCTCTTCTCTGGATTGGATAAACTATTCCAAAATATTACCTTGTACAATGCTGGGGTGGTACTAGAGACATGAACCCCAAACTCAAAATGCTGCCAGCCTCCTTCTTCTAGGTCAGTGGTTTTCAACCTGTGGGTCGCAACCCCTTTAGGGTCACCTATCAAATATTTGCTTTACAATTCATAACAATAGCAGAATTATAGTATGAATCAGCAATGGAAGTTATTTTACAGTGGGGGTCAGCACAGCCTGAGGAGGTGTATTAAAGGCCATAGTGTTAGGAAGGTTGCGAAGCACTGCTCTAGATGTCACAGGTGCAGAGTGGCCTGTAGCATGGCACTTTCAGTGATTGTCCAGCTGGTAATGTAAACTTACGGCTCATGGTGGTTAGACTTTGCATTCTGACAGCCAATGCACTGAACACCTGTTGGTGTGTTTGTTGTCCATTTAATGCTTTTCTCTGTATTGCACCCTTCTCTATGTTTCCTATGCTCTTTTGAGTTGTCTTAGTAGCTTATAGATGTTTTAAATGTTCTGTGTGCTAACTCTGATGTGCAAGTGCGTCTGATCCATCTCTTTATAGTATTTTTGTTGAAGACAAATTTAACTTATTTTTGTGGTGTTGGGGATTGAATCCAGAACCCCATGCATGCTGGTCAGGTGCTCTGCCACTGAGCTACATCCCCAGTCCGAGTTTCAGTTCTTAATCAGTTCTTCCACAGACGGCACTTTAAAGATAACACTATTAGAGAGTCTTTCCTTGCTGTGAATTTATAAGAATAACCTATAGTTTCTTCTAGCTGTCTTAACTGTGCTTTTCTTTATGTTAAGGATCTTAATCTTCCAGGAGTTTAATTTTGTATGTGGTGTGAGGTCAGGCTCTGACTCTTTCCATCTCTCCTGCCGATCAACAGTCTGCTTTGTTCCACAGTAAATTCCCACATTAGCATTGCTTTCCTTCTGGGCTCTCAATTTTGTTTCATTAATTCATTTTTCTTTTTTTTCTCATGGTTTATTTTTTTTATATTTAAAAATTTCCATCTCCTTCCCTCCTCCTACCCCCTCCCTCTGCTCCTCCTCCCCCTTCCCTCCCCTCCTTCTCCCCCTTCCCTCCCCTTCCCTCCACCCATACCTCCCCACCCTCCCTCTCAAGGCCAAGGAGCCATCAGGGTTCCCCACTCTATGCTAAGTCCAAGGTCCTCCCAACTCACCCCAGGTCCAGGAAGGTGATCGACCAAGCTGAGAAGGCTCCCACAGAGCCCGTCCATGCAGAAGAATCAGAGCTTAGCGCCAATGTCCTTTGCTTCTCAGTCAGCCCCTGCTGTTGGCCACATTCAGAGAGACGGATTTGGTCGCATGATCCATCAGTCCCATTCCAACTGGAGTTGGTGATCTCCCTTTAGTTCTGTCCCACCGTCTCCATGAGTGAACGCACCCCTCACGTTCCTGACTTTCTCCCTCATGTTCTCGCTCCTTCTGCTCCTCATCAGGACCTTGGGAGCTCAGTCCAGTGCTCCAATGTGGAGCTCAGTCACCTTCCCCATCTGTCGCCAGCTGGAGGTTCCCTCACGGTCCTGACTTTTCTTTCTCATGTTCTCCCTCCTTCTGCTCCTCATCAGGACCTTGGGAGCTCAGTCCGGTGCTCCAATGTGGGGCTCTGTCATTTTCTTCATCTATCGTCAGGTGGAGGTTCTATGGTGATATGCAAGAAATTCATCAGTATGGCTATAGGAACTGGCCTTTTCAGGCTCCCTCTCCTCAGCTGCCCAAGGAACTAACTGGGGGCGTCTCCCTGGAAACCTGGGAACCCCTCTAGGGTCAAGTCTCTTGACAACCCTCAGGTAGCTCCTTAAATTAAGATATATGCTTCCCTGCTCCCATATCCACCCTTCCTATATCCCAAGCACCCCATTCCTCCGAGCTCCCCCCATTCTCCCCTTCACATTTTTCTCTCCCCATCTTCCCTTGGCCCCGTCTCGCCCAACCCTCAAGTTCCCAATTTTGCCTGGCGATCGTGTCTACTTCCAATATCCAGGAGGATTACTATATCTTTTTTTGGGAGTTCACCTTCTTATTATCTTCTCAAGGATCCCAAATTTATAGGCTCGATGTCCTTTAATTATGGCTAGAAACCGATTATGAGTGAGTACATCTACAAGGGTCATTCCTAAATATAATAAAAGCTATTTACAGCAAGCCAACAGCTAACATCAAATTAAACGGAGAGAAACTCAAGGCTATCCCACTAAATTCAGGAACACGACAAGGCTGTCCACTCTCTCCTTATCTCTTCAATATAGTGCTTAAAGTTCTAGCAATAGCAATAAGACAACATAAGGGAATCAAGGGGATTCAATTTGGAAAGGAAGAAGTTTAAACTTTCATTATTTGCAGATGATATGATAGTATACATAAGCGACCCCAAAAACTCCACCAAAGAACTCCTACAGCTGATAAACTCCTTCAGTAACGTGGCAGGTTACAAGATCAACTCCAAAAAATCAGTCGCCCTCCTATACACAAAGGATAAGGAAGCAGAGAGGGAAATCAGAGAAGTATCACCTTCACAATAGCCACAAATAGCATAAGATATCTGGGAGTATCTCTAACCAAGGAAGTGAAGGATTTATTTGACAAGAACTTTAAGTCTTTGAAGAAAGAAATTGAAGAGGATACCAGAAAATGGAAGGATCTCCCCGCTCGTGGATTGGGAGGATCAACATAGTAAAAATGGCAATTCTACCAAAGCAATCTATAGATTCAATGCAATCCCAATCAAGGTCCCATTAAAATTCTTCACAGAGATTGAGAGGACAATAATCAACTTTATATGGAAATCATTAATTCATTTTTCTACGCCTGTCAAAAATGTCAATTTCAGCAGCTAGAGCTATTGAAAAACAGATACCTACAGGTCCAATTCCTCCACTTTCTTTTTATTATTCTTAATCATAGCCAGTGTGTGTTTGTATATGGTGGGGAAGGGAGGAGAACAAGGGAGGTGAGAGAGAACACCATGGCACCTGTGTGGAGGTCAGAGGAGAACTAAGGTCATATCTGTTTCCCCCATTATCATGTGAGTAATGGGGACTGGAACTCGGGTCATCAAGCTTGGCAGTGAGTGTCTGCACCCACTAAACTGTCTCTCCACCCCATCTTCTTTAAACTATCTTAATTCAGCTCTTTCCTCTTCCCTATGCATTTTAGAATCAGATTTTAAAGCTCCACAAAATACTTTATAAGGATTTTGATTGGGGGCATATTAAAATTGTAACTTCATTTGTAGGGAATTTGCAAATATCCTGATATTGGGTCTTTGTATATCACTTGCTTTATATTAAGATTGTCTCTGCTTCTTTACTAAAAAACCAGATTCCACAAATGTGGATGCTCGTGTTTGGTTAAATGCATTCCTATGTTTCTTGTGTCCCTTTAAACTATATAGAGAGATGAGATTCCCCCTTTTCTATTGTCTGTGGCTAGTGCAGCGATGGGGAATAGCTACAGTATTCATCTTTATATTGGAAACCTTGAAGAACCTATTCTTTACTCAAAGGCTCCCTTGAGTCTGGATTGATGATAATTTACTCTGTAAATACTGTTTTTTTTTCATTAATCTTTTCTGAACATTTTTTTTCTATTGGACCCTTTGCTTTCCTCACTGCATTGGTTGACTTCTTCAGCACAGAAGCCTTACTAGTGGACCCTGCACTTCCTCAGCTGAAATTGCTCACTTCTTGATGTTGTATACTCAAATATGCTTGTTGCATGTTTCCTCTCCCTTCCTGGGTTTGGCATGGTCCTTCTCTGCCTTCTTCCCTCAACTGCCTCCACACCAGAGTGTGGCATGTTGCCCACTGATCTCTGACCTGCTGAGACACCCATACAGCTTTCTTTCTCCTTTCCCTCCAGCCATCTTGGCACTTCTGCACCCTCAGTTTGCAAGCGCTGCCGTGGTTTTGCATCTACGCTTCCCGTCTAAGAAAGTGTGAAGCGATATATGCCTTGTGATGTGCAGGTCCACTCTTCTTCAAGACGCTGTCGTCTCTACAGTGAGTTCCTCACCTCCTCTCGTCTATGCCTTTCTGGAAGAATTTGTAGAAGGCTGAAATTGTTTCTTGACAGTTTTCTAGAACTCATTTCTAAAATTTACAGGCATAATTGTTTTCACAAAAAAAAAAATGACTGATGAGGGCCTGGTGGCATAATCCTGTAATTCCAGTTGCTCAGGAGGCTGAGGCCAGAGGATTACAGAATAAGCCTGCCTGGGCTTCAGAAGGAGTCGTCCTGCCAGCCTAGGCAGCCTAGTGAGCCCTTATCTCAGAGCGAAAACATGACAAGAAGGCTGGAGATCTAGCTCAGCCGCAGACTGTTCGCTTCACGTGCACAGGCCCTAAGTCCATTCCCCATACAGTGAAAACCAGGAAAGCAAAACAGGGCATTAACAGTGTTAATGTTCCCCGTTTCTTCTTGATTCAGTCATGAGCAGCATAGAGTTAGAAACTGTCTATTTTGCTTACACATTCAATTTCCTTGCATACATCTGTTTATAGTTTCCTTCCATCTGTGGCTGTTCTGCTTTTCATTTGTAATAATCCTACATTTTGTATTTTCCCTTTTAATTATATCAATCTGGCCAGATTTTTTTCTGTACATTTAATATCTTCAATCTTTCATTGTGTAATTATTTTCAATTTTTACTCATTCTTACTATTATCCCCTCCCTTCTCTGAATTTCTGTGTGATCATCAAAGCTACAAATCCTTTACTTCTACACGTTTTAGGCAGGCCCATTGGGTGTTATCTAGCCATGGTTTGAGAGTCTATGGAGATTCCTTTTTACTTATTGGTATGTGATGTCTGTATGTATGTGTTGCCAGGAAGGACAGAAGAAGGCATCAGATCCCTGATCTTAAGTTACAGAGCAGCTGTGAACAACCTGCTGTGGGCGCTGGAAATGAACTCCAGTCCTGCGGAAGAGCATTAAGAGTCATCTCTATAGACCCTGTTAAGCTTTTGGCTATTTGTTTTTGTGTAGGGGTGTGTTCTGCGTGTGACTGTGTGACTACCTATGCATGTGTGTGCTCAGAGGCCAGAAGAGGGAGTTGGATCCCTTGAAGCTGGAGGTACAGGTATTTGTGGACTGCCCGCCCTGTTATATGGGACTGGAATCTAAACTCCTGGTCCTCACAACTATGCAGCCAGTGCTTTTAATCACGGAGCCATCTCTATAGCCCACAGCTAAGAATCCTAAATCTATACACTTGTTTCTTTCACAAAATTTTGAAAAATTTCAACCACCAGTTTCTTCAATTCCTTTAGTCCAATTCTCTCTTCTATTTCTGACTATACATGCGTATATCTGATTAGCTACATAGGTGCTTATAAGGGGCCTATTTTAGAGCAATTTTTATTAAATTTGACTTATTTTGCACGTGTGCCACATGTGAAAACCAGAAGACAACTTGTGGGAGTCTATTTTCTTTTTTATCATGCAAGTGCCAGAGACTGAGCTCAGGTCTAGAGGCTTTGGCTGGTGCATTTACCTGCTGAGTCATTTGCCAGCTCGCATTCAATAGTTTCATAGCTTTATAGACACCTTATGTCGTGTGCAGCACGCCCAGTGTCTGTCATACATCAGCATCAGGTATCTAGTGTCGACCAACGTTGACAGGGTATTTGAGGTTGAAGTCTATCCTTTTGGAGAGTCCATGTGTTCTTGCCTGTTCATACCTCAGCACCTCATCCAAAACGCACCTCACAACTGGCGGCTAGCGTCCTCAGGCTCCACAGCTGCACCTCACAGCTGGGCCTCAGCTCTCCTCGGGCTCCACAGCTCCACCTCACAGCTGGCCTCAGCGTCCTTAGGCTCCACAGCTGCACCTCACAGCTGGGCCTCAGCATCCTCAGGCTCCACAGCTGCACCTCACAGCTGGGCCTCAGTGTCCTTGGGCTCCACAGCTACACCTCACAGCTGGGCCTCAGCATCCCTCAAACTCCACTGGGCTGTGGCAGCTTCTCAGACTGTCCTTGTTCTACAGGAACAGTGGCATTTAGAAAGTTCCAGCCAGGATGTTTTGTAGGATGCCCTGCTGAGAGTAACCTGGTTTTTCCCTTGTTAGATGGGTGCTGTTATTATATTACATTATGTAAAGAAGTGCAATCAGCGTGGACTGTTAGCTACCGCTGCTGACTTTAATATATTGGTCCATGAATGTCTGTCAGATTCTACCCCTACTCTACTGGTTGCTTTCTGTGAGGTCCTCATTCACAGGTGCACTTGTAAGGGGAAGCTCTTCACCTCCATGAGAATGGACCATCTACAACCAGTGTTAAGATTCCTCTACACAGGAGATTTCTCTGCTCCAGTTGAGTTACTTACCAATTCATTAATAATTAATGCAAATAGAGACTGTTTATTTCCTGGCCACCCAGACCCAAATAATCACACAGAAACTATATTAATTACAACACTGTTTGGCCAATAGCGTAGGCATATTTCTAGATAGCTCTTATATCTTAAATTAATCCATTTCTATTAATCTGTGTATCACAAGGTTGTGGCTTACTGGGCAAGGTGCTGGCATTGGCCTTCTTTGGCAACTACATGGCATCTCTTTGACTCCACCTACTCTCTATTTCTGTTCGGATTTCCAGCATGGCTTTATTCTGCCCAGCCATAGGCTGAAGCAGCTTCTTTATTAAAAAATGGTAATAAAACATATTCATAGCATTTATATAGGAATCCGACATCATCTCCCCTTTTATGTCTAAATAAAAATGAAGGTTTTAACTTTAACATAATAAAATTGCATCTAGAAAACAGTTATCAAGCAAGAATTATAATTACAATATTTAGTCCATTTAAATTTGGCAGATTAAGAAAAAATACTATATCATCTATTCTATTTTTGTGAGCCTAAAGTTTTATACCTAATTTATCTTTTTTCATAACTAAGGAAAACTATAACTGTAACTATCTGTCCTCAACTCTTCAAAAATCCCAGAAAAAATATCATATTATCTAAGTAAACAGGAAGTGCATTGTAAGAAGCTTCCAAAATTCTAGAATTGATAGAGACATCTTTCTGCCTGGACAGTCACCCAAATTTCTTCTGTAATGTTGGGGCATCCATCTTCAGCCTACAGGTCCATGGTGTTCAGTAGACTTTTCCATGAAGCAGTAAATTTAAAGATTAGTTCCGCCTTGTAATGGTAAAGGTCATCAGTTGTTTTCTTCTGTGTGCTACAAAACATTTGGCAAACTCTTTCATAAAGCAGGAACTCTGAAGGACTGGCTGTCTCACCTTTTTTAGGCAAGTTCATCAGTCATTTTCTGTGGGTCCTGCATGCCCAGTTTACACAGCATACCATCAAGCAGTCCAGGCAAGAGCAGTTTCTTGTCCAAATGGCCAGCCTTGTCACATTGAAGGCAAATTCCATAATGAGTTTCTTCAATGCCTATCATCCTCTCTGAAGTAATTAGTGCTTCCAGGAGCAAATTTTCTCACTGTCAAAAAAAGTCTAAGTTCTTAAAACACTTTAAATGCCATATTCTGAAGGTCTTTGAAGCATTGAAGATTATCTTCATAGCTGAAATATATCTCTATATATCTAGAAAACCTAACTAACGTCACTACAAGTTTGACTATTAAAAATGACTATCTATTAATCTGTAATTTTCACTATACATTACATTTTTTTTCTTTTTTTTTCCTTTTCTTTTTGGTTTTTCGAGACAGGGTCATAATACCTTAAAAAGAGGCTAAATACATATACATAGTGTTACAAATCAACCTTAAATTTGTATCAATAGACCAAAGTCCATACCATGTAAAATATCCATCTCTATATCATATCCCCACTATTTTTAGAAATTAACATTGACCATTAATCATTTATAACCAACCCTTTTAAAATTAAAATAAACATTTATCAACATTCATTTTGGAAATTTGGCCATGGTTTTCTCCAAACTGCTTCCTGCTGTTTGTTGGGCGAAGTACTCTTAGGATTTATGGAGACCTTCAGGAGGTCTTGTTCCATCAAACATATTAATTTGGAAGGAATCCACTGGTTCTCATCTGTGGAAACAAAACAGAACCTATTTTCCAAAGTGTCATATCCTTAGACTCAAATCTTGAAGTTAAGATACTTTTAAATATATATGTTGGTTTAGTAGCCCCCAGAATCAAATATCTCTCTGCAGTAAAGAAATTTAAAGAAAATATAATAATATAATTCAGACTCTCTGTGTATTTTCCATCTTTACATCATTTTTTTACTTCTTAATTTAAGACTGTCTGTACTCTTTTATATTACTTTTACTGTCTCTTTAAAGACTTTCCTTCTTTTTATAACTGTCTATATTCTTTTTCCTCTCTCTCCTAAGCCTATGTACATTTTTAAATACACTGTGTCTCATTTAGAGGTCTTTTATGTCTGAATCTGTCCTATTGTGTATCTGAAATCCTTTTCTGACAAAGAACATTTTAAAATGGTAAACAGGGTGGTTGTGGCAGCCCTGGATGCTGGCTCCACCTCTCTTCACCTTTCAATATGGTGGAGGTACATTTACTGCCAGCTCTGGGACTGCTGGGTGGGGCAGTGCTTACCACCTCAACTCTGAGCAGCACCATGCAGCACATAAACCCTTTGTGTCTGAGTAAAAGCTAAATCTGCCATTCAGGGTACTGCATGGCCTGGAAATGTCTCCATGTATGGTAGCAGGAATCTGCCATACTTTCCTGACTATGCAAACCTAGCAGACCCGATCCAGTTGCTTGCCCAGGTGGGGTTACTGAGTGGCAGGCAAGTGCTCAGCTGCTTTCCTTCTAACCCTGAGTGGGCACACAAGCACCAGGACCCAAAGTATGTGGCTATCTATGCAGGTTAGCTCCACATTGGGTGCCATTTTGCAAATGGAAACTGTTCATTTCCCAACCACTCAGACCCGAATAATCACACAGAAACTATATTAATTACAACACTCTTTTGCCAGTAGTTTAGACATATTTCTATCTAGCTCTTAAATCTTAAATTAACCTATTTCTATTAATCTGTGTATTGCCACGAGGTTGTGACTTACTGGGCAAGGTACTGGTATTTATCTTCTTCAGAAGTTACATGACATCTCTTTGATTCCACCTACTCTCTCTCCTCTCTCCCCCTCCTCCTCTCTCTCTCTCTCTCTCTCCTCTCTCTCTCTCTCTCTCTCTCTTCTCCTCTCTCTAATCTGTCGTGTTTGTTGTGTGTTGGGTAGTGTGTGTGTTTGTGGGTTGTGTTTTGGATTTCCATTCTGGCTTATTCTGTTCCCTGCCATAGATCAAGGTTTCTTTATTAACCAAAGGTAATAAAACATATTCACAGCATATAGAGAGGAATCTAACATCACATTAATACTAGAATGAAATAGTAAATTTATTGGATACTTTGAGTTATACTATAATATTACTTTATTTTGTTGCTCATATTATTTCATCTTTACCCTATGGGAGCTCTTTCAGTTGGCTTCTGCATACTTTTGACCTTGCTGTCCCCATTATTATAAGAATTGCTTTAATTTTAATTTTAATTTTCTTGGCAACACTAGGGATTTGACCTGAGGCCTAACACAGGCTAGACATGCACTCTACCACTAAGCTATATTCCCCAGCCCTGGTTTTAGTTCTCAGCATTAAAGATACTCCAGCATCAGATGATCTACCAGTCAGAGTGGATGTTGGGCATCTTTCTCCAATCACTCCCCACTGTATTTCATGAGTTAATGTCTTTTATTGAGCCTAGAGCTCACAGAGGTCAGCAACACTAGCTGTTCAGTGAGCCCCAGAGATTCTCCAGTCTCCACCTCCCCCTGTGCTGAGATTATAGTCATATACTACCAAGTCAGTCATGTGTATGTATATATGTATGTGTGTATGTGTGTGCATGTGTATGTCTGTGTGTATATGTCTGTATACACAGGTCTTCAAGCTTATGTGTCAAGTACTTTGCCAACTAAATAATCTCCCTTATCCTTAATATTATTTCCTATATATCAGATAAGACTTAGGTGCTAAATTGGGGAATTTTATATCTTGTTGATTGCTTTCCTTATAATGGATTCTGAAAAATTTCTGGATGAGAATGTAAAGAATTTTCAGTAGCACGTGAATCATTTTTGACTTAGCATATTGTCAACTTAAAAATCTCAAGAATATTAGTGAAGGTAGGATCAGTGGTATAGTAGTCAAACTTAATGAGGGCCACTGCAGCATTCACGAGGGATATTCTGCCTAGAAGTGTTTTTATTTAAGTTTTTCCAGTGTATCACTGAGGCTAAAAAAAAAGTGAAGATTTTTACCTAAAATAGCACAGTTGGATCCATCATCATTTAAGAAAAATATGCAATAAAGGAGACAGTAACTTCAAAACCCTTTTTAACTCTACTGATACACATTTGTTCTTGCTCCAGCAGTGAAAGAGTCCTAATTTCAGAGGAGAAATGTACTCACCGAACATTTATAGTTCACAGACTCTCAGAAAAAAAATATATTCAGGCGGGCGGTGGTGGCGCACGCCTTTAAATCCAGCACTCGGGAGGCAGAGGCAGGCGGATCTCTGAGTTCGAGGCCAGCCTGGTCTACAAGAGCTAGTTCCAGGACATGCTCTAGAAAACTACAGGGGAAAACCCTGTCTCGAGAAAACCAAAAAAAAAAAAAAAAAAAAAAAAAAAAAAAAAAAATATTCAGTCCAAAGCAGTGCCCAAAGGCATGGTCCAGAGTGAACCCCATAAAAATATTACCAGTATAGTCACTATCACCAACCCAGCAACCTGTCCCCCTGACCTCAGTGAGAGCACTCTATCCCTGGACTGTGGTCACTGCCATCTGCAACCATGCTGGATGTCCACAAAATCCTCAGTTCTTTCTACCAAGTTTCTAATTCAAAGTGAGTTGATGTATCCAGATATCAAGTAGCCTACCTAAACTCTAAAGCTGCAAGGGAGGCTGAGAGAGTGAGTATCTGCCACTCATTTTTTAAAAGATGAATTGTGACTCACAGAAATGAAACTCTCCAATGACAGAGTTGGGCACATCTTGCCTCATCATGCTTTGCTTTACTGCACTGAGGAGATTTTCTGTCTTTTAAAGTCTTGTGATATCCCCTTGTCTAGTAAGTCTATCATCACTATAAGTTATTAATAGCTTAGATGAATTGGCATTTTTAGCAATGGAATATTTTAAAGGATGAAACTTTTAATATACATTACTTCATACTTAATAAACTCTAGTTGAATATAAAGTATAACTTTTATGTATACTGGGAACTATTGTGGGATATTTTGATTGTATTCTGATGCTCCCAAGACTGCCAATAAAGTCTGCTTTGAATCAGAAGATGGAGCTAACTACAATTTGACCAAATTTAGCCATAGAGTTTTGGAGGACCAAAGACAGATAAAAGGACACAGGTAATAGCAGATAGGACCTAGAGTCTCAGCCCTTTTGGATGGAGAAATAAGAGAGAAGGTCACTGGTTCCTTCTCTGATGTTTCTCTAATCATTCGGGTTCTTTTCCCAGTATCTGGCCACCAAGTTTTATTGATAAAAAGAATAATTAGATAAACTTCTAGTTTGGAATTCAATTAGGGGCATGAGATTACAAGGTAGACACTCACCCTGGCCCAAACCCCACAGGTGGCCAGGCCATAAATTCTATCAGATCACTGACTTCTGTGCCTCGAGAAGCCCTGTGCCCTTGCTTCCCTCTACGTGGACTTCTTCTGCATGTCTCTCTGTTTCTGCTTTTCAGGCAGCTGGCTTCCTCTCCCTATGGGTTGTGGGCTTCCTCTGGACACCTTCCTTGGGCTGCTGCCATAGCAGGTCAGCCACCTCAACATCTGGGCTTTTACTGCTTTTGCCACTGCCACACACTCTCAACCCCAAGATACAGGCTACAGCTGCCCTTAGCCGTGCTGTGCAGCAACAATCAGCCTCATACTTCACTGTTGCCATCAACACATCTGGTGAGACACCTAGAAATTCTTAAGGGGGAGAATTAGTGTTTTTTTTTTTTTTAAAAAAAAAACTTTTTTCCCATGTTAAGAATGTGGAGCCATATTATGATACAGGAAGTCAGGACTCTCTATGGAAGGTTTAGAAATGAAACAATTAAATGAAGGGATAATAAACTTATTTGTGATTGACATAATATCAATTATAATCTTTATCAGTTTAGTACTTGATGTTGTTTCCTTTAAAAAATTGTTTGATATCAGTGCCAAACATGAAAATTTGACTGATATGATCCAATCATTAAAAATATATACTAATGAACTAAGAAAAATATTTAGACACAGACAGTTCAGAGCAGAACCTACTACACTATTGCCTTATGAAACTGAAGAGGAGTAGCCCAAGGTTATTAGAAAATCAACCTTAATTTATCCAGTTACCATTCAAGAGCAACCACCAATGATGTGTCCCCAAGACTATTCAGAAGTTAACTGAGATTCTGTAGAAATGTTACATTTGAAGACATTTAAGGAAGCAATAGTTTCCTATGGTATGCATTCATCTTTTGAAGCTTATGTTAAATTCATAGGCCACTCAAAACAAAATTATTACACAAGACTGGAAAGATTTATTTACAGCAGTATTGGAAGTTTGTCCTCAGTTGCAATTGAAAACATGGTGGAGAGAGGGAGCTAGGATCACAGAAGAATGAAGTAGGGCCAGAGGTGTGAAAATTGTCATACAACAGCTTCTCAGTGAGGGCCAGTTTGCTGACTTGCAAAGACAGATTACACTTGATGATGACACCTTTGTTCTAGGCCATACAACAGCTTTAAATGCTTGGGACAGGATTGAATAATCAAGAAAGATGACTGAGCCATTTACTAAAATTATACAAGGCCCACAAGAAACCTTCACTGACTTTTTTTAAATATTGGCTTCAGCTGCAAATAAAATGATATCAGATACAGAAGTTAGATGAATATTAATTGAATCTTTGGCTTTTCAAAATGCTATTTCAGAATTCAAAAGGAAATTAGTTCTATAAAGACAGGATTAGCACCAATAGAGGGATGAATTAGAAATACAATTGATATTGGATCTCGTGCTTATGATAATACTTGTATAGAGTGATTTTTAAAATTTTAAGAAAAAAGGTTAAATGGTTTAATTGTGACAAACCAGGTCATCTGAAAAGGGATTGTAAGCAAATGTTCCAAGAAACAATGTTTTTTCTAGATATAATCCAAAAGAAAGGCCCCAACCTTCTAGAAATTGCAGGTGTGTCAAAGGTCAGCGTTCAACTAATGAATGCAGATTAACATGGTCCAGGCAATATAACCCTTTGCCATAAGGAAATGACTTAGGAGACTCTTGAAGGCCCACTTGTCAAATTTTGTTCAATCATTCCTTGTCAATATTATGGAAACTACCCTACAGAGTAATTTAAAGGTATAATACCTGTCGTTAAAAACTGTACTGTTCTGGGTGGCAGAACAGCTTCAATAGATAAAACAAAATGTTCAGGAGAGACCATAAAAAAAGAATTTGGGGACCTTTATAAATGATCAAAAACCAGAGTTAAAAATACAAATAGATGGCATTCAAATCAAGGGTTTGGTAGACACGGGGCAGATATGATAATAATTTCACCGAAATCTTGGCATCCAAATTGGCCTCTTTAAATATTCAGCTTTCTAGGGATTGGAACTTTACTTCAGATAAAACAGTCAAAAATGGGTTGAGTGTATAGGGCCAGAAGGATAGAGGAAAATTAAGCCATATGTGGCTAATATAGTCATGAATTTATGGGGACACAGTTTGTTACAGCAATGGAAAACCCAGACTAACATCCCTCCAATCTCAGAAACCAACCATAAAATAAAGAAGGCTTCTGAGAGAAATGTCGAAAGGCATTATCAGTAACAATGACCACCTATCCAGGTTGTACCTGAGTAGGACACAACACAGTAACAATGACCACCTGTCCAGGTTGTACCTGAGTAGGACACAACACAGTAACAGTGACCACCTATCCAGGTTGTACCTGAGCAGGACACAACACAGTAACAATGACCACCTATCCAGGTTGTACTTGAGCAGGACACAACACAGTAACAATGACCACCTGTCCAGGTTGTACCCGAGTAGGACACAACACAGTAACAATGACCACCTATCCAGGTTGTACCCGAGCAGGACACAACACAGTAACAATGACCACCTGTCCAGGTTGTACCCGAGTAGGACACAACACAGTAACAATGACCACCTATCCAGGTTGTACCCGAGCAGGACACAACACAGTAACAATGACCACCTATCCAGGTTGTACCTGAGTAGGACACAACACAGTAACAATGACCACCTGTCCAGGTTGTACCCGAGTAGGACACAACACAGTAACAATGACCACCTGTCCAGGTTGTACCTGAGCAGGACACAACACAGTAACAATGACTACCTGTCCAAGTTGTACCCGAGTAGGACACAACACAGTAACAATGACCACCTGTCCAGGTTGTACCCGAGCAGGACACAACACAGTAACAGTGACCACCTATCCAGTTTGTACCCGAGCAGGACACGATAGCTACTGCTCTTTCAAAGGTGCCAACAGCCCTACCTTTAAAAAGGTTAGGTGACAAATCTGTAGGACAAAAGGTGGGTTAATGGCTCTGACATCAAAAAAATTACAGGCATTGGAACAGCTGTTGTAGGAGCAGCTAAATGCCCAACATGCTGAAGAACTGACTAATCCCTGAAATTCTCCAACTGTTATTAAAAAGACATCTGTAAAATAAATAAGGTGATTAAACCAATGGTCTCTTTACAGCTGAAATCCCATTGCTTTCTTTATTACCTTTGAAGGATGGTCTATTATAGTGTTTGATTTAAAGACTGCCTTCTTACTATATCTTTATAAGAACAGAGAAAAAATTTGTCTTTGTCTACTTATAATTCCCAGCCTGTTAAAAGATATCGATGGAAAATTCTTCCACAAGGATAGTTTCTGAATTTGTTCTGAAAGGAAAATTGAGACTTAATCAATCACCTAGAATAGACCCAGCAGAAATTGTGGTACCTTTTATTAAAGCTGAAGTTTCCTCATTATGGACAGAAAGTGAACATAGGCAAAGAGGTTATAGTAATATTTTAAGAGAGATTAGCAACAAATATCCCCAAAGCAAGAGACTTTAGTTTATAAAGAGAACTAACTGGATCCTCTTTCACATCGTACAAGGAAAATCAATACCTGGAGACCCTACATGCTATACTGAGGCCAACAAATCAGGAAAGGCAAGTTATAAGTCAGGAAAATTAAGTAAAATGCCTCAAATTCCTTATAAGTCTCTTAAAAAGTCAGAATTATATGTTATTCTCATGGTCTTATTAGATTTTCTAGAACATCATACTGTAGATGACAACTCTCAATATACAGAAAGAGTTGTTTTACATATTGAAACCACAGAATTTCTTCAAGATGGTACAGAATTAATTTTGCTAGTTATTCAATTACAAGAAATAATCAAAATTAGAAATTATCCCTTGTATATAACTTATGTCAGATCCCATATGGGTCTACCAGCTCCTCTAGCACAAGATAATGATGAAATTGACCATTTATTGGTAGGGAATGTACTAGAAGCCTCAGAATTTCATAAGAAATTTTGTTAACAACAAAGGTTTGAAGAAATGTTTTTCTCTATCTTGGCAACAAGACAAGAAATATAAGGAAATGCCCTACTTGTTCTTTGTATTACCAAACTCTACCACCTACAAGAACTAACCCAAAGAGTACTCAGAGAAATGAAATTTGGCAAATAGATGTGTTTCATTTTGCAGAGTTTGGAATATATACATACATATATATATATATATATATATACATACATACATATATATATATATATATATAATACCATAGATACATACTCAGTATTTCAATGGGAAACTTCTTTGAATTCTTAAAAAGCTGATTCTGTAATTATATATTTTTTGGAAGTAAAAGCCATCATAGGGATTAAGACTGGCAATGCTCAACCATATGCCTGTAGTAAAATGAAACTTTTTGCATATTACAACATATAGCTTATTACAGGTATATCACACAATCCTACAGGACAAGTAGTTATAGAAAGATCTCATCACATTTCAAAAGATAAGCTTAATAAAAGAAAAAAAGGGTAATGAAGAGCTCTAGAGATAGATTGCACAGTGTTTTATTGACTTTAAATTTTTAAAATGCTAATTAAAGTGGAACATGGCTGTGGAGAGACATTGGGTAATAGAAAGGAGCGCTGAGATTCCATCTGAACTGGTGAGTGAATGCGGACCCTGGGGCAACCTGCCCTGGAAGAGAGCACAGACCCCCTACCCCCACTTCCCTCGGCAGGCTTGTGTCGGTTTCTCCCGTCCCTGTGTCTCCCAAGCTTTCCCTAGTGTTCTCAGGTGCCCTGCTCCTGTTCTAAGGCCATCCACCCAGAGGAGTCAGACTCTGGCCTCCAGGCAGGTCTGAGGATTCCTGCAAGGGAGTGTGGGCTTCTTCAGATTGTGACGCAAGGAATAGGTCCTCCTCTGGCACTGGGGAGATCCAACCAGTTTCAGTCACAGCAAAGATTGGTCTAGGACACCAAATGCCTCCGGGCTCCTTTTGAAGGAAGAGATGGGCAGGCGCCAAAGCAGGAGCTCCTCCAACAACATGAAAGGCAACATGACATCACCACAAGCCAGACATCCCGAAACAACAAGAATTGAACACCCTACCCCAGAAGATATAGAAGAAACCGACCTTAAACAGTACTTTATGAAAATAATAGAGGACCTTAAACAGGAGGTAAAAAACTGCCATAAAGAAATGGAGATGACAAACAAAAAGGTAGACGAAATAAATAAATCTCTCAAAGATACCCAAGAAAAACAAGAAAACAAGAAAAAGCAATCAAACAGGTAAGGGAAACAGTACAAGACCTGATAAATGAAATGGAGGTAATGAAGAAAACACAATCTGAGGGACGACTGGAAATGGAAACTCTGAGTAAACGAACAGAAACTTCAGAGACAAGTATTTCCAACCGAATACAAGAGATGGAAGAAAGAATCTCGGACTCTGAAGATACTATAGAGGAAATAAACTCACAGATTAAAGAACTAAACAAATCTAACAAATTCTTAACACAAAACATCCAGGAAATCTGGGACACCATGAAAAGACCAAACCTAAGAATAATTGGGGTAGAAGAAGGAGAAGAATTACAACTCAAAGGCCCAGAAAACATATTCAACAAAATTATAGAAGAAAACTTCCCCAACCTAAAGAAGGATGTTCCTATGAAGGTACAAGAAGCCTACAGAACACCAAATAGACTGGATCAAAAGAAAGCATCCCCACGCCATATAATAATCAAAACACAAAACATACAGAATAAAGAACAGATATTAAGAGCTATAAAGGAAAAAGGTCAAGAAACATATAAAGGGAAACCTATCAGAATTACACCTGATTTCTCAATGGAAACCATGAAAGCCAGAAGAGCTTGGATAGATGTGCTACAGACACTAAGGGAACATGGATGCAAGCCTAGACTATTATACCCAGCAAAGCTTGCATTCACCATTGATGGAGAAAACAAGATATTCCAGGACAAAAACAGATTTAAACAATACGCAGCCACAAATCCAGCCTTGCAGAAAGTAATAGAAGGAAAATCACAAACCAAGGAGTCCAACAACGCCCACAATAACTCAGGCATCTAGCGACTCTTCACCAGCACAACTAGAAGAAGGGAAACACACAAACTCTACTACTAAAAATGACTGAAGTTAACAACCACTGGTCATTAATATCACTTAATATCAATGGACTCAATTCACCTATAAAAAGGCACAGGCTAAGAGACTGGATACGAAAACAGAATCCAACATTTTGCTGTTTACAAGAAACACACCTCAACCACAAAGACAGACACCTACTCAGAGTAAAGGGTTGGGAAAAGGTTTATCAAGCAAATGGCCCTAAGAAACAAGCTGGTGTGGCCATACTAATTTCCAATAAAGTTGACTTCAAACTAAAATCAATCAGAAGAGATGGAAAGGGACACTTTATACTCATAACAGGAAAAATCCATCAGAATGAAGTCTCAATCCTGAATATCTATGCCCCTAATATAAAAGCTCCCACTTATGTAAAAGAAACACTTCTAGAACTCAAGGCAGCCATCAAACCACACACACTAATAGTTGGAGACTTCAACACTCCTCTCTCACCAATGGACAGGTCAATCAGACAGAAACCTAACAGAGAATTGAAAGACTTAATGGAGGTAATGAACCAAATGGACTTAACAGACATCTATAGAACATTCCACCCAAATAGGAAAGAATATACCTTCTTCTCTGCGGCTCATGGAACCTTTTCGAAAATTGACCATATACTTGGTAACAAAGCAAACTTCCACAGTTACAAAAAAATATTAGTAACCACCTGCATCTTATCGGATCACCATGGATTAAAATTAGAATTCAACAACAATGCTACCCCGAGAAAGCCCACAAACTCATGGAAACTGAACAGTCAACTACTGAACCACACCTGGGTCAAGGAAGAAATAAAGAAAGAAATTAAAGTCTTTCTTGAATTTAATGAAAACAAAGACACAACATACTCAAACCTATGGGACACAATGAAAGCAGTGCTAAGAGGAAAGTTCATAGCACTAAGTGCCCACTTAAAGAAAATGGAGAAAGCACTCATTGGTGACTTAACAGCACACCTGAAAGCTCTGGAAAAAAAAGAAGCAGACTCACCTAGGAGAAGTAGAAGACTGGAAATAATCAAACTGAGGGCAGAAATCAACAAAATAGAAACACAGAAAACAATCCAAAGAATCAATGAAACAAGAAGCTGGTTCTTGGAGAAAATCAACAAGATTGACAAACCCTTAGCCAAACTAATCAAACGGCAGAGAGAGAACATGCAAATTAATAAGATCAGAAATGAAAAGGGGGATATAACCACAGACACAGAGGAAATTCAGAAAATCATTAGATCTTACTACAAAAGCCTGTATGCCACAAAATTGGAAAATGTAAAAGAAATGGACAGTTTTTTAGATAAATACCATATACCAAAGTTAAACCAGGACCAGGTAAATGCTCTAAATCGTCCTGTTAGTCGCGAAGAATTAGAAACTGTTATCAGAAACCTCCCTACCAAAAAGAGCCCAGGACCAGATGGTTTCAATGCGGAATTCTACCAGAACTTCCAAGAAGACCTAATACCTATACTTCTTAAGGTATTTCATAGTATAGAAACACAAGAGTCACTGCCAAATTCCTTCTATGAAGCTACAGTTACCCTGATACCTAAACCACACAAAGACTCAACCAAGAAAGAGAATTACAGGCCAATCTCACTCATGAATATTGACGCAAAAATTCTCAATAAAATACTGGCAAACCGAATCCAAGAACACATTAGAAAAATTATCCATTACGATCAAGTAGGCTTCATCCCAGAGATGCAGGGCTGGTTCAACATACGAAAATCTATCAATGTAATCCATCATATAAGTAAACTGAAGGAAAAAAACCATATGGTCATCTCATTAGATGCTGAAAAAGCATTTGACAAAATTCAGCACCCTTTTATGATAAAGGTCTTGGAGAGATTAGGGATACAAGGGTCATTCCTAAATATAATAAAAGCTATTTACAGCAAGCCAACAGCTAACATCAAATTAAACGGAGAGAAACTCAAGGCTATCCCACTAAATTCAGGAACACGACAAGGCTGTCCACTCTCTCCTTATCTCTTCAATATAGTGCTTGAAGTTCTAGCAATAGCAATAAGACAACATAAGGGAATCAAGGGGATTCAATTTGGAAAGGAAGAAGTTAAACTTTCATTATTTGCAGATGATATGATAGTATACATAAGCGACCCCAAAAACTCCACCAAAGAACTCCTACAGCTGATAAACTCCTTCAGTAATGTGGCAGGTTACAAGATCAACTCCAAAAAATCAGTCGCCCTCCTATACACAAAGGATAAGGAAGCAGAGAGGGAAATCAGAGAAGTATCACCTTTCACAATAGCCACAAATAGCATAAGATATCTGGGAGTATCTCTAACCAAGGAAGTGAAGGATTTATTTGACAAGAACTTTAAGTCTTTGAAGAAAGAAATTGAAGAGGATACCAGAAAATGGAAGGATCTCCCCTGCTCGTGGATTGGGAGGATCAACATAGTAAAAATGGCAATTCTACCAAAAGCAATCTATAGATTCAATGCAATCCCAATCAAGGTCCCATTAAAATTCTTCACAGAGATTGAGAGGACAATAATCAACTTTATATGGAAAAAACAAGAAACCCAGGATAGCCAAAAAATCTTATACAATTAAGGTTCTTCTGGAGGCATTACCATCCCTGACTTCAAACTCTATTACAAAGCTACAGTATTGAAAACGGCTTGGTATTGGCATAAAAACAGAGAAGTTGACCAATGGAATCGTATAGAAGACCCGGATCTTAAACCACAAACCTATGAACACCTGATTTTTGATAAAGGAGCCAAAAGTACACAATGGAAGAAAGAGGGCGTCTTCAACAAATGGTGCTGGCATAACTGGATGTCAACCTGTAGAAGAATGAAAGTAGATCCATATCTATCACCATGCACAAAACTCAAGTCCAAATGGATTAAAGACCTCAATATTAATCTGAACACACTGAGCTTGATAGAGGAGAAAGTGGGAAGTACTCTGCAACAAATGGGCACAGGGAACCGTTTTCCTACGCATAACCCCAGCTGCACAGACTTTAAGGGCAACATTGAATAAATGGGACCTCCTGAAGTTGAGCAGCTTCTGTAAGCAAAGGACATTGTCACTAAGACACAAAGGCAGCCTACTGACTAGGGAAAAGATCTTCACCAACCCTGCAACTGACAAAGGTCTGATCTCTAAAATATATAAGAACTCAAGAGACTAGACGGTAAAATGCCAATTAACCCAATTAAAAAATGGGGCGCTGAACTGAACAGAGAATTCTCAACAGAAGAAGTTCGAATGGCCAAAAGACACTTAAGGTCATGCTCAACCTCCCTAGCTATCAGGGAAATGCAAATCAAAACAAACTTTGAGATATCATCTTACACCTGTCAGATTGGCTAAATCCAAAACACCAATAATAACCTTTGCTGGAGAGGTTGTGGGGTAACGGGTACACTCATCCATTGCTGGTGGGAATGCAAACTTGTGCAACCACTTTGGAAAGCAGTGTGGCGGTTTCTCAGGAAATTCGGGATTAACCTACCCCAGGACCCAGCAATTCCACTATTGGGAATCTACCCAAGAGATGCCCAATAATACAACAAAAGCATATGCTCATCTATGTTCATAGCAACATTATTTGTAATAGCCAGATCCTGGAAACAACCTAGATGCCCTTCAGTGGAAGAATGGATGAAGAAACTGTGGAATATATACATGCTAGAATACTACTCAGCGGTAAAAAACAATGACATCTTGAATTTTGCAGGCAAATGGATGGAAATAGAAAACACTATTCTGAGTGAGGTAACCCAGACCCATAAAGATGAACATGGGATGTACTCACTCATAATCGGTTTCTAGCCATAATTAAAGGACATCGAGCCTATAAATTTGGGATCCTTGAGAAGATAATAAGAAGGTGAACTCCCAAAAAAAGATATAGTAATCCTCCTGGATATTGGAAGTAGACACGATCGCCAGGCAAAATTGCGAACTTGAGGGTTGGGCAAGACTGGGCCAAGGGAAGATGGGGAGAGAAAAGTTTGAAGGGGAGAACAGGGGGAGCTCGGAGGAATGGAGTGCTTGGGATATAGGAAGGGTGGATATGGGAGCAGGGAAGCATATATCTTAATTTAAGGAGCTACCTGAGGGTTGTCAAGAGACTTGACCCTAGAGGGGTTCCCAGGTTTCCAGGGAGACACCCCCAGTTAGTTCCTTGGGCAGCTGAGGAGAGGGAGCCTGAAAAGGCCAGTTCCTATAGCCATACTGATGAATTTCTTGCATATCACCATAGAACCTCCACCTGACGATAGATGAAGAAAATGACAGAGCCCCACATTGGAGCACTGGACTGAGCTCCCAAGGTCCTGATGAGGAGCAGAAGGAGAGAGAACATGAGAAAGAAGTCAGGACCGTGAGGGAACCTCCAGCTGGCGACAGATGGGGAAGGTGACTGAGCCCCACATTGGAGCACTGGACTGAGCTCCCAAGGTCCTGATGAAGAGCAGAAGGAGCGAGAACTTGAGGGAGAAAGTCAGGAACGAGAGGGGTGCGTTCACTCATGGAGACGGTGGGACAGAACTAATGGGAGATCACCAACTCCAGTTGGCATGGGACTGATGGATCATGCGACCAAACCCGGCTCTCTGAATGTGGCCAACAGCGGGGGCTGACTGAGAAGCAAAGGACAATGGCTCTGGGCTCTGATTCTTCTGCATGGACGGGCTCTGTGGGAGCCTTCTCAGCTTGGTCGATCACCTTCCTGGACCTGGGGGGAATTGGGAGGACCTTGGTCTTAGCATAGAGTGGGGAACCCTGATGGCTCCTTGGCCTTGAGAGGGAGGGAGGGGAGGTATGGGTGGAGGGGAGGGGAGGGAAGGGGGAGAAGGAGGGGAAGGAAGAGGGGGAAGGAAGAGGGGAGGGATGGGGGAGGGGGAGGGAAGGAGATGGAAATTTTTAAATATAAAAAAAATAAACCATGAGAAAAAAAAGAAGGTAAAGAAAAAGGTTAAAAAAAAAGAATGAGAAAATGTTAATTACAGTTTCTATCTCCGTAAGTTCAGATGCCACTAAATAAAAGTCTTAGTCTTAGATAAAAAAAAAAAAAAGTTAAAAAAAAAAGAATGAGAAAATGTTAATTACAGTTTCTATCTCCGTAAGTTCAGATGCCACTAAATAAAAGTCTTAGTCTTAGATAAAAAAAAAAAAAAAAAAAAAAAAAAAAAAGAAAGTAGTGCTGAATTAAATCAGCCTGTACATTTTAAAGATGTGTTGACTTCAAAATGGAAACCAGGGTATATGTTGTTTTGGGGAAGAGCTTTTGTTTTTGTTTCCACAGGAGAAGAAAAATTATGGATATCATCAAAATTTATAAAGATTAGATTTGAACAAAAGAGAACTTCTGATTAAAAGAGTTAATATTTCATACAGTGTGGGCATTTAATCTAAACTAACTCATAAGACTAACAGATTCCTTTCATTTGATCAGGTATAACCTGCCAAAAAGGGAAACTGCCCAAAGCTAGGGTTCAGGTAGGATTTTCTTTTATCTTTCCAGGAGAATAAAGGCATGCAACTAAGGAATGTGAAGACCACTACACAAATGAGACATCTAAAGAAAAAGGATGAATCATCTAGAGTAAATGTCCCAAGAAAAAGAATAAATTTGCCTAATGATATAGGACATTTCCAACAGAATAAAATTTCATAAATCTTCTCAAATATTTGTTTCTGTTCTTTGCTGCAGAAATATAAGGCAAATGGCCTTTTTGTAGTCAAAGTTCAATTAAAAAATTAAATCTGACTTTTGGAGTTTAAACATGGCTCTTTCTCTAAACCCGTGCATACTTGTTAAAAGGAAATCCAAATCTCTGTATATCAGAAGAGTCCACCTAATATGGGATAGAAGAAATACCAAAATTCAGAAACTATTTCTATTGTCACTAATCTCATAATCCTTTGGTTTTACTTTGACTCTTTAAAACTTTCTTAAGATATAAATATTATCTCAAAGTTTATAAGATTAATATATATATATTTAACCTTGTATTGTGATATTAATGAATATATAAAGCACTATATTTAGCAAAAAGCTTCATCTAGCTTCATGTATATGATTTCTGGCTGAGTCTGAATCAGGTATCTAGGTATTAAGTTTATGTACCCTGGATGTGCTTAACAAATTGTGGTCCTTTAACCTCTCTGAGATCTGCTACATATGACATTTAAAATGTTTAATTTTTTTTGCAGTTAACTGTGGACCATTACTAACAGCAAACTTTGAAGTCTCCAAAAGGATAATGGGGCCCCCAAAATTATGATTTCAACTGGGTTATGGTAATGCCACTAAGATGACAAACAACACCAGAGATCAGCTTTGGAATACAAAGCTTGGGACAATTCAAGACAGCTAGATGAAATGGTCCAGCCTCATAGACTGCTTCAGGCGGTGAATTCAGATAACACATCACACAGAGACTGGACAGCAGCTAGCTCTCCCAGGATTTGTCATTTATTTCAATTTCTCACTGTCACCTAAAGATGCCATTGCCCCCAGAAAGAAGTAGCAGTCTAGAAGAAACAGACCTGCAAACACTTTCAAGAACTGGGGTGGATAGTTTTTGGTTGTTCAGTGGATTATGGATGTTTATCATCATTTAGGGAGTTGATTACAAGTTGTTATGGAGAAAACTAAGTGAAGAGATAGATTCAGGGATATCATTCTGAAAAAGAGAATAAGATAGCATAAAAGAGTAGATTATTGGATCTACTTTTAAATTGAAAATGCAACTATTAATCTTAAATATTTTGCATTGGTATGGGTTTTTATATATTAATAAAAATTTAAGGTTATTTTTGTTACACTATATTTATGTTTCTACTTTTGTTTAAGGCATTTTTTGCATATTGATATAAAATTTAAGGCTATTTTTGTTAGAACATACTGTACATATTTTCTACTCTTGTTTTAAGATATTGTACCTATGCAGTTCCATTTAACAATGTAATGTAAAGTCTAATATTTATAATTTTTGCAAACTATTTAGTATAATAATGTGTGTTAGTAGTTAGTCACCTCTTATAATCACACTTGCAATCATGTTAGGCATGTTTTCAAGGTCAAACAGATATATTTTAGATAGACAGATGGTCTTCAAACACTTCAGAGACCTACAGAATATGGCATTTAAGATGTTTTAATAATGTAAGACTTTTCATGACAATAAGTCACATTTGTTCCTTGCATCACCAATCTACTTTAGAGAAGATGATAGGGATCAAAGAACCTCCATATAGAGGTTTTTTTTTTCTTTGTGGCAAAAGTTATCTGCTGGGCAAGAAACTGCCATTGCCCATTGCAACTGCTGACAGTATACTGTCCAAATTGTATAAGCAGGACACACAAAAAAGTGACTGCTGAACTTTGCCAAGAAGGCAGGACAAGCCTTTAAAATTCCAGCTTCACAGAAAAATCTGTCAGATATTTTAGGCCTGAAATTCCAAGATGGATGTTCCAATATTACAGAGGAACCTTGGCAGACTGTCCAGGCAGCCAGATTTCTGTCATTTCTATAGTTTTGAAAGTTTCTTTGCATTTCCAGTTTACTCAGCATTATATTCTTCTCAGGTTCCTGATAGAGGTAAAGACTAGATAGTTATAGTTACAGATTTCCTTGTTACCAAATTCAGAAAAGAAACTCACAAAAGAGGTGCAATGTGTATAACATTAAAAGACATAAAAGCTTAAATTATATGTAAAAAATGCTTTTGGTTTGGTAATACAAGTTAGGATATAAAGTGAATTAGGTACAAAACTTTGGACTCAACAAGATATGATAGATAAAGGAATATTTTCTCTGAATTTGCCAAGTGCATTGTGCATGTGACTCTTTCCTGGTAATTGTTCTTATTGTATAGAACTTTATTGTGTTAGAGTTAAGACAAAAAGGGGGAAATGCTGTGATATATTTTGATCACATTCTGTATTCTGACACTCCTGAGACTGCCAATAAAGTTTGCTTTGAATCAGAGGGCAGAGCTATCTACTAGATCACCAAAATTAGTCATAGAGGTTTGCAGGACCAAGGAAAGATAGAGAGTCACACACTGGAAGGCAAACACACAAATAAAAACTGCCTTCTAGTCTGTAAACCAACAAAGACTTTAAAAGCAAAGGAAGAGGTTGGTGAAGTCCTGGGTAAAGTTGTTTTTAAACATTTAAAGTTCCAAACAAATTAGCAGATTGTCAAGAGAAACTCAAGGCAAATAAGCTTATTGGCTCAGCCAAGGCAAGTCTGAGCACCAGATGGAGAAAAGAGAACACTGGGCCAGGCAGGATAAACTCAGTGGGTAAAGTACATGTTGCATAAACTTTAGAACCAGTGTGTGCATTTTCCTAGCAAACCACCAACTAAAATTTGAAGTGCCAAGTAGGTGTGGTGGAGTACCTATAATCCTAGTGCTCAAGAGGCAGAGATAGGGGCACTGGGGCAAGATACTCATTTGAACTAGCTGAATCAGGGAGAACAAAGTTCAACAAAACAATTCTGCCTTGGTAAATAGAATGGAGAGCTATCAAGGAAGACATCAGACCTCAACTTCTGGTCTCCACGTACACGTGCACCACACCAATGCAAACAGCACACAAACACAAACACATGTGAAAAAAGACAAAGAAATAAATAAAGAAATATAATTATCACAACTCTCAACAGATGCCATATTTGTTAGGAATATTTCTTGCTGGGATTTGGAGTCCAGACCAGGCCTGGGAGCTAGGATAGATGCGAGGGGCTGGAGCCTACGCTCTGAACTTGACAATATTTTCTTCCTAGAATGTCCCATGTGGGTATTTCCTTGAGACAGGACAGAAGGATGATGATCATGATGACTTTTTCAAGGCCAAATGAGGAAACATCTCTGTAGTTAGCCCCCACCATTGATTTCTGAGGAAACAATGACTTGGTAAGAGATACCTGGCATCCGCATCTTCCCCTGAGTCTGGATTCTTTAAATACCTTATTGTATAAGGAAAAAGAAATGTACAGAATGGCTTATTGAGGGATATTTGTTTACACTGTGAGAGGATGTGTCTATGTTTTGCCTCACCTGCCTAAGGCACCTGATTAATGGTTTAATGAAGAGCTGAATGGCCAATAGCTAGGCAGGAAAGAATGTGTGGGACTTACAGTGAAAGGGGAACTTAGGGTCAGAATCTAGGCATGAGGGAGACGCCAGTTAGACACAAAAGGAGTCAAATATACAGAATAGAGGAGAAGTTAAAAGCTTCAGAGCAGAATTTAGATGAATAGAAATGTGTTAAGTTATAAGAGCTAGTTGGGAATGAGCCTAAGCTACGACCAAGCTTTTATAATTAATAATAAGTCTGTGTGTCATTGTTTGGGGGCTGGTGGCCCACATAAAGTTTGACTACTTTGCCAGTCAGGTGTAGCATCTTTGTTCTTGCTGCATCTCTCTTTCATTGCTGCTAGCCTCAGATTGCGCCTGTGCAGTGGAGTTCCAGAAGTTTGATTTAGAGTCCTATCCTGCCAGTTCCTAAGCATATGACCATGGGAAATCACAGTTACTTAAATTCTTGAAGTCAGATAGTATCTGGCAGGTACTTGATGTGATTGTTGGCAACTCAGGACCAGCAAGAAAGCTTGGTGGGTAAGGGTGCTTGTGACCAAACCCGAAGAGGTGAGAGAGACGAAGAGAGAGTGAGAGAGAGAGATCGAGGGAGGAGAGAGAGAGAGAGAGAGAGAGAGAGAGGAAGGAGAGAGAGAGAGAGAGAGAGAGAGAGAGAGAGAGAGAGAGAGAGAGAGAGAGAGAGAGAGAGAGAGAGAGAGAGAGAGAGAGAAAGAGAGAGAGAGAGAGAAAGAGAGAACAGACCTCAGCATATTATCTTCCAACCTCCACAAGAATGCCATGGCATTCCAAAACAAATGTTCACACAAACAAACAAATGTAAAGAAATTCCAACCTCAAGAACAGGACTTCAAGTCACTTTCCTTTGCTAAACACAGAAGGCATCCCCTGCTTCCTAGTGAAACTCCTAGCAGTAAGATGGAGGGTACTGTACTTATTCTCTTTTTTCTACCAATAAGGAGAGAGCCAGGTGAGCAGAAAAGTCAAGATTCCCAGGTTTTAGGTCCCCCTTAAAACACAGTGCCTTCCCTCTACCCTGTGAGTAGATCTTTTCTACTCCTGCCTACATTAGCAGTAGCTGCTCCCAAATCTGCAGGGTCAAAGGTGACTCTTTAGTCAAAGTTTACTAAATGTTTGACTCTGCATGCCTGAAAATTTAAATCACACAACCCCACCCCACCCCTAAAGCATTTATATATTTCCTGCGAATAAGCAAAACACACTCTTTCCCTTGAAATTCTGCATGCTCAGCAGGGTATTTTTGGGCACTGAGGTAGATTGTAATGCAAATGTCCTTGATTTTCTTGGGATTCTCTTTCTCCTGTGAATTTCAGTGAGTGACAGGTCCCCATGGAATAAAGGCACTCCTGACTGAGGAATATTCCCCTTCCCTGGTCAGATGTGCTCAGTGGTAGTAGAACTTCCATTAGATGGAATTTGCTTAATAAATTAGCATAGTGTCATGTTCTGAAGAACAGATTTATGAAATGAAGAGGGGACTTGGGCAGGATTCATATGGGGTCAGGGTCAGGCTCAAGATATAGAGAGTGGAAACTAGGGCCACCATACTGAGGACCTGGGGCCAGAACAGAGTGTAAGGAGTAACCAAATGTCTCCAGACTTCGTTGGTGCTACTCCAGAGCCTGCTATGTGTGAAGAAAGGATGGAAGTTGAAGAGTGAGCTGCTACCCAGGGGGACCTGGTACACAGGCTGTCTGGAGCAGGAACTCCTCCTACCTCCAGCAGGACTTTTTATGCAGAATGGGAAGTTGAACCAGGTCACTGGTGAGGGTCCTTCTATACATGGGCACTGTGATTCAGTGCTTGCCCCTGCCACTCCTCAGTGAAGTACTCCTTCATGATTCCCTATTGTTCTAAGTGTCATGGCTCCACACCTGGCCCAGCCTCATTGATCTGGCTCCTGTCACCTCTTGTGCCATTCCAACATACTGCCTGTTCTCAAATTCCACTTAGAGCTCCTATAGCCATCTTAATATGCTCTGCTTCTTCCTTGATTCTTTGCCTGTTATCTGATCTTCATTTGTTCAACACTTGCCTATCTTCCCTGGGGACAAATTTCAGAAGACTAGTGTGGGAAGTGTAATGGATTAAGCAAAATGCTGTGGATCTCTGGTGACTGCAGGGGCAGAAACACTGCAAATCCCTGAGTGGCGGAAGTGGAACACGTGGCAGCAGGCAGCAAACAGCAGGTCCTGAGAGCAGCCAGTCCCAGGCAGGGACTGCACAGTTCCCTGAGTGCCTGCAGCAGGCCACAAGGAGAAACAGAAAGATGGGCATGCCACAAGACCAAGCCGCAGGTCTCAGGGAGCCATGAGGCAGGCAGGAGACAGGTGGATAGGCACACCATGTAGAGTGAGGTTGGATATTTATTTATTTAGTGGGTTATGGAGGGGAAAGGAAAGAAGGGAAGAAGAGCAGAGAGTGAGAAAGATGAGAGAGAGAGAGAGAGAGAGAGAGAGAGAGAGAGAGAGAGAGAAACAGAATAAGGGAAGGGGAGAGGTGGGGAAAAGTGAGGAGAGACAGAAGCTGCCTCTTCAAGGGGAAGACAGAAAAGGAAAGGACTCAGGCTGGAAGCTGAAGATCAGCTTGCCTCAGTGGATGGGGAAGGGAGTGGGTGTGGCTTGTCTCTTAAAGGGACAGGACAGATCATTACATTCCCATTTCCTTTTTATAATAAAAAGGCAGGAGGTTAGGCACCACAGGTTAAAGGAATTGGGGCAGTGGATTCTCAAGACTGCTTCCTGCTTATTTGTGGGCATCGTCTTCTTGGGGGAACCTGAGAAAGCTGGGTGCTGGTCACATCCTGGCATAGCTGGTCTGTTTTTTCCTGTCCAGTGTTTATGGTATGGAAATGTCTGGTGTCTCTTATAGCTGTTTAAGGTATTGGCAGAACAGAGGACAAAGTTAAGTTTAGGGAGAAAAATTTAGGATCAGGGAATGGGGGGGGTATCTGACCTGTTTAAGGTGAATTCTTCAATTTGGCTCCTTGGAACTCACAAGAATTTTGGGGGGGTTTGTAAAAACATAAGTTTTAAACAGAAGCAGAATGGCTGTGACAGATATTTTTGCATAATGAAAAGTATTTTTAAGACTATGGAAGGCTGCGTGAGAGAGAAATTTGATAGCATGATTTGTCCTCACACCTTTATAACTTGCAGGTACATGAATAATATAATAATAATAATAATAATAATAATAATAATAATAATAATAATAATTTGTATTTGTAATTTACTGTATTTTGTTTGGTGAGGCTGTCTTTTTAAACTAACAAACCTCTCAGCTGTCAAACTGCATCAGAGATCTTTAAGAAGGATGAAATTTTACTTGAATTACTAATTAAAATAATTAAAAAATGACAGAGAACTTACTTAGTTGACACCTAGAGCTACTCCTCAGGGTCCTCCATGGTTGCTGAAGGTTGTATTTGCCTTTTGCTGTTTGGCACAGGGCCTACCAGGCTCCAGAAGATCCTGTGGGCTAAGAAATCTGTAGGAAGACAAGCCTACCTTGACCTGAGCAGCTAAACTGTCGATTCCAGGGATTCTGTCCACTGTCTGGAGATCTTTAGTTTAGATGAAAGGCAGTTTTGCCTAATAGTCAGCATTTGGCAGTTGAAGTGAGCTGTGGATGGACATTGTTCTGTTCCCATCTGCCTTCTGTCTTCTTTGGAGGAAGTAGAGTGCTGCTAGGAGTCAAACTGTCTCTTTTTCTTATGAAGTTTTTTAATAATTAAATATTTAAATGAGGACAGATGGTTACAGGAAGTCCTTCTGTATATGTGTTGCTTTCATTGGTTACGAATAAAGCTGTTTCGGCCAGTGGCTTAGCAGAATACCGCTAAGCGGGAAAACTAAACGGAATGCTGGGAGAAAGAAGGCAAGAGTCAATGAGAAGCCATGTAGCCACCTGCATTAGAAAGATACACCAAAGAAGCTTGCTGGTAAGCCACAGCCACGTGGCGATACACAGATTGATAGAAATGGGTTAATTTAAGATATGAGTTAGCCAGAAATATGCTTAACCTATTGGCCATACAGTATTGCAATTAATACAGATTTCTGTGTGATTATTTCAGGTCTAAGCTGCTGAGAATGAATGAGGCCTCCACCAACAACTTGGCACCCAACATTTGCTAGCTAAATCAGCATAAAACCTGAGAGAGCTTGGAAAGGAATTCTAGATACACATACACAAAAACAGTTTAGCCACATTGGTAGGGGGCTCTCTTTGCTGGGCATGGCTCCTTTAAGAGAAATTTTCCTGATTCAGCAGTAGGAGGAAAGAAAAAAGAAAAGAAAGAACAAAGGAAGGAAGAAAAGAAAAACTACATGGTTTCAAAATGGCAACATCCTGGTTCATGCTTCCAGCATGAATTCTGTCTCTTTCAGGAGGCCAAGAACATAAATGGGGTCTATGAGGAGCATTTTACAAACTGCTTAATGGTGTCACAGACCCACTATGACTCTGGATCTGGGGCAGAGAGAACGGCTCTCTCAGGCAGTGAACATGCTTCTGCTATGTTGGACTGGGCAGAACAAGCAGGCAGGACCATGGAGTTGGTCTTAGCCAGGCCTGCATGGCATTTTTTTAAAAAGCATTCCTTGTCAAAAAATGCCCTAAAGACCTAGATTCAGACAGATATAGACCTCTAAATGAATCCACAGTGTTGGATAAATGTGCATAGGCTTGGGAGAAAGAAGATAAAGAATATAGACAGTAAAGGAAGTAAATGGTTTAAAAAAATAAAACTAAGTCTTTAAAGAGACAGAGTACAGACAGTCATAGACTAAAAGAGTAAAAGCAAATGGGTCATGTGAAGTTGGAAAATATCCAAAGAGTCTGGATTATATATGTCATTATGCTTTTTTGATATTTTTGGCTGTGAAAGAACTAAGTGCAGGGAGACATTTCATTGTATGGGCTGCCAAGATAAACCTATATATATATATATTTTTTTTTTTAATTAAAAATATATTTTTAATTATACATATATATTTTAAAGGTATCTTGTCTTCAAAGTTTGTGTCTAAGGATATATTGCTTTGGAAAAGAGGTTCTACTTTTGTTTCCACAGAAGATAAGAACCTGTGGATTCCTTCCAGACTGATGTGGTTTGATGGACCAAGACTCCCCAAAAGGTTGCTTTTTTTTTTTTTTTTTTTTTTTTTTTTTTTTTTTTTTTTTGGTTTTTCGAGACAGGGTTTCTCTGTGGCTTTGGAGCCTGTCCTGGAACTAGCTCTTTGAACACCCCAAAAAATCACTTTGCCCAACAAAAAGCAGAAAGCAGTTTGGAGAGAACTATGCCCATATTCCCAAATATTGCTTATAAACATTTGTTTACCTTTAAAGGGGGATATGCTAATAGAGATGAATAGTTTGCATTGGTATGGATGTTGGTTTATTGATACAAACTTTAGGTCAATATTGTTATATGTATATTTCTGCTCTTAAGGTATTGTGTTTGGGGAGCTCATTTAAAAATGTAATATATAATTAAGATATTTAGGTTAATAGATAATCATCTATAATAGTCAAGCTCATAGTCATGTTAGTTAGGTTTTCTAGATATATAGAGATATATTTCAGATGGGTTGTTATTCTTCAAACCTCTCAAAGACTAACAATATGGCATTTAAAATGTTTTAAGAACGTAGTACTTTTCATGGCAATAAGAGACATCTGTTCCTGGTAGCACCAATCTACTTCAAGAGGATGATGGGCATCAAAGAGGTTTCTTATGGAGTTGATTAGTCATTTGGGCAAGAAACTGCTCTTTCCTGGACTGTTTGATGTTATTCTGTATAAACTGGACAATCAGGACTCACAGAAAAATGACTGCTGGCCTTGCCTAAAGGTGAAATGGTCCTTCGGGGTTTTTGCTGCATGAAAGAGTCTGCAAGACATTCTGCAGGACACAGAAGAAAGTGACTGCAAACTGCCAATATAGACAGAACTGTCTTTGAAATTTACTGCTTTATGGAAAAGTCTGCTGGACACTATGGGCCTGTAGGCTGATGATAGATGCCCCAGTGTTACAGAAGAACTCTGTCTAATTATCCAGGCAGCAAGATGTCTCTGTCAATTCTAGAGTTTTAGAAGTTGCTTACAATGCACTTCATATTTACTTAGGTAATATTATATCCTTCTGGAGTTTTTGATGGAGTTGAAGAAGGACAGTTTTATAATTATAAAAGATAGATTCACTAAGATTGCATGGATGATAGAGTATTTTCCTTAATTTGCCAAATGTAAATGGAATAAATATTGTAACTATAATTCTTATTTGCTGATTAATTTGTTGCATGTAATCTTGCTATGTTAAAGTTAAAATCTTTCTTTTCATTTAGACAAAAAGGGGAAATGGTGTGGGAAGTACTTCTGCCTATGTGTTGCTTTTATTGGTTAATGAATAAAGCTGTTTCAGCCAGTGGCTTAGCAGAATAGAGCTAGGTGGGAAAACTAAACTGAATGCTGGGAGAAAGAAGGCAGAGTCAATGAGAAACTATGTAGCACCTACTGGAGAAAGATGCACTTGAACCTTGCTGGTAAGTTACAGCTATGTGGCGATACACAAATTAATAGAAATGGGTTAATTTAAGATATAAGAATTAGCTATAAATATGCTTAACCTATTGGCCAAACAGTATTGCAAATAATACCGATTTCTGTGTGATTATTTTGGGTCCGTGTTTCTGGGAACAAATGAGGTCTCTGCCAACAGAAGACAATGAAATAGCAAATACTTTAATGTTAAAATAAATTGGCACTGTGCCTACATAATTCTCCTATACACTTTAACTATCTCTAGGTTGCTTATGATACCCAGAACAATGCAAATGACATGTAAAGGGATATACAGGGCTAGGAATGTATGGGAATTAGAAGACTTGCCTAGCATGCACTAGGCCTTGCATCAGGTATGGTGATGCATGCCTGTTTCCCAATATTTGGAAGACAGATGAAAGGGGCATCAGAAGTTTGTGATTTTTGGCTACATATTTGAGTTTGAGGTCAGCATGGGCTATATGAGATCCTGTCCAAAAAAGAAAAAGGAGAAAAGAGCAACAATGGCACAAGAAGGGGTATGAACATGTTTAGTAGTGTCATAATTCCCTTCCAAATATACTCCATAGTCGCTTGAATCGAAAATGGAACCTGTGGACTTAGAAGCCACCTGTATAACCAAGAACATGAAAAATTAAGAACCAAGGAAATAAAATCCAAGAAAAGGGTCAATGTGACTAGCTAGAAAATAATTGCAAGTGTTAATGACAGAGCTAAAGCTAAGCTTAAATTATACCAATAAATGTAAATAGGATTATCTTCTGGAAAAGGACTTTCTGATTGATTCACTCAACAGAATTCAACTCCACTGTGTTTTAAACACAGATATTGAAAACAAGCAGGCCTCAATAAATAAAAGACAGAGCCAAAGCATAGTGGTCAGAAAAAATTGACAGAAAAAAAAATTGACAGCTTCACCTATACAAAACAAGGCAAAATTTGGGTCAAAGGACTTGGGACAAAATGAAGCACTTGATGACCATAGGTTGCAATTCATCGTGAAGATGACACAGGTGTGAATACCACTTGGGATGGAAAAAGCTCAGAGGCTGCGTGCTCACTGCAGTGTAAGGGCCTGAGTTAAAATCCTCCCATCCAAGTAAAGCTGAGTACAGTGGCATGCATCTGCAATCCCAGGGCTCCGACAAGGGTACAGGGGAGGCAGAGACTGGAGAGTCCCTCAAAAGTGAGCTAGCCTGGTGTACACAGCAGAGAAAAACCAAAGAGATTTTGTTGCAAACAAGGTGGAAGATGAAGAAAGATAGCTGTTTGTCCTCTAACTTCTGCATGTGACCCAGAGCACACACATGTGCATATACTCATATACTTTTACAGATCAATCACTTCTGTCTGTCTGTCTCTCTCTGTGTCTGTCTCTCTGACTGTCTGTGTATGTGTGTGTGTTTCTCTCTCTCCCCCTCTGTCTCTCACCCCTTTATGAAGCAGAAACAGAAAGATATGCAAAAGAACCATAATGAATCCTCCATTCAAAGGAGGTAAACTAAATAACACCCTGACTTCAAGAAAGTAAGCGTGAACTTGGGAAGCTGAGGTAGAGAAATTGATGCCATGCTATGAAGTGAGATTTTTCTCAATTTCATCAATGATAATAAATGAGATAAATCTTAGGTATCCATCTAAATATATGCCCTGATAATTGAAAGTACATCTTGTTCTCAATCAGACATGAAATTGTAGACAGAAGTTTTGTCCCACCTGGTCCCACAGCCATTGAATCCCAAAGAAACACACAGAGGCTTTTGTTAATTATAAACTGTTTGGCCTCTTAGCTCAGGCTTATTATTAACTAGCTCTTACAACTTAAATTAGCCTATAATTCTTGTGTATGTTTAGCCATATAGCTTGGTACCTTTTCTCAGTAAAACATTTTCATCTTGCTTCCTCTGCTTCTGGATGATGACTGCATCTCTGCCTTCTTTCCTCTTCCCAGAATTCTCTTAGTTTGGTTGCCTCACCTATACTTCCTGCCTGGCTACTTGTAGAAGGAACAGCTGCAGCTGCAGCGTCCTCCTCCTGAATGACTGCAACCTGGCCTGCTGCCACTGAGACTCATCAGCCCCTGTTCCTGTCCTATAATTAATACATGCGTTGAGGTTCCAGGCTGCATCTCTATCAGAACACACACAGCCCACCCACCTCAGCTCTCCTGCCAGTGCCTGCTCTTTCTTCATTCCCCCACTGCTCTTGTCAGGTCTCCAGGACCAAACTGTGAAGAATGCAGCCATGGGCTGTGACTTGCATGTTAGAATGCACAGGAAGAGGCCAGAGGACAACTTGCAGGAGTCATTTCCTTTCTTTCATCCTGTGGGTTTGGAATTTGAATCAAGTTGTTAGGGTTATCAGTTCCTGCTTTTGCCCCGAAGCCATCTTACTGGCCTTTATTTTTGAGATTAAATTTTGTATCATCTAGGCTGGAATTGAACTCCATATGTAGCAGAAGCTGACTTTGAATACTCCTTACTTTTATATTATGCTAATTATTTGTATGTTTTATTTGTATTTTTCTGTAATTTATTAAGATTTCCCAGTATAGCCTAATGTGTTGTTGACTTTTGTGAATGTTTCATGCTGTGAGATAATGTTTTCATACACTGTAAAGATTTGTCACTTGTATTGGTTTAAAAAAATGCGGATAGGTCAGTAGCTGATGGAGGACTCTCATTGGTTAATAAAGAAACTGCCTTGGCTTTTTGATAGGGCAGGATTTAGATAGGTGGAGTAGACAGAACAGAAGGCTGGGAAGAAGGGAAGTTAGTCATTTCCCATGCCTCTCCTCTCGAGACAGACGCCATGGAGCCAGCCACCAGGTCAGACATGCTGAATCTTTCCCGGTAAGACACCACCTTGTGGTGCTACACACATTACTAAATATGGGTTAAAGCAAGATGTGAGAATTAGCTAATAAGAGGCTGAAACTAATGGGCCAGGCAATGTTTAAATGAATACAGTTTGTATCCTCTATCCTCCTCTGAGAGCTAGATAGTATATAGGGGTGGGAAATCACTGGATCCTCTAGCTCCTCTGACGAATACATCACTAAATGAAGCAATGAATGGAATGGCTTCAAAGCATGATTCATTCAAAAATTTTTACTTTAATTTTTTTATTTTTCATATATATTTATTTATTTTATACTGGCCATAGTTTCCCCTCCCCCCTCTTCTCCTGGTCTTCCTCTCCCCCACTCTCCCCACCCCTGCCCCAATCCACCCCTCCTCTGTTTGTGTTTAGGAAAGGGCAGGTCTCCCATGAGTACCAACAAAGCAGGGCATACTGTAGGAAGACTAAGCACCTCCCCATGTATTAACACTAGGCAAGGCCTTATGAGGAGTAAGCCCCCTCATACAAGCTTTAGCCTGTAAAAGAGTTTGAGACAGTTCCTGTTCCCACTGCTAAGAGTCCCACAAGACTTACAGTTATGTAAGTTATATAACTGTAACATACATGCAGAGTGCCTAGGTCAGTCCCATGCAAGTTGCCTGGTTGTAGGTTCAGTTTCAAGTTAGTTGAGTCTGTGGGTTTTCTTTTGGTGTCCTTGACCATCTGGCTCATAAATTCCTTTCTCCTCCTCTTCTGCAGGATTCCCCCAGCTCCACCCAATGTTTGGCTGTGGGTCTGCATCTGTTTCCATCTTTTCTAGATGAAGCCTCTCTGATTGACAAGTGTGCTAGTCACCAATCTGATTACAGGAGAGGGCCAGTTTAGGCTGCATATCTGCTAGAAGTCTCAGCTGGGGAAGTGTGTGTGTGTGCGTGTGTGTGTGTGTGTGTGTGTGTGTGTGTGTGTGTGTATGTGTGTGTGTGTCCATCCATGTGCACATGAGTATAGTTGCTAGGGGAAGCCAGAAGAGGGTTTTGGATCCTCTCGAGCTGGAGTTACAGGCAGCTGTGAGCCATTGGACATGAATGCTGTAACTAAACTTGGGTTCTACACAAGTGCCACGCATGCTCTTAACTCCTGAGCCGTTTCTCCAGACCCTAAGGACATAATTCATAATGGACGGAGAAAGAACAAGTCAGACACCAACACTGAGAGAGTCACAGCTTCAACTCTCTACTATAAAACTTGGTACTGAAAGGAAAAGAATTAAGCCCACACTTACCATTGTGGTAGGTTTTATTCTGTGCCACGTATTTGATAGAAAATACAACAAATAAAAAAAGTTAAATGATAACACAAAGAAATAATAAGAAATTCTAAAATTCAAAGCCTAGAATTTCCCAAAATCAATAAAGATAAGCATAAGAGATGTTCTAGATTTAAAGAAGGGCAGCAAAGATGCACTATCTGAACCTTGATTGGATCTTGGTTGGGGGTTAATGAAGCATAGATATTAGACGACAGTCACACCCCGTTTTCCAGAATTACAGCAAAATGGTGGAGATGATGGTCAACTTCTAAAGGAAAGGGGTTACTTTGGTTCACAGTCTTGGATATTTCAGCCACGGCCACATGAACAATTGTCCTCTTGTGTCCATGACAGCACATCACTTTAGGAGAGAAGTCATTCAATAAATGGTCAAGATATGATAGGGAACGGAGGAGACCAGGATCCTCAATCCCTTTAAAGGTGTATTCCTAGCTGTTGAAGATTCTGCCACCTCTTCACTTCACTAAGCCTTTAAGTCATGGGACTTTGGGGAATATTTCAGGCACAAATTGTACAATGATTATATATAATCATGGCTAATGTTCTTGGCAAAATCCTATTTGGTTATAAGAGAATGTTTTGATCCTCAGACACCAAAAGCTGAATCATTACCTCTGCTAACATCTTCCAAGTGCCTTGGACAGCAGACAGACAGACACAGACACGCAGACACACACACACATACACACACACCATGGAAAGGAAGGGGAAAAGAGGAAGAGGGAGAGCAAGAAAGAGAGAGGGAAAAAGAAAGGGAGAGGAGAGAGGGGCAAAGAAAAAGGGAGAGAGGGAGAGAGAGAATAGAGAGAAGGAAAGAGTTCCTACCGGTCAGTGATGAGAATTAAATACAAACACACATGACCTACTGCAGAACAATGGGGCTGGTGTGTGGCAGGATTTCAGTAGCCATGAAATCTGAGACTTGGGCAGAATTTGTGCAGCTTCAGCTGTATACTTGTATCTGTATTTCCCTGTGTCTCTGCAACCACTGGTAACACTGGCCATCTAGCTAACTCTGCCTCGACAACCCCTGGTTTGTTGTCTATCCGTCAGCCTGTTCATCCAAACCTAAATCATTCCTTCTTTCTCTCCCTCCCTTCCTTCTCTCTTTCCTTCCCTCCCTCATTTTGGTGGATAAATGCATAGAACTTTTGAACATTGATGTGGGTTATGATTCTTACACATCTATCTTACCTCAAGTCTAGCATTGACTAATGCAGCCATAGCTACAAAGAAGCAATACTCAATTAGTGACCCAGAAAATTAAACACAGATCAGAGAAAACCATACAGAAACACGACAAATGAAGAAAAATCACCCTGCAGATCAGAGAAAACCATACAGAAATACAATAAATGAAGTAAAATCACCCTGCACTTTTCATAAGTTCCCAAAATAGAGGTCATGGGTAAGCAGAGATGGCAGGACCAGGGGGTAGAGGAGGCGCTGGAGAAGAGTTGATTGGAGGGAAATGAGGAGTCAGGCATGACCACCTCGAGTGCTATGCTGAGAACAGGGCTTCCTCTGCTTGGCCACAGGCATGCTTTAAAGTTTGAATACAAGGGATGGACAGGCAGACAGTGACGTGCTCGCCACTTTCTTCCTTCCCAATAGGAGTCCATTTAAAAATAAACACAAACAAAAACCTATGGAAAGAATTGGAGCAAATATTTGATGTGTTATTTATGAACTGAGCATTGGTCAAGTGGAAGAATAAAACCTTAACAAGATTAAAAATTGATGTACAAAGAACCACTCAGTGACTTGTAAAAGCCCTTAGTTGGGAAGGGAAAATGAAAAGCTATTTCATAAAAGATTGAAGCTCTGGAGTACGTGGGCTTTGCAGCAGGCTCTCCAGCACTATGACTGTTCCATACAGTGGGGTGTGGTGTGGGAAGGCCTCATGGGGAACAGGCACTTTCTGTGCTGGTGGGAGCATTGGCCACTGACCAAAAACCTGGGGGCCACCAAAGTGGGCTCTTCTTTCAGCACATCACTGAGAAAGATGCCCAAGTTGAGACGGTCACAGGACCAGAGTCTCTCAAATTCGAAGACGCTGGTTACTATGTCCTCGGTGCTTTCAGAACCCTTGTCATTCCCAACAAGAACCTATCTGTCTTCTTTCTGAAAAAAAAAAATGATGAGAGCATTTATTATTCTTTTATTTCTGACCCCACCAAAAAATTATACCACCACATGTCCTCTAGAATTTGGAAAATATTACAAAGAACAAAAGATTTAAAAAAAAATCACTCATCGGGTAAGCAGGGCAATGGTGGCACACTCCTTTAATCCTGGCACTCAGGAGGCAGAGGCAGGTGAACCTCTGAGTTTGAGGCCAGCCTGGTCTACAAAGTGAGTTCCAGGAAAGACAGGACTACATAGAGAAACCCTGCCTCAAAAAAAATTGTCACTTTGCCACATGGCAGTAGTTACATACGTTTACAAAATATAATATTTCATATCATATTGATGCTGAGCTTTCCTTGCCTGATAATATGATAAAAGTTTGCCTGTGTAAATGAACAATGTTCTATAATATCATTTAAGATCAAACTTTGATCCCCTTACAATTTGTTCCTGATTTTATTTGTTATAAATAATACTATAATAAACAATTTTTTCTTTACATATTCTGGTTATATATATATATATTATATATATAGATATATATATAAATTTTCCTTACCTGGGAGTCATGTTGTCTTGTGGCTTTCCATTTGTGAAACCAATGGTCTTTTTTCCTTCTGAGAGAAACATGGGTGCCACTTAAGAGTGAAGGGGAAGCCCAGCCAATCACCTTGTTTGTAAGGCGTGTCCCCCTTAGGCTAAAATTTACTTATAAAATCTTGCGGGTTTGCGGCCTGCCTTCTCTTTGTTTTCCTGCGCTCTCTCTGGAACCTTGGCTTTTGTAAGTTCCCTTTCTTTCCTTTATTAAAGCTGAATATTATATATATTAAAGCTTAGTCTGGTTAATCATAACTGCTGATCAACCACGCCCTTCATTTTGGCGTCCAACTCAGGGCATTTGGGATCCTTTAGCTCCGGTTCCCGCACTGTGTGGCAGGGATTCGGCATTGGGCTTTTGATTGATTCAGCAAGTTGCCCCTCGTGCAGTTTTGCGCAGCACCACCTGCGCACTCCTGCATAAGATGTTTAGCCCAAAAGGTCATTGTCCCACCTATGACCAAACCAGAGTTATTGTGAGACAAAGATGGGGAAAAATGACCGCTTTGAAAGGAGAGGCTCCTCTGGGAAAAGACTCAAAGTCTTCAGATGCCGAATGACTTCAGTTGTTCTGGAAAGTTATTCCATAATGTTCTTTTGTAGAAATGATGAGTACTGATAAAGCATGCTCTTACCAGAGGGAGAGAGGAGAAAGGGAAGGAAGAGGGAGCCAGGAGGGCAGGCTTCAGTGTCCTGGTCCTGGGAAGGAACCATGGGCAGAAGGGATTGTGGGTAACTGACTGGCTCAAGTACCAGCCTAACAAGCCCCTTCCAAGCCAAGGTCAAAGACCTTCCTGGTGTCAACATGGGAATCCAAGACAGAAGGAAGGTGTGAGAGAAACCTTCTGTGTCTAGATATTTGCAGGGAACACGGGGGAGGCATTAACAGTCAGTGTTTCTATTGCCGTGATGAAACACCATATCCAAAAGTAAATTATACTCCACTGAGGGAGGGCTAAGCAGTAACTCACACAGGACAGGAAGCTGGAGACAGTAGCTAATGCAGAGGCCATGGACCGCATGCTGCTAACTGGCTTGCTCCCCATAGCTTCCCCAGGTTGCTTTCTTACAGAATCCAGGAAAACCAGGCCAGAGGTGGCTCCACGCACAATGGGCTGGGCCCTTCCACATGGGTCACTAAGAAAATGCCCTACAGGCTTGCCTGCAGCTTGATCTTTTGGAGGCATTTTCTCAGACGACTCTAGCTTGTGTCAAATTAGCATAAAAACGATCCAGTGCAGGTATTGAGTGTATTGTCCCCACGTGGCCCACAGTGAGGCAAAGGGGTCCCTATGACATGAAGGTTGCAAGATGAAACTCTGAATCTAAAGATTAAACAGCTTTGGAAAACAAAAAAACAAAAAACAAATAAAAAAAAACAAGCAAGTGAGACCTCTCAAAGCAGGAACCTGGTTAGCAGAAGAAAATGGCCAAACTTCCTAGCCACACACACAAACATTCAGGTGTTGTGTCCTGGGTTTGTTATAAGTTTAAAAATGCGGGAGAGAGACACCATTATGCAACAGGGCTCATGTGGAGAGTTTTATTGGGGGAGGGAAGTAGGAAAAAAGGAGAGGGGGAGGCCAGCTTCTGGTGACAGGATTGGCAGAGGAGAGGAAGAGAGAGACAGAAACAGAGAGACAGAGAGAGGAGGATGGTGAAACCTGCCTTTTATGAGGGAACATATTGCATGTGTCCTAGCAATGTAGTACATGATGTTGTCAGGACTCTGCGTGGGCCAGAGTTCTGTCTGAGAGCATCCTGTCAGGTCCCCAAGGGATAGGCTAGCCTAATGCCTGAATGCTAACAGGGTTGACCAGTCAGGGTGCCATGTCCTCCTCTTCCTGAGTTTTACTCCCCGTGCCTAGCTGCTAAGGTGCCTGGTCTGTACTGTCAAACTCAACACTGCCAGTGGGGACTCAGGCGCCTTCCTTGATTCTGGCCACCATCAGTGAGGAAGGGACAGCAGCAGCCTCTTGAGCAGCCCCACGCCAGCTAAAAAGCTGTGTGATCTTCACTTGCAATTAATACTTTGTTGTTTAGTTTTGAGACAAGTTCTGCATGTGTAGCCCAGGACAGCTTCAATCTCGGGCTGACAGATTCTCAGGATGCCAGGATCTCATGTGTGCCCGTAACACACCTGGCTAGAAAGATTATTTCTTGATGCTCAAGGCTTTCAGTCAGCAATCTATCCCTGTGTTCTAGGGAAGGTCGGTGATTCCATCGTCTGTGAGTTTTCATTTAGCTGGGGTGGGAAGCTGGGTGGCTGTGTTGGGTTGAATAGTAGTCTGGGGTTTGGTCTGACATGGCGAGGGAATGTTCGGGGCTAGTTAGCGACATTGACTTTTGATCTAGAATGAGGGTATGTGATGCAGTCCTAGCCCTAAAACCAGAGAACAATAAAGTCACCCAGCCATTGTATAGCAGTCCCATGAGTACTGAAGACTGAACTGACTATTCAATTCTGCCTTCTGTGACTTGGTCTGTGTGTTCCCTTAGTTTCCCATTGTCCCTTAAGAGATGAGTTTTCTAGACTGTTTTAGCACTGGGTAGTTTATTACTGGACCCTATAAAAATGAATCCAAGTGTTAAGAGAGCTTAATTCACTAAGAGTTGAATGCGCATGCACAGCATTCATGCACACCACTACAAACCAGGAGGGAAAAGCTATTTCTGTGGCATGCATGAGTTTGCTGTCACCCTGATTTCCACCACAAAGACTCTAATCAAACATCCCTAGTCCCCTTCTACACTGCTGCCAGAACTTGTGGTAAGACCATTTTGACAGATGAGTTCTAGCCTCCTGGCTGTGCAGGTTTCCCTGATCCTGACACTATCCATTCTGGTTGAAATAGAGGTTTGTGGTATAGCTCCAGCCTGTAACAAGATGAAAAGCAAAGCTAGTCCCCACCACACACTGGGAACGCACTTAGTCATCCCTGGTCAGCAGTACCTTATGCCAGGTTCCTCTCTTTGTGCCAGTTCTCCTTCCTCCAATGCTACCTATCTGCTGTGCTGGCATGCAGATGAACCTTGACCAAGCTAAGACCTTAGGGAGCTTACATTCCAGAGGGGGAAGTGGAGGAGGCAGAGGGGCAAGACATTCAATGAATCACGCAGTGAGTGACAGGAATGTGGAGAGAGAGTGGCCTTGAGTGATGACAGAGAGGTTGCAGGGCTCCGTGTGGTGGCCTGGGCTAAGGCAGAGTGGACTCATGACAGCTGAGCAAAGACTCAGAGAAGGTGAGGAGTAAGTCAGAAAGACGCGCAGAGTGGGGATCAGGGACAATTCATGCAGTGGTAACAAGAGGCGTGTTTGTGTGTGCTCAGATAACAAGGAAGAGGTTCATGCCACAGTGGTAAAACAGAATTAAGGAGGAGGAAGCCATATGTGGTCCATGCAAGGGCCTGGGTACATCTCTTGGGGAGATGGGCAGCCTTTGCTGAGAGTGAGCTGAGCCACCCTTCCTTCTGGACTATGCTGGATGATGGATAGAGACTAGACTCTACAAATGGATCAAGGATGGACGCAGGGGACCAAGTCAAGCTAATGGAGCCCAGAGATAGTATGACTGGGCCAAAGGCACCAGGAAAGAGGAGACAGAAGCAGGAAGAGCCTTCTCCTGTTGCCACCACCCAGCTCATCCCCACCTGTCCTGAACACAGTGTCTCAGGCTTCCGATCTGCAGTCCACCGACTGGGTCAGAGGATCTAAAGTCAACCTCCAAGACCCTGAGTGTGGTTTTCCTGAAGAAACAACAAGAGCAGCTCAATGATTAAAGCCTTAATTTTGCTCTGATTCAACACAGCTCTCCCCTCTGGCATGATTAGTCAGGTACCATTACCATTTTGTAATGAGATTAATGAGAGAATTCATTCAGAAGTCATTATCTTACCTAATAATGACCTTACTGATTACTGTATCTCCTTCAACTAGGTTACTGATTTTGATGAAAATATAATAAATATAGCTTGCTGCACCTGGAAATTTGTTCTCTGCCTGGAATAGTTCTGGGGTGAGGACTTATTTTTAAGAATTTCTTGAAAGTGATTAAATATTTTGGTTCTCCTGAGGCGGTATTTCTGTGTTTTCACAGATGACATTTTTGAAATGTATGAAATATTTGATGATAAAATATTTAATAAGCCCTGCGTTCATATTTTTCAGACATCTGTTTCTACTTTGAATCTGTCTGAATGTGATTTTACATGAAATTTCTATTTGCATGTTGTGTTGGTTTAAGAAGGGGCCTGTGCTCTGCATGACATATGCAGCTCATAAAATAATGAATGCCTGCGCCTCGCCGTCCAGAAGACAGCGTGCGGCGTTGTGGTCTGCATATTAAAATGTATCTAAGCAAGTCATTAAATAAAAACAGCCCTTTCCACAGCCCTGTGCCATGCAACTCGGCTAATTGAGCGCCTGCTAGGTCCCACAGTGCTGGGACAGCTATCCCGGAGACTGGCTGCAGAAAGCCTCACAAAGCACCTACTGTGTGCCTGGTGCCCTGGAGTCATGTTTCCTTTAGGAGAGAAAGTGGCACAAAGACGCCTGGCACCGCCTCACGCTTGGGTAGCAATGCCACCTTGAGCAAGTACCTCAACCTATCTGTGACTCAGTTTCCGGATCTGTAAAATGAGTCAAACACTGATTCCTCAGTTCTTTGGGAGAATGAAAAATGAAATTAGAAAACGGGATAGCGAGATGACTCAGTTGTTAAGAGCATGTCTTGCTCGCTCTTGCAGAGGACCTGAGTTCAGTTTCCCAAAGCTGCAAGCTATCCAGCGCCCTCTTCTGAACGCTGTGGGCAGTTGTACTCACACTGTGCCATACCCTCAAGCATAATTAAAAATGCATCTTTAATTTTAAAATGAGAAAATGAGTCCTACTGGTAAAAGGACTTGCCTACCAACACAAGCTATGCAGGTATGAATGGAGGAGACCCAGCCCCGCTGACTTCAAGCCCAGCTGTGGTATTGTGACAGCCTGGTTTTTATCACTGCTTCATCCCGTCTGTGCTGAGAACACAGAGTCAGCTTCCATTTGGGGACTTGATATAAACTCTTAAGCAATTTTCATAAATCTAAATAGCTTTTCTATAGTTATTCTTTTCTCCGAGTTCATCTTAATCCATGTGTCACCTGCAAAGATGGATGAGTAATTTAGAGTCTTGATTGATGTGGGTTTTGCCTTATGCCTTTCCTCGAAGTTAATGGGAGCCATGCGGTCCCAGATCCATGAATCAGCCCAGCTGGAAGCATGCCACCGGAGGGAACGGAGAACAAAAGCCCAGCGGGGTGCTGGGAGGCAGTCCCACTCTCGGTTGGGGCAAGGGTAATAGAGCCCCACATGCAAATAGCGCCGAAGTTGGAGTCACAGCTGCTTCCCGCTGGGCCAACATTCTAATGGGGGCTCTAGACAGCTCATTTCTCTTTGGATCTTAGATTCTTCATTTTTAAGGTGGTTTGAGTTGCTGAGATGGTTCAGTGGGCAAAGCATTTGTCTGGAAAACATGAGGGCCCGAGTTCAGATCCCAGAAACCCTTAAAAAACGTCAGGTGACATGACCCGCCTCTAATCCCAGAGCTGTGAAATGGGAGCCCAAAGAGAAGGGGCTTTCCCAGCCCACCGGGCAGCTAACCTGGGCTTTAGAAGACGCTCCCGGCCAGTTAGAGGCCATTTCAAACGAGGACGGAAGGGGCTTGAGGGTTGACCCCCTTACGTTGTCCTCTGACCTCCACATGAGTCTCACGTGTGTACTCCCACGCCCACACATGTACCTGTCCGTATTGTCCAAAGATGCTCAGGCAGTCATTTGTGCTAAAGCCATGTGCTGACAGCGTGGGGGAAGGTGCAGTAAAGAAGCCAAAAAGGGAGGGCTAAGGAAGCCAGTCTGTGGGAGAGATACCTGTCTTATCCCTTATCGATGGGCAAAGCGTGCATGGCGTATGTGATGTCACAGATCGTATGGCAAGTGTAGGAGAGACTCACATACAGGGAGAGGCCAGGTAGAACCTGGTGCTGGAAGTTAAAAAAAAAAAAAGATAGATAAATAAACAAAAACAATGAAGGGGTCACGATCACGCTAAAGGTGCGGACCTAGCCCAGTAGAAACTAGACTGAGCAGCGCCCTGTCTGAATCCTGGTACAAATGCATTGTGGGACTTTGTGAAAACCCAGGTACAGAGTAGACAGTGGGTCAACTGCCTAGGGCACAAGTTCCTGTGGGAGCCGAGAGGTTGCTGGAACTGGTGAAATGGACCATAGTCGCTCTTCCATCAAAGTAGACAGCGCCCCCCAGTGGAAACCAAGACATACACACTCGGATTGGGTTTTCTATAAACCCAGTCACTCTCCACACTTTTAAAATGCTTTGGACACAATGATTTAAGGACACTCATCTGAAAGGTTAGTAATTAAAACAGCATCCAGAACCACACACCACACACACACACACACACACGAGAGAGAGAGAGAGAGAGAGAGAGAGAGAGAGAGAGAGAGAGAGAGAGAGAGAGAGAGAGAGAGAGAGAGAGAGAGAGAGAGAGAGAGAGAGAGAGAGAGAGAGAGAGAGAGAGACTCTGGCAGTATATCTGTAGTTCCTGTTCTCAAGTGCACTGTCTTAGTTATGAAATGAGCTGATGGCCGTGTGTGATGATGCACATCTGTAATTCAAGCATTGGGGAAGCGGAGGCAGGAGGATCACAAGTTGAAGGCCAACTTGGGCGACCTAGTGAGTCCAAGCCTCAATAATGAAAGTGATAGAGTTGGGGATGAAGATAAAGATGAAAGAGATGGGGGCAGACTTACAGATGGGGAGGGAGGGAGGGGACAATGACAGCGGAAGGTAGGTGGCCCAGAGCCTGGGGCCTTTTCACTGGAGTCTTTGGAGGATACTGGGCTACTGGGCCACTGCTGGGAACGCGCCCCATTCTGCTATAATGCTGTGTCTAAAGGAGTCTAAAGCTGTGTGACTAGAATCATGTGTTCAGAGCTAAATAGGTTTAGCTTTAAATTCCCTGCCACCTGCTATCTGAGTGACCTCTCTAAGGACTTCTCAGGGACCTGTCTTTCCTCCGCTGTCACACAGCCAACACAATTCCCTCCTCCCTGCAGAATTTCCTTCCTGGGCAGAATTTCAGTTCCTCTTGCCTTTCGTTTCCACAAGGAGCTGACCAACGTGAAGGGGAGGACACTCTGGGTCTCTAGCCCATGGCTTCCTCTTCCACTGAGGCCTGGAGGACCTTAGCATCATTAACCTTGGTTCCCAGTGAAAGGAAGTATTAACTGCCAGTTACCTAACAGTCTGTGGTGCATGGGACAAGCCCCATCTTGCCTCTCCAATTCTAGGCAGATTGGCGCTCTTAAGTCCAAGACTTCTCCTGGTGAGCTGTCCCAGGTCTTCACTCACTCGGGAAGGTAGAAAGGCTTGTTAGTTTGGTGTTCTGCCACAAATATAGAGCTAGGCTCTCCAAATGTTTTATCAATAAAAAGTGAATGCCCTGCTCTGTTCACCAGTCTCCTGGGCCGTATTTCTCAGCTGGTCCTCATTTTAAAGGAGAGAAAGATTTTGTCAAACCCTTAAAAGTCTACCAAGGCGTGGTTGGAAGAAAATTGCCCTTGATTTCTGTACCTAAGTCCTGCAGATGCTCTAGTCCCTTATACAAACTGATATTGCATTTGCATATATCCTACACACATCCTCCAGTAACTTTAAAATCGTCTCCAGGTTACTTATTATCTCTAATACAATGTAAATGCTATGCAAATCGTTTCTTACTGTATTACTCAGAAGATTAATGACAGGAAGCCTATTCACACTCCACACAGGGTAATTTTCTTTTTTAGAATTTCAATCCTTGATTGGTTGAATTTTTAGGTGCATAACTATCAGATAGGGAGGGTGTACCCTGTTTCATAATAGCCATCAAAACTGGAAGTGGTGTTTGTACACACCTATAACTCCAGCCTTGGGGAAATAGAGGCTAGAGGGTCAGGAGTTTCAAGACCATCCTCAACTACATGATAAATTCAAGCCCAACCCAAGCTTCATGATACTCTGTCTCAAAAACAAACAAACAAATAAATAATAGGCACCAACGAAAGACTATTATAGTACTCAGAGGCAACGAAGGTGGATCTCTGTGAGTTCAAGGCCAGCCTGAGCCACATAGTGAGTTCTAAGTCAGGTACATAGTGTCTCAAAAGAAGAGTTGAGATGAGGAAAGAGATGTGAGGGTTTTTCAAATAGGAACATGTTCATGAATGAAGCCGTGGCCCTGGTGAATGGTTCCTAGTTCCTTGTACTCTGATTACTGTGCCAGGCTTCCTCAGCATGCCTTGCCATGTGTCCTTCTTTGATTACTTTCTCTGTTTCAGAATGCTGAAGTCTTCACCTTCATCTGTCTGGACTGCCCTGCTATGGTCCCAGCTGTATCCACAATCCATAGCGCCATGTAGGTCCCTTTCTCTCATCATTACTGTCCCACTTCCTTTGTGGGTGTCACCAGGTGAGTCTGTCCTGGTCCATCTCGTATTCTTACTGAAGCCATTTTCAGTTCAACTGGAAGTTGAATTGTCCTTGGAGAATCCCATGGAAAATTACCTTACCAAATCAAGCGTGGGTAACCTCAATCTCTTGGGTCAGATGCCCTAGCAAACTTATCTTAGCTTCTGTTAAGCTGCCTGCTTATGCATACCTTCTCTTCCAGCTAATCCCTTATCTTGGCTTCTGTTAAGCTGCTTGCTTTTCATGACCCTACCCAACCACCATTGCCCCATAACTGCCAAGCGAGATGCCAGAAAGTTTTTGCCATCAAAAAACCTTTGCTCAGATACTCAGTGCTGTACCTGGGTACCTGAATACCTGAGTGTGGGTCCCTGTTGGTTGGAGTAAAGACAGATGCCTGAGTGGTCATCTCTGATGGACTCCTCATAACTTTGTGCAACCCCTGGTGCTGGGTTGGGGTACATGAGACCCTGTCTCCAAAACAACAAACAAAACAAAAAACAAATGCAGTTTTAAAAGTGAAGAAGTTTGCACGGACCTATAGGAACAGTCCCACCCTCTCCCAATCTAGATCTCGATGCTAAAATAATGGATTTCCTGGAAAATTCAGAGCACTGACCTCAGGTGATTGGCCAATAGCATTTCTGCTTCTGCAATATTGAACTAATCCATAAAGATTCAAAGAGAACTTTTTAAATGCAGACACTAATTATTTTGTGATCGTTAAGTCTTCAACAGCATGAAGTTTGTGTCGATTCATCCAGGCGCCCTGATCTTCAGGCCAGCACTCAGAGCAACTGCATTGAAAGACATCAAGCCCATACTGACTACACCATCTACTCCTAAGCCCTGGTGTTTCCCTGCCGGTCTTAGAAAGACAGATATGATTGTTGGTTTGCTATCCCTCAATGCCAAAATATAAGTTGTGTCTTCTAAAGGTTCAGTGAATCCTAATCATACTGGATCAAGCAAGTATAGTTCATAAAGTTCTTGTTAGGAGAGTTTTTTTACTCAGCCAGGAATTACAGCTTTTCATCCCAGTCTATAATATGCATTCAAGTACTGTAATTCAATGGAATTGTGGGTTTTCTGGGAATTGTGTCTATCCTCCATGGAGTCACTTCTTCATAAAAGATGCTTGACAAAGGAAAAGAGGAAATTCCTTGTTACAATGATTGGTGCCTTATATCTGTGTTTTCCAGGGAAGCCAAATCAAGATAAACACTTGGTGTGTTTGCATAAGTCTCAAAGCAGCAGAAATCTCTCGTCAGAGAAATATGCTCAGGAGTGCGGTTCCCAGAGTACCATGAGCTGCAGATATACAGCCTTCAGAGTTCCCTTCATTTATACAGATTGGCACCTCTTAACCATCTGAGGGTAAATCTCCCATCTCTCAAGAAAGAACTAGTTTCAACCTGAGGTGACATTGGATCTTACCCAATGTGTAGTCAAGATGACAGTGTTCCTCTGAATTGCCGGCTCCTAAAACCCCATTCTTCTTCATCCGAACACAGCAATGAGGAAGAAAACAGAATCCAAGTATTTGTTTGTTTTCCTGTTGCTGTGACAAAATGCCTGGCATGAGTATCCTGTGCCCGGGAAGCTTTCCTGGGGCTCACGATTGGGTTCACAGGCAGCCAGGAAGCTACAGAAGGAAGTTTTGAGGAGCCTTGCAGAAGTCTAGGAGTTAGATCCAGAGAAAGGGCTGCGTCCTAGTCAAAGCAAGTGTTACAGTTTTATCTGCCCCCACCCCATCTCATATTCCATGGTGGCCTTGAAAATCAGCAGCACGAATTCACAGCAAACCCACCACTTGATAGCTGTGTGTGAGACAAAGCAGAACTGTCATGAGTGTGCCTGTCTGGTACCTGGATGGACCGTCTGACGTGGCTCGAAATTCCCCCTAGATCAGTGGTTCTCAATATGTGGGTGGAGACCCTAATGGGGTGGAACAACCCTGTCACACGGGTCACATGTCAAATATCATTTATATTATGACTCATACCAGTAGAAAATTAGTTATGAAGCAGCAACAGAATAATTTTACAGCCGAGGTTCACCACAACATAGAAACTGTATTAAAGGGTGGCAGCATTATAAAGGTTGAAAATCACCGCCCTAGATATTTGTTGAAAACACTTAGCACAATAAAAGAACTTCTGGAGGCATCAAAATCCCTGAATTCAAACCCTACTACAGAGCTACAGTACTGAAAACAGCATGGTATTGGCATAAGAACAGACAGGAGGACCAATGGAACTGAATCAAAGACCCAGATATTAATCCACACACCTACAAACACCTGATTTTTTTTTTACAAGAAGCAAAAAATATATAAAATGGGAAAACGAAAGCATATTTAACAAATGGTACTGGCATAACTGGGTATCAATATGTAGAAGAATGAAAATGGATCCATATCTATTACATTGTACAATACTCAAGTCCAAATGGATCAAAGACCTCAACATAAAGCCAGCCATACTGAACCTCCTAGGAGAGAAAGTGAAAAGTACACTTGAACACATTGGCACAGGAGGACTGCTTTCTAAATTTAACCTCAGAAGAACAGACACTGAGAGGCAAACAATTAATAAATGGGACCCTCCTGAAACTGAAAAGCTTCTCTAAAGCAAAGGACAGGTCAACAAGACAAAATGACAGCCTACAGAATGGGAAAAGATCTTTACCAACACCACATCAGACAGAGGGCTGATCTCCAAAATATACAAAGAACTCAGAAATTGGTCATCAAAAGAACAAATAATCCAATAAAAAAAATGGAGGTACAGACTTAAACAGAGAATTCTCAACAGAGAAACCTAAAATGGCCAAAGAGACACTTAAGGAAATGCTCAACATCCTTAGCCATCAAATGCAAATCAAAACAACTCTGAGATTCCATCTTACCACCTGTAAGAATGGCCAAGATCAAAAACACCTGATGACAACTTATTCTGGAGTGGATGTGGGGTAAAGGGAACACTCCTCCCATTACTAGTGGGAATGCAAGCTGGTACAGCCCCTTTGGATATCAGTTGGTGACTTCTCAGAAAATTAGGAAACAACCTACCTCAAGACCCAACAATACCACTTTTGGGTATATATCCAAAGGATGCTCAATTGTACCACAAGGACATGTGCTCACCTATGTTCATAACAGCATTATTTGTCATAGCCAGAACCTGGAAACAACCTAAATGCCCCTCAACTGAAGAATGGGTAAGGAAAATGTGGTACTTTTACATAATGTAGTACTACACCGCAGAAAAAATAATGACATCCTGAAATTTGTGGACAAGTGAATGGATCTAGAAAACATCATATTGATTGAGGTAACCTAGACCCAGAAAGACAAATATCACATGTACTCACTTACAAGTGGCTTTTTTAGACATATAGCAAAGAAAACCAGCCTACAGTTCACAATCCCAGAGAACCTAGACAACAAAGAGGACCCTAAAAGAGACATACATGGATATAATCTACATAGGAAGTGGAAAAAGGCAAGATCTCCTGAGTAAATTGGGAATATGTGTTGGTCAAAAGTGAGACCTCAGTCCTTTAACACCCTATATCCAAAGAGGCTGGAATGTGATATTGAGTTGGAGGTGTCACCCCAGCCTGCCAAGCACTTGGACTCCAACTCCCAGCCTGCCAGGCGCTGACCCCTCTCCAGGGAGGATGTCGGGACCACTCCCACAATTGGTATTTAGGGTTGCTCGTGGAAAGAGGAACATGTGGTTTTGGGTTGTATTGTTGCTCCATCACTGTCTTCCCCTGCCAGGCTCCCCGGCAACCCGGGAAGTGGTCGCCTCTATTAAACATGGGGCATTTGATTGGGCTAATCGGTGTTGGATTGGAGTCTTTGCAACACCGGTGGAGTAGGGTTTTTCTTACAATATGGGGCACCATGAGAGAGTGTAAAAGACGGAGGGAGAGGAAAAAGAGGAAGTGGAGAAAAAAGATATATCTCAATAAGAAACAATTAAAAATAGAAAGAAAGCATTTAGAGGCAACTGATTAAAGCTGTACGTCCTGGGGTGGTTGATCACTGAGAACAACAAGAGGCTAGAGCAAAAGTTTGAAAGAAAACGAAGGTACATAAGGCCACAGTGGCTTTAAAGGTTGAGATCAGCTTGGGAATATAGCACTCAGGCACACATGCAGGGCTATGCTCGTGTCTGGGACTGTGCCATTGTTCAGGATCCACACAAGGAAAGAGAAATAAAGGCTAAGGTAGGGTTTTCAGCCCCTTGTGTGAGGGTAGAAAACATGTACCAACACATGGTAGGGTTGTCAGCCTCTGTCTGAGGGTAGAGAACATGTACCAACACACGGTAGGGTTTTCAGCCCCGTGTCTGAGGGTAGAAAACATGTACCAACACATGGTAGGGTTGTCAGCCCCTACCGAGGGTAGAGAACATGTACCAACACATGGTAGGGTTGTCAGCCCCTGCCGAGGGTAGAGAACATGTACCAACACACACAGCTGAGTTCTTGGAAGAATGAACTACTAAGGTGACCAAACTGAGACTTTGAAACCACACACAGCGAGGGACACAGACCCTAAAGAAGTTCCATGGTTGTGAAATTATATTATTTTCAATTTCAAGTACTTAGCAAAATATTATGATCACTCAAAACAAAATATGACCATATGATCCACATCAACAGAGCACTTAGCAGATACTCCCTGAGAAGGCCTTTCCGGATAATTATTTATATCATTACTGCAAGTATGTTCAGTGAGCTAAAGGAAACCATATCAAAGAACCAAAGAAATGTATGGGAATGATGTCTTGCCTGGAATAGAAGTTGTATCAGTTCATCCTTATGTAAATTATATTACCTTATATCACTTTCAGTAAAGTATAAAAATTATTTTTTAAAAATGAACCTGTAGATATCCTGTAGTTCAAGAACATAATCAGTAAAATGAAAATTTTAGTAGAGGGACTTAGAAGCATAACTCATCATACAGAAGAAAGGAAGCACACCCACAAAGGGCTGCAGGACAGCCACATAACAGTGCTTGTCATTGAGCCTGCGAACCCAAGTTTGATCCCTGGGACTCAATAGAAGGAGAGACCTGAGTCCAGAAAGTTGTCCTCTGACCTCCACAGGGGTAGAATGGCACGTGGGGAGCCACTCATGTGCAAACACATAAAAATAATTTAATGTAAATAAGTCTACACAAAAACCTATACCCAAATGCTCATAATGCATTAAGAATTCTCAAAAAGTACAAGGAATTAAATTTGTAAGCTAATGAAAGGATAAATAACATGTCAGCAATCTGCACACTGGAATTCTAATTTACTGCGAAAAGGAATGGAGTAACAAATCTGTACTTAAGACGGACATTGTGCTGGGTGGAAAAATCCAGTCGTGTTCTATATGCTCCTGTTTGTATGACATTTGATCAGAGCAGCTGTCTCAGTTACTTTTCTATTGCTGTGATAAGACATCATGATCAAGGCAGCTAATAAAAGAGTTTATTTGGGGCTTACAGTTTCAGAGAGTTAGTCTGTGTCTTATTTAGGGTTTCTATTGCTGTGAAGAGACACCATGACCAAAAGGCAAGTTAAGAAGAAAAGGGTTTATTGACTTAGACTCCAGCACTGCTGTTCATCACTGAAGGAAGTCAGGACAGGAACTAAAATCGGGCAGGATCCTGCAGGCAGAAGCTGACACAAAGGTCATGGAGGGGAGCTGCTTACGGGCTTACTTCTCATGGCTTGCTCAGCCTGGCTTCTTATAAAACCCAGGACCAGCAGCCTAGGAATGACACCACCCATCATGAACTGGGCCCTCCACCATTGAGTACTAATTGAAAAAAATGTCTTGCAGCTGGATCTTAGGGAGGCTTTTCCTCACCTGAGGCTCCTTCCTCTCTGATGATGCTAGCTTGTACTGAGTGGACACATAAAACCAGCCAGCACAGTCTGTGGCCGTAACAGTAAGGACATGGCTACAGGCAGGCATGGAGCTTACAGCCTGAGACACAATCAGGAAACAGAGCACATTGGGAATGGTGTAGGCTTTTTGAAACCTCAAAGTCTGCCCCAAGAGACACATCTCCTTCAACAAGGCCACCTAATCCTTCCCAAAGAGTTCCACCAAGTGGGGACCAAGCATTCAAATATATGAGCCCTCCACCACAGCAGGCGAGTCCATAGAGAGAGAACTCAGATGTGTGATGATCAGGTAAGGAGGAGGGTAATGGGAAAGCACTCCTAACTGTAACTGAGGCCGAAAATGTCCTACAGTTGGTCAGCTATGATAGCTTCACAGTCTCGCGAGTTTATTTAAAACTGTGGAATTATTCACTGTAATGAGTCTTTCTCTGTTCCAGCAGTCAGCTCTCAAATAATGTTAGGGAGACTTATTATTAATTATGAAAGATAGCCTTAGCTTAGGCTTCTCCCATTAGCTCTTATAACTTAAATTAAACCATTTATATTAACCTATGTTTTGCCTTGTGGATTTTTACCTTTTTTTGTCTGTATGTCTGACTCCCTCCACGTCTCCTTGGCATCTCCCTTTTGCCTCCATTATCTCCTCCTCCTTTCTCTCCCCAGAAGCCCCAGCTAGACTCTCCTGCTGTTGACCGTTCAGTTTTTGTTACACCAATTACAACAATACATTTTCACACAATGAACAAATACCCCACAATAATTCACTTCCAAAGGGTGAGCTTATGGTATGTGAACCAAACAAAACACAGGAACAAACGTGGAGGAAGCTAATCTCAAAGCCATAAAAAACAATAATGATGTATACTAACTTCATTCAAATCTGACAAAATGGAACAATTGGAAAAAACTTTAAAATAAATATCTTTAGGGTACTCATGAGAAACTTAAGCTACCAACTGTCAAAAAGGAGCAAGAGTTTGTTAATTTAATAATGATGGAAATAAAGCAATAAAATTGGATATGGAAAAATCAAGTATAAATCTTAAAAACAAAAATGTATAGTAATTTAAACTGTGAACAAGAGAACAAAGTTAGGCCAGGGAAGATTGCCCCAGCAGGGAGAGCTTGCTGCATAAGCATGAAGACCTAAATTGGATCCCCAGATACATATTTTTTAAAAACTGGATGCAGTGGTGTATTCCTGTAATTCCGGTGATGGGGAGCAGAGACAAGAGGATTCCTGTAGTTAGTCAGAGCAACAAACATCAACAAAACAACTAACACCAACTTCTGGAGGGGATGCAGAGCAAAAGGAACTCTCACTCACTGCTGGTGGGATGCAGAACAAAGGGAACTCTCACTGCTGGTGGGATGGCAAACTGATGAGGCCACTATGGAAATCAGTATGGAGGATCCTCAAAAAGCTAAAAAGTAGTCCACTATATGGCCCAGCTATATGACACCTTGCATTTGCCTAAATGACTCAAGATCTCACTCCACAGATACTTGACCAGCCATATTCGTTACTGCCTCATTCGCAGTAGATAGGAAATGGAAACACTCTAAATGTCTTTCAGGTGATGAACTGATCAAGAAAATGCAGTACATATACATTATAAAATAATATTTAGCTGTAAGGAAAAATAAAATCATGATCTTTGAAGGTAAATGGATGGAACTAGGAAAAACTGTATTGAATGAGATAAGTTAGATCCAGAAGGACAAATGTCCCATGTTCTCTCTTGGTGGAAGTTCCTGGCTCCAAACCTTCAGATATGAGTACCTAGCCTGGATGAACTGAAGAAACCAGGAAAGTAAAAGAGGACAATTGTCAGGATACGGGGGTGGGAGTGGGAACAATGAAGACAGCAATAGCAGGCTACAAGTGACCTGACAGGGGAAGTGGAAAAAGGGAGCCTCTTTAGAAAATGGAGAGGGAGGTAAATACAGGAGGGTAAAAAACAAGAGTGTCTGAAAACGCCATAAGGAAACATACTATTGACTATTTACCTGAAAAAAGCCATATAATACTCATAATTCTATGTATAAATACACATATATAGACTTAATTAATTTTTTCCATCAGACTTGACAATGGTCCTCCCAAGAGCCAAAGATCACCACAGCAGAATTGAAAAACTCTCCTTTGAATGATTGGCCAGGGCTGTTCAAGAGACTCCCAAAACATACAGCCTACTTCTGTTGTCCTCGGTTACCTACCATATGTGGAAGGTAAGTCCCTATTGTAAATGTAGCATACACTTCAGAAATAGGACCCAGAGACACCCGAGATGGAACTGTCCTGAATGCTGCCCTCGCTGAATGACCTGCAGCATGGAACCATGACCTTAAGGGTGCAACAATCTTGCTCATACCCTTGCTGTAACCAACAGCTCCCTAACTGTGCTTTAAGTCCTGTTCAACAAGAAGGAAAACACACCTGGAACTGGAAACCTAGCCAACTACTCAGTGCTATTTAAGGAGAATCTACAACCATTACTTTACCAAATCAGCATCATTCCTAGCAACAGCCTAAACATTTGTCCTCTTACCCACAGATAAGTGTGGTCACCTAAAATCAGTCCTATGTTGAATCCACTTCTGTATCTTATGCTTTTTTGCATCTTCTTGGCATTTTATGCTGATAAAACTGTTACCATTTCATAAAGTGGGATTTTTTTTGTTTGATTGGTGGTTGCTTTTTGTTTGTTTGTTTCTGTTTTTTTTGAAAAGGCTAACATTACAACAAATGGTCCTTATAGTGTTCAGACACCAGAGAAAAGTGTGTTTGAAATATTAAATTCTAAGGAAATTATTTTTAACAATCAACTCAATGAGCTCTTGAGTTATTCAAAAGTATATTTAAAAGAAACAATTGCATATGCTGGGATTAAAAACTATTTTAGGACCAGTAAATAGTGCCAATTTAATTCCTAAGAATAGACTATTAAGAAATAACTTCAGACAGTGGGACAAAAATATTTAGCATGTTGTAAGATGGCAAAATGAGAAAGAATCCACTAATTTGATAGACAAAAAATAAAAAACCTAAAGACTGTGTGTATATGAATTTATAGAGAATTGGTTAATAAATGAATTGATAATTAGGTGAAGTGACATTGCATTTCAACATAACCACAATCTGAATATTCATCTCTTGTTGGATTTGCTTCTCCTCTCACGTATTACTTACACTTTTTTTCATTTGTTGCATATTCCTTATAGAATTAATTGCTGTTTCAGTGACATTTGGACTATTTTTTTACTGATTATTAAAGCAATATGTGTTCATTGTAGAAAATCAAAAAAATCTGTAAGAAGAGCAGAGAGAAGGAAACGAAACTCAACTGCAATGCCATCACTTGGAGAGTTCCATAGCTTCATCCTCACAAGAGTCATCCCAGTCTGTGTGGTTCAGAGGCAAAGGCAGTGCGACCACATAAAATGCCAGCAGAGAGTCCATAAACGATGCCATAATTCTAACCAATTCCAAGGATCTTTTTTGTTGATTTGCCTTTTTTCTTTAATGGCTAATATAGTATTAAATGGGTTTTTTAATTGTATTACATTTTATTTCTTTTATTGATGTGTGATTCTCCTCTGTATGCTGTGAATATGTTTTATTGCCATTGGCTAATAAAGAAGCTATTTTGGCCAGTGGCTTAGCAGAATAGAGAAAGGCAGAAATTCCAAGCAGATAGAGGAGGGAAGAAGGCAGAGTCAGGGAGATGCTATATAGCCACAGAAGGAGACAGGCGCCAGACTGAACTTTATCTGGTAAGCCACAACTTTGTGGCAATACACAGAAAAATACAAGTTTGCTAATAAGAAGCCTAAGCTAGTAGGCCAAGCAGTGATTTAATTAATACAGTTTGTGTGATTATTTTGGGTCTGGGTAGCTGAAAATGAAGGAGAAGTCTCCACCAACATTTTATGAACTAGTGTGTGTAGATTTGTGGCTAAGCACATACCATGGCACCAGTGTGGGGATCAAAAGACAGGTCTAAAGAAATCATTCTCACCTTCTAACATGTGGGTTCTTGCTGTGAGACAATGGTCTTGTACACTGTCACTTGTATTGCTTTAATAAAATGCTGATTGGCCAATAGCCAGGCAGGAAGTATAGGCAAGGAGAGCAGAACAGGAGAATTCTGGGAAGAGGAAAGAGTCAGTCTGTAGTTGCCAACCAGACACAGAGGAGGCATGATGAGAATGCCTCACTGATAAAAGGTACCAAGCCACGTGGCTAACACAGTCAAGAATTATGGTTTAATGTAAGTTATAAGAGTTAATAAAAAGCCTAAGCTAATAGGCCAACCAGTTTATAGCTAATGTAGACTTCTGTGTATTTCTTTGGGACTGAAAGACTGCAGGACTGGGTGGGACAGAAACCTCTGTCAACAAATGGTGCCAATGTGGATAATTACATCCACATAAAACCTGAGAGAGTTTGGAAAATAAATGTAAACACAAAAAGAAGAGAGTTAAACATGGCTTCATGGTAGCAGAATTTTCTCAGGTAGGCTCTGTTTGCTAGAGGAAAGTGTGTCTCATTTAAGAGAGGCTTTCTGATTCAGCTTTAGCTGCAAAAATCTTGAAGCTCTTTAAAGAGCCTCCCTCCTGCCTCAAAATACTTAAATGATGTTTATAAATAGCTGACAGCATGCTTCTTGGTGGTGGCAGGGACCTTGAAACTCCATAGAGTTGTGGCAATAAACCCACCAGTACCTCTGCCACAAAGCTAGATTCTCAGAAAGCTAAGGAATGGGGTGGATCCAGCTGTCAAAGCCACAGCTTTAATCTTAGCCATAGCTATATTGCTTAGCAATTTAAAAACTCATGTGATCAGAAAATACAATAAAGACAGATTCAGACAAAGAAAACCTCTAAACAGTTTACAGTGTGTTTAAAAATATATGTAGGCTTGGGAGAGAAAAGGAAAAGGATAAAGTCCTTTAAAAAAAGAAAGAGAAAGAGAGTAGTTGGGTGTGGTGGCATACACCTTTAATCCCAGCATGTGGGAGGCAGAGGTAGACAGATCTCTGTGAGTTCAAGGACAGCCTGGTCTACAGAGTGAGTTTCAGGACTGCCAAAGATACACAGAAAAACCCTGTCTCAAAAAACCAAAAATTAAAAAGAAAAAGAAAAAGTAGAGTTTAAAATAAAGCCATGTAAAGATGAGAAATACACAGAGAATATGAATAATGTATGTTATTGCATTGTCTTTTAATGGTTTGATGGCTGAGGAAGGAACAACAGCTGCTAAAAAAACATTTGATTGCAAATGCTGCTGGATTAATCCAAATAAATATATTTTGAAAGTGCCTTGACTTCAAAATTTAAGTCAAAAGATATGATACTTTGGAGAAGATGCTTTGTTTTTGTTTGTACAGATAGTGAGAGGCTGTGAGTTTATTCTGGGTTAAGAAAAATCAGGTTTGATCAAGGAAGACCACCTGAAAAATCTCTGATAGGAGCAGATGGCCCAGATGTCTGAATTCTACATCCAGAACAGACTCAAGACTGTTGCCTGAGATGATCAAGCCTCACAGAATACTCCAGTCAGGATTTGATCATAATTCTAAATTTTCTTCTGGTCCCCATATGATTATCAGTGCCCCCAATCAGTAGGAAGTAGCCCAGAACACTATGCCCACATTCCCAAAAAATGGATTATGGATGTTTGCCTTTGTTTAGAGTGTTGGTTACAAGTTGATATGGATAATGGTCAGGGAAAATCTAAACAAAGGAGATTAGATTCAGAGTACTTGTTTTGAAAAAAAAAAAAACCAAAACCAAAAGGGAGAAGTGCTGTGGGACAATGATGGTCTTATACCCTGTCATTTGTATTGCTTTAATAAAATGCTGATTGGCCAATAGCCAGGCAGGAAGTATAGGCAGGGCCAACATACAGGAAGTAGAGGCAGGGAGACCAGAAAAGAAGAATTCTGGGAAGAGCAAAGAGTCAGTCTGTAGCTGTAATCCAGACACAGAGGAAGCAAGATGAGAATGCCTCACTGGTAAAAGGTACCAAGCCATGTGGCTAATACAGACAAGAATTATGGGTTAATGTAAGTTATAAGAGTTAATAAGAAGCCTGAGCTAATAAGCCAACCAGTTTATAACTAATGTAGACCTCTTTGTATTTCTTTGGACTGAATGACTGCAGGACTGGGTGGGACAGAAACCTCTATCAACAGGTTCTGGGAACTGAACTGAAGACCTGAGACTTGGGGCAAGCACCTGTACCTGTTGTGTGTATGTCACTGGTCCCTGAACAGTCTTAAATGTAACTCTCTGCCTTGATAAGTTTCTTTTCTTCCTGGAAATAAGTCTCAACACAGGAAGCTGGTGTCATGAGCTCTTATTATGTCTAACTTAATTCTGCCATTTCTACAAAGATGGCACTGAGGCCTCATCAGGATGAGGGAATTACATGAGGCCTCACAGCCTCTGCATAGCCTGAGACATGGCTCTCCTATCCCCCAGGAACCACCCCATGGCCACATGTTTTCAGGATCTTTTAGGATGGCAATCCATCCCAGATATCAGGAACACTATGCTCTCTGAGGCCATTCATTTGTCACTATTTCCCATTAAATTGAAGAACCTATAGGAGTTTTCCAATGACCAAATTCTTCAAAAGAAACTTTTAGGGAGTCCTGAAGCCTCACCCTGGGGCAAAGCATTTACTGGGCTGTAAATATCTGCAGAGCCTTTGTAGGCTCCTGAAAGTCTAGGCTTGCAAAGGAATGCTTGTTTTTATTATCAATTAAAAGTTTTTAAATAATTAAATTAAAGATAATAAGATAAAACAAAAACTAACACTTCTGAATAGAACACAACAACAACAGAAAAGAGCCCAGGAAAAGGCCCCTGAAACAAATACAGATGTAAGGAGCTACTGGCTTACATACTCAGGAATCCCTAAAACCCCTAAGATGGAAGCCATGGGAATGCTCAAGGGATGTATAGAGCAGAAAGAAATGGACACACACACACAAAAATAAATAAATAAATAATAAACAAACAAACAAGATAAAAATTTTAAAGCCCTGACATGAGACAGGAAAGAGGTGCCATTGAGTTTGTTTTCTTTGGCCATGTTTTCTGGGCATGCAACCTACCCTTAACCTCTTAGGAGTAATTCGTTCCCTCAGTGAGAGTCCATTGGAGAAAACTAAGTTTTCATTGGCATAGTTAACAGTGGAGATGGTTTCTGGGTTAGGGAAGTGGACATGTTTCCACTTCTTTCGGCTTTGGGACCTCATCTTGTACAGACCCATGTGGGCCATATGCATACTGCCTCAATCTCTGTGAGTTCATAGAAGCAATCATAACCCTAACTAAGACAGGAGCTATGTTTGCATCATTTCCATCCCTCTTTCTCTTGCTTCCAGTTCTTCCCATGACCTCTGCGCCCTCCCAAAAGTATTGGCCTCTTATGCTTTAATCATTATTGTTACAAATAAATACAACCTTTTGAGTCTGCCTAGGGTTTCTCGTATGTGTATTTATTAATGGCTGACCACTGAGATTAGATAACCTGTCAGGGGTTCATCTCTAGAGAAGACTGATTCTCCCTCTCTCTGCAGCCGTTGACTGTAGCTCTTCATCTAAGGGTAGGGCCTTGTGAGATTTTCTCCCATCCACATTGGCATGTCCCTGAGTGTTCCTATTGTCTGTCTTGTTTAGGAAACCATATTGTTAAAATTTCATGGGTGCAACATTCCTGTCACACATAGAGGACACCGTCTCATAGCACATGCCCTTGTCCTCTGACTCTTCCAATCTTTCTGCCTATTCCGAGATGTTTCCTGAGCCTTTGGTATAGAAGTTATGTTGTAGTTGTATCCATTTGGACTGGATACCCCACAATCTGTTGTTCACATTTTGACCAGCTGTGGGATCCTGCAATGGTCTCCATCTACAAAAGGGAGATTTCTTTGATCAGAGCTACACTTAATATCTAAAGATGCGGAGTATTATGTACTTGAAATGTGCTAAGAATAGATTTGAAGCATTCCTACCACAAATAAATGCTAAATACATGGGGTAAAGTGTTCACAACTTTGATTTGGGCATTCCGACATATTCTGACATGTATGCATATCTCAAAACAGCATGTTGTATACCATAAATATATATATATATATATATAATTTTGTCAATTCAAAAATAAATAATTGATCCTTTTCACAGGAGAATGAAAATTGTTCTGATTCTCTGACTATAACTTTTGGCTTGGTGTTGAAAAGAAGCAGAAAGAGGAAGCATTCTGAGAATATTCCTGACCACGGGCGGGGAAGCTTCTGACTGTTCAATACAGGGTATGATGGAGTATGGCTTTTCTGTTGTTGCTTTTATAATGTTCTTTATAAGGTTGAGAAAGTTCCCTCTACCCATTTGTTGGGTGTATTTATAGCAAGCATCTTGCTTCTGTTCATTTATTACACAGCACCCACGGAGGACCTGCTGCATACGCCAAGTGAACAGAGGATCTGCTGCATACCCCAAGCGAATGGGGGACCTGCTGCATAAGCCAAGCGGAGCATATACTGAGGGACAAGCATGGGTGCATTTTATTTTCTAGAGCATAGGAAGTGAAGGAGACGGTACTGTCCTGGCTTCCTTTTTAGTTCTATGATAAAACTCCAACCAAAAGCAACTTCGGAGAGGAAGGGTTTACACTTCCAGATCATAGTCCGTCACTGAAGGAAGCCAAGGCAGGAACTTGAAGTAGACACTGTAGAGGAATACTGCCTGCTGACTTGCTCTCTGCCTTGCATACACAAACATGCTTAGCTAGTTTTCTTATCCTGCCCAGAACCACCTTTCTAGGGAATGGTACTGCCCCCAGTAGGCTGGTTGGGCTCTCTTACCTCTTCAATTATTAATTAAGATAATCTCCCACAAACATCCCACAGGCTGATATGCTCAATTCCTCCACTGAGTCTATCCTTTCACGTGATTCTAGGTTGTGTCATTAATAAGTAAAGCTAACTTGGACCTAGGCCTTCACAACACCAATGGTAAGTGGTATAGGGAGAAAGACTAGAAGAACCTTCTCTTCTGTGGAGGAAAAAGGAGGTGCCCTGAAAACAGAGCAGGAGGCAACAACACAAGAACGGAGAATTGCTTGATCCTTCAGCAACCTCAGGATTTGAGTGTGAGGAGAGAGAGGCACCAGACACATGAGAAGGCAAGCCAGGGAAGGCACCAGTTGAGCTGGGTATACTTGAGAGTAAATGGAGCTCACCTTGAGAAGACCAAGAAATTGTACAAAATACATCTCAAAACTGACCATTGGGGCTGGAGAGATAGTTCAGTGGTTAAGAGCACTGATTGCTCTTCCAGAGGACCCAGGTTCAATTCCCAACACCCACATGGCAGCTCACAACTGTGTGTAACTCCAGTTCCAGGAGACCCAACACCCATGGCAAACCATCAACACACATGAAATAAAAATAATAATTTTTTAAAAGTAGGTAATTTTCATTTAAAAAAAAAAAGAAAGAGCTGTCCTTTGACAGAATGGAAAGTAGAGACAAGAAATTCTAAGCTCCACCAGGAATCTGGTAGAAGCCTTCTCAAAGGGCAATGCACATGGGAGAGTGTGCATGGGTTCAGTTCTTAGCAGCAGCAGCTACCGTGAATCTAAGGTGGGTATGGATACTGAGGGCATCCCCTGCTGGGGAGTTAGGGTGGGCGTGGACACTGAGGGCATCCCCCCCTGCTGGGGAGTTAGGGTGGGCGTGGACACTGAGGGCATCCCCTGCTGGGGTCAGCACCAACAGGACTTCAGAGAAGATCATCTGTAGCAGCATCTCTATGAGTCTAAGGTCAAAGCTCACAGTGCAGGCGCCTTGTTGTATTGCAGCTTCTGAATTTAAACATCCCATCCTGGAGGGAAGAGGGAGTCTCAGGAGATTCCAGAAATAAACTTCACAAGGGTCTTCCTCATGGTTATAAAAGCAGTGATTACTGCAGAGAGGGGACTCTCCAGACTGTCATCCAGTACACTCCTGCAGTCTGAGTTCAGTCCATGCTGCGGGGGAGGGGGGAGATCTCGGTGATGCTGCCTTTGAGTAGTCCATCCTCCGTATGGAATTCCACAGAACTCACTGGTTTGCCAAGGTAAACTTAGGTTGGGTCTTTGTTTGAGCTTGTTCTCAGGGCCCCATCTAGGGTAAATAGACATTGGTTTGCCTGGATAACAATTGTCAGGTGTGTTCTTTTTCTCTGTCCATTAGATTTGTAGAACAGAAATGCACAGTGTACAATGGACATATTTGTTGGCAAGTGTTACAGACTTCTCAGGTGGGGAAGAGCCCCAGAGCTGGGGGACCAACCACTCCGAGAGGTTTGGGTGCCCCCCTTTGTTTACAGGTTTAAAGGTGTCCCTGCGTCCCTTCTACAGCAGGGGCTGAGTCTGTCTCTGTCATTGCTGGCTGACTGAGTGAGAGTAGACTTCCCACCTTCCTCTGCTCTCTTTGGTATGACAGGCACAGAGAGACTGTTGCATGTGGGTAGTGGATAGGCTGCATTTCCAAAAAACAAAAACTTCCTGATGGGCAGAAGCCACAGGGAAGTAGAAGCTGTCTGTTGTTAGGGATTAAAAGGCCTTTTAAGGAAAAAAAAAAAAAAACTCGAACTGTGATTTTTATTTCCGCTACTCTTTTTATGTCTCTCCAAGAGGCCACAGCCTCAATGTCTGTCTCCCTAGGAAAAGTAACACAAAAAGTCTTGACTGAGAACTCTCCAGTATCTCCTCTTACAGGGACACCAGTCCCATTGGGTCAGGAATCCACCCCTAAGGAGTCATCTCCAAGAGCTGCTAAAAGCCCACTGTCCAATGGTTATGTCACAGGTGGTGGATTCAGCAGAGGCACTTGGGAAGGCACACAACTCACGTCACTTTGCCCCAAGGGCAGTGGGGAACCTCCAGAGCGATGGTAAGGCTGGAAGTAGCCACGACCATAGGTAAGGGAGGTGCAGGCCAAGACCCAGACTCTCCCAGCGGGTTCTTAGCACAGGTGAGACAGGAAAGGGCTTTGAAAGGCAGCTGACTGGACCGGGTGTAAACCAACAGGACAAGGAAGGCCACGGGTTCTTTGTGGTATCACCCTTGAGGACAGGGAATCCAGAAAGAGATGATGAGCTTTATGAGGTCACCTTTGGTCATATGGAGGAGGACTATCAGCCTAAGGAAGAGAAGTCCCACAAGATGACTCCACCAGTATCCGTCACCCCTAATAGCCAAGCAGATATGGCATCCCTAAAAACCATACTAGGTACTCAAGAAGAGTTTGTTGATTGATAGAGGGATGGACTGTTGGCCCACATGGGCACCTTGCTGGGGTGGCTGATGTTAGGTACCCCTTGCCTGGGGTAGGGCTTATCTGGGGAGATGGTAAAGCTTTATTCTTGGGTGCATCTGAGAGACTTCTTCCAGAACACATGGATGATTCCCTTTTTACTGTCCACTTGATTTGAAAAACTAATGGCCTGGGCATTAGTAAGGCTCACTCGTGGGCATTTCCAGAGTAAGGGCATTTCCAGAGTAAGGGCATTTCCAGAGACAATTAACTTAAGAGCGAAGACCCTTCCTGTATATGAGCAGATCCACTCCACAGGCTAGGGTTCCAGACGAACAAAAGAGAAAAGGGAGAAAGTTAAATCTCTGTTTTCTGGCCCACTGAGATGTGAGCAAGCAGCGGCCTCCTCAGCCTCAGGCTGCTCCACAGCTAGGCCTTCCTGAGAAGAGCAGGCCCTGAAGGACCTTCAGCTGGCAGGGCCAGACTCTCATTGTCCCTGGAAGTGCACAGAGCTCCCTGGTGGATGATTTCCAGTCTGACAGCCCAGAGTAAGCAGCATGAAAGAAGTGACCTCTGCCAGGGAGGTACGCCTGAGCTGCAGAGGCTTGTGAAGTAGGTCAGTGTGTCAAATGCCAAACAAAGCCTGGGAATGAGTCAAGTGGGAGGGAACACTGTTACTTGTTCCCTGGGGAAAGGAGGAGGCAGCAGGCGGTGCTAGAGGAACTGGTGGGAAAGGCTCTCATTATCGGCTGCTCCCCGTGGTCTCAGGTTTCTGTGTCTTCAGGCCTCCTCTATTGCTTTGGTTTGGCAGCCGGTTTCTCTCACCTGTGAGCTACATTCTCCCAGTGCCCCACCTCTGAATGAAGAAGCTGTTCCACCTTCCTTAGGTGCTGCTTTCTGTAAGTGCTTTCCCCAACTGGAAACCATGCCTGAGTCTTCTGGAGCCTCCCTACTGAGCACCTGCAATTCCTTGTCGGAGGCAGACAGCAGAGTCCAGGGATTCTACATCCAGACTCTGGACACTGCGAGACTAGGTTCTCTCTCTAGTCTTTACAGCAATTAGAACCCAGACAAGTTACTGAACTTCTGGGCCTTGGTTTCCTCACCTGCTAGTGTTAGTTTGTCTCAATCTGAGAAGTGATTTATATATATGAGATTGACAGGTGTGAAAACCTAGGGTTGATTACTCCCTGGGTCCACATTTCCTGGACTTTCTTCTTGGGTTTGTTCTTGATTCTTCTAAGGCAACTGTGTGTGTGCACTGCAAATGTGTGTGCACCCACAGTGAGGAAAGGGAATGGGACTGATGCTTCTGATGGGTACTTTTCTGTAGATGAACATGATCAAGTAGTCACACACTAGCTCAGAACTGAGTATAATAAAGGGTTATTTATTTAGGGGTAGACTCACAGATCACAGTCCTCTGTGCGATCAGGGAACAGCAACCAAATCCAGCAGCCAAAAGAGAGAGAGAGTGAGCTACTATGCAAGCTTTATGTCTGCATTAATAATACAAGAGGTCACGCCCAAGTGGGCTGGTATCTTTTTTTTCCCATGGTTTATTTTTTTATATTTAAAATTTCCATCTCCTCCCCTCCTCCTCCCTCTTCCCTCCGCTCCCCTCCACCCATACCCCCCCTCCCTCTCCAGGCCAAGGAGCCATCAGGGTTCCCTACTCTATGTTGAGACCAAGGTCCTTCCAACTCCCCCCAGGTCCAGGAAGGTGATCGACCAAGCTGAGAAGGCTCCCACAGAGCCCATCCATGCAGAAGAATCAGAGCCCAGCGCCATTGTCCTTTGCTTCTCAGTCAGCCCCCACTGTCGGCCGCATTCAGAGAGTCCGGTTTGGTCGCATGTTCCATCAGTCCCATCCCAACTAGAGTTGGTGATCTCCCATTAGTTCTGTCCCACCATCTCCATGGGTGAACGCACCCCTCACGGTCCTGACTTTCTTTCTCATGTTCTCTCTCTTTCTGCTCCTCATCAGGACCTTGGGAGCTCAGTCCAGTGCTCCAATGTAGGGATCAGTCATTTTCTTCATCTATCGCCAGGTGGAGGTTCTATGGTGATATGTAAGAAATTCATCAGTATGGCTATAGGAACTGGCCTTTTCAGGCTCCCTCTCCTCAGTTGCCCAAGGAACTAACTGGGGGCGTCTCCCTAGAAACCTGGGAACTCCTCTAGGGTCAAGTCTCTTGACAACCCTCAGATGGCTCCCTAAATTAAGATATATGCTTCCCTGCTCCCATATCCACCCTTCCTGTATCCCAAGCATCCCATTCCTCCGAACTCCCCCCATTCTCCCCTTCACGCTTTTCTCTCCACATCTTCCCTTGGCCGCGTCTCGACCCACCCTCAAGTTCCCAATTTTTGCCTGGTGATTGTGTCTACTTCCAATATCCAGGAGGATTACTATATCTTTTGGGGGGGGGGGGAGTTCACCTTCTTATTATCTTCTCAAGAATCCCAAATTATAGGCTTGATGTCCTTTAATTATGGCTAGAAACCGATTATGAGTGAGTACATCCCATGTTCATCTTTTTGGGTCTGGGTTACCTCACTCAGAATAGTGTTTTCTATTTCCATCCATTTGCATGCAAAATTCAAGATGTCATTGTTTTTTACCGCTGAGTAGTAGTCTAGCATGTATATATTCCAGAGTTTCTTCATCCATTCTTCCACTGAAGGGCATCTAGGTTGTTTCCAGGATCTGGCTATTACAAATAATGCTGCTATGAACATAGTTGAGCAAATGCTTTTGTAGTATTATTGGGCATCTCTTGGGTAGATTCCCAATAGTGGAATTGCTGGGTCCTGGGGTAGGTTGATCCCAAATTTCCTGAGAAACTGCCACACTGCTTTCCAAAGTGGTTGCACAAGTATGCATTCCCACCAGCAATGGATGAGTGTACCCCTTACCCCACAACCTCTCCAGCAAAGGTTATCGTTGGTGTTTTGGATTTTAGCCAATCTGACAGGTGTAAGATGATATCTCAAAGTTGTTTTGATTTGCATTTCCCTAATAGCTAAGGAGGTTGAGCATGACCTTAAGTGTCTATTAGCCATTTGAACTTCTTCTGTTGAAAATTCTCTGTTCAGTTCAGTGCCCCATTTTTTAATTGGGTTAATTAGCATTTTAAAGTCTAGTCTCTTGAGTTCCTTATATATTTTAGAGATCAGACCTTTGTCAGTTGCAGGGTTGGTGAAGATCTTTTCCCAGTCAGTAGGCTGCCTTTGTGTCTTAGTGACAATGTCCTTTGCTTTACAGAAGCTGCTCAGCTTCAGGAGGTCCCATTTATTCAATGTTGCCCTTAATGTCTGTGCAGCTGGGGTTATGCATAGGAAACGGTTCCCTGTGCCCATTTGTTGTAGAGTGCTTCCCAATTTCTCCTCTATCAAGCTCAGTGTGTTCAGATTAATATTGAGGTCTTTAATCCATTTGGACTTGAGTTTTGTGCATGGTGATAGATATGGATCTACTTTCATTCTTCTACAGGTTGACATCCAGTTATGCCAGCACCATTTGTTGAAGATGCCCTCTTTCTTCCATTGTGTACTTTTGGCTCCTTTATCAAAAATCAGGTGTTCATAGGTTTGTGGTTTAAGATCCGGGTCTTCTATACGATTCCATTGGTCAACTTCTCTGTTTTTATGCCAATACCAAGCTGTTTTCAATACTGTAGCTCTGTAATAGAGTTTGAAGTCAGGGATGGTAATGCCTCCAGAAGTACCTTTATTGTATAAGACTTTTTTGGCTATCCTGGGTTTCTTGTTTTTCTATATAAAGTTGATTATTGTCCTCTCAATCTCTGTGAAGAATTTTGATGGGATCTTGCTGGGGATTGCATTGAATCTATAGATTGCTTTTGGTAGAATTGCCATTTTTACTATGTTGATCCTCCCAATTCACAAGCAGGGGAGATCCTTCCATTTTCTGGTATCCTCTTCAATTTCTTTCTTCAAAGACTTAAAGTTCTTGTCAAATAAATCCTTCACTTCCTTGGTTAGAGTTACTCCCAGATATCTTATGCTATTTGTGGCTATTGTGAAAGGTGATACTTCTCTGATTTCCCTCTCTGCTTCCTTATCCTTTATGTAAAGGAGGGCGACTGATTCTTTGGAGTTGATCTTGTAGCCTGCCACGTTACTGAAGGAGTTTATCAGCTGTAGGAGTTCTTTGGTGGAGTTTTTCGGGTCGCTTATGTACACTATCATATCATCTGCAAATAACGAAAGTTTAACTTCTTCCTTTCCAAATCGAATCCCCTTGATTCCCTTATGTTGTCTTATTGCTATTGCTAGAACTTCAAGTACTATATTGAAGAGATAGGGAGAGAGTGGACAGCCTTGTCGTATTCCTGAATTTAGTGGGATAGCCTTGAGTTTCTCTCCGTTTAATTTGATGTTAGCTGTCGGCTTGCTGTAAATCACTCTTATTATATTTAGGAATGACCCTTGTATCCCTAATCTCTCCAAGACCTTTATCATAAAAGGATGCTGAATTTTGTCAAATGCTTTTTCAGCATCTAATGAGATGACCATATGGTTTTTTTCCTTCAGTTTATTTATCTAATGGATTACATTGATAGATTTTCGTATGTTGAACCAGCCCTGCATCTCTGGCATGAAGCTTACTTGATCGTAGTGGATAATTTTTCTAATGTGTTCTTGGATTCGGTTTGCCAGTATTTTATTGAGAATTTTTGCGTCAATATTCATGAGTGAGATTGGCCTGTAATTCTCTTTCTTGGTTGAGTCTTTGTGTGGTTTAGGTATCAGGGTAACTGTAGCTTCATAGAAGGACTTTGGCAGTGACTCTTGTGTTTCTATATTATGAAATACCTTAGGGAGTATAGGTATTAGGTCTTCTTGGAAGTTCTGGTAGAATTCCGCATTGAAACCATCTGGTCCTGGGCTCTTTTTGGTAGGGAGGTTTCTGATAACAGTTTCTAATTCTTCGCGACTAACAGGACTATTTAGAGCATTTACCTGGTCCTGGTTTAACTTTGGTATATGGTATTTATCTAAAAAACTGTCCATTTCTTTTACATTTTCCAATTTTGTGGCATACAGGCTTTTGTAGTAAGATCTAATGATTCTCTGAATTTCCTCTGTGTCTGTGGTTATGTCCCCCTTTCCATTTCTGATCTTATTAATTTGTGTGTTCTCCCTCTGCCGTTTGATTAGTTTGGCTAAGGGTTTGTCAATCTTGTTGATTTTCTCCAAGAACCAGCTTTTTGTTTCATTGATTCTTTGGATTGTTTTCTGTGTTTCTATTTTGTTAATTTCTGCCCTCAGTTTGATTATTTCCAGTCTTCTACTTCTCCTAGGTGAGTCTGCTTCTTTTTTTTCTAGAGCTTTCAGTTGTGCTGTTAAGTCTCCAATGTGTGCTTTCTCCGTTTTTTTTAAGTGGGCACTTAGTGCTATGAATTTTCCTTTTAGCACTGCTTTCATAGTGTCCCATAGGTTTGAGTATGTTGTGTCTTTATTTTCATTAAATTCAAGAAAGACTTTAATTTCTTTCTTTATTTCTTCCTTGACCCAGGTGTGGTTCAGTAGTTGACTGTTCAGTTTCCATGAGTTTGTGGGCTTTCTCGGGGTGGCATTGTTGTTGATTTCTAATTTTAATCCATGGTGATCCGATAAAACACAGGTGGTTACTAATATTTTTTGTAACTGTGGAAGTTTGCTTTGTTACCAAGTATATGGTCAATTTTCGAAAAGGTTCCATGAGCCACCGAGAAGAAGGTATATTCTTTCCTATTTGGGTGGAATGTTCTATAGATGTCTGTTAAGTCCATTTGGTTCATTACCTCCATTAAGTCTTTCAATTCTCTGTTAGGTTTCTGTCTGATTGACCTGTCCATTGGTGAAAGAGGAGTGTTGAAGTCTCCAACTATTAGTGTGTGTGGTTTGATGGCTGCCTTGAGTTCTAGAAGTGTTTCTTCTACATATGTGGGAGCTTTTATATTAGGGGCATAGATATTCAGGATTGAGACTTCATTCTGAAGGATTTTTCCTGTAATGAGTATAAAGTGTTCCTTTCCATCTCTTCTGATTGATTTTAGTGTGAAGTCAACTTTGTTAGAAATTAGTATGGCCACACCCGCTTGTTTCTTAGGTCCATTTGCTTGATAAACCTTTTCCCAACCCTTTACTCTGAGTAGGTGTCTGTCTTTGTGGTTGAGGTGTGTTTCTTGTAAACAGCAGAATGTTGGATTCTGTTTTCGTATCCAATCTCTTAGCCTGTGCCTTTTTATAGGTGAATTGAGTCCATTGATATTAAGTGATATTAATGACCAGTGGTTGTTTACTCTGGTCATTTTTTTTGTAGTAGAGTTTGTGTGTTTCCCTTCTTCTAGTTGTGCTGGTGAAGGGTCGCTAGATGGCTGAGTTATTGTGGGCATTGTTGGACTCCTTGGTTTGTGATTTTCCTTCTATTACTTTCTGCAAGGCTGGATTTTTGGCTACATATTGTTTAAATCTGTTTTTGTCCTGGAATATCTTGTTTTCTCCATCAATGGTGAATGCAAGCTTTGCTGGGTACAGTAGTCTAGGCTTGCATCCATGTTCCCTTAGTGTCTGTAGCACATCTATCCAAGCTCTTCTGGCTTTCATGGTTTCCATTGAGAAATCAGGTGTAATTCTGATAGGTTTCCCTTTATATGTTACTTGACCTTTTTCCTTTGCAGCTCTTAATATCTGTTCTTTATTCTGTATGTTTTGTGTTTTGATTATTATATGGCGTGGGGATGCTTTCTTTTGATCCAGTCTATTTGGTGTTCTGTAGGCTTCTTGTACCTTCATAGGAACATCCTTCTTTAGGTTGGGGAAGTTTTCTTCTATAATTTTGTTGAATATGTTTTCTGGGCCTTTGAGTTGTAATTCTTCTCCTTCTTCTACCCCAATTATTCTTAGGTTTGGTCTTTTCATGGTGTCCCAGATTTCCTGGATGTTTTGTGTTAAGAATTTGTTAGATTTGTTTAGTTCTTTAATCTGTGAATTTATTTCCTCTATAGTATCTTCAGAGTCCGAGATTCTTTCTTCCATCTCTTGTATTCAGTTGGAAATACTTGTCTCTGAAGTTTCTGTTCATTTACTCAGAGTTTCCATTTCCAGTCTTCCCTCAGATTGTGTTTTCTTCATTACCTCCATTTCATTTATCAGGTCTTGTACTGTTTCCCTTACCTGTTTGATTGCTTTTTCTTGTTTTTCTTGTTTTTCTTGGGTATCTTTGAGAGATTTATTTATTTCGTCTACCTTTTTGTTTGTCATCTCCATTTCTTTATGGCAGTTTTTTACCTCCTGTTTAAGGTCCTCTATTATTTTCATAAAGTACTGTTTAAGGTCGGTTTCTTCTATATCTTCTGGGGTAGGGTGTTCAATTCTTGTTGTTTCGGGATGTCTGGATTCTGGTGATGTCATGTTGCCTTTCATGTTGTTGGAGGAGCTCCTGCATTGGCGCCTGCCCATCTCTTCCTTCAAATGGAGCCAGGAGGCGCTTGGTGTCCTAGACCAATCTTTGCTGTGACTGAATCTGGTTGGATCTCCCCAGTGCCAGAGGAGGACCTATTCCTTGTGTCACAATCTGAAGAAGCCCGCACTCCCTTGCAGGAATCCTCAGCCTTGCCTGGAGGCCAGAGTCTGACCCCTTTGGGTGGATGGACTTAGTACAGGAGCAGGACACCTGCAAACACTAGGGAAAGCTTGGGAGAGGCAGGGTCATGAGAAACAAAGACAAGCCTGCAGAGGGAGCTGGGGGGACGGGGTTTGTGCTCTCTCCCAGGGCAGGTTGCCCCAGGGTTCGCACTCACTCACCTGCCCAGATGGAATTGCAGGGCACAGGATCAGGGATTCCAGGCAGCCCAGAGATGCCGCCCAGACAAAAGGGCCAAGGTGGGGGCAGGGCGGGATGGAATATCACACAGTGAACCTGACAGCACAATCTGAAGGAGCCCGCACCCCTCCGCAGGAATCCTCAGACTTGCCTGGAGGCCAGAGTCTGACCCCTTTGGGTGGATGGCCTTGGTACAGGTGCAGGATGCCTGAAAACACTAGGGAAGGCTTGGGAGAGGCAGGGACGTGAGAAACAAAGACAAGCCAGTCCAGATGGAACTCCAGGGCACAGGATCAGGGATTCCAGGCAGCCCAGGGACGCCGCCCGGACAAAAGGGCCAAGGTGGGAGCAGGGCGGGATGGAATATCTGGGCTGGTATCTTAAAGGCTATTCAATGAAGGAGTTCCCATAGCACCTCCCCCTTTTTTCTAAATAAGAGAATTCCAAACCCAATACAAAACTATATATCAAGTATAAAAATTAAAAAACAAATATCAAGTATAAAAATTAGAATTAAAATCAGCAAAAACAATATCAAGCAAGAATCATGATAAATGTTTCAATAATTATCCTATCCTAAGGAGTCTAAGTCTTATATTAGAAATGGCTTGGCAAAGTTACAAGAGAAAAATAACTACAACTATCTAGTCTTCAACCTCATAGAAGACCTGAGGAGAGAAATAATATTACTTGAGTAAACAGGAAGTATAATCAAGCAACTTCCACAATGTGCAACAAATAACAGAGACAACTAGCTACCTGGGCAATCACCCAAAGTCTTATTTGCAACTCTGGAGCAACCAACTTTGGCTAAGGCCTAGAGTAACTGACAGACCATTTTCAGAAGCAGGAAAAATTTCAAAACCATCTTACCCTGTCTTGGCAAGATTTGACAGTCTTTTTCTTGTATCCTGCTTGTCCTGTCCAGACATCATGCATTTTGTCAGTGGTCAGTGCATGGGCAGTTCCTTGCCCAAAGGCCAGTTTTGCCAAGAAGAAAACAAGCTCCAAGTGGAGTGTCTTTAGTGCTCAACATTCTCTTGGGAATAGATCAGTGATGCCAGGACCAATTATATCTTATGTCAACAAACCCTAAGTTATTTAAATGCCATATTCTACAGCTCTTTGAAGTGGTTGAAGATTACCTATCTATGCAGAATACAATCTCTATGTATCTAAAGAACCTGATTAGTCTAACTATAAGTATGACAAATATGGATGACTACTGACCTATAATTCTTAATACCTACTTTGCTTAAAGAGTAAGGCCTCATATTAGAATATTAAACAATTTTAAACAACTGTACAGCAAATGAGGACAATGACCTCAAAATGTAAACAATGTATAAGTATCTTGATCAGAGGTAGAAGTGTCTAGGTGCAATATGATAAATATATCCTAAAATCGTATCAATATACAAAATTCCTTAAGAAGAGGTAGAAATATGCACACAATATGACAAAATAACTTTGCATAGACATAAACAGAAATAGGAGCATCTTCTTCGTGGAAATTTCAAAGATTACTGCAGAAAAATTTATTGTTCATTGTAGAAAACTTAAATATTATTTACATAGATATATATTCAATAAAAGATACGATATAAACAAAATAGATATGGAAAGAAGTAAAACTTTTTCTAAATTCTTTCTTCTTTCTGTCCCATACCAGATGGCTCCTGATATTAGAAACTCTGAATTTTATTTTAACAACATGCTTGGATTTAGAGAAGGACTAACTCCAAAGCCAGCTTTGATTTTTAAGTGTTTTATGCTTTTATTATACTGAGAAGCATATATATATACATATATATATGTATATATATGTGTGCTCAGGTTTTATATATATACATATATGTATGTATGTGTGTGTGTGTGTGTATATATATATATATATATATATATATATATATATATGCATGCTCAGGTAATGAAATTTTACCCTGTAGAGGATATGGTACAATAAGTCAGATTTCTCTTTGTTTGGTATTCTTTCTGAATAGCTATCTTTTTTTCTTTAGGTATCTAAATGTCCCAGGTCTTTTGACTTTTGAAGATGAGTATTTCCCTGCAAAGACAGAACCCTTCCCAAACCCTTATGAGGTTTCCTTACCACCTGTATAATTGTCACTTCTGTGGTTGAGCATCATTTCTCTGTCTCTAGAGGTTTCTCATTTTCAAAATGAATCTTTATTAATTTTGATGGTATCCATAGCTTTTATTCTTCTGTGGAAACAAGAGCAAAATCCATTCCCCACATCTCCTGGTTTCCATTCGGAGGTCAACACATCATTAAAATACACCAGCTGATTTAATTCAGAAGTTTTTTCTATTATCCAATGTCTTTCTGCTACCATTGTTCCTTTTTCATGAGCATTAAGAAAATTCAAGGTTAATAAAGCATTATGGAATCTATTTCCAGGGGTATTTTCTGTCCCTTTCTGTTTGTTTCACATATACTTTATAGTTTAATTTGATCTTTCTATAACTGCCTGACCTGTAGGACTGTTTGGTATATCTGTAATATACTTTATATTATAATAAGCAAAAATCTGTTTTGTTTTCTTAGAGACATATGCAGGACTATTATCTGTCTTTATTTGTGCAGGTATACCCATGATGGCCATAACTTCTGATAAATGCATGATCACTGAATCAGCCTTTTCTGAGCTCAAAGCAGTTGCCCATTGTAAACCTGAATAAGTGTCAATGACATGGTGTACATATTTTAATTTTCTAAATTCTGTAAAGCACAATACTTTCATCTGCCATATTTTATTCCTTTGAGTACCCTTTGACTTACTCCCTGCTGGCAGTGGTGTTTGGTTATAGAAAGAGCAAGTAGGACATCTCCCTATAATCTCCTTAGCTTGTTACCATGTAATAGAAAACTCTCTCTTTAAACCTTTGCTATTGACATGATGTTTTCAATTTCTGCATTATCTTGTGCTAGAGGACCTGGCAGACCCATATGGGATCAGATTGTGTTATGCATATGGAGCAAAGCCTATTCTTGATTATATCTTGAACTTGAATGAATAATAAAGTCAATTCTGTGTCATCTGAGATAAATTCAGCAGTTTCAATATGCAAAACAACTCTTTCTGCATGTTGTAAATTAGTAACTATATTGAGAGGTTTTTAAGAATCCCTTAGTACTATGAAAATAGCATATAATTCTGACTTTTGGGCAGAATTATAAGGGTTTTGTTCCTCTTTACTTAAATCTTCTGATTTGTAACCTGACTTTCCTGATTTATTTCTATCTATATATATATTATCTATATATATATTATCTATATATATTATCTATATATATTATATATATATATTATATATATATATGTGTGTGTGTGTGTGTGTGTGTGTGTGTGTCACATACAGTGTGGGGAAGGATCCAAGTAACCTTCTTTATAATGTTAATTCTATCCCTTTTGGGATAATTGCTATTAATATCTCCTAAAAAATGAGTCAAACTCTTTGCCAGGGTTCATTGTCTTCCCATAGTTTTTAATTTCATCAGTAGTAAAAGGCACTATAATCTCTGCTGGGTCTATTCCTGCTAGTTAACAAAGTCTCAGTTTTCCTTTTATAATTAATTCAGAGACTTTTTCCACATAAGTTTTTAATTTATGTGGTAAATTTAATTTATGTGGTAAATTTAATTTATGTGGTAAAAAGATCCATTCTAAGATAATATCTTCCCTCTGCATTAAATTTCTGTAGGGTATATTATAAAAGGCAGAATGACTAGAATGTAATTAAGATTTCAACCCACCCAATCCACATGTGCCTCCTGTAATTTCTCTTCAACAAAAGTTAATTCTTTCTCAGCTTCAGTTGTTAATTCCCTGGGACTATTTAAGTCTTTGTCACCATCTAAGGTTTTGTTTAAATGAATTATTAGATCAGATGTTATTCCAGAAGTTAGTTATAGATTGGAAATGTCTCCTAGCAATTTTTGAAGATCATAAAGAGTCCACAACTGGTCTCTCTTAACTTGTGCTTTTTGTGTTCTAATTTTCTATAAACCTATATTATAACCTAGATAATTGACAGAATCTCCTCTTTGCATTTTTTTCAGGAGCAGTTTATAGTCTCCATTTACGCAAAACTTTCTTTAATTCTTCAAAAATTTTTTTCTAAAGTATCTGCATTTGAATAAGATAGTAAAATGTCATCTATGTAATGGCAAATTATCAGTTTATGAAATTGTTTATGTATTATTTCCAATAGCTGACTTACACAGTATTGGCACAGGGAGGGGCTATTAAGCATTTCCTGTGGGAGGACAGTCTATTGAGATCTCCTAGTAGGCTGAGAATTACTATAAGTAGGCACTGTTAAGGTGAGTTTTTCTCTGTCCTTTTATTGTAAGGGTATAGTGAAGAAACAATCTTTTAAATCGATAACTATAAAAGCTCATCCTTTAGGTAATAGGAAAGGCAAAGGAATTCCAGATTATAGGGGGCCCATAAAATACCTTATTGACAGCTCTTGGATCTGTCACCATTCTTCATTTTCCAGATTTCTTTTTAACCACAAATACAGGAGAATTCCTAGGATTGGTTGATTCTTCAATATGGTGAGCTTCTAGCTGCTCCTGTACCAGCTGTTCTAAAACCTGCAGTTTGTCTTCTATAAAAGGCCATTTTTTAACCAATATTGGTTCCTGAACTAACCATTTTAAAGGTAGGGCCATTGGTACCTCTGAAGGTTTGCTAGTTGCTTTGTGTTCTCATATAGCATGAATGACTGGTGACCTTTTTTATAGAACTTTATAACATCCTTCCCAGAAACATGAGTTTCTGGGACTGCAGGAATGTGAATCTGGGTATTCCATTGCTGCAGCAGGTCACGACCCCATAAATTCACTGTGATATTAGCCACATATGGCCTCAGCCTTCCTCTCTGTCCTATGCATTCAACCCATCATGTCTTGTTTCACTTGAGATACGATTCCAATTCCTAGGAATTGAGCATCTGCCTCTTAAAGAGACAAATTCAGATGCCACGATTCTGAAGTAATGATAGTCACATCCATACCTATGTCTAGTAATCCCTCAATTACAATGTCATATATAAATACTCTTAATTTTGGTCTTTAATCATTTATAGAAGTCTGCCAAAATACACATTTCCTATTTTCTATTGAAATTTTTGATTCATCCTCCATGTTTAATCCATCATCCAGAACAGTATAGATTTTTATAGCAGGCAATGGATTTTTAATTTTCCTGGTGAGACATGTCCTCCACAGTGACTGGGAATGACTGTGTTGTACGGAGAGCAGGGCCCTTTGTTCCCTCCCACCTGGCTAGCTTACACCTGAAATGATCACACAGAAACTGCATTAATTAAATCACTGCCTGGCCCATTAGCTCTAGCCTCTTATTGGCTAACTCTCACATCTTGATTTAATCCATTTCTATTAAATCTGTGTATCACCACGAGCTTGTGTCTTACTGGGAAAGATTCAGCATGTCTGATTCTGGCGGCTCCATGGCGGCTCTCTCTCTCTCTCTGCCTTCTTCCTCCCAGAATTCAGTTCTGTCTCCCTACCTACCGAAGTTCTGCCCTATCACCAGGCCCAAAGCAGTTTCTTTCTTAACCAATGAAAGCAACACAAATACAGAAGGACCTCCTATACCATGACTGGACCACATTTGACCTGGAGGCCTGTGAGAGGCCCCCATGCAAAGAGTTTGCTAATTGTATCAGTTTGCCTTGTCTGTCTTTTGTTGTTCTACATACACTGGTCCAGTGTCAGCCTTTGTTATATTGTCTACATAATCCAGAAGATTGAGACCTCCTATTTTTGTCATGCCCAGGGGAGACATTATTTCTATAAATGCCTTGCCTATAAACCCTTCCCAGATGTCTTATTCTACCACAATTAAAACATTTTGCATGTCAATGTCTCCTTGTACCTTTGGAAATTGCTTCTCCTACATAAGCCTCAGTATTATAGTCAAATGTCCCAATTTCATTGTATGCAGAATCCATTCATCCATTGGTGCTGATCTGGTGTAGGAGGTCCTTCTTTTTATGTGTTGCTTTCAATGGTTAAATAAAGAAACTGCCTTGGCCTTTTGATAGGGCAGAACTTAGGTAGGTGGAGTAGACAGAACTGAATGCTGGGAAGAAGGGCAGAGTAGCAGATACCATGGAGCTCCTGCCTGAGACGGACAGTGGTTAGAATCTTGCCGGTAAGCCACAGTCACATGGTGATACACAGATTTAGTAGTAATGGGTTAAATTAAGATATAAGAGTCAGAGCTAATGGGCCATGCAGTGTTTAAATGAATACAGTTTCTGTGTGATTATTTTGGGTGGGGCCAGAACAAACAAAAGGGCCCACTCTCCTTTCAACACTGATCTAGCCTTTAAAGACCCAAGTATTTTTTTGCATTCTAAGTTGGCATTTTCAGAAGCCAGAGATTCAATAAATACTCTTCTAGCATCTGGGTCTGTTACTATTTGTACAGCTTTAGTTAATCTTTGTAAAAAGTCACTAAAGGGTTCTCTTTGCCCTTGTTTAACCCTAGTATATGATTAAGTTCTTTTTCCTAGTTCTTGAATCCTGTCCAAAGCATGTAAGGCTGCTGTGTGATATATGGACAAGATGCGTTCATTATAAAGAGCTTGATCCTGTGGATCAGCACACCATGCTGGTGATATTGTTTGACATTATATAACTTTCAAATTTATTGATTTATTTATTAGTCAAATGAACTTATCTTCATTATGAGATTTCAGTAAATTGTTGTAGGTGTAAAAATCTTTACTGGTCAGTAGATGTCATGGTTGCAGGCACATGGCTGAGACACATGACCAGTGGCTGAGTGAACAGTCCCACTCAGTTCTGCATTTGTGCCTGCTTAAATACTGGCAAATATGCTTGACAAATTAAGAGCAATTAAATTGATTCCATACACAGAGAGAGTTTTTTTTTTTTTTTTGGTGGCCAGAATATCAAGAAACCCAGAGCTTGCAAGCAGGGAACACAAATTAGAAGCTGGGAACATAAACTGGAACCTGCACAAATCACCACCCAGCAGGTAAACCAGTGGGAAGAATAAGCATGTGCAAGTCCAGGAAATTGCCAAGTTGCCATGCAGCAGGCCCATCAAAGGAGTAGCTGCACTGCAGTGGGTTCTGGCAAGAAAACACTTAATAGGGCAAATCAAGCCAGGTGAGTGGGGGTGGGAGGCCTCTGGCTGTGGAGCTTTTGAGCTGGTCTCTGTAGGTATGGATCAAGATCCACATGGGCGTCGGATGTAGATGAACACCACGAAGTTGTCCCGCACTAGCTCAGAGTTGAGTTTATAAAGGATTCTTTAGTGGTAGACTCACAGATCAACAGTAGAGTAGGGGAACAGGAACTGAATCCAGCGCAGAGAGAGTGAGCACGACTGATTATGCAAGCTTTACATCTTCAGTTATAGTAGAAGAGGCCACGCCCAAGAGGACTGATATCTTAAAGGCTATTGGCTGAAGGAGTTTCACAGCCCTTGTCTGTCACTTTTTGATAGCGTCTGGTGAAGGTCACTTGATGAAGTTGATAAAGCACAGGTTATCTTTGCAGGAACAGGTATATGAACATGCACGCACACACACACACACACACACACACACACACACACACACACACACACACTGTTCTGCTTCTCTGGAGAGCTCTGACAAATCCACCCAGAATCCAAACCACTGTGGTTTGAGTGAGTCCCTAACAGTTCAGGAGCTCAAAACTTTGGTCCTCATTGTGGGGATGTTGGGAAGTGATGGAATATAAGGGAAAGTGTTTCATGGGAATGTTGCCATAGAAGGCATTAACATAGTTACAATAAGACCCTGCTTAGTTCCCACGAGGATTAACATGATTGTCATCTCAGCAGGATCACCCAGGAGACATATGATTTGGGGTGTGTCTTTGTGGGATTCTAGATTAATTTAATTAAAGAAGGAAGGGCTCACCTGAATTGGGCAGCATCATTCCTTGGGCTGGGGTCTCAGACTGAGCAAAGGAGAAAGTGAGCTGAGTACCAATATTCATGACTCTCAGCTTCCTGGTCGTGGATGCAATGTAGCCCATGCCCCTACACTCCTGCTGCTGTGACTTCCCTGCTATGATAGACTGTAAGCAGAGATGAAGCCTCTCTTCTCTAAGTTGTTGTCAGGAATTTTGTCACCACCACAAGTAACCAATGCAGGTCTTCTGTTTTGACATCTCTGCTAAAAATAGTGCTCATGGCATGATTTCATGGTTGTTCCAGTACAGAGCCAAGGAACACATTGTATGGAGCCTCTAGGAAAGGAATCCCTGAGAAAAGAGCTAAGTTTGAAAGGCTGGAACTGTACCAGAACTTGGGAGTGTTTGGTGCATAAACATCTCCGAGAAATACACTCTGAGATCTCAGGGCTAACCAAGCAGAAAAGGCCACATGCAACCTGGGAAATCAGTGATGGCCAAGACAGCATGCAGAGCCAGAGATAATTGGAACCTCCATTAAATGATATCATCTCATCTTGCAGCCCCGGCAAATCTTAGTAAGAGTTTGAAGCCAACTTTGACATCCCTGGTTGAGCTCCAGGCAAACGCTGTCACTGTTATTTAATCCATTGTGTGCACCAGGAATAACCACAATGACAAGTATGAGTTGAGGTTGCCTGGGTGTCATTGGGGATGACTTTCGTCACATGAACAAGGAGTACATTTTGGGGGCCTATGATAATCAGAGGTTTTGATAAAAATCAACCATTTCAATTCAGACATTTCTTTGCCCTGAAAGGATTTTCGCTGTACAAATCTCATATGTTGCTGGGACTCCTCTTTCTCATTTTGACTTCATGTTATTTTTCCCTGGACTGAATTTGCCAGAAGTTGGTTTACTTTACTGGTCCCTTTGAAGGGCAAAGCCTTGGTCTCATTTGCTAGTCTATTTGGGAATATGTTTATTTGGGAATGTGTTTATTTTTGCTGTGCTGATCTCTAACCTATGCTCTTCAGCTTTAGTCTCAACTGCAATGGCATTCTTCCCCTTTCCTTTTGGGTCACTTTTTCTTTTCTGTACTTTACAAAGTTTCCTGCTTTTCTCTTTTCAATGGTAAATAACACTGTCTAAAGTTGTGACCTTCTCTGTGATTCTGATAATGTCTGTATCCTGAAAATTCACACAATTTAGTTTTTATTTAATTAGAATATATTTATATTATTCCTACCTCCAACCTCTCCTGTGTTTCTCTCCCTCCCCTTCCAGCTCATGTTCTCTCGCTCTCTTTTCTTTAGTTATTGTTACAACTATAGAAGTGAAGCAAATCTATTTTAAAAGACAAGGGAGATATTATAGAAGAAAAAGAACAATTATTTTTTAATTCAACCATTAATTTTATGACAAACATTAGGGAGTTATATATTAAAAATCTATATATTCCAAGCACTTGGAAATTATTGCAGCAGCCGAGCCTATGCTGATCCACACTGACTGTTTTCTTTCATGGGCAACTTGTGAGAGCAGCAGTTACTTTGTTACGAATGTGTTGCATCGTTAACAAAGTTGACTGTCTCCTGTACTTGGTGGCCACACACGTTTGAACTGTTTTCCTCTTCTTGCCTTTCATCCTTATTCTTATCAGCCTATGAAACCTCTCTTTTCCATAGTAATACAAATATTTTGATCATAGTAACACAAATAAAGATTTTAATTTAATTTTTTTATAAAATTTTCAAAAATTTGTTCCACCCAACATAGCAGCAATCTTTTTATCTTTCATGGTTTTCTTCCTACATATATTTAGGAAGGTCAGATTGCCTCACATTTATAATTATTTATTTCCATTTGAGTCTTCTAAGCATCCGTGTTCCTCTCTGGGTATCCAAGCACTCCAGCCTCTCCATTGTGTGCTGTCATCTTCTGCTCGCTTGCTCTCCCTCCACCTCCTATCTCGGCACCAAGATAGAGATGAATATGTCAACAATGGTGGTGCTGCCCTCTGGCCTGACTGGCTCCATTCTCTGGTTGTGACTTGCCGTGCAGATGGTGGACGCGCTGAGAAGCACATGTTTACAGGTTTGCCGAGTGTTGAAAGAAGCCCCCAGACTGTACGCTCTGTATGCTCCTGCATAGAGAGGACTTGTGCAAGCCAGCAAGTCCCACCTCCTCCCCAGCCCAGACCCCTTCACCTGCTACTCCTGTGTCCCTGCCAGACTGGGACCCACAGGATGCATCATGCTTGCTCAAAGGGTCCTTGAATGCCCAAGTGACTATAGAGGTTGCCAAGGATAAACCTTGGAGGAGTTTGGGGCACAACTTTCTTCCCTGTGCACTCTGGTGTTGGGGTTCATCAGTCCCTCCCCACGCCCTTCACTCAGCCTGTGTTTTGGCCAGGATGGCCCTGGTTCTGCAGAAGCAACAAATCTCTGGACCTTCATAATACTCAGAAAACTGACTTCTTGTTCATGGGTACCCACTGTGGCCCCAGTGAAGTGACTCTCTGATACACGCAGCTAGCTTCCTTCCTGTGGCTCCTGTCTCAGCACGAGTCCCTTTGTGGCTTCTGTGGCACGGGAAGGGACAACTTCTGTGACTGAACCCTGAATATTATTGCTACCCTCTGAGAAGGGCCTGCGGCAGAAATGGTAACCTGTCCCTAACTAACATAAGAAAACATGAAATTTTCTCATATGTCAAAAGAAAGAGGGGACCTGGTCACCAGTGATGTCTACTGCCCACTTGTCAGTGATCCTAACATTGCCTCACTTCATATTCCTCCACTTAGGATGTTTTAAAAGCTATTCATTGAGGCAAGTGTATTAGTCAGTAATTATAACAATAACACTGCCTAACAAACCACTCTAACCTCATTGCTTTATGTTAATCAGAAATCATGTTTTTCCCTGCCTTGGGATTCTGCCTATTAGCTGTCTTGCCTGAGTCCTGAGTGCAGGTTAGTCTGGAATGGCTGCAGGGTTTCAGTTGGATCAACAATCCATGAACTGGGTATTCTAATGATAGATCAGAGGGACCAAGGAGCCCAATCAGATCTTGGTCATGTATGTAATTTCTGCTCCGCACACATCATATCTATTAATATTCCACGGCCAAAGCAAGACACCAGGCCTTGCCCAAAGTAAGGGAAAGATAAGTATCACTGTCCATGAAGCTAAAAATGTATGTTTCTATTAAAGGGGGAAGCAAAGGTCTGGGCTTAAAAACCTCATCAACTGTGAGTGGGGTCAGGAAGGTGGCTTCCCAAAGGACAGTTTGAATCCACCACACCATGCACAGATTGTGTGACCTCGGATGGGCTCTCTTAGGTCTCGCACCACAAAAGGGTCTGCTCACACCAACAGTATCCACCACAGCAGTGCTTCTCAGCCTCCCAAGCACCACAGCCTTTTAGTAAAGCTCCTCATGTTGTGGTGATGTCACTATATAGTCATTTCCGTTACTGCTTCATGCTTGTAATGTTGCTGCCATTATAAACTGTAATGTAGATATCTGGGTTTCCCAGTGGTCTCAGGCCACCCTTATGAAAGGATCATTCGACTCCCAAAGGGATCCCGACCCACAGGTTGAGAACCATTGCACTACAGACTAGTCTCATCTCTCCACTTCAGCAGAGACTGGAGTGTGAGGTTTCCCCAACCAAAGACTAGAGGAGAGCGAGAGGCAAAGTCCTCCGGAGAAGTCACCAACTTCACAGATGTCTAAATGCTTCTTAGTGAAGGGCTTTAAATGAGCTGAGGGTTCAGGATTGCACCTAGCCCAGGCATCTACCTAAAGCACCTTGACAGACTGTCCACCCTTCCTGAGGCTCTAAGGAGCAAGAAGCTGAGCGGGAAACCCCTTGCGTTAGGCAGGGTTTTGCAGAGAAAAAGAACCAATGGCTGACAAGAGGCACTGACCGTGCTGCTATGAGAAATGTTCACTTGAAAGACAGCTGCTATCCTTCTAGGTTTTGGCTTTATTTTTTAAGATAAAGCCAAAAAGAAACAAATCTCATACTAGGGACCTTTCCCTGAGGTGACTTATTTCTGCCCTCGGTGACCCTTAACAGACAAGGTCACACCAAGTCAAACTCTTCTGCTGGTAATAAATGTTAACTTCGTGGGAAGTCAGCCTTGTTTCTCTGACCCTGATGGTGTCAACAGGTCATCTGAAGGCCACAGGAGTCCCCAGGAGTTTGTTGCTGTTGATTTTAAAGTCAGGTCAAATTTATACCATTGGCCAGCTTAAAAGCCAGGTGGCCTAGTCTCAGGATCTGCGGTCTATGACCAAGTTAGCTCCCAGATTTCCAGTACTGGTTTCTAGAGAGTCATTAATGTTTGGTTTAATCATAAGAAAAACCGCTCTCCCAACACAAAAAAATCTCCAATAAACCAGATTAGATCGGGTGGACTGAAACAGTGTGGCAGGGAGAGGCGCCTACGCAAACCCCAGAGACCACATGTTCCTTCTTCTGGTGAAGTGGTGCTGACCCTCCCCTGGGAGGGTCATCAGCACTTGGAAGGCTGGGAGATGGAATCCAAGCGCTTGGCAGGCTGGGAATATTACAGCTAACCTGTGTGTTAGGCATATGTTCATCTGAAGGCACTCTGTCCTCTGTGGTCAGCCCAGAGATGAACACATAACTTCCAGAACTCCCAGTTCCTCATGCCTTCCTCAGGCAAAGAATCTTCCTGTGAAAAGGCCACTCTCTGTTTTGTTTTTATTCTGTATTTACATGTGCAGGTGCCTGTGGAGGTCAGAGGAAAGCCATGGATTTCATTCCCCAGGTGCCTCCTTCCTTTTCTGTGAGACACGCTCCCTCATAGGCCTGGAACTCAGCAAGGCAGTCACTCAGGTGAGCTGGCCCTGGGATCTATTGTCTCTGTCACTCCAGGACTAAGATTACAAGTCTATGCCACCACACCCTGCTTCTTCACATAGGTTCCGGAGCTCGAACTCAGGTCCCCCTGAATTGCTCTGGCTGCAGGGCAATTGTTTTACCTACTGGGCCATCTACCCAAGCCCTAAAAGGGAGACTTTAAACGGAATGATCATTTTTCCTAACTAGCTATACAATACAAAGTCCCAAACTGCATGCTTAACTGTGCCTCTGTTTTGTTTTTGAGTACTCTGGCCATTTTATGTCAACAGAAAATGGGCCAGAGGTCATCTTGGCTAAAGGTAAACAAATATCTCCTCTTGGTTTTGAAAAGGGGAAGGGGTGAAAGCCTCCCTTCCCGCCTTGCCTAGCGCAGCTCAGCCAGTGCTTTCCGTTAGAAGACTCGCTCTAGAAGACTCGCTCGTGCTTTATGGATTTCTAAAGAGCCACAGTTTGAACTTAATTCTTCTTCACGTTAAGACAAGAACCCCAAATTATTATTTAAAATGTCACATGTAGCCAGGGCCTCTATAGGTCACAGAGGTCTGGGAAACACATACTAGGAAGTAATAAGATCGACACTGAATGGCTTCAAGACCTGAGACTTGCCCTGGGAGTTCAAGAATAGAAAAATTGAAATGATACCATGAATAAATCTCCAAAAGTTAATAGTCAAGCCTTAAAGGAAGGAAGTCAGTCCACGGGCTGAGTTATGCTGTGTCCTACTCTGAGGGTCTCTTAGAGGACGTGCATTTTGAGCAGCCAGTGAATTGAGTGCTTGGAGGTGGCCCTTCAACAGGATCATAGTTAAATCAGCATCCCTCGGCCACCTTATTTACCAGCTGAGACTCAGTGCAGGGAGCCATGTCTCAGGGGTGGAGAGCAGGGAGTGATAACAGAGGATTTGAACGGAGCCGTGCTGCTCTTGCCGTGGTGTGAACTCTCGTTAGCAGTGTGTGTCTAAGCTCAAGACCAAACACAGATTTCCTTACCGTGGTCTCACAGCCTGATCTTATCCAAGACTCTCTGCGATATCTCCAGAAAGGGACCTCAGTTGTTCTGGAAAGTGGATCATGGCAGACATCGTGAGCCCACCCTGACTTGTCCCCTAACCTGAGCACTGTGTGTCCGGAACATCTTTTGATCGCAGGCACAGAGTTCTGCCTGTCATTTATCCTGCTCACTGACAGTCACTGGTCTCTTGTTATATCAGAGGTTCTCAACCTGTGGGCTGTGACCCCTTTGAGGGTCAAACGACCCTTTCATGAAGATTGCATATCAGATATACTGCATATCAGATATTTACATTACAATTCATAACAATAGCAAAATCACAGTTATGATGCAGCAGTGAAAATAATGTTATGTTGGGGTTCACCAGAGAACGTGGAAGTGCATTAAAGGGTCATAGCATTAGGAAGGTGGAGACCACTGTGCTTGATGCTCCTGATCCCTCTAGTTTTCAGTGATTGCAGAACAAAACAAAATGCCACAGGGGCAGCTGAGATGACTTAGTGGATAAAGGCGATTGCTTTGCTAGCCTGACAATCAGTCCCCAGGTCCCACATGAAGGTAGGAAAGAACCTGCTTCTGCGGCTGTCCTCTGAGCTCCATGCATGGCCTGAGGAACACATACACACTTACCCAGTAAATTAATTACATAATTAATTAATATATAAAAAAGGTATACTGAGCATCCTGGCCCAGAATCCTTGTCCAAGTGTTGGCATTTCTTATTAGCTATTTTTCTGTTGCTGTGATGAACACTGTGACCAAGGCAGCTTAGAGGAGAAAGGACGCGTTTAGCTTGTGGTTCCAGAGGGAAGAGAGTTCATGATGGTCAAATAGAGGTAGCAGGCAGCAGGCAGCTGAGAGCTCACATCTCGCACGACAAACAGGAAGCAGAGAGAGCACATTGGAAATGGCACAAGGCTTTTGAAACCTCAAAGTCCCCAGTGGCATACTTCCTCCAGCAAGGTCACACTTCTTAAACCCACCTAAACAGTCACTAACTGGGGATCAAGGATTCAGATGCCCGGGAATATGTGGGACAGCTTGTTCAAACGACCAACCACAGCAGGACAGATTCTAGTGCATATTATTAGACCAATGGTGCATGCTACATTTTCATGATTTCTCCAAGCTGCCATTTACTAAGTTTGTCTTATGCTCCACCAACATCAGTTGGAACCTATTGCTTTTCCTCATCTTCCCCAATATTAACTTTCCATTTTTTAACAAATAGGTTAAAAATATCCATCATGTCCCTTCTGCTTCTTCAATTGTTTGTGAAATTGAGCATCTTCTGGCATATTTGTTAGTGTGTACACGAATATTTTTCTGTATTTTTTCTTCTGGGAATTATTGTTCCGCATCTTTAGTCTGTTTTTATTACACTTGTGTGAGTGTGTGTGTGCAAGTGTATGTGTGCGAGTGTGTGTGTGTGTGTGTGTGTGTGTGTACACATGTTGGAGGTCAGGGGTCAGAGAACAATTTTCTGGAGTAATTTCTCTCCTATCACGTGAATCTCAAGGACTGAACTTGGGTCATCAGACATAGTGGCAGTCACCTACACCACTGAGGGAATCATCCTGCCAGCCATTGTTAGCCTATTCCTACTGACCTTTTGTCTTCCCTTACTTATTTGTAAGTTAATATCAGTTTGTAGTAACCCTTGGTTTATTATAGGTTGCAAGTGTTTTCTTCTTACATTTCATGTGTCCTTTGACTTTGTCGTTTACTTACGGAATAGTATCCTAAATTTGAGAGGCAGCCAATCTGCCAATCATTTTCCTTTGTGGCTTCCGGGATTTGTGTCATGCTTGAAAAAGTCCTTACTCCCCCTGTAATTATGAAAATATTTCTCTATATGTCAGCTTTGTTATTTTGTTCTTTATGCCTGTGTATTTACCCATCTGGAATGGATTGTTGTTTGTGACCCGAGGAAAGCTCTGACTGTGTATTTCCAGGTGCACTGCTGTTGACCTCGCCTTGTGACTGCGAATTTACAGCTCCCTGCCTATCTTCAAGCTCAGCTCTGTCAGTGCTGAGTTCCAGCCTGTGCCAAGGCTGCGTCTACGTTCAATAATCCAGTGGCTGTCAGGCTTCACCTAACTTTAATGTCACCTGATTGATGTGTGCGTGCATGCGTGTACATGTGTGTATTATATGTGGTGCGTGCGTACTTGTGTGCGTACTTGCCTGTGTCTGTAACTGGATGTGCAGAGGCCAGAGGAGGACTGTCTGCCCTCTTCTCCTGAAGCAGGGTCTCACCTCTTGCTGTGGGGAATTGTGTTCTGCTCTTGTTTCTCTCAGCTGCCTAACCTAATTACTACCAGCCTCCAAATCTGTTCCTCCTGGGAGGGATCAATTCAGCCAGAAAAGTTGGGCATTTCTGTGAACCAATCCCATGAACACAGGTACTTCTGGGACACAGAAAACTGACCGCCTCCGTTCCCTTTTCTTCTGCCTCCTTCTGTGTGGCTGTGGCATCAGCACCTCCAAAGTCACCCTCTGTCCTGCTTTCCACACCAGTCGTCCACTTCAGCCTGGCCTTGGCTCATGCTGGGCCCTGAGCTGCCCACTTTGTCCCCTCCCCAGCTGTCTCTTAGCGGAAGTCCACCCCCACCACACTACAGGAGCTGTACAATTCAGCAGCACATTGGAACCACAGGCAGAGCTTTGTAAAAATTCCTGAAACTGAAGCCACACCCCAGGTCAATTATAGAAACCGCTATGGGCAGGGCCAGGGCTTTTGAAAGCTCCATAGGCAGCTGGGAAGTGTGGCTTCTGGGGGTGACCAAGCCCTAATACTACTATTCTGGGAAATTTTATCTGGGCCCATTGGGACATACACAGGTATCACAATAATTTTTTGTAAATAAATTTTAAAAACTCTTTATTTGTTCATTTTGGAATAGGTACAATCAACATTTAAAAGGTATAGAGAGGAGAGCAGGTCTTCTCCCCACCCCTGACCCTCCAACCCCCCAGGAGGTCGTGATGGCATCAAAGGCCCACCTCTCAGCTCTCCAAAGCTACCAGGCTTGTCTGCAGAGATCAGCCTAGCAGTTTTAGTATCACAGATGCCTTGTGGGAATCTTGCCTCTGCCACTGGCTTCTCTGTGAGGCTCAGCCACTGGTGAGCTCTCTAATCCTTTCTTCCAACTCAAAGTTAATGCCTGTCATGAAGAAACAACTTCCATGTCACCCTGTTCCTGAAGCCTTCCTCAGTCTCCCAAAAAAGAAGACAAAATACCTAAGCTAGAATCCAGCCTGTGTCACTAGCATGAAGCCAGGAACTCATTGCGACCTGGATGGGAGAAGTGGCAGAGGCACAGCGGGGCTTCCCCTAGACAGTCAGAGAGTCAGTGAGCAAGGATCCAGCATCGGGACCAACCAGGGTCTGCAAGCCCAAAGCTTGGGCTCCACTCTCCAGGACCTTAAAGGTGGTTTAGCAGAGGAGACAATCATCACATGTGTGGGCAGCTATGTGGCTCCAGAGAGACAGTCAGCCACAGGGACACCCAGCATTATTGTCTCAGTGCTCAGAAATCTGAAGTGTGGTCACCGAAGCAAGGCATTTTCCCCACCGTAGCCTGCAGTGGGAGCCGATGCTGAACTGTGTCAAGGCCCCAAACCCAGCTGCTCACTGTCTGTATGTGTGTATGTATGAAGGAGACAGAGAGACAGCAAGGAGAGCGAGAGAGACACACTCCGGAGAGACTCTGTATGTCTGAACAACTGTAGGTGCCACAGAGGTCAGAAGAGGGCATCTGATTTCTTGGAGCTGGAATTATGGGAGTTTGTGTTGTACCAGGTATGGACCCTGGGGATTAAAGCTGTGTCCTCTGGAAGAGCAACAAGCAGCTCTTAACTGCTGAGCCAGTTCACCTCTAGCCCCAGATTCTTAATTATGATGAAGTTCAATTTGTTTATCTGTGGTGTTTATCACAGCAACAGATATATAACAACACATGGAGTGTTACCCGTGGGGGTGCTGCCTGAAGTCGCATGGTCTGGGCAAAGGGCCTTTCTAAGTCGATCTGGTTTATTTCCTGTGTCTCAAACTGCAGGCAGGGCTCATCTTGCATGCACTTCCGACTCTGTTCCCCACAAGAGGGCTACTTGGCCTACTGTTTAGGGGTAAAGGTGGGACACCTCCACAGGAATCAAGAGAACTAGGCCACACATCATAGAGAAAGTCATGACACTGCCTCTGGCTCTTAGTTTCTTCTAGATTTCGATATCTAGAGAAAGTATGGGGCAGGGGCAGAGATCAAAGTTACTCTCCACTTTCCTTTAAAAAATGGCGCGCGTGTGTGTGTGTGTGTGTGTGTGTGTGTGTGTGTGTGTGTGTGTGTGTGTGGACATGGAGCAAGCGTGCTTGAGCACAGTGTGTCAGTGTGTATTTGCACACATGGAGGCCAGAGAACAGCTGCTGGTCTCGCTTCTCTCCTTCCACCTCTGGAGGACTTCCGGGAATTCAGTTTGGGTCCTCACATTTGCGTGGCTAATGTTTTATCCTGCTGAGCCTTCTTGGAGGCTGTGCTGGCTGGTTTTATGTCAGCTTGACACAAGCTAGAGTTATTTGGGGAAATGGACCCTCAACTGAGAAAATAACCCCAGCAGGCTGGTCTGGGGCAGCCTGTGGTGTGCTTCTTGTTTAATGATTAGCTCTGGCCTGATGGTCCTGGATGTGTATGGAAATAGGCTGAGCAAACACGAGGGAGCAGGCCAGGAAGCCGCACTGTTTGGTGGCCTCGGCTTCAGCTCCTGCCTCCAGGTTCCTGCCCTGACTTCCCTCAGTGACGGACCTGCAAGTGTGAGGCATTTATAGCAATAGCAGCCCTAACTAAGACAGGAGCTCCACCTTATTTCTTGAGACCGAGTTGATCAATGCTCTAGACTGGCTCATCGGCGAACTCAGCGATCTTCCCAGCGCTGCTGTGACATACACAGACTTTGCACCTAGTGTCTCTCTGTCCTGGGATCCAAACTCAGGCCCTTACTGCTTGAGCCTCCCAGCCCCACTAGATTTTTCTTCTAATGGCAGGATTATCTTGCTGGTCTCCAAAGCTGCCGGAGACCTCCGCTGGCACAGAGCTTACAGACACCGCAGCTGCTGGTGGCGGAGTGTTGGCTCTGGCAGGGAGTGAGGTGATTTACTGCCTAATGGGATTCTTGCTGTAGGTGTAGATCCACTAAGTCTACCCCAGTTACCACGAGCCACATGGAGCTATCTGATCATATATTAATTTAAGTGAAGCAAAATTGAAAAGACAATACTTCAGGACATGAGTCACATTTCAAGGGCTCACTGGTTGCCTGTCGTTAGCAGCTTCTGAACTATATGAGACATCTTCATCATTCCAGAAAGTTCTACCAATAGCACCAGTGTAGAGAGGACATCTTGGCTGCTTTGATTTTACAAGGATTCATGGAGCTAAAGGAAAGCCAATGACAGGATAGAAAGTAGTCGCTGCCTCTCTGGGCTGTCTTAGGACCGCAGGCTCACACAACAAGTGTAATCTTCACGTTTTCTAATGAGAACACAGCTCAGAGGCAGAGCCCATTGTCCACACTTTCGAACTGCTCATCACCTATGCGGTGTGGTTGGTGCAGGAAGCAGGGCGGGGCGGCTGAGAGCTGCTGTCCAGATGGGGGAGGCTCTGAGGAGCCAGCCCTGTCTACCTCCCATGCCTCAGTTTCACCACTACCCCGGATTTCTAGAGGTTGATCTGAATTCCTAGAGGAAGACTCCTGTCTAGAAAGTGGCAAACGAAGAGAAAAACCAGGTGTTTGCTATAGCAAGATGAAAATGTATCATCAGTCATCACGAGTGCCCAGTGAGAAGGAAGAAGGAAGAACTGATTGTCTCAGGGATGTATTACTACAGTGTGGGCCTCCTCTGGGTTCCTGACCCCTTGTTCTTGGGCCTGACTGTAACAATGAGGCCTCAGTGGCCAGCACTGTTTGTTGCTGTTTTCTCTTTAGTCTCAGTGTTAAGGCAAGAGTAGCCTAACATGTGCATCCAGTGGGACCGACTCCACCTTATCTGCAGGCTTGACTTCCACACTTTCAGTTACATATGGCCCACAAGGAGAGAGAGGGGGGGGGGAGAGGGAGAGAGAAGAGAGTTTAAGATGTACTGTTATAGTTGAGCTTGAGATGTCCCCTGAAGGCTGATGGATGAGTGATTTAATTCTGATTCTGATTCACCCAGTGATATGTTCATAACACAGTGACATTTCTGGGAGATGCCAGGAAGTAGGGCACAGCTGGAGTAGGGCACTGGAGGGGTGGCCAGGGAAGCTGTATTCTGTCTTTCTGCTTCCTGGCCACCATGAAGTAAGCAGCTTCATCTACCACACTCCTTCCCTCCTCCAAAGCAATGGAGGCGGGCAACCTTAGACTGGCCGAAGTCTCTCCTCTGCTACAGTGATGCACACGCCCGCAGTCTCGCCGGGCCAGTGCATTGATCATTAGTTCTCTAAATCCCTTACTGTGCCTGACTTGCTCATTAGACTTTGTCAGAGAGATATCTGCATAGGAAATAACATTTCAGACAGGGCTCAGGGTTCAGCATTGTTTGAGGTTTCAGGTATCCACTGAGTGTCTTAGAGTGACTCCTGGCTGATGTCTGGCCACAGAGGCCAGAATGGGGAGTACATCAGAGTACCCCAGTCCGGGACTGCCTTTGGCCTCCTCTTGAGCGTTTCATGCCAATTTCATAAGAGTTTGTCACTGTTAGGAATGTTACTTGATGGAGGACTCTCATTGGTTAATAAAGAAACTGCCTTGGCTTTTTGATAAGGCAGGATTTAGATAGGTGGAGTAGACAGAACAGAAGGCTAGGAAGAAGGGAAGTTAGGGAGATGCTCTGCTGGGCACCTCTGCTTGTCCCAAGGGTCACACCTTATGTCAGGAAGAACAGCCTGGGAAGGTGCTGGGGGGGGGTGGAAGCTGAGACCCCACAGAGGAGGCCCAGGGGCATCTCAGAACTGGACTTTCCTGGAGAGGAACACACCCAGGACCTCACTTTACCCCTCTGTACAGGTGATGGTGACATCAGACAACACTTAATGGGTACTTCTTGTACCAGTCACCCTGCTAATGGCTTCACATGTATGAGCACATTGAATTCTCAGGCGTGCCATAGGAAGCACCAGTCCACATAAGAGGAAACTGAGGCACAAAACTCTTGAATGACTTCTTAAAGGGGACTCAGCACTTGCATTGGAACCCAGGTAATCAGATTTCAAAGTCTGCCCCCTTCACCTCCCAAGCCAGTGCCCTCTCCTACATAAACACATACTCCTTGCTAGAAAAATGGATTTAATAATTATCCATTCATCCTCTGGGTATGGCTACCTTGGGTAAGGATCTGCCTTGTGTGGGTGGCTCCAGAGCACAGCAGTCCTCCCGGGACCCACTCAGGTTTGTAACCGCTTCCTCCCTCCGCTTCCAGGGTGGCCAGAAGTGTCCCAAACTGGGAGGCAGGAAAGGAGACAGAAAGTCTTCAGAGAAAGGTCCAGAGCCCTTCCACAAGGCCACTTGCTCTGAAGGAGGAAGGAGGTCCCGGGCACACGGGGAGACACAGGGCTCATCAGCCCTGGGGATGGTGGTCTTGCCATACCCACAGTCCCTTGACTCGATCATTCCCTTTTCCTCACATTCTGCAGAGTTTCAAAGGCCCCCAGAGAAATTATACCTCCCAAGGGCTTGGTTTCCCTCTGTGCCTATGATGTCCATATCTCCTGTAGTCTCCTGGCACAGAGCAATGGCCTTGGCAGGCTTCAGTGGATGACCCTCCCCAGGTGGAGGTAGGAAGGGTCACAGGCCACCTTGGTGGGGTCTACTCCCCTGTGGGCCTGTGGAAACAGCTCTCATGTGCCCTTGCTCTCTGGATAGTCCATCTCTTTCTTATCTTGCCCACCCCTGCCCTGCCTCCAGCTCCACTGTCCCCTTGTACCCTCTTGCTTCCTGGCCTCCCCAAATGATTGCAAACTCAAGCAATGACGTTGAAGGCGTACCAGCTGTTTGGTACGGAGCCGTCACAGGGCAGAAGCCCTTAAAAGCAGAGCCCAGGCTTCTGTGGGACACAGGAGGTTCAGACAACCCAGCCCCCCAGGCAGGGCTTTGGGGTACCTTCGCAAGGTGGGGAGGGGAGATTGGCGAGAGGCAACAGTGGCTGGCTCAGGCTCCCCTGTCACTTCCAGCTTATGCCCTGTACAGATGAAAGCAGTAGACCCTTAGGAACAACACAGAATCAGTCTATTTGGTGACCTCGCTGAAGTCCCAGCAAGAGCTCCCCTTTGTGCTTTCTAGAACATCTGACGGCTCTTCTGTGGCCTCGGGATCCGGCAGGGGCTCAGCCTAGCTTCCTTTGAGTCACCCTCACCCTCGGTACCCCTCTGCTCCACACTGGTTTGTCCATCCTCTCGAAGTTTGAGAACCTGATTGTGCCCCAGGGTTTTGGCGCTCACCCTTCCCCAACCTGCTATACTTCTTTCTCCTTGGTTCCCCACAGCCCTCTGCTCACATGTCACCTCTGGGTGGGAGAGGAAGGACTGTCCCTACCACATCATTCTTTTTGTTCTGGTCTCAGAAAGGGTCGTTCACTGACAAGGTTGCTTCGTTGTTCCCGCACCCACCATCTGTGTGTTACCTCCTCTCTGCCCCTCCCTGGGAGCCTACCCTGGTGGCCAGCAGGGGCCTCGCTCCCAGGCTCTCTGCCACTGCAGGGTAGGTGCTCAGCACAGATGGGAAACAGCACGCGGACTTCCGCGCCTTTGTGTCTTGTACATCGGTTAGCCCCAGATGTGTTATTTCCCTTGTTAATTACCAAAGAGTAATTGGAGCAAGAAGTGTAAGTAAAGCATGCATTAATGGGGGAAAAACGATTCCTTCCCTGCGCAGGCTCACAGGTCACTGGAAACAAAGCCAGGCCTGCCAGCAACCTATGAGTATTCAGGGGGAGTGCCTGTGCCTGACGCACCCTGCTTCTCACCACTTCTCCGGAAGGGCCACCCTCCCAACCCCAAGGCCCATCTCTTCCTAAGAGAAGAGACAGGGACATGAGAAAGCTGGGACCCTTTTGAGATTGACATCTTGATTCTTTGAGTCCCAAGGGCTGAGAGACATTGAGTACGTGGCTTAACTTCCCTGAGCCTCAGTCTTCCCATGCTAAAATGGGCTAACAGCACTTCTCTGCTGGGCTTGTGGGCCCCCAAAGAGATAACATGGGTGGTGTCCTAAATGGGTTTCCACCAACGTGGCACCCTTCTCTCCCTTTGCAGTGTCCCAGAGGGGAAAAAACAAAACAAAACAAAAACAAAAACCTGCCCTGCCCCCCCCACACACACACACCTCCTGCTCCCTCCAGGTTGATTTTGACAAGGTTGGTGACAGATGTCTTTAATATGGCAACTCCAGACCTCAGTTTCCAAGAGGGTGTTGTTGACAGGGCAGGAGCGTGACATCTTCATCGAGAGTAGTGGATAGTACCGCTGTGATAAGCTGTTTCCATTTCTGCAAATACCCACACACATCCCCAGAGAAGCGCCCAGTATGCCCTCGGGGTTGGAGAGAGCAGGAATGGTTCCAGCGATGTAGAATAGAAAGGGACCCCTTAAAGAGCTGGGAAGGTGGGGTCACAACTGATCTTTCAGCGCCTGCTCATTGGTCATTCGCTGCTGAGCAGCAAGGATCCCGAGTTTGGGTTTGCTTCTCGATGACCTTGAGATGCCCTCTTGTGGGCATCAGCGGTAATGACGGGGCTTCTTTGCTCTCCTAGTATTGTTTGGTTGTTGTTGTTTTGTTCTTTTTTAAATTTATTTTATTTATTCTTAAAATTTTTTTTTCAATTTACATACCAATCCCAGTTCCCACCCTCTCCCCTCCTCCCATTCTCTCCACACACACACACACACACACACACACACACCCTCCACTCCTCAGAGAGGGTAAGGCACATTTCTTTGGGGAAGGTCCAAGGTCCTCCCTTCTATATCTAGGCTAAGCAAGGTATCCATCCAAAGAGAATGGGTTCCCAAAAAGCCAGTCCATGCAGTAGGGATAAATCCTGGTGCTACTACCAGTAGCCCGCCCTTCAGTCTTCCCCAGCCATACAACTGTCACCTACAGTCAGAGGGAATAGTTTGGTTCTCCGCTGGTTCCTTCCCTGTCTGGCTGGAGTTGGTGAGCTCCCATTAGCTCAGGTAAACTGTTTCAGTGGGTGTCCCATCATAGTCTTGACCTCTTTGCTCATATTCTGACTCCTCCCACTCTTCAACTGAACTTTGGGAGCTCAGCCCAGCGTTCCACTGCTGGTCTCTGCCTCTGTTTACATCAGTTGCAGGATGAAGGTTTTATTGTGAAATTTAAGATATTCATCAATCTGACTACAGGGCAAGGCCAGTTCAGGAACCCTCTCCTCTATTGCTTAGGATCTTAGCTAAGGTTATCCTTGTGAATTCATAGGGATTTCTCTAGTGCCATGTTTCTTGCTAGCACTATAATGGCTCCCTCAATCAAAATATCTCTATCCTTGCTCACATCTCTGTCCTTCCTTCATCTAAACTATCGTTCTCTCAAGTTCTCCTCTCCTCCTCCCCTTTTCCCTCCATCCTCATACTTTCAATTTTGTCAGGTGATCTTATCTAGTTCCCCTTTCCAGGTGGATCTATGTATGTCTTTCTTAGGGTTCTCCTTGTCACTTAGCTTCTCTAGGATCCTGAACTATAGGCTCAATATCCTTTGCTTTATGGCTAGTATCCACTTATGAGTGAATACATACTATGTTCATCTTTCTGGGTCTGAGTTACTTCACTTAGGATGTTTATTTTCTCTAGTTTCATCCATTTGCATGCAAATTTGAGATGTCATTTTTTTTACAGCTGAGTAGTATTCCATTGTGTAAATGTACCACATTTTTTTTATTCATTCTTCAATTGAGGGGCATCTAGGTTGTTTTCAGGTTCTGGCTATTACAAATAATGCTTCTATGAACATAGTTGAACAAATGTCCTTGTACTATGATTGAGCATCTTTTGGGTAAGAGTGGTATTGCTGATCCAAACTAGTCAAAAGGTAGAGATAGAGCATTCAAATTAACAAAATCAGAAATGAAAGGGGGAACATAACAACAGTCACTAAGGAAATCCAGAGAATCATTAGTTCATACTACCAAACCTGTACTCCACAAAATTGCAAAATGTAAAAGAAAAGGACAATTTTGTGAAGAGGTACCACACACCAAAATTAAATCAAGTTAAATTGAATTAAACCAGGTGAACAATTTAAATAGACCTATGACCTGCAGGGAAATAGAAGTAGTCATCAAAAGCATCCCAACCAAAAGGAGCCCAGGGCCAGATAGTTTCAGTGCAGAATTCTACCCAAACTTCAAAGAAGAGCTAATATCTATACTCCTCAAAGTGTTCCACATAATAGAAACAGAAGAAACATTGCCAAACTCCTTTTATGAGGCTACAGTTACCCTGATACGGAAACCACACAAAGACTCAACCAAGAAAGAGAATTACAGACCAATCTCACTCATGAAAATAGATGCAAAAATACTCAATAAAATACTAGCAAACTGAATCCAAGAACACATCAAAAAAAATTATCCACCATGATCAAGTTGGCTTCATCCCAGAGATGCAGGGCGGGTTCAACATACGAAAATCTATCAGTGTAATCCATCATTAAATAAACTGAAAGAAAACATCATATGATCATCTCATTAGATGCTGAAAAAGCATTCAACAAAATCCAACACCCCTTCATGATAAAGGTCTTAGAGAGATCAAGGATACAAGGAACACATCTAAACATAATAAAAAATAATAACAACAAGCCGACAGCCAACATCTAAATGGAGAGAAACTCAAAGCAATTCCACTAAAATCAGAAACATGACAAGGCTGTCCACTCTCTCCTTACCTATTCAACATAGTTCCTGAAGTTCTGACTAGAGCAATAAGACAACAAAAGGAAATCAAAGGGATTCAAATTGGAAAGGAAGACGTCAAACTTTCACTATTTGCAGATGTTATGTTAGTGTACATAAGTGACCCCAAAAACTCTACTAAGGAACTCTTTTAGCTGATAAATACCTTCAGTGATGTGGCAGGATACAAGATCAGCTCAAAAAAAAATCAGTAGCCCTCCTATATACAAATGATAAAGAAGCTGAGAAAGAAATCAGAGAAACATCACCCTTCACAATAGCCACAAATAACATAAAATATCTTGGGGTAACACTAACCAAAGAAGTGACAGACCTTTTTGGCATGATGTCTTTTAAAGTGACAGGTAGCCATCATTTTGAGATGTGATATTACCAAACAGCTACTTCAGCATTTCCCAAAGCATTAAATGAAGACATAGTCTTGTAAATGGTCCTTCCTCTAAATATAACACTGTGAAAAGGAAGAAAAGTACAAGCAAGATAGTTTGAGAATATGGGTTGTTCTTCCAAGACCTGAGTTCAATTCCCAGATCCCACATCAGGGCACTCACAACTGCCTGGAACCCTGGCTCCATGGGATATAACACCTCTGGCCTCCTCAGGCATCCACCCACACAGATACACATGCTTCAAATAAATATTTAAAAAGAAAGATTTACAAGCTAGCAGTGGCCCTCTACATTCAGTCAGCAAGAGAAGGGGATAGGGTTACAGTTCTCTTGGCCCACAAGATACTGGTTTAGAAGGAATAGCAGGTTTTCTGCAAAGCACTTGGATCAATTGGAGTTTGCTCTGGGACAACGATCTTGCACCCTGTAAAGATTTATCAGTTGTATTTTAATAAAACACTGATTGACCAATAGCCAAGCAGGAAGTATAGTATACATAGGCGGAACAATCAGACAGGAAGTAGAGGCAGGGTAATGAGAACAGGAGAATTCTGGGAAGAGGAAAGCTCAGTCTGTAGTCATCACCCAGACACAGAGGACACAAGATGAGAATGCCTTGCTGATAAAAGGTACCAAGCCACATGGCTAACATAGACAAGAATTTGGGCTAATTTAAGATGTAAGAATTAGTTAATAAAAAGCCTGAGCTAATAGGCCAGCCAGTTTATGATTAATGTAGACCTCTGTGTTTTTCTTTGGGACTGAACAACTGCAGGACTGGGGGTGGCGGGGAAGGGACAGAAACCTTTGTAAACAGGAGTTCAGTTCTGAGTAGGTGATCCAGGCCAGGCAGCCATGAGCAACCGACTGGCTTAGCTTCAGTTCTTAATCCTGAAACCCCAGGTACTTCGCCCAGCCCATCTCTCCATATCTGGCTTCCCTTTCAGTCAAAGTCCACATGCAGTTAGCACCAGGGCATGGGGTATGTTCTACCATAGTTAACTCAGCCATTCATGCCGCAGCAACTATTTGGGCCACACCCTGGCTCCTGTGGACTCAGAAAAAAGCAGGTTACTGTCCTTGACCTAGCTCATGAGCTGCACTAGTCGTGGTTAGACAGCTAACTCCACACGCTTTGATGGGAAAGGACCCTCTGGGCTTACCATGACTCCACCACTCCGTATAGCCTCCGTGTCCTCAGCTGTGAAATGGGGGTGGGGGTAATGGGACTGTCTTCACCAAAAGGAGATGAGGGATGTGTGTGTGACACAGGGCAGCAACTTGTCTCTCCAGCCATGTTAGATTCTCTTCAGATCTTGGCTGATCGCGACCATGACTCTGTAAGGGTCTGGCTGCCTGCTGGGCCTTCAAGAAGATCACATTTTACAAGCAGTTCATGGTGGAAGGGCTTTAGAAACCATCCACCCAAACACCTTATTTTAAAGGAGGAAAAGGAAAGGACTGACCCACGGTCACCACCGGGTTTAAAGGGGCTCCAGACAGACCTCCTGCACTTGAACCAAGGTTTCAGCACTGAAATGAACTCAACAATTCATGGCTCTGGATCTTTGTTTGTGAAATGGGCACAGTTACACTTCCTTCCTGCCATGACTCCCAGTCCAGTGCACAATCTAGTTTAGATGAGATTTACGTATCTCAGACTCGTTAGAAAGACAATCCATTAGGAAGCTGTGTTGTACCTGTCTCCCGGGTTCATCCCTGGGTGTACAGATACCTCAGTAAAAACTTTGGAAGCAGGCTCCTACTCTAGGTGGCAAAAGAGTAAATATTGTTCTTTCTTTCTTTGTTAAAAAAAAAAGAAAACAAAAGAAGATGCTAAAAGCAGGCTTAGCCTTCTCTCCCCAGGTGATCCTTGGCCTTCATTAGTTAGATGAGCAGAGTGGCCATGTTTTAAAGAAACAGGTAATTTCCCCTTCCTCAAATGTAGTTCACTGATTCTCTGATTATCCAAGACAAATGGTACTAGTCTAAGGTCAAACACAAAATGCCAACAATTGCATCAAAACATCAGATTAAATAAAAATAAAAATAAGCAGTCAGAGTAAGTTAGCTGCAACTGGGGGAGGCCACGGTCCACATTTCCTCTTTTCTTTCAAAAATAGCTGGATGCTTGGAGCCTTTCTGGGGTCACCAAATAGAAAGAAGTCCCTGAGGAGCCATTACAAAGTCCTAGCTTCTCTGTTTCTCTTTTGATATCACATGGAAAATCACCGAGGAGAATAATGATTTTCTGTGCATGTGTGTAAGCAAAACAACACACAATTTGCCCTTCCTCCCCAGGAGAGCATTTTTACTTCTTCTATTTTTCCAGTTTAGGGAAATACTAAGATCACTTAGGGCGCTGCGGAAATGTCATGAAACCAAAGACACGATACTGAGAAAATATAAAGAAATCTCTAGAAGACAGAGGCCAGTGTGTGGGCACACGGTGAGCTAGTCAGATTTCAGTTAGAAGGTTTCAGTCTTAGGAAGCAAATTCAAATAGGAAGGGGAAGTGGAAAATTCCAGAAAGGGAAGTATACCAGACCCTTGCAGAGGCCAGAAGTGCCCATTTTGGGCTGGTAACATGAACCATATTCTGTGGTGATTGATTACTAGACTGTCTTAAAGTATAGTATTTGCTCATAGCTTGATAATGGAACTGAGGGACACCCATGGGAACAGATGTAATAAAGACTGCCTGAAGATCTGAGAGTGAAACAGACCCACTGGTCAGCCTTACAGACCAGGTTATGGTAACACACACCTTTAATCTCAGTAGTCATAATGGCAGACACCTTTAATCCCAACAGTCCCACTGGTCAGCCTTACAGACCAGGTTATGGTAACACACACCTTTAATCTCAGTATGACACATATCTTTAATCCCAACAGTCCCACTGGTCAGCCTTACAGACCAGGTTATGGTAACACACACCTTTAATCTCAGTAGCCATAATGACACATACCTACACATACACATACAGTAGCCACACTAGTTGCCATAGAAACTGGATGGTGGATGCCTTTAATGATGGTGGTGCAAATCTTTAATCCTAGCTCTAGAGATGGAGAAGACAGCTCCCAGATGCAGGCTCATTCTGAGATTTCTGGAGCAAGATCACCATTTCAGACTGAGGTCGAGGTAAGATCCAGTGCCTGGTTGTTTTGCTTTTTGGATCTTCAGGTTGAACCCCAATTTCTGACCCTGTTTTCATTAATCGTACATCATTTGTCACCCAACTACTGGGGCACAAATTTACGAAAAAACATTTGTCTGAGGCTTTCTAGCCCCAGCCCAGGTCAGAGTTAGAATGGGAACTCCAGCTCTAGGAATTGGAACCCAAACCTAACTACCTAGGTTTGGGAGAAAAACTAGCGCTCCCAGCTCCCATCTGCCCCTGTTTAGCTTTCATGTGAAGATGAAAATACACAGAGAATCTGGATACTGTATATTATTGTGTTGTCAAATTGTTTGAGTGTTGAGGAATGAACTGATAAAAGACATTTGATTGTTAATACTGCTGGATTAAAATTAATTAAATTAATTTTTAAAATGCCTTGACTTCAAAATTTAAATCAAAACATATGTTACTTTGGAAAAGAGGTTTTGCTTTTCTTTCCACCAGAAGTAAGAGGCTGTGGATTAATTCTGGATTAAGAAAAATAAAGTTTGATCAAAGAAAAATCTCCAGTGGGAACAGATGACCCAGATGATCCAATGTTTCAGAGAACATTTGTTGCAGTTTTCTCTGAGTTCTACGACCAGAACAGACTCAAGACTACTAGCTGAGGTGATCCAGCCTCACAGAATACTCCAGTAAGGACTTGACCATAATCCTAAACTTTTCTTTGAGTTCCCATAAGATTATCAGCACCCCCAATAAGCAGGTAGTAGCCTAGAAAACTACACCCACATTTCCAAAAAATGGATTATGGATGTTTGCTTTTGTTTAATGTGTTGGTTACAAGTTGTTATGGATAATGGTAAGAAAACAATGCTAAACAAAGGAAATTAGATTCAAAGATCTTGTTTTGGAAAAAAAAAAGACCAGGCAGTGGTGGCACATGCCTTTGATCCCAGCACTTCAGAGGCAGAAGCAGGTAGATCTTTGTGAGTTCAAGGTCAGCCTGGTCTACAGAATGAGTTTCAGGATAGACTTCATAGCTACTGAGAAATTCTGTCTCAAAAAACTGAAAAAGAAATAAGGGAAGGAAGGAACAGAGAGAGATGGTGAAAGGAAGGAAAAGGGGGATATAAATATGATAAGATAGAAATGCAGATTATTGAATCTACTCTGAAAAGGAAAAGGGAGGATATAGACATGATAAGATAAAAAGGTAGATTATTGAATCTACTTTTTAAAAGCACCTATTAGTTTAAAATGTTTTACATTGGTTTTACTTTTGTATACTGTATGCAAATTTTATATATTGATACAAATTTGAGATTAATTTTGTTAAAACATACTGTACAAGCATTTCTAATCTTGTTCAATGTATTGTACTTATACAGCTCATTTAACAATGTAATGCAAATTTCTTGTCCTTGAAAATTATTATTACCAACTGTTTAGGATAATAAAGAAATATAGGTTAGCAGCTAATCACCTAATATAATCGAACTTATAGTTACATTAGGTATGTTTTCAAAGTCAAACTAAGATATAATTTAGATAGACAGGTCATCTTCAAACACTTCAGCGATTTACCGAATATGGAATTTAAGATGTTTTAGCAACCTAAGTGTATTAGGAGGCTGTTTGTTTGTTTCCCGACCGCCCAGACTCCCGAAATAATCACATAGAAACCATACTATTTGCCATATTGTTTGGCCAATAGCTTAAGCTGTTGGACCCTAGAGTCCAAACACCAAGGAGGAGTCACCCCCAGAGACCACCTCTCACACCACAGCTGATGCAAAAGCATGAGGATTTTATTAATTCTGTCATGACAGGGTCCCTCAGCATTTGGGAAGCCAAGAGACCCCAAATAGCTGGTACAGGCTACTTTTAAAGGAAAAAGTGATAGAAGCAGGGGGGGTGTCTGGGAGTTGTTCTTTGACTATTATGATTGGCTTATTCAAAAGGGCTATTACCAATAATTGGCTGGAGAGTGGTTGCCAGATCAGATGAGGTAAGAGGTCACTTTTACCCCATTTCCCAGGGACTGAGTCAAAACCTACGTTTGTGGGTAGTTGTTCAGGAACGGAGTCAACATCTTAAAGGTTATCTTGTTCCAATTTCTGGAGAACATACATGCATGTGTAGCTGTTAGGTCCTTGGTTCCCAGGGGGAAAGAGAGGAGCATTACTGCTGAGACTGAGAGGGCTCAGAATTGTCAGAAATGGCTTCAGAATCATCTTAAAGTTCTACAAAGCCTATTTCTGGATAACTCATATACTAAACTAGCTCATCTTATTAATCTTTGTATTGCCATGTGGCTATGACTTACTGGGTAAAGTTTCATTTGTTGTCTGTCTCCAGTGGGGGCTACAGGGCTTCTCCCAATTCTGCCCTCTTTCTCCCAGCATTCAGTTTAGTTTTCCCCACCTAACTCTACTCTACCCTATCACAGGTCCAAAACAGCTTCTTTATTAGCCAGTGGTATCCACAGAATACAGAAGGGAACCCCACATCATCTAGGTTCTCCTTTTTTATGACAATGAGACATGTCTGCTCCTGGCAGCACCAGTCTACTTCGAAGAAGATAATGGGCATCAAGGAAACTCCAAATGGAGTTTACTTTCTTTGTGGCAAAAGTAAGCCACTGGGAAAGACTGCTGACATTATGCTGTCCTAATTAGACAAGCAGGACACCAAATATCCTGCTTCACAGAAAAGTCTGTCAAATATGCTAGGCCTGTAGGCCAAAAAGAGATTCCCCAATGGTGCAGAGGGACTTTGGATGACTGTCCAGGCAGCCAACTGTTTCTGTTATTACTCATATTTTTTGAAAATCACTTGCTTGCCCTTCCTGCTTACTCAGTTAATATTATTTCCTTCTTGGCCGGGCGGTGGTGGCGCACGCCTTTAATCCCAGCCCTCGGGAGGCAGAGGCAGGCGGATCTCTGAGATCGAAGCCAGCCTGGTCTACAAGAGCTAGCTCCAGGACAGGCTCTAGAAACTACAGGGAAACCCTGTCTCGAAAAACCAAAAAAAAAAAAAAGAATATTATTTCCTTCTTGGGTCTCTGAGGGAGTTGAAGATTAGATAGCTATAGTTATAGTTTATCAGACACAGAAAGCAAGTTATGATAGAAAGTAAATTAGGTATAAGACCTTGGACTTAACCACAATAGGATAGATATAAAATATTTTCTCTGAATTTGTCAAATGTAAATGGACTAGACATTGTTGATGTATTTATTGCCTGTATATATTGTAGATAGTCATTGTGCTTACTGTATAGTTTTCTTATATTAGTTATAGCCTTCTTTTTAAGTTTTTTTTAGACAAAAAGGGGAAATGTAGTGACATTTCAACTGTATTTTAATAAAGACTGTCTGATGATATGAGAGTAAAATAGTCCCACTGGTTAGCCTTATAGACCAGGCTATGGTAACACGCACCTTTAGTCTCAGTAGCCATAACAACACAAACCTTTAATCCCAGTAGCCACACTAGTTGTCATAGAAACTTGGAGGTGCATGCCTTTAATGATGGCGGTGCGTGCCTTTAATCCCAGCCCTAGAGAGGAATATAAGATGGGGGAAGACAGCTCTCAGACGCAGTCTCCTTCTGAGATTCCCGGAGGCAGGATCGCCATTTCAGACTAAGGTCGAGGTAAGATCCAGTGCCTGGTTGTTTTGCTTTTTGGATCTTCAGGTTGAACCCCAGTTTCTGACCCTGAGTTTTTATTAATTGTGTTTCAGACAGAGGTAAGAACTTAGCTCTCAGCTCAATGCAGACACATTCAGCTTCAACATGACTTCCAGTGAGCTCTGTTGCCTCCCTGAGCCTGGTTCTCTTTTTCAGAAAGATGTGATGTTCCTTGTGGAGTTGATGGTGGAAGCCTGGAACCCCTCACCTGAACCTGTCTGTGAAAGTCAGGGTTTCTGTTGTTGTGTTCAAACAGCACGACCAAAAGCAACTTGGACAGGACAGAATTTCTTTTGTTTACAAGTTCAAGTAACAGTCCATCACTGAGAGAAGTTATACACAAACAAGATGAGGCATATGGATGACAGTGAAATCCATATTCCAGGCCCACCCCCCACCAACTGATGTCACCAGCTAATGGACCCAGGCCAATGCTGCTCTGTCTCTCTGCTTCAGTCTCCATTTTGCATGCCAGAGCCTCACCCCTGCACACTGGAGCTCTTCTCACAGCCACCCTGCTGGGAGAAGGCAAGATCTTCAGAGTGCCCATGGAGGCCCAGGGGAGAGCGGACCCCACAGAGTGGCTAACCAAGTTAATGGGCGGCTTTCCCTAAACCAGGATGCGAGATGCACACCCATAAATGACCATTCCCCTTGAAATTTCACATCTCTTCCCACATTCCAGTTTGTGTTTCCCCCCCAAGGGACAGGTACTACTCCTAGCAATGGGGAGGAAGGGTCATGGAACATAAGCCAAGTGGCCAAGGGTGTGAGTCTCAGCAGCCAGCAGAGATCATGGGAGTTTGCAGTTGTTTACCAAATGCATCTGGGTTCATGACAGCCTAAGAGAGAATGGGGACAGCGTCTGTGCTGTGTGGTGACTGGTGGCTTTAAAAATGGCCTCAAAGCCGGGCGGTGGTGGCGCATGCCTTTAATCCCAGCACTCGGGAGGCAGAGGCAGGCGGATCTCTGTGAGTTTGAGGCCAGCCTGGTCTACAAGAGCTAGTTCCAGGACAGGCTCTAAAAAAGCTTCAGAGAAACCCTGTCTCGAAAAACCAAAAAAAAAAAAAAAAAAAATGGCCTCAAGTGCCTCAGTAAACTAGTCCATGTCAAAGCCTATTTCCTACAGGTGTTCCTCACAGCAAGAAGTCCTGGGATCTGGTAAGTGTCAGCAACACGCTCAGCCTTGCTAGTCTTCGCTGATGCCCAGTGCTATGTAAGTGCTTGAGAAGTCCTTCAGAAGAGAGAACACTTCAACCTTCCTACACCGAGGTCAAAGCTGGGAATACTGTCCTACATTCACTCCTGTGCTCACAGCAGAGCTCAGGACCCAGTTCACCCAAGAGGGACCTGGCCACCTCCTCCTGACCTGGTAGCTGCTTCGGGTACAGCATTTCCACAGTTACACCAATCATTAACACAGCAATAGTCAGTCAAGGGTATAGGACTCCTCATGAGGGATGAAGAAGGTTGTCATCCACAAGCTGGCAGGGCTGAGAGGTCACAGAGGGTCTGTCCTGGCAGTTACCCTCCTACTGAGCCACTGCAGAATCCGTCTAAAGCCTCACTATGAGGAGGGTGCTGCCACTTTAGGGTGCTCTGGAGATCCTGGGCCTGGTCTAAGAGAATAGATACATATTTGTGCGCGCGCATACACACACACACTCCTAACCCTGATACTGGGGCTTCACAGAAAAAAGCAACATTATTTATTACATGATGTAGGATTCTCCTCTGTATGCTGTGAATATGTTTTATTGCCATTGGTTAATAAAGAAACAGCTTTGGCCTATGACATGGCAGAATAAATCTAGGCAGGGAAAACTAAACAATGCAGGAGAAAAGTAGGCAGAATCAGGCAGATGCCATGTAGCTGCCGAAGGAGAAAGATGCCAGAACCTTACCAATAGGCCACAGCCTTGTAGTGATACATAGATTAATAGAAATGGATTAATTTAAGATGAAAGAGCTAGCTAAGAATATGCTTAAGTCATTGGCCAAACAGAGCTGAAATTAATAAAGTTTTTGTGTGACTATTTGGGTCTGGGTGTCTGGGAAACCAAAGTGCAATCTCCAATTATAATTATATACACTGTGATTTGAACCCACATGAAAGGGCCTCTACTGCTGTGATCAAACACCATGACCAAAAACAACCTGGGGAGAAAGGGGTTTATTTTATTCACACTTCCAGATAAAGTTCATTACTGAAGGAAGTCAGGGCAGAAGCTGAAGCAGAGGTCATGGAACAGTGTTGCATACTGATTTGTTCCCTGTGACTTTCTCAGCATGCTTTATTAGACCAGTCAGGACCATCTACCCAAGAGTGGTACCACACACAATTCACTGGGCCCTCCTACATCCATCATTAAATCAAGAAAGCACCCTCAGAGACTTGCCTATAGACCAATCTGATGGAGACGTTTGCTTAATTAAAATTCCCTCTTCCTAGATGTGTCTAGGTTTGTGTCAGGTTGGCAAAAACCACCTAGCACAGGGCCTCTCTGGGCATTATGGGAAAGAGACAGAGGCTCCCATCATGGGAGCGCTCATCTGTCCTGCTGTCTAACAAATCAAGAGTCACATTTAGCTACCCTGAACTTTCTCAGAGGAAACAATATTGCCATAGCAATGGACTGGCAAGGCCAGAAGTATCTCCCCAGCCTTCATCCTGGGACATATGAAGGAAGAAACAAAACTCCAGTGCCGTGGTGAGCCGTGAACCTTGGCTTCAAATTCACTTTGTCATTACCAAGTCACCAGGGGACCCAAGACACCCAAAGTAGGACATAATGTCTATTCCTTGAAAAGGCATAGTGCCTTCCCAGAGACCCAATGTCACCCCAGAGTGACACAGGATGTGTGACCCCCTCCAAGGGTGCAGTTTCGCTCAGTCACTTGCTCATCTCCCATTCTTCAACAATCACTACCAACTGGGCAGGGTCAGAGGATCCAGAGAGAAGGGAGGCATGTGTGATCCTTCCCTCTGGGTACTACGGGGACCATGGAAAGACATGAGTTGAAGTTGCAACTGAGATGAATGTCTTGAAGGTTAAACATGTCTACCCAGGCTGGACAGGGTGCTCAGAGTGACCGGACCCCTTCATGGAAGTCTGGGTCCAAAGATGGGAAGGCCAGGATGGAAGCACATTCTGGGTTGAGCAAATGACCTGGGTAAAGCCCTGGATGTTGAGGAGAGCTGCTTTCTCAGCTGAATCCTGAGCTAGAACAGACTTCATGGAGATGCCCAGCATTTGACTGGCTTCTTTTGGATTCTGAGCTGCTGTTCCAAGTGCCCCTTAGACACTTTCTGTTGCCTGAAACTAGAACTTCACAACCACTCATCACAGGGGCTGGAGTTCAGGATGACTGAGAGTCTGGAGGAACAAGAAGAACCTTTGAAGAGAAATGAAGCCTATCTCCCCCAATAAGAAGGTCCCAGTGGGAAGCTGAGGCCTGGAAAGGAAAAATCATTGGCCTAGACCACATAGCTACTTGACCAAAAGAGGCCATTCTTCCAACACTTGCTTTCTTGGGTCTCGTTATTGTTCCCTTTCTGGCAGTTGCTGATGGGGTCACACTACTGTCATTAACCAGTTACTATGCTTAGAGCCTGGACCATGACAACCCATTCTGAATAGACTGATGACCCCCACATCCATCTTCAGGGTTCCAATATGAGATTCAAGTTGAAACAGAGGGTAAGAGATATGCATTAGTAAGCGGACATGGTCAAGTATGACCCCACCATCCTTGAGCCACCATTGTCCTAGCTCCAGTCTCTCTTGTAAGGTGGTCTAACAATATGTCCGAACTATGTAAAATACATTTCCAGAAGTCACACTTCTCTGGCCGGTATGAGCTTTTCGCCTTTCCTTTCTCCCAGTATGAGATGCTTAAGGACGTCCCAATTCCTTGGGGATCAATGTTTCCAAAGTGACGGTCAAAGGAAGAGGGCCAGGCATCTCACAGATGTCTTCCCTTCCACTTGCTCAGTTACACATGTGGAGAAAAATAGAAAATCGGTTATTAAGTGTGAGAAAAGCAGGTGGCAGCACATGATGTCTGTACAGCTGCCCCCACCCCATTTTCCAGGCAGAGAGAGAGGCATTGCCAAAGCTCTGAGGAGTAGGCAGTGAACTGAGCCTCTGTACCTTACCTTTGCGTCACAGGACTATAAAAACCTGGCAGAAACACCGGAAGGAGCACAGATTGATTGGCCATGCTTTCAGGCCTTCATGACATGGAGGGTGTGGCAGAGTAGTCCAGGCTGCAGGAGGCAGTGGTAGATGCTCTTCACATCATGGTGGACCCAGAAGCAGAGAGGCAGAGACCAGAGGTTGGGTATAAACATAAAGGCCCACCCTAAAGGATCTCCTGCAGCAGTCAGGCCCCACTTCCCAAAATGCCATCATCAAGTGGGGGCCTAGTGTTTAAAAGGTGACCCTAGGATGGGGGGCACATTTCAGATTTGAACCAGAGTGGCCTCCAAGGTTGGATAAGATTTTTCTTTATCTTGGCTTTGTTGTTTTTTCTGTCAGACTGAGGCAAAGCAGGGTTCTCATCTCCTCACAGTCTCCTGCCCTCACACTGCGCAAAAACCGCTCCACAGGTGTACTTCCCTCTTTCCTAATGTTTTCTTCTTTACACCTTGCCCTCACCGTATTCCCCTGACCACAATCATCCCCAGGACAGCAGTGGTATGTCACAGCCTCTCTATTATATTGACAGGACAGCAGTGGTACGTCACAGCTGCCTCTATTATATTGACAGGACAGGAGTGGTATGTCACACCTGCCTCTATTATATTGACAGGACAGGAGTGGTATGTCACACCTGCCTCTATTATATTGACAGGACAGTAGTGGTACGTCACACCTGCCTCTATTATATTGACAGGACAGGAGTGGTACGTCACAGCTGCCTCCACCTGTATGAAGTTCACCAGTGTAGCACCCTTGCTCATCTGTTTCCCCAGTGAAGGACTTCTAAGTGGCCTCCAAAATCGCTCTGGCAGTGTCTTTGTCATCGTGTGAGGTGGCTTTGGGATGGGTGCCCAGGAGGGGCCTCGTTGGGTCACTGTTAATCTTCACGGTCCTTGGCACACTAGAGGAGATCTCAGTTGAAGAACTGCTTCCACTCTGCTGGTCTGCAGGGCGTTGTTTGACTGCTAATTGAGGCCTACTGTGGGCAGCCTCGTTCTTAAGCAAATGAGTCTCGGCTTTGCAAGAAAGGTAGCTAAACTTGAGCACAGGAGCAAGCCAGAGAGCAGCATTCTTCCATGATTTCTGCTTGAGTTCCTGCCCCAACTTCCTTCAAGGATGGACTGTAAACTGCGAGGCAAACCCTTTCCTCCCCAAGCTGTTTTTGGTCATGATGTATATTACAGCAGTAGAATTAGAACAGTTGTGAGGAAATGCTAAATTCCTTTCTCAAACTTTTGAAAGGCCAGGACCCTACAGTCAGTCAAGATTGCTCCCTCTAGGTGGATGCTGTCCTACCAACTCCAGCTTGTACCATAGGTGATAGGTATTTGGCAAGAGTTTGAAGAGAGACCCTTCCTTTGACTTGCCTGGGCCTATGCCAAAGCCATAGCTTGAGGCTGTGGTGCCCACACTCAACATTCTAGAGGGAGGCTCCGGATTACAGGGCATGGCCAGAACTGCCTTGTCTCTGCTTCCTTGGGTTCCTTTGTCTTTCTAGTTGCTGCCATCCAGGCTGGGAAGGAGTAGCAGGGTTTCTTTTGTATGCCTTGGTTTGCCAGCGTATGTGACTCGTGTGTGTGTGTGTGTGTGTGTGTGTGTGTGTGTATTACATGTGGGGTGCATCTACACACACATGGAGAAGCCAGAGTTTGAGGTCAGACGTCTTCCTCTATGGCTTTCCATCTTATTTTTCAGACAATCTCACCATTTAGGATAGACCGACTGGTCAGCAATGTCTGAGCACACCACCCCCCAGTCTCTGCCCCACTGCACAGGTTACAGACACACACCAGCACACCCTGCTTTCACATGGGTGTCAGGGATCCGAATTCAGGGCTTCACACTTTGTCCAGTGAGCCTCCCCTGGCCCCACGACTGCTTTTTAACACGCCTGCACATCTCCTCATGTGCTTCTCGGTTCTTGGACTTCTTCCTCCACTGATTTGCATAGAGCTGTAACAATGAGAGGCCAGGCCTGCTTGTTTGGGTTTCTGTCCCACCCGGTACCCCACAGCCGGCAAGCCCCAAAGAAATAACACAGAGATCTCTATAAGTTACAAAGTTGATTGGCCCATTAGCTCTAACCTCTCATTGGCTCTTACTTCTTAATTAACCCATTTTTTTGATCTATGTTAGCCATATGTGGCTCAGTACCTTTTTCAGTGGTTGCAGATCACATCCTGCTGCTTCGGTGGTCTGGGCAGGAGTGGGAGGAATCAACTTCCTCCTTCCCAGAGTCCTCCTGTTCTCATTACATCATTTCTACTTCCTGTCTGGTTTTCCCACCTTTACCTCCTGCCTGGCCAATTATTTAAAACATGATTAACAGATTACAGACAATTCTCCCTCACCACTTCCCCCTCTTTAAAAAAAAAAAAGGAAAATATCCATAGTCCATTTTTTTGGGAATGTGGGCATAGTATTCCAGGCTACTTCCAGCTGATTGGGGGCGCTGATAATCTTATGGGGACCTGTTCTGGATGAAGAACTCAGACATCTGGGCCATCTATTCCTGTTGGAGATTTCTCAGGTGGTCATCCTTGATCAAATTGGATTTTTCTTCAAATTGGATTTTTCTTAACTCTGAATAAATCCATAGCCTCTCATTTTCTGTGGAAACAAAAGCAAAATCTCTTCTCCAAAGTAACATACCTTTTTTTTTTATTTTTTTGGTTTTTCGAGACAGGGTTTCCCTGTAGTTTCTAGAGCCTGTCCTGGAACTAGCTCTTGTAGACCAGGCTGGCCTCGAACTCAGAGATCCGCCTGCCTCTGCCTCCCGAGTGCTGGGATTAAAGGCGTGCGCCACCACTGTCCGGCTAGTAACATACCTTTTGACTTCAATTTTGAAGCCAAGGTATTTTCAAAATACCTATCTTGGATTAATTCTGCAGCATTTATAAGCAAATATCTTTTAGCAGCTGTTGCTCCTTCCTCAGCATTCAAACAATTTAAAGAGAACATAATAACATACAGTATCAAGATTCTCTGTGTATTTTCCATCTTTACGTGGCTTTATTTTAACCTCTATTTTTTCAACTTTTGGCTTTTTGAGACAGGTTCTCTGTATATCTTTGTCCTGGAATTTCCTCTGTAAACCAGGCTATCTTTGAACTCACAGAGATCCATCTGTCTCTGCCTCCCAGGCTTCTCTCTCTCTCTCTCTCTCTCTCTCTCTCTCTCTCTCTCTAACTATAATCTTTAGCCTGTATGTATTTTAACCATTTAGAGGTTTTATTATTTTTTGAATCTCTCTTTATTGTATATCTCTCTTTTTTGTGAAAAAATGGGTCTTTAATTTGATAAGGAATATGGAGAAGTTTTCTTGCCAGGAAGCAAGCTGCAACAATGTATCCATAGCTCCATAGTCCGGAGGCATGCTTGAAAGAGTCAGAGTTTTCCCTGGCAGGAAGGCCCAGAAAGCCAGCATTTTAAAACAGCCCAGATTTTTTTGGTATGGCTGAAAACCCAAATGTTTTACTCTAGTCTTTTTTTTTAAGCTTTGTCAGGCTTTATGTGGATGTAGTTATCCACGTGGGCGCCATTCTGTAACATGAGGGAGGCCAGGCCTGCTTGTTTGAGTTTTCTGTCCTGCCAGGTACCCCACAGCCGGCAAGCCCCAAAGAAATAACACAGAGATCTTTTTAAGTTATAAAGCTGATTGGCCCATTAGCTCTAGCCTCTTACTGGCTAACTCTCACATTTTGATTAACCCATTTTTCTGATCTATGTTAGCCATGTGGCTCAGTACGTTTTTTCAGTGGGTCAGATCACATCCTGCTGCTTCAGTGATCTGGGCAGGAGTCGGGGGGAGGGGGAATCAACTTCCTCCTTCCCAGAGTTCTCCTGTTCTCATTACATCATTTCTACTTCCTGTCTGGTTTTCCCACCTTTACCTCCTGCCTGGCCAAATCAGCGTTTTATTTAAAACATGATTGACAGATTACAGACAATTCTCCCACATAGAGCATTTGTGGGAGTTCTGTGCAGAGTGTGCACACTAACCCTTTGCTGCCCTCTTCTTCGCTTTACCCCTGCTCTCCTGCTTTCTGTTTCCTCTGCTGAAGAGCAGGTGATCCCCCCACTCTCCCCCACCCCTGCTTCCCTTGGTTCTCTGTAGAGTTCTGGTGGAGAGTTCTGAGGAGCAAGTGATTCCCCCAACCCCTGCTTCCCTTGGTTGTCTGTGGAGCTCTGGTGCTGTGTGCTGAAGAACAGGTGATCCCTCTACTCTCCCCCCACCCCACTTCCCTTGGTTCTCTGTATAGCTCTGGTATGGAGTTCTGAGTTGATCTGGCTGGTAAGAGGGATGCAGAACTGAGATTCCATCCCTCCCCTAGTCCTCCTTGGCTGGGGTCCCTGACCCCCACTCTTCCCTGTGGTTCGCTCACTCAACTCCAGAGACTCCATGGACTTGCTTCTGAGGTTCCCCTCCAGTTCCCTTCTGTGTATCCACCATATGTTTAGTGTGTGGGCTCTGGGGGGAGGTATCTTTTTTATTATTGATTTTTATTGAGCTCTACATTTTTTCTGTTTCCCTCCCTGCCTCTCCCCTCCCCTTTAACCTTCTCCCCAAATCCCCATGTTCCAAATTTACTTAGGAGATCTTGTCTTTTTCTACTTCCCATGTAGATTAGACCCATGTATGTCTCTCTTAGGGTCCTCATTGTTGTCTAAGTTGTCTGAAATTGTGATTTGTCGGCTGGTTTTCTTTGCTTTATGTTTAAAAGCCACTTATGAGTGAGTACATATGATAATTGTCTTTCTGGGTCTGGGTTACCTCACTCAAAATGATGTTTTCTAGCTCCATCCATTTGCCTTCAAATTTCAAGATGCTGTTATTTTTTTCTGCTGCGTAGTACTCCATTGTGTAAATGTACCACATTTTCCTTTTTCATTCTTTGGTCAAGGGGAATTTAGGTTGCTTTCAGGTTCTGGCTATGACAAACAATGTTGTTATGAACATAATTGAGCACATGCCCTTGTGGCACGATTGAGCATGCTTTGGATATATACCAAAAAGTAGTATTGCTGGATCTTAAGGAAGGTTGTTTCCTAATTTCTGAGAAATCACCACACTGACCCAAAGAGACTGTACCAGCTTGAGCTCCCACCAGCAATGCAGGAGTGTTCCCTTTACCCCCGTCAACTCCAAAATAAGTTGTCATCAGTGTGTTTGATCTTGGCCATTCTTGCAGGTATAAGATGAAATCTCAGAGTCGTTTTGACTTGCATTTCTCTGATAACTAAGGATGTTGAGCATTTCCTTAAGTGTCTTTCAGCTATTTTAGATTCCTCTGTTGAGAGTTCTCTGTTTAAGTCTGTATTCCATTTTTATTGGATTATTTGTTCTTTTGATGACCAATTTCTTGAGTTCTTTGCATATTTTGGAGATCAGACCTCTGTCTGATGTGGGGTTAGTGAAGATCTTTTCCCATTCTGTAGGCTGTGTTTTTGTCTTGTTGACCATGTCCTTTGCTTCACAGAAGGTTTTCAGTTTCAGGAGGTCCCATTTATTAATTGTTTCTCTCAGTGTCTGTGCTACTAAGGTTATATTTAGGAAGTGGTTCCCTGTGCCAATGTGTTCAAGTGTACTTACCACTTTCTCTTCGATGAGGTTCAGTGTTGCCGGCTTTATGTTGAGGTCTTTGATCCATTTGGACTTGAGTATTGTGCATTGTAATAGATATGGATCTATTTTCATTCTTCTACATGTTGCTATCTTTATGCCAGCACCATTTGTTAAATATGCTTTCTTTTTTCCATTTGATATCTTTTGCTTCTTTGTCAAAAATCAGGTGTTCAAAAGTGTGTGGGCTAATATTCAGGTCTTTAATTTGGTTCCATTGGTCCTCCTGTCTGTTTTTATGCCAATACCAGGCTGTCATCTATAGTAGAGTTTGAAGTCGGGGATTGTGATGCCTCCAGAAACTCTTTTATTGTACAGAATTGTTTTGGCTATCCTGGGTTTTTTGCTTTTCCATATGAAATTGAGTACCATTCTTTCGAGGTCTGTGAAGAATTTTACTGGAATTTTGATGGGTATTGTGTTGAATCTGTAGATTGCTTTTGGTAAGATTACCATTTTTACTATGTTAATTCCACCTCCCAAGAGCATGAGAGATCTTTCCACTTTCTGGTGTCTTCTTCAATTTCTTTCTTCAAAGATCTAAAGTTCTTGTCATACAAGTCTTCCACTTGTTTGGTTAGAGTTACTTCGAGATATTTTATGCTATTTGTGGCTATTGTGAAGGGTGTTTTTTCTCTGATTTCTTTCTCAGCCCATTTTTCTTCTGTGTACAGGAGGGCTACTGATTTTTTTAATTAATCTTTTATCCTGCTACATCACTGAAAGTGTTTATTAGCTGTAGAAGTTCCTTTGTAGAATTTTTGGGGTTGCTTATGTAAACTCATAGCATCAGCAAATAGTGAGAGTTTGAGTTTTTCTTTTCTGATTTGTATCCCCTTGATCTCTTTTTGGTGTCTTATTGCTCTAGCTAGGACCTCAATAGATATGGAGAGAGTGGACAGCCTTGTCTTGCTCCTGATTTCAGTGGGATAGCTGGGAATTTCTCTCCATTTAGTTTGATGTTGGCTGTTGGCTTGCTGTATATTGCCTTTATAATGTTTAGGTATGTTCCTTGTATCTCTGCTCTCTCCAAGACTTTTATCATGAAGTGATGTATTTTGTCGGAAGCTTTTTTGGCATTTAATGAGATTGATCATATAGTTTTTATTTCAGTTTGTTTTTATAGTGGATTACTTTGACAGATTTTCATATGTTGAACCATCCCTGCATCTCTAGGATGAAGCCAACTTGATCATGGTGGATGATGGTTCTGATGTGTTCTTGGATTCGATTTGCTAGTATTTTATTTAGTATTTTTGCATCAGTGTTCATGAGTGAGATTGGTCTGTAATTCTCTTTCTTAGTAATGTCTTTATGTGGTTTGGCTTTCAGGGTAATTGTAGCCTCATAAAAAGAGTTTGGCAATATTCCTTCTGTTTCTGTTGTGGAGTCTCTATTTGAGAAGTATTAGTATTAGTTATTTTTTGAAAATCTTGTAGAATTCTGAGTTGAAACCATCTGGTTCTGGGGTTTTTTTTGTTTGGGTGTAACATGAGGGAGCCAGGCCTGTTTGTTTGTTGGGGTTTCTGTCCTACCCGGTACCCCACAGCCGGGAAGCTCCAAAGAAATAACACAGAGAACTCTATAAGTTATAAAGCTGATTGGCCCATTAGCTCTAGCCTCTCACTGGCTAACTCTCACATCTTGATTAACCCATTTTTCTGATCTATGTTAGCCATGTGGCTCAGTACCTTTTTCTGTGGTTGCAGATCACATCCTGCTGCTTCGGTGATCTGGGCAGGAGTGGGAGGAATCAACTTCCTCCTTCCCTGAATTCTCCTGTTCTCATTGTATCATTTCTATTTCCTGTCTGGTTTTCCCACCTTTACTTCCTGCCTGGCCAATCAGCATTTTATTTAAAACATGATTGACAAATTACAGACAATTCTCCCACACCAGTTGGGAGACTTTTGATGACTGTTTCTATTTCTTCAGCAGTTACAGGTCTGTCTAATTTGCTTTTCTGGTCTTGATTTAATTTTGGTAAGTGGTTTTTATCCAGAAAGTTGTCCATTTCCTTTAAGTTTTCCAATTTTGTGTAGTACAAGTTTTTGAAATATGACCTGATGATTCTCTGGATTTCTTCCATGTCTGTTGTTATGTCCCCCTTTTCATTTCTGATTTTGTTAATTTGAATATTCTCTCTCTGCCTTTTGGTTAGTTTGGATAAAGGTTTGTCTATTTTGTTGATTTTCTTGAGGAACCAACTCTTTGTCTCATTGATTCTTTGTACTATTTTTTTTATTTCTATTTTGTTGATACCAGATCTCAACTTGATTATTTCCTGCCATCTAGTTCTCTTGGATGAGTTTGCTTCTTTTTGTTCTAAAGTTTTCAAATGTTCTGTTAACTCACTAGTGTGGGATTTTTCCAGCTTCTTTATGTAGGTATTTAGTGCTATGTACTTTCCTCTTAACACTGCTTTCATCTTGTTCCATAAATTTGGGTATGCTGTGTGGTCATTTTCATTGAATTTTATGAAGTCTTTAATTTATCCCTTTATTTCTTCCTTGACCCATTGATGATTTAGGTGAGCATTGTTTAATTTCCATGTGTTTGTGGGCTTTCTGGAATTAATATTGCTGTTGAATTCTAGTTTTAAGCCATGGTGATCTGATAAGATACATGGGGTAATTCCAATTATTTTCTATCTGTTGAGGTTTGCTTTGTTCCCTAGTATGTGGTCAGTTTGAGAAGAAGGTATATTCTATTATTGTTTGAATGGGATATTTTATAGATGTCTGTTAAGTCCATTTGAGTCATAACATCTCTTAATTCCTTTATTTCTCTTTTAATTGTTTGTCTGGCTGACCTGTCCAGTAGTGAGAGTGAAGTGTTGAAGTCTCCCATTATTAGTGTGTGGGGTTTAATGTATGATTTAAGCTTTAGAAGTGTTTCTTTTACATATGAAGGTGTCCTTGTATTTGGGGCATGGAAGTTCATTATTGAGATTTCCTCTTGATGGATTTTCCCTGTGACTAATATGAAATATCCTTCTTTGTCTCTTTTGACTGATTTTAGTTTGAAGTCTATTTTGTTAGATATTAGGATAGCTATACCAGCTTGTTTTTTAGATCCATTTGATTGGAAATTTTTCCCAACCCTTCACTCTGAGACGATGTCTGTATTTAAGGTTGAGGTGTGTTTCTTGTATGCAGCAGAACAATGGATTCTGTTTTCATATCCAATCTGTTAGCCTATGTCTTTTTACAGGTGAGTTGAGTCCATTTATATTAAGGGATATTAATGACCAGTGATTGTTATCTCCTATTAATTTAGTTTTCATGGTTGGTGATGTTAATTTGTGTGTATTTCCCTTCTATGAGATTTGCTGCTGTGAGATCATCAATTGTCTGTACTTTTGTTGATGCAGCCAACTTCTTTCGGTTGGAGTTTTCTTTGTAGTACTTTGTGTAGGGCTGGGTTTATGGTTAGGTATTGGTTAAATCTGGTTTTGTCATGGAATATCTTGTTTTGTCCTTCTATGGTGATGGAAAGTTTTGCTGGGTATAGTAGTCTGGGCTGACAGTCATGGTCTCTTAATGTCTGCATAACACTTGACCAAGAGCTTTCATTGTCTCCAATGAGAAGTCAGGCATAATTTTGATAGGTCTGCCTTTATATGTTAGTTGGCCTTTTTCCTTTGCAGCTCTTAATATTCTTTCTTTATTCTGTATGTTTAATGTTTTGATTATTATGTGGCAAGGGAATTGGTTTTTTGATCCAGTGTATTTGGTGTTCTGTAAGCTTCTTGTATCTCCATAGGCATATCTTTCTTTAGGTTGGAAAAGTTTTCTTCTATGATTTTGTTAAATATATTCTCTGTGCTTTTGAGCTGAACTTCTTCTCCTTCTATACCTATTATTCTTAGGTTTGGTCTTTTCATGGTGTCCCATATTTCCTGAATATTTTAGGTTAAGCTTTTGTTAGATTTAATGTTTTCTTTGACTGATGAGTCTATTTCCTCTATTGTATCTTAGCATTTGTGATTCTCTCTTCTATCTCCTGTATTCTGCTGTTTATGTTTGCATTTGTGGTTCCTAATCATTTTCTCATGATTTCTGTTTCTATAATTCCCTCAGCTTGTGCTCTCTTTATTGTCTCTATTTCAGTTTTCAAGTCTTAAATAGTTTCTTTCATATGTTTGATTGCTTTTTTTTGTTTTCTTTAAGGAATTTGCTGATGTCTTCCAATTTTTTGTTTGTTTTTTCCTCCATTTCTTTGAGGGAATTTCTCATTTCCTCTTTAAGAGTCTCAAACATTCTCCTGAAGTTATATTTTAGGTCATTTTCTTCTGTTTCATCTATATTTGGTTGTTCAAGTCTTGCTGTTGTAGGGTCTCTAGATTTAACTGGTGTCGTGTTGCTCTTTGTGGTGTTGCATGTGTTCTTACCTTGTATACTCATCTTTTCCTCTAATTGATGTGGCTGGAGCTGTCTGGGACTCTGGCGATTAATCTTCTAGGTGCCAGTGGATCCAAGGCTCAGGTGGTTGTTCCTCGTAGTACAGTCAGTGCCACGGTTCTAGTTACCCTATTGGTCATTCCGTGTTCTTGGAGGTCACTCAGCACTCCCAGGGTTTGCTCTGCTCCCGTGGAGTTTGCTGTCTCGGGTCTGCTCTGGTCTGGTTGCCAGCCCAGATATGTTTCTGTAAATGTCCCTGTTCTGGATCTGCTCCTGCAGAGGTCCCTGGCTTGGGGTTGGTCCTGCAGAGCTCTCTGGCTCTGATCTTCTCCCTTGGAGGTCCCAGACTCAGGTGTGCCCAGACCAGCAGAGGTCCTGGCTCAGGCCTACTCCCTCAGAGGTCCCAGACTCTACTCCTGCAGAGGTCCTGGTTCAGGTCTACTCCCTTGAAGGTCTCTGGGAGTATCTTAACTTCTGGTCCTTCCTTTAGAAAGTCAAAGCAGGGCTTAAAGAGGCAGCTTCATTGGTAACATGCTTGCAGTCTCAGAATTCATGTTTCAGAAAAGAAAAAAAGATAGATAGCGTCCTTCCGCAGACTCCTAGTTCTGCATCCCTGAAGCTCACTGACTGACCAGCCTGGGCTAATCAGGTCCCACTGAGAGGTCCTGCCTCCAAAACCAAAGTGAATAGACCCCAGGAACAACACTACAGCTGGCTTCCGGCCTCCACATTCACGCACACACATACATGTGCAAAGGCTGTCCCAACAGAATATATAGCACTGAGCCAGATTCTGAAAACTTCTGCAACCAACTTGTCACCTAACCCGCTCCTGTGAATCTTTCCATCTGGCCCAAAGCTGCCTGACCTATTCCCAAGGACAGCGCTGCAGGCTGGTCATGAGTGGCACAGACGGTTTGTGGCACTGACTATGCTTGCTTCCCTGCTGTCTGCCTCATGCTAGTCAGCAGCTCTTTCCAGGACAGAAACTTGGTCTGTCTTAGGTAACATCCACACAGCACCCAGCACAGCTAAGGGTAGCATCTGCTGAGTGGTCAGACACCATGTTGAGCATGTCAAAGGTGTTGTAGTCACCCTCTGTATGAAACCTACCAGATAGGGTATGATTATTGCCAGTCAGAAAACTGGGGCACAGAAAGGTTAAAGAACTTGCTTAATGCCACACAGACAGAAGGAAGGTAAACTTGATTTGAATCTAAGTAATTATTGAAGCACTTAGAGCCCATGTTTCTGTGTGTTGCTCACCATTCATCTCTCCAGGCTATGAGATGAGTGAGCGAATGGATGGATGGATGGGTGGATGGACGGACGGACGGACAGACGGATGGATGGATGGATGGATAGATGGATGGATGGATGGATGGGTGGATGGGTAGATGGACGGATGGGTGGAAGGGTGGATGGATGGATGGATGGACAGACGGATGGACAGACGGACAGATGGATGAATGAATGCAAGGGAAATTAGGAAAGTGAGCAGATAATTTAAAACAGCTTAAATGACACTTGGCCATAGCTCTTTTTTTCTGAGCAATTATGCTCCTAATACCAGCTCTTTTTCCTGCAAGATACTAGTATTCATAAATTATGGAAAATTCTTTGGCTATTGCTTGTTATGTTATGGCCTGGGGTGGAGCACAGAGGTGATGGATGACTTTTTAAATTCCTTCCCACCGGCTTAGAGAATTCTCTAGGCCACAGTTGCGTGCAGAATCTATAATTAATTATTATTCACACTTAATACAGTTAGATACTGTGAACACATACTTTCCATTAATTTATGTGGCTGGCTCCTCATCATTTTCCCACAGGTATAGTCACTGATTTCTCAAGTTATTAAAAATTAAAATGTATATTAGAGCGCATGAGAAGCTTGGTGTCCTTGTACCTATTTTTAGTCTAAAGTCACAAACTGAGTGGAGAACTCAATTGCTTTTGGGGGGGTCAGTTCTGACTGAGAGTGGGACATTCATTCTCACTTGTTTATTCTTAACTAGGGACAGTTGAACCATGAGGGTTAAGTGTGACAAACCTGGGGGGAACATGAAGAAGACAGGTCTCATTCACTGGGGGTGAGGATATCCTCTTCCTGCAGGAGGCAGCTGTGGGGTGTGGTCAGGAAGGTACAGAATGGAGGAAGCCCCAGCTGGGCTGAGTGGGTGAACATAGAATTGACGCTTGAGAAAAGATAAGAGGTCAGAGAACGAGAGGGGTCAGAGCAGGAGGAGGGATGGGTAGGCATTCCAACTTGTGGGAATAGCAGATACACATCACAGAAGGCAGGAAAGGGCATGGCAGGTTCTAGACGGCCAGAAACCTCCCTGGGGAGCCAACATGGAGTGCCAGTGGTGTGACCGTGGGAGAAGCGTGGGGACACAGGCCACTGAAAGAGCCAGTCCAGTGCAGGGGCGCGCAGACGCAGTCCCAGCCACTGGGACAGCAGCCAGGCTGCCTGCACTAATGTATGAGCTTGAAGACTGCCTTAGCAACACAGTGAGCTCAAGAAAACAAGCAAAACCACAAAACAAGCAGTGGAGAAACAAGAGAGCAGTATTTTCCAGAAGTCTCCATACAAGAATCTGAACACTGTGATTACTACAGGAACTTAAAACCCGTGAGACCAGCTCACCTACTTTTCGTGTGAGAGTAGGAAAACTAAGGTTCATTTTCCTGAGAATCAAAACCAAGATACCCAAACAAATAGATCTGTGCATGTCCAGGCATCGGAAGAGGTCAGGCTTCTGCATTTCCCAGGAGCCTTTGTGTTCCGGCTCTGTCTGGAGCTCAGTTCTCACAAGCGACAGGATAGGAAAGCAACACCTCACCCTTCCCCACACTGCCCAGGCCACCCGGAAGCTTTACCCCTCAGATCAGACTCACTGTGGCCCCACTGGTGACAGCCAACCAGAGCCTCCGCTGATTTACATATTCTGCATAACTTTGCATAAAGCACTGACAAGTCTCAGAGCCTGTACAAAAAAACTGATTAGAGGAATGCCTGTCCTAGGAGGGAGGGCATTGCATTCTCAGCTGCTGGCTCACACGTCTGTGGGGGCTGGGCCAGCAGTGGGGTCTGACTGGACTCTGTTTGGTTTTTGAGACAGGGTCTCAAGTAGCCCCAGCTGGCCTTGGACTTGAGCTTCTGGTCCTCCTACCGCTACCATCCAAGCGCTGGGACCACTGATGTGTGCTATCACCAGCTAGGTGTGTGTGGTGCTGGGGATCAAACCCCGAGCCTCCTGCTACTAATATCCTGAGGCCCAGGGTGAAGGCTCATCCAAGTCTGCTGCTATATGTATAACTTTGGTCCAAGGTGCCTTCTGAGCCTCACCAACAAGGACAATTAAGGAATGATTGACAGCTTCTCAGTGGTGCGTACTAAAATTTCAGCACAGGGGAGACAGAGGCAGAATGGGCACAAATTCAAACTCAACCTGGCAGCATAGTGAGACCCTTTCTCTCAAAAATAAATAAAGGAAGGAAGCGGGGAGGACAAGCCAAGTCATATGGGCCCATCTGCCCAACTGCTGGGTACAACAGCCAATGCACAACTTAGTAAATGTGTAGGCATTGAGTGGGGGTCTGATCCATCGATAGCAAAATTTTCCTTCTTTTTTTTTCCATTCTGTTTATTGGTTTTGCATACGTGTGTAAGTATGTCTGTGGTATGGGGTCTCCCATGCCATAGTGAGGTCAGAGGACGCTGTTTCGGGAATTGGTCCTCCCCTTCCACCGTGATGGTCAAGGGAATCCATCTCTGGTTATTAACCTTGGCAGTAAGCACCTGTGCCCACTGCGCCATCCCACCAGCTGCCTGACATTAATGCCAGAAGTTTTCTCTCACCCCTCATCTGATTCTTCCACGGGAAATGACCTCTATCCCTGTATCACAAGGGAACCCCTGAGTCCCAAAACATCATCCTCCACTGAGGGGCTCAGGAGTCAGAATTTACATGCAAACTGAAGACAGAGCCCAGGGAGACACTGAGGCAGATGGGGAACAGGATCCTGTGGAGGGAGTATTCCCTAGTTCCTCCTAGACTTCTTAACTGCCTCTCCACACTTGCACTTGTGACATTTCCCTGGTTCTGTTGTTGCTCTGAGCCAGGCCTGCGTGGAGGAAGGGGGCCTGAGGTTCTGAAGATCGAGTCTGCTCCAGTGCTCTCCCCCTGCGGCAAACTCCCGACATATCTTTTCCACAGTAATAATTAGCGACAGAAATATCTGACCTACTTAAGACTCCACAAATACACACATTTGGTGGCTTCCACATCAACTCAGGGGCCGCCAGAGGAGGCGGCTGAGAACAGTTTTGTGTTTTGCTTTGTTTGTCACCTGACGCTGCTCATTCCTGCCCACCATTGCTCCTGCCCACCATTGCTCCTGCCCACCATTGCTCCTGCGCACCTCCATCCCTCATGGGCCCTGACCAGGTAACTTTCGGCACTAGAGTCGGTGGTTATTTTTATGTCCAGTTTCTCTGAGCAGAGGGGTCTGGGTTCTCCAGAGATAGCTGCGAATTTCTAAAGCGTCATCCAACGGAAAACGACAGCCCATGAAATGACCAGTTGTGTCCTGTGAGCTCATCATTTCACATTGTCACAGGTATCCCAGGCTGACCTCAAACTCACTATGTGGTCTAGGATGAGCTGGAACTCCTATCTCCTGCCTGCACCTCCCATCCACTCCCCCAAGTGCTGGGATTACAGGCAAGTGCACCATCACGCAGGTTCTATGGCTCACTGGGAAGCTAGGCAAGTACTCTACCAACTGAGATGCAGCCTGCCCCTGCATTTCTAAGCCCATCCTCCCAAGGTCAGATCACCCACATACATCACCCCTGTCACCAGAAGTATCCTGAGGCTTAATGACAATGAAAATTGTCCCCAAGCATAGATTGTGCGCCTACTGCTGAGTGATGAAGTCACCCCACCAAACCTGTCCCTCACAAAGGACTATCAGGAAGGCAATCGGACCTTAAAGGAAGTAACAAATGAGTGGGAAGATGAACACGGCAGGAGCGGGCAGTGGAGGGGGGCAGGTGACTTCCATCCAGCTAGGGGACATCAGAGAAGGTTCACAGAAGCTGTGTGCCGGAGCCCTGCATCATTAGTCTCCCCAGAGGAAGGAAAAGCCACTGTCACCAGGGAGCAGCTGTAGCAAAGGCCTAGAGGTCAGTGTCAATTACTAGATGCTTAGGAAACTACACAAAGTTCCAGGGCAGGGCAGTGGCTCAAGCTGGAGACGAGGGCATGATGTGATGGGGAGGGCATTGAGGGCAGAGGGGAGTTGGCATATTGCTCCAGGATTTGACTTGGACTTTATTGGTTCCTTTTACAGAGTCTATCTGGAAGACACTCCCACTGTCTGTGCCCCACCAGGGCCTCTGCCAACCAGAATATGCGGGCTCCTGTCCATCTGACCAAGTCACACAAAGTCACAGTCCACTCTGCTCAGAAGCCTGCATGTCTGACCAGAGAAGACTCACAGCACCGACACTAGTGTGGACAGCTTGGTGACCAGTGGCCTTCAACCAGCATCCATACACTTTTACTGCATCTCCAGCTCTGAGCCTAGAGGAGTAAGGAGCAACCAGCCCTGTGTAGATTCGTGATAGGCCTTGGCCAAGGATGAGCCAGGGGGTGAGGCTTCGGTGCCAAGAGTTCAGCAATGGTACCACCTAGGAAAGGGACTGCATAGGAAAAGTGAGCAAAGATCTCAAGGCTACCTGCCCCAGGCCCTCACAGGCATCTTCAGCAGAGCACAGGAGCCAGGGAGCCACCAGAAAGTGACCCATTAGGGCTATAAAGAAAGACTATAAAGGGAGCGGGCCAGGCAGGGGTGCTATCTGCTGGGTCAGCCTAGACGTTTTCTGGCCCGTGATTTTAATGTCACATCCAAGCTGAGGGCCACCCTGTGTTAGTTACTTTCCTCATCTCTGTGACCAAACACTAACAGCAACTAATTAAGGGAGGGATTATTCGTTTGGGCTCATGGTCTCAGGGGTTCAGTACCTCACAGTAAGGAAGGTGTAAAACAGGGTAACTCACATCATGGCTACCAGGACGCCGAGAGTGTGGGGGATCCCAGAAGGGACCAGCTAGAGCAGCCCCAAGGATGCCACCCATGGTGGGAGCCTCCTAAGCCTCATCTCCTACTTTCCACCCTCCCCAATAACACACTCTATAACAACACTGCAGGTGGGTTGAGCCACTGATCTGGTCTAAGCATCTCTGGAAACGCCTGCGATACCCCAGGTTTGTATTTCATTATGTTCTCTGGGCATCTCTAAGTAATAATGGTGGCACTCACGATTAGCAGCACAACTGTGCATGGGGTCTTGAGGCTTCAGGCAGCTGGCATTACGGAAAAGGAGCCTTTGCCCAGCTTTGAGTGAAGCCTGCACGGTGCCTAGCCTTTCTCTCCCCCTCAGGCCAGGCAAGTCCATCCAGTTGGCAGCATCCTCAGCTGTTGCCACACACACAAGACCTTAGTTGCCATCTCCTCCAGCCCATATTATAGGATCCCTATAATATGTTCTTGGTGTCACTGAATCCTTTGGTGTCCCTTCCCCAGTATACAAGATTCTCAGGCCCAAAGGGCTTCCTAAGACAAGAAAACCCATTCTCTCTGTCCCTCACCTGTCCCATCTCCACATTCTCAGGGCACCCATCTACGCCAAAGGCCAGGGACGGTCCAGACACCCAGAAGAGCCCAGTCTCTGCCACGTGTTGCTCTGGGCAGCAGAGTACAGCAGCGACCTGGTGGTGGATCCATACGAGGGAAAGGTGAGAGGGTGTAGGGTATGGACCTTGCTCCAGGCCCAGGGAACACCCATGGCGTCATCTGTCCCAGGACGGAGCAGGTTCGCAGAACCCTATAGCCTTCCCGAGAGCTCCTTTAAAGATACTGAGAGCAAATGGAATCTACTCTGAGGCAGACTAATGCCATCTGCAGCATCGCCACTAGGTGTCAGCAGAGGCTCAAAGGTATTCCCTATGCAGCTCTACCTCCAGAGGCATTCTGGAAAGACAGCGCTGTCCACAGCCACAGACTAGCCAATCCCTTGAGCAGGCCCTGAGCATCTGGGTCGTCAGCCCAGCAACAGAGGGGTTGGGAGTTATGTGTCAAAAGTACATTATACACACACACACACACACACACACACACACACACATCACTCTACAAACTGAGCTACAGTCCCGGCCTGCATATCAGGCCGGGACTGTAGCTCAGTTTGTAGAGTGATTGCCCAGCAAGCATGAGGCCCTGGGTTTCATCCCCAGAACTGTATAAACCAAGTGTGGTGGTACATGTCTTAATTCCAGCACACAGGAGGTGAAATCAGGAGAACCAGAAGTTCATGACCATCCTCAACTACATAGCAACCCTGATGTCAGCTTAGGTTATAATGAAGCATGACTCAAAAATACATGTGTGTGTGTGTGTGTGTATGTGTGTGTGTGTGTGTGTGTGTGTGCGTGCATGTATGTGTTAGTATGCTTGCAAATGTGTAGGCGGAAGCTGCTTGTTTGTTTCCCAGCTTCCCAGACCTGAAATAATCACACATAAACTGCATTAATTAAAACACTGCTTGGCCTATTAGCTTATGCATATATCTAGCTAGCTCTTACATCTTAAATAAGCCCATTTCTATGAATCTATGTATCACCACATGGTTGTAGCTTACCAGTAAGGTTCCATCCAGTGTCCAGAATCTGTCCCCTGCAGCAGCTACATGGCTTCTCTCTGACTTCACCTACTCACTCTCTACATCTATCTGCTTGGAATTCCTGCCTTGCTCTATGCTAAGAAGCCAGTGGCTGAAACAGCTTTATTCATTAACCAATAAAAACAACACATGCAAAAGGACTTCCCACACCACACACGAGTATATGTATGCACTCTCTCTGTGTGTACATGTGTATATGGGGGTCATGGACGTATATAAATGTACATCATTTGCTCAGGTGCACTTCACGCATGTCTATCAGTGTGTATGTATGCACATATGTGTTGTGCTTATGAGTCTGTATGCTCATGCATTCATCCGTGTGTTTACAGGTGTGTGTGCACATAATGTGTATACAGGTATGTGTGCACACTGCTGTCTCCTCCCAGCCACTCTGCCTTCTTGAGATTCGTCTCAGGAGCTGTCACTCAAAAGTGGGTGGACTATGGTCTAGCAGCTGTTCACTCTGTCCCTGTCCTGCTCATAGGACCTCAGTCTTGAGCGCTGAGTCCTGAGCCATACACAAGGAGGCACACAGAGGGCTGGGTTTGCTGCCTATTTCATGCTGCAATCAGGGACTATCCAGACCTTCTGGGGACCTCTGAGCAGGAGCAAGAGGAAGATGAGGGACTGGAGAGCCACCAGGCTGCACCTGTGCGTTCTGCTCAGCCTCCTACGCCCACTTCAGGCTCCCCTCATCTGAACACTTTCCTCCTCACAGAACCCACTGCCTCATCACAGCCAGCCCATCGGGCTCTCTGAGGGCAGGGCCCTGCACAGCACCTTCTCCCTTGTTCTCCCTAATCCAAGTCTCTTGGAGAGTTTAGAAAGAGGAGACTGACCAAAATGGCATGGTGGTTAGAGTTAGCGATCATGCTGGGAGAGGGCCTCTGAGTGCTGCTGAGGTGGGAAGGCGCCATTCCCTGACTGGGATCAAAGGGAGCCAGGCAGGGTGCACCGCCTCTGTTCCTGGCTGTGGATAGGGTGTGAGCAGCTGCTTTGAGCCCCTTCTGCCTTGACCTCCCCTGGCACGATGGACTCTAACCTGGAGCTCTGAGCCAGAGTTAGCCCTCCCTCCTTTAAGTTGTTTTAATCAGAGCGTTTCCTCACAGGAACAGGAAAAGAAACCAGCATGAATAGCTCTTCCAAGCCTTCCTGTTGGGACAGGAGGAGACAGGGACACTGGGTTTGTGGCCACCATGCCTGCTGCTGTGGGGGTCCAAACTTAGCATCTCCAGAAGTCAGTCCATGTTGCTGAGTGATCTTAAAAGAGTGTCCTGGCCTCTCTGAGTTTGCTTTCTGTCTGAGAACTCTAAGAACGGTGAGGCTGTAGTGAGGATGAAAATGGTGTCTGTCTGAAGTAGGTCACCAGTGGGCCCAAGTCAGGCCACATATCTATGGCCACAGAGATGCAATTAATAACTGTAAACCAAAGAACCAGCTGGTGTCACCCTGGCATCGTGTGACTGTGGTGTGCACTCACAAGCGGTCTATTCGTGTGCTTGCCTTCTTACCCCCCTCCCGCCCCCCCCCCCCAGGGCAGCCTGAATGTTAGTTCCATGAGTACTGTTTACTAAGAAAGTCCCAGATCCTTTCAGAGTGTTTCAAAATTATGGCACTTGCTAATGATTCACCAAGATAAGTTAACAAATTTAACTTTATTTGTCAAGTCTATGAGCATCCTCTTAGGAACGTGACACTATCACACATTATTTCAGAAATGGACACCAGGGGGCAGCACAGGGCCAAGTCAGGGCTGCTTAACCCTACTGAGGAGCCTAACCCCTCAGAAGAAAGAGAGGGGCCCTCTGCACCTCCAGGAGGGAGTGGACTGGACATAGCCGCTCTCCCTCGGAGACAGGGAGCTGGACTCTCTACAAGCTGATTGCACAGGTTCCCTACCCATTCCCTCACCAAGCCAGCCAAATTCCCTCACAGCACTCTGAACCCCACAGTATGTAAATAAGGAAGGCGTTGGTTCCAAGGGAGGCACACAGTGCATTGAACATGATGATTCTATGTTTAGACTGAGGTGTCATGGCTGTGGAAGAGGCACCCTCAGGCAGGGGAATGCAAATCTGTTAGCTCTTCAGCCCAGGAGCACCTGAGAAGCAACACTGGGGCTGCGGACTCAGCTTTCTGGCTCTGGCCTGGACTCCGTCCTTCAGTCCTAGCTTCTTTTCCAACAAACTGCCTTACAGATGTCCCAGCAGCTGGGGCTGGAGGCAGAGGAATGTTGGCTGGATAAAGTCAGACCCAACTTCCCCAGTATAGGGATCCAATAAGATAGTTTCATTTGAATGTCATTGCTAAGACAATGAGCAAGCATCCTGGAGCAGATGAGGCTGACAAGACCTCTGTTTGGAGAAATGAGACAGCATTTCAGTAGCCTTTGGAGTTCCTGAAGAGTAGAGGGTATCCATTGGCTGGAGGCCAGAGACACTTAGAAGGTACTCATCCTCATGCAAACATTCCGGGGGGGGGGGCATTTTCTGGGACGGGACAGCCCTGTCTTACCTATGTGAACACTGGAAACACGCCAGCTCCTGTGTCACAAGGTTGTCCATGGCAGAGGTCAAACTTGGGTATAGATAGAGCCTGCATGCTACCCTACAGACCAGGGTTGGCAGAGCCTGAGGCACTGAGCCCCTGCAGCTACACACTGAGCCTGGCAGCCTCAGCCAGGTGTGTGGCCATGCCACACCCAAGTTCTATTCATGCACCAGAGATGGAGAGTTGGGAGAAGGAAGTAACAGTGGTGGCTGTCCACCTCCATGGCGTGGCCTTTCAGAGATGCCTCAGAAGCTACAGTCGGGCTGGCTCTTGTACAGCTGAGTGTCCCAAAGTGACTAACAAGACAGGCGGTCAGCCTTATTAAACACTTAATCTCTGCCCAGACTGTCTACAGTTCATTCCATCCTCAAGACAGTACTGGTAAGTGTGGTCCTCATCCCATGAGAATCACATCTCAGAAAGAACAACATTGGTGCCGAAGAAACCCGACGGCTGCGTCCTCCGGATTTCGGGACTGGGGCTCCGGGCTAGGCGCCAGCCTGGTTCCCCCAGACTGTGCCAGGACCGGCTGAGAACCTAGAGATCTAAGACCTGAGGACCAGAGACCCTACAGACTAAGGCCACATGCTCAACATCTCAACATCTGCCTGTACGTGGCTCTGCGACCAACATTGGCTTCAATCGTGAGTTTATCCCCTTCCAGCTAGCCAAGCGACCTTGGCCTACCCACTAGTCGTCGCTGAGTGCTCGGCGGCCTGTTGGTTGTTTCTAGGGTGGGGGGGGACTTCTCTGGTCCCCTTTGCCAGTGTTCAATCTGGCTTGCGTTCCAAGCTTTGCCCGTACCTGAGATGGCAAAAGCCTCTCACTTCACCCGTGCCCGAGGGCCCAGGGTCCCCGGCTTTTTTTCTCTCTTTTCCTCCTTCCCTGCTTCTGACTCTCCACGTGATCACTACAGTGTGATCTCCTGTCCAGGACGGAAGCTTGGCCTTGCTTCACCCCTCCTGTCTGAGGAACGGTCCTCGTAGTAGGCTTGAGGGTTCAGCCAGCCAAGCATAACATTCCGCGCATGGCGCTGGTTCCATCTTCATGCATTTCGCCTAACAGGTACGGTCCTTGTAAGGTTTGAAGTGCCACGGGTTTTTTTGCGGGCGTGTTCACGGTCTAGCTATGAGAACCAAGCCGTCCAAACGGATTCCTTCCTCATCCCCACTGGGGCAGCTTTTAGAAACACTCAAGCCCCATGCTCTAATGCCAAGCGTTTGCCAAACAAAGCTAATACGTCTATGCTCAAAGAAATGGCCCACGTATTCCTTAGAGGGAAATTACAAATGGCCGCCTAACGGCACCTGTGACCCCGATATTTTACAGGAGTTAGCCAACCACTGCTACCGTACAGGCAAATGTAAGGAGCTAATATACGTCTGTGCTTTCTTTTACCTAGCTCTCAAGACAGATCCTTCTGCTCTTTCTCATTGTTCGTCTGTCCACATGTTTCTAGCTATGCCACCTGCTGCTAATTCAAAACCAGCTACTCCTGCAATGGATCCGGCCGATGAACCTCCCCCTCCCAGGCCCAGGAGAACAGCCTCCCTTCGTTCCGCCCAAGCGGACGACACTCCACCTAAACTTCCTCCTAAGGTCTCTTTCAGGTCTAGGGAATGACCGCCCGAGGCTAAAAAAAACTTCACCTAACCTTCCTTTCTCCAGGTCCAAAACCCCACCTAAACATTCTTCTCCCCGCCTCTCTCCTCCCAGCAGGTCCTCATCCGGCTTTGCCAGCTCCGCCTCCTCCTCCCCCTCCCCTCCCCCTTTTCGCAGAAGGTCCCAGTCTTGGTCTCGGCCAAGGTCTCCCGGGACTTCAGATGCATCATCCTCCCCATCATCCCCGCCATTGCCCGCCCGCCCAACTCTGCCTCCTGGGTCTTCTAGGGCCCTGCGGTGCTCTCCCCATTCCCGCTCTCTAGCACCTTCCTTCACCCCTCCCCTCACACGCTCGCGGGCGGTCACGGGGCCAGATCTTGATCCGGATCAAATTAAGCCTGTGGCCATCCTGCCGCTGCTAGAGGTGGCTGGTGTAAACGGTTTGGTAAAAGTACACGTCTCGTTTTCATTGTCTGAGCTTTCTCACGTGGCTAATTTACTCGGTTCCTATACATCTAACCCTACCACTTTTATTAAGGAGTTCCAGTATATTACGCAGTCATATAACCTGACATTCCACGACGTCTACACAATATTAGCCAATAATCTACTGCCCGAGGAACGCAGGCGAGTTTGGGAGCAGGCAAGACAATATGCAGACGAGGTTCACCAAACGCTGGCATCCCATCCCCTTGGAGCAGAGGCAGTTCCAGAACAGGACCCCCACTGGGATTATAACAGCCCAGGGGGTATCCTGGCCAGAAACCAATTTGTGACATGTCTCCTGGCAGGCCTACGTAAGGCTGCCCTAAAACCAGTAAATTATTCTAAACTCTCAGAGGTCATTCAGGATACGAAGGAAAATCCTTCTACATTTCTGGACCGTCTCACAAAGGCCCTGTTACAGTTCACAAACCTAGACCCAGAAAGTACTGAAGGCAGAAACATACTAATGACTCATTTTTTTAAATCAGTGCTATCTGGATATCAAAGCCAAACTCAAGCATTTGGAGAATGGCCCTTTAACCCCGCAGGCAAAAGTTCTGGAGGTAGCCTTTAAGGTATATCACTTGAGAAATGACAAGGCCCACAATCACTGCCACATGGTAACCGCAGCTGCTCAACCGACCGACATGATGGGCTATTCATCCCGCCCCAACTGGGCACCACCCCCGCCTCCCGGAAGGTATGATCCACCGGGTCCGTGCTTCAAATGTGGTAAGACAGGCCACTGGGCCCGAACATGCCCCAATCCCCAACGCAGTCCCAAGGGACCTTGCCCAAGGTGTCACAGGGAAGGTCACTGGTCTGTAGATTGTCCTCGTGTGCTCAGTGATGCAGACATGGAGAACGCCCAAGTGGACCTCTTGGGTTTGGCCTTGGATGACTGAAGGTGCCCGAGCTCTGCCCCAACTGCCACGGTCATCTGCAGCCAGGAGCCACGGGTACTTCTCACTGTATCAGGAAGGCTCATCTCATTCCTCTTGGATACTGGAGCTACGTATTCGGTTCTGAGGGAATTCTGGGGGCCAACCTCTCCTTCAAATTCCCCTATTGTCGGGGTAGGGGGACAGCCCTATTTGCCCCAGCGGACTCTGCCACTCAATTGCGTGTTTAGAGGTATTTTTCTCACTCATTCATTTTTAGTCATGCCAACCTGCCCTGTGCCCTTAATGGGAAGAGATCTTTTAGCTAAACTGGGAGCCTCCATTTCTTTCACTCCCTCCACCCGCTTTGTTCCAGATTCGTCGACGACACAGTTACTGCTCCTCCTGGCCCCCCAGCCTTCTGACACTAACACCTCTCTTCCTCTTCCAGCCTCCCTGGTGGATCCTCTGGTATGGGACACTCAAAATCCTGCTGTTGCTAAACACCATTCCCCTGTGGTCATTCAGTTACAGGGCCCCACCAGATACATTACTCAAGCTCAGTACCCTCTCTCTTCCCAGAGCCATAGAGGACTTAAACCTATTATCTCTGACCTTTTGAGGAAAAGACTGCTCCGTACCACCTCCTCCCCTTTCAACACCCCTATACTGGCTGTTAAAAAGCCTAATGGGACTTATCGCTTCTTCCAGGATCTCCGGCTTATTAACTCAGCTGTTGTTCCTCTTCACCCAGTGGTTGCTAATCCCTTTACACTTTTATCCAATATTCCTCCAGGAACCTCCCACTTTTCAGTTCTAGACCTTAAGGATGCCTTTTTCTCCATTCCCCTTAGCCCTCAATCTCAAAACATCTTTGCCTTCACCTGGACTGACCCGGACACTAATTTCTCCACCCAGCTCACCTGGACCATCCTTCCCCAGGGATTCTGGAACAGCCCACACCTCTTTGGCCAGGCTTTGGCCTCTGATCTGCTTTCACTGTCCCTCCATAAATCAAAAATAATCCAATATGTAGATGACATTCTCCTATGCAGCCCATCTTTGGAGATCAGCAAGACGGACACCGCCACCCTATTAAATTTCCTATCCAAAAGGGGCTATAGAGTCTCATCCTCTAAGGCCCAGCTGTCCACTACTGAGGTAATGTATCTGGGTTTAACCATAACCCCAACCCAAAAAGGCTATTACTCTAGACAGAAAAAAACTAATTCAATCTCTTACAGTTCCTTCGACCAAAAAGGAAGTCTTATCATTCCTGGGAGTGGCCAGTTTTCTGCGTTCCTGGATCTCTTCCTTTTCCCTTTTAGCTCGTCCCCTATACAAAGCAGCTCTGGGCTCCCTGCATGAGCCCTTACTACATTCAATCATAAAGCCCTTCCAGAGACTCCAACGGGCTCTCATTCAAGCCCCAGCACTTCATCTTCCAGATTTAACTCATCCCTTTTCTCTTTATGTAGCAGAGAAGGAGGGATACACCCTCGGGGTCTTAGGACATCAATTAGGACCTTCTTTTGTGCCTGTAGCATACCTATCAAAGAAGATGGACCTCACCACTCGGGGCTGGGCACCCTGCATATGTGCGCTGGTGGCCGCTGAACTTCTGATTCGTGAGTCAAAAAAATTGACCTTTGGAGCGCCCACCACAGTCTTCTCTCACCATAACTTGTCCAATCTCCTAACTTACAAAGGCTTACAAACCCTACCCCCTTCTCGAGTTCTTTCCCTACAGGTGGCGCTGGTGGAAGATGCCAGTCTCACGTTTCAATGCTGCCCGCCTCTTAATATCTCAAACCTTCTACCTCGACCTAAGGTTGATGACTCCCCATCCCACTCCTGCATTGAAATCCCAGAGGACCTACTACCTCACCCCTCACATATACAGGAGGGCAAACTGTCCCAGGCCACTTACACCTGGTACACAGATGGCAGCTCCTTTTTATGTGATGGGACTCGAAAAGCAGGTTATGCTATAGTATCAGATACAGAGATAATTGAGGCAAAGGCACTCCCTGCTCATACTACCAACTAACAGGCTGAACTAATAGCTCTCACCTGTGCCTTTCAGCTAGCGGAAGGACGAGTTTTAAATGTTTACACAGACTCTAAATATGCATTTCATATCCTCTTATCCCATGCAGCTATCTGGAAGGAGCACGGGCTTCTTACGACAAAAGGTGGATCCATAACTAATTCAGATCATATCATAGACTTATTAAAAGCCTCTCATCTCCCTAAAGCTATTGGAATTATTCACTGCCGGTCTCATCAGTCCAACAGTTCTACTGTTTCCAAGGGAAACAATCGGGCTGACAGGGCAGCTAAGACAGCAGCACTCCAGAGCCCAGATCTACCTCAGTCTCCCCAGAGAGTCCTTACAGTACAGCCCACACTCCCACAGACATCCGACACCCAACAGATCCTGTCCTACCTACACCGGCTCTTTCACCCTAATAATAAAGCCCTACTCCATTTTGTTAAGGCTCATCTCCAACCTACTCCTGAGGATATAAGGTTTCTAAAGGCCATTACTACCTCCTGTCAGATCTGTCAAAAGTCAGATCCTAAGACTAAATACCGTAGCTTCCCTTTTCCTACCCATCAGGCTAGGGGCTCTCTTCCAGGAACTGACTAGCAGCTGGACTTTACTCATATGCCTACAGTCAAAAGAGTTAAATATCTTCTGGTTTTGGTGGATACAATGTCCAGGTGGGTTGAAGCCTTCCCCACTACTAACAAGAGAGCCCAGACAGTCTCCGATATTCTTCTCCGAGAAATCATTCCCCGGTTTGGGATTCCAACCTCTCTCCAATCAGACAACAGTCCTGAATTCACCTCCCAGATTTCTCAAAACCTGTCCAAGGCTCTCGACATTCCTTGGCATTTTCATATCCCGTACCATCCTCAGTCTTCAGGTAAGGTAGAGGGCGCCAACCGCTCTTTAAAGGACACCCTTCTTAAGTTGTCACAGGAAGTGACATCTTAAGTTAAGTTGTCATCTCGACTGGGTAAAGCTCTTATCTTTGGCCCTTCTTAGACTCAGGGCCCTACCAAAGAGCCCGCTGTTTATTTCACCCTTTGAACTCATGTATGGACGGCCGGTTCTAACCCCTGGCCTTCCACCTAAAACCTCCCCCCTACCTGATCACCTGCTCACGCCATTACTAACCCACTTACGCTCGCTACTGTGGGATTTCACTGATCACTCATTACCTCGACCATGTGCTAATCCATGTCCACCACCAATTAAGATTGGAGAACAGGTACTATTTTCTCCCCCAGGTCAATGCCCCTCACCCCTTTCCCCTAAATGGCAGGGTCCCCTCAGAGTAATTTTTCTAACTCCCACAGCTGCCAAGCTCGAAGGACTTCCTCACTGGATTCACCTGTCACACCTTAAACCGTTTACTCTTCCAGCTCAAGAAGATTCCTCGTTCACAGTAACTCAGACAGGACCTTGCTCTCTCAAGTTCCAGAGGACACCAACTTCAGTCCAAGGAAAATAACGGTCCAATCTACACTTAACTCTTTCTTACACTAACACACCCTCTCCCTTCCCCTTTTCCTATATATGACCTCTAAATTCTAAATAACTACTTAGTTGTCGTTACAGGAATCATCATCGCCCACGGAGACAAGGGATTCAGGTGGTAAATGCAGTCAAAAAACTTATTTCTCTTTTAAGGCATTTTCTTTAAGTTCTAGGAAGCCAGCTTGACACACCTGAACGGACTGGACACGAACAAAATAAGTATTCAAACGGAATAAGTATCATTTAATTTTTTATCACTCTTGGCCTCAAAAATCCCTAAAGCCCCCCACTACCTCATACCCTTAAGCCCCCACCTCATATTTCCCCCCCTTAATTTTTCCTTTCCTAATGCGATTCTTGTTTTCCAGCACCTAACGACAACCCAGTTCCTCAAGACACCAATGGATGAGGTTTCAATCAGCCATTCCCGGGACACAGACCACCAGGACGTCAGTAAACAGGACATCATTACCAGGACACACCGGAGCCATCCCAGGATGCCAGCAAATGGGACCAGGACACCAGGACATCAAACACCCCCCTAAAAAATCCCTCGACGCCCACAAAGTCAGCAGGAAGCAGCTATGAGACCGGGCTACGCCCCCATTCCCTACCCACTAAGACTCCCCCCCCCAAAATTTTTTTTAATAAACCAAAAAGGATGGAGATGTGATTCTCATGGGATGAGGACCACACCTCCCAGAAGGATCAGTTTCACCCCCGCAGGACCGGAAGACTACATTTCCCAGGAACACCGCAACAGACAACCACGCCTGCGTGAACCCCCTTTCACGTTATCAGTGTTAATCCACCCCCTTTCCCTTTTTCCTTCCTCCCTCCGCCCACCCCTCCCGCACTGTGGAACACTCCCTTCCCTTAATAAACAACTCTCCCAAGCACGTGGTCGCGGGTCCCGGGCCTCCTTCCTCCGACTCCGCTGTACACACACCAGCCAGAAAGAACAACAGTAGTGCATACTGATGCTTTCCTACTGTACAGTTCAGGAAACTGAGGCATAGAAAGGTTTAAGCAACTCTGACATGCTACCTAAATGCTAATGATATGTCACGCTGGGACCTAACCTGCAAACCTGTCTCCACTAGCAAAGTGTGATGAAGGAGATTAGCCACTGTCCAATACAGAGAAGCCCGCATAGAGGCAGTAAGCCAGGCATGGGCGGGGTGTGAGAGCTGCGATTCTGGGCCAGGCATGGGGTGGGGTCAGGGTATCACAATTACCAAGACTTGGAGATGAAGGTGGGGAGGAGGTTGCTGAAAACACTCATTCTTGCCACAAAGTTAATGTCAATTGTCAGTTTGACAGAATCTGGACTTACCCAAGAGCCGAGGCACGCCCCTAAGGAATTACCTCAATTTGTTTAGCCTCCGAACAGGACGGTGTCAGATCATCTCAAATAGGCTAAGTGAGATGGGAAGACATCCTCAAGGTGGGCAGCACCGTTCCGTGTGCCTGGGTGCCTGGCTGGAGGAAAGGAAGCAAGCAAGCTGAGCACCAGTACCTGCCACTCTGACCAGCTGCTCAGGCTCCTGCCGCGTTGCCTTCTACACCGCGGTGAATCAAATCCTCAGCCCAGACGCTCAAGCTCATGTATCCCTGGAGTGGGGACGCTCTCCTGTCCAACCCACAGTACTGTGCTGCAAACCACAGAAGATCCACGTTCATATCCCCACCTGATGCTGCAAGCACTGTACCTGTCCACCGTTTTCCCACAGCCTGCATGTTGTATCTCTCCTGCTGTGCTCTTGGGGGAATCAAATCCCTTGAAGAATGCAGGCAGGCAGCCTACAGAATATCCCTTGGGTCAGCTTTTAGCCGTCCTTTCCAGCAAGGGCAGCATAGGTTGTCAGCCTGTCCTTCCAACAACAAGACCCAGTCTGAGGCACGGGAAAATGCTAGCTGCCCAGGCTCCCCAGACTATGTGGCCCTTGCAGGGAGAAATCCTTGTGGTTATTTCCAAATCAGCAAATACCCTGTTCACCAACACTGGCCTCCCTGCAGTCCTTGCAGACATGATCCTTCCTGAATATAGCAAGCTACAAAGACGAATGTTAGAATTCACCAGGCAGAGCAGGAAGAAGCCTGCTTTTGTTAACTGTGTCCCTAAAGAATAGTCTCGGGTTGCCTGCTGCCTTCCAAGCCATGGTGGTCACAGGGGGAAGCAGGTGGTACCAGTCATGCTTCACTATCTGTGGGATGCAAGTGTGACCTCAGAGTCTACCTGCTGAGAACTCAAGCAACTAAGCAACTAGTCCCCTCCCCCTTGGGGTCCAGGTGCCTGGGGCTACCTGCTCAGGGCTTTCTTGAGAGCTTCCCAACCCTACGGAGTGTGAGCTTTGCTGCCTGAGTGTGAGTCAAACAGGCTCCATCTGCGTTCTTCACAGGAGTAGATTCTGATACTTGCCTGTGTGAGATGTGAGGGCCATGGTAATGACACCAACAGTGGCCATGTCTGGGGCAGCAGAGTAAACTTTCTCAATAGGGAGTTAGAGATCAATGGGAAGGGTGCCGTGTGATACAAAAGGCCTGGGCTTCACTGGAAGTTTGTTTGGTTGGCTTGGTTTGTCCACCACAGGGCCACACAATTGTTTCCCTCATTTCCTGAACAGCAGAGGGAGAACTCAGCTAACAGGGGGTGGTCCTGAAGCTAGAGAGAATAAGAACGGACTGGGGACAAAGCTGGAGGAGAATGGAGCCTGCCATTTTATCCTTGACAATTTACCCTTTTGTCTTAGAGTTCATTTTTTGGGTGGCTATATGTCTTTGTTGTGATGAAATACCCTAACAAAAGCAGCTTGAGGGAAAAGGATTTGTCTCAGCATACAGTTCCAAGGTACAGTTCATCCCTGTGGGAAAATCAGCAAGGACTCAAGGAAGTCAGCGACATCACCTTCCAAGGACAAGCAGGGAACAAAAGCATTTATGCCTGTGCTCACTCTCTACACGTAGACAGCCCGAGATGCTCTGCCTAGGGAATGGTCCCACCCACAGTGGGCTGGCTCTTCCAACTTCAGTCAGCAATGAAAACAATCCCCCATAGACATGTCCACAGGCCAACATGATCCAGAAAAATCCCTGCAGACTCCCTTCTCAGAGACTGTAGGTTGTGCTGAGTTGACAGGGAGACTTGCCATCACAGTGTTGCAAACCTCATCCCTCCCTGGAAAAGACTCAGGACCCTGTGGACTATGATATCTGTGACACAGGCACTTTGAGATTTCTGTCACATCTGCCCAAAGTCTTCTAGAGCTGAGAGAGACCTGGCCACTGCTGCCAGCAACTTTAAAAGTGAAGAGGAGTCCTGTGTGCAGGATTCTGGGAAGACTCGGTTCTCCCAAGGGCCTCTCCTGGTTGAGAGACTGTTGCTAAGCTATCCTTACCCATGTCCCCTGCACTCACCCACATGGAGTTCACTTCCAGAGCTGCCCATTGAATTTTTATACCAGCCCACAGATGGTACTGAGCAGAGATATTCACCCATTCTGAAGATGACAAAACTGAGCCCAGAGACACAAAGGACTCTTCTTTCTTAAGGTTTCTGCTGCTGTGAAGAGACACCATGACCACAGCAGTTCTTATGGAGGAAAACATTGTTTGGGAGGCTTACCATTTCAGAAGTTTAGTCCATTGTCATCATGGTAGGATATGGAGGTATGCAGGCAGACATGGTGCTGGAGCTGAGATGCCTACCACTTGACCTGTAGACAGACCTGTAGAAGTGGTCTGTCTTACTGGGCATGGCTTGAGCATATACGAGACCTCAAAGCCCACCTCCAAAGTGAAACACTTCCTCCAACAAAATGACAGCTACTCCAGCATGGCCATATCTCCTAATCATGCCACTCCCTTTGGGATTTTTTTCCAAAACACCACATCATCTGAGATACATTCCCAGGGACAGAGAGGAAGGGCTGCCTGCTGCAAGTACATCACAGCCTCTGGTGACAACACTCTTGTTCCGCCCCTCCAGCTGAGGAGTAGCTTGGGCACAGCCTGGGATGTGGAGGGGCCTTGACCAGGAGTCAGAGCCCCACCTGAATAGGAGCGTGCTCTCAGGGTGAACGCTGAATGGGGTGGGCCGTGCTGAAGATGCAATGAGCTTCTCACCAGGGAAGCATCCAGACAGAGGCCAGCAGACTGCGATCTCCGGATCACCAATGAGGTCTGTGATGTCAAGCCTCAACAGCCGCTCCTTGTTGATGGAGACCTCTTGTTTGTTTTCCCGGCTGTCCAGACCCAAAAAAACCATGCAGAAACTGTATTAATTGCAATACTGTTTGGCCAATAGCTTAAGCATATTTCTAGCTAGCTCTTACATCTTGAATTAGCCCATTTCTATGAATCTGTGCATCGCCATGTGGTTGTGGCCTACCAGCAAGGTTCCATCCATCTCCTGCAATGGCTACATGGCTCCCCTTACTCTGCCTACTCTCTCTCTCTCATATATATATATATATATATATATATATATATATATATATATATATTCAGCCTGGCTATCTTCTGTTAAGTCACTGGCCAATAGCAGCTTCTTTATTAACCAATCGTATTCATAGCATACAGAGGGGAATCCCACATCACCTTCTAACAGAAAGCCAAGGCAAACTGCAAAGCTTTGGCCCTTGCCTCTCCTTCTAGTTCTCCCAAGAGGCATGGGAGAGGACCAGGGATTGGAGGCCATGCCCACAATCCCCATGTGACTTGGCAGGCGCAGTGTGTGTCCCAAGGAGGAGATGGCCACTGAACTAAGGACTAGGAAACTGCAGTGTCACTATATGGCTTCATAGATTCCGTGCTTCCTTAAGCAAGTCACTTCACATCTCTCAGCTTTTTGTTCCCTTCAGCCGAAGAGAGAATATCATCCTTCCTACTTAGAGGGCTGGCTTTACACACTGTTTACAGGAAATGGATGGCGGGAGGAGACGTGCAGAAGAGAGAACTCAGGAAAGTACGTGCACAGATGCAAGCTCAAGAACCTGAGTTCCACACTCAACAGGCACTGAAGTGCACACTTTGAATCCTAGTGTGGGGGAGGAGAAGAAGGGAAGATCCCTGGGGCTTGTTGGCCAGCCAGTCTAGCCAATCAGTGAACTTCAGATCCAGTGAGAGACTTTCTCAAAGAATAATGTGGGGAGGTATTGAAAAAGAAACTTGCTGGAGGGTGTTGGCACATGCCTTTAATCCCAGCACTCGAGAGGCAGAGGCAGGCGGATCTCTGTGAGTTTGAGGCTAGCCTGATCTACAAGAGCTAGTTCCAGGACAGGCACCAAAGCTACACAGAAATCCTGTCTCAAAAAAACAAAAGAAGAAGAAGAAGAAGAAGAAGAAGAAGAAGAAGAAGAAGAAGAAGAAGAAGAAGAAGAAGAAGAGGAGGAGGAGGAGGAGGAGGAGGAGGAGGAGGAGGAGGAGGAGGAGGAGGAGGAGGAGGAGGAGGAGGAGGAGGAGGAGGAAGACACTTGTTGAGCTCTCGCCTCTATATGCAAACATATACATGCATGCACACATGTGCACACATACACAGAGGGAAAGGGAGAGGGAGAGAGGAGAGAGAGAGAGAGAGAGAGAGAGAGAGAGAGAGAGAGAGAGAGAGAGAGAGAGAGAGAGCATGCACAAGAAAGATGGACCCGAGTACATGATGTCCAGCCTGTCCAGCACATAGAACAGAAGGGTGTCTTAGGCAATAGTAAGACTGAAGGACCCTCAGGACACCCTAGTGGGACAAAGCTTCCATTTGAAGCTGAACAAAAATGAACAGCAGTCAAATGAGATGTCTCTCAACCCTCTCTAGAACTAAAGCCATGAACCTGTCAGCCTCAGCTGAGAAAAGTCCAGGCATCCAGCTCACTCCCCTGACACCTGGGGTTCCAGATGTGGTTCAGGGTCACCTGACGATGGAAAGTGGTGACTAGAACCAAGATGGCCATAGTCTTGCAAAGCATGTCCTCATCCTTGCTCCTACCTAGGCCTCAGTTTCCCCATATGAAAATGTAGAAGAGGCCGGATGTTGCTCTCCAACTACTCCTGGCTTAGAACCAGTTTCAGGGTGCACGGGAGAGAAATGAAGCTGTTTCTTTCTGAGGCCAAGCACACTAACACATCGTGATCTGAGTGAGGGAGCACCAGCTGAGCATCCCCCACTCCAAGCCCCAGGACGCCAGATGTGGAGTGACTCTGGGCCCACAGCCAGACATGCCCACACATCTGCCTCCACTCAGCATCCTCTGTTGGCCATCTGCTGAGGACTTGGCCCACAGCCTTGAAAGCTTTCAGGGGCCTGGATGGGGCTGCAGGGTGCCACTTACCAAGAGACAGAGCCCTCTCGGCGGGGGGGGGGGGAAGCACTTGGTCCTTGCATGTGGTTTTTGCCTAGCACCCCAGAAGCGAGGTTTCCTCTCAGCCCAGATCGTGACAGGCCACCAGCTACTCTGACCCTGTGAACCCATGGGGGTGAGAAGGTATGAACAAAAGCCCAGTAATAGATGATAGGAACCCAGAGGTGTGGCAGACCCTGGGCTGCCAGTGGTGTCTAGAGGCAGGAAAGACGTTCAAATGTTACTTTACTGCCTCCTAGTGGCATAACTGAGACACAGTCCTTCTGTATCCTGGATCCTCACTTGCAGCGAGTATTTGGCAAGTCTCAAATGTCAGGAGAATTAGGAGGCAGTGTAAGCCAAATTCCTTATGCACTGTTACATTCCAGCACACAGTAGGTGCTGTTATTACTCCTCTTGTGACCATTGGGGTTGGAGAGAGTAAAAGCAGTCCCTGCTACTCTCACTCAAAGGTCTTCCCGTGTCCCAGCAGCCACAACACAGAGTGAACTGGAAGCCCCACGGGAACTGAGCAGGTAGAGACAAACCTGGAGACAGGTGGCGGATGGTAGCCCGCTCTGCCAGCTCTACCTATGAACCTTAGTTCCTTGATTGCAAGGGCTCAGGACCCCCACAAGCTGGGGCGTGTGTTCTGAGACGCTAGCAGCCATTTCTCTAGGGGGCCATCTGGATGTCTATTTAAGTAGAAAAGGACAGTGGAGGGAGGTCAGGGTGGCCCAGCCTCTCTAGCAGGGCGACATGACTACCCAGCTGTGGCCACTAGCTTATCAGTCCTCAGCCAGCCTTGTGAACCGCATTCTAACAGTGAGGGTGGCTGAGGGTGATAGGCTATGCTAGCTAATCTGGAGTTTTTTTCTTTGTGTCGTTTGTTTTTTGTCAACTTGACACAAATAGTATTATCTGGCGAAAAGAAACCTAAAGTATTGCCTCCATCATCAGATTGGCTTGTGGGCAAGTCTGTGGTGGCATTTTCTTCATTGATAATGGATGTGGGAAGGCCCAGATCACTGTGGATGATGCCACCCCTGGGAAGGTGATACAAGAAAACAAACTGAGTGAGCCAGCGGGAAGCTTTCCTCTGAAGTTCCTGCCTCTGTTCTTGCTTGAGTCCCTGCCCTGGCTTCCTTTGATGATCGACTGTGGATTGAGACCTACAAGCAAATGAGCACACTCCTCCCCCGGTTGCTGTTGGTCATGGTCTCTATCACTGTAACAGAAAGCAAGCCAGGATGCAGTTTAGTGTAGGAACTATTCTTTACAACGCAGCAACCCAAAGAGAGAATACTGGTCATAGATCTCGACCCAGCCCATCCTTCTCCACAGCTATGACATAACCATCTGTCACACAGCATCTGCCCACTGCATGCAGTTCTTGAGCTGGACATGGGGCTCCACATGCATTCAGATCTGCTCCCAGGAAGCAAACAAGGACTGTGACAGAGAACACCCAATGGTAACCAGGTGTCCCAGGGTTCAAGGAAACTGTTCTCTGTTGGATGACCAAGGATGCCCAAAGAGAGGGAGAAGGGAAATGGCCCCTTCTTTCTCCTCATCCTGTAACCTTTGGCCCAGTGACCTTGCAGAGTCTTCTTCAACTTGAATTTTCCCTTGGGGTATGACTCCCTGGAGAAGAGGGAAAGGCACGCAGAGGAAGCAGAGCAGAGGAAATGGCTGAGATTCAGGCCCCAGTCTGCAGACTATGGGATAAAGGGCAGCTAGTCTACCCTCTCTGAACCTCCACTCGATGCTTACTGACATCAGTGGCGTAAGAGGACCCACCTCAACCAACTGGTGACAACCGATGGGCTTGCCGAGCCAGGCCCTGGCATGGAAGCCTCAGTGAGTAGTTCCTGTCCCCATGGGCTGTGTCCCTGTGCAGAGGAGAAAGTGGTGAGAATTCTCCACCCCATGGGTCAGCAGTCTCCTGTTCTGTGCCCAGGATCCTCATCATTCCCCTGAGGAATTGCTGGGCCCTTTTAGTATCATGTCTGCTACTGTAGTTTTGAACACCATAGGGACAGTGAAGGACAGGAATTCCTCCCTAGAAGACAGGAAGCCCAGACTTCCCAGGTTCATGAGTCATGCAGTTAGTAATTTATGGGGTCACATGCGGTGGCCTACATCTAGTGAGGATGTGACTGTTCACCCATCCTGTCTCAAGGCTCCAAGAGCACCTGCACAGGTGCCTTTCCATTGGGGAGGAGGGTGTCATTTTACTCCACTGGCCGCCTGGTTCTTGGTGCTTAGAACCTCCTTTGCCCTCTGCAGTGGAGGCAGGTGCCCTGGCTGACAATGAATCCTTGGGACAGTCTCCTCTGCAGGCTGGACAGCATGGAAGAGACTTCTGCTTACAGCCTTAGGCTCTGAGAGCTCTGAGAGTGGCTTCTGATGAGCAGCCTGATAACACAGGCCAAGGTGTCTGCTACCTACTGACACCATGCCCTTCAGAACAGTGGCTCTCACGTCTCTTGATTTAAAGAATGAGAAAAGGAGGAGAAAGAGGATGAAGAGGATGGTGACAAAGACAAAGAGGAGGAGAAGGTCTGCAATGGAAGCCCTCAGGAGGATGAGGCATGACGATCAGACTACACAGATAGAACAAAAGGGTCAGGGAAGGGAGGCACTGTACTGTAGAATTCCAGTCCCCAGGAGGCAGAGGAAGAAGGAGCCATAGTCCTCATTGGCCAGACAATCTCAGCAACCAGGCAGCTCTAGGTGCAGTGAGAGACCTTGCCTGAAAACAGGGGGTGGGAAGCAATTGAGGAAGACGCCTATTGTAGGCGGAGGCTGCTTGTTCGTTCCCTGCCACCTAGACCCGAAATAGCCATGCAGAAACTGTATTATTGCAACACTGCTTTGCCTATTAGCTCATGCTTCTCATTGGCTAGCTCTTCAATTATTTTATATTTTTATATTTTACCAAGAGGCTCATGGTTTACAGGCAACAATCTGCAGCTGCTACATGGCTTCTTTCTTTAACTCCACCTAACTTCTTTATATATCTTTTCCAGCCTGGCTATATTCTGTTAAGCCATTGGTCAAAAGCAGCTTCTTTATTAACCAATCGTATTCACCGTATTCACAGCATACAGAATGGGATTACCACATCACCTTCCCTTTTCTATAAAAATAAAAAGGAAGATTTTAACTTTAACATAGTAAAATTATATATAACAAAACAGTTATCTAGCAAGAATAACAGTTATAATATCTATACCTACTTTAACTTTCATCATAACTAAGGAAAACTATAATTATAACTATCTATTCTTCAACTCCATCAAAGATTCCAAAAGGATATAATATTACCTAAGTAAACAGGAAATACGTTGTAAGCAACTTCCAAAACTCTAGAATTGACAGAGACATCTCGCTGCCTGGACAGTCACTCAGAAGTTCTTCTGTACTGTTGGGGCACCCATATTCAGCCTACAGGCCCATAGTTTATGGCAGACTTTCCCATGAAGCAGGAAATCTGAAGATCTCTTATGCCTTGTACGGGCAAAGTTCATTAGTTACTTTTTTCTGTGTCCTGCAGAATGTCTGGCAGACTCTTTTATGAAGCAAGAACCCCGAAGGACTGTCTCACCTTTAAGCAAGTTCAGCAGGCATTTTTCTGTGGATCCTGCATGTCCAGTTCATATAGCATGACATAAAGCAGTTCAGCCAAGAGCAGTTTCTGCCCAAATGGCTTTGAAAGGTTTGAAGAATAGCTATCCATCTGAAAGACATCTCTGTACATCTAGAAAACCTAACTAACATGACTACAAGCTTGGCTATTATATATGACTATCTATTAACCCATGTTTCTTAATTATACATTACATTTTTAAATAAGCTACACGAACACAAGACCTTAATCAAGAACAGAAATATACATATAACAAAATTGACCTTAAATTTGCGTCAATAGAGCGAGATCCATACCAATGCAAAGTATTCATCTCTATAGCATATCCCCCTTTAAATGTAAACAAACATTTATAAACAATATTTGGGAATTTGGGTGAATTTCTCTCCAAACTGCTTCCTGCTTTTTGTTAAGTGAAGTAATTTTTGGGGGGTGTTCATGGCAACCTTTCAACCTTGGCCCATCAAACCACATTAGTTTAGAAGGCATCCACAGGTTCTCATCCTCTGTGGAAACAAAAGTAGAACCTCTTTTCCAAAGCAACATATCCTCAGACCCAAATTTTGAAGTCAAGATACCTTTAAAATATATATGTTGAGCCAGGCAGTGGTGGTAAATGCCTTTAATCACAGAACTCGGGAGACAGAGGCAGGTGGATCTCTGTGAGTTCGAGGCCAACCTGGTCTACAAGAGCTAGTTCCAGGATAGGCTCCAAAGCTACAGAGATACCCTCTCTCAAAAAACAAAAACAAAACAAATAAAATATATATGTTGGTTTAGCTTAGCAGCCCATACAATGAAATGTCTATCTGTACTTAGCTCATTCACAGTCAAAAAATTAAAAAAAAGCACAATCCTATACATAATTCAGACTCTCTGTGTATATTCCATGGTTTATTTTTCTTTACTCCTTTAATCTATGACCATCTGTACTCTGTTTCTTTAAAGACTTTGTTTTACTTTTTAAAATTATTTACTTATTTTTTATAACTCTCTGTACTCTTTTCCCCTCTCTCTTAAGCCTATATACATTTATCCAACACTATGACCAAGTTTTTTTCCATCTGAATTTGTCTTTATTGCATGCATATCTGTAATTACTTTTTGACCAGGAGTGCCTTTTTTTTTAAATGCTAAGCAGGCGTGACTAGGACCAACTTGACCCTGCTGCTTGCTTTACCCAGTCCAACATGGTGGAGGTCAGGTCACTGCCTCTGAGACTGCCAGGTGGGAACTGTCCTCGCCACATCAACTCTGGGAAGCACTGTCCAGCATAAAAACCCCTTTCTATCTGAGTAAAAGCTAAATCTGCCATGCAGCACACTGGGCGGCCTGGAAATGTCTCTGTATAAGGTGGTGGGAGTTGGCCATGCTCTCTTGCCTGTGCATTCCAAGCAGATCTGATCCAGCCACTTGCCCAGGCCGGGGTGCTGAGCGGCAGGCACGCTCTCAGCTACTTTCCTCCTAACCCCAAGCAGGCATACAAGCACCTGGACCCTTTTTAAGCAAAGAGAATCTACTAAGATGTAAGTAAAATCCCTTATTCTGATCCCAGGGATGTAAAATGGGCCCAGTACCCAAAAGTTAATATCATTTACAATATTGAAAGAATAATGGAGAAAAGTGACTATTGTAACTAACTGAGAAAAGAATTGATCAAATTTATCATTTAGGCATGTTTAAATCTCTCGACAAACAAACAAAAAATCAATAGAAATTTTTTTAAATCTTAAAAAGCCCTACATGGTGGCATATACCTTTAATCTCAGCACTCAGGAGGCAGAGTCAGGAGGATCTCAGTGAGCTGGAGGCCAGCTTGATCTACATAGAGTGTTCCAGAACAGCCAGAGCTACATAGTGAGACCCTGTCTCAAAAAAGAAAAAAAAAAAAGAAAGAAAAAAGCAATAGAAAATAGAAATTCATGAGTTTGATTTTAAAAGATCTGTGATACCCTTCATATTTAATGGTAAATATTGACCGCCTTCTCACTGGGCCTGGAACAAATTGCTTGCCATCCCTTCTGTGATGCAGGACTGTATGGGAGGCACAGGCTGCAGCAATAAGGCAGGAAAGGGAAATAAATAGTTGGATGATGTGGGAGAGTCTTCTGTTTGTGTTGATTTCATTCGTTAATAAAGAAACTGCCTTGGCCCATTTAATAAGCCAGCCCTTAGGTGGGTGGAGTAGTCAGAACAGGAAGAAGGCTCAGGCAATCGTCATGCCTCTCCGCTCTGGGCAGTCGCCATGATGCTCCGACCTGAGACAGTTGCCATGAAGCCAGCAACCAGGTCAGACATGCTGAATCTTTCCCGGTAAGCAACCACCTTGTGGTGCTACACAGATTATTAGATATGGGCTAGTCAAGATGTGAGAGCCAGTAAGAGGCTAGAGCTAATAGGCCAGGCAGTGTTTAAAGAATACAGTTTCCATGTAATTATTTCAGGGCATAAACTAGCCAGGAGGCCAGCAACGGGGTGGCGGGAATGCGGCCCGCTGCTCCACACTACAGTTGGACAACAAAAAGTAAAATGATCTTGATTTGTTAAAAATTCTCACAAAATAATAATCACAAACATAGAAAGCACAATGTATCAATAAGGAGCTTTTAAGACTAAGGTGGGTTCATCAGGATTGTATGATCCAAGATAAATATTTTTAAATGAATTGTGTTTCTGTGTATTGGCAACAAACATTTGGGGATGGAATTGATGCAAAAGCACACAGCATCAGAACACTGGGGAATATATTTAACACACACATGTGATACTGATGTGAGAAAAAGCTGGAAAACATGACTAAGACACATCAAAGACATCCCAAAGAAATGGAGAGGCTTAACGTGTTCTGTGATCAAACGTCTCAGTATCACTAGAATTTCTCTGCCTACCCAATGTTGTTCTGGCCAAAACAAAAACAGGATTTAAAAAAAAAAATAGGCCAGGTGATTATAAAAACACATTTGGATAGAAAAGATCGTGCTAATTAAAGTTACCTCAATAATGATAACAAATTTTCAGGATTTCAACTACCTGATTTCTAGGCAACACTAAAGCTATAATTCAGATGTGTTTCTGGCAAATGGATAAGGAGGAGGATGAAAAGAACAAGCTAGAATTCTGAGATCTACCCAGGCAGATGATCTCAACTGATGTTGGGCCGTACATGCTCCTGTCTGAAAGTACCAAGAGAATCCAGTGAGGGACGGACAGACTTCCGGCAATGGCGCCAGAACACTTGATGTCTGTGTGATATGAAGAGCCTGCCACTCACTCTGTTCATATGCAAAAATTAAAGCTAGGAGATCATAGACTTAGATGCAAAATTGAACCTACAGAAGGCACATGCTTGTCATTCTCGCAATCAGGAAGTAGAGGCAGAAAGACCAGGATTCAAAGTCAGCCTGGGCTACACAGTGAGTTTGAGGCCAGCCTGGGCTACACAGTGAGTTTGCAGTCAACCTGGGCTAAATGAGACTCTGTTTCAAAGAAAGAAAAAAAATGCTAAAATTATAAATCTTTTAGAAGAAAACACAGGAAAGAAAAAAATCTTTTTTAGTTTTGATTAAGCAATACCTGTTATAGACCAGCTTTGAAAAAACACCACTTACCAAGGTAGGGGCATGGGGATTAAAGAGTTAGTACAAGGACGAGAGTGAAAATAATAAAACAGAAACATAGGAGGGAGTTTCTGAGAAAACTGAAATTGCCTGCGTTTAATTTTCCTATACTTTTATACCCCAATACAACATGGGGGAGAAGGCCAAAGACTGCTTTAACATGATACAAGGACAACTAGAACAGGTACTTGCTTCAATACTTTGAGACATCAAGACTTTAATCCATGAGAAAAGCATTCTGTTGTTTAGGCAGTGAACCTACCCTAGACCAAATATCCTGAAGCAGCCCCTCCCTAGTTCAGACCTCTTAATTCAAAAGAAGGAGCAAGTGTTCTTGAATTATCTGACCTTGGTCTAGGTGGAGTAGAGCTACCTATATGCACCATCTTAATGTCAAAAAGACCAAGTAACCACACCCTAGATCAGTGTATGTAGCCAGACTTGTTATCAACAACTTTGAACAAGCTAAAACTCTCTGACCTTCAGACAAGATAGAAATAGGCTCACATTTTTGGGCCTCCACAAACAACACCTATCCCCACCCACTGTGTGTGTGTGTGTGTGTATATGTGTGTGTGTGTGTGTGTGTGTGTGCATGATGTGGGATTCTCCTCTGTGTGATGTGAATGTTTTACTATCATTGGTTAATGAATAAAACTGTTTCAACCAATGGCTTAACAGAGCAAAGCCAGACAGGAAATCTGAAAAGAGATATAAAGAGAAAGTAGGTGGAGTCAAAGAGATGCCATGTAGCTGCTGAAAGACACCAACCTACAGCCAGAACCTTACTGGTAGGCCACAGCCTCATGGTGATACACAGATTAACAGAAATGGGTTAATTTAAGATGTAGGAGTTAGCTTGAAATATGCCTAAACTATTGGCCAAACAGTGTTGTAATTAATATAGTTTCTGTGTGATTATTTGGGTCTGGGCAGGCGGGAAACAAATGAGCAGTCTCCTCCAACAAAATGGCCTCCAAACATTTGGGGCTGATGCCCACCACCCACCTCAGATCCAGGTACTTGTGTACCCACTCAGGGTTGGAAAGAAAGTAGTCGAGACCATGCCCATGGCTCAGTGCCCTCCAGCTGGGCAGGCAGCAGGATTGGGTCAGTGCACAGGCAGGAGAGCATGGAGACATTTCCAGGCCACACAACATGCTGCATGGCAGATTTAGCCTTTCCTCAGACAGGAAGACGGTGGAGCCTTGAGTATGACAATAACACGGACACCTAGAACTGCCTAGGACAGGAGCAACTGAAGAACTGCCATGAATAGGCGTAAGCACTACCGGTAGTTCCCAAAATGCATAAAACAAAGAACTCAGATCCAGAACCCACCCAAAGAACTCATAAGGAGAAAGGAGACAAATGTTTCCCCACAATAGGAAAATCAGATGGCTACTGTAAGCTGAAAAGGTGCTTGCGGGTAGCAGCCACAGGAACTCAGAGCAAAATCGCAATGAAAGAAACAATAGCTCTGCAAGACCAACAGAGACAGGACTCTGGGCGCCGGTGCAAGCTGTGGGCGCCACCTGGAAGTCTCTGCTTTGTTTTATTTTACTCTGTGGTGCAGGACAAAGAGCAAGTTTGTTACCCTTGTCATCAGGATATTGAGAGTCACTCTTAGAAAGCACTGTCCTGTTCCCTGGAATGGCATTTGTCCCCAAGCCCCAATGTCCTCTGTTCAGTGTTGACTATGGAGCAGTGAGAACTCTCCCTGGAGGGGAGAGGGTAAAAACCAGTACAAACACTTCACAGAATGAGTTGGCCTTAGTTACTCAGAGTGATGAAATACGTATCCCATGACCAAGGACATTCAGTAGGCCTAGAGATTGAAAGGCCCCAGGAGAACAGAGGGTACCGCGTGTGGGCAGTAGGTTAGATGACAGAAGACATTGTTTGCCAGGGTGACATGGGAGGAGGGTGGATGGCAGAGCTGAGTGAAGGCATCAAGCTGCCCCTCAAGACATCAAATGCATGGAAGCTGTGAGGTCTAACAGCCTGCAGAGCACGCAATCCTGCATTTTCAGAGGCCACTTGGCGGGCAGTGCTACTTGGTAAACAAGATGAGCAGAAATCAAGGTCCTGCCTCCTTACAGAGAGGAGAAGGCAGGCTGGGGTTCCAGCTGCTGGTATCACTCACTCTAGTAATTAAGGACCACTGAATTTACATCTGTTAAACAATGAGCATATTGGACTATTTTCTCTCCACATAAACATTTTAAAAATCAATGTTACAGGCATTGCAAAAGAAGACAGAGGCTGCTGGGAGGCGTACAGGTGAGAAAGAGCAAATAAGCCACGGGAAACTGAGGCAGAGTGCAGAAGAGGCGCGCTTGCTTAACAGAGGTCGGCTAGTCCAGATAGGCACGCTAGTTTTCTGGGCCCACCAGACTCCCAAGGTTCCCACAGAATTTACATTCCAGGAGGGAAGACCAGCAGGCATCAAATAAACACCAATTAAAGTCTGCAGTCCCGGCCCTGGGGTGCTCTGCCTGTGGGAAGAGCCCACCTGAATCTGGTTCTCAAAGGTGTAAGATGCCTGGAACAGAGACAGCACAACTGAAGCCCCACCTCCATGTCCACCCCCACCATACCCCTTCATCCCCTACTGCTGAGAGAACATTTGGCTCTGTGTGAGAAAGCTTGAGGTCGTGGCCTGAGACAAGCCACAAAGAGGGGAGAAAGGGTATTGGAGCTAAGTTTTAGAGGGTTGCTAAGAGCTCACCAGGCAAAAATTATAAACTCGTTAAGGATTTAGAATCCCACGTCTTGCTCATCTGTGCTGAAAACGCAATTGTGCCCAATAAATGCAGACTGATTTGCTCCAGAAAGTAAAAACAAAAAGTAGAAGAATGTAGACATTATAAAGTGGAGGTAGCTGGCCTTGACAGTAGAGAGTTGAGATGCACACGAGTAGGGGTGTCCTTAGCGTCCCGGGTCCATGCCACGAGTTCAATGACATCACCACCAGAGGAGCAAGACAGCTGGGCAGGGCAACTCCAGAAGGCGAGGCTTTTGCCTGGGAAACAGCTGCCAAGGTTAGCTCCACCTTCCCACACACACCCTAGCCCAGGCCTCCTGGTCCCAGGAGGGTGGCAGCAGCAGTCCAGGGACACTGGAGCCAGGCACAATCACAGTGGGCAGCCGCGGCTGCGTGGCTTCGGAATCTGGTAGTTAGTGGGCGACCTAAGGAGCCGCGCTGTCTCTCCTTTGTTTATCTGGCTCCATGGAATAGCTGGGAACTTTTTCTCCGTGGGGACCTGGCCTGGGTCACCATAACCAAGGAAGTCCTGATCCCCTAGAGTTATCTGGGGGAACCAAGACCAGGAGCACATAGAAAAGGTGTGTTCAGGACCCACAGCTCCCTCTAAGAATATGTCTGCTGCTCTGACCATGGGGCCAAAGGCTTCACATGTGAAGAAAAGTGGTATCACCCTTCTTGAACGGTTGGGGAAACTGAGGCTCAGAGATGGCAAGTAATTTGCTCAAAGTCACAGAGAGCCAGAGCATCTGACTGGTTGCAAAACCAGTGTCCCCATCTCGTTGTCCTGAGTCTGAGGGCCCTCCAGCCCCTGTGAACCGCCCTGTGACTGGAGCTGAGGCAGATGACTTCTTTAGTCCAGCCATCTTCCCATAGAGAGTTGCAGCTGACATTCCCATCAGTCTTGCCTCCAGCCTCTGCAGCACCATGGGACAGTCAAGGTCCTGTCCCTGGACCGTCAAGGTCCTGTCCCTGGACCGGGTTTCTCGGCATTGAGCTCCTAGACGGGTCTCCTTCAGAACAGCCATAGGGAAACTGTGAAAACAGGATCTCCCCTCTTGTCCCAGGCCCACCACCCAGGCTCAGCACCTGGCACAGAGGAAGAATGAGAATCACCTCCAACTTGGGCAACCTGCCTCAGCCTCCAGACCACAAGAATGATCGCTGTGTGGTTCTGGGCAAGTGACGTAACCTCTCTGATCTCACAGCCCATGCCACACAACCATATACTGGGTCATTTTTCCTTCAGTGTCTCCCATGATCACACACACATACACACACGTTCAGTAGTAATTGATGGATTTGAACTTTGGCTTTTTTTTTTTTTACTTCGACTGTAGTGTTCAGATTCTTTCTTCCACTACGTACCATAAAACAGAAAACAGAAACCTCTCACCCACTGCCAAGGCACAAGAACAGTACCAGGAACTCAGGAGGCTCAGGATGCCAGTGTTGATCTGAAACTTTACCCTTCCCTCACTCAGAGGTTTCTGGAAGCTTCCTCAAACCTGTTTACAACAACAGATTAAATCCTCCCGAGTGAGCCAGGCGCAATGGATTCCTAACCCTGCCACGCCAGCTGTTTTCCCACGATGGAGCTCCTTGGGACTGGCTGCTCATTCTCCTCTGAGCCACCTCACAGCCAAGAATGTCGTTGGTACCTTCCACCAGGAAGCGCTGGCCAGATTGCTTCCGTCCTTCCTCTTTGATGTAATCTGGACTCTGAGCCCAGCTGTCCCTGCCAGGCCTTTTAGGGGAATGATCAAGGCCTTCCTGGCCTGGGGAATTCCAAGGAACCTGGTGGTCAGCGTCTCCTGACCTCCAACCTTTCTGTAGAGACGTAAGGGCAGGTGGAGAGAGGGAAGGTCATGGAGACCTAGTCAGGACACTCCTGTGGCCCCCGCCCTGGGAACTCTCACATCTCCTTAGGCAGGTTCCTACCCCGCACCCACCCTCCCCCAGCCAGCCCTACAGGACAGAAGGACCAGGCCCTCCCCACCCAGCAGCTTTCTCCTGGAATTTTGTGCCTCTGTTCTGTGTCATAGTCTATGACCTCCAGGGCACAGTGCCCCTTGTGGGTAGCCTCACCAGGAGAGCCTTGAGGGAATGAAAGCTTTGTGAGCTAGGGCACATACACATGTGCCTCTCTCCACAACCGATAAACACAGTGCAAGGCCACACAGATCTGCTGGCTTCCTTAGCAAGACTTGACCCAGGCCTGAAAGCAAAGCAGCAATTCGCTCAGGTATCCCCACAAGGCCCACACTGAGTTCCAGAGCTGAGCTAGAGCAGGGACCTGTCTGTTCTTCCTTAGGGCAGTTCTTTTATTTGCCTGGTGATGGGACCTCACTACATATCCCTCATCTCCAGTGCTGTCAGAGGAACCAGAAGATATGACAGGACACAGAAAGATGGTCAGAGCCCACTGATCTCTGGGATCTGTGTGTCTCTGTCTGCAGTATGACTGGGTGCAAAGTCTGACTTAGTAGTAGAGAAGGGACTGTGACACCCCAGTGTCACCTGCTGAGCCCAGGCTCAGTGGGACATGGCCCAGCAAAACCACCATGAGGCAGTGCTTGGCCAGGGACCTCCTCCATCACTGCTCTTCCCTGGTTGATTACTGTAGCCAAAGATCACCCAGGCACCCCTGCAGCACCATCTTGAATCCTTGATGCATCTTCCTAAGTCGCCAAGACTGTCCCCTGGAAGGTATCGGGTTCCTCAGACTTCAGGTTGAACATGGAGAAGGGGTATCTATTGCCTGATAAGGTGTCTATCTGGGTCCCACTATTATGGCCACCCTTCAGTCCTTACCTCTGTCGCATGAATCTCTTACACCATGAATACCACCCCACATAGATCTAGACCCTCCCAGAAGATTCTCTTGGTGTGTATTGGCAGGACTGCAGGATCGCACTAGGAAACACACTGTGGGCTGAGGAAGATGGTCCTCCCAGAACTCAGCCAGCATCCCCTGTCCTCCCTTCTCCAGAACACTTGAGCTGACCCAGCTTCAACCCCAGAGAACAGGCTGCATCTCCTCCAGGGAAAGGGGACCCCAGTTCCCTAAGCCTCTCTTTGAGGGGTTTCCCAGCAACCTTCTACCTCCCAACAGTTTCCTGGTTACAGGCCCAAGACATTCTCTGCCATTTCCTCTGCAAAGCCTGGGCCCCTTAGCTAGCCTTCCACTGGGGACTGAGACCCATTGTCCACAGCCCCCATTGTCTAGACAGGCAGCTGATTACCTTAGTCTGCCTCCTGTCCACTGTGGCTACAGAGACCCGATGGGACTGAACCTTGGGCCTCATTGAAAGGAAAGCAAAAACACAGGTAGCAAGAGATGGGGGTTTAAATGTTATTTTTTAATTAAAAATGCTTACTGCGCTATATTATGAACATGTTTTTTCTCTTCCCCCAACTCCGCCCAGATCCTCCTTGCCTCCCTCTGCACACCACTTCATCTTCCCTTTTTCTTTTTGTGTCTGTCTGTCTGTCTGTCTCTTTCTGCCTCCTCTTCCATTTAGATTCCTGAGCCCTTGGGATTTAATGAAGTCATCCACTAAGGACTCATTGTCCAGTGTGGCCTTTGTGTTTATCATCATCTTTTGCAGTAGGAAGCTTCTCTGACAAGTACTGAGCCAGGCACTAATCTATAACTACAGCAGTATGCCATTAAGAGTCATTTTATTGCTGTTCCTTTAGCAGAATAGAAATAGGTTTAAAAGCTATCTTTATTTCTTCAATTTATTCAGAAGACTAGGGGATTAACCAAGGGCTTTAAGCATGCTAAGCACACACTTTGCCACTGAGATAGATCCCCAACCCCTATATCCAATTTTGATCTATTTATTACTGATAGATTGATTGATGTTTTTGAGGCAGAATCTAGCTATGTTGCCCTACTTAGATTAGTTCTCACTATGTAGCCCAGGCTGGCCTCAAACTCATAGCAATCTTCCTGTCTCAGCTTTCAGAATGCTGGGATTACGGGTATATTTCTATCCTCACCTTCTGTAGTGGTTTGGAGAATGGCCCTCATAGGTTCACATATATTTGAGTGCTTGGAACTGTTGGGAAGGATTAGGAGGTGTGGCCTTGTTAGAGGAGGTGTGGCCTTATTGGAGGAGATGTGTCTCTGGGAGTGGGCTTTGGGGTTTCAAAAACCCATGCAGGACCAGTCTCTGTCTCTCTCTGTGTCTCTGTCTCTGTCTCTCTCTCTCTCTTTCTCTCTCTCTTTCTCTCTGTCTCTCTCTGCCTTCTGCCTGTGCATCAGGGTGCAAAGCTCTCAGCTACTACTCCAGCCTGTCTGCTTCCTGCTATGATGAAAACAAGTGATTAGCAAGCCCCCTATTGAATGCTTTCTTTTGTAAGAGTTGCCTTTGTCATGGATTCTGTTCACAGCAATAGAAAGTAGCTTAGGATAGTTTCTGAATCATCTTTTTATGAATAAAGGAGTAGGCATTCATTGTAAAAAAAAAAAAATCTCAAAACAGCATGAAGGTAAAATAAAGGAAATAACATATAATCCCACCCAGAGACAAATCTGTAAGTGTTTACCATCTTGATTTCTGTTTCAAGCACATGGTAGAATGAATTATAAAGATTGCCTCGCCCCTTCCCCAAAGCAGGACAGAGATGTGACCCCCAAGACATGAAAGTCGCCCTCTGAAAGTGCACTGTCCAGGAGCCTTCAGTGTACTCATTGTGGGAGACTGCAGCTGCTTCCTGGTCCCAGCCCACTGCCGTTCTCCAAGGAAGCATTGCTGAATACCAACCATCCCGGTCCTGGAGTCCCCCCCTCCCCCTCCCCCGTGTCCTAGCAAACCAAAACCTGGTTGTGTATTTGCCTTTCTGGGTAAGCCACGTAAATGGACTCATCCCCAGCAGCCTGTGGCTTTCACAGAGTGTAGTGTGTCAGGGTTCATCATATTCCTGATGGCTGAGTAATGTTCCATGACACAGGTGTTCACTCATCGCTTGACTGACACCCGAGCCAACTGCACACTTCACAAATGGCAGGTGATCCTCTCAGTCATGTGGAAGGTTTGTGTGGTGGTTTCTTTTCTTTAATACATAGCTAGCAGTGGAATCGCTGGATTGTGGTCATTTTGTTTGGCTTTCGGAGAGGCGGCCAGTTTCTTTGCCACAGTGGCTGCACAGCTTGGCATCCCACCAGCCTTGTTAGGACCCCGACTTCACCACATCCTCACCAACACTACTCATTTTCTTTTCTTCCTGGAAAAAAAAAAAAAAACACATCGCCATCCCAGGGAGTGTGAAGGGTTCCTCTCTGTGGTCTTTACTTCTGCTTCCCAGCTGACTGACTCAGTTGTTGGACTCCTGCGGGCTTTCAGATTGACTTAAGGGCCAGGAAACTTCATTCTAGATTACAACTATGTATTTTTAATTGGTCATTGCTAAATATTCAAATTATTGCTGTATTTATAATCTTCCCTCCTTTACCTTTCTTGCCTCTTTTGTCTTCTTCTCTTTCTCTGTCTATCTCTGTCTCCTTCTCTCTCACTAAGGTCTTTTATGTTGCCCAGGCTGGCCCAAACTCCTAGCTCAGGCACTCCTCCAGCCTCAGTCACATGATACCTAGGCTACAGATATGAGCCACCACACCTGGCTTAACTCTCTGCCCTTGTGCGGCATGACCACCCGTGATCCCAGAGCACCACATCACCACACTGGGTAACTGTCAGTCTGGTCAGGCCTGCACAGAGCTAAGCAAAGGAAGTGGACAGGAGCCCACCCCAGGAGTGTGTGGCCTGCCCCTGAGTCAGATAACTGCAGGTTAAGGTTAAGTGTGTCCTCAGAAAGACAGGTGTAAGAACACAGGCTGTAGACAAGGGGCCTGTGGGAACCATAGGCTCCAGTCACTCTCTGGGGTGTATAGGGGACCCTGCCTTGTGCTGGATGCAGAGGGCACAGCCCCATGGAACTCAGCCACCAACCCGTGGGGTCTGAGCTAACTCCAGGGGACAGCATCAGCCCTAAGTAGGACTGTGGGGTCTCAGACTGGTGTTGCAAAATTAGGGTTCATTAGGATGACAGCACATTTAACTCAGACTCTGTTTTGGTGAGAGCTCCCAGCCATCCAAATCCTGCTTTTAAGGGACATGGAGTGTGTTAACCAGCTATGACAGAGAGGCTGACATTCTGGAAGGGAAGCAGAGAGATGGGTTGCAGAAGCTATGAGCTCACAGGAAACACAGGCTAGGCCATGGGAAGCTGGAGACAGAGGAGGTAGGGACAGCAGCCAAGGACTGGGAGCACCCACAGGGAGCACAGAAGAGGGGCTATGGAGAACATCACCCTCTGGATGGCAGCCCTCGCAAGGCAAGAGGAGGCTTCAGACCCTTATTTACCCCCTGGCTGGAAGGGACTTGGCAGCACTCCAGCCCCTCAACCATGTAGCAGCTTGGGGCATGTGGCCAGCCTGACTCGAGAACCCGCTTCCCCACTGCGAAGGGCCAGGGCCTGGACATGAGCTGGGAGGAGGCTGTAGGAATGCACTCAGGTGCAGGGGCGAGAAGCCTAGATCCAACTCTGCTCCATCTCGCTCTAAGTCAAGGAAAACCCTCCCTGTGCCTCAGTTTCCCCACCTGCGAAAGTAGGCAATTTCCGTGTCCTGCGCTCAAGTGAATCTGTCATATAAGAAATGAAAATCAAGCTTTAAAAAGTTGAGGACCAACAAGTTGGTTCACTGGGCTTTAAAAACAAAACAAACAAACTACAACAAAAACACCACTCCCTGCCAAAGCTGACAACATGCGCCCATCTCCAGGATTCCCTCAAGTTGTTCTCTGACCTTCTCTGACCTCCACATACACAGCATGGAATGAACACAAATAATAGTTTTATATGTATATATAATATATAAATTTAAGTTTGAGAAAGAAGTTCCATAGGCCAATAAATATTGTCACCTGAGAGTGACAATATTTGACTTGACACTAAGCAATAGGACTTTATTTATTTATTAAATCAAAAATAAAAACTTCTTAAAATCCTGCAGTCATGTGTTCTGACAAATGCCCACCTGGGGGACACACATCACTCTCAGACTAAGGAGTCCCAAGCTTAAATCCCCCAATACTCTAAAATGTCAAAGGAGTCTAAGACCCTGTGAGTTTCCTAGGCTGGAAGACACCGGGGGTTCCTAAATTTCCAGGACATCTAGGTTTCCAGAGCTCTGATATTCCCGGATTCTCCCACCACCACAGGCTTCAGCCTCCCAGATCCTAACAGTCCCCTGCGAGCCTTGGGGGCAGTCATTCCCAACTTCAGTAGTCTCTGAGGGAGTCAGCTGTATCTCACCCTTTTCTCTGGGCCCTCAACCCCCACTGCTCTTTATACCCCCGGAACCCCCAAATCTTTTTCTATCTCAATTCCTGACCCCTCCTGTTTATCTGTTCTCATTCCTCAGAACTCTGTCCTCAGACAGCCTAAGGTCTAATGGGCAAACCTTCCAGGATAGGAACCCTGGGACAGACCATAGCTACCAATGCCTAATTGTGTTGAACCTCCTTTGAGATGGTGGCCTTCCCCGGTGTCTGCTGTCACATCTCAAGTCGTTAGCCCCACCACCACCACCACCACCACTAGAGGAATAACCCAAAAGTTTGTGACTCGCAGTGATTGGAAGAGTTTCCCCAAGATTATTCCCACCCCAGGCCTGGTCCATCACCTAGTGACCCTTGGATGTCCCCAGTTGGGTTTCAGCTCTGCATCTGTTGCTCTGGGAGCTTGGCCTACACTTCCCATCTCTGAAGTGGTCACAGCTTATTCCCAAGGAGAGAGGAAAGATGTCTGAGGCTCATCATCCCACCAACCCGAAGCCCCCTCTGATGGGATGGACTTGATGGAAAAACTAAAGCCTCAAGTTCCCTTCTCTCCCCTGGCTGAGAACTCTGCAAACAGGTGTGTTTCTACCATTGAGGGGGATTTAATCCATTCGTATTCATCCTCATCGCCCTCCTCTCTCTCCATAAGAGGAAACTCCTTACCTCTACTTCTTCTGAGCCTCCTCCAGCTTCCAACCCAGGGCAGCTGAGCAGAATGGCCCAGGTGGACCGAGCACCCTATGGGGAGCAGAGAATGAGTTTATGCTTGAGGCTAAGTGTGGGATCAGGACATTCTCCCTGGCTCCATTCATGAAGTGGGTATTTTTAGCGCAGGGCCTGGCTGCCTGCGGTCAGTGGGAGAGGCCAGGCAGTGTATCGTGTCTCAGAGCTCATGGACTCCCTCTGCCCAGGAACACGAGCCCACAGGGGCCAGCTGCTAAATCCCAGAGAGGAAGACAGTCAGCTGGACAGGAGGCTCTGGCCACTCACCAGCCCTGGGGAGCCGCAGGGTGCGGGGTCGGTGGGTGGCAGTTCTTAACTCATCAATGCACAGGGCACTGGTGCCTGCTGACTTTACAGGATTCGTTAATATTTACATGGAGAAGCATCTAAAACTGCCCCCCCCCCCCTGCTTCACAGATGTGGAAACCAAAGATGTTGTGTAGTTTATATGGCTTGAGCCAAGCTGGGGGCTCTGAACTAGTGAATAACACTGCCCAGGCCTCTGAACTCGGAGCCCTCTCAGCCCAAGAGTGCTTAGGGTCACAGAAGGCACCAGGTCACATTAGGAGGTAAGAGAGGTGCGACCCAGACAGGACTTGACATGACAGAGCCTTCAGCTCTGACCCTCAAGGCCTTCTCATTGTGTGGTTCCCTGTAACACACATATCTTGCTGCCTATCCTTCTCCTCCCCGTTGATCTCATTTTAAAGACGCCGTCCCAGACTCTGGTCAATTGCTGTCTCACCTATCCTCCTCTGAGCCCATTTTCTCCTCTCTGAAAGAGACGTGGTTAAGCTGCACCACAAGCGGTGTGGTGGTTAAAAATCGCCAAGAGAGTTCATAAATATGGTTTCTTTGTCTTCCATAAATATGGTTCTTGCACTCATTAGTTACCCCTGCTGAGAACACAGTGTGTGCCCCACCCCCCAGAGTTGCCAATAAAGAAGAGCCCTGAGGAGGAACAGCAGAGGAAGGAGACAGGCTTGCCATCTTCATCCTTGTTACAGCTGCCAAAGAAACAGAACAGGCGTGCAGAGTTGAGGCTAATTTAGCCCTGTCCCTAGTGTGACCTTGGGTCAGTCTCAGCCACATCCCATGGTGGGCCTCAGTCTCTGTGTCTGGACTGCAGTGTCGCACCAATGCGGACTCTGTGCACTAGGCCTCAGAGGTCACGTGGCCCAGGACGACAGCTCCTGTGAGGCCTCAGCCCCAGACTCACCTGGCCTGCAGCTCAGCTCCCCACAGGTGGTTCTCCCCTGTTCTAAATCCCTGTTACAAGTCTCCTGACCAGAACACCTGACTGGCTCAGGCGGCCTAAGGAAGCCAGTGGTAGGTCACATATCACATGCCATGGTCTGGGATCGGAGCAGTTTCTCCAAACCAGAATATGGATGAAGAGGACATAAAGGCCTCACTACATCAGAAACAAAACAGTCCTCCAAGAGCATCATTAATTACAAGGGGAAAATGTGTCTACATTAGTTCTTCATTTGCTCAGGGAACTTCCAGGAGGTTTCTGGAGTGGGAGGAAATTTCACAAGAAGAATCACTGTTTTCTCTTAGCACAGCGGCTGTTTCTGAATCGACTGCTATTTCAGCAGCAGCTGCAACGCCACAGTCTCTGGCAGCGGCCTGACCACTCAGGTTACAGCCTGGCAGGAACCCTGTTACTGCTAAAGGTAGCTTTATCTAAGCCTCAATCATTCTATTTATAAATAGGACTCAAGGACTGGGGTGAAAACCTGCCAGCTCAGAGAGGTTGCACAGCAGCTAGCTTTCTCTCCTTGCTGGCATCTCCCTAAAGCCTGTCCTTCCACTCTGTCAAAACAAAACAAAAAAGCCATGCCACTCAAAATCCCTCCAGGGCATCTCTCTATCTTTTCCAGATGCCCTCCAATATTCTATGATTACTTTCTGTCAACTAGGTGCTAACTCAGCCTCCTGACCCAGGGATAATTTTATTTAATTAACATAAACTAACATGGCTCACAGTGTGGTTAAATACCCCCAACATTTCCCCCTTTTTGTCTAAATAAAAAAGGGAAAGTTTTAACTCTAACACAGTAAAATTATATACAATAAGGATAATTATTAAGTAAGGATTACATTCACAATGTTCAATCCTTTCTATTTGGCAAATTCAGAGAAACTACTCTATTATATATCCTAACTTGGTAAGTCCAGAGTTTGTTACCTAATTCACTTTCTATTTTAACTTGATATACCAACCCCAAACTCTCTTTTTAGACCTTCAAAACATTTTCTTAGATAAACAATTTAAGCTTTTATGTCTTTCAACCTTATATACCTTATACCTCTTTTGTGAGTTTCTTTTCTGAGTTTGATAAGAAGATAAAGAAAACTATAGCTATAATATCTTATATTTAATCTATTAGAGATCCAAGAAGGATATAATGTTAACTGAGTAAAGAGGAAGTTCAGAGCAAACATCATTAGCTAGATGCCTGGACAGCTACCCAAGGTTCCTCTGCAATGTTGGGACATCCATCTTTGGCCTACAGGCCTAGAGTATCTGATAGACTTTTCTGTGAAGCAGGAATTTTGAAAGACTGTCCTACCTTGTCTTGGCAAAGTTGGGCAGTTGCCTTATTTTATATCCTGCTTGCCCAATTTGGACAGCATTCTGCCACCATCGAAACAAGGGTAGTTTCTTGCCCAAATGGCTAGCTTTGACACATTTTAAAAAAAGCTCCATATGGGAGTTTTTCAATGCCCATCATCTATTTTTGAAGTAAATTGGTGTTACCAGGGGCAAATATGTCTCACTGTCATGAAAAGTCTATGTTATTAAAACATCTTAAATGGCATATTCTGTAGATCTCTGAAGTGTTTGAAGACCATTCATCTATCTAAAATATATCTCTGTTGAGGTATATGTTGAACATATACCTAACATGACTACAAGTTTGATTATTATAGATGACTACTAACCTTCTAGCGCTTAGCCATATACCACATTTTTTTTCGAGATAGGGTTTCTCTGTGGCTTTGGAGCCTGTCCTGGAACTAGCTCTTGTAGACCAGGCTGGCCTCAAACTCACAGAGATCCGTCTGCCTCTGCCTCTGCCTCCCGAGTGCTGGGATTAAAGGCGTGCGCCACCACGGCCCAGCCATATACCATATTTTTAAATGAGTTGCATAGGTTCAATACCTTAAACAAGAGTATAAAAATATATAAGTTATAACAAAAATAACCTTAAATTTGTATATCGATGTACAAGAGTAGAACCATATAAAGCATATTCTAACAAAAATAATCTTAAATTTGTATCAATATACAAAAATACCTAAAACAAGAGTAGGAACATGGAGTATGTTCTAATGAAAACATCCTTAAATTTGTATCAATATATAAAATCTCATGCAAACATAAAATATTTGAGATTAATAGTTTTAAAAAAAGATTCAATAATCTACCCTTTTATCCTATCATTTCTATATCCCCTTTTTTCTTTTCAGAAAGAGATCCTTGAATACAACCTTCCTTGCTTAGTTTCCTCCCTTTCCATTACCAGCAACAATTTACAGTCAATCCTCCTAAATAATGACAAACATTCATAACCCACCAAATGGCCAAAAACAACCCACCCCACCTCTTGGGAATGTAGGAGTTGTATTCTTTTTATTTCATTTTTTTATTAAAAAATTTTACTTTTTTGCTGAGCAGTGGTGGTTCATGCCTTTAACCTCAGCACTTGGGAGGCAGAAGCAGGCAGGTCTCTGTGATTTCAAGTCCAGCCTGGTCTACAGAGAAAGTTAAAGTTCCAGGACAGGCTCCAAAGCTACACAGAGAAATCCCGTCTCAAAAAAACGAAAAAAATTATTTTTCATACCAACCCCAGTTTCCCCTCTTCTCTCCCTTTTCCCATCCCCCTCCCTCATCTTCCCATCCCCCATACACTCCTCAGAGGGGGTTTGCAGTCGACAATATCTGGCATACCAACTTGAGGTAGGACCAACCCTCCCCCTGCTCTTATCAAGGCTGAACAAAGTATCCCACCATAGGAAATGGGCTCCAAAAAGCCAGTTCATGCAACTGGGATAGGTCCTGGTGCCACTTAGTTCCCTGCAACAGATCAAGCCCCATAACTGTCACCCACATTCAGAGGGTCTAGTTCAGCCCCATGCAGGTTCTCCAGCTGTTAGTCCATAGTCTGTGATCTCCCACTAGCTTAGGTCAGATCTCTCTGTGGTTTTCCCCATCATGCTCTTGATCCCCCTTGTTCATATGATCCCTCCTCCCTCTCTTCAACTGAACCCCAAGAGCCTAGCCCAGTGCTTGGCTATGGGTCACTGTGTCTGGTTCCATCAGTTAGTGGATGTAGGTTCTATGATGACAATTAGGGTAGTCACTAATCTGATTAAAAGGGAAGACCCTTTCAGGCACCCTCTCTACTATTGTTTGGAGTCTTAGCTGGGGTCATCCTTGTGGATTCCTGGGAATTTCTCCAACACTAGGTTTCTCTCTAACTCCATAATGGTTCCCTCTTTCAAAATATGTCTTTCATTGCTCTCTCCCTCCATCTCTCCCCCAACTCAGTCTTCTTGATCCCTCATGTTCCCATCCCCTCCCTTCTACCACTCTCCCAGCTTACACAGGTGATCTTAGCTGTTTTCCTTCCTGGAGCTGCCATGTGTGTTCCTCTTAGGGTTCTCCTTTTTACCTAACTTCTCTGGAGCTGTGGAGCTTAGTTACCCTTTGCTTTACATTTAACATCCACTTATGAGTGCGTACAGACTGTGTTTGTCTTTCTGGATATGAGTTATCTCACTTAGGGTGTTTTTTTCAGTTCTATCCACTTGTCTGCAAATTTCAAGATGTCATTGATTTTTACAGCTAGAAATACTCCATTGTGTAAATGTATCATGTTTTCATTATCCATTCTTTGGTTCATGGGCATTTAGGTTGTTTCCAGGTTCTGGATATTACAAATAATGCTGTTATGAACATAGTTGAGCAAATGTCCTTTGTGATATGATTGTGCATCTTTTGGGTATATGTCCAAGAGTGATATTGCTGGGTCTTGGGGTAGATTGTTCCCATTTTTCTGAGAAATTGGCATCGTATTCTTAAAAATTACTTCATGTTGTCTGAGGGTGATGACATCTTTGGAGATCCTGAGATAACTGAGATAATGATCAAGTCCTGGTTGGACCATCTTGGCAAACCATCTTGAAATTGTTCTGAGCATGTTGTAGTACAACACTGATATTCAGGTGGTGTTTGTCAGTTTAATAATGTTACCAAAATCCAGGTAGAATCAATATTGTGAGGCCCTATTTTCCTTTGGGAGTCTTCAAAGGTTAGGAAACTTGTTGCCAAGTGGTAGAAGAGTCTTTCCACAAACCTTTGCTGTTAGCATTGTGTTTCTTATGAAATTCTGAGACTTCTATCACATCTCCTACCAATAGATGATCAATTTCATCATTACCTTGTGCTAGAGTGTAGTGGGAGGCTGCTTGTTGGTTCCCAGCCACCTAGCTAGCTCAGACCAGAAATAATCATACAGAACCTGTATTAATTAAATCACTACTTGGCCCATTAGCTCTAGCTTCTTATTGGCTAACTCTTGCATTAATTTAACCAATTCCTAGTAATCTGTGTATTGCCATGTGGCTGTGGCTTACCGGCTAAAGTTCCCAGTGTCTGTCTTCAGCAGGCTACATGGCTTCTCTCTGACTCTGACTTCTTCCTCCCAGAATTCCATTTAGTTTTCCCCACCTAGCTCTGTTCCCTGTGCAGGCCCAAGACAGTTTCCTTATTAACCAATGGTAATCACAGCACACAGAGGGAAATCCCACATCACTAGAGGGCCTGGTAGACCCATAAAGAATCTGATATGTGTCATATACAAGGGATGATTTCTATTTCTGATTATTTCTTGTAACTGAATAAGAAACAAAGTTAATTCTGAATCATCTGGAGTAAGTTCAGTGGTTTCAATATCTAAAACAACCCTTTCTGCATATTGAGAGTCCATAACTATATTAAGATGTTCTGGAAAATCCAGTAACTTTGAGAATAGCATATTATGACTTCTGAACTGAATCACAAGGGCTTTAAGCCACTTTACTTAAATTTCCTGACTTTATTTATAACCAGCCTCTTATAATTAATTATACCTGCTTTTTCTGATTTATTTGCATCAGTATTGAATGTAGGGGCTTCAGAAATTGGTGTCCCATTTTTATATAAGGGAGATCCAATTAGTTCTTTTTATAAACTGAAGTCTCTTGCTTTTAGGATATTTGTTGCTAATCTCTCCCAAGAAATTATTGCAAGCTCTTTGCCAATGTTCATTTTCTGCCCATAATGAGGCAATTCCAGCATTAGTAAAAGGTACCACAGTTTCTGCTAAGTCTATTTGTACTAATTGGTTTCAATTTTCCTTTCAGAATCAATTCAGAAACCTTTTCTACATAGAACTTTAATTTTTTACTCTGTTTGTGTGGTAAAAAAGAAACATTCTAAGATGCTACCTTTTCTCGGAACAAGAATCTCTATAGGAGGATGTATAGAAGGTAAAATAACCAGAATACAATCAGGCTCTGAATCTAAGCAATCCATATGTGCATCCTGCAATTTCTTTTCTGCAAGAGGCTCTTGAGTAGTTAATCTAATTGTTGGCTGTAGCTGGTTAATATCTCCTAGCAAATTTTGAAAATCATTGTTTGTAATTGGTATCTCCTGATTTATACTTTCTGTGATTGAATTTTCTTTAAACCTATCTTATATCCTTCATAATTAATAAAAATCTCCTATTTGTGTTTTTTCAAGAGCAATTTGTAATCCCCAACAAGTTAAAATTCTCTTTACTTTATCAAAAATTTTTTCTAAAATATCTGTGTCTGAATCAACCAATAAGATATCACCAATATAATGATAAATTATACATTGTGGAAGCTGTTTACAATTTAGTTCTAATGACTGTTGTACAGAATATTGATATGAGGTAGAGCTGTTTAGCATTCCTATGGAAGAACTTTCCAGTGGCACCTTTTAGCAGGCTTGGAATTATAATAAATAAACACTGTGAAGGCAAAATTTTCCCTATCCTGTTCTTTTTTAATATTTATTTATTTATTTATTATGTATACAATATTCTGTATGTATGTCTGCAGGCCAGAAGAGGGCACCAGACCTCTTTATAGATGGTTGTGAGCCACCATGTGGTTGCTGGGAATTGAACTCAGGACCTCTGGAAGAGCAGGCAATGCTCTTAACCACTGAGCCATCTCTCCAGCCCCTCCCTATCCTGTTCTTATAAAGTTATTTTTTTTAAAAAATGCAGCCTTTTAAATCAATCACTATAATAGACTATGCCTTAGGTATAAGAAGGAAAGGGAATTTCAAGCTGTAAAGAGCCCATTAACTGAATCACCTTATTTCTGGTTCTTAAATCTGTTAAAATTTTTCATTTTCCAGATCTTTTTAATAACAAATATAGGAGAATTCCAAGGACTGGTCAAATCTTTAATATGTTGAGCATTTAATTGCTCCCATACCAGCTGTTCTAATGCCTGTAATCTTTTTATGTCAAAGGCCATTGCTCCACCTACATATTTTAAAGGTAGGGCTATTGGTATCTTTGAAAGGTCAGCAACTGTTATGCCTTGCTTGTGCACAACCTGAACAGTTTTTTGGTTTTTTGTTTGTTTGTTTGTTTTGTTGTTGTTGTTGTTGTTGTTGTTTTGAGACAGGGTTTCTATGTCTAACAGCCATAGTTGTCCTGGAACTAGCTCTTGTAGACCAGGCTGGCCTCAACTCACAGAGATCTGCCTGGCTCTGCCTCCTAAGTGCTGGGATTAAAGGTATGTGCCACCACTGCCCATCTTGGTGACTGTTCTTGATAATACCTTTTAATATTTGTCTCAGAAACATACATTAGTTTATGGTTTATTCCTGAGATTGGAAGAATGTTAACCTTACTTTTCCATTGCTGTAATAAATCACATCCTCCATAAATTCATTGATATGTTAGCTTTGTGTCGCTCTATTTTCTCTCTCTGTCCTTCTGTCCCTATACACTTGACCCATCTTGTACTTAGTTTTACCTGAGATAAAAGTCCAATTCCTAAAAACTGAACATTTACCGCCTGAAGAGGCCAATTTGGATGACAAGATTTTGATGAAATTATTGTTAACATCTGCACCCGTGTCTACCAAAACCTCAACTTCAATGTCATTTATTTGATTTTTTATCTTTTGTCTTTGATCATTTATAGAAGTTTACCAAACTACTTGTTTTAAGGTCTTTCCTGAAAGTTTTGTTTCATCTATGGATGCTGTTCTGTCATCCAGAGCAGTGTGGTTTTTAACAACAGGCATTAAGTTCGTGACCGTGATGGCAGCCTCCTCCTCAACTGTGGCTGAGGTTTGATTAGCCCTGTCCTTCTTCACAAATGGCGTGGTGATTCTGTTCTCAAAGTCCCAGAAGAAAAAGGTCACTCTGCTCTGTAGGCAGACATTTCTTTCCTGCCTACCAGTTCCAAAATAACTAACACAGAGGCTTAATATTAATTATGAATGTTCAGCCAATAGCTCAGGCTTATTACTAGATAACTCCTACATTTTAAATTAACTTATTTTTATTAGCTATGCTTTGCCACATGGTTTGGTACCTTTTCTCAGTATGGCATACCTATCTTGCTTCTCTCTGCATCTTCTTGCAACTCCTGACTTTGCCATTCTTCCAGAATTCTCAGTTTGGCTCTCCAGCCTAACCTTATCCTGTTTAGCTATTGATCAGCCAACTTCTTTGTTAAACCAATCAGAGTAATACATATTCACAATGTCCAGAAGGATTATTCCATAGCACTGCTGCCCTTTCTGTCCCAAGGACTATAACTGCCTCTTCCTATTTTCTGCTTGCAGGGTTTCTCTGAGCTACAGCAGAAAGGTGCCCCTCCTCCAGACCTCAGAGAACACTAGAACCCAAGTGCCAGTCCTTCCAGGCTCCCTCTGTTCATTGGTTCTGATATTAAATTTTTTGCATTTACTTTTTAGTACATGTGCACAACACAGGTATGCAGACATGCACACATATGTACACATCAGAGGACCTCTTGCAGGATTCAGTCCTTTCCTTCCTTTATGTGGTCCCTGGAGATCAAACTTAGCTCATCAGACATGGTGGCAAGTGTCTTTTCCCACTGGACCATCTCAGCAGCCTGAGCTGCTTTACATGGGTTGGTAAGTTGAGATGTGGGCATCATCATAGGCTCCCCCCCCCTCTCTCTCTCACACACACACACACACACACACACACACTTCAGCAGGTACTGTGATGCTTATATGCCATCACTGCACAGGGTAGGATACTCTCCCCAACTCTAGACCAAGAAGGTTCTGGGCTGGTGGGTGAGCCACATGACAAACCTCCAGGGGCAGTCATGGTGTCCAGTGTCCTCTGTGTCAGTCAGAGTGATCCCTTTCCTCTTTCCTCAGTTCCCACCTGTGGCTGTCAGGGCCTGGGGAACCTCCCATGGTGGACCTGGAGCCCAAAGGCCTCTGAAATTCCACATACAGAGCCACAAGGCTCAGGCATGCCTCTTATGGAGTAGGGAGGACCCACGCTCAGAGAAGATGTGAACTTCCCAAGGCCTGGGGTCTTTCTGAGAGTGGTGAGGTTCTGGAGCCTTGTTAGCAGCTGGGAGCTTTTCCTTCAGTGACTTCCCTGGGGTGAAGCTTGGCCCTCCCCCTGCAGTTTTCCAGAGTGAGGTCATTGGCAGACACCGGGTTTTTCCACTCCTGGTAGAGCAGGAGTTAGGGTACTGTGCTTGGGGGAGGAACCCAGAGGAGCTGACTATTCAGTCTCTCTCCTGTGACAGCCACTTTAAGGCATAGGCTTGTCTGAGGCCTCCTGGACTTGCCTCCTCCTGTTTCCTCTTAGTACAGATGGTGGGAGAGGCTGGGAATGGAGGCTTGTGCTGAAGCTCACACTGCATTTTAGAGACAAAATCCTGATTCACATGTGGACTTCTAACATCCTGGACAATGTGCCACAGTTCAACACTCAGGACGTTTGGGGAGAGAGGTTTGGTGCTGTGCATTGTAGGTAGATGCAGAAGTTAAAAGAGAGAGGGGTGATGACAGCCAGCCCTGGAGGGGATTTTGAGGGGCATGGGGGTGTACATCTAGGGTCTCTGAGCACTTTACTCAGAACAAATCTGCTGACTTAAGTCTTGGGAAATAAAAGTAAATGCTGGTTTTGGTAATCTGGTCCCATCCTGGTCTGGAAAAAGTAGGCTCATGGAGTTTGGCTGCCAGCGAGCGAGCGAGGGTTGTGTGGTGAGCAGGGCCTGCTGACACTTCCTTTCCCGTAGCAGGGGGCCTTGGAATGCCCAAGGGCAGCAGGCAGAATGCAAGGGGAAGGAGGCCAGTGAGCTAGAGGCCAGTTCAACTTCTGGCTTGCCTGGTGACTTTGAGTCATTTCTCTGCTCCTCTTCAGGCCTTGGTTTCCCCACCTGTGGAGTGGGGGTGGGGATGGAGAGGGGGTGGACAGGCATCTGTAGGCTCCAAGTACATCCTAGAGCCATGTACTTAGGTGCTCTTCCGGACCTCTTGATGTTTCACGAGTGATTTAGTTGGGTCTGACTTTGGGGACATGAGTTGTCAGGACTTCAATGCATTGCCCACAGTGTCAGACCAGAGCACTCTGCAGCCCTGCAGTACCCCCTTTCCCTTCAGAGCCTCCCATGAGAAAGTCTCTGCCAAGGCAAGAGAGCAAGATGTGGTTGGATTTGGGACTGAGCACTGCACTAAGAATTATCTGCTTTCAAGCCCTTGGCTGGGTCCCCAGGTTCCTTGCTCCAGCTGAATCTGCTAAAGCACTTCATTCCTCCACTGATGACATTCTAGCTGCATGGTGCAGGTTGCCTCATGGCTGGAGCCCTGGGCTGGCAGCCCCTAAGTCAGAGCCCCTTCTTAGCCCAACCGGCACTTGTAAGCGGGCAATGTATCTTATTGTTGACAAGACAACCGGGTGAGCTTTGTCAGAGATTCAGGGTGCTCAACTCAGGTACAGTTAGGTTCTTGAAAAGAATTTCAGAACAAGACAGAGGGAAGCAAACTCATGAGTTTATTGATAAAACAGAAAGGTCAGCCACATTTGAAGAGAACCCGGGAGGTGTCAAGAGTAGAGCAACATAGACGCGCATACATACATAATTGTGGGCTTTAATCTGCAGGTAAGTCTAGGGATCGGGAAGAATGGATTGGTGGACTTTTCTTATCAACAGAATTCTGTCCGTGAGGAGACTTTGTAGAGGTTAGCCGTGCCAGATAGCCACCCGGAGAGGATGCTGGGAGAAGGGAGACATTCCTCAGTGGATTCTGACTTGGTCACAGGACAGTGGAGCAGAAGGCATCTCTAATAGTCTTATTTTTTGAGGCAGAGTCTCTTGTGAAACCTGGAACTTCCCACCTTGGGTAGGTCCTCCTGGTGCTGCCACCACCTCTCTGTGCAGCCAGTCTGTTCATCTGTAACAAATGCTTGAGAGTATCTGCCACTGAGGGACGGAAGGCAGGACCTTCTCCTTCTCACACCCCTTTATTTTCTGCCATACAGTCACCATCCTGCAGAGTCAAGCTTCACTCTCCATTTCCTGCTGGCATGGGGTCAGGGAGAAGGCTTGGTGGACATAGCGCTCATTGCACCAGCTGGAGGCCCGAGTCTGAGTACCCAGCACACATGTGAAGAGCCGAGGGTAGGGGCATGCATCTGCTGAACTAATGCTAGGAAGCAGAGGTGGGAGGATTTAGGCCAAACTGGCAACCTTCAAATTCAGTGAGAGACCTTGTCTCAAAATAACAAGGCAGAGAGTGATTGAGGAAGATACCCAGTATCAACACTTGACTTGCAGGCAGTTCAGCACACACACACACATACACACAGCAAGTGACACAGCTCTCTGTTGAGTGTTCTGCAGTTGTCCCTCTCTGCCCCCACATTCACCCCTACCCTCTGCCCAGCTGATCTCACCCAGCAGGAGACCAGAGGGTCCAATGTCCTAGAGTCTTGCCTTGTTCCTTCAGGTCTGATGGGGACACAGCTTGCTGCTGTTGGAAGTCTGTGCTTCACCCTATAAAAGTCTTGAGCCACAAGGCTGCACCTAGATAAAAAATCCCTTCACTTCTCCCAAGAAATAGCATGCACAAGGAAAGATACTAAACAATGCCAATCATTAGAGAGATGCAAATCAAAATCATAGAGGTAGCTCTTCACTCTTATTGGGAGGGCTACAGCCCCCCAAAACAGAAAGCTCAGACTGTTGACGAAGAACTAGGGCAGCTGTACTGCTGACGAGCTGTGGTGGGCCTGGGCAATGCCACCCACCCTTAGGAAAAGCAGTAGCCACTTCTTCAGAAAGCCAAGAGGATCATTTCCAATGCTCCAGCCATCTACTTCCAGACCCCTGAAAGAGAGGCACAGGGTCTGGTGTGCTTCTGAGCAAAAGGTAACCCAGGTGGAATCAGGCAATGTCTACAGTGACACAGGAAAGGGCAGAGAGAGTGTGATCACCCACACAAAAGTTTATTCAGCCTTCAAGGGGAACGAAATCCTGGGACAAACATGATGGCGCATGCCGAACCCATTTTACCTGAAGAAGTACACAGCATATTCAGTCATGGAAAAGAACACTTAGGAGGCAGAGGCAGGCAGATCTCTGGGAGTTTGAGGCTACCCTGGTCTACATAAGGAGTTCCAGGACAGTGAGACCCTATTCAAAAGGGAGAGAGAGAGAGAGAGAGAGAGAGAGAGAGAGAGAGAGAGAGAGAGAGAGAGAATGCAAGAAAAGAAGAAAAAGTGCAGGCTCTGTCAATATCAGCTTGTCATCTCAGCTGCTCAAGGGGCTGAGGTAGAGAGCAGACTCAATTGCAGACTCAAGGCCAGCTTGGACAACAGTGGACTTTTAGTTAAGGGACCTCTCCAACACTGTGAGATCCTGTCCCAAAAACGAAATGTAGGATTGGGATCTAGCTCAGTGGACTTAATCTCTAGTACTGCAAACTCGGAAACCATCATGGGAAGAAGAGGAGAGCTTGGGCATTACTGAGGGACTAGAGGCTCAGTGTTGCAAGATGAGAAAGTTCTAGAAACTAGTTGCACAACACTGTAGCTATACTTAGAGCTACTGAAACTCAATATTAAAATGGTTAAGGTGACTTTTTACAAATTTATCAAATTTTATCTTTTGAGTATGTGCAATTTATGGTGTGTCAATTCAAGCTCAATAAAATCTTTTGTTTGGGTTTTGGAAGTCCTTTAAAAAATTCTTCAGCAAACCGGTGGTTCCCAAACTTGAATTTTCTGGGAATCTTATTTTTAAAAATTCCCCAAACCCAAACCACACCCATTAAACCACTAAGTGGAGGCAGGACACAGGCCAGGGGAGGTGATCCAGGGCACATGTGTGAATCCGGTCCCCATGCAATGAAAGCCTCATCTGGTTCTGCCATTTCTTGTCGAGTCAGTGTAGCCAGGCGATGGTGGCGCACGCCTTTAATCCCAGCACTCGGGAGGCAGAGGCAGGCGGATCTCTGTGAGTTCGAGACCAGCCTGGTCTACAAGAGCTAGTTCCAGGACAGGCTCCAAAGCCACAGAGAAACCCTGTCTCGAAAAACCAAAAAAAAAAAAAAAAAAAAAAAAAAAGAGTCAGTGTAGATGGTACTCAATGAAAACGTGCTGAGGGTGTTAATATAACAGCATTATTGCTGTCAATATTATTGCTTGGAGACCCCAGGCTGTCCTGGGACCTAGAGAGGAAGCAGAGGGTGGTAGGAGGAGGCATTTAGGCCAAAGGCAGATGAGACAGGGGAGGGCCAGGGCTGAAGCAGGGCAAGATCTTGACCTGGGGACTGCGAGTTGACCAAGGGACGATAGCAGGCCACTACGATGACCAGGGGCTGCCATGGGGCAGCTGGCATACTCAGAGCTTCTAGCAAGCCTTGGAGTGACCCTTAGTCCTGTGAAGGAACTGTGAAGCCACATGGAAGTGGGCAAGTATGTGAATTTCATGTGAAGACTCCGGGCTGGCTTGCTACGGGGCTGGGTCATTTAAGTTTTCCAGAGTTCTTCAGTCATCCCTGAAAGCCCCAACAGCATCACCTCCTCTGGGCTCCCTGGACTGAGGTCACTGTTACCTGCATTTACCTCCAACCTCCAAGTCTCACCCTGATGCTCTTTCCTTATGAAGGAAGTCAGGTTAATAAGAAGACCCTATTGAGAGCACACCAAAGCCTTTGGAGACGGCCTGGCCCCTTTAAGGGGCTCATCATTCAAGCCTGGGCCCCTGATGAAGCAAGCGTCTTTCTCCAAGGGATTGATTTCTACACAAATTACTCTACTTCTCAAGTGCTGTCCATGGCTTCCCATCACCCACCTAGCGAACATCTCACCCAGTATGCAGGGTCTCGCTCTATCTCCTCAGATGAGCTCTATGTTCCCTGACTTGCAGTACTTTCCGTCCCCATTTCCGGGCCTCATCCAAAAGTCACCTACTCCAGGAAGCCCTCCAGCTGCCCACATCAGACACAACCTCTCCCTTCTCCTGGCCACCAGAGGACGCTGCTCTCAGGCTGGCTCTAGGTACAGCTGGGAAGCAGAGTTCACGTCACACCTACTTCATCCTCAATAAGAGTTAAGAGAGGAAGGAATGAGTAGCTTCTGTGCCCAGTGTCCATACTAGGACAAGCAAACAAGGACAATTTGGTGTCCCTGGGGAGCCACTCCAGGCCAGAGGCACCTCGGTTGAGCCAGCACTGGGACACGCGCCGATCTGCCTTCGGAGCGTGTTTTTGTTTTCAGTCTCCCCAGGCGAAGGCTGCGGGGGTGTTTGGAGCCACAGCTGTTTTTTATTGCTTCGAGTCTCAAAAAAGCCCTGAGCATATTTTTAGAGAGAAGGGGAAAAAGGAATATTTTCTTTCCTGACCCAAGAGAAGGACTTGCTCCAATTTACCATCTGCGTGCCCTGCTAGGCGGAGCTGGCAGGGAAGTCTCTAAAGGGGACTCCTCCAGGAGATGACCAAGTGGATGAGCTCATGGGCAGGCTGAGCAGGAATTTGGACACCACGCCTGCCTCCCTCCATACACACATGCACGGTGGAGGCAAGGGGTCCCACGTGCTGGATTAAAGGTGGAGGAGCTAGATGGATTTGGGGCCACTGGGGTCCCAAGTGCCACCAGAAAGTGCCTGAATAGGGGTGTTCTGGCTTCTTCCCTGTTGTGTGGTAAAACACTCTGACAAAAGCAACTTAAGGGACAAATGTTTGTTTACTTGTTTGTTTGTCTTAGCTCACAGCCCATGGCAGGGAAGTCAAGGCAGGGCAACATGAATGAGCTGACCGCATTCTTCAGAGAGCAGAGAAAGCTGAGCACACACTCACACTCAGCTCACTTTCTGCGTGTTACATGGTCCAGGATCCCTGGCCTCCACCCTCCATCCACATTGAGGTGGATCTTTCCTTTTTAAGACTTCTTTTTATTATTTTAAAGAATATGTAGGGTCTTGTGTGCATGTGAGCAGAAGAGCCTGTAGAAGCCAGAAGGTGTCAGATCTCCTGGACCTGGAGTCACAGACAGTTATGAACCACCAGACATGGGTGAGTGCTGTGAGCCCAGCTTGGGTTCTCTGCAAGAACAGTGTGCCCTCTAAACCACTGAGTCATTCCTCCAGCCCCCAAATAGATCTTCACATATCATTTAACACAAACAAGATAATCCTCCCACAATAGACCCAGAGTTCTAAGTGACGGTTAACTTCAGCCATCACAGGAGCCCCCACTCCAGATCCTATGTCATGCTCCTACTGGGTGCCTGGATTCATCAGATCTACACAAGGTGGGGTGGAAATAAAAGATGAATGCACAGCTGGCTCACCATCATCCCAAGAGTGCACAGCTGGCTCACCATCATCCCAAGAGTGCACAGCTGGTTCTCCGTTATCCAAAGATGCTGCTGGGGTGAATTACATCCCAGCTCCTTACAAGCTTCACTGAACTCTGTAGAGTTTTTGTTGAAATGTAATTGCTCAATTGAAAGGAGCTAATTGCATTGATGGTCTGCAAGTATGTGCATGTGTGCATGCATGTGCAGTGGCTTCTTTCTGTTACAGATAGATGATGTTTGTGCAATGCCATGTCTGCAGTGTGATCATGTGGATCTGATGCCCATGTTCCACATGGATGATGCAACCAGGGTCCATTCTGGGAACCAACCAGAGCTCAGTTGGAACTGAAGCCATAATCCTCACCTCTCCCCAGCCCATTTTCTCCATGTCTTTCTTAGCTGAGCAGCATGACAGGTAGAAGCTGTTGAAAGGTGAGTGGCATTTCAAAAATCTGCTCCCACCTGCCCTGTCAAAGTCAGAAGGCTCTTGGCCTCTGGTGACACCCCACACCAAAATCCATCAGTCCAGCAGCAGGCAACCCATCTAATGCTCAGAAAAGTCCAGGGTCTCCACAAGAAGAACCCAGTGTTATCGTCTCCCTGTGGTTAGATTGGCCTACAAAGCACTTGAGTGCCTAAGAGCCAGACAACAAGAAAAGTTATGACAGCAAGGAGTCAGGCAAGTCCAGCAGCCCCCGCTGCAGCCCGGAAGTCTCCAGGGCTGCCTTTGGAGGTCTCTCTACAAAGGTAGCCTAACTCCCTCTCCCACGAAAGGAGTCCATCCGGGGTACGAAAGCTCTGCTTTGTTGGAGGAGAAAGGAGGCTTAGAAGGGAGAACGGAAGGCAGACCCCGGAAAGGCACCAGGACAACCTGAAGTTATGAGAGCTGTGTCTTATTTTTAAGACATTTAAGATCCAGTCAAAGAAGTCTGGATCTGGGCAGTCTGCAGGGGTGTAAGGGTGTGGCTCGCCTGATGGACACTGGCTTTCTTTGCAGTATAAGGTGAGGAGGAAGTGGGAAGTGACTTTGCACCAGCTGGGGTGTTTCTTCATCTTCTCAGACAGCTGGCAGGCCAGACACCTGCTTCCCACGCTCTTCCTTCTCCTTCCAGAGATTCACCTCCAGCTTCTTGGGAACTGATGCAGCCCAGTGGAGACCACCAGAGCTTCTCGAGAGCTGGGCTTTGAGGGTGAAAAGGAAGATCCAGATTTGAGGCTTCTTCAGCCTTTCTCCCACCCAGAGGCTCAGTTTCCTTCTCTGTAAAGTGAACTGTCAGTTGCCCCCTAGAGATGGATAGAGGATTTTGAGTGAGCATGCAGAGTATCTGCCACACGGGCCTGGCACGAGAAAGAACTCTGATTGATATGTGTCCTGTTCCTGTCCCCAGCTGCCCTGGGTAGCCATGAGTTATAAGCAAGGCGTAACTGATCCAAAGGTTAAGCTTCTCTGGGTCCCAGTAGAAGTTTAGAGACAAACAGTGGTTCTGGGAAAGTCACTCTCCAATGTTTGCACATATAGGAGGCCACTCATGGCATCAGACCCGACCAGGACTGTGGCGACCTTCCCTACCCTCTCATGGCACCCTCGGAACCTTGATCCAACCCACAGTAGCATGTAAAACCCTGCCCTCCATCCTGAGGAATCACCAAAGACCAGGCTACTTGACCACCCTCCCAGGAACCTCTTCTCTCAAGCCTCCAGGCTCCTCTCAGAGGAGTAAAGGCCTTGATCTTCAGTTGGATGTTCCAATCCTCTCTCCGCATGGCCAGTGTTGGCTTCCTATGTACACAAGTCTTCCCCATGCCACCTGCCTTCACACGCCTCCTACAACCTGCAGGAAGAGCTTTATTAGTATCTGGCACCCGTGGGAGGGAAGCACTCGGCATAATGTCACCTGAGTCTGCAGACACGCCAGGTTTCTGCTCTCACAGGGGCCCTGGAATGCTGTCCCCCACCCCACCACTGGCAATCTGATCACCGTTCAAGTCCTCCCTAGGTGGCATCTCCTCCAGAACACCTTCCCTGATGCTTCGCACTCCAGGACAGTATGGACACCTTCTGCCATAGTAATTGCCCAGTGTCTCCTGGCATGGTCTCCCCTTCACCCCAGTTTCTGCTCTCTTGAGTGCCCATGCTTCAGCCCGTCTTACTCACAGTGCCAACTTCTATTCTCTGGAGGCACCCCACATTCCTCCCCAAAGGCCTTAGCACAGGCTTAATTTGGGTGGCAAAGTTTCCTGAGGTTTGAGAGATAGTGCTGAGTGCCCCAAGCCTGAGCACAAGGTACCAACATCCCAAGGTCAGGCATGGCCACTCTGAGCAAATTGCAGCTTTCTCTAAGCACAGACCCTCTCAGCAGCTGAGGAGGAGAACCTGGCCTCCAGGAAAGTTCTGGAAGTTTCCCCATCCCACCCCATCTCAGTACCCTCTCATGCTCAGTTCCCAGTGCTGCTGAGGCTATGGCTGGTGAGTCAGGGTCTGGGTGTCTGATCTGTGCACCGTCCAGCAGGAGAGTTATGTGTTTCTGCTGCTCTCCTGTGCAGTAAGCTGAAAGGAAAGACGCAGGCAGAGGCACAATGACAGGCATGGCTCCCCTTCATTGCCTCTCTCTAGCTGGTGAGCACCACCCCACCTAACCTGCAATTATGCATAGCCTTACCAGAAAGCTCTGCCCATTTCACAGAACAGTAAACTGCAGCCAAAGGAAAAGCAGGCAACTTGTCTGAGGCCATTTACTGAGAGAAACCATTATGGAGAAACTGGTCCATGGGTCCCAGGGAAGCCCGAGAGGGGAGGCTCTACAGGTGTTCAGAGAAGTAGGGAAGGTGTGGGTTCAAATCCCAAATCCTCCTCTTGTTTGAGCATGTTGCTAATCTTTCTGCCCTAGGGCCTCAGTGTTCACATTTGTGCCAGGTTGACAGACTCGTGAAGCTTGTAGGCTTAGCCCAGACCCTGGAAAGGACTCTGGGGGCGGTAGCAGGATTGCTGCTTTTGCTGCAGCAGCAGCAGCAGCAGCAGCAGCCAGGCCTGCTTGCAGCACTCAGTGGCCAGCACCTGACCCTGCAGGAAGCCTGACAGGAGATGGAGTAGAGGCTTTTCCTGTGGGCAGGAACTGGGGCTTCTGCCCAGCCTGTCCGGCACTAGCACTGCTCTCTCACACAATTGCAGCCTTCCTCTCAGGCCTCACTAGGCCCAGCTAGGCCGCAAAGGCTCACTATTCTCCCCAGAGACCCTAATCAGGCCATTCCTGCCTTGCTGGGAACCAGTGAACTAAAAATAGCCCAGGAGTGTTTTGTTTGGGTTCAGCAGTTTATCTGGCTTCTGGGGTCAAGAGGTGTCTGTGCTCTTCCTGTCTGCCACCCTGGTGAAGCCCAGCTTGGCCAGCTTCCAGGTCAGCCTGACCTGGGAGCCCAAAAGCACATCGTAGAGTGCTCAACGGAAAATCCAAAGTTAGCTCTGGTTCTTGAGGAATAAAGTTTGGTGGAGTTCAGAGTTAAGAGGTGAGTTAGGTCAACTTGCCAAGGGTTGGGAGGAAGGGCCTGCAAAAATAGACTAATATGGCTAGGGGAAGAAAGCATCTCAAGGGGCAGCATGGCAGAAGCCATGGAATGAGAAGTGGGGCTAACTGCAGCACTGAGGGGTAGAAGGGAATTAGGAAGCAACTCAGGCTCTTTTAGGGGGCCCTGAATACCAAGCAAGGCTCTTCTGGACTTGTAGACACCACCATGGGCACCTTCCCAGACAGTGCTCTCAATCCTTGGAGGATGGAGAAGGCCCACAGCGTGTCATCCCAGGTCTCAGGAGGGGGTTAAAGTCCACTTGTGGGGGTGGGAATGCCAAAGGCAGCAGCATAAGAAAAAATACACTTCAGACGTACACGCACATACATACACACAGAGACATACACGCACAGACATACACGCACAGACATACACACACACAGACATACATGCAAGCAAATACCATACATCATCAGTTATTTGAATGAGAATGGTCTCAATCGGCTCATATATTTGAACACTTGGTCCCCAGTTAGTGGAACTGTTTGGGAAGGATTAGGAAGTACGACCCTGTTGGAAAAGGTATGCTTTAAGATTTCAAAAGCCCACACCATTCCCAGCTATCTCTCAGCTTCATGCCTATGAATCGGGATGTATGCGCTCTCAGCTGTTGCTCCCATGAATTTGCCTGCCTGCTGCCACACTCCTCACCGTGATGATCATGGACGCTCATGATGCTTTGGAACCATGAGCTCCAATCAATAAACATCATCTTTTATAGGTTCCCTTGGTCATGGTGTCTCTTCACAGCAATAGAAACCTAAGTAGACACATCTAAAATAAAGTTAAGAAAAAAAAATTTTAGCATTCAAGGAGATTTCTCAGAGGACAGAGCACCTGCTACATAGTACAGTGTGAGGACCCAAGTTTGAAACCCCAGAATTCAAGTAAAGGCCAGATACAGTGTTGTTCATCTAACAGCTCAGTGCTTCTACATTGAGACAGGAGGTAGAGACAGAAAATCCATCAAAATAAATCAAGACCAGCTAGCCTGGTCTTGTAACAAACAAGAGACCTTGCTGTACAATCCCGCCTGTCTACCACAGGATGGTTCACAAGTCAGGCAAGGAGCTGGAGACTGAAACATACACACACAGAGACAGAGACACAGGTTATCCTTGAAAAAATGCCCTTTTATTGTGTTCCAGGGCAGAATATACAGTGCTTCCCTTGACGGCCATACCGTCGCTCTTGGGATTTTTCAGCTGCAAGCCCACCAGAAACCATTTCCCTGCCATCAGGAACTCGTGAGGGTCTCCAGAGCAGCTGTAAGCACAGCAAAACAAGTTGTTTACTCTGACAAGCAAAGGGGGGTCACAGAAAATTCAGGATCCGAGGGGCTGCAGTCCCCAACAGCTTTCCTCAAACAAGGCGGAAGGGCAGGACAGCCCTTTGACTTCCATGTGATCCTGCACTCACACTCACACACATGCACATACATTGAACACACGCAGGCTCTCTCACACACACATACTCCTACACACAGGTATGCACACACGCACATACTTATGCACTTGTATACACACAGAGGCATACTCACAAACACAGACTTGTATACTCATACAGGTGTGCATGCATACATGTACTTATACACACACACTTTGTCCATGACTTTCCTAGCACAAGATAATCTCCTTTATAAGTAAAGATCATCTACAAAAAGCTACAGCTGTACTATTTAATAGTGAAAGACTAAATAGAGTCTGTGTTAACAAAGACAGCCATAGCAGAAAGGAACAACTTAAATTGTCGCTATTTCATGAATATTTAGAAGAACTCAAAACATCTGGAGGTTGGGGACTTCTAAGATATTTTTGTGAGTTTTTTCCTTAGGGGTAGGGTGTATCTTGGTTAGTTTCATCTGAACTTGGAATGGTCCAAAGTTATCTGTGGGAGTCTAGATGGGGGGTTGCCTTGATCAGATTGGCCAGAGGCTGTGTCTGTGGAGTATTTTATCCACCGCTGACTAATAAGTGAGGGCACTATGAACGGGGCATCCCCAGGCAGGTGATCGAGGGTGAGGGGGCCCAGTCCACTATGAACGGGGCATCCCCAGGCAGGTGATCGAGGGTTGTATAAGAAAAATAGCTGAAGGTGAGCTATAAAGCAAGCTAGTAAACAACACTCTTCCTTCCATGGTCTTTTCTTCAGTTCCTGCTTCCAGCTTTCTGCCCTGAATCCACACTGACTTCTCTGGACGATGAACTGCAAGCTGTAGGATGAAGTAAACTCTTTCCTCCCTGAGTCATGGTGCTTACTCACAGCAACAGGGAAAAAACTGGGAAGGGTGCAGACGTGACGGCATATATACAGTATTTGCATGCAGAAAAGTCCCCAAAGCTGACAGAGAGACGAACCACGCTCACAGACCGGGAGGTCCACTGCAGCACGCCGACTGAAATGAGTTCTGAAATAATTACTATCACGATCTCAAGAGTGTTTTGTTTATTGGACAAGAATATCACCCCCCCCCCGCCCAGTTAACAGACTGCTAAGGCAACCAGAATAGCTAAAATCATTTTACAAAAGCAAGGAATAATTACCTAGCATGCACAAAGTCCTAGACTTGATCCCCAGTACAGCATAAACTCTGCATAAATACACTCCTGTAATCCCAGCACTTAGGAGACAGAGGCACCAAGGCCAGAAGTTCAAGGTTATCCTCAATTACTTAGTGAGTTCTAGGACAGCCTGAGCTACGTGAGACCTTGCCTCTAAATAAATAAATAGTTAAGGAAATGACTCAGTCCAATAAAGTGCTTGCCACACAAGCCCAACACTTGAGTGTGTTCACCAGCACCCATATAATAAAGCAGGCATAGCAGCATGTACCTGTAGTCTCAGTGTTGGGTGAGGTGGAGACATGAGAATCCCTGAGACTTACTAGCCAGTCGGTCTAGCTGAATTAGTGAGCTCCAGGTTTGATGAAAATTTCTGCCTCAAAAAATAAGGTGGAGGCGAACACTGAGCCGTGGCTTCCACGTGCAGCTGTTCACCTACACCCAGGAAGACACACACACACACACACACACACACACACACACACAGGCTGTCGAGGCTGTTTGGGGTTGGTAGAAGGGTGGAAACCCAGATCCACAGAAAAGCTGTGAATTCCTGCCAGAGTACAGAGACAGTCCAACGGCCTGCTGCACACTCTTGAGAACGGTAGCCACAAGAGTGATGTTAGAACAAGTGCATGTGAGGACGGAGAGAATCTGAAAGCCCACATGATGCTGGGGTTTGACGGTGCCCCGGGAGCTTAACTACACAGTTCACTCAGCCATTCTACGGCTAAGCATGTCCTTAAAAGAATGGAAAACACAACCATGCAAGGCAGTTGCACACGAATATTTATCATTGCATTTTTCTCAACTGCAAAAATGAGTACAAAAATAAATAAAATACAGACAGCCCAGGCAGGCATCCATGAAAGAGCATAGAAATCCAGCCAATGTGGTGTGTAAAGTGTTAGGTAAACAAAGGAAACCCGGGGCTGAAACGTCACGACCATCAGGGTATGTGGAATAGGCCACAGGGTGGGTGATCTCATCCACATGAAATGTCCAGCATAGGCAAACTGCAGAGACAGAACAGATTAGGGGGTAGACGCAGGGAAGGAAGTGGCTTCTAATGGGTAGGAAATGATGGAGCTGTTCTAAAGTTGATGGTGACGATGCCTGTACAGCTCTGGAAACACTAAAACAAAAGCAATCCCCCCAAATTATTGAATTGTTTGTTGTAGGTGAATATCCCATAAGGCTGGGTTTGTTTCCTTAAGCCGCTCAATGGGATGGAATCTTTTAGCCAATAGTACTGGAGAGATTGCATTAAAAAATTAAGTTCAATTTAATATAGAGCATCTGAGGCTTAGCTCAAAATGGGTCATAGATTTCAATTCAAAACTATGAAACTTGCAGGGGGCTGGAAGGATGGCTCAGTGGTTACGATCCCTTGCTGCTCTCCCAGGGGGCCAGAGCTTGGCTCCCAGCACAGACAGTAACTGGTGTCTCACAACCACCTGCAACCCCAACACCAGGGATCGAATGCCTTCTTCTGACCTCTGCAGGCACCTGCATAAACGTGCACATATGCACCCACATACTCACACACACACACATTCACACACAAACTCCCACACATAAGCACACACACACACTCACACACATTCACACACACATACACACACACACATACTCATATTTCAAAAATAATTTTTAAACTATAAAACTTTTAGAAGAAAACATTAGAGAACATTTTGGAGCTGTGCATTCAGAGAAAAGTTCTTAGATCTAACACTAGGATCACAATCCATTTTTAAAAAATGATACATTGGGCCCTGTGAAAACTAACAGCTTTTACAAAGGCCAGGGTTAGGAGAATGAAGCAGGCAGCTGTGAACTGAGATTACTTGCCAGTGCCATATTAAAAAAGAACATGCAGAGCACATGCAAAGCACATGCAAAGTACATGCATAGCACATGCAAAGTGCTCTCACAGAAGGGGGTACAAAAGAAGGGGGTGGAATATGAACAAAATGCAATGATACATACTCATGAAGATGCCATAATTAAATTTATTATTTGTACTCTGCCTTTAAAATATAAGACTAAAATAATAAAATACAGTCAAAACTCAACATTCCAAAGTAAGCAATCTAATTAAAAAAAGGGCAAAGGCATCTCAGCAATGAGGGTATGAAAATGGCAGGTGAGTGTTTGAACCCATGCACAGAGCCGCTACTTAGTCCTTAGGAAAATGTGCACTGAGACTCATGTGGTGCTGCGACAAGAAGATCCAATTAATTGCTACATGCAACAGGTTAGATACATCTCAAAGATATTATACTGGATGGGGAAAAAGGACCTTAAATGTTACACACTGTAATGTGTACAAGATTCCATTTATGTAACCTTCTTGAAATGACAGAATTATACAGAGATGGGGGAGTGCATGCTGTAGGCGGTACTGAGGGAGCTCTTTGTGGTAACAGAAGCTTCTTGTCATTGTGCCATTGTGTCTTCATTGTGGTAGTGGTTACACAAATCTACTCTGGTGCAAACTGGCATCAAACTGCACACACATACTATACAATGTCAGTTTCCATTTTCGATACTGGTCTATAATCATGAAAGATGTAGTTATGGGGATCGCAGGGGAAGGGTACATGTGACTTCTCTGTACTATTTTTGTAAGTTTCTATAAATATATAATTATTTCAGAACCTTAAAATTTGAAGTAAAACCTTGCTTTCACTGCAGTAGGAACTGTCCCGGGACAACGGATCGGAGCAGCAGACCTACGCCCAGCCACCCAGCTCCTCCGGGATCAGTCAGCACAGCTACCCGCGGAGCACATGGAGAAGAAATGGTGTTGAACACAGAGCTCAGGCAGCTCTGTTGTTCGGTAGCTGACTGTTAAACATCCACGTGTTTCCAGTCTGAAATGAATGGGCGGCTGCCACTGGCAGGTGACAAAGGGCTGCTTGTCCCTCAATATCTGTTCTACCCTCAGGTTACTTCAGAGTCCCAGAGTAATAAAATGTCTGTGTTTTATGTGTTTGTTTGTTGTTGTTGTTGTTGTTGTTGTTTTAAACTGGCCGTATTGCTTTCTAAACTAAGTCCACATTTCCAGACCCCCTTCTAACTCAGTGTGGCCATGTGACAATCTGGGGCACCTTTTGCCCATGTTCCTGAGACCCTCACTTCTCCCCGATGGCTGGAGCCCTAGCCGGCATTTTGACTGTGGGCAGAAGCTGTGTTTTTAGGAGCTACAGCAGCAAACAGAAGGTCTTCAGGATCACCATGCCAGTCCTGGCCTATGGGTCTTTGTGTCTATGTTTCTGTAACTCACAGTAGAACTGCAGAGTGTGGGCAAGTGGAGGCCATGGTTAACCCCAGGTGACATTCCCTAAGTGTGGATGGCCTGTTTTCTGAGAAACTGGCCAGTGAGTCCCTGGGATCTGCCTACCTCCACCTCCCCAGTGCTGGGGTGACAAGCATGCATGCCACACTCGACTTTTTACATAACTTCTAAACTCGGGCTCCTATGTTTCAAGACAAACTGTCTCCGTGGTGGCTTCTTAGTTTGACCCTGTCCTCAGTCCACATACTGAGCCCTGTGCCCAGACATTAAACAGGCACCAGCTAAGCACTGGTCACATGGCAGACCCTGTGATAAGGCTGGGGATGCAATGAGGAGTGAGACAGAGGGGGACCCCATCCCCAAAGATTTTACTGTTGAAAGGGAGAGGCAGTGACAAAAGGAACCCATAGGGACAGGCAGTTACAACCTGTGACAGGTGAGGAAGGAGACACCAGGCATTCTTTGAGCAGACACAAGGTCTCTCGTGGATATTATTTCCCAGGAAATCTTCATGAAAAGAAGTAGGGTCTGAAGGATGGAGGACAGCCTTGAACTCAAAAGCACAGGTCCTGGAGCCATCATGCCCAGCTCCTCTTTCCTGTATCCCCAAGGGCAAGATAGACTCTGTGCCTCAGGTTTTGTTTGGTTTGTTTGGTTTGGGGGTTTGGTTTTGGTTGCTTGTTTTTGACAAGGTTTCATGTAGTCCAGTCTAACCTGGAAATTGCTACATAGCATAGCCAAGACTGGCCTTGAACCCCTGACCCTCCCTGCCTCTACTTCCTGAGTCCTTTTCCTACTGAGAAGTTAGAGATTTTGTTCATAGTTGCCAGCACTTCCCCAGTGCCTTGTTGTGATGCCGGGTCAGCACCATCCCCACGTACTAAAGGGTAAACTGAGGCCAGGAGAGGGAAGCGACTTGCCCAAGTCTATACCACTAAGTGGGTGAGCTGCCACGGCCAGGCTCTGGGTTTGGCTCCAGGACACTTGCAGCTGACAGAAAAGCCCGGCAAGCTAAGCCTCCAGCCACATCAGCTGTGCAATCATGAGTGTCGCACCAAGGAGCAGGGGGAGGCACATCCAGGCAGGGAAGCCATGTATCCAAAGGCCCTGAGCAGAAATTCACCCCGATCCTGTGGGATGGAAGGTAGGCAGCCAGTGTGCATGGAAGCCCACACTTGCTCTCGTGCTGCTAAGACGGGGGAGCAGAGGCTCAGAGAGGTAATGTGACTTATCCAAGGTCACACAGCACAGTAGTACAGGAGCCTGGTTCAACCAAAGGTTCTTTTCTTAGCCACTTCGGTCCTGGCCTGGAATGTACCAAACTCTAGGGAAGAAAAGCAAACACTCGGCCCAGACCAAGCCCAGAGTCTTGGTGCCTCTGTGGCCCTGCTCCATTTTCTCCATGTCTTTCAGAGGACTGCAGACTGAGCTGCCTCACCAAGGTCTTTTCTGTCCCCCACCCCACCCCGCTCTGTGTGAAGTGGTATTTGGGGATTAGGGACTAAGGTCCTAGTACTGCCCCCACCCCGCTCTGTGTGAGGTGGGGTTTGGGGATTAGGGACTAAGGTCCCAGTACTGCCAGCAGCAAGATGCTCACCCGCATTCCCAAGAACCTTCACTTCCTTAGTTCCTGCCTCAGGCTGCTGTGAGGATGGGTGGGAACGGTAGGGATGGGGCATGGACCACACCATGTCCAACGCACATCTTGAGTAGAGGGAACGATTCTTCTCCTCTGCAACCTGGCCTTCCATCCCTCACTGACTATATCCTCTCTTTGAACTGGCCTGAAACAGCCCCACAGCTTTTCTTCACAAGTCCCTAACCCCAGGGTACTGATGTGGCAGGAGGTCTGGGAACCTCTTCTTCCTGCCTAGCTCAATCAAGGAGAGGACAGGCAAAGCCAGATGTTCTGCAGATGTTACCAACTGTACGCAAAATACAGCAAACAAGGTGTGTCTCTGAGCTCAGAGTCTGTGGCTTAAGAAAGGGTCCAGAATTCTAGGCAGAAACAGGCCTGAGGCCATGGTGTTGGAGCCTGAGAGCTGGGTGGGGATAAGGGACAGAGAGATATTTCAGAAAGGCTTAAAGCCAGAGAGTTTCTGAGTAGAGTCCCTCACAGGCTACCAATGATGTGCTTCAGGATCCTGACATCAGATGGACAGAACCCCACACCCCCTCAGGAAATAACAAAGTTCCTGTCAGGGAAGAAATGCAAGTAGAAACCCAGGAAATGCCCCAACACTGGCTGGCAGCTTGGGCCGGCTGGTTTCTTGCAGGTTGGAGGAGCTTAGGGACACTGGACGTCCCAGGAAAGGATAGGACAGGAAAAAATATGTTGCTTACATACCAGTTTGAGCAAGAGGGCTTTGACTCAGCCACTGAGGGGCAAAGGCACCCAGTAGAGTGGCAACTGCTGTGCCCTCCCCACTCACCCTTTGAGCTGAGGTCAAGGCTGGGCAGCCACGCAAGGGACAAGTTGTCTCTGAATGACTCCTGGGGACATGATGGCTGTGTCTTCCAGCTACACAAGGAGCAGGAGCCTGAGAAGAAAAGCTCTTCATTCTCTCAGGTCTAATTAGAGCCTAAATACTATTGCCAATAACAGCTTATATTTAAGGACACATACCCATGCCACGACCACCCATCAGTGACCCCACGTATAGCCTTGGGACACAACCAAAGGATTCCCAGGACAGGACTAGGAGGAAGCAGAGCTAGGGACGGAGAGAGGCTGACTCCATGCCATCACTGAGCGAGGGCCTTGGCTTGCCTGTCTTCTGGCTGAGTGAGAGGATGTGTAAAAACGATCTTCCCAGAATGAGATCCAAATTGCCCAGCCCAGACTGCTGAACAAAGAACTGGTCCTAAACAGGAGAGGGCTATACAGGTGAGGGCGATAAAGCTGAACAAGGTAGGAGGGTCTGCCCAGACACCCACAGATACCTGCTGGGAAGTCCCCGTGGGGCCAGGACAGGAGAACCTAGCAGCCTCCAGCTGCTCCCACACTGCCAAAGGCACCAGGGCACGCATGAGTCATGGAAAGTAGGCAATTGGCCTTCTGAAATGGGAATTCCATCTGCCTGACTTTGTTCTCCTGGACTTTGGTTTCCATGGCAACTTGAGTTTGGAAGGTGAAGGGTCTGGCTTGTGGCTGTATCCCTTGAATCCCACAAAAGAAGATGGTGAATCTCTGTGTATAGCCAGGGGTTTTTCCAAGCACAAAATACCATGGAGGAGCCAGGCCAAGGGGGGATATCGGGGTCCTAAGCTCTGACCTAGCTCTGCTTTGAATCATTTGGAGGAACAAGAAGTGGCTTTGGAGTCCTCAGGTGTCAGGTCCTCCAACTCAGGCTGGAGGAAGCCTGAGAAATATCCCTGCTGTCAGCTAAAACTTCTCAAGTAGTCAGCCATAGTGAGGCTCCATGGTGGGAAAGGCTTTCACAGTCTCCTTGGCTAGGCCCACTGCCGGGGCCTGGGAAAGAAGACCCAGCACTCTGCAGGAGGGGCCACACATCTACTAGCAGGTATGGGGTTCCTGTTCCACGCATGCTCCGAGGCCCCGCAGTGATGGGCCAGCATCACAGACTGAGACAATACCAACAGCAGGCTTCAAACCTGGGACTGTATCATCCACCACCCACGCAGCCTTCGGAGACAGCCTCTAAAGAGTAAGACTACCTCAGTGTCCCAAAGATCTTCCCAAGACAGGCCCGAGGTGTAGCCTTTGCAGAGGCGTCCACGTCAGGAGCCCGGCTCACATACTCCTGCCAATGGGAGGAGGACCATGGGCCCTCTGAAACACATGCCTGCCCAGGCATCCCAAACTTCCTGATAGAGATTACCAGCTCTGATCCCCTCCCATAGCACCGCAGAGAAGAGAATGACAGCCAAGCCCATGTCCTGTGCCTCTCCAGCTCCTGCTGGACAGACCTGAGCCCAGGACTCCAGGCACGAAAAGGAGCTAGGGGATTTTGTCCAGACTTTCATATGCCAGTTCTATCGAGATTCATCTGCATCTCCCACAGAGTTAGTCTCACGCCTCAGGAAGTTATATGTGTAGGCTTCAGGGCCTGCCTGGGTATCACCTTTGCTCCAGTGCCGGGCCCTCTGCTGCCCTGTCTAGGAAAGAGTATTCCTTTCTAGCAGGCTTTTTCTACGTTTGTATCTTTTTACACAAGATACAAAGGAAGAGACCCACCCAAGCCCTCAGAGGAACTCTGGAGTCCTTCTTCCTATACCTCTTCTGCTCTTCCTTCTGTTAGAGATGCCTGTGAGCCTGGTGCCACCCCACCTGAGACTCTGGCCCTATTCACCTCTCTCTAATCCATCCCAGGGCACCTGAACGTTCCATTAATATTGCAGGGTGTGGGTGTGGCAGGGCAAGATGAATGGACTAGGCTGCATAGGCAGCTAGGCACCCTGCTGAGCTGCCATCCCAGGGCCCATCAGGCTTCACTCGCTTAGACTGCCTGTTACCTGATGCCTACGGACCTTACCCCAGTCACTGTTTCACTGTCCTCATCTGAACAAAGCAAGGCAAGATGCCAAGATCCCCAGAAGCATGTGGCCCTCCAGAGGAAGCAGCCCCGCCCAGTGAAGTAGTCTCTGTCCTCATGGTCAACAGGTGGTATAGCAAGAAAGGAGCTGTTGGGATAACAGGCCTCCCAGCCCAGCCACCATGAAGTCTCCAGACCAGGAACACACAGAGAAGACCAAGAATGAGAATAACACAGGCCGTTTATTTGTTCCAGCACTCGTTACTCTGTGGCCAGAGGGCACTATGCCTCCCCAGATCTCTTGAGGGACCCACCTAGGGGGTGCCAGATTTCTGCAGCACCCCCCCCCCAAGGCCTTATCAATCTAGAAGGCCCAGCTGCCACCACTGGTTCCTGGGACCAGCAGATGCCCTGAAACTGTAGGATGAAGGCCACCCCTACAGGTGGCACTAACAAGGCATTGGTTAAGATATTGCACTTGTAAGTTAAGGAAACCGACAGGGAGAAGGTCTCCTATGACAGTTCATGTGCCAAGCATCCAACTACGGTTTAAATAAATAAAATTCATTTGGGGAGGATCTGAGCTGTGAGCCCCAACAGCCCCCAGGATGACCCCAGAGCCCAGGCCTGGGCCCCCTGTCCCCCTCCCGCACAGCCAGTTCTCTTAGGAACTTGGTCAGTGTGAAGTCTCCAGATCTCCAAAGCATGGAGCCACAGCTCCTGATCTGGTTCCGCCAGGGCCCCTGACTTGCCAGGGCCCTTGGTCCCCTCGTACCGAGGCATTAAGGACCTGATGTCCTATCCTCCTACTCCTGTAGGGGCCTGGGTCTCTCTCAGTCCAGGCCTCGAATCCAAATGTCCATCTGTCTGTCTCGAGACACAGCCTCTGGGGGCTTGCTTGCCCCCTCCGTCACAGGGGAGGGACGCTGGCGGGCAGGGAGCCCGCTCCACTTGGTGTGAACACTGAGCTGGATACTAGTGGTCCTTAGAGTGGGGGACTCATCTTCTTCTGGTTAATGAGATCCAGGTAGAGGTCAGAGCGGAGGAAGCGAGGGTATGAGTCCTTTTCCATGAGCCCAAAGATGCGTTTTTGCGCCAGGTCAAAGCAACCTCGGGTGACACTCTGCAAGTTGTCCTTGGTGTGTTCCCGTGTGTATGAGTCCAGGTTTACCTGAGGAGCCACAGAGGAACATGGTCAGGGCTGCTCGTCTGGAGGCCAAGAACTAGGGAAACAGTGGGGCCACTGCAGCCTCTTCTATACCACGTGACATTACAAAGGGACCCAAGACCTGGTTCAGTCTGGGTGGCAGAATTTATGAGCCCTAAAAACCCCATGCCTAGAGTCAGGCTGCTGAGATTCACGGGCTAGCAGCCTTGAGGTAAGCACTCAGGGATGTTGTTCCTCAGTTTTTCTATATGCAGGCTAGATGGTGCTTTCCTCAGACCTGTGAGGACCACACCTGAGTGCCTACGCACAGCAGGCTCTTGGTGGGAACGACGTCTCGGCAGGCTCTCTAAGACCCTCTTTACTTTGTGTGTGACTCTGGGTGTTCATGTGCATGCTTGCATGTGGTGGTTCCTCAGATGTCATCCACCTTTCCTTGGGGGAGACAGATCTCTCATTGAACTGGTGTTCACTGTTAGCCAGCAAGCCATCCTGTCTGGTCCTGACAATCTGGTTGTTTGTCGTATGGGTTCTGCGGGTCCCATTTGGGTCTTTAAGCTTTCAAGGCAAGCACTTGACCAACTGAGCTGTTACCCCAGCCCAGACTCTGCTTTTTTAAAATGAGGATAACATTCAGAGTTGCTTGAAAGGCCATCATAAAACTAAACACAGGCATTCATACATAAAGAGCCCAGCATATGCCTGGTACACAGCTACCATCCTGTTCTCTAGTCCACCTGCAGACTAGACCCTAAAGGTCCCTCCGGCCTCCTCCCTTCCTGAGCTGCTGGCTGCCTCCTTGGGCATGGGACTGAAGACCCAAGGTCACAGCCTAAAGTCTTACCTCCTTGCAAGCCTGGATTGCAATGAATTCGGCAAAGATCTTCTTGGCTTTGGCTGCCATCTTGGACTGTGATTTGACCTTCTTGAAGTCCTCGCACGCTAGCCAGAACTCCAGGTTCTCCTCACTGAACTCAGTGCGAAGGAAGGCCTGGAACACTTCTAAGCCATCTGTGAGGAGAAGACCAGGCCAGGGTGAGAGACACAGCCAGCCTTGCCTGCCCTTAGCGCCTCCCCACACTGTGTCCCCTCCAAGAACCTTGAGAGTGGACATGCTGGGAACTTAGCAAGAGTCCCCACCCCTGGAGAACAACAGAGCCCTTGAACGTGGTCCTAGCCCTGGGAATGTCTTGTTTGGAGCCTTGGCTGATTTACCCCTATCTATGCCTCAGGGTCTGCCTCTGTAAAATAAGGATAGCCAAACCATCTCCTGAAGTCATGAGAGCTGCAGAGGGATCCTTCCCCAGAGGTGGCAGGCACGCTTGGCCAGTGTGAGCCCTCAGCACATGAAAATGTTTGCCCCTATTCTGAGAAAACAGTCTGAGCACACAGGCCCAATAGCCTCTGGCAGGCAGGGCAGTTCCCACGGGCAGGGAGAGGCTGGCAGGAGCCAACCAAAGGCCAAACTAAGGCCCTAGTGTGTGCCCTGCTGCTGTCTAACAAGAGTGACACCTGACTGAGACCAGGAGACAGTAAAGGCACTTCTGGGGGGCACTCTCTAGACTGAGTTATGGGAAGAGGGCTGGGTGATATGAAGGCAAGAGGGAGGCAGAGTGGCTGGCCCTACTCACATTTGTGAAGCAGCAGTTTCTCCAGGGACTCGCTCCATTTGAGGGCTTCCTCCGAGGTAGGCCTGAGGGGTGAGGGTAGGAATGCGTAAGGAACTCTGGCTGGGAAGCTAACTCTACTTCCAGCTCCTACAACCTCTGCTTGGCCTTCTTCCCAGAACAGCAATTTCTAGAAGGGGTTGTTTGCTGGGTACCAGGCTCCCCAAAACACGTTTCCCTCAGCTTATAGTAGGATCCAGTGAACAAAGCCTCTTCCCCAAACCCACTGTCCAATCCTTTTCTTTAAAAGTCAGTGATCACCAGAGTCCCAGGATGGCAGAGGGTACCTACTTGAAGGACTTCGTTGTCTTGTCTGTCTTGCCGGCTGGCTGGGCCCCCGGAGATTCATTCCGCCTCCTGAAGATAGCCAGCTTATTCTTCATGTCCTTGGCTCTGGGGGCAGAAACAGAGAAGAGGGCTGATCAGTTTGACACACATAATCTCTGCAAACTTGGGGTGCAGTAGGCTGCAAAACTGGAGTGAGGGGCACCTACTCCTTCATGGTATGCCGCCTCTGTAGGTTCCCATTGCGCGTGAGGTACATGCCTCGGAGCATCTCTGAAGAGTCCCCCACCTTGAGATTCAGGATGATGTGAACTGCGCCCCCTCAGGCTCCTGCCTCCCACGGGGTTCCTAGGCTTCCAGGCAAATGTGCAGACTGCTGAGGGCTGGATCTCTCTCTCTCTCTCTCTCTCTGGATCTCTCTCTCTCTCTGGATCTCTCTCTCTCTCTCTCTCTCTCTCTCTCTCCTCTCTCTCTCTCTCTCTCTCTCTGTCTCTCTCTCTCTCTCTCTCTCTCTCTCTGTCTCTCTCTCTGTCTGTCTCTGGAATCCTGGCAGGGATGACTGGACTCCAGGCACAAGTCCGGCTGGGACTCAGGCAGAGCCAGGAAATGGGAGGGACCAGAGGGAAAGCAGAGAAAAACAGCCCTCCTGGCCAACCCTGAGAGGCAGCGTGAAAGGGGCATGTGTTTGCAAAGGACAGCCCCTGGGGCCAGCCCCAGGCAGAAAGCCAGACCCAGTTATTTGTGACCCACCTCCCTGTTACCATGGCAACGGGGGAAGGAGGGAGTCAGCAAATTGCTGGGCAGGAAAGAAGGAGGGAAGGAGACTCTGCCCACCAGGGTGGCAGGACTGACTATTTTTAGCCAGGCTGCTCCTCCCAAAGGCAGATTTTAGCCTTCAGGAAGCTGTTGGTAAAAAAAGGGGTTAAAAACCCATTGTTCAATTTCACACCCCTAGTTTGTGATTCCCTGCCAGCTCCTGCAAGCTTCTTGCGGGCATCAGAGAGCGGCATCCGTTAACATACAAGAGGTCCCAAAACTCTCAGTAGTTCTAAGCTTGAATAACCTAAAGTGTAAATACTATAAAATTGGGGAAAGAAGAGATGAAGAATATTTGATGGTTTACTTAATTTGTATGTATATTTAGTTCTGTGACCACGCCTACTTTTACAGGAGGCTGGAGGAGTGTGTCTGGGGAGTTCCCCACTCCAGCACCACCTAATGCTCTCCAAGATACCCCCACAGCAGCTCTGGCCCCCTCCACCCTCACCCCCACACACTACAGCTAAGTGGGGTGTGTCCGTGCAGACAACTGCTGCTCATACATTCTGCTGTCTCGGGCTGCAGACTGAGAGAAGCCCACTGCTGGTACTAAAAACAGGAGAGGGCATGGAAGCTGGAGAAAATGGGTTCACAGACCAGTGGGGGCTCCAGCCAAAGTCTGTGTGCTAGGGAAGACTCCTGTCCTCTTCCCCCAGTTCCAGTTCCTTCTGATCTGTGGATGCTAGTGAACCTGGAGGGAAGGTGGCCTCCCTCTGGGGTTCATGACCCCAGAGTTCACTCCCTGCAACTCTGCTCCTCCAGGGTCTGAGAAACCTAGTGAGCGCATGCATATGTACACACACACACACACACACACACACACACACACACACACACCATCCCTCAACAACCCAGAGACCTTGTTAACTGGCACCAGAAATAGAGCCTGGGCAGGCCTGGCCAGAAAGCTTAGAGGATGGTATAGCGTAGCTGGACCGACAGTGTCCCCTGCTGGCCATGCACTGTTAACATTCAGGAACTGTAGGTTCAGCTCTTCGTGTGCCAAGGACTTTTCTTCGTCATTTTTTGGCTCAGAGGCCAGGTCAGGCCAAGGCTACTTAGTTCCTGCCTATCTCTGAGAAAATAAATGCTCACTGTCCTGATGTTTCGCCCTGGACATTCAGTATCTCACTGCTTCTTAGTATCTGTCAGGGGGAGGGGGTGGGGCTGGGGTGCAATCTGCCTCCCCCCCATCCAGGAGAGTAGTATGGGGTGGATGAGAGAGATGCCAGGAGACTTCCTAGGTAGGGGATAATGATCAGGATCTTTCCAACCTACATGTTCTTGCTCTTTCTCTTCCGGGAGGCTTCATCATCATCCCCAAGGTCAGTCCCACTCATCTGCAGAGAAAACAGAGATACGATGCTGTGTGGGGATCCAGGGGCTGCTGCTCAGACCCAGGGCACAGGACTCCAGCAGCGTAGAAGCAGCCTGTTGAGTCCCAATGTTCCATCCCTGGCAGAGCTCCCAGATCATGTTGTCAGCTTCTTCCTGGCTTGCTGGGGAGAAGCACAGCATCGCTCAGGCATCCTGGCTGGCAGGTGAGCATTTCCACAACCAAGACCCTCAAGGACACTCAAGGAGACTGAGAGCATCCCCTTCACCTCAAAGTGCTCTAGGGCTCCCTAGCACTCTTGGGATAGCATCCAAATCCTATCGCTCAGCTGAGTCTTCATCACGGCACAAGTTTCATGTTGACATCAGATGCCACACTGTCAGCTAGTCTGGCACTTGTCGTAGAGGCCTCCTCCTCTGCCCATGCTCAGGAGAGTTGGTTTGACATCCCCATTCTTTGGTGACTCTCCTGTCCCTCCTTTCTCTGAGATCCAGCTTAGGGTAATACCTAGATTGAGAGACCTTATCCAGCTAAGAGGCCACTGTCACCAGGAAGTCTTTTGTGGCCTCTCTATCTTTTTAATGTCCCCATCATACCCAATATAACTTGTCTGAACCCTCCTCAGCTTGGATCCTAGTTTCCCAGAGGAAGCCTCAGTCAGACTGGTCGCCTTCACATGGCCAGCGTGGTAGGAGCACACAAATACATCCGAGAAGGAGGATGCAGACTGGGGAAAACACACCTAGGCATCCTCACTGCTGCTGGATCCAGGGCAGCAAATTTCCTCCCTATGTCTATTGCATCCTGCAGAGTCTACAGTCCCAGCTCCCTGCATTTGCAGGGACTATGCCTCCTGCATGAGAGGGCCTCATTCCTTGTGTTCTCCATTTCCTCCTCGCCTCATACCCTTCCTCTAGCTTCCTCTCATTAAGCCTCCTAGTAAGTCCATGGGTAATCAGAGGCTCTCTGTCCCTTGTCTAAAGAACACAGAGCATTTAAGAATAAGTGAGGTAACCCAGACCCAAAAAGATGAACATGGGATGTACTCACTCATAATCGGTTTCTAGCCATAATTAAAGGAAATCGAGCCTATAATTTGGGATCCTTGAGAAGATAATAAGAAGGTGAACTCCCAAAAGAAGATACAGTAATCCTCCTGGATACTGGAAGTAGACACGATCGCCAGGCAAAAATTGGGAACTTGAGGGTTGGGCGAGACGCGGCCAAGGGAAGATGGGGAGAGAAAAGCGTGAAGGGGAGAATGGGGGGAGCTCGGAGGAATGGGATGCTTGGGATACAGGAAGGGTGGATATGGGAGCAGGGAAGCATATATCTTAATTTAGGGAGCCACCTGAGGGTTGTCAAGAGACTTGACCCTAGAGGGGTTCCCAGGTTTCCAGGGAGATGCCCCCAGTTAGTTCCTTGGGCAGCTGAGGAGAGGGAGCCTGAAAAGGCCAGTTCCTATAGCCATACTCATGAATTTCTTGCATATCACCATAGAACCTCCACCTGGCGATAGATGAAGAAAACGACAGAGCCCCACATTGGAGCACCGGACTGAGCTCCCAAGGTCCTGATGAGGAGCAGAAGGAGAGAGAACATGAAAAAGAAAGTCAGGACCGTGAGGGAACCTCCACCTGGCGATAGATGAAGAAAATGACTGAGCCCCACATTGGAGCACTGGACTGAGCTCCCAAGGTCCTGATGAGGAGCAGAAGGAGAGAGAACATGAGAAAGAAAGTCAGGAACGTGAGGGGTGCGTTCACTCATGGAGACAGTGGGACAGAACTAATGGGAGATCACCAACTCCAGTTGCAATAGGACTGATGGATCATGCGACCAAACCCGTCTCTCTGAATGTGGCCAACAGTGGGGGCTGACTGAGAAGCAAAGGACAGTGGCGCTGGGCTCTGATTCTTCTGCATGGACGGGCTCTATAGGAGCCTTCTCAGCTTGGTCGATCACCTTCCTGGACCTGGGGGGAGTTGGGAGGACCTTGGTCTTAGCATAGCGTAGGGAACCCTGATGGCTCCTTGGCCTTGAGAGGGAGGGAGGGGAGGTATGGGTGGAGGGGAGGGGAGGGAAGGGGAAGAAGGGGGGAGGAAAGGGGGAGGAGGAGGGGAGGGAAGGGGGAGGAGGAGGGGAGGAGATGGAAATTTTTAAATATAAAAAAAAAACCATGAAAAAAAAAGAAAAAAAAAAGAATAAGCCTCTATAAGTCCAGGCCTGTCCACCAGAGGGCGCAGACACTCACGTTCCAAGATGAAGGTTTTCAAGGAAAGGCTCAGGCAAGGCCACCTCCTTCCTGGGTCAGTTGCCACACCAGAGCGGTAAACTCATGTATGTGTGTGTATGTATGTGTGTTTGTGTGTTTGTGTGTGTGTAGCGGGGACACACACCCATGTGGTGTGGAGCCAGCCCCGAGCACATATGCTGCTTCTACCAACTTGGAAAAAGTTCTTTAGTTGTTTTGATGCCATCAGAGGCGAGTGTCAGCTACCCGCCAAAACGGAGAAGATTCACCAGGATGAAGTCTGAGTCACCATGGCCAGTTTTAGCGCCCATGGTGCCCGCAACGGCTCAGCGGCCTGATGTCACTTCTGCTGTCCCACAGAGGCGGGCTGCCCTTGCACTAGCCTAGCTCAGCGGTGCTTGGAGCCCCCACCCGTGGGAAAGGGCCCAGGGAGCTGGGTTTCCTTCCATTCTGACCTCGGCTTCCGCACTTTATCAGCCCCACACAATGGGCCTGGGGACCACTCCCACCAGTCACCACCCCCAGTCTCTGTACTGCTGGGAAATGGGCTCTTTCCTTCCACTACTGGAGGTGGGGTGGGGTCACCTTCAGTAGGGACCAGTGGGCTGAGAAGCTCTGACCCTGGCAGTCAGCTTTCAGGCAACTAGAAACCTGGGCACAAAAGGGGGAATGGGGCTGGAGGGTGGTGGTGCTAAGGCAGGAACTCCCCCTGCCCTAGTGGTTCTTAAATATGCCCAGCAGCCTTGGGTCTTTGGAGGTGCCAACATGAGCCCCAGCTGCAGCAGGACCGTCCAAGGGAAAGCTTTCAAAAGGGCAGCTCCTTCCACCTGTTCCTACCTTCCTCCATGACCCTGCCCTGCCAAAAGGTAACAGAAGTGAGCCCAGAGTCACTGTCCCTTCCATCCCCAAGGCCTGCCTGGCCTCACCCTGCCACCACTGGGACCAGGCGCTCCACAGTCTCTTGGAATAATAACTATAATTCCTACTGTCATTACCACTGTAATTATAGTCATGATTAAGAGTGTAGCTTCTAAACAGCCTGGATTTGACTCTTAGTTCAATCACATATTAGCTAATTGACCTTAACTGTGTTCCATCTGTTTGCTGCGTCTGTTTCCTTTATTGGTAAAATGAGGGTCACAACTGGACCCCCCTCCATTGGGCTGTTGTGAGTCAACAGTGGCGAGGGGTGGGGACACGGAGTGGCCGATGCTCATTAGACCTAGCAAGTGCTATGGACTAGGCACTGTGCTGTCTTTAGACACACAGGATCAGGTGTAATCCTCACAATTCCAAGCACCACTTACTACATTTTTCCAAGCTTGCAGCTGGGGAAACTGGGGCCCAGAACAACATTACTTGCCTGGGCTCTTTAAGCTGGCAAGATGCAGAGAATTTGGGGCCTGGCATCAAAGCCCAGTGGAGTTTGAGGCTCGTTTATGAGCAAAGCCCCATATGATTTCCTCTCTTGGTCCTGGCCTGACTCCTGGGGTTGTGTGGCTGACGAGCTGGGTCCTGTGTGACCATGTGACAAGACTAGTCTATACACGAGACTTATTTAGACATAGGGAGCATCTTTAGGCTTTTTGAAAACAGAAGCCTAGAAAGTGTTATCCTACCCTGGAGATGAAGGGCATTTTAGAGTTCTTTTGTCTGACCTTAGCCAGAGCCATAACAGCCCCTGCAAGGGGGCAGGAAGGAAGCGTAGCCAGGGAAGGGCCATTACCTGTGTTTTCCTCAATGTCAAATAATGGCCAGACAAGGCTGAAGTCAGTGATAACTCCTGGGCTCACACACAGAATTGCCCAGAGAGAAGCTCCTCTGCATCACTGTGCTGGGCCTCCAGGGGTCCGGCAGCAGGGGGGGCACCATAAGACAACATGGAATGGTCCACCAGAGAGTTCACGGTTTCCCCACTCTCTGGACCTCAGTGGACACCCATGAAGCCGCCAGTTCAAGCATGCAGCCTGTAAGAAGTTCTAAGGCATGAATTCACAGCAGAATTCACTCAGGACACACAGGCAGGATAGCAGAAGTGGACAGAGACCAGAATGTGACTGCTACCCTGTAGCAGGTGGCTATGCTCAGAGTCACACAGCTTGGTCACACAGCAGCATGTGTGACCAGCCTAGGATCACAGCAGGTCTGCCTGGCCTGCCATGCCCTCACATCATCACAAGATCAGATCACTGTGCTGTGCTTGGGGCTTTCACACTCTCTGACCTACGACTGTCAACATCCTGGGAAGCATTCCCAGACCCATTTGACAACGGGAAACGGGTGCTCCAAGAAGAGACTTGTTCAAGGTTTCAGAGTCAGGGAGGAGACAGACCTGAGATTGGAACGGGTTTACCTGTCTCCACAAGGGACGACTTCACTCTAGGGAGCCAGACCCAAGCTGGGAGGGTAGAAATCAAAAGAGAACAGGCTGCCTCTCCCTTGGTCAACCTCCTATCAGCAGGAGGCTACCAGACCCAGGGGCAGAGTCACAGGACTCACCACGTGGCTTGGGACAAAAGAGTTTCTGCTCCTCCCACAAAGAAGAACACTAGTGTAGGCCACTAGGTATACTAGGTGTGGTAGCTCAGGCCTGTAATCCTTGCACCTAAGAGGGTGAGGCAGAAGTGTCACAAGTACGAGGTCAGCTTGATTTACACCTCAGAAAAAGAATAAGCAAGGCTGTGGAGTTATGAAGGTCAGAAAGGCTGGTGTGGGGAAAACTGCTGAGCCTAGTGGTGGTGGCAGCGACGGTGCACATCTGTAATCCCAGCACTCACAAAGCTCAAGGCCAGCCTGGTCTACAGAGTCACAAAGCTCAAGGCCAGCCTGGTCTACAGAGTGAGTTTCAGTACAGCCTGGGCTACACGGAGAAACCCTGTCTCGAAAAACAAAACAAAACAACAACAAAAAGCTGGTTGCCATGCTTTAAGCACCTCAGCAAAGGACAACTATTCACAGAGGACCCATTGGGAGCAGAGCGCCAGATCCAAGCTTGAGCTCCCAGCCCAGTTACGGAAGCCTCCCAGAAACCCTCTGCAGTATTAGCCCCATAACAACTCCAGCGAGGAAGCAGGCTCAGAGACGGCAAGGACTAGCCCAAGGCTAGTCCTTGGGCTACAAAGGCTGTTCTACCAGGGACTTATTTAGTCCGGGCTTCACATCTATCTCCCTGCCCTGGATGGGTTTCTGACTGAAGCTGGAAGGGGCAGGAAGGATGAATGGCTCAGAACCTAGAGAGTGGAAGCCACATGGTAGAGTGGCCCCCACAGACTAGAAATAGCCTCTGAGGGCCCTGGCAGTTCTGTCACTCAGGCCTGAGAAAGGAAGTGGCAGGAAGGAAGTGACAGGGGCGGGTAGGTGGGGGTGGAGATAGGGAGATGCCAGTGGGAACCTTGGGCAACACTAAGTTGAGGCTGGAGGGAGCTGGTACAGAGAGACCCACTAGACTCCCAGGTAGGGGCATTTGTCCCCGGAGAACTGAGGTCACCCAGACTGAGGGGCAAGTTGGGATGCAGGCATGAATGTGTATGAACTTCTCTGTATATAAATGTTTGTGTTGGAGCAAGGATGGTGGAAGAAGGGAGGGGTTAGTGGGAGGCAGGAGGCTAGGGAGGCCTTTGGTCCTCAGATCTCTAGAGAAGGGTAGCCAGTACCTGCCTGGGCCTGAGATCTTATCTCTTGCCTGTAGCAGCTGCCTCAAGGACTGGCCTGAGAGGGTAGTGGTGGCCACCAAGCTTTGGCAAGTATCACAATCCCCGGAGCATTCAGCCTTGGAAGTTCTGATTCCAGAGAGCTGAACTGAGAAGTCTCAAGGTGACACCCTCTCTGGGATCCAGGCCCAAAGCTCACAGTCCTGACGGCCTGACCACCCTCCTGCAAATCCCACATCTATAGTATTGCTGGTGCTTACACAGCTGAGAACGCTTTGGTTTGGTTTTGGTTTTTTTGTTTGGTGTTGGTTGCTTTTGTTTTGTTTTGTTTTGTTTTGTTTTGTTTGTTTTTTGAGACAGGGTTTCTCTGTGTAACAGCCCCAGCTGTCCTAGAACTTGCTCTGTAGACCAGGCTGGCCTCAAACTCACAGAGGTCCACCTGCCTCTGCCTCCCTGGTGCTGGGATTAAAGGCGTGCGCCACCAAGCCTGGCTAAGAAGGCTTTAGAGGCCATATCCCAACTTGGTGTCACAGTAAGTTGGAACTCATTAGTAATGTCTGCCATGGCTGGGAACTGGCAGTAGGTATGCCCGCCATGTGTCTGTCTGTGCTTCAGGGATACCTTGTTCTAACCTTATCCTCAGTTTATCCTAAATGTATTTGACCTTCCAGGCCCTAATGGGGTCAACTTTTTCTAGGTTTTCTCAATGGTCCCAGGCCCTGGGGTCTCTCCTAAACTTTCAGATCTCTGAGTGTCAGCGGTGCTCCCTCCCAGCCTCATACGGTTGTCATGGCAACACTTTATTTAGCATTGCAGATGCACTTCAAGTAAAGAAGCAGAAGCAGGGCTCCCTGAGGGCTTCTTCCAAAGTGTGATATCAGTAATGTCCTCAGCCCAGGCTTCAGTTCATCCTCACCACTCAGAGACACAAAGATACCAAGTCCTACTTCTCAGGGAAGAAGAGCAGGTCTCAGAGGAGCTGGTGACTCACTCAAGGCCACACTACAGGGAAGGAATAGAACTTGGGCTCACACTGGCTGCTGGACATAAAGACTACAGTGTGGTTTGTTCCATTAGGCCAAGTACCCAGCCCATGCAGAAAGCTTGTTCCTTCTCTTCCCCAGCTGACATCACCCCTGCCCTCCCCCCACCCCACACACACACCACTTCTGCAGCCTCTGCTGTGGCACTGAGCAGAGGGTAGAGCAGAAAACTATAAACACTGATTAGCCTGTTTATAAACATTTGCACAAGGCAAAGAGCAGAGTTCTTAAGAGTTCTGGTCTTGGAATCAGGTTCTGATTCTGGTTCAGACACTTGTAAGCTATGTGATCTGGGTCAAGTTATAGAACCTCTCTGGGACTCAGATTTTTCATCTGTGAAATGGGCACAAAATACTTTAGTGCACAGAGCTATTGAGCAGATTAATGTATTGGTGTGAATTGCTTAGAATAAACATGGGCCATCTATGTTGTTAGCTAATAAATCTAGTCTGGCTAGGCCTGTACCAGATCAAAATCAAAATATTTCTTTGGAGGTGGGGGTGGCGGGGTATGTGTGGAGGTTAGGCGATAACCCTGGGCATCGGTCCTTGCCAGGGTCTTTTTCATTGTTTGCTGCTGGTACCAGTCTAGATGACCTGTGAGTGTCCAGGGATCCTCTCGGCCACTTCCCATCATGCCTTAGGAGCACTGGGATTGCAGAGGTGCATTACCTTATCTAGCTTAATATGGGTTCTGTGGAACCAATTAAGAGTTTCACCTACAGCCATCTTCTGAGCCCTGCAATACTTTATTTTTCCAGATACTATCTCGGACCTTTAAATCCAAATGCACAATGCTCTGGGCCAAACCACACCTTCTCAGTCTTCAGTGGGGACCACCGGACTACGGATCTGGGAAACAGAACATCTGAACATATGGCTTCTCCTTTTTGGTACCTTGAGGCCTTCCCACAGCTGCCGGAATAGCCCTCCCCATCCCCATCGCCTGCCCTCCTCCCAGCTCCTCTTCTTACCTTCCTGTGCCCAGTGAAGAACAGGGAGAGGTGGTGCATGGAGCCTCCATTACGACCCAGTTCTTTTTTGAGGGTGCGGGGTGAAGGGATGGCCCAGGTGGAGGTGGTGCCCTCACCGTCAGAGCAGTGTAAGGTGGTGTCAGAGGAGAAGCAGGGCCCACGGGTCTCCTGCAGCAGGCTGCCCTCGCTGTGCGTCCGGCGCCGCAGCGAGTTCTGCACACGCAATGAGAGGCCGCCCTCAGCACCTTGGCCAGTCTCAATCAGGCTGCTGCGTTTGGCCTCGCCAAGGTCCCCATAGTTGTCATCGCTGGTGTCCTCTTCCTCGTCTTCCTCCACTTCTTCTGCCTCCTCATCCTCACCAGAGCTGCCCCCATGGGCCCCATCCTGTCGGCTGTAGGCACTATCCAGCCGGACCTCGGGGATCACAAAGTTAGGCCTGGAGGCTGAGGATACAGCTGCAGTGGTTGCTGGTTGCTCCCCGGAGCTGGTGGTCTGTTCATCAAGGACCTTCTCTGGCGGGGAGCCCTGGCTGTGAGGAGACCCCTGAGATGGTGGAAAGTTCTGGACTGAAGCAGAGGGTTCTAGGATGACAGGCAGCTCTTGGCAGAGCAGAGGGTCCTGGCAAGATGGGAGTTCTGTGGTTGGAGGAGATCCCTGGCATGGTGGGAAGTCCTTGCTTTCTGAGGTTTCTGAGTTTTGAGGGGGTTCTTGGCAGGTAGCTGTGTCTTTACTGGGTGGTGACTCTGGGCCAGGAGCTGCTTCTTGCCCTGTAGAAGGGTCCTTGCTGGGTGGGAGGTCTTGCCCCACAGGAAGCTCCTGGCTGGGAGGGACGTCTTTGGTGGGTGTAGGCTCCTCGGCACCTAGCCCCTTCCCCTCGTCCAGGGGCATCTCCTTCTCATCTGCCTCTGTCTCAAACATCTGCAGCACAGAAAGAAGAAGACAGGGGCTCAGAGGAGGGGCTCAGAGGAGGGGGCTCAGAGGAGGGGGCTCAGAGATGCCAGAGTCTATGTCTGAGCCAGTACCACAGAGGCTGATGGTACCAATACCAGAACCCCACAGTCAGTCTGAGAGTCAGACAGAAGCCCAAGACTCCCAGGACTGGGCTGTAGGATCTTCTGCCTAGTTTGCTCTGTGTACAGCGTACTGGCTACCCGGGTGGGAGTCACACCAGCCCAGACTCTCTCTCTTCTGCATGGGAAGCATCACTGTCCTTATTTGCCTCTGTGTGTAAAGGGGACAGCAGACAGTCTCTGCCACCATGAAGCAGAACCAAACCCAAGCCTCTCAGCATGGGGAACAATCTTGAATCTCACCAGAGGGTCACTACACCAGAAACAACAACTAAAAAACAAGAATCTAAGTGAATCATTCAAACAAGAATTTGCTCTAAATGTTATGTATATATTTGAAACCTGTCAACTAGATGAAAATCAGCTTTCAAATTCTGTCCAACACCTGGAATGATCAGATGCCACAGGCACACAGAACCTCACTGAAGGCTTATCCACCTGATAACCTCAGAAATTTAAAGGGAGGGAGGGAGGGAAGAAGGAACGAAGGAACGGAGGAAGGCAGGAAGGGAGGGAAGGAGGGAGGGAGGGAGGAAGGAAGGAAGGAAGGAAGGAAGGAAGGAAGGAAGAAAGGAAGGAAGGAAGGAAGGAAGGAGAGAGTGGAAAAGACATAAAAGGCATCATTTCCTGCCTCACACACATGGAAGGGGCCCTGTGAACTCTTATAGGCTTCTGACAGTAGGATACATTTGCAAAGAAAGACACTGCCCCCTAATACGACTGTAAGATGTTTCTATCTCAGAGGAAGCAGTGTCCAAAGAACTTAGAGAATGCCATGTCTCACTGTCCCCAGTGCTGCAGGCACACGGCGGGAAGCAGGCCTCAGGCCTGGGTGAGGCCTGGCTGTACTCCAGAGCTTGGAATGCAGCAGCTAGACCTACTTAGAGCCTAGTTTTCATTCTTTAAACAACCACATCTACACAAAACTAATGAAAGAAGAAACAACAACACACACACACACACCCTAGGAAGCTTTAGCACATGGGAATGTATGTTCAGAACACATTGGTACAGAGCCGCAACAGAAGGTACTCCAGCATATGAGTTCTGACCTTTTGCTACAGAGATCATGCAGGCCATCAGATGGACAAGGAATCTAAGCCCCCAGAGCAATGCCCTAACCACTATTGCCCAGCTTCCCAGAGACAAAAAGGCCATGCCTGAAGATGGTAAGCTCAGTGAAGTTTCAGCTAGGCCTCTCTGATTCTGGAGAGCTTCAGCGTGCTGTACACTCAGGACTGGGGTCACACTGACACCAGGGAGCATCAGAGCGGATGTGAAGGTGCACCGTGGCAGGAACCCACACCTAGATGCATGAAAATGACAATGTGCTGCCAGGGAGAGGAAGCGGAAGTCTCACGGGACTATGGGGTGACCTGGCCCGGGTCAGGGAGGACACCCCAAGGCTGTGGTTTCTAGGCTTAAGACAGGCACCAGTGACTCTATGGGGGTTCCTTCCCTGGAGAAACATGGAGCCAGCCAGGAGGTGACCCCCCTCACCCCCCAGGGACCCCTCAGAATCTAAAGCATTAGTCATCCTAAAGTCACATAGCTTTGACCAGAGGCTCTCAACCTGTGGGGCATGACCCCTTTGGGGTCGCAGGGTTTACCTAAGGCCATTGGAAAACACATATTTCCGATACACTTAGGAACGCTGCCCCTCTATTCATCTCCAGGAGGGTCTGCCCACACCCGAAACTGTACTAAAAGACACAGCAGTGGGAAAGTTGAGAACCAGGGGCTCAGTTCACAGAGGGTGGGCCAGGTAGAGCCAGTCACTGGGCTGCCAAGTATCCACTTTTGAAATGGAATGTCCACCACACTTACGTCGCACACTGGAGAGAGCTATAGATTAGGTGCTAGGTGCATGCTGATGGTGGATACTGTGTTAACCATGATCCAGAGGGAAATTCTGAATTCAAAGCATGTCTTCCCTACAAAACTGCAGAAACAACCAAACATCCGGAATCAAGGTTTGTCTTTGTTGGGTACCAAGCCTCCTACTCCAGAATGAAAAAAAAAAAAAAAAAATCCTCAGGCTGAGCTTCAGCCTCTCCAGGCTGTTCCCAAGTAGAAAGAGAGACATCCAGGGATAGACAGGATCTCTGAGGGTCCCTGCCTCAATGACTGACCCAAAGTGACCATGTACAATTTTGAGGCAAGGCTGGGGCCAGCGCCCAAATCTGGCTTTACTCTGCATACATGCTTCTGACTGCAGCATGATCCCAAACCCATCGCCCATCACCAGGCAGGAGCTGCATCAAAAAAAGGAAATTCTCCTGCAACAAGCTCATGGTACCCCCCCCCCCACACACACACACCCATCGCTGCCTCACTTCCGCCATTACCCAACCTCCACCTGCCTCTTACAGTCCTGGAGAGAGGTGAAGGAAGCAGCTGCTGGGTGCCCTCCAGGCCTAGTACAGAATGCCACTAACAGTGGAGTCAGGTGAATTTCCCCTTTCCTGGGGGCCTAAGGGGAGGGCCTGGGCTTGTCCCGCAGTGCCAGTGAGCAGAGAACGCCCTATCCCCTTAGGGGAAGTGCAGCGACAAGTCCTAAACCAGAAATGCAAGTCAGCCGGCCTCTGTCAACTCAGCCCTAGTCTGGGGCCAAACCAAACAAAACCAGGAGGGGAACTGCTGTTGCAGCGGGGTGCCTGTCCCCAGAGGGCCCTACCCTGAGGGATGGGAGGGCTTTCAGGAGCCTGTTGGTTCTGTGCTACACAGTCTAGACCAGGAGACGCACTGACAGAATGGTCTCATGTAAGAGGTGGGGAGCAGAGGCCCCAAGGCAGGACTAAAACTCCTGTCTCCTGTCCAAGGCCTCTCACACACAAGGTGGGGTCTAGAGAGAGAGGGAGCAGGCTGTGAGCGTGCCCAAGGCCCATCCACACAGTCAGTGCTTTGCATACAGGGCCCAGAACTACTCCTTCTGTGCCAAGCTTCCAGGCACGATCTGTGTGTACAGTGACCACCGCGGGCAGGTTGTGGTCTCAGGAGAGCTAGCTGGAGTTACAGCATCTTGAGGGCATACTCTAGAGAAGCTTACAGGAGACCTGAAAAACCCAGAAGTGTTAAATGGCAGGAGGGGATACAAGGAGCAAAAGAGCCGGGTCTCAGGATAAATTGCAGGTGTGGGTTGTCCTGTCACATGTATACATGATACATCCATGCATACATGTGACATGGGCAGAGCAGTGCCGGGAGGGCACGGGGCAGGACACAGGCAGGGGAGGGCAGCAGGGAACAAGGAAGAAATCAAATAAAGGCTGGACGAGGGTGTGCTGAGGGCTCCAGTACAAGGAACTGCACGTAGTTGGGGGACACTCAATTTGGAAGCTGCTGCAGCAGGCTGGGGTGACAAGAATCCAGAGAGTGCACAGGGAGACTTGCCTGGTGTCAGGGCACGAGGTCCCAAGCACCACAGGCTGCTGCTGCCCATTCCCACCCCCACCCCAGAGTGTCCCTCTCCCTTCTGGTCTCTATCCCTCCATCCATCATTGCTTTGGCTAGGCTGGAGCAGGGTTAATTCTGTCTTTGTCTCGCCTGCTAGCAGCCACAGGAAATGAGCCAGGATCTCTAAATGGAGCCATTGCCCAGGGCCTAATCAAATCCTCTCCCAAATGTAATCCAGAGCTTATAGCAGGCTGAGGAAGGGTGGCATCGATAGTGCCCAAAAGCTCCTGCTCATACCAGCTGTGGCTGCTGACCTCAGAACCCCACCAGCGACTAGGTTTCAGGGGTAGCTGTGGGCTGCTGGAGATGATCTGCCCAGTACCACACAACCTCTGACTTTGGAGCCATCCCCGTTGACCCCACAGGTGACCTGGGGTTCTCACGCTGATGATTCATTGCCTCCACCGTGTGCCAGGCATAGCAGATGCCCTCAAAAACCACTTCCTGCTCTGGGAGTGGGGCTGCTGGTGTTTGCCTCTGTCTCAGGGTGGCCCTCACAAGTCAGAAGGGTTCAAAACGAGCTCTGGTTGGAAAGCAAGGAAACTGGGGTCCTCTCCCCCTCATTTGTTAACTGTGGGATCTCTGGCTACCTGTTTTTCTCTGCCATGGTGCAAAGAGGCCACAGAAAGTATTCTTGGAGCCAAGAAGCTCTCCAAAACTTGGGGAGGCCCTCAGAACTCCTGCCAGGCTACAGACTTTTGTGCTGGGTTGTCTCTTCAAGGACTTTGTGTCCATGAGCCTCCAGTTTCTGGGTCTCTGGCTTCATATCGACTTCCACAAACCTTAGACACTTGACCCATACCCAGATCCCTCTATCCAGCCTCAGCCAGCCCTCTAGGACTGGTTTCTAGACACAGAACCTGGAGCCCAGCAGTCCCTTTGCCCTTCACATCATTGTCTTCCAGCCCCCAATTCATTAGCATAGTCAAAGTCTGGGAGGACAATGGCAAGCCCTCACACTGGTAACAGCTTTGGATACTGAACCTGCTTCATTCTTTTTGGTTTAGAGACCCTAGGCTTAGGGTTTCTGCGTCTTTATTTCCTCAGCTATAATAAAGGATTAAGAACAACTTTATCGCTGGGCAGTGGTGGTACACACCTTTAATCCCAACACTCAGGAGGCAGAGGCAAGCTGATCTCTGTGAGTTTGAGGTCAGCCTAGTCTACAAGACCTAGTTCCAGGACAGGCTCCAAAGCTACAGAAAAAAACAAAAGAAGAAGAAGGAGGAGGAGGAGGTGGAGGAGGAGGAGGAAGAAGAGGGAAAAGGAGAAGGAGGAGGAGGAGGAAGAAGAAGAAGGAGGAGGAGGAGGAGGAGGAGGAGGAGGAAGGAGAAGGAGGAGGAGGAAGAGGAGGAGGAGGAAGAAGAGGAGGAGGAGGAGGAGGAGGAAGAGGAAGAAGAAGAAGAAGAAGAAGAAGAAGAAGAAGAAGAAGAAGAAGAAGAAGAAGAACAACAACAACAACAACAACAACAACAACAACAACAACAAGAACTACTTAAATATTAACCATGGTGCTGCTAAGAAAAATGAGCTATCATGTGTCCAGAGTTCAACACTGTGAACTCTGTGAACCCACCTGAGTAGCCAGTAAACGGTAGCCATGACCTCTAACACTGCTTGCCTTGGAACTTGCCTGTAGATTCCCTCTGACTGGTCCACTGAGCCCTGCTCTGCCTGTTCCAGGTCCCTCATCTTAGCCCCACACCTCCGTCATGTACCACCCCGTCGAGAACACCCTCCTCTCCTTAGGCTAGAGTCCACAGGTGGCTTTCACCCACATCCCAAGAGGAACTCACAGCCAAACGCTGTCCCAGGCTCCATGGCTCCAAAGTGCCTTCAGGCTGGAGGGAAGGACAGTCATCAACCATGCTGTCACTCAACAAAGCCCAAGACCAATACCAGCCACAGCCTGCAAACATAAAGAAGAGCTCCGTCCTGTGTGAGGAGGGCTGGGGCACTGGGAGGCCCTTGCTAGTGGCACAAAGGGCAGGGAAGGCTCACTCGGAGGAGGCATGCCACACAGCTTACTGGAGAAGAGTGGTGGTGGGGGGTGCACTGCATGCAGCTCAGGGATGGAGCTGGACAACACTTTCTGGAAATCAGTCAGCTTCATTAGCTTCATATGCCCCTGACTGGATGCATTCTGAGTTCATTCCTCCCCTGGGGCCCCCGTGTGATGCCACCACCAGTGGCACAGAGTCCTGCATGTCATTCTCTTGTCTGGATCTTCCGCCACCACCTCACCCCAAACCTGGGCCCAGGCACCAAATCCTCAGGATGGTCCCTCATCAAACCTCAGGCAACCCTCAAACAAGCTGAACCCAGGGGACAAACAGCAAAGCAAGACATGATATGCTCTCTGCTTAATTCCTCAAACTGCTAGGGGGAAAAGTGCTTATTGATTTTTTTTTTTAAAGAATCTTTCCATTTTTTCCACATCGTTAACCCCATCCAAATTGTGTGGCACTCCCAAAGGTAGTGCAGATTCCTCAGGCCATACTTTGTGCTGTGCTGGAAAAAAAAATTGTCTTTTGGAAGTCTGAACTTAACCACTTCGTTGTTTAGAACTCTCATGTGACTCCCCCAGTGCCTCTCCAAGTCCAAACTCTGTAGCCCTGAAAGACGTTATGAGCCTCCGTCAGATCTCTACCTCCATGACAAGACCAGGTTGTACTTCCCTAGTGGTCAGGACCAGGCCCTGGCTCATTCCTTCTCCCCCATCCTCTGGAGTAACTCAGAAAATGCTTACAAAGCCCAGTCATGTGCCAAGGCTTGTGCCAGGCACTGGAGCCAAACAGCAGAAAAGACATGTCTGCCTTAGAGGTGCCAGGTCTGTGGAGGAGAGACTGGAATGAAGAGCCAGGCCAACCTTGCGCCACCCCAGCCTTGCCCCAGGGGCTGTGGGAGCTGAGGTAGCAAGAACGGCAGGTGAGGCTCATGGAGGAGGAAATGGGGGCAGGCAGAGGATGGGGACTCCAGCACAGACTGCTGGAGAAGGTCCTGATCTTTGCCCCAGGGCTTTGGGTGTGCTTGGGAGTACCAACCTTACTGTGAAAGCAGCACTCGGCTCTTGGGACCATGCCCTACCCTTCTCACCCCTCTTCCCTCAGAGTTTCTTCTACTAATTTGCTTTCTGATCTTGGACAAGTCACTTGGCCTCTGACTCTGTTTATTTTCCGAGTGCGGCCAATGGACCTGACCCCCTAGGGTTGCAGGAAGTGAGCAAGCACAAGCAGAGGTAGGCCATGGAGGTGGGTGAGCAGCAGCGCTCAGTGAACAACTCCCAGTCCCACCGTCATCATTGCTATCCATTTCCACTATTTCTAGGCCCGCCTTCCTTACCCCTCCAGAGCCAAGCAGACAGTTTTCAGAGTAAGGTTCTGTTTCCTACACACACCTAGACCTTGCCCTGCAGAACCACAGTCAGATCTCTAAGTCACGTCCAGGGGTAGCACAGAGTCTCCTCCCATCCCTTTTTCATCCCCTCCCCTGAAAGCACTGCCCACCCCTCTCCCCTGAGGCAGGGCCCTGGTCCTTCCCCCACGTCTCTCCCCCTAGAGACCTGGCACCTTCAGGGCAGAGGTAGATCTTGTTGGTCTTTGGCTCCAGTGCCTAACGCAGGCCTTGGCATGTGCTGGGCTCTGAAGGCATCTGCTGAGCAACTCTGAGGAGTGAGGGTAGGAAGTGAGCCAGGGCTTCAATCCTCATGAGCCAAAGCAGGGCCTGCCTGGACCATAAAGCCAGCACAGGGGAAGCTGGCAAGGGAGCCTAGAGTTACCACCTAGAGCCCTTCAGCCAGGGCATCTGAGGAACAATTAGCCGGGGCTCACAAGAACACACAGGAAGAGGATCTGAGGCAGTAGAGCTATTAGCATGTACTCACATGTACACACACACACACACACACACACACACGCCCTTCAAAGCCTTCTCTTTCTGATATTCCATCATGGTCTTTTCCTGACTGCTTTTGCTTCCTTTCTTCCTCCCTTCCTTCCAAGGATTCCTCCGGCATGCCCATGGGGTAGAAACTGTGCTGGGCAATAGCAAGCAGTGTCACGGGTAGGGCCTGCCCTTGCTCCAAGTGACTGGGCACAGGAGGGCAGGAATCTGAGTCAAGTATGTATGACGTCGGAGTGTGGTTTACAATGCCACATACCTAGAGACCCTCGCAAACCAGCTCCTTCCCATATCCACTGCAAATAAGGCTTTCCTACACCATCCTGTTCTAGGTTCATCAACCGGGAACCAAAAGGCTCTGCCGTGCCAAGAAGACCCAGGGAAGGGCACAAATACAACTGTGGTCCTGAGGCTGGCAACCGAGACTAGGTAGGGAAGCTGGGGTTGACGCCCATCTCCTAGCCATGTGCTAGTGTGCCACGGTGGGGTAGGAGGATGGAGGGCTGGTGCACAGCAGTGTGCAGCACATGGTGGTATCCTCTGCTTACAGGTGGGCACCATGGGCCAAGCCCTCACTACACTTCACTAAGCAGTAACTTAGTGAACTTAGTGAACGGAAGCTAGAAATGATGGGACAGAAGTCATTGTGGTGAAGAAGTGGGACAAACTGGGGTTGGGATCCCATCTCCAGCACCTCTGAGATCATGTGCAGCCTGCTTTAAAGGCGGGGCTGCTTTAAGTGAAGCATAGTGACTCAAACGCCAAGTCCCCACATCCCAGCACATGGGTGCTCAGGGAGCACCTACAAACACCGCATTCATATTCCTAGGCCTATGGGGATCACCATCACAGACACTTCAGCTCACACCCCTGCCTTTAGTTCTGGGACAGAACACTTAACACACTTTGTTCCTTAAAACAGCCTAGGAGTATTACAGCTGCTTAGCTCAAGGCAGGAAACTGAGGCCTGCACTAAAGGCCTCAGAATCACAGGACGGGGCCGGCCTATACCCCTAGCCTTCTCTTGAGTTCAGTCATTTGGGCTCCCTTTGAGACCTTAGCCAAGCCACTCCTCCCCTGGGCATTACTCTTCTAGGATCTGCCCACTCAGAGGGGTAAGATCTTGACCTGATGCATAGCTGGGCCTCAGTGAAGACCAAAAAGGAGGAGAGGCAGATCCATCCTCCGCCTTCAGAGTCTGTGGTGCTGGGGGCCCTGGTGACTAATATTGGAAGTGATGGAAGGCCTGGGATTCACAACTGTACATTAGACTCAGCTGCAGGCCTGCAGCTCAAGGTCACCTTGACAGGCCCTCAGGCGGGCCACTGAGTCCCAACAGATGCACCCTCTCTGGGAGGGGTGATGCTGGGCTGGGTTTGGTTGGGTCTGCTCCAAACCCATCTTCCGGCTATCCAGTCATAGGACTTTTACCCCCTCAGTCTCACACAGACCTGAGCAAATCCTTCTCCTGTTCCTAACCCTCTCACCCCTAGAGACGGCTAAATCTGCTGATGCTCTTGTGTGCTCTCTCTTCCCACATCGCCACTAAGACATCTCCTCTTCCCCAGCTCCACAGCGCCTGCAGCCGCATGCTCTCTCAGGCACTCTGCACCTGCTCTGGAGCTGTCACTCACACCAGAATGCCTCCCCATCATCCTTCCAAAGTGCAGTTCACCTGGCCACAGGTCTGCATCTGGCTCTCTTGATTACTCCTGGGGTGACAATATCCCACAGAGAGGAAGGACTGTCTTTTTGGTAAGTTGAGCATCTCCTCTGGGAAGATGAACTTGGATCTCTGCATCACGCTGTGCAGAAAAATCTGTTCCAGACGGGTTTCGGGTCTAAATATGTAACATAAAATGGTTTAAAACTATCTGCAGGTTTTATGTCTGTAGAATCAGCCAACCACAGGTTGAAAATTTTTAAAAAAGTTTCATCTATAGTAAAAATGTATAGACTTTTATTCTTCATCATTATCTGTAGCAGAATTCCTGCCAGCTTGGCAGGAGAGTTAGAAACTAACCCGGCCTAGCTCCAGAGTTAGCACCCTGCCCTAATCCATACTTGGTTTAGCAGATACCTTTTGTCATCTTTTTGAATCTCGTCTGATAATTTCCCAAGGATGCAAAGCCTATGCAAAACTTGGTTTAAGGGAACCTGGAAAACTGTGGTACCTAATGAATGGAGAATTTGCACTTGGCTGTACTTTTGGAAGCTTCATTCAGGTTGTGTTGAGCATATGGAAATCAACTGGCTTAACTGTAAATATGGAAAAAATAAAAATGTCCTGGGCAAAGGGAAAGGGCTTCAGTCCATCGAGGCTGGACAACCCTCTAGTTGCAAAAGGCTAAGTTCATTCTCCAGGTATCCCTGAGACATCTTTCCACAGACTTGTGTGAACCCACACCCACGCCACGACATCTGAGACAATTATCCTCAAAACAATATTGTATAACAATAACTCTGACAACTAAACCTACTGATGTGTACACAGATGGAGGTAACCGCCGCCACCTAGAATTCATATTGTATTGGGTTTTACTTATTAATATTTTTTGTTATTTTGAATGTGTACGTGTGTGATGTAAGTGTGTGCGTGTGTGTGGACATACATGACTTTGGGTGAGCACTCATGTGTGGGTGTGTGGACAATCAAAGCTGACATTATTATTGTCTCCTCAGTTGTTCCCCCACTTTATTTATCAGGGCAGGGTCTCTTTCTGAACTTGGAGCCCATTTTTTAAAAAAAGCAACAGATTAAACTGTATTAAAATTGAGACCCTCTTTTCTTCAAATATTCCCTGACAAGAATAAGAAGGTAAGCCCCAGACTAGGACACATATTCTCAGTGTGTTTAGCCAATAAGGAACACACATCTAGAATATTTTTTTAAGCTCTCACAAACCTGTGGGGAAAGTGGAAGACATGATCCAATAGGAAAGTGAGGAAAAGGCTTGAACAGGTACTTTGCCAGCGATTATCCAAATGAGCAATTAGCATATGTAAAGACCCACGACCTAATGAGTCATCAAGGAAATGTAAATTAAGAACACAATTAGATATCACCATATCTGATATCAATAGTGTTGCTGAGACAAGGGGTAACAGGTGCTGTCATATATGGCTTGAACATCAGTGCACTGGCACCAAGCAGAGGGGAATTGTGATGGCATCTGCCCAGCTAATTATATACAGCTCTGTGAGTCAGCTATTGTACAGTATAGGTATGTCTAAGAAAGATGGACGAGTTTCAAAAGACATGTTCAAGGAGGCCCTTGCAACACTTTTCATTGCAGCCTGGAATTAAAAATACTCAAAACATTGTTAAATATATAAATATATATGTAAATATATATTTATATAAATACATACATTTATATAAATAGATAAGGGGTAAACTGAGGTACACATCTAGGGAAAGACAGTAAATAGTAATAGAATGAACAAAATAAAACTTGAGACATGTTGCTGAGTCGCCATGAAAGTGCTAGGGAAAGAAGTCCGCATGAAAGAGCATGGACTCAAGGCCTCGTTTATCCAAAGCGCAAGGTAGGAAGCAGTCAGAGACAGACCAGGACCACAGTGACGGAGGGACCACAGTGACGGAGGGCACGCTGGAACATTCCCAGTGTACTGGATGGGATGTTTTCTGTCTGACCAGAATGGTGTGCTCATTTGGTGAAAACTCATTGGCTGTGTTCTCGTCTGCCTTCTCTAGTACACTAGGCTTAGAGTTACAAAGCCATCAACAGTGTCTTCTCTGCTGGAGACAGCAGATCCTTCCCCGTGAGCTCCTTACCTTTACTACACCTCTCTAACACATTTCAACTACCCCTCCAAAAAGCCGCTGCCTGCACCCCCATCACCTTCTGTGTCAGTGCCCCCATCCTAGGCACCTCATCTACATGGCTGTATTTAGCAACAACCACCTGTGAGACAAGACATCCATAGGCAGGATTCCTCCTCATCTCATTCGGTCGGTGAGGTTGACAACTGCCAGAGGAACCACAGGCAGGAGCGATACATACTGTGAAGTGAAGCCACTGCCTTGAAGTCCCTATAAGTCACATGAGACCGCCTCTATAGATAAGGAGCATGTGGCTGGGCTGGAAGGTAGTCTGTACATAGAGGCAAAAATCGTATCCCTGTAGAAATGAGGTGGGGGAACTAGGGTGGGCAGGAATGCATGTGCATGATCAGACAGCCTCACTGCTGTCCAGGTGACACCTGAAGCTTCGCCAGGACATGGACAGCAGATCACCAACACGCCCATCTCACTACTCCTTACCTACCCAGGCTTCCAAGACCCAGAAAGGGTGTTACACAGAGAAATTAACAGGACTGACAGAAAAGGAGAGTAGAATGAGAGAAAAAGAGAGGGGCTTGGTAGAGGGGGAAGAAGAGGGGATTGGTAGAGAGGGGGACAGAAGGAGAGAGGCAAAAATAACAGAACCAAGTTGCTATCTGGACCAACTGGGAACTCTATCAATTACAGTCTCTTCAGGGAAGCATTCGTGTCCAGGCTGGACACCAGTTACAATCCATGGCAGCTTCTACTCTATGGCTCCTTCCCTAACCTCCTCTAGTTTTGTTTCAAGGTTCCAGCCAGATATTCGGCTCTCCGAGGCTCCACCCAGCCTTTTCTCTGTCCCTCTTCATGTCCGCTCACCCTCTGCCACCTATTTCTAGGTTCTGTTATCAGACCAAGGCTAACATGCCAACAAACAACAGGGCAGATGGTGAGTGCTCCTCCCTCTAATCCGGGTAACTCACCACACAGCACAGATGGTGAGTGCTCCTCCCTCTGATCTGTGTAACTCACCACACAGCACAGATGGTGAGTGCTCCTCCCTCTAATCCGGGTAACTCACCACACAGCACAGATGGTGAGTGCTCCTCCCTCTGATCTGTGTAACTCACCACACAGCACAGATGGTGAGTGCTCCTCCCTCTGATCTGTGTAACTCACCACACAGCACAGATGGTGAGTGCTCCTCCCTCCAATCCGGGTAACTCACCACACAGCCCATTTCCCTAAGTTGGAAGCCTGGGTGGCAGCAGCTTGGGCCTTCTTGCCCAGAAGGGAGACACTTGGGCAGTCTGGGGTAGAGGATACACCTGGCAGCTCTCCACACATCCATTCCTCAGTGCCCAGACCTTCTGATTTCCCAAGTGGCTGATGGTGCATTCCCCCTCCACCCCATTCTGCTCACTAGTGGTTCTGTAAAGTGGGAAGGGGTGGGGTGGGGGTAGACAGGCATCAGCTCCCTGGGCCTGTTGTGAGTGGCTCCAACCTCCCTGGACTTAGGGGATGAGCCATAGAAGCCTTGTTTATCCCTGGGAGGAATGATGGTTTTCCCCGAGCAATGACATCTTGGAAACGGACAGGCTCCACAAACAACAACAAACCTCCTAGCCGGGGCCTGGTTGCAGCTTGCATGAGAAGGCTTCTACCCAGAGGCGCCTGAGTAAGGCACAATGAGGTCAGAGGCTGCTTCTAAACTGAGCCTTGTCTTGACCCTGACTCTTGAACCTAGATCTGCAGGGAACCAGAGAATCCAGTGGCGGAAACGTGCCTAGCAATATCTGATCCAGTCCCTGGCTGCTCCAAAAGGGGAACTAAGCTAGAAACATAAGCTAGAAACAGTGAATCCCTAAGGTGCACTGAGCAGGTATGAGACACAGCTGGGTCTCCTGGACTTCCTCTACCACATACATTGATTTTCCAGAGATCAGCAAGCTCAATCAGTAAGCCCAAGGGTCCAAAAGGAGTGTGTCTCTGGGGAGTCTAAAAGAGAGAGAGAGTGCGCGCTCCAATATGAAGCACATATACCCCGAGATACAATGCAATGGGAGCGACATGGACTGAGCAACCAGATCCTGGGTCCCATGTAGCCTCAGGTGAGCGTTTCCTTTCTGTCTCAATTTCTTCTCCATTCAGAAGGTAAACAGACTCCAGCAGCTCCAGAGACTCAGAGACCAAATAGGAAGCAGCATTTAAGCTCCCCAGGGATCTGTCTGGGCATGGGCTTACCCTCTCTAGCCATGCCTCTTCTGAGAGCCAGGCAGACCCCTGGCAGATCTAGCCCAAGCAATGACCATTCCAAAGTGGTCCAAGAAGCTGAGCCCCAAGCCCCTGTAGTCTGTGCAAAGGACAATGCATGACTGTTACAATGGGTATATTCAGGGCTGGACCTTCTACCATCGACGACTGGGCTGCAGTATGGTCACCATCCAGCACAGTAAGACCCCTGAATAGGCTCTTTCTATGGCATTAGGCAGGCTTAAGTAAAAATTCTCCCTGCCTCACTTCCCACCAAACCCAACCTTCAACTCCTTGGCCCTCCATATCTGCACATGTGTAGAGACTAAGGCTCCTCCTAAGAAGCCAGGTCCTTTCCTGGCTGTGTCCACTCTCTTGTCAGTCACAGAGACTGGATGAACAGTCTGAGTTGACCTGGACATCGGAGCATGGCCTTCAGGGGAAACAAAACACCCTAGCTCACCAGAGCATCTCAACACCCTTCTCCAACCACGCCCTGGGAGAAAGCTGGGTTCATGGGTGACTAAGAGATGAATAAAATCCACATAATGCATAAATAGGACACAAGCAGCCACTGGAGATGCTACCACCAGTAGACAGCTGTGTTCACTCCAGGTATGGAAGTTAGGTGAAATTAAGATCTAGAGAGAACAGAAAAGAGGGGCTTTCTTGGCCAATGAAACAGCATGCACGAAAACCGGGAAGGCAGGTACGCAAGCCGAGAAGCACGGTACTTTCATTGATACTAATACCTTTAATCAGGAGCCTAATGGACCATCCTGGCTTAAAGCCCCAGAGAATTCCCGACAGGGTGTCACTGTCTCCATGGCCTCCATCCTCACTATGTTCCTGTTTCTCAGATGCCAGGCTGGGCCCGAGTTGCCCCTACTCTGCAACTTGGCTCCCTAGAGGCTCTCCACCCTGGGCTAAACCATGCCACATGCTAGAGCTGAGGAAGAGGGGAGGTGGCCCTTGGCTGGACACAGAGGACTCCGAAGGCCTGGGTGGAAACTTTGACTCTGGCTGAGATCATGCCAGCATCAGAGGAGCAAGCCGCTGCAGCTCTTGGTGGTGTGCAACCACTCCAGTCACCTGAACAAGGAGCAAAGTGCCCACAGTGTAAGCCAGAGACCGTCTGGATGGGAAATACTTTTCTAGAGTTGCTGAGGGGCCTGGCGGCTAAGTCAGGAGTCTTGAGCAAATAATGCCAGACTCAAGTAGGATCCTGTAGCTCGGGGCTAGGTAATGGCTTCTCATGTGTCCTGTCCTGCCCTCACTGTTCTGGGAGGCAGAGGTCCTCCTTCCTGATTTGGTTCAGTCATAGACCTGCTGCTTGAACTTAGTCAAGTCTTCTCCTCTCTCTGGACTCAGGATCCCATTCTAGCCCAAGACTTGGGGTTCCTTTGGGACAAGAGTAAAGACATGAACCCTCCAAGTTGAGAGCAGATCTAGTCTCTGACTACTCACAGGGGCTAGCTCTGAGAATGACTGGGTCTCAGCTGGAGCCATGGGAGCAGGTGCAGGCTCTTCTCTTGGCAGGATAGGGTGGTGGCTTTGAGCTCATGGGGCACTGCTTGTGATTTCAAAGGCAGATCTCAGAGACTAGCATTAACTCCCCCAAGACAGGCTTAGGAGTCCACCTCTTCCCCACCTGCCATCCCCAGTGATTCTTGGTGTATGGCCAGCAACCCCGACACAATAACCAACCTCCTGCCCCATGCAGTGTCCCAACTGGTCACCAAACATTCCTGGTCTCTCCTAGAAAGAAAAGCTTGCTGGCTAGCTTGGAAACAGAAACAGCACACAGTGGAAGCCTGTTCCCTACCCCTGAGGGGCTACCGCTCCCTGAGACAGATACACACGCACACACACGCACACACACACACACACACACACACACACACACACACACACACACACACACACACACCAGAACAGAATTGAGCCGGTTTGGTTGCAAAATGTCTCTCAATGGCTGCCCTGGGGAAGAAACAATAGAAACCAGGATCGGGGCATCCAGAAGAAGACGACCCTCCCGCTGCCCACCACCACTGCAGATACACATTTGTCATGAAGGCACCTACCCAGCACAGTTCAGCAAGAACCCAGGCGACTCCTAGCTGCAGCTCCTGCCGGCCACCCGCCCAGGTCTCCACCCCGCTCCTCCCGAGGGCGGGCGGGCAGGCAGCCGGCCGGCGAGTCAAGCGGCTGCCTTCCCCAGACAGAGCTCCTTTGTGTCAGTAGGAGCTATTTATGGACTTACCCAAGTTCCCCAGGGGAGCGGTACCTGCTGGGAAAAGCAGGACCAAATGACCAGGTTCCACCTCCCACATGGAGGTAGGTTTTATTTTTTATTTTTTTCAAAATCCTTGCATCACCCATCCCTCCTCTTCCTCCTCCTACTTGTCCTCCTTCTCTTCCTTCTCTTGTAAGCCAGTGCCCTTCCCAAACACATACCCAGTTCAGCTGGCCACTGCCGCTCAGAAGAGAGACTTGACTCTCTTGCTTTCATCAAAGAGAAAAGTCTGTGATTTTCCTAAACCACTTTCCCCCAAGGATGTCTCAAGAGGAGAGTCCTCGGCTAGCCAATCCTTTAGCAGAAAGTGTGCACTAGTTGGAGACTGGCTTGTATTCAACTAAAACTGCCATTCCTGGGTCCCTTGCTATCCATTCCCCAGGTCCCCAGCTGGTCCCCAAAAGTACTACTCTGGAGGGAGGGGTGCCCATCCTTCCTCAGTGGATTTCACCCTGAGACCCACACACATCCTGAGGTCTCCCAGTGCTGGGGCAGGGCAGAGCTAAGGCTGCCCCTCCCTATTGAGACCCAGCCAATCATCAAGTCAGCCCTGTCACACCCCCACCCCCCATGCTGCTCTGTCCCAGGAGATGGCTGCCCTCAGGGTCGGGGAGTGGTGGCCTCAGTCTTTCTCACATCACTGTTCAGCACAGCTGGAAACACATGTTTTTATTGGACAGGTTGTGTACCAAACCCTGAAGAATCTGAGATAGACAGAGAACTTAATATTCCTCCCCACAGCATAATTGCCAAGAAGTGCCCATTACAGCAACCAAGAGAGAGGGGACAGTGTGAACTCAGCAAGAGACAAAGCCCAGGATGGTGAGGTTTCCTTGTGTAAGTCCCTGCCTCTGTCTGAGCCTCGGTTTCCTCATCTGTAGAATGGGGCACCTTCAGAATCTAGAGTGCTCCGAGAGCTGACTCTAGGCCCCCCTTCTGAACACAGACTCTGTGCCCAAGCCCCAAGCTTGGAGCTTTGCCTGTATTAGTTCATTTAATCTCCATCTGCATCGTGAATAGTGGGATCTCTTCCCCTCCTCACATGTGAAGAACTGGAGGGATCAGGGTTGCCCGCTTTTCACCACAGGGCTTCCCCGCTCCTGCAAGCAGCACTTGCGCCCTCCCCCAGCTGGACCCTGCAGCCTGGCTGTGTTCCTATGTGGGTGGTGCGCCCAGAGTAAGGCTCCCAATTGGGCAGAAAGAGCCCCATACTCCTGTCTTCCCAGAACCCCAGAACAGAGCTCAGTATGGTCCCTTGGCCTCTCCCTCATGAAGGTATCTCTGGCTGTGATCCTGCCTGCCCATCTGTGTCTCTCACACTCACAAGCACACATAAGCCCGTGGCTATAAGAGGGTCCTCAGCCGGGTCAATGATGCGAAACACTCCTTGTGGGACTGGTTACTTAAAAACTGTACTCAGTGCTCATCTTATGGGGAATAAAAGGAGCCAAGGCCATTCTTACAGACAGCATGGGTTGGGCTCTGCACTTGCAAAGCTAACATCCAATCTGTTGAGATGGACGGCAGCCATCAGATGAATGAGGCCATAATTAGACATCATACTCTGAGGGGCAACACAGCTCTGCCAACCCAGGGCATTAGGGTTCATTAATGTGCTGAACTGTGGCATGCAGAGGAAGGGCTGGAACCCTGAGGAGCCAGCCAAGACAGACTGGGAAGAATCTAGCATCCAGGGAGCCCAGGGAAGCCACTACCTCTTGCCTCTCCACTGCCCTAACACCAACAGCAAAGTCAATGCCCTCCTCAAAGTACAGCCTACTATAGGACCAGTGCATCAATCACCACAGTCAAGCTGCTTCTTCTGGAGAGCCATCTCTTCCCACTTATAGCAGTGAAAAGAGGCACAGAGATGGTGACTTTGCCAAGGAAACAGAGCAACTGCGTGGCTAGGCTTGGTGCGGGAATTTCTGAGTGTCTCGGGCTCCATCCATGGCAGCCTAGTGCTTATTGGTCTAACATCAATGATGGCACTGCTCCTAGTGGGAGGAATGGGGACAGAGGGAGCAGTGACATTTTGGTGCCCCATGGCTGCTTAGGACCCAGTCCCCTTTGCTAATCCATATTTGTGTAACAGATATTTGTTTGTCATCCTGTGTCAGCACTGCAAGTGGCGTGAGCCCTTCCAAATGATTCATTAAATCCTTAGAGCCTTATCAGATATGATGTCTGATATCTAAATTTCACAGGTGAATAGGCAGAAATTAAGAAGTCCACGGAGGGGGCATGATAGCAGAACAGAGCGACGATCAAGCCCCACTCACTTTCCCACCATGTTCCACAAGCACATTCTCCAAGAATGTGAGAACAGCCACACTCACAAGTATAGTGAGACGCAAGGACAGCTCCTAGAGCTAGAACCAAGACTCAGCAAGGACCCACCTCCCATTTATGAAAGGCGGGGCCTCTAGGCTCCAGACACAGGCTGCCCCCTGCTCCACTTGCTGCCACAGGCTCTGCATACCTTCCCTTCCAGCCCCCAGTTTGTCCCAAGACCCTGTCAAGAGTCATGTGAAGCCGGACAATGGTGGCGCATACCTTTAATCCCAGCACTCGGGAGGCAGAGGTAGGCAGATCTCTGAGTTAAAGGCCAGCCTGGTCTACAAGAGCTAGATCCAGGACAGGCTCTAGAAACTACAGGGAAACCCTGTCTCGAAAAACAAAAAAAAAAAAAAAAAAAAAAAAAGAGCCATGTGAAAATGGAAGCCCTTATCCCTGAAGATTCCACCTGGGGGAACAATAGTTTTGACAATGACATTTGAACATGCTCAATGTGTATGCTGGCCCATTTAGGGGGTTCTGGGCTGTGACTCACTGGGGGCTCGTGATTGAGGGGTCTACTGATTCTCTGCAGAAAGGTTCTCTCTACCATGGGGTCAGTCAAGAAACTTCAGTGTATGGTTTCAGATCCAGCGGAGTCTCTGCTCTATCCCAGAGCCTCCACCAAGGGCCCAAGCATGCATTCTTTGCCTCCGTCCACCCTGTTGTCATGTGACCTCCATACAATGTAATGCTGCTACCCAGAAGAGCAGTGCATGGCTTTGGAAGCAGAGCAGAGGATGTGTGTGACCTGCCATTAGTTAGGGCCCTGGAGGCGAGTACATGGCAGGCCAGCCCCACCTGCAGTATCAGTGCCCACGTGTGTCACACCCACTGCTCAGGACTACAGGGAGCAGGTTGTTTCTGTGCCTACTCCTCCGGAGGGCAGGTGTCAACAGGAAGCTCGTTGTGATATATCTGTTGAGGGGTAATGGACGTGCCTAATAATTGCCCGAGTAGGCTGACAGCTGGCATTTATGGACAGCAGGCTGTGAATAGCTTGCTCTTCTGATGAGTCCAGACAGTAAGACATAAAAAGGGACATGGTATAAATGGAAAAAAGAAAGAGAGAGAGAGAGAGAGAGAGAGAGAGAGAGAGAGAGAGAGAGAGAGAGGGAGGGAGGGAGGGAGGGAGGGAGGGAGGGAGGGAGGGAGGGAGGGAGGGAGGGAGGGAGAGAGAGGGAGGGAGGGAGGGAGAGAGAGAAATTTTTCCTTATATTGAAGAGTCTACAAGGCTGATGACTGATGGGAACTCCCGTCAGCATGGAGATTTGCAAAGCTTAGGGTCTTGATTTTCTCTGTTCTTTTACTGGAGAAAAACAAAACAAAAAAACCTCACTATACTATATTTGGGGCAATCTAAATCTGTTTTCCTAGATGCTGATGATTCATATTTGACTCCAGAATCAACTATCTCGTACTCCTTTGGACAAGAATGCTGGTTTTGTGTTGAGTCTGGGAGGAGTGGTTCTAAGACCCTGGCTCCTAACTAAATACGCTGCCTCCACCTGACACTTCTGAAATGTCTGCTTTGCCGTCCTTCATCTCAGCAGCCTTGAGCAGCATACCAGACTCTGTCCTGCTCACAATGACAATGCTCCCAGCCACAGACAAGAAGCCCTGCAAGTAGGAAGCCAAAGGCTACCCCCTGGAGCTATCCCAGAGACCTGCCAGCAGCCCCAGCAAGCTCCTCTATCCTGCCTGGAACACGCTTTACTGTCACATGCACAGTACTGGCCTGACCTTGTGTAGCTGTCATGGCACAGTGTGGCCAGGCACCATGCCATCCCCCTCCCTGGGTCCATCCAAATTGTCCACATGCTGGCCTAAGAGTTCAAAGTTTGGGGAGCAATCCTTGACCCACTGTGCTTCTTCCTGCTCCAGGGCCAGGTTGTGTCTTGACAGTCAGAGTCCCTGGGAAGTGTTCAGCTGCAGGCTGAACAGCGGGGAGCCCCGGACCTGAGGCTTTAGCTGCTAGGAGTAGTTTATTACTACACTCCCCCAGGGGCCTGCCCTCTGCTCTGACAGCTGGGCTGGAGCTCAGACCATCAAAGCAGAAGGTCAGCAGAGGAGACTATAGTGCCACAATAACTTTGCTGCCACCTTCAGAAATGAAGACAACCCCCTGTCTGAGCCTCAGTGGTTCCATCTCCAAGATGAGTACTGGTCCCCTCAAAACTTAAGTCTATAGAATGACGCAGGGGCCTCACTTACCACAGGTGTGCAATGTGGTAAAACTGAGAGCGTTTGGAAGGACAGCTTCTCATTGCCACATCTGAGCATGGCTCAAAGGACATGTCCCACTGAATGAAGTACAGGCCAGGCCAGGTGTAACAGATCACGCCCAGTGAGCATCCTGTCTCACATGATTAGAGGCTCTGACTTAAACCAGCCTTGTTCTGTGAGAACTCACTACCTGGGGTCCACACTACCTCCCACAGTGAGCCTTGGAAGCTAGGTACTGAAGCTCTCCCTTCTCCACTGTGCCCGGGGCTCGGTCTCTGGAGCGTTAGCCCTCTCACCAGCCCCTCCACCCACCAGTCACCAACTCATGTAGGTCTCACCTCCTATCCATCTGAGACAGTGCCTCTGCTCTGATCTAAGCCACCATCGTCTCTCCTTGGCAGTGTGGAAGAGCAATAGCTCCAATAGGCTCTCTGTTCCCTCCTGAGGAGGCCACTATGAGCTCTTTACCAGACAAACCCAGCCCCAGCAGCTACCACTGCCCTTGGAACCAAGTTCAAAGTTCTTGTCACGGGGCTGTGGGGTGGCACCGTGGCCCCACCCAACCCTCCTCCAGCCTTATCTCATGCTCCCTTCGTCTTCCTCACTCTTGCACTGACACTGGCCTGTTCTCAGGTCACCATCTGAAAAAAGCTTTCTCGTACCTCGAGCTCCTGGCCCACTGTGAAGCCTGCTACTCAGAACTGGCTGCCGTCTGTGCCTCTCCCAGCTGTCCCTGCAGCCATGAGGGCCCTGCTGGAGGGTGGCTGAGAGTCGGCCTAACCAGCTTCCATTCACCATTCTTTGCCATTAGAAGACCTCCACGTCCTTCCTTCGGACTCAACTCTGGGGATTCACATGACTCTAGAGATGGCTGTGTGACCCAGGCCTCAGCCAGTCTGTTCACGCATTCTACATTCTTCAGTGACTGGGATGAGTGTATGATCCCTACATGGGCCAGTGGGACTCAGGCCCAGCACTGTTGCTGAAATGAGGGAGTCAAACCATTAGGCTAGAACTTGGCTCTTCTGGAATCTACCACCATCACTGAGGTAGTGAGTCAACACATAAATAGGCAGAGCAGTGTAGGGGTGAAACTGGTTATGGGTGACATTGGTCAAGGTCCTCAGTCCAACCAGTCATACACAAAAGCTGCCCTCCATAACCCACTGGAGTCCATCTGTGGGCTGTAGCTTACTGGAGTGGGTGAATTCCTGACTAACAGATCACTGGCCCTTAGCACACCAGGCTCTCTGAAAGTGTTTGCTCATTCGTGCAGTCACTCAACAAACATTCGGCAGCAAGACAGTGAGCAGATTTGTTCACCAGAAAGAGTCAGCTTGGCTGCTGTTTAAGGAGATGTCAGAAGCAGCAGGGGTGCCCAGAGGGAGATCTGCTAAAAGACCACCCAGATACCTGAGAAGAGAACCCGAGACAAAGAGAATGGACGATTCCTAGCCCTTAATTCACTGGAGAACCTCTGACAGCTGTCTCTCTCTCTTCGGCCTCGGAACCCTCGGTAGCTCAAGTCCGTCACTCTCAGCTCCCAAGAGTGTCACTATTGGTTGCACAGTCGGCACTGCCAGGGTCAATCTTGGTTCTGGAGTTGACAGGCAGGGAGCAGAGTGCAGTCACCTCCTTTTACTTTGTTTCTTCCACCTCTTCTGTTCCCCTCCCTCTCTCACTCCGCCTTTCTCTCTGTCATACCGTCCCCTCTACAACGGACTGAACCCCTTAAAAATGTGAGCAAAGCAAATCTTTGCTCCCTTACATTGTTTCTCTCAGGTCTCTAAACAGCAACAGCAATCCTATCCCGGTGTGTTCTGTGGGTGCAGCACAGTGACTTTAACCTTTCCCTGAAGGACATCTGCTGGTCCCAAGTTACTAACAATAAAACTTCTTTGAATGAAAAAAATATGCAATAAAGAGGAAATAAAAACAACTGTGTTGGACAGATTACACATTATGGCAGAAGGAAGGCACACTATGTACTTAGCATCATTATTATTAATTATTATTTGCAATAGAGATTTCAGGAAGATTTAAAACAACACAATTCCAAAGATATTTAATGAAAATGTCTTTGAGCCGAGGGAACGATGGTGTCTAGACTGACATGGCTCAGGGAGTTACTGTGGAGAACCATTGCCCAGAGAGAACAACCAGGCAGCTCTGGGGACATTCCTCAGTTCCAAAGATGGGAAGAGAAAGCCTGGTTGTTTCCACAAAGGGATCTGAGAAAGCAGTGTCAACAGTGCTCTTTGTATAACGGTAAAAACAGGAGAGCAAGGGGCCTCTTAGAAGAAAGGACCTAGAGGCCTTTACTTAAGCAAGTTCTAACTCTCTGGCGCAGAGCCAAACATTTCCAGACTTAGGGGAACCAAGAAAGTGGAATAGGGAATACCCACAGATGTTTCTGAGAAAATGCTTCAAGAAAGGTGACTGGAAACCCAGATTCAAGGATAAGCCACTGTGACATTAGAAAGTGACAAGCAAGAATGTTTGGAGATTTCCTGACTGATGGCATAAGCAGGAGTTAAAGGATTTCAACTGCGACTAGGAGCTACAGAGAAAGTCAAAGAGAGTCATGGGCCAGCTGAGAGGTTTAGGGTGGGCTGTAGCAGCGGAACACAGATGCTTACAGGACTGGTGTGGTGTCTAACACAGAAATATGGGAAGGGAGGCAGTGAGGAAAAACATCAGCCAACTACAGTCAAGGTGCAGCGCTTCAGAGGAAAGGCTAGTGCACAAACGGACGAACAATTCAACTATGAACAACTCAACGGGAAAAAAATACGGACAAAAGAAGAGACCACTGCCCAAAGAGGTGATTAAGTGACCAACCAAAGAGCATGTGAACACAGGTCCGGGTCTCCCGTAATCAAAGGGAGCCCTTTTATTCGTGTTTTCTAATGGAATGGCAGGGGCCGAAGAGCTGGCTCAGAAGTTAAGTGTACGTGTAGCTGTGACAGAGGACTTGGTTTGCTTCCCAGCACCCACATGGAAGCACACAACCATCTGTAACTCTAGTTCCAGAAGATCCAACACCCTCTTCTGCACCCTGCAAGCATGGGGAAGGCATGTATGTGCACATTCATACACACAAGCAACACACGCACATAAAATAAATCTAAAAACAAATTTTTAATGTAATAATATATAGTGCCACCAAGGGCACTGGGAAATAGTAACTCTTTTCCTAAGAGGTCTGTTTCCTGGGAAATAGAACTTCCAGTATTAAAGTGGGAAATCTCACACTGGAATGGGCCTAGTGTGCACAAGGCCCTGAGTTTGATCCCTAGCCCTGGGGAAAAAGAGATAGAGACAGAGACAGTTCCAGTTAAGATGGCATTAGAAATTAGCACAGCCATGCTGAAAAGCCAATCAGCTACCGGAACAAGAATCTGCTTACAGATGCCCACCCACTGACCCGAAATCCTACAGCTCCAAATTAATTCCAACAAAAATCTTTGCCAATAAATATTTATTGAGAGTCAGACAAAATACTAAGGAACAAACTGGATGCTGGGGGATTACAAGACATGTTCCTAAAGACTTTTATCTCAGGGTTTTGTAGCCAATACAGACTCAAAATGACTGGAGCACCTAACTCTTAAAGATGATTCAAATATTGCAGGTTTCACCTATGAAATGAATGTTCTAGAAGTGGTGTTGTAGAGCATCATCTATTAGCGGGAAATGTGGCTACACTATACTGTTAAATGAAAAAAAAATCAGATTTTTAAAAACCATACCCAGAAGTAACCCTAACTTACAAACAAGAAATATGTGTGGGAAACAAATTTCTGACAGAATACACCCCAAAATGTTAATAATAGTTAACAGTGGGCACTGCAAAGGGTAACCTTGTTTCTTCCTGGTTCATCGATATTATATGTCTTCTCCAGGAAAAACATCAATCACATGAATAATTATTCATAACATCAACTGCACTAAAGAATGACTTCGCTATGCCAATGTGGTGGAGGGTCATGAAGAGTCCATCATGGATCACTACTAATTTCCTTCATGTTTGCTTTCCTGCCTGGGAACCTTCGTCTCGTCACGCGTTGTAAAAGATGTCCTGTGCACATCACAGGACGGAGTGGATACAGGCTGCGTAAGACCTTGCCTCAGTGTACCGCCCTACAGGTCCCTCGGAAGGGCAGAGAAAAGTGCCAGGCTGGCTCTCTGCAAGCAGTGCAGGAAGTGACAAGGGGGACAGCGAGGACATCAGTACAGGGAAGGTGCGGTGCTAAAAGTCAGCTGGCTGAGGGCAGGGAACAGGGCAGCGAGCCAGGGGGCTCCTCGCCTGGCATGGGGAGCTCAGGAAGAAAGACCACATCCGGTTCCAGAAGTTCCTAGGTCCTGAGCAACCAAGGCTGCAAGAGAAGCCTTATGAGACCCAGGGTGGCCCTCTGAAAGAGCAGGAAGGAGGAAAAGGATCCACCTTTTGGAACCTTGACCCCAGGCTGGGTGACTGTAAAATAGTCCTGCTAGTGTGGACGAAGAGAGAGGTGAAGACAGAGGCTCCAGGACCTTCCCAGATCTAAATTCAGTGAACCTGTAACTTCCTCACAGAGGGCCTGACAGGAAGAGGAAGGGGCGAGGCATCCCCACCCATCTCCCAAGGAGCCCCCTCCTCTTCCCCTCAGCAATGTTCCCACTGCTATTTTTAGAATAGACCACAGGAAGCAGAGTGTTGCTGCCAGCCCCTACCACACTCCACACACAGCCCAGCTCCAGGTAAAACACAGCAGCCCATTCATCCCCCTCAAGTCAGGATGTGCCGGAATTTGTAGCCATGCCTGCTGAGCAGGTAACGCCAGTGCTGTCAGCCCATCGTGGCCCAGGTTGGGGACTTTCTAATGGCATAGCTGCTAAGTGAAAAGAACACTGCTCTCTAAGATCATCTGCATCCCCTCTGGCAGACCTTCAAGTCACCAACTATGTGCCCTTGGCCAAGTTCTGGCTTCTATCCTGGTCTTGTTCTCTACAAATTGGCTTGTTAAGCTGTTGATCTCCTGGGGGACAAGGGAGGCTTTAGTTCCACATTTGATTCTATGGTTTGACCAAAATTCCAGTTACTCGGCATACACACTATGTCCTCCACTTTAAGATACATATGGTGGCTATGTTCCCAAAGACTCCTGAGAGTTGAATGTGAGTCCCAGAATGCATTTTCCCATAGAAGACTGCCATAAGTGGTGATCCGCCTCCTCGCTAGCCTACATAACCCTTGATGTTCCAGCCAGGCAGACCACTGAATACGGCTTTCTTGCAATGATGGCATTAAGAACCCTCTATAGAAAATGTATCTCGAGTTGCTTTGTCTGAGCAATGAATGACAGATATTAGCTGCAATGGAAAGATGCTTCTAAGAAGGTCTGCAGAAGACACTGGAAACGGAAAGAAGGGAGACAGAAAGTTAGCCTGAGGCTCAGTGGGCAGGAGGGCTGGTTGAAGAATACATGTGCACACAACATACATGAAGTCAAACAAGAGTCCAGGGCATGCTGAGCACAGGGAAGGGGGGAGGCCTGAGAGGAAACCGGTTGGCAGATGAATGGAGATGCTTCCCAGGACAGGAACCTTGGGATGGAGAAGAAGTAGGACAGGGTTTCTCACACAGGTGTCTGTAGTTAGGACCACTTCTGGTATGAGCTGACTATGGCGCTTGCCATCATCCATGTGATGCGGGAATGAGGAATGCTAACCACGTTCATTGCTCACACATAACCACACGCATGCTCTCCTGTTTCAGGGTGAAGCCATGTTCCCGGAGTCCCGAGGCGCTGACTACCGCCCATCCTCTGGATCTCAGAGTCAAGTGTCCAGATAGAGTAACTATGATAGGGACCTGAGCTGGAAGGGCATAACCACTCTACAACAATCATTCTGGTTAGTCGCATTCTGCTGGGCCCCGGAGACCACCTGGGTTCCGCTTCCTCACTGGTTTTTTTTAATATTTATTTATTATGCATACAGTATCTGTCTGTGTGTATGTCTGCAGGCCAGAAGAGGGCACCAGACCTCATTACAGATGGTTGTGAGCCACCATGTGGTTGCCGGGAATTGAACTCAGGACCTTTGGAAGGGCAGGCAATGCTCTTAACCACTGAGCCATCTCTCCAGCTCCCTCCTCACTGTTTTTGAGGAAGGAAACAGATGATCAGAGACGTGAAGTGATTTGTCCGGGGTCACATAGTGAGTACTAGATAAGTCAGTATTCAAGTCCAGGGCTTCTGCATCCTGCTCTGTTTTCTTCTGGAAGCAGGAGGGTTATAGAGAGGGGAGCCCTCTGACTTAGAGAACCAAAGAGCAGTTCTGATCAGGCTTTCTTTCCTCCAGGGATGCCTGTGTGAGCATGGGGACAGGGCTTAACCCTCAGTCCTGATGCAAACCTGGCCACGCTGCCTCTTAGATCAAGCGGAGGTATAGGCCTGCTGATATCTGCGAAGCTGTGAAGTCTCAGCTCTGACTCCAGGGCTCTAACACCAGTTTGCTTGTGACCCTGGTCACAAATGTCACTTCCCCCTTTTGATCTTGTTTCCTCATCTCCACTCTAAACTAGAAGGAGGGTCCCACTGAACAGCTGAATTCAGTTCTACGCCATCGACTGAGCACCTCCTCTGGACCAGCCAACAAGAGAACAGAAAATGAATTAAGCTATGGACCTCCACTTGCTCCTAAGGAATTTACAGGCTTGCAAGTGAGATAGAACTAGCTGCCTGGTACGGGGTGCTAAGGATGAACACACTCCTGGCAAGCAGTGTGGGTTGGGGCATGCCTCAGAACATGTCTTAAAAGAGGTGCTAAGTCATGATGGTCTCCTTGGGGGCTGCAGCCATCAGGGCCATTGAAGGTGGACAACAGGGTCCAGGAACAGCCTGCCCATAGAAAGGCACAAGAACTTCTGGGAGGAAGGGACATTTCTACCCGTGTAGCCAGGAGAGCCTTGGAGACTCGGGCTGGGACCCAGGCTTTATGCTCAAGACCATGGGGGTGCCCAGCCCTGCCAGGACTTCCCAACTGGAATGGTCTGGTTGCAAGAAAACAGTAGAATCAAACAGTTGGGACAGGTCCTCTGGGCAGGACTGCCCCGCCCAGACATTAGCTGTGTGATCTCAGGCAAGTTTAACTTTTCTAAGACCCAGTATCTTCATCTGTAAACTGAGTAGAGCGGGAGTCAGTTCTCAAGAGGAGAGCATCCCACATCAGGCTCTAGTGAGGATCAAAAGAGACAAGGCAGGATTGGCCTGGCTCCCAGTGAGTGCTTGCCAGATCATCTAGCATGACCATGCGCTCTACACCGGAACCAAAGACTTAGGAATGGCTGGGGGCACTGCTGGAGACCCTCTTCAGAGACTAGATGGGAAGAAAAGGAAAAGTAAGAGAGGGCATAGAGGCAGTTGTTCCCTGTTCCTTAAGAGCTGAAGAGGAAAAGAATGGCTGTCTCCGAGAGCAAAGCAGTGAAAGAGGCAGTCTGCCTCAGCCAGACCAGCAGTCAGGAGCTGGAAAGAAAAAGAATGCTCTCCGAGGAGAGGGGTAGGGGAGAGGAGCAGGGAGGCTGAAATTTGATCCCTTTGATTCCCAGCTACTTAGGGCTGACATCTTAAACCAGTGGATTAGCAAAACCCAGGCCCAGATTCTGGCAGAGGCAGGTCCTCTCCTGCCATCCACCGGGCCTGGTTTAAAGGTTCCTCTCTTCTGCACTGATGCTCAGACTAGCAGGCTGGAGCCTCAGCCAGGTCCCACGATGGTGACCCATGATCCTGTTGAAAGCCAGACTTTGAAGGAGAAGATGCACAACCCAGCGCTTCAGAGCCTCTTTAAGGGCTTATTTTAGGAGCTTAGTTCTGCCTTTCATATCAGTCTTTTATTAAATCCTGTGAAAATAGATTTGTTTTTCAGCCTGGGCCACCGTATAGTTAAGTAATGATCTACTGTGTGGCAAATACTGTGTCTCATTTTAATTGGTCCCCAAAGTATTCTTCCTCAGAGAAATGGGCCAAGATGTCTGAAACGCCCATAAATGCCTCCTGCCTCTACCGAAAGCTCATGAATGACCTTTCTTACTTCTGTCCCTCAAAACACCTTTGCCTCCACAAAGGACAATGGTCTAGGTCTCTTACCAGCTGCCTGACATAGTCTAAGATATTTAACATCTCAGAACCTTTCACTGTTCCATTCATAAAATGGGAGACAAAGCTAGGCACCCTACTGCTATCCCCAAAGTGCATGCTTACTGTGGGGTCACTGTAGTTATGCATCCACAGGGCAAAACTGTCTATGCCTCTACTTTGGAGAACCTACTTAGTGCCTTGGAACTGGTTATGATTAGTAAGGCTTTGATGGCAAAAGTTAGAGGAGAAATTAATATCTCACCACTCCCAGAAGGTCCATGTGGTTACAGCTCCTAAAGGGCTAACAGACTCAGACAGCTTATATGGAAGATGAGCTTCAGAGGACTCAGAACCCAAGACACAGAAAGGGGATCCAAGAACACACAGGAGAATAAAAGGGGCACTTTGTATTTAAATCCCACAAATGGCCTTCCAACAATAAAGCGGTTGTGCTCCCATCCTCCCAGTTCTGGGTCCAAAGACACCACCCAAGACAATTGGCCCATCAGGAAAGAGGTCATTGTGTGCTTCTTAGTGTGATTTATGTGGCAGGGAGGAGCCCAGCTATGTTTCTGTGATTATGACTCTCAGAGGCAATGTTGAGAGCTTGTTCATTCTCTTGAACAGTTGGGATGGACTCGAGAGCAGAGGCCGCTAGGTCATATTTCATCTTCTCGGGGTCCATGACACCAAATTAATTGTCGCATTGATTCACGAGGCAGGACAGTCGTGGTGCTGTAGCTCACCAAAACCACTGAGCAAGCTAGCCCAGGGCCCGCCAGGAGGGCCTGTCTTCTTCCCCATGAGCCCCAGGCCTGAGATCTTGATGGGAGAATCTGTCCTACGCAGGAGCTTATCAGGGAGAATGGCCCTTCCCTGGGATCCTCTGTTTTCCTGAGCCAAGAGCTCAGACACAAGACTTCTGTACTTATCTGCTGGACACAGGTCCCCAGACCCAGGAGAGACAAGATTGTTGATTTCCTGGACTGGCAATTCTCCTGTGCCTCACGGTCCCCTTAAGGTCCTTATGAAAGAAAATCAAATGAAATCAAAGTGTAGTGTGCTGTGTGCACAGACCCTGCGAGCTGATCCTTGGCTGGCAGCAGGGTGCTACATATCCCCTGGACCAGGCCAAGCAGCCTGACACCTGCAGGTTCAGCCCACTTCCCATTAGCCTGGTGACTCAACATGGCCTCATTCTCTCTACGTTAGAAGGAAGAGAAACAGAAATAAGGGAAATACTCTCTTCTAGGCCACTGTTTAGAGGTTCAGGTGGCCCTGGCAACCTCAGAAGAGCACAAGAATCTTCCCTAAGGTCTTTCATGACTAATTTGGGGGGCTTCTCTGGCCTTGGCCATCACTGCAGCTTTCTGTCTCGGAGCCCCCAGGAGACCTAGACCTACAAATACTCTCTGGAGTGTAGCCTATGTCCCTTGAATCTACAGCCTTGAGATTCTGTCCTGCTGGATCTCTGCAGTTAGGGAAGGCTGTGCGAGCTGCCCAGTCCAGAGTCCCAGCTAGGTGGACAGGGAGTGGACAAGGTCAGCTCCCATCACTGGCCCTGGGCAGGTTAACTTTTGCCTTGTCTCTGTAAAGGTTGCTGAGCTACATCTGGCCCTGGACCCTGGACTCTGGCCACAGAATTCCAGGGGGGAAAAAAAGCAGTTCTCTGAGTATAAGGCCCTGACTTCCTTCAAGACCCCTTGGCGTGAGAGGCAGTGCTAATATAGGTGATCTCTATGGAGCCTGGGGGCAGGACAACTATGAACTTTCCCATCTTGGGAAAACTAAGCTTTTCTGTTACAGGAGCCACAGACAGTCCCTCAGCACTGGCCCTAGGTCTGGACTGACCAGAAGAGTATTTATGAGGGAGTCCTCAAACTTCACATCACTGCAGCAGCAAGACCCAGTGGAGTATGGGGGCAGGCCGGGCTGAGCAAATCTTGTCCCAGAGCCTAGCATCCAAAACCTACCATCCCAGCACTGTAGAACAAGTCACTATTTTCCTCGCCTGAAGGCCTGAAGGGGAGGCCTAACCAGGCTCACAGGCCCTATTAGCTGCAATCTGATGATGTAGATATACACTTGAGGGGTCTGTGACACCGTTCCTCAAAAGCCTTCCATGGCTCCCTACGATCACCAAATATGTGCTCCTCGGAGGGAGGCCACACTATCCTCCCTCTAGTCCTCAACACACCATGCCCCCTCCTTCCCATCTCTTCCTGTGCTGTTTCCACCGCCTGGAATGCTCTCTCCAAAGTCTTTGGCTGGTGGGTTCCTTTCCAGTCCATAGGCCTTGGCTTACAAACTATGTCTTTCCCCGCCATACCCCACACATAGCAGCTAGACACAATGCCCTCTCTGAAGACATCTGTGATGGTTCTGTATAGACTCTCCCAGTGTGTAATCATGAATTGGTGTTGATTTATTTAATGTTATCTCCCTATCAGGACTAGGAGGCCTGGGATCTTGATGGGAGCACAGGTTCCCCTAGCATAAAGGAGATGTCCCCCCATTTTCCACTGAATGAAGAAGTAAACATGTCCAGATGAAACAGTAGTGGGAAGATATCTTCTGGCAGGAATGGGTCACAGGCATTTCTCCGTTAGAGTGACCCCTCCCTCTTTCCTGCTGTGCCCGGGTGCCATTCAGCCTCCTCCTGCTTGAAGGGAGCTTGCTTCAGAATCTTCTCCATCCGGGACTTTGGGTACCACTCTGCACAAGCCCACAGTGTCTCTCACACCACTGTTCTTCCTGTTTCCAGTCCACACACACCCTCGGGACCACTCCCTCCAGATGACCCTAGGCCCACCATCTTGGTCTTCAGTTTTGGGTCCAGTTGAGATGAGGTTACTGTGTGATAGGAAAAGCCCCCATAGGGTTAAGTTGCCAGAAGCACAGTCCCGCCCTTGGGCTTGTTCAGCCAGTCAGAGTCTGTCCTGATGAGGTAAAGCTTCTATCTTGGGTGGCTTTGAAGGAGGTGACTGGCCCCATCTCCTGCTGGAGAGAGCCGTAAGGGTGAAGTTTCTGTGGAACCAGACAGAACTGGAATTAGCTCGCTGTCCACTCTGATCAGGACAGCCTGACTCCACGACCTGCCTGGGCTTCTTTCTACGGCACTCAGTCCCTGGCGTCTCCGAGACCCACCTCTGGCTGTCCCAGAGAGATGACAAGGTGGCACGTGTCTCAGTGTCACATTGGAAGTCATGCAGTCAGAGAGAGCCCAGCTGGCCTCAGTTGTCACATGAGCTTGAGGACCGGTGCCAACCTCAGTAAACATGGATAACAATAAATTATTCTACATAGTCACCCTGACAGACAGTGATGAGCATCACAGTGGGTAATTTACTGGGAACTTCCTGCAGGCCACAACACCCTATACAATCCCCAGCAGATCCTTACGATAACCCTGGCTACCCCTTCTACTTTGCTGATGAAAAATGTCCTCAGGGAGGCTAAGCAGTTCACCCAAGCTGACACGTCTATGCAGTCATTTGAACTATCTGTTGTCTATGACTGCGAAGGAGAGAACGTGATAAATTCCTCCATAGAGCCCAGGATCCACCTGACAACAGGATTGGTACATGTACCCGTCTCATCCTCAGACCCCTGAAGACTGAACAAGCCTACTCTGTTCTGAAGGTTCTGGAGTCCAGTCGCAGAAGCACCCGCATACCAATGGGGGTTCACTGCTGACCACGAGTGGACAGTCAGGACCAAGCCCCGTGCACAAGTCTCAGATCTACAGCCATAGCCTCAATGCTGGGATCACCACTCTAGTGCTCACACCATCCCTTTCTGATTAGAAGCCCATAAGGCCCCAGATGAGGTGCCATTCATCTCTGTGACCCCAGAGAATCTAAAGCAATGCCAGACACAGGGGGGCACATTCATCATGTGTGTTTGATCAAATAATCAAAACTGTATAGGTCAGTCAGTCCCTGGCAGCTTTAAGCCTCACTGGCCACAGCATGGACCAGCTCTGAGCGGATCTAATGAGAAGCATCACGGTAGTGCTAAGAGTACAACAGAGGGAGCTTGGGCCCTGTTATCAGAGGCAGAAGGATGAGGATGCCCTCCAGGGACGTGTAAGGAAGCAAGAGGGCGCAGAGTTCTAAAGACAAGTATGGGTGCTGAGCGAAAAAAGAAGCTGGGATGGGACAGGAGGCAGAACATCCTGAAGGCTGAGGATGGAACTCAGCTGAGAAGAGGACGTCCTTGTCACACACAAAGTCCTGGGTTCAATTCCCAAAACTGTAGGAGCTGGGTATAGTGGTATATGTGTGCAATTTTAGCACTTGGGAAGTTGAGGCAGGAGGGATTCAAAGTTTAAGGTCGTCCTCAGCTACACATGGAGTTTGAGGCCAGCCCAGGCTATATGTGGCCCTGTCTCAGAAGGATGAAGGTAGCGGCTGGAAAAGATGGTTCTGTAGACAATGTGCTTGCTGCACAAGCATGAGGATTTGAATCTGGAAACCCAGCAGCCACATAAAGCCAAGTATGGCAGAGCACTCTGGAATCCCAGTGCTGGGTAGGCTGGAACAGGCGGATCCTAGGAGCTCTCGGACAGACAGCCTCGCATAATCAGTGAACTGCATTTTCCATGAGAGATGCTATCTCTACAACTAAGGTGAAAAGCAAGTGAAGAAGACACCCAACATAGACCTCTGACCAATACACAAAGACACAGACGGACAGGCAGACATGCCACAGACCTTCTCCTCCCCTTCCCACATATGTCACAGAAAGTTATGAAAGAGAAAGAACTCTCCAGAGTGTATTTTCCTAAGGGAGGTGGCTAGCTCCAGTCCCTGGCCTCTAAGGATCACAAAGCAGAAGGGACCTGGCAGGAGGCTTCCAACTGCCGTAGAGTGGTTGCCACAGGTTGTGCTGCAGATAACTGCCATACTTGCCTGCTGTTCTTTACACTGCCTTCTCCATTCCCTGTGTCCTCGCAGTCCTTCTCAGGATGAATTGTACCTATCACTGCTTGTGAATGGAGAAGGGCAAGCAGCATGACAGGGAGGAACAGGGGCTGGGGTAGGAAAGGGTAGCGGGGTGTCTGACGGCTGCTCTGTGAGAGAGGCCTTGGAATGGGGCAGGTTGCCTAGACACAGTATCCTCAGTTCCACAGGAGGCAGGAGGGAAAGGCGTCCGCCGCAGTATTGGTCCCAGCAGAACCTCCATGCCTGGAAGCAAGAGCCAACTTCCCAGAACTGCTTGGCTTTCTTGCTCCTCCCAGGCGGGGGAAGGCCGACCTTTGGGAAGGATGCTTGCAGTAACCCTGAGGCTGAGCACAGGTGGCCAAGAGGTGTGCGGGGTCATTAGAATTGCTGAAGCCTGCCTGGGCTGCTAGAGAGCTGGAGAGGATCAGACTTACCAGAGCTTCTTTCTAGAAGCACTCTGTAAGTGACTCATGGAATTCATTGTTAAAATTCCTTAAGTAGGTATGGTGGAGGTGTGGCTGGGTAGGGTTGAGCAGCAAAACACAGGCCCCCTGGGAAGGGGGGGTTGCCTCACAAAGCCAAATGGTGCAATAACTGACTTCCTGGGAGAGTGGAGCTGTATAGATCTTGGCAGGCCCAGGTCTCAGCCACACAAAACATCTCCAAAGCTGTTCTAGCTGCCAGCCTCTTCTCCACCCTCTTTTGTACCCCTTCTGGCTGCTCCTCTAACAATACACTTGTAAGTGTATTGTTAGAGGAGCCTGCCCAGGATACCCACATGTTAGGGGTGGGTCAAGGGCTGGAACCCCTTTCAGGGTCAGCCAACAAAGCCCATTGCTGTGCAGGGTCCAGAGCCTCTCTGAAACAGCCTGCCTTTAGGTTCCCGTATTCCCGTGTGAGGCTGCGCTAAGTGTCTCCAAGGTATCTAGAGGCTGTAGCTCTCCAGAGTCAGCAAGTTCTGGAGTTGAAAGCACATCGCACTCTTCCCCCAGGTGAGAGGAAGAAAGCCCATGGAAAAGGAAACAGTAGCGGGAGTGCTGACCTTGGGTGACCTGTGCTCAGGCAGCGGAGATCCATGGGGGTAAGACAGCCTACTTCTAGTCATGGTGATGGAGGATTGTGATGAGGGGACCAGCCAGTGCAACCTGAAGTGGGGCTGGGAGAATGGTGTGCTCCACTCAGAGTTTGCTGAATGAACACCTGCTACATACTTGGTGCTACACCGTGAACTGCATCTGCTCTCCCAGTTAATGCCCACAGCAGTCCTTAAGGGAGGAACCACTGCCCCTCTGATGGAGCCACCAAAGCATGGGGCAACAAGGGGACTCGCCCATAGTTACACTGGCCACCAGCGACAGTGTTTGACTCAGTATCTCCCATTAAAACACCTTTCAAAGTCTAGGATGATGCAGTGCCCTGATCCTCACCTCCCTTGCCAGTTTGCTGGAGAGCAGCCGTCTACCACTGAAAGGAGGGGTTGCCAGCACCTCTTCCATGTGCCCCCTCTGACAGCCAGGGCACATGGCTTGGTAGCCCAAATATATCAAATAGCGACAAGGCCCACAGGTGGGCAAGCTTCAGGCCTCCTCATCCCCTCTTCCCTGAGAGCTGACAGAGCTACCACCTCAGCAGCTTTTGCAGCCACCACCCCAAACTCCAAATGGCCAGCACTTGTGGTAAGAAGACACACCTAAATGACTCACGGTGCGGAAAGGCCTGTGCCGAGTGGCAGGCATCTGAGTATCAGAGGAGGAGACTGTTACCCGGCTCCCATCTCATCTGCGCCCCCGCACAGAGCTGTGCTAGCCCAGCTCAGCCTTCAATGGTCATCTGTAATCGCCCTGATGTTCCGGCTGGCCAGCCCCAGCTCAGCAATCCAAAGTCAGTTTCACCCGGCTCTGGTGAGCTTCAAACTATAGTGTTCTACCACAAACATCCCCTCAGTTACGTCTGTCTTGGGCTACTGTTAACAGCAGTGTGTTGCCCTGGACACCACCCACCCAACAGCAGAAGGACAGTTAAACCTTGCCATCAGCAAACCGAAGAGTGGAACTAAAAACTGATGGCCTATGCCCAGTTTGACTGTTGTTCCTTCGGCAAACAATGCCGAACCCATTCCACAGACCCATAGAAAACCCTGAGGAGAGATATTCAAACACAGATCTTTTGCCAAGCCCACTGCCCTAGTCCAGGGGCTAAGATCAGGATGGCCCCCAGCTCAGATCCAAGGCTAGCTGAGGGGAAAGGTAGCAGCCAGGGCTGCAGCCACTGGCACAGTCCTTACCTTCCTCTCCGGGGGTGATGCAGCCAGCTGCTGCTGCTTAGCAATGTTCTCTGACAGGCACCAGCACACCCTCTTCTTCTGCTCCTGCGAGTGAGCCTCCAAAGTGAACAAGCACTCTGCCTTCTGACGTCAGGGACAAGAGAGAGGAATGGGTGGTCAGGGCTGCTCCCTGACCCAAGGGGTTCCAGGGCCCAAGCCCATCCCCTAGGCTCCAGAGGGAGAGGCTACATCAGGGAAGGGAGCATCAGCTAAGAACAACAAACACACAGCAATCCCTGGTGACACTGAGGTGGGCAGATGAGCAGGGAAGTAGGGCCATTTGGGAGGCACAAGGCCACAGTCTGTGTAGGGGAGGGAGGCAATGGTTCTCTCTACAGTGGAAGCCTGTGGAGAGCTGCAGGCCGGAGGGTGAGGTCACCCTTGGAACAGACAGCACAAGGCAGCAGCTGGGGATCATGTGGAGAAGCCCAAGGACCAAGCTCTTGAGCTTGTGCTCTGTGGACACGGAACTACCCCCACCCCAAAGACCACAGAACCCCCTTCTCTCATGGCACCCTTCTTCAGATCACAGGCCGAGGTTAGCTGGGTTGGATGAGCACAGCCACAGAACTGGAGTCCCTTGGGGAAGGGTAGGACGGGCAGTCACAGGGCCCGCTAACACCACCCGCACCTGAGCTGGGGCTCTCGTCAGCTGCTGTGTAATGTTAGTTTGAATCTTGCTGACGACATACACCTAGAAGGCTCTCTTCATCTGGACCTAGCACAATGTCGGGTAAGCACTGGCCTTGGTAAGCTCTGGCTGCCTGGAAGAACTTCCATGATGACAGCAGACCCTGGGCAACTTTGATACAGCATCAGTCAGTCAGTCCCTGAAGCAGTCAGGGCATTCGGGGGGCAAGGTAGGGTAGGTCCTAAAGTGCAGGGTCTTCAGAGACCTGCCGCTGCTCTCCCCATCCCCCATGAGACACTAGGATCAGAAGATGACAAGGTCTTTTTCACCCCGCTGCGATAATACTCAACCAAGGAGTCAAGAGCATGAGCTGGGAGAGAAAGACCACGTATCAACCCAGTCTCTCCATTTTGCAGACTTGGTTTCCTAGATCCCAACCCCTAGAAAGTCAGAAGTGTTCTGTAAAATAGTGGCATTGCCCCCACCCCAGATCTATAAAGCAGGAAGGACTTCCATGGACCATGGCACACAGCAGTGCAGCTACTTCTCACATCCAGCCTCCAGGGCAGGGATGCCTCCCATCCTGTGTTCCTGGGGCGCTTGTCGTCCTCTTGTGCTGCAAAATACCGAGAAGCTTTTTTCCTAAAAGCACGAGGGAGAGGGAGCTGAGAGGAAGAGCTGTGGCAGGCTCATGCTTCACTTAGTCAGGTCCTCCACTTCCCAGACCACACTCCTACCTGCTGCAGAGCAAACAAGCCTCAGCTTCCCCAGGGGGAGCCCAGTGAGCAGTGGGCCCTCTGCTTCCTGCCTGATGGCGGTCCCCTGAGTGGGAGGGACCAAGAAGGTCCTGTCCAGCCTGGAAAGGCCACCACTCTACAAACACAGCCCAGCTTGAGCCTCCTAGCCCTGTTCTTACCTCACCACGTGGGCTTCTGACTATTCTCCACCTAATTTATCGACTGTGTTATAATGTGGTCTGTTATCTATGATCTCATTTTGATCTGGACTATTTCAAGAAGCAGAGAAGGTGCGGATTCTCTATTCTTTTATATTTTATTTTATTTTATTTTATTTCGGTGCTAAGGATCACATCCACTTTTGTACGCATGCTAAGCAAGCACTCTACTCCCAGCCCTTGATTATTTTTGAGCTCATGATCTTTTAGCTCAGCCTGGCCTGGAACTCATTGCGAGTCCAGGCTGCACAGAAACATGTGATCCTTCTGCTACCTCTGGACCATGGACATGTACTACCATGCCTCGCCGGGTTGTGGATTGTTATTCCCCTTTATGGAAGGGGAAGACCAAGGTTCAGAATGGCCAAGGGGTTCTCTGAATCTTGAATCCAATGAATCAATCAGAGGGAAATACTGAGCCGGGAGGGCCACCTGCTGCAATTTCATCTCCAAGCTCTGGAAGATGTCACCTCCCGATGAAGCTTTTACACCCCTTGCTGGTAGGATTGCTCTGTCTTACAGCCTGGAGCCAACAGGAGTATCATGCCATCAGAAGAAACTTTATGTAGGTCAGGGGGCTCTCTAGTTGTTGTGGTCACAAGAAGCTTTTTGTACAGCTGCTTACTATTCTGGCATGGCGAGTCTCTCCCTAAAAAGGCCCAGGAAAGCTTCTTGGGTGCAGCCAGCATCCCTGACCCTAATCCTGAATTGACTTCCACAGCACCAAGCTCTTCACCAGCAGGCCTTGATATTTCTTCCAACAGCCTTTCGAGGGAGCAGCGGTGGCTGTTCTATACTACTGACACCCTCGAGAAACACTTCTTAGGAAGGCCCTTGGGGTTCTTACCACCAGGCCATTTGTAACTATTACATAGGATTCAGTAAGTCACGCAGCCAGAAACTGAGCCAAGAGCCTCCTCCAGAATCTCCTTCTAAGAATGACATCCCGTATCAGAGATGGCAGCTTTGCTGTTGGTCTGCCCAGCAAAGGACGGGACCACACCCGACAGCTTGAAGCTAGCACCTGCTACAATGCTTGAGAACGTAGAAGGCTTCCTCGGCACCCAGGACCTAGCCCCGGGTGGGACTGTCTTACATGGAGCCTGGGTTTCAAAGAGTGGTCTAGCCAAGAGAGAGAGCCAGCTCCCTGAAGAGAGGCTAACTCCCTACCTGCCCAAATCTGTCCAAACTGTGAGTCCTCACTGCCTACCAGCTGGCCCCACATGTAAGCCATCTGTCATAATTCTGTGTGCTCCAAATGACCCAATCAGTCAGATTCAATTCTGACTTGCTCAATGGCTTCAATAGCAGATTCCAGGGTCAAGGCTGTAAGCCACCCTAAAGGTACCCTGTCCACTCAGAGGTACTGTCTTCTGACTGTGGGATGCGTGACCAAACACAGGCTTCGCAGTTGCATAAACCTGGTCCCACAGCACTATGTGGGGGACCCCTGCACTTGACTGTGACCTCAAATCCAACCTGACTCCCAGTTCTTCTTGGCCTCTTTAAAAAAAAAAAAATCTTTCCTAACATCCTTGTTTTAAACTGATTTTATCTTTGTAAAAACCTAAACAGCTTCAGCAGTAACTGAAGCCTGTTCATGTGCCATGATAAGCTTATTCCATCTCATTCTCTCCTGATGGACAGAGGAGGCAGGTAGACAAGAAAGATACTGCTGCCACCATTTGGGGAGGAGGTATAAGATAACTAAGACTCTGAGGGGCCAAACCTTAAGAAGATCCTAACTGACTCCAGAACCTGGGATCTTGCCAGGCCTGTATAACCACGTAGGTGTTACCTGGGAAGTGAGATAGTCCACCAAGCTGTCCTTCTAAAAGATCAGTGAGTCATTTGTGAGACCTCTAATGGAGAATAAACAAACATGAAAAGTCCTTCCTCCTGTGTTGATCTAATTACTTCTTGGCTGCTACTGGCTGAGCATGCTGAGGGCTGGGCTCTGGGCTAAGTGTTTTAGATGCATTGTCTTACTGAATCTCATTTTAACATTACAACCCTGCAAGAAATGTTACAGACTCCCTGATCCAGGTCACTCAAGAAATGGCAGAGCCAATATGCAAATCTAGGTCCTCCTCATTCCCAAAACTAGCTTCTTCAATGAATAGAGTCAGCCCCAAACTATAAAGGAGAGAGAAAATGGTTCCCAGACAATATGCCCCATGCTCTGAAGCCAGCTGTGGGTTGCATATATCCCAGATTCAAAAGGACTGAGGGACACCTGTCCTTGGAATTATGACTGCTTAGAGCAGGCCAGGAGTGATGACACACACCTTTAATCCCAGGGCTCAGGAGACAGAGGCAGGTGGATCTCTAAATTTGAAGCCACCCTGGTCTACAAAGTGAGTTCTAGGACTGCCATGGCTGCACAGAGAAACCCTGTCTCAAAAAAAGAGAGAAGGAAGGAAGGAAGGAAGGAAGGAAGGAAGGAAGGAAGGAAGGAAGGAGAAAGACAGACAGACAGACAGACAGACAGACAGAGAACAAGAACAAAAGACTGCTCAGGATAACCCTATCCAGGACCAAGATGTTGTCCCCAGGACAGTTGTGACTTTTCTGAATGCAAAGAAGAAAAATACCTCTTAAAACCTCAAATCCTCCCAGTTTCTTCTTGGGTGTCACTAGCATATCAGGCAATGGAGACTAAACTATTCCATAGAAATTCTAACTAAGATTTGTTTAGGGATCTCCAGGAGGCTCAACACCACCTATGTCAAGAATGTTCAGGGCTTCGAGCAAGCAAGCAGTGTGGTTCTCCTCATTAGTAGCAGCCCATTAAGGTGAGAGGCTCCCAGCTCCCAGATGCCTGAGAAATGCACTCTCCTGGTCCCTCAGGGTCAGATCACCTGGTACATTCCGGAAACTCAAGACCTCAGATCAATTTGCCAATCTTTAGAGAACTAAAAAGGAGGTCTCAGATGCAATGGGCAGACATGTTTTTCTCTAGGAAAACAAAACATCAGTCTGGCAGGAAGCACTCTAGCGGTTAGAGAACCTCAGCCTCATTCCAGAAGCTGGGGAGCACATGGGAAGCCAGAGGGGCAGTGGGTGCATCCCTGCCACCATTCCTCCTGTCTATACTTGGCCCGAACGCCTTCCAGTGATGAAGGGATTTTACCAGCCACTCCTGTGCCTGGGCTGTGGTTGACACGGGGGAGAATCTCCACTGCCCGCAGGTCTACTTTCAGACCTGAGTCCCCAGTTCTACTATGAAACCTTCTACAGCTTCTTGGCAACTCTCAAGTTCTTGGTAAACTTTCTTGTTCCTGGGTTCTGTTCAAAGATGTCTACTTCTTAGCCAGAAACTGAAGGAATGCTTTTCAATCCCAAATGATGCAAATCCCTTCTTGGAAAGGTATATTCCTCTTGGCCAGCCCATTAGGCCATCCCTATCATACAGACAGGTTCCCAGGACAGTTAGCAGACACAAGACAGCAGAGGGCAGAGATGGGCCTTGCTTGGACAGATGCCACATGTCATCACAACAAGGCTGGGAACAGAAAATTACACAGGAAACTGAAGAGAATTTTGATGACTTGGTGGCTCTCAGATTTTTCATCACCAAGGGCCTCTCTGGTTAAAGCCCTGCTTTATCTACCAAACACATGGAGCAAAAAGCTGTTTGCTTGGTTTTGCTCCTGAAAGGTACACGAGCCTACACAGGCTTCTAATCAGAGATCATCAAAAGTGTCGGTCCCTCTTGTGGGCATCACTCTGAGCCAAACACGGACACGTGGTGACTGCTTTAGTCTGCGCTGTCTGGCCCAGGTGAAGGTACCTTGTGGTCTTTGAAAAACTGACAAGCCTTTGTAGGAGGGGTAGTGGGTGGTACTTCCTGGAAAAAAAGGGTGAAAGAAGCAGGCGTGGGAGCTGGGCAGTAAATAAATAAACAGGGCCATGTGCAGCTGTCGGGCCACACCCTCAGGATGCCTGCAGGTAAAGGGACAGCAGAGGGCCCAAGCAGGGACTCTCAGGGCCCATCCCGAGGGCCACCTGTTTAGCTGCCCTATGCAGAAGTAAACAGGGTCGGCTGTGTTCTACACAGCAACAAACTGTCTCTGACTTTGTCTTCGGTTGTTGCACGATCATATGGAGGCCAACCTCAAGCCTGGTCCCACCTCTTTCCTCAAGTACCAGGTCACACTCCTCCAAATCAGACAGAGGGACTCACCTCTGCCAGGTACAGCACACAGAATTTCAAGTCTTCTGAAGAGCCTTTGAAGAGAACAGAAAAGAAGACTCACATTAGAATTGGCTACCCAGCCAAAGCCTCACTGGGTACAGTCAGTATCTCACCCAGGAGGCTGCATGTGGTGCCTCCCCTATCAAGAGAAAGGAGAGGGCGGGTGTGGGGAGCAGAGCAGTCGCTAGGACAAAGTTCACTAACTCACCCATCCAAGTGATGCACAGTTGAAAGGCTTTTGCCTACCTGACCCAGGGAATGCCGGGACCCCATTCTCAGGAGACCCTCTGACCTCTAATCCATGTACAGGGAGTTACCTGTATCCCACAAGGACTCCTTCCTCCCAGAATTCTGCCATAGAGGTAGCACACTTCTGCGGTCCTAAACCTGTGGCTCTCAACCTTCCTAATGCTGCAATCCCTTGTGTTGTGGTGACCCTCAACCATAAATTTTCATTGCCACTTCATAACTGTAATTTTGCTACTGTTAGGAATCATAATGCGAATATCTGATATGTAGGATACCTGATATGTGATTCCTGCCAAAGGGTTATTCGACCCCAAGGGGATCGCTACCCACAGGTTAAGTACCTACACCTTAAACTCTACCGCCTTTTCTGTTTTGAAATTCAACAGGGAGCCATTTAATACTTGAGTGGACCTTGTTCCTCACTCAGGGAAGCATGGGTCAGTGAGGGGCAGTCTTCAGTCCCATCTCTATGCATCCTGGCAGACAGCTCTTCAACATGGCCACGCTCTCTAAGCGTGTCACTGCTGGTCAAATATGGCAAACTCAACCCATTACAAAACTGGAAAAGATTAGGGAGGGCGGTGGGCTGCTCCCTTCCCTTCTTGGGAAGACTCTTAGTTCAGGAGAACTCCAGATGGAAAGGAAGGGAACACTAGGAAGTGGGAGCAGTATAGCCACGAACGTGGAGATGGAACTCTGCCAGTAAGCACAGAAGAGCACAAGCCCCGCCAGGACACCTGCCCTGCTCCCTTTACCCTCTCCACCTCGAGATTTGGCTGCACTGTCTCTGACACATTATCTGGACACAGGCCTGGGAGGGCTGGGAACTCCCTGCACTTCCAGCTGTTGGCCTTACCAAGCAGGGTGTCAATTTTTGAGGAAAGCAACTATCCAACACAAGTAACAGCAAGCACTTGAAGTGTCAGGAACCCTGGAGTACCACAGTGATCTGGGCCAAGTGCTGCCCCAAATGCTTCCACCAGTCAGCTCAGGGGCTGAGAGTACTTGCTTCTGTATTCATTCCTGTCAACCAGGAGGCAGGGCTCCTAGCATCCTTGGCTCATGCGAGAACAGAGGACCCATCGGGTAAAGTTACTCGGCCGGATAGTAGGACCTGTAGCCCAGTTCTATGGCTCACATTCAACCACTGCACAGCATGCCCCTCAAATGTCAAGCTCCAGGGGACCCCTTCAGTGCATACTCAAGGCCAAGGAACAAGCAAACCAAACAGGGTCTGTCACGAGGAGAAGCATGGAGGTAGGAGCAGACTGCACATCAAGCCAAGCTCTAAAAACGCAGGGAGTAGAGGGGAGTAGAGATCTAACCAAGGGAAGCCAGGCCTCCTCGAGCAAGAGAGTGGACATATCCCAATGGGCAGGAGCTACCGGACAGAGCTAGAACAAAATGTCCCATAAGTAAATGGAGGTCCACTCTGGACTTGGACTCAGTCTTTCTACTTTTCCCCACATGGAAACAGGCCCTGCCTCAGAAATCTGTAGTGTTTAAGAAAATGGATCCCAATGCCTCTGTAGATTCTGTGGATTCTGTGTGTTGGTGAGATGGAGACAAGGGGAGGAGTTTCCTTTGCTTAAGAAAACATACTGAAATATTTCCTAACAGACCCTAGTCTAAGGCAGAGAGAGCCACTACAATCCATGTAAGAAAGTAATAGGGGACAGAAGGCCCTAGAAGTACAGAACAAGACTGAGAGATGAGAGAATCATGGAGATGGGAGCTGAGGCTGGAGAAACACACTGTCAGACAGTCCCCGTGTCTCTGCGCTCTGACACCAGCCCTGCCCCCTCCCTGGCATCTGTGCTGGCAGCAGTGGGTAGCATGATTCAGAGCTGAGGGTGCCAGGGAGGGAGTGTTTGCCTCGCTGGACAGAACTGCAGAGAACTTCTGCCTTGCTGGAAGATCCGAACACCAAGGCTTCAGATATGGGGGTTTTCCTTGAACCACACTTCCTGCCTCTGCCATTTTGGAATTCATCAGGGAGTCTGTAGTTCCAGAGTGGGCTAACTTTCCCCATGTAAGGCATAGACCATGCAGGAAGTTCCCTAATCATGCGCTAGGTGGAGGCCAGAGAAGGCTTCCCGGCCTGTATCTGCTTATCTATCATTTACCCAGAGAACAATTTATTGGTGGTTGAGAGTCACCAAACCTTCTCCACTAGTGGAGGCAGGCCAAGAGAGCTCTTGTCTATATTCTCAAGGGCAGGGTCAGGGAGGGACAGCAAACTCTGTAGACAGTAAGTGGCACGGCTAACATCTGAATACAGGACAGAGAGCTCCCTGCAATGTGCCTGGAGAGCCCATGAGTCAGACAGACATTTCCAGGTCATATCTAAGAACAGACAAGGCCAGAAAGACACACCGTGGGTGTGACGCTGGCTGCCAGGGGTGCAGAAACACAAAGAGTAGCAAAACCAGCGGGCAGCAGTGGCAGGAAGAGACCACAATGGGCCCCAGCTGACCGGAGATGTCCCAATTGTTAGCACCAGCTCTCCTCCTATTCCCATCACATAGCCACTCAGTCCTGATGAACCCTGGGAGAAGCTGACAGGAGGAATGACCTGACTCTGGAACTCCGGTGGAGGAGCCACTAAGCGGCACTCTGGTCTCCTCTTAGCCATCCATTGTTTACAGAAACAAGTGTCCATTGGTCACCTGATGTATGCCATGCTCCCTATTGAGTCCTAGGAACAGGGTTGAGTAGCAGAGCCAGGCCACAGCAAACAAGTCACAAGGGAGTCCTTGGTCCCAGGGATAGAGTGGATTCTGCCCTGCACTTGCCAGCCCCAGCGGGCCAAGCTGGAGACCTTCTTTGTTGAACAACTTTTGGCCCCCTAAACTGATTTGAAATTGAGTCTCATGCCATGGTTAGTTAGAGACCATTCTGCCACCAGACACTCCTCTTTGGGGGCATGTGGGAGGGGCTACGAAATGGCACCAGCCTCAGGACACTGGCTGCTGCAGCAGGGGGCATGGAACTTCAGTAGAACACGGAGCCTATCTGAAGAGAGCTGAATGGTGAGCTCCTTTTGGTGTCTGCAAGTAAATCTAGGTCCTGAATCGTGTACCTTGAGTGTTCCTTCCAACTAGCCTTTTACATCCATCCCAGAATTCACTTTTAAACCCTCTCAGACCTGTGATCTACCCAGGAAATCTCCCATGCCAACCCGACAAGCTGTGTCCATGATCATCTTGCCTGAAATTCACTGCTGGGGTCACTCTTAGCTTTGACCTTAGCTTTCACGTGACTGTCCCATCATTCACAGGCAGACACGGGCTCAGCCCCAGACCATTTCTGCATGCAACTGAGTCTCTGGAGAACCTCTCTGCACCCCTTAGCTCTTACCACCCACCATGAACATCACTGCCTGGCACAGGAGAATGTGTCTAAATTCCTCAAACTCCAAAGCCAGGCCCTGGGCCTCCAGGAGGGGAAGCCCAGTCAGCCCCCAGCCTGTATACCCCAATCTGGAAGCGGGGTGATATAAGTAGTGACCAGCTTCTCCCAGCAGCCAGCGTGGTGTCAGAGACAGGAGGGAAACTGTGAAGGAGCAAAAGGAAAAGGCCCACAGAGGTTACAAGCATACTGTTCTAACAGTGAAGCTGTGTTTGGGCCCCCAGTCCTATGGCTGCTGCTCTCTCTACGATCCACCCAAAAAGCAGTCAGCAGGAAGCTGGGCCAGTAAGGGTTTGGGGCTTGTGGCCCTGGACCTTCAGAGTGTGCAGTGGTCAGGGTTCAGGTCCTGGTGCACCTAGTGCGTGGTACTGAGCACTGCTCTGCTGGGTACACCTTCAGTTCAACCAGGCCCCAGGTCAGCTGAGGAGGGCACGGCAGGGAAGCCAGGCTGATAATAGTAAGGGTTGTGTGTGAGTGAGTGAACACAGGGGAAGGTGTGAGAGTAACTGGAGGGCAGAAAGGAGCCATGTGGAATACCAGAGCCATTACCCAAGAAGCTGAGAGGCCTGCTCTTCGCACTGCCCCATGGGCTGGCCCTGTGGGCCCTGTCTCCCTTACTCTCCTGTCAGTAACCATCCTGGTCCCCCACAGGAGTCCATTTCCCAAGGAGGCCAGGGCACCAAGCACACGGGATGGCTTTGCAAGCAGTCAGGAAGTTCTGGAGCAAAACCCGCCAAAACAGAATTCTTTCGTGGCTAATATTTTCCTCCTGTGCCCCCGCTGCCCTGACATCACACAGGTCTGTTGTTGTTTGCATAATCTGGGAGAGGAAACCGAGCCCCTTTCAGCTGAGACCTCAGGCGCCAAAGCCTGTAGCTGGACAGATACTCCCAGCTGGCTTTCCGTTCCCTGGTCCCCTGTGGGCCAGGACACCATGGAAAGTTTTGGGTTAGAAATTCCCAGCTTGCTGCTGATGTTCGGGCATACTCCAGCTTCCTAAGGCTCTGACCAGGCCCCACACAGCCGGCTAAAAACGGAGTGTCCACAGATCATGGTCAAGAAGCCTCCACTGGGAACCTGATTGGAGCAAGGCACTTCACATAAATGACCTAACTTGACCCAGCAACCTTCTGAAGTGCCATTATCTTCCTGCTTTGCAGAGAGGAAATGGGCTCAGATACGCTGAGAAACTCCCCCGGCAAGCCTGCCACTGCACCTTCATCCCCGCGGAAGACGCGCTTCCAAGGAAAAGAGCAGAGAGAGTTTTGGACTCTGAGACCCGTGTTCAAGGCCCTCGATTCTGGTCTCCCCAGCCTAGGGTGCGACATTTGGTAATCTGCCAGCCCCAGGCAGCCATGACAGCACATTCTCAAGTGCTCCACTGAAACTGACAGCCAAATTTCTACAAAGTCCCTAGCAGGCCACCATGCTGCCCCAGGGTGCCCAGGCCTTTCTTACCCTCCTGTAGCTTCACGCTCTGGAGGTAGAGGGGATTTCTCAGGACGTCACAGCGGCCTGGCTCGTCCTCCTTCGTGAAGAGCAGCAGGTCTGAGTAGGCAAACAGTGTCACCTGTTAAGGGAAAGGACAAATACAACACTCGGCCCTGCTGTCTTCCGGGACGCAGGGAGCCACAAGGTCCACTGGAGGTCCAAGAAACACACCCATACCGTGTCCGGCTGAACCAGAAAGAACTCCAGGGGTGACTCGGCCAGTCTGCCAGGGACAGAGGCCCGCCTTGCAGTGGGCAGCTGTTTGTCCCTTAGTTTTCTATACTTCCCCCACTCAAAGTAGGAAGAAGAAGGAGAGGACGAGGAGGACGATGACAAGGAGGAGGAGGATGAGGAGGAGGAAGAGGAGGAGGAGGATGAGGAGGAGGAAGAGGAGGAGGAAGAGGAGGAGGAGGAGGAGGAGGAAGAGGAGGAGGAAGAGGAGGAGGAAGAAGAGGAGGAAGAGGAGGAGGAGGAGGAGAAGGAGGAGGAGGAGGGAGAAGGACAACAATGGTTCTTGCCTTCACCTCACTGGGAAGAGCCTTATTCAGTTCAGGTTCTGGGGTATTCCCAGACCGCACCCCACACTTGACTCCTTCAAGCTTCTTCTACAAGCCCTTTGTAGTGTGAAGGGGAGTAGCACAAAGTAATATTACAAAATCTCTTGCAGATATTTTTGAAGTGTACCAATGAGAAACTGGTTCAAGAAAAGAGCAGTTACTTATATATGATACAGGCTTCTACATAACCGCTAATCTCCTTTATGCTCCAAAAACAAAGGAAAGGCTATTTTTAGACATTATAGATAAACTGACAGATGTGTTTTATGCTAAAAGGAGCCCACTTGGTTCTCTATATCCACTAAAGTTTACACTGTTCTTTCCTTTATCTGCCCTACAGTAGCCTTTCCTTAAAGCCATAAATTCCTATTTTAGATTCTATAATAATAATAGCAGGCAATCTTACCAAAAGCAATCTACAGATTCAGTGTAATGCCCATCAAAATCCCAGCAAATTTCTTCACAGACCTTGAAAGAACAGTACTCAACTTCATATGGAAAAGCAAAAATAATCCTGTACAACAAAAGAATTTCTCTGGAGGCATCACAATCCCTGACTTCAAACTCTACTACAGAGCTACAGTAATGAAAACAGCCTGGTACTGGCATAAAAACAGACAGGAGGACCAATGGAACCAAACAGAAGACCCGGATATTAATCCACACACCTTCAAACACCTGATTTCTGACAAAGAAGTGAAAAATATCAAATAGAAAAAGAAAGCATATTTAACAAGTGGTGCTGGCATAACTGGATATCAACATGTAGAAGAATGAAAACAGACCAATATTTATCACCATGCACAAAACTCAAGTCCAAATGGATCAAAGAACTCAACATAAAGCCGGCCACACTGAACCTTATAGAAGAGAAAGTGGTAAGTACACTTGAACGCATTGGCACAGGGAACCACTTCCTAAATATAACCCCAGTAGCACAGACACTGAGAGAAACTATTAATAGATGGGACCTCCTGAAACTGAAAAGCTTCTGTAAAGCAAAGGACATGGTCAACAAGACAAAACGACAGCCTACAGAATGGGAAAGATCTTCACTAACCCCACATCAGAGGGCTGATCTACAAAATATACAAAGAACTCAAGAAATTGGACACCAAAAGTACACATAATCCAATTTAAAAAAATGGAGTACAGACCTAAACAGAGAACACTCAACAGAGGAATCTAAAATGGCTGAAAGACACTTAAGGAAATGCTCAACATCCTTAGTCATCAGAGAAATGCAAATCAAAACAACTCTGAGATTCCATCTTACCCCTGTAAGAATGGCCAAGATCAAAAACACTGATGACAACTTATGCTGGAGAGGTTATAGGGTAAAGGGAACACTTCTGCATTGCTGGTGGGCATGCAAGCTGGTACAGCCCCTTTGGATGTCAGTGTGGTGATTTCTCAGAAAATTAGGAAACAACCTTCCTCTAGACCCAGTAATACCACTCTTGGGTATACATCCAAAGGATGCTCAATCGTGCCACAAGGACATGTGCTCAACTACGGTCATAGCAGCTTTGTCATAGCCAGAACCTGGAACCAACCTAATGCCCCTCGACTGAAGAACGAATAAGGAAAATGTGGTACATTTATGTAGGCCCATATTTCATACAAAATATTTGCATCCAGGTTCTCTGGCCATGCTTAATTTCCAAGGCAGCTGCAATCCTGCCAGACCTCCTGTAGCCACCTGACAAAGGCTCAGGATGTGCTGTTCCTTCCCTTTTGTTGATATGTAGATTACCTGGGGAGAGGTGTGGGTTCCAAGCTGGTGACTTAAGGTGCAGGTGTTTAGGTTTTCCCCGTGTCCCAGGGAAAGAGAATATTAATGAGATTCCACCTTGGTTTACCTGGGGGATAAAAGGTGTTTGAATAATAAACGCGGGTAGATCTTCGGGAAAGAGTGAAGCCTGAGATGCCCATCCAATATTGCTGTGTGAACTGTGTCTCATTATTTCCCGTGCCTCCGTACTGGTCGAATTAGGGAAAAGTAGCTTTTATGTTGGGGCCACGGACCCCGACACATTTACACAGCAGAAAAAAAAAAAATAGCGACATCTTGAATCTTGCAGGAAAATGGATGGAGCTAGAAAACACTATTTTGAGTGAGGTAACCCAGACTCAGAAAGACAATTATCACATGTACTCACTCATAGGTGGTTTTTAAACATAAAGCAAAGAAAGCCAGCCTACAAACCACAATCCCAGAGCACTTCGACAACAATGAGGACACAAAGAAAGACTTACATAGATTACATGGGAAGTAGAAAAAGACAAGATCTCCTGAGTAAATTGGGAGCATGGAGACCGTGGGGGAGGGTTGAATCGGGGAGGGGAGAGACAGAGAGGGGAGCAGAGAAAAATGTAGAGCTCAATAAATATCAAAATAAAGAATTATTAATTATAGGAACTGCTCTTTGAGTGACCAAATCTGACATGCCATTTCTTCTGAAGAAAGAAGAACCAGCCAGAAAGGCTTGGCACATCCTGAAGAGTGCAGTGAGTGATTTGCTAACCATGCTTAAAAGCCAGCATGCTGACACTGAGCTAGCAAGCTTTTAAGATGACCCTACAGTTCCACCTCTGAGGCTCTCCTACAGAAATACGAGAATATATAAACATGAACATGTAAGGATATTCTCAGCAGCACTTCTGTAACTGAAAAGAAATAAAAGTCGGCCATGATCGTATAAAGAACAATCTCGGCAGTCTGGTAGCTGAGCCAGAGAACTGAGAGTTACAGGCTATCCCAGGGTACACAACGAGCTCTACGCTAACCTAGGCTGTGTGGTGAGAACTTGTCTCAAAAATGTATGTTAAAACATATATACATACATGAGTGTGCATATATATACACATATACATATGTAGGCAACATCAAAGGCCCACCAGCCATCTCAAGTGTCATGCAAACAGAAGCTGGAAGTAATTAGGACCACAGAGACAATTCAGGGATGTCCTTAAGACTGCTATCTCTGGGCTATGTCCCCTTCCAAGAGGTCCCAGAAGCTCTAGAATTTTTGGCTAGAAGGGGTCTTCATAGTAACTCTGCCCAGCCGTTTCCACACAGCATCCCAGCTGCTGGCACCTACTCTTGCCTTACTAAGTCTTCTGTAAACAATGCCATTGCTCTTCACAGCTCGGGCAGGTCAAGTGACTTCCCAGAGCCACGCCGCTAGGAATCGCTCCTCAGGTCTGCCTGATCCCAATGTCCACAGTAGACAGAGAAAGAGGTGGTACTGTATGGTGCCTGAGGCAGAGGAGACAACAAATTCAGCAAGCGTGGAAAGGAAGACGATGGAGTGCTCAGGAGAATTTCAGTAAGGGATTGTCTGAGGCGCAGTCTGCAAAGTCAAGGAACTGTGTTCTAGGCAAATCCTCATGTTCCCAATCAGGGAAGGTCTGGCTGTTACCTCCAGACCCATAGGGAAGCTGGCAGAAGAAAGTTTGGAAGAGAAAGTCTCTGAGCCTAGAAAATAAAACAACAACAACAAAAAAATAAGGCCACAGCAAGGTGAGAAAACTCTAAGCCTCTGTCCCAGCCTGGTTCCCACAGCTGAGAATACAGTCTAGACAGGAAGTGATTAAAGCACGAAAGAAAATTCCCCCCAAAGGTCGGTCAGGCAAGGGCAGTGCTGGCACAGGGCTGGAGGCAAGGCAGATGGCAGGCATACCAGAGCATCCTATGGGCAAGAGCCTCACCGCCCATAAAGTAGTGGCCCCATCTCCACACTCCAGTTGCCTGTGTCTCCCACCATGGGCCTTTCTTCTAGGACACATGTATTTCCTGGAGCTTAAAGATTTAGTCACAGAATTCTTTCAGCTCGGACAGAGGGTGACTTCTTCCAAGTGGCCCTAACCAAAGCCTTCTCCTGGGAACCCGGCCATAAGCTAGGTCTACAGACAACAGCTTGGTGCTTTAGTTAATGGTAAACCTGATGAGTCACTGTGAAAGTGAAGGTGTATGTCTTGGGCCTCATAGTGTTCTTGGAACCTATTAAAGGCCTGACTGAATCCCTAGTGAGCAGGGCTGTTGTCAGGATATGTGTATAGGAGGCTGCCATGAACACAAGTCTTTAATTCCAGCACTCGGGAGGGAGGCAGAGGCGGGCAATTCTCTGAGTTCGTGGCCAGCCTGGTCTACAAAGCAAGTCCTGGGACAGTCAGGGCTACACAGAGAAAGCTTGTCTTGTAAAAATATAAACAATGAACAAACAAAAAAGGCCACCACAAAATGCCAGTTTGATCTGGATGTGCAAGCAGCAAGTTTGTGACTTCTAGATGGGAGGGGTAGAGCAGTTTGTGCTGCAGCACTAGAGCTGCTCCCAAACATCAGCATGCTCAGAGAAGAGATGTTGGGGTGGGAGGTGCTTCAAGGAATGCAGAACTCCGGACTGCTTACCACTTTCCAGCTAATGACTCCACTGAAGGAGAGGCTGCCATGCTCCCTGGAGAGTGACACAGAAGTGACTAGACTGTGACTCCCGCAGCTCAAGGGTGCTCGACCTCTCAGAAGCTACCACCGGTGACAGCGCTTTCCATTTACAATTTGAGGAACATGAGATGATACCAAAGCCCTCCTATGTGGCTACTCTCCTACTTCAAGGAAAAGGGATGTACTTAATTTTCCTGTCCTCAAACCACCTCTTTCAGTCTTAAGATGGAGTCTCTTTTAGTTCTCAGTCTCTGAAGATGCAGGAGGCAAGGATGTGTATGAGTGTGTGTGTGTGTGTGTGTGTGTGTGTGTGTGTGTGTGTGTGTGTTGGGGGGTGGTGGAGTGCTACTATAGTTTTGTTTTCCTTCCTTTGTCTTTTATAAACATACCAAAAGCACCACGGATCATGGAAAGCGTTACCCAGCCAGAGAACCAAGTACTAATTCTGGCTCCATTCCCCACCAGGCTTGGGATTCTTAGACCCTGGTTAATGTCATGCAGCCTCTGATTGTGCTTCTCCTTTCCTGGGGTGAGGACACTACAGGGCTAACTATGATCATACCTGTAGCATGCATGAGCCGTAAGGAGCAGTAAGTGCCTGTTGTTTGTGGAGTTAATGGTGATCGAGACAAGAAGGAGTATACCAGACATATGAGCATATTCCAGGTGGCTGCTATCCCTAACTGGCTTCTTCTGGTTACACTAAATTTAACTAAAGTTAAACAACTCTGCAGTTCTGACCCTGCACACCTTACCTGCACTACACACATAATGCATGAAACCCAGCCCCAGGAGATTTCTCGCTCTTAACACCTAGATCACCCCTCCCGTTGAAATTTCTCTCCCATGGGAGCAAGTTGGTGGTAGACTGGACGAACTCCCTAACACAGCGGTCCAGAAGTGATGTCAGCAATCCAGGGGGTGAAAGCAGCTAAGCTCCAGGCAGGCAGTAAGGGGAGAGGGCTGTGGTGAAGGCTGCAAGGTGAGCGCAGAGCCTGCGGCTGCAAGGAAGGTTAAGAGTTAAATCAGAGGTCAGGGCTTATAGTTGGGGGGTAAGATTAAAAAGCTGGCCAGGTAAGAGGAAAGACAGGGCTCTGGGCCAGTATGGCAGGCCACTGGCTCGGGGAGCCCCTGAGAACACACATCAGACGCCGTTGTCCTTTTCTAACGCAGCTGATTGTGATGGACTAAATCGTCAGTCTGGATGGCATTAACAGAAGCTTCCTCCTAGGAGACACTCTGGGCTACCATATAGACAAGGAGGGAACCAAACAAACTGTAACTTGGTGGCTGGGGAGTTAACTCCCTCTACCATGGTAAAGCCACAAGCTGATCCTGTAAATGAGAGGAGCTTAGCATAGTTAACAGCCTTTGAGATGCCTGCAAGGTTGGAGGGTAGCTGGCCAAGTCAAGTGACAGAGAACTCAAAGAGCAAAGGTCAAAGCTAAAGTCAGGTGAACAGAGCAGGGCTTCGACCACAGGGTGGGCAGCACAGGAGCAGCGCACAGCCCATCTCCCTGGTCAAACCAGAGGAAGGCACAGCGTGTGTGGTCTCTCCATTGCCTTGTCCCATGGCAGCCCGGAGAATGAACCAACCTCAGCAGAGATACATCAGCTTTTGTTGAGTTTCTGCCGCTGCTTCATGAAACCTAAGCGAAGGAACGTCAATGGGCTCCTCCTCCCTGGGACACACATACACTCACACACACACACACACACACACACACACTCTTGGGCACGCGTGCGTGCGCGTGCACACACACACACACACACACACACACGCTCTCTCGGGCACGCGCATGCGCGCGCGCACTCAGACACACACACACACACGCTCTCTCGGACACGCGCATGCGCGCACGCACTCAGACACACACACACACACACACGCTCTCTCGGACACGCGCATGCGCGCGCGCACTCAGACACACACACACACACACACGCACGCACGCACGCACGCACGCACGCGCGCGCGCGCGCGCGCGTGCACTCTCGGGAGCATGCCCTCAGTTTCTCGCTGTTCTATAATCTTTCTCTCAGTCAAGCTTGCGTTCATCCACTGACCTTCTTTGGCCTAACACAGTTACCGTCCCAGGTCAGTCTTTGATGATTGACTGCTCTGGCATCTTATGCCCTTGGGTCATGCACAACAGGACTGTGAAAGGCCCCATCACACTGAAAAATCAGAAATCATCAGAAAGGGAGGAGTAGGACTGCAGTGTCCCCAGGCAGCGGCCATAAAAGAGGCTGTGCTCATCTGGAACATAGCAGCTCTGATCTGCTTTGCTTACAACTAAACAAAGCCAAGCCAGCTTCATGTGTTAGTTCCAGCCACACAGAGTGACCAGGACAAAGGGGCTGCAAGGGGCCAACCTCAGACCCTACCTTTTGCCTCAGGCATGTACAAACCCATTACTCAGATGGAAAGACTGATGAGGAAGGCAGCAGTCACCAGAAGCCAGAAACAAAGCTGGAGCTAGATCTAGGCTTCCTGTGTCTGAGCTTCCTGATCTTTCCACAGAGCCAGCTCTGCATTAGAGCCCGAGCTGCAGCAAGCACTCTGCCCTCACCCAGGACCTCCTGGTAGCACGGTCAGATCCCATGGCTCCAGCGTCTCTTACACTGTTTCCATCCCAGCTCTGAGCTGGGACCTGGCCAACTGTGTGGGTGAGGGAGGTTGTCCCAGCTAGAGATAGGCTAGATGCGGAAGATGGTGATGACACAGGCCTTACCCCTGACCCTGCCTGAGGGGGCTAGAGGTGGGGGGAGGGATGGGGGTAGAGAGGGTTGCCAGTAGCCTGAGCTCTCAGGAGGGGGTCTGGGGTTGGACTTATACAGAAAGACTCCAAAGTTCCTCTAGCAAGTCTCTTTGGCTTGTAACTTTAAACTTCTCGGATACTTCTCTCAGCTGGATTAAAGGTTCATCTTTCTCCTCCTTAGAGGAACTCAGGATAAACAATGAAATGCCTTTATGGCCTAGAGGTATGTTTTGACCATATCAATGACCGAATCTTAGAGGCAGTGAAATTGCCACTTTAACTAGTCGGCAAGCAAAAAGCTGGGTAACCACTTGGTGAGGCCTTTGGTCTCTGCCCTGAGGTTGCCGAGACCAAGCAGGAAAGCCAGCCGGCTGGGCGCGCCTTACCTGGGAAGCTGTGTTCCTCCCCTCATACAGCAGCAGCTCCTCCGACAGCAGGAGAGTCCGGGCAGGGTTACAGAGATCTAGGGGCTGAAAACCAATCACGCTGAGCGGGAGCGCAAAGGGCAGCTTGCCAAAGCCGGATCAGAGGGAGAAGACAAGACTGCCAGCCCTCCTCCTAACCCTGACCCCAGGCGCCCCTCACACCCACAACGGAAACAGAAAGAGTGCTCCAGTCCTGCACAGCCAGGCCTGACCAAAGGAGCTGCTCTCGCTACAGGAAGTTCAGCCACATGCTCAGCGCCTTTGCGGTCCTCCCCGTGCCCGCCCCCACACAAGACTCCTAGGCCCTCCCAGCCATCCTCTGTCCCGCCTAAGCCACACAGGAAGGTCTCCTCGATCCCAGCAGGCATCTTGAGGGCCCAGTGCCAAGAGACTTGGCCACTCGTGTCTCTTCAAGGCCAACTGGGTCCCTGCCCTGCTCAGGTCCCAAGCTGAGCAAACTGCCTCCTTCACCTCATCCGTTTCCCCAGCAACCAATTCCTACTCAGAGTCCTCTTCCCGCCACCCTGTCCAGTCCGGCTCAGACTGACCACCCAGAAGCTTATCCCATGCCCCACAAGTCCCTGACCTCAAGCAGGGGACTGCAGAAAGATAAAGAAACAGCACGGACTATGCATTCCAGCAGGGATGGAGCTTCAGAAGGAGGCTAGGGGAAACCTCTTAGGGAAACCAATGGAGAGCAAAGCCGGTCTGCTCATCAAGCCAGGTTGGTGGGACAGGGTGGTAGGGGCATCTGGTAGGGAGAGAGGCACCACAGTAAGAAAGGGGTGAGGCAGCTTCTGTGTGGACAGCTGCTGGATGCTCCTTTATCTTGGTAGGTGCTCACTCTCTAATTCTTTGTTTTGTACATGTGTTACACCATTTTTAATCTTGATTATTTCTTTTTTTCTTTCTTTTTTTGAGACAGGGTCTCTCTGTGTAGTTCCGGCTGTCTTAGAATTCACTCTGCAGACCAGGCCGGCCTCTACTCAGAGCTCTGCCTGCCTCTGCCTCACAAATGCTGGGACTAAAGAGATCCTCCACCACTGCCCAACTTGAATATCTCACAATTTAAAATTTTTCAGTTTTTAGAAGTCTAAAAACTAATTTAAACTGGGCATGGTGGCACATGCCTTTAATCCCAGTGCTCAGGAGGCAGAGACAAGTAGATACTTAGGAATTCAAGTCCAGCCTGATTTACATAGTGAGGTCCAGAACAGCCAGGGCTATATAGAAAGCCTCTCAAAAAAAAAAAAAAAACTAAAAAAAACTAAACCTAGTTTAATTTTAAAAAATTGTGTTCTTTTTATTTATGTGTGTGCACACATATACATATATGTTTATGTGGATGGAGCAGGTATGCACACATACATGTCTATGTGGATGGAGCATGTATGCACACATATGCACATGTGTGGTGCAATCAGGGCACATGTATGAAAGAGGCAGGAAAGTTTGCAGAAGTCAGGCTCTCCTTTCACCTTGTGGGTCCCAGGGACCAAACTCAGGTTGTCAGGCATGGCAGCAGGCACTTTACCCTACTGGGCCAGCTTGTTAGCCTTAATTTGTAATAAAAATTAAAAGACAAAACCAAATATAACCAGGCAGGTAATATGCATCTATAATTCCAGTGTTTGGGATGCTGTGGAAGAATGCTGTGGAAGGATGGTGAGTTGGGGCACCCAGTCTAAAAAGTCAAGCGCTGTGGGTATGGCTTGGTCATACCCACAGCGCTCGAGTTTGGTCTCCAGCCCTACAGAGACGGGGGAAGTGGTGGGGAGCAGTGGTAGAAAATAAGAGCTTTTATATTTACGAATGTGTAAACAACCTAAACATTCATGTATGTGATATCTGAATGACAGAACTAATAAAGATTTGAGAGGAAAGAAACGTAGTTCGTTTTTAATATTCACCATTTGATAGCTGTCTAAGCTGTTTCCAATTCCTAGGAATTATGACTACACCAGCAATAAATATATGTGCAAGGATCTTTGTGTAAGAAATAGAGTTCTTTGGATATACATTCAGAAGTGGTAAGGGTAGGTCATATGGTAATTATATATTGATTTTAAAAGGCCCACACATTGAAAATGTGGTAACCATATGCAATGAATTTTATTCAGACAGAAAAAAAGTTAAATTAGGGCATTTGCAGAAAAATGGATAGACCTAGAAAATATATTAAGTTAGGTAACCCAAACTGAGGAATACAAATATAGTCTGTGCTTTCTCATATGCAGAATCTAACTTTAAATGCTTTCATTGTATATACACGTGTGACTGCAGGTATGGGTGGGTCCTATAACCAGAAAAGAAACCTCAAGAGGGGGGGACAGAACATACATGACATGAAGGTGGGAAAGGGGGGACAGAACATACAGGACATGAAGGTGGAAAGAGGTTATGATGGCAGAAAAGTATTGGGGACAGGGGTGTGGGAGAAGAGGATTGGAAAAGGATAGAAAAAAAACAAATTATATTTGAAACAAATTATATTTGAAAATGGCATAACAGAACCTAAGATTTATGTGCTGATTAAATCATTGACGGGAAGCAGAAAGAAGGAAGAAGAGAAACAAAGACGTGAGAAAAGGGAAGAGGTATGTGACTCCTGCAGGGTGACTGCTGGCCAGATGTGTGCGCCTGAGCACCGGCAGGCTTGGTGTCACACCTTTCCCACCCCAGAGGAGGAGGGGTCCGGTAAGGAAAGAGAGGACCCTCTGCACTTTTTCTGGAGGCTTCTGCTTCCCTGATAATCTCCACAATATGAAGTCATTTTCCTGCCCCCAGAGGGGGCCCTGGATCTTGGATGAGGCTCCACCTTTAGTCCTGGAACCAAGGTGGCTGCCTGTGCTCACTTCCTCCTGAGGAAACCCTGGGGCATGCCACATGCTCACCTGAACAAAAACAGGGAACACCAGGACTTTGGGGGCCAGGGTGACATAGGTGCCGTAGCTTGAATGCGGGACATGTGGTCTCAGGGCTGAGCAATCTTGGTAGTTGTTGTAGCCCTTCATGGTCTGCACTGTCTTCATCAGTCGGGACTTCTTGCCCAGGCCGGTGTACGATTTCCCTTTAGTGGTAGTCCCTGGTTCTGTAGAGCAGAGGTGGGGGACAGTGAGTCACTTCCATCATCCCGCATAAGAACAAGGAACAAGACCCAGTCAGTGAACCCTGTGCCAGCTGGTCTCAGCCTCAGCCTTAAGGGATCCAGAGCTAGGCAGGAGCCTCCAGCCCACAACTGTGACGGACGGGGGAGTTACCCCACTCCACCCCCAGTGACCCAGGCATCCAAACAAACCTAACTATTTATCAGCTTAGCACTTTTGGAAACGAAGAAATTGTCTAGGCATGCTGGCACATGCCAGGAACCCCAGAATCCAGGAACCTGAAGCAGAAGACCCCCAAAATCAAGCAGCCTAGGCTGTATGACAAGACTGCATCTCAAAATAAGAGCAAAACCAATGTGCAATGAGTATTAACAAACTGCCCAGATCTGACATCACTGAGGGTTGGAGAGATGCTCAGCAGTTAAGAACATGGCCTGTTCTTCCAAAGGTCCTGAGTTCAATTCCCAGCAACCATACGGTGGCTCACAACCATCTGAAATGAGATCCTGTGTCCTCTTGGGAAGAGACCTGATCAGTCGTCCTCATCAACTCAGACCATGAAACCCAAGATGGACAAGTCCAATAGAACCGCCATATACGGGATGCTCATGCATGTTTCAGCATTGCCAGGGCAGGAATTCCATTCATTTCTGACCTCACTGAGCCTCACGTCCCACATGGAACATGAGTCGGAGCCTCACAAGGGGTAGGGCATGTGATTATCCTCCTGTTCCATCCTAACCCGGATCTCCTGCCCATCACCTCCCAGGCCCTATGGACACAGGTCTGTCCCCCGCAGTAGTGACAGAGACAGGATGCAGAGTCCACTTGTCCACCACCATCAATCTGTCTAGAATAAGAAGTAGCATTTGTGTGCTCTGGAGGCAAGCAGTGGGAACACGCCCCAGTGATGGGACTCACATACACACCTAGGCTCCTCCCTAGTGTGCTGTTGCCAGGGGAAATCAGCCAGGTTCTCCCTGACTAAGGTGCCCAGCCTGGGTCTCAGAGCCCAGGCTTCCCTAGCATTCTGCAACCAGTGAACAGGTGGCCTGACCCAGCAACATCTCAGGGAAGCTCCCCACCAACGCAAGGCCACAGGCCATAGGTGGAGGAAACAGCCCAGAGGGTTTGGTTTCACACTTGCTGCCTTCCCCCACCCCCAAGGCCCCTTCTCACAGAGAGGTGAGAAAAACATGTCAATGCTCCCCAACTCCCCCACAAGTGACCAGCCATCACACACTGGTGGCAGCAGTCAAAGCACTTCCTGTCTATTCAGGGGGTGGCTTAGATGGTAACAAAGAAGAGGCACCCAGATGGGGACAAGAGGCACAGAGGCAGGGAAGAAGTCTCCCAGCTTCTTCTCTGACATGGCCCTAGAGCTTGAAAAGTTGCTTGTGCAGCAGCCTGGCCTTCCTCTGGAAAAATCCAACCTGTGTCTCAAGGTCTATACTAGATGTGAGCTGGACGAGGCGTGCTGAATGTAAGCGATGGATGACTTCTGAGTCAGAAGCTAAACTGTGCAGACTGCGCCACACGGAGCAGGCTCCTTCCCTATCTGTGCTGAAGCAGAGACCAAATACCTGCCTGTCTTGCCTGCTCCAGGCAGCCAGCTAGACACCATAAGGTTCCACAAGAAATGGGGCTTGAAGGTCTAGGCTGGTATGTGATGGCAGGATGGGCGACCTCCAACACTAAACCAGCCACCAGTGGTAGCATGGCAGAGAAGACCTCGGGGCCTGGAAACATGCCATGAGTGAGGTTTGGAAGTAGACAGACTGAGTTGGCATGGTGCAGTCTGGAGCAGAGAAGTAGGGTCTGAGGCTAACCAGACCAGAATGAAGGAAGGACACAGTGTGCAGTGGAGAAATCTAGGCACTGGGCTCTAAGTTGAGACTTACAAGAGATTCCTTTTCTTTCTAGGCCCAGATGCCCAGCCCTGTTAGAGAACTTGACGCGCCTCTCTGCTTCCAGAAAGGAGGGGACAGCTCAGTCCCATTATCCAGATAAGGAAATGGAGACCTGGAGCCAGGCAAGCTGCCCAAGGACATTCAGCTAGTAAAGGACACCAGGCAGCACCAGCCCAATCTAGGTGGCAGCCACTCCCTAAAGCTACAGTGCCACTCCCTTCTGGAGATATGGCGCAAGGGGTGTGGCTCTCCGGAACTGATTTTCAAACTTATCCGTTTTTAGAACAATCCAGACTGCAGTCCGGTTGCTGAGCCCCACAAAGGCAAACTTCCACCTGTCACCTCTTGTGATGCTATCTGGCCTAAACCCCAATCATCTCCACTCCCTCTAGCACCTGCTCCACTGACCAAACAGTAATTACACGGCTTTGCTTCTGCTTCCCCGGCGAGCCCTGGCAGTCCTCTGGCTCTGGCAGCAGTGAATCTGAGGTCATCCTGCCTTCACAGGACCGCGGTTCTGGGGCACAGGACAACCATAACCAAACAAGCACTCTAGGCTCCTGTTAAATGCAAGATGGCAACATTGTCCCTGTCCCTGCTATTCAAGGCAAAATGAATAAACTCTCCTTCCTGAAAGGCCACCTCCTGGCAGGCTAGAGGAATGCTGTCCCCAGGGTGACAGCCCTAACCTCTGAACTCAGGACTTAGTGCTGAAATGAAGCAAAGTCAAGATCTTGAAAACAGCCTGGAGAGATGACTCAATGGTAAAGTACTTGGTGTGCTAACCAGGTAGACCTGAGCCTAATTCTTGGTACCCAGGTAAAAAGTCAGGCATGGTGGTAATGCTTGTTGTAATCTCAGCACTGAGGAGGCTGAGGATCCCTAGGGCTCACTGGCTGGCCAGCACAGCTTAATCAGCAGTCTTGGACCCTTTTGACTGCCAGTGGCTCCTGGTTTGACCTCTGGCCTCCACCTGCATGACACCCACATGATGGAGGATTCTCATTGGCTAATAAACAAACTGCCTGGCTCATTTAATGGGCCAGCCCTTAGGTGGGTGGAGTAGACAGAACAGGAAGAAGGAAGTGAGGTAGATGGCTCAGTCAGATGACACACCTCTCCTAAGTTAGACTGCCATGCCTCTCCTCAGGGAGACAGATGCGATGAAGCCAGCCTCCAGGTCAGACATGCTTAATATTTTCCGGTAAGACACCACTCATGGTGTTACACAGATAATTAGATATGGGTTAGTCAAGATGTGAGTAAGAGGCTGAAAATAATGGGCCAGACAGTGTTTAAAAGAAAACAATTTGTGTGTTGTTATTTCGGGTTTTAAGCTAGCCGATGGCCAAGAGCAGGGCAGTGGGAAGCTGCCCGCAGCTCCTCACTACACCCACACCCACACAAACAGGCACATAAGATCTTGACAGAAGGAGTTCAAAACACTGACACTGTTATTAATGCCATCGCCTCTTCCTTTCTTGTTCCTTCCCCTGAGGTTTGGATAACTGTGTCCTTCTTGACTCTGTATTTTCAGAGAGGAATAAAAGCACAGGCACAGTTTGGCAATGATCACACAAACATCGCTAGAGCTCTGTGGAAAAGATCGAAGAGCCCCGGCCCATGTGCATATGCCCACACAGGTGACTCATCTCTCCAGGTCCCTTCCTCACTTGCTTTCAAAACCATACAAAAAACTGGAGTCATTCTCCTAGCCACTCTGACAAAGTTCCATCAAGTTTCTGTTGCCTGACAGGTCCTGGATCTGATGCTGGGCCCACAGAAAGAGACCAGGTCCAGCCCTGCCCCTAATAAAGTCACCATTTAGCAGTGACATATTCCCTCTACCCTAATGTGCCCACTAAAAGCTTTTAGACACTTACTGTTGAATCACTATCAGCATTCTCCCCAGGAGAACCAGCTGCTCACAGGCCCCAGGAGGGAGAGGAAGGGGTGCCTTCCATCAGCAGTCCTCTGATGAAGGAGCCCCTCTTCCCAAAGGCCTGAGTACTCACTTTAAGAATCACCTTCTTCTCACTAATGGAGGGAAGCAGCACAGAAAGAAACCTGAGAGAAGATGGGAAAGGCCACTCTCAAGGAAGCTCATGGGTATTCTGTAGGCACAGAAGAAGGGTTCAGTCACACTTGAGGTGAGCCTTACAGGCCACGTGGTGAGGCTGCCTTCAACCTTCCAGACCAGCTGGACCTTTGGGTCAGAGCTTTGTGGCAGGTATGTGAGGGCCTAAAGGTATCCCCCACCGGCTCCTGTACAGAGAGATTCATCTCCCAGGCTTCCCGGAGAAGTACTTGCTTTATGCCAGCTTCCATTTCTAGCCCAGAGTGTGTAGGCCAACTGAGAAGAATGGATTAAACAACAGAGACCTCTATGTGGTTCAGAGATGGAATCTTGCACTATCTTTCAGCATGCAGGTAACTACACACAACTGTTTCTCCAGAGAGTCCTCCAGACCAGCCCCTGAGCAGGGAGCACTGTTCCTGTTTTCTAGGGAAAGAAAGGATGCTCAGGTTCCACGGTGAAGATTCCAACCTGTGGGCCCACAGCTCAACATCCCAGGGCTGCTTTCCATGCAGGTTCAAGCATGGTGTCTCTGGCCCCTGATAGATACGGTTGCTCAGCAACACTGGCTAACAGCCAAATAAATGCTAAGCACTCGACTCTTGGATGGCTCTCATGGATTCCCCCTCTACCACTTCAGTTCTGACTTTCAGGAAATATATACTCATTCAGTGAGAGGAAGAGGGTACCAGGAGGATAAGGGGTCTATGTCAATTTGCTTGATAACCCTAACTCCATCAGAGAGGCCTCTGAACTCAGAGCAGGAAGTTGTGCCCGACCTCAGCTGACCTCAGCTGCCTCCCCAGGCACAGTGGACAGCTCACCTTCGGGGATGGCATCCTCCTGATACACAGGCCGCAGCAACTGCAAGGGAAAGACAAGAAACCCAGCTTCAGTCCCAAGAATGGGGCAGAACAGCCCAGCAGGCAGCTGCACACAGGCCTGGGCACAAGAGAAACTCTTAAGGGGCGAGGTGGAATAGAGCTGAAAGAGACGTCATGCACTGTGAAACTGTGGCCCTTTGAGATACCTCAACTTCCTTCACAGCAGCTTGCTCCAAAGTGCATTCCATGGACCACAGGAATGGAGGGGCTGCCATAGCAGAGGTCTCCTCGCAATCCAGTTTCCAGCTGGAGACTTTCTTAGCCCACCACAAAGACCCGTCCACATTCAGCTAGCTGTCCATACCTGGCTTCCGGGATTCAGCGGGGCCAGGATGATGTAGTTGGGGTCGGTAGGGGTGGTGGCCCGTGACAGCGCAGGCAGGGTGTGTTGGCCGCTGCGCTTGCCCACTTCGGTGTAGCGCTCCCAGCCGCCAAGCAGGAGCCCATCAGAGCTGTCACACACCAGGTGGCAGCTGTGGCGGTGCTCAGGACGGGATGGGGCCCCATGGGTACAGTTCTTCTCCCTCTTGTTAGGGGGTGACAGGAGGTCATGTGTGGACTTGCAGGAAGCCCGCCGCAAAACTCCACCATCCGGCCCTGGCTTGATCTGGGGGACCACGCGCCACACAAGCAGGATGATCTCACCAGGACAGCTCCTGAAAATCCCACAGAGGAGTTCAGGGGGGATACCAGAGTCAGTGAGTGTAGGAAGCCTGCAGGACAGAGAACAAGTGAAGGAAGCCAAGCAGAAGCAAGCAAATGCAATTTTCATGGAATCTTCATTCTAGAAGCAGGCAAAAACAGACCAATAGGGTGCTATCCCACAGAGGCAAGGAGTGCAAATATTTTACAGAATCAACCTTAAAATGTGCAGTTGAAACATCTTCACTATCTACACAGCTTTAAACAAAGGGTTTAGCCATTCAGTAGCATAATTAGCTGAAGTAGAACCAGCCTCCTAGAACCATGGCAGGAGCCACGGAGTCTGTTCAGAGAGTCTTTCCTGCTGTTTGCTGTGGGATCAACACTCATCTGAGCCTTAACCTTCCATTTCCAGGCCAAGAAACGGATTCCCCGAGGAGTGATGTAAATTGCTCACAGGACCAAGCAGAGCAGAGCAAGGCAGTGTGCCCAGGGCTGGGTGGGGAAGATATGCCATCTGCCGCCCACTGCCGCCCACTGCCGCCCACTGCCCCGTCACCGGATCTCGTGTGCCAGCTCCACACATTTCCAGTGCTCCACAGGCCTCTCATTCAGTTGTAGCAGTGTGTCCAGCTGCTGCAGTCCTGCCCTCTCTGCTGGGCCCCCTGCATCAATAAAGAAAAGCCACTCAGTCCTTTGCTTCCCTAGTGGCAATGGGCAAGGATGCTCTTCTCTCAATGGCTCTGTCTGAGAAAAGAGGTGCTATACCAGGTGCCATCAAAGGCAGCACCTGCCCCTTTCTCCTCTCACCCTAGCTGCAGCACCCCACCCCACTGTCCTTCTCCAAGGGTCTCCTGCAACAGTAAAGAAGTGAGATCTTTTTTGGTGCTGGTGGCGGGGGTTGCAAGAATGTGGGAGAGAATGGAAGGGAGAAAGAATATATGTGCACATGCTTCCAGAAGAACATATGTTCACATGCTTCCAGAAGACAGAGGACAACCTCTATACCATGTGCTTCCTCAGGCACTGCCTCTCACTGGCCTGGGATTCATCATGTAGGTTACTCCAGTGAGTCTCAACCATCCTTCTCTTTCTGCCTCCCCAGTAGTATAATTAAGAACATAAGAACATATAATTAAGAACATATTTTTTTAATTTTTATTTTGTTTTATTTTTTGTGTGGATTCCAGAGACCATACTCAAGTTCTCAGTCTTACAAGTTGAGTTCTCTACCCATGGAGTTACCTTTCCTCTGCTTATTTTGTTGTTTCTTTTTGTTTGTTTTGCATGAAGGTTGTTTTGTTTTTGTGAGGAACAGAGTCTCGTGATATAGGCCAGCCTAGCTTTGAACTTTGAGTATCTGATTCCAGAATCCTCCTGTGTGCAGGGGCTACAGGTAGGAGACACCACACCCAGCTAGGAATATCCAGCTAAGTGGATTGCGGAGAAGATGAAAGCTCATACAAGGCTTTCATTGGCTCTCACAAGCCAAGCTTAGTTCTTCAGAAACTACGAGGAATCAAAATACAACACCTATCTTCATTTTGTTAAAACAAACAAACAAAAAATGGGTCTATTTTCATAAACCTCAGATTCATCTGTGGGTCATTTAAAGATACTACTCTTTTCCTTTCAAAAGCCCAGTCCCTGATCCAGTGTGAGGACCCCTCCAGCTCCAAATCGTTTGCAAAGTCCAGCTGCCTAGTGGGAGGGTAGGGCTGGCATCCCGTGCCATTCACTTACCAGAATCCACGGCTTGAACTCGAACTGGAGAATCACAACAGATGGTGAAGCCGAAGCCATCTTTGCCCCTCGGGATAGTGATCTAGAACACAGCCCTGACTAGTTACTCCAGAGTTCTCAAGTTGGGAAGCCTCCATGCCCCACCCAGAGCCACCTTCCTCTCCACAGGAACCAGGTCTGAGGAGGAGCCAGCCAGCCTTTCTCTGCTCCTGTCTGAGAGCCAGCATCTTAACACTGACTTGTGGGCCAAACAAGCTGCCAAGAGCTCGAGCAGAGGGCAGAATGGATGGCAACTAGGAAAGGATAAACCTTGCCCCTGGGTCCTAACTCAAGAGCCGTCTGGAGCTGTACCTCCCCTCCCCTCCCCACGGAAGACCAGCTGCCCGCCTCCCTCTCAGCTTCCTTTCCCATGGAGGTCTTGGGATCTTGGCCCAGGGTTTTCCCGGAGCGCCAGGGAGGGAAGACTAGGACATATTCTCTCTGTCATGGTCAAGGGTCCGGGGAAGAGTGCTGGGGTTCACAGGCACAGGCAGAGCCAAGGCCTCCTGGATAAACCGGCACTAACCACGGGCTTCATTCTGCCTGCAAAGAGCTATGTGTATGGGAGTGTCTCAGCTCGAGCTTTCAGAACTTCCGCTGAAGGACCCTGTCATCCAGATGCTCTTTTTTAAAAATTATTTATTTATTTATAATGTATATAATATTCTGTCTGTGTATGCCTGCAGGCCAGTAGAGGGCACCAGACCTCATTACAGATGGTTGTGAGCCACCATGCGGTTACTGGGAACTGACCTCAGGACCTTTGTAAGAGCAAGCAGTGCTCTTAACCTCTGAGCCATCTCTCCAACCCTCCGGATGCTCTTTGCAGATCAAAACTGCTGAGGTACATGGGACAGGAGCCCCCAGGGGGGTGGTACTTGCTCTCTGGCTACTGGAGAGGACAAGCCCATACAAATCTCTCCAAAGAAAAATAGGCCATGACAAGCACCAGAGGAGAAAATAGAACTGTATAACAATCAGGCCTATGTGACACCCCAGACGCCACGCCTGTGTGACCCCAGACGCCACGCCGGTGTGACCCCCCAGACGCCACTCTTGTGTGACCCCAGACGCCACGCCTGTGTGTGACCCCAGACGCCACGCCTGTGTGTGACCCCAGACGCCACGCCTGTGTGTGACCCCAGACGCCACGCCTGTGTGTGACCCCAGACGCCACGCCTGTGTGACCCCAGACGCCACGCCTGTGTGACCCCAGACGCCATGCCTGTGTGTGACCCCAGACGCCACGCCTGTGAGTGGCAGGTGTTCAGCAAAGGCTTTGCCTGTTAGGGCAGCAACAGCATCTCACCTATAGAATGTTTATAGCTGGGGTTGTAGAAATGGCTTAATGCAGTGGCTCTCAGCCATCTGAGAGCTACAACTCCTTGACACAGCTCCTCGTGCCGTGGCGACCCCCATCAGAAAATTATTTCATTGCTACTCCACAACTGCAATTTTGCTACTGTTACAAGGTGTAATGTAAATATCTGGTATGTGACCCCTGTGAGAGGGCTATTTCGCTCCCTAAAGCAGTCACAACCCCCAAGTTGAGAACAGCTGAGTGAGCAGTTAAGAGCACAGCCACTATTCTTGCTAGTGCTAGCACTGGAGTTCTATGCCCAGCAACCATGTCAGGTGGCTCCAGGGGGGTCCAACACCTCTGGCCTTCATATACACATACCCATGCACATATAAAAAGATAATTTAAAAAAACTTTTAAAATAAAATCTTCAAAAAACAAAAAGGATGGTTCTGTGTGCAGCACGGCCCACCAGCTCATTGAGATGATTAAATCAGAAAATGGCTTCCCAGGGAGTCCTAAGATACCCCCTGGAGAGGGGAAGGGCAGGGTGGCTCCCAACAAGACACAAGAAGAGGAAGAAACAGTTCAACAAGCCTGGACTGGGTCGAGGGCAGCAGCCGCGTGCATTGCCTGCTGGCTCTTAGGGCTCGGTGCCTGTGTCCGCCTGATGGCACCCCAAGGCCAGGGTCAGCAAAGGGGAGCAGGCAGGAGCCCAGAGTGACCAAAGGTCCCCGAGGCTCTGCTTCCCACCAGTCCTGGGCCTGGATTCAAAGCAAGTTTGTAAAACAGGAAATCTGACAGACAAGGGGGAGGGAGAGGAAGCAGGAAAATACCCTGTTCCCATAAGAATTCTGGGAAAACACACAGCTAAGACAGGAAGAGAAGGAAAAAGTGGGGAAAAAAAGCTAAACAAAGCTAGGCGTGAATGGAATGATGGAAGAACGAGAGCCCTCACTGCCAGGCCAGCAGAGGCCCAGAGAAGACAGCAGGAGCCACTATGTGGGACTGACAGGGGATTTGTCACACACCCTCCATGCCACACAGACCCCCTTCCAGCCTTTCCCTAGCCTACAGCACAGGGTGCTAAAGATGACTGGGGGTGAGCCCCAGCTCCCTGGTCTCAAGATGAATGTGTGTCCGTATTCTGGTACTCTGGTCCAGACCGGTACAGGAGCCTCTCTACCTCCCCAGAACAATCCCACCCCGTAGGAAAGCAAAGGAGTGGCAGGAGAGGAGCGGACTGTAATGGAGGCAACACTATGTTCTGGCCACCATGACCTCTGAGCATGCAGAGGGTGGTATCCAATATCCAAAGAGTCTGTCCCCCAAGGGAGAGAACTTCAGCAAGCCCATTTTACAGAGAAGGTAATCAAGGCCCAAAGTGAGGGCCCCTCTCCCTCCTCTCTGACCTCTTCTAACTCTGGGACCTCAGCAGCTCCTGACAGGTGTCCTTCCCAGGGTGGTTCTTCCTCTTGCCCGCCATTGCTCCCGTGTCTCAGCCATGCCACACCCAGACTCCTGTCCCTAGCTGCCGGCATTACTGACCATTCTCTAGAGATGGGCAGCATGCACAAGCCAAGCACTTCATAGGGGTCATCCTCTTGCTCATACAGGCTTGTGTCTATTCCACTACTCCTATTTTAGGGACAAGGGACTATGAATGGCTCAAGAGAGGAAGCGAAAGGGGACCAAGCTAGACTAGAACTCTGGTCCCATAGAAAATTTAGTGCAGTCAGCTCTGCCCCGGCTTCTGATGCAGAGGCCATCTTACTCCGAGCCCAGAGCTGTGGGTCCAGCCCATGTGTGCATCAGGTCCTACTCGGACCACTGGCCCCGCCCAGTCTTCTGGCCCCCTAACCCAAAGATACCTAGGATTTCATTACCTTCCACCTGGTGCCCATCCTGCCCCCACCACCTAAATGCTCTTGCCATGGGGACAGCTCTGTCCAACTGCAGGAAAGTAGGGAGCATAGATTGGGAAGAGCAGGGCAAAGCCTGAGAGCAGGGGAAGGTTGGGAAAGACATTTGGATACCTGAGTGACAGAGGCAGAGGTACAGGGGACCCTGTGGGCATCTCCTTGTGACCGATACTCTAAGTTTAGGACCTAGAGTCTATAATGAGGGACTTCTCTGTGTTTTAAAAGTAAGAAAATTTGTGTGCTCCCTCCAGCTTGGACATTACCCAAATCTGGGTATCTTTTACCTTTATACTCAACCCATTTCTATTTTATAAGAAAGAAAATCCTAGCTGGGTGGTGGTGGCCCATGCCTTTAAACCCAGCACTCAGGAGGCAGAGGCAAGCAAATCTCTGAGTTCAAGGACAACCAGGGCTACACAGAGAAGCCCTATCTCAAAAAAAAAAAAAAATAGGAAAGGAAGGAAGGAAGGAAGGAAGGAAGGAAGAAAGAAAGAAAGAAAGAAAGAAAGAAAGAAAGAAAGAAAGAAAGAGAAAAGCCTAGTTTTAAAAGAGTCTTAGGGTGATTGTTACTATCAGTCTGACTCTGCCCAGCCTCCCAGCCCAGGAACTAAGAGGCAGACTTTGTGAAGTGGACTCTAAAGCCACAGGAATGTGGAGTCACTTCAAGACAGCAGAGAGGAAAACTTATGCATACACAGAATATCCTATCTCACATAGAAGCACCCACAACACACATGGAACAAATGGGTGCGACTGGCCACCAGAAACAGGAAGGTCAGCAATACTGTAGCTCTCTGGAGTTACTCAACTCCCCAGCCCAAAACCATTGGCAATCTCAGACCTGAGATGCTTAAAAAAAAAATCACCACTTCCCCGGATGATAAAAGCAAAAAAATCAGCTAAATCACCTCATCAAGGACACCAGCCAGTGGTAAGGATACATACAACTAGCCTTAGCTGCCCATGACATGAGGCATTAGGTAGCAAGCAAGGCCATGGGTCCAGTCCCTGCCTCTAACTTCTCTCCACATCAAAATGAGCTTGCAGGGGACAGGAGGAAGCAATGAAGACCTTATGGGGAGAGAGATCCTATATGGATGATCCTCCCATCCCTGACTCCCCTGTGGAACCAAGCACCCACCTGCCGGTAGCGGCGTTCTGAGCACACCTTGCAGAGCCCATGGAAGCGGTTCATGGCTGCGGGTCCTGTCTCAGCTGCCTCCCCATGAAAACCCAGCTCTCCCCCCAGCAGCGGGAGCCTGCACTGCGCCCCGTAAGCCTGGCATGACCGCCCTGGGAAGCCCGCCCTACAGAAGAATGGCAGGAAATCACCTCTCACCTCCCCGAACCCTGTCTGCGCTGTGTGCCTCTGCAGATAAGCCCGAAGGCTTCCTGAAACCT